>NW_026889757.1:4532500-5827500 GCF_033153115.1 Saccostrea echinata | reverse complement strand
TCTGAATCAGATGTTCCAGCAATATTTGCCGTTCGCAGAACAAAGAGGACAGTTTCCAAGAAGTGTTAACCAGTAAAGAGATTGCATACTTCATAACAAATTATGTAGAATCTGCCAATGGTATATTTGATGCTGCACATGTGCTGAAGATGGACTGTGTGGCAAAAAGATTGTATATAGAGTAGCACGACATTGTGCACTACAATATAACATGTGACAGGCTTTGCAATTTCAAACTTGAAATTTGTCAAAAATTTAAGGCATATTTTGATGGTTCGTAGCTCTAGCTCTTTAGATGGTCACAAAAAAATCCTGTTTAATGCTATCTGAAGATTTGAGGTTACAAGAAAAAGATGTTGAGTCTTCAACTCACTTCCATGTATCCATGGTTATTTGAAATATCAGTGTTCAAGATACCAACTGTACTTCAGAATTTTGTCAAAATCTGATTTTTTTTCAAATACCCACATGTAATATTCTTTAAATCATAGTACAATATATGATAAAGAAGCAATACATTCCCCCCCATAATATTTTCACATGATAATACTTAGGCAGGTTTGAAAAACAAAAATAGAAAAATTGCCCCCTCTAAAATTCCCCTTTAACAGTTTCACAATCACGATGCAGAACTCGATCGTTAATTACCTCCCATTGATTGTCTACCTAAAAAATAATTAACACGGTGTCAAGTGACACATAAATGTCAAAGTACACACTTAGAAGGAATTTAAAAAAAAAAACATTCTCACTTCCAACTTGATTAAATAAAATCTTTGAATTCACTTTTTATTTTGATAAAGATTTCAAAATTAGTAAGAAAAGATCAATTAAGTGGGCTAATTGAATAAAAATACCAAAGCAGGTTCAGGTGGAATTAAAAAGTTTAGTCACTCATAAAATGAGTATTTATAATAAACCAACTCTTTTAAAATTGAAATTAATATATGAAAGGGAAATAACCTTTTAATAACATTTCAATGTTCATTTTTTTTGTATAATAAAACTCGAGACAGTATACAGATTTTGACTCGTGTAAAACTGCATCATGATCACGGTGCCCAATTAACCCCCAAAATATATAATTTCTTGTAATACTATTCATATTTTGAAACAAAGCAAAAACAAGAACCTTAGTCTAATTTATTGAACATTTCACAAGTAACATATAGATTATAAAGATTTTTCTCTGATATTATCTCTAATAACAGAAATAAATGACAAGAAAATATGAAGACCTTGGAATGACATCTGACCTCTATAGATCTGGTTCACATAACAATCTTTGTAATATTCCCTTGTATAAAGCACTTGGATGACTTGGAGGGTATCTGACCTCTACAGATCTGATTCACATAACACAGGCTATATAACATTCCCTTGAAATATAAAGCAGTTTTATCATCACACACTTGAAGGCCTGAGATCTTTTGATTTAGGAATCCAAAAACATGTATCTAATTCACAGGTGTTGGAATACTTAAAAAAAGTATGATTTATTTTGAAAATTTTACAGAGGTATCCAATATTTCTGAGATACCATATAGTTAAGTAAACTATGAAAGAACGTAACATGGACGGACCTTAAATATTGCCAACATTTTGGTGTAAGGTGTAAATTAAAAAATATTTTAAAATAACATGTATCATGGCATAAGTGTTATAAAAATAAAACCAACTGTAGACATACAATATAGACTTAAGAGTGATCAATGAAAGATGACAAAACATTTTGTGTCCAATGGAATGCATAATGTAAACCTTGAAAATGTTTATAATAAACAGCAATAACAGCATAAATAATACGAAGTTATATTTAATTATACATACATAAATTGCATCATTTTCTAGGATGAATCTTGCATATTTAGGTAATGACATCTTGTGTAATTAGTGAATTAAATTAAAGCTATACTTGCATATTGCCTAAGAGACCTGATGGAAAAAAAACAAGCAGGTAGGGAAGTACATCCAATAAAATATGTTTAAGCATTTTGTAACAGAATAAACTTGGTTTAAATGTTCTAATTTGTGTTGAATAAGCCCTCTCACAATTACAGATAATGTGTTGGTTTTTTTTTGAGAGAGAAAAAGCAAGACAATTTACACAAACATATCACAGAATTAAACATAATGTCAACAAACTTATTATTGAAGTATATACTGGACAATCATTTCAAAATCTTTTCCAATGTCTGAACAAGTGTTTGAGTATCACATCTATGTGTAATCTAATGCTATAACAAACAAACACTTTGATCTCCTAATCCCTCAATGAATTTCCTGTTTGGTGTTTTAACATAGTGTATTGTGCTGAGAGTTGTTGCCCCTTTGATCCTATCAGGCCAGAATGGCTCCTTTGACCTTTATGCCTTTGCTTTGTACATAATCTTCAAGTGTTCGTGCAATTTTCTACAAAAGACAGATATAAAGGCAGAAAAATCAGTCATTGATTTCTGGTAAAATTTCGAATGAATTTCCTCTTGTCTATGGGCAGTGATGATTACGAACCATGACAAAAGATTCTTCAGAACATTTCCAATAACACCTAGGATGAGAATACCCCCAAAGAGCTGGGATTTTGTTAGCAAATTAATTTAGGATAATGGACAACACAGGACAAATTGATTGAACAAATTAATTGAAAATGGCCTGATAAGAATATAAAGGAAAGCCAATTTGATCCTGAGCTGGCATTTACCTTGAAATGAACTGCACTTATCAAAGAATATCTGAGGGTTTGTGATATTATTAACCTACCCTTCTTTCCATGGAGTGAGCCATCTCATAGGCAGTTTTACCATACTACAAAAGATAATAATATAAAAATTCAATTAAAAAATTAAGACATCTCTTATGTAAAGTACCTCCAAATAAGTACAAGGCCCACTTGTAGTAGAAATTAAAATAACAAGACTGCACTTCCTGGTATGGGAGAGTTCAATTCATCATTTCAAAAACAACTGGGTTCAAAACAATGAGTTTTAGTACTATCCCTTTCACTACTTGTAATGGTATCAAGATATTTGATTGCTTTGTGCTGCGTGCAACATTTTTCTGCTAGCAATAAGGACAATATTTTCCACTCAGTCAGTCAATAAAAATCTGCAATCAATATAATACATTTACTTTTAATATGGAACAGCTATATGAAAAAAATGTGTACAGGCAAATATGTGAATTACATGTACCAGATTTTGGACAGTGATATCTGCACCCTTTTGTAGCAGTAATTCCACCAGATCTTGGTGACCATTGATTATAGCTACCATTAGAGCTGTCTTCCCATCCTTATCCTGAATATTGATGTTAGCACCTGCTACCAGCAGGGTCAAAGCCACACTGCGGTTACCATTCACTGAGGCTAAAAATATCATTAACAAAGAATATTTACCTCACCTCACAAAACCAGTGATCAAAAAGATGTGGAAATCTTGTGAACTAAATCAGACATGAAGTCTTAACAATGATCTTCAACATAAGTTAACACAAATCAAAGTTACAAAAACACCTGAAGATGGAAAAAGATTAGTAACTGTTGACTTAACTCAATGTAAGGAGAGTTTTTGCCAAACATTTATTCAAATCTGACTTACTTATTGCATATACGTATTACATATACATATTGCATATGTGTATATACCGTTATACAAATAAGGATTTTCTTACAAGTAAACTCAACAAAAACAAGAGGCCCAAGGGCCTTAACGGTCACCTGAGTATAATACAACACTAAAGGATCCATGGAAGTATAAAACAAAATTAACTGATAGACGAAGCAATATTGCCCAAGAATTTCAAACATAGGTAATCAAAGATTACGAAGCTCACCTCGACAAATGTTATCTATAAGTAAGGCAAATCTCACATAATATTTTTTAAGTCTTACAGGGATGATAATGAATGCAAAATATACAAATACAAAGAACACTTGCCTATTGTGTAAGGTATTCAATATATACAGATATTTTTTGTCACTTGCCTAGTGCTACAATTCAGTACACACAGACTTGGGTATATACAATGTGGTTATTTGCCACTTGTCACTAATTACAGTAAGTCACTCTGGCTCTCTGTGATTCTTTGTT
This sequence comes from Saccostrea echinata, assembly GCF_033153115.1. Taxonomy (NCBI): domain Eukaryota; kingdom Metazoa; phylum Mollusca; class Bivalvia; order Ostreida; family Ostreidae; genus Saccostrea; species Saccostrea echinata. The sequence continues at coordinate 5,823,412 of NW_026889757.1, read as the reverse complement.
CACTTTGATAAAGTATAAAACAACATCCAGTCTCCTGTCAACCACAACTCCTAGATACAAGTGACACTAACTTAGATCACCACAGAGTATACATACTGTGTACAATTACACCTTTTGCTAAATATATAAATAATCTTTATGTCAATCTTTTATACTGCTTTCCAGGCAAGAATCTGACTTTGAACACACTTTACTCATTTAAACCAAACATTCATTTTTATTGTATTCTCATTCAATCAAATAACCTGTTAATTAAATTATATACAAGGATTTCTTGATTAACAATATTTAGCAAAGGGGAGTAACTCTCATTTGCTTCACATCACAATTGTGTACTCTGCCTCCTAGATACCCACAAGCAAAGAAAAGGCACATTTACTTATAATTAAATTTAATACATGTATTTACATTGATATTATTGCATTTAGCTTGTTTGCTTAGTACTCAGGGGCAGAGGAGAAGTTTTTCAAAGCATTAATGCATTTTGCTATTAATTAATCAATAGAACCCCACCCAAGCTCAAGAACCCCTGACCCAGGGGTCATGAAATTCAAAATTTTGGAAGAAGCATCCTTTCTCATCATAACTATGTATTTAGTTTGTTTAATTAATACCAAGGGGCAGAGGAGAAGATTTTCAAAGCATTAATGCATTTTCAGTATATAATAAATAAGTCCCCCCCCCCAACATGGAACCCCTGACCAAGGGGCCATGAAATTCACAATTTTGGAAGAGGCACTCTTGCTCATCATAACTATGTACTTGGTTCATCAGCTCAATACCCAGAAGCAGAGAAGATTTTCAAAGCATTATTTTCAGTATATAGAAAAAAAGCCCCCCCCCCCCCCCCCCACATGGAACCCCTCACCAAGAGGGGCCATGAAATTCACAATTTCGGAAGAGACACTCTTGCTCATCATAACTATGTACTTAATTCATCGGCTTAATACCCAGGAGCAGAGGAGAAGATTTTCAAAGAATTAATGCATTTTCACTATATAATCATCAGAGCCCCGCCCTAACACCAGAACCCCTGACCCAGGGGCCATGAAATTCACAATTTTGGAAGAGGCACTCTTGCTCATCATAACTATGTACTTAATTCATCAGCTTAATACCCAGGAGCAGAGGAGAAGATTTTTAAAGAATTAATGCATTTTCACTATATATTCATTAGAGCCCCGCCCTAACACCAGAACCCCTGACCCAGGGGCCATGAAATTCATAATTTTGGAAGAGGCACTCTTGCTCTTCATAACTATGTACTTAATTTATCGGCTTAATACCCAGGAGCAGAGGAGAAGATTTTCAAAGAATTAATGCATTTTCACTTTATAATCATTAGAGCCCCGCCCTAACACCAGAACCCCTGACCCTGGGGCCATAAATTTCACAATTTTGGAAGAGGCACTCTTGCTCATCATAACTATGTACTTAATTCATCAGCTTAATACCCAGGAGCAGAGGAGAAGATTTTTAAAGAATTAATGCATTTTCACTATATATTCATTAAAGCTCTGCCCCAACACCAGAACCCCTGACCCAGGGGCCATGAAATTCACAATTTTGGAAGAGGCACTCTTGCTCTTCATAACTATGTACTTAATTCATCGGCTTAATACCCAGGAGCAGAGGAGAAGATTTTCAAAGAATTAATGCATTTTCACTATATATTCATTGGAGCCCCGCCCTAACACCAGAACCCCTGACCCTGGGGCCATGAAATTCACAATTTTGGAAGAGGCACTCTTGCTCATCATAACTATGTACTTTATTCATCAGCTTAATACCCAGGAGCAGAGGAGAAGACTTTTAAAGAATTAATGCATTTTCACTATATAATCATTAGAGCCCCACCCTAGCACCAGAACCCCTGACCCTGGGGCCATGAATTTCACAATTTTGGTAGAGGGCTCAATGCTTATTACAATCATGCCAACAGTTTGACTGCTTGATGTCCAGGAGTAAAGAAGAAGATTTTTAAAGATTGCATTAATTTTGATGTTTTTAGCCCCACCCCTCAGGTCCCAGGGAGGCAGGGGCCATGAATTTCACAATTTTTACTCCCCTTCACCCATAGATGCTATATGCCAAAATTGGTTGAAATTGGTTCAGTGGTTCCAGAGAAGAAGCTAAAAATGTTCAAAAGTTTACGACCGATTGACGACGAATGACGACAGACAAAAACAGATAGCAATAGGTCACCTGAGTGACTCAGGTGACCTAAAAACTAAAAATCCTACAAATATTATCTGCTTGGCAGTACAGGATTTATTTTTTAGAAAACTAAACAATTAAAAATCAATGTTTATGATTATTTATCCTAAAGTTTGAGTTTAACAAAGAAACCAAACAGTCAAGGCCTCAACATTTACCATAGTGTATAAGTGGTGACCATTCTCAAAACTCACCACAGTGTATCAGTGGTGTCTATTCTCTACACTTACCATAGTGTATATTGTGTCCAAGTGGTGTACATCCTGAATACAAACCACAGCGCATAACTAGTGTCCATTGTCAACATTCACCACAGTGTATAAGTGCTGTACATCCTCAACACTAAGTGGTGCCCATCCTTAACACTTAGCACAGGAGGTGGTGTCTATTACTCCTTACCACCACATATAAGTGGCCTCCATCCTCAATACTTGCCACAGCAAGTGGAATCCACCACTACCAATACTTACCACAACATATACGTGGTGTCCATCACTACTTACCACAGTGTAAAAGTGGTGTTCATCACTATTTACCTCTGTGTATACTACTTACCACAGCATACTTCATGGTATGTTTACCATTCGATTTCTCCCAAGCATGGGATATTATATGTTTATCATTCAGCATCATTGTTGAGTACTCCTATTATGACAATTATCAAATATTGCATCCTGGGCAAGCATTGCTCTACTCAGGTAGGATTACTCTGCTCCTTACACAGGTGCTAGTGGACATAGCTCATATAGGCAAACTTGCATTGCCCTCAACCTTTATGTATCAGGTGCTAGTGAGCATGTTTCATGAAAGTGGACATAGCTCATATAGGCAAGCATTCTTTGCCCTCAGCCTTCATGTATCAGGTGCTAGTGAGTATGTTTCATATAGGCAACTTTCACTTGCTCTCAGCCTGTTGTTTATCCAATTCCACAGAGTAAGTTCTATCTTGTTTAAGTCATAACTTGAGTCTTCTTTTTCGATGCTGCTGATAAATACTTAGATCACTGTGTGTTAGATTACCTAGCTGCATGAGTCCTATAGGCAAGTTCTAGCATTAGATTAATAAAAGATGAAAACTCAGTAACTCCCTTATTGTTTTTTGGGTAATAAATTATAAGTGGTATTCATCACTACTTACAACAGTATATAAGTGATATCCATTCTCCACAATTGCCACAGTGTGCTAGTGGTGTCCATCACTGTTTTCCACAGTGTATAAGTGGTATCTTTCCTCAATATCTACATGTACCACAGTGTATAAGGAGTGTCCATCCTCACCACAGTAAAACTTTTCTAATCTGGACATCACTTGTTCCAGAGAAATTGGCCAGATTAAATAACATTCAAGATTAGACATTTTTAACGATTGAATTCATTGACATGTTCACATTGTACATGTACCAGGCAAGATTTCGGAATACACAACATCTGGATTAGACAAGTTTCACTGTACTTACCACAGTGTATAAGTGGTGTCCAACCTCAACACTTACCACAACATATTAGTGGCATTATTCCTCAACACTCACCATAGTGTATAAGTGGTATACATCCTCAACACTTACCACATTGTATTAGTGGTATACATCCTCAAAACTTACCACAGTGTATTAGTGGTGTACATCCTCAACACTTACCACATTGTATTGATGGTATACATCCTCAACACTTACCACATTGTATTAACGGTATACATCCTCAACACTTACCACAGTGTATTAATGGTATACATCCTCAAAACTTACCACAGTGTATTAGTGGTATACTTCCTCAACACTTACCACAGTGTATAAGTGGTATACTTCCTCAACACTTACCACAGTGCTTAAGTGGTATACTTCCTCAACACTTACCACAGTGTATAAGTGGTATACATCCTCAACACTTACCACAGTGTATTAGTGGTATACATCCTCAACACTTACCACAGCGTATTAATGGTGTCCATCCATGAGAGTGGTCCCTCAAGTTAACATCCGCTCCATCTTTGATGATCCACTCCAGGAGTCGAGTGTTCCCCCCATCCACTGCCCAGTGGATAGGTGTGGATCCACCCCGGTCATAATCATCATACTTAGCTCCATGTTGCCTAAGAAGCTTCACAGCTTCAAACTGACCAGCAAAACATGCCAACATTAACCTGTTGAATTTTCAGAAATTTATTTTGTTGAAAAGAATGAAAATATAAATGTGCAATTAAACATGTTTTATATGGATGATGAGTAATACACATTTAATCATTTTTTTTTCTGTGTTTGTGTGTGTTTGTGGGGGGGGGGGGGGCGGGTGTTACTTGTTATCAAAGTATTTATGATTTACAATGACATTTTGAGCACCAAACACTCTTAAATTATGCCAATATCTAAGTTACCAAAATATTATATGTACATTGGTTTACAGCAGATACCCAGAGAAATTTTCAGTCTTAATTCAATTTTCAATGAATTTTTCAATAAATCGGCCAATTTCATTCTCTTGGAGTGAAAACTGATGAAACTTCAATTCAGACAGTAATTCTGTTTTGTAAAATGAATGCTCCTTTCCATTTCTGTATGTTAGCATCTTTTTTTTCCTCGGGTACTGTACTTACGCTGTTTTGCCTGAATCATTTTTGGCATTAACGTCTGCTCCATGTTTTATCAAGATCTCCATAATACTAAAAATACAAAAGATGACAGTGAAACCTATAGAATGCCTGCTCGTAATTTTTTTTTTATGAAAAAAATTTCAATTTGCAATTTAATGTGCTAACATGAATATATAGACCTTGAAGCAATGCAAACATCAATGCAGGTATGCATTCTTTATCTTAAACATAACCATTGACATTCCAAAGCCCATTCTTGAACTCTCTCTATTAAAGCTATAATGTGAATGACCACATAATCTAAGTACTTATATAAACTGCAAATTTACTCTAGTGCATAGATCAGATACCCACAACCGAAGACATGACATGAACCAAAAAGCTCTCTGAAAATCCAAAAGCAAGACACAGACCCTAAAAACAAAATTTCACTCATCATATATTTAGACTGATGTAGTTCAGTACATCATTTATTATTTGAAACAATTTTTATGTGTGAAATTTTTCCCCTCATTCAGTCTCTTTCCAATATTTTTTTAACAATGAAATTTTCAATACTTTTGTCTCTCCAATATGTTTACCTTTCTCCTGTATAATCTTTTTGCCTGTTATGGAAGCATAATAAAATAATTAAGTTTCTAGGGATTATCTGTCAGATCACAAAATCATCTTTGAGACCATAAAATAAGTACAGTAAAACATGCTTCTACTGAAGTGCCAGGGACAAACAATATCCATTTATTATATACACAACTCATTATATCTGATGAGTTTATATACATTTTAAAACCACAGGAAATAAAAATCACTTCACTGTTAAGTGTAAAATCATTATAAGTATGTTTGCTGTAACCATATTTTAATGTACTTTGTAATTATCTTTCTGATCAATAATTTTAAAATCCATCTGACAGATTAAAAAGTACCAGTAATTTATCTCTCAAGCCAAATTTTGGTTAGTACAGAAAGTACCAGTAACACAGTGAGTACAGTAGTACACTGAGACTAAATAAAATAATTCTGGATAGGCCATATCTAAAATAGATATGTTAATCATATATAATGAATTATTTGGTATTTATTTCTCTGACCAATTATGAAGTACTTTTCCATCAGACCAAGTAACTAGTATCCAGTGTTATCTGTCACAACACTTTTCTGTTAGTATATATACAGCTACATGCTGTGACAGCAGGTAATATAACTGCATTAAAACAATGAGTGTCTCACTGTCCATATGATAAGTATCAAGTAAAATTATTTCACTTATCAAATAACTACCCAGTTATTGTCTGTCTGATTGCTTGTTACTTAAAAACTGTGTGCTGTTATTGTCTGATTCTTAAATGTTGAAACGATAATATGCAGTATGTTAGCTGTTTTAGCACATGCAGTATATTTGTTATATGATAGTATGCAGTATAACTGTTACCTCTATGATCGTGTGTGATATACAATCTAGCTTCTATAGAGGTAGAAGTAACCAGTCTGTTAGACCACCCATGTTATGATAAATTGATTTACTCAGAAAGACACATGTATACAATGAAATGGAATGACATACTCAGTGTAGCCTTTCTGTGAAGCCTGCATAAGTCCAGTGAAACCATACTTATCAGGAACATCAATTGGTACATCTCTGCAAATAAAAAATCAAAAAATAAGAGCTACCATTTACATATTCTGTGGAATCCCATCCAATAAACTAGTATTTTTAGATTTTTTTTTTTTTTAAACAACTTAAATGAATGAAAATAATGTTCTTATCACAAGTTATGTCCCCTCCTCTTTCTGCAAAACAAGACAGCTAGGATTGAGAAATTTTAGGTACTTTATCATGTCTTGATAATATCAAGAAAGATTTCATTTATCTATATATGACTGCACCCTGAGTTACTCTCTCTCTCTGTTTCTATATATATATTATATACTGAAACGCAAAAGAAACGCAACAAGCAGTAATCTACAAATATTTGAACCTTTTAACTAATGATTTTCAAAACTGATTACAGTTGAGTTAAACTCGATTTAAAAAAATCAGAGATTTGATAACAATGTTAAATGATTATCTTTTAACTTTAGAAAGTAACACAAGACTGTTAAAACACCCCCCTTCTCAGCCATTAAATTATAGCGTGGAAGACTGCCACGCACAACAATTGCAGCTTGATTTCCACGATGCAATAGGTTCATCAATCTCGAGATCTGAGCGAAAAAAATATTCTTTGCCATTTTTAAATGTCCGTTTTTCAGATGAGGAAGTCGAATTTTCTCTAACCTAGCGCAGTATAGTAACACTTGGACTTCCGGTCCACGGACTATCATTCATGCTAATAATACGTATGATCCTGTTGAGGCGTGTTGTTGTGCATTTTTGCATTTGCAATTCTCCATCACCTTTATTTTCAGATTTTCCAGCTAGAGCATTTGAAATGCATACTTAAGTCATTTTCGGGAAGCCTTGGCATCTCTTCCGGAAACGAAAGAAGAATTTATTTTGCGGAATATTGCTGCATTACTTATGATAAACAGATACAAACCCTTAAAACTCCATATTTTTGTCAAATGTTTTGTTAAACATGCAATTTTTGACTTCTATTAAGGGGCTCAAACTTAACTTCCGGTTATGGCATGAAAATCATTCAACCGTTAAATTATCGATACTTACAAAGTTGAAGATATCCGTGCTTTTTAGATACAAAATTTTTTCCTTTATATAATTTTCCCCTCTAAAATATGATGTTGCGTTTCTTTTGCGTTTCAGTATATATATATGCTCCTCAAAGAATTGCAGCAACTATTAAATACCAAGTCTTAAATACCAACTCTTAAGTTAAATCAAACAATATTAATTACAAATTATAAAGGTTCTTTTATCAATTAGTATTAAAAAGGAATGCTAAATTAATGTTTGTTAACACAAACATATCCTTCCTTCCCCTTTAAACAAACACTGAACTGGTAACCATCAGGCCTATTACTAGCTGATGTCATTCTTCCATGACAATGATACAAACATATTTATCATTTGACTGCCTATATCTATCTCTGCTTCTTTATAATCTATTTATAGTTTTTTTTTTATTTAAAAATCTCAGCCACTCTACCCTGGCTTATTTTTTCCCTGGCTTTATGACTTACTCCACAATATCTACAACACCCCATGCAATGATCACAATTTTGAGATATATATTTCATTAAAATGCCATCATATGCTTGGCACTGAATACCAGAATTAATTTTTCATCCCTGTACCGGTTCTCCCAGTTTTATTACATTTCCTGCATGGATAGAGAATCATTTAGATTATTTGCTACACACACCAATCTTTTTTTCTTTCTTTCTCATATCTTCATTGATTTTCCCTGACCAGGTATGAATTTTATCACCATTAAATCAATTATTGATACCCAAACTTCTAAAGCAAAACTACAAAGCATTCTGAGGTGTGAAAACATTTGATGTATGTAAATATAGTTGCTACCCTGTTGGGTTACAACAAGGACACTTGGAAAACCAGTTGGTGGTGCTATGAGAAACATGGTCCATTTCATACTGGTAAATAGAAAGGAACGATTTTTAATAGAGATCAAACTGTCTGTGTAAATACTCTAATCCAAATCATTTCTATAACGATCTACAAGCTGATTATAGGTTAACCATAATTTGACAAGAGGAACTTGATTTGGGACATATCCTTACATTGATATAGCATTGATTTCATCAAACAAACAGCCTTGATAAATGCATTACACATTTCAATACACAATCATAGAAATAAAAAGGATCTTATTGATCAGGCTAAAGAATTCCATTACTAACAATAGGAAATTGGAATGGTATAGTATGTGTTTTGATAGTTTTTTTTTCTCCCAATTCGGGAATGACAAGCAATATCTATCAAAATAAAAATTATATTAGTTTACTAAGTAAACACATATGTAAACATAGCTCTTATACCTTCAATCATCTAGACCTGGACTATTCTTCTAAAACTTCTATATAAAAATATTAAATTACATCAATGCAAAGAAACAGATACTTTACTTTCAAGTCCTTAATTTTGAACTAAACCAAAAAAAAAAAAAAAAAATCAGTGATTTAAAAATGGATCCAGAACTCTGAAAAATTCTATGAAAACTTTTTTTTTATGATACAACTGTATCTTGGGATTACATGGAGATAATACTATGAACATGTTTACTGGGTAAAATTTTGCAATTTCCATGTAACAAAGCATTTGCATGGGGGTAATTTTTGAAGAAGTTAACGATGACGGACCTAATTCATTTCTGCAATAGATTTTTTATTCAAATTTTAATATGAGGCAAAGTGACTTTTGGTGAGTTAAAATCAACAAAAAAATCATATGGTCATCGATGTAGATTTTTAATGGGGAGCGTTTCAAAAGTTGGTAATGGAAATCAATAATTACTATAGGAAGTAATGGGAAATTGCCAGTGTAGGGTATAAGAGTGATCATTGAAAAAAAATTCTGCAATAGAATTTTTATTCATATTAAAGGACAATGTTAAGAAGACAATTTACCAGCAAATTATGCCAAAAAATAAATGGGATCGGCTTAGATTTTTCAGGGGGGGGGCATGTCAAACTCAGGTGTAGGGCATATTTTGGGGGAAATTTTCAATGAAAATACCTTGGCCAAATAAATCATTTATTTATAAATTAACAAATGAATATAAATCGAAGTATTTACAATATTTTTGAATTGAGAGGAAACGTTTGAATATCTTTAAAAGAATTAAAAATGTATATTTTTTCTCTTTTGCAATACATAATTAAGTCAATTTGATTCAAGGCATATGCACAGTATTCTGCACAGTGGCGTGAAATTTCGAATGAGGTCCGTTGTCCTTAAAGAAATCACAGAACGTGTTGATTTGCTGATTAGTTTGATACCTTTTTGAAACCATTTGCATGATGAAAATTCTTGCAGAATTTTACTCATCACCAAATTCTCAAAAAATTTCCCCAGCCAAACATTTCCATGTTTACAGAGAGCTACAAATGTTGGTGGAAAGCTATCATTTATGGGCAATAAGCTGTAATTCATGGTCTGAAAACTATGATCATTCATGGGCTTAAAGCTATCAACCAAGGGCAGAAAATATTCTTGGGCAGAAAGCTTCAGTATCATTCCTGGATAAAAAAAAAACTATCATTCATGGGCAGATCGGATCGAAAGCTACCCTTCATGGGCTCAAAGCTGTCATGCAATGTAAGAAAACTATTGTCCATGGACAAAAAGCTTCCAATCACGGATCATCATAATGAGAGTGAATTTAAGTGTCACAGTATCAGTCTCTAATCAGTAGCTGTATTTGTAACCAATGAAATATGAATGTATGATGAGTCTCTCAAATTCATTCATTTATTCTTTCCTTTATCTAACTGCAATGACAATTTGAATCTTCAAAAAAAAAAAAAAAAAATTAAATTATACTTTCTGGTGAGCCGGTTTTGTTTCAATAATTTAGACTATAATGACACATTGAATCTTTATGAATAAAAAAAACTGAACTCATAAATAATTTTCTATTATATTTATATGATTTCTTGTTGCGGTTATGTTTAATAGCGATTCTCTTTAACCACTTAAACTTCTTTGCCACGCATGGTCACCGATTTTGATGAAACTTTGCCCATTTTTACAACTTGACACCAGAAACATATATCAAACAAAATTCCGTTGCTATGTGTCTTGGTTGCCATGGTAACAGCCAGAAAAGTTGAAAAAATTGAGATTTTCAGCTACTTCGAATCTTTATTAAGCCTTAATAAAGACTAAGAAAAACAAACAAACCATTCTCACAAAAACATGACACCTTGTTGCCACTTATGCTATAAAGAAATTATTTAGAATTTATCTCTAAGTGAGTGGTAACCATGGGTACATTTGGAATACATTTGAGATGCTGAAAAATGCTGAAAAATGCTCAATATTCACAAATGATAGATGTTACATGATCAAACTCAATCAACAACTTAAGAAAAACAATAAAAAATATTTGACCTTAAGTAATCAGGTATTGGCAATATTATTCTAAAAATAACTTTCATGGTTGCCATGGTAACACAGTGTTACAATGCAAAATCTGTTGCTATGATTGGTTTAATGCTACTATCTTGAGGAAAAACAATAAAATTCATGACTGGCACATATACATCCTTAGGACCTTGCAACACCAACAACATAAGAAAAATTGGGATTAATTGTTTTTCTGCAGTGTAACCATGGAAACAACGTACTAGTTGTTTAAAGTGATATTTTTTTGCTGCTTTAGGAATTCACTTACCTTTTAATCAAGAAACATATTATTTGACTAACCTTGAATAGTACTTATCTGGTAGAACTAAAGTTGAATATCATATATTGATAAAGTTTGTTGAAAAATACAACACTGTTGCTATGGTTACCAAGAAGTGAAAATGTTCGATTTTGTTAATTTTATATCAATATTAAACCCTATGTGCCAGCTTTTTGCATCCAGTTAGAGATTGGGTGGTAGTCAAAATTGAAAGTCAGGTTAGTTATTCATAAATATCAATCATAAAAGTTTTGGGAATCTACAAACAAGGGTACGTATCCAAGGAAACATAATATTTTTCACATTTTTAAGCATATTTTTTCGGCTAATTTCCATAGCAACGCTCTATTTAAAGAATTAAATTTGAAATTTTTGAAATGTGAAAATTAGGGTCACACCAACGCCTTTAGAAATTGATCATCAGTTATATAGAAATATGTTTTTTAAAAAGATAGGATAAGATTGAAATACTAAGAGAACAAATTCAAAATCCCTTCGTGGTATTAAAACCATGGCAACCATTGCCAACCCATAAGAAATATCATATTTCATCCTTGGCATATGTTTCAAGGATCTTTTGTCTATTATTTGCTTGCTTTTCAACCTATAATTGTTTTTATTATTATGTGTATGACTTTTTAATATTAAATGAACAAGATTATTACTTCTGAATACTTTGTTTCCATAGTAACGTATATAATAGCTGGTTTACCAAACTTGTTTATCAAATATTTAAGACACCAGACCTTCAACTTTCAGAAAAAATCGTAACCACTTGTTTGCTTTGCCACAAACGTTAATTGTGGGACTCTGAACATGTTGAAAAATGCCATTTTTTAAACTTTAGAACGTGTTGCTATGGAAACCATGACACGTAGCAACCAATTTTTGCCTGATTTGAGTTTAAGGTATCAAAGACTTTTATCATAGAGAGTTTGAAGAAATTCTGAGACTATGCGTGCCACAGCTCCTATATAAAAGTTCAAGTCATTACAGAGAATGGCTCTTAACTACTAAATCTCTTTGATACATAACAAGGAATTTATTATAATGCATGGTTATGATATCATGTTTTTGTACATTTTCTCAGGGGTATGACCTACATGTCTTGCTTTAATTTAATGCCTTATAAATTTAATCATTACTGTCTTTCAATACAAAGTCCAGGTTTCAATACATTTTATTGATCACATGAAGGTTTATATGAAAAGCCTTTTTGTGCCAAAATGTTTTCTGAAAAGTAAAGACTTGTAACTTAATAAAACTCAAGAGAATTCTTTCATTAGTTTTGTCTGTGATGACGTCAAATCTTTCAATTAAATATTGATCATCAGAATTTATATAAATTTGGTCCTAAACACACCTGGGAAAAGGATATATTTACAATAGGTCTCTCAAATTGCTTGTAGAAAATCCATATTGTTAGGTATACATGTGTAAAGAAAAATCCAATTTTCCATAGAAAAGTAATACTTATCCTTTTAAGTAAATGTTTTACATTGAATATCAAATATGGATTGGGTCTGAAACATCAATTAGGCCGCATCATCTAATGCTGCACTTAAATCAGATACTGGCGTGGAATTCAATCTATAATATAATCTACATTTTTTTCAGCTTTTATAAGAACCCAATTTTAAAAAAATGCAGAGAAATCTAATTATCAACATACAATCACATTTATATACATGAGTAATAAACAGTACAATAGTCACAGATCTTTCAAAACTACAAACCATTTAAAACTTGATCGTGTGTTACTTTTTGTAAATGATCATTCAATGCACAAAACTGCTAGTGATTTAATAGGTCACTTGTGATAGTTGAGTTTTTGGTACCACTTCAAACTTATTCAACCTTGTGGATTTTAAACCATAAGTTCATGTTTTATTGAAATGTTTGTTCTGTCTTGTAAAAGTAAAAATATCAGTCTTGGTTAGGAGTTAGCCTGTCAAACTCAGCTAGCCAACCACTCAGTTAAATACATAGCAAATCACAAGGGTCAATATTCAAATGTCCAACAAGTTCAAGTAGCACATATGTATGCACAAAGTACTCACTTGCCCCCAATTCTGAAAGAAATGCAAAATCTCTTTGCTGAAATTAACTTCAGAAAGACGTGCATAATTTTACTATTTAAATTCATTTAACTCGAAGCAAAAAAAAAATAGAGCTTCAGTTATATTTTACTTGAGTTTAATATTTGAATAAAAACATGAAAGTTTATTCTTATTTGTAAATTTTCATAACATACAAAAATAGTACCTTTCATAAAAAAAAACATATATTCTCTTCACCTGAGTCACATAAATGTATATAAAAGGCAATGCATTATAAGCATGATAAAGATTTTATGCATGTGTCAAGACCTGACATTTTCAACAAAGTCTATATGCTGTTCAATTGTCCTTATGGGGGTATCATAAAATGTGCAAAATGGATCACAATGAACTTCCAGTATATTAAACCTGAGTATAAAACACACCTATTTAAAATCTTTTCTTTTGCTATGATTGGCATGCTTTTATAACTTGTACTGAAGAACCTTTGATGTGTATTCAGAAATTGATTACATGATGGAATGGTCCCAGGTTACAACTGTCTCTCCAGGAAGGAGTTTTATGAGCCTGCATGAGTATGCACTTCAAATTGTCTTAGCAGGTGCATGCAATCCAAATTTATATACCCAAACTGTTTTTCACAGATAGTACATATAAAGTTTGTTGATTGCAACTACCAAGCATAAAATAATCATTCAATGTGTGAACTTTTTATGTGACAGTCACTTGAATTTGAAATTAATACACTACCTTTACCCCTCTCCTCAAAACCCAAACAACCATTACATGTCTTTTTTAAAAGATTTTTTTAGTTTGAACTTTGTAAATGCAATCCATTATTTATTAAATTGAAAAGCCTGAGTTAAGATCTTCAGGCATGTTTAACATATACACTTATGGAACACATATATCTATAACCCCCTGACCAGGTGGGGCTGTCTATCAATCTCTGTGCATTAAGTAAATTTGATCTCTCACAAATACCAGATTATCACTCATTGAACACCAAATTTATCAAATCTTCTGACAAACCATGTTAAGGATTTGCCATTTATATCCAGCTACAACTAATAGAGGCTCAAAGATAAAGCCCAATTTGTTTTCTCAAGGTCATGGGACACTAAAAATGAACTATAATGGGTCTCGTGTAATCTTAAATGTAAATATTATTTCAAATTTCACTTTATTAACAAAGAAAGCAAGTTTGATTGAAATGAAACAGCTAAGGGACAATACAGGACTGGAAATTAAATGTTACAGGTAAATATTCAGAGAGCTAGCAAACTATCGAGAGTCAGCTGACAACCATTTCTTTGTAAATTCCTTTCACTAAGGTTACCATCAATTATGGTTACAGTCAATTTAGCATGCAGGAGAATTTGGAAAGAATAGTAAGTACTTTGAGTACAGTTTGAAGAGTAGCTACAGATGTCAAAATAAAAAGATGACCAGAATGAGCAGAAATACCTGGGATGAGATAGAGATGAGTTGCTTATACCCATAACACCAAACACCCCCCCCCCCCTCTCCTACAAACCCTGCCCCCTCTGTACCTACCCAGTTTCCAGTATTCTCTCTATTTCCATGAGATCTTCCCTAATAATGGCTCTGTGTAGATGCTCTCCATTGAGTGGTTCCTCTACAAACATAAATACCATGTATAATTATAGTCTATGCTGCTATTCCTTGAATTCAACACCAATTGTAGATATGCATGCTGAATTGGTTTACAGTCAAACCTTATCTTGAAATCAATTGGGCTGAGAAAAAACTTTGAGATATCCAAGTATTTGAGATATCTAGATTAAAGTACATTTAGGAAAAGTGGTTGGGAATTCCAACTTACTTTGACATAGCCATGATATTTGATTTGAGATACAGAAGTTTAACTATATATGGCATATGTATGTCAAAATGTATTCACAGTATATATAGAGACATATACAGTAAAACATGCTTATAGCAAAGTGCCAGAGACAACAAATTTTGATTCGTTATATATCCGATAAGTTCAAAACAGGTTTTAAAACCAAAAGGAAATGAAAATCACTTTGCTATAAGAATGAATTCATTATGTGTTCATTGAAACTATGTTTTACAGTATGCTGTACTAAAATACTTGTAACTCATATGAAATTTTCTTTTCACTGTTGCTCTTAAGTGAATTCTCTTATCATCTTACTGACTTACTTGTGGTACTGACTTACTAGTGGTAGATACTGTTAGGTGTGGACTCCATTCAGTTTTCACTGACTTACTAATGGTACTGACTTACCAGTGGTAATGACTTACTAGTGGTAATGACTTACTAGTGGCAATGACTTACTAGTGGTAGATACTGTTAGATGTGGACTCCATTCACTGTTCTCATTGACTTACTAGTGGTGCTGACTTACTAGTGGTAACTAGAACTGTCCAAAAGGGACAAATACCCCCCGCTGGGTTTTTCAGAGAAGGTACCAAATCACTAATGTTTTCTAGATGTGAAAGGTGTTCACAATTTGCTTTAATCTTTAGAGTGAAAATTTAATTACTCATAATATTTTTTTTATGAATGAAACTAAGGTGCAGCCTAATAAAACATCAATACTAATAATTACAGTGTTTTTTATTACATTGAAAAAATAGTTTGCAACTATCTGTCATCTATGTGAGACATGATGCTCTGCAAATTGATTGTTGAAAAAAAAAATCATAATTAATTATACAAAATCAAATTGATCTTAGTACCTTTATATCAAACTCATTTTAAAAATAAAAGGCTGGTTCCACTAACTATGTATTTAGACAGACATAAATTACAATTAAGAGACTTAGACAACAGAGATCTTTACTTCTTTCTGACCAATTCCCAGGAGATATAGATAAGACCTGCTTGATCAGAGATGCCCTAACAGCTTCCCACACTGAACTCATTAATTAATCTTTAACTGGATGCATGTCCACTCATTACTACCAAGGGACAAATGGATTTACACTATCTGCTGTGTAATGTAAAAACTGTTTTTAATACTTCGTGTTTTTTTTTTTAGTTCTAATGAGTAGTTTTAAGCTGTAGTTCACCTTTTTGTACAGCTGTTCTAGATTCTATGTCTCAAATCTTAGACATGGACTCGAAATGACTCAGTCAATAAAAATGAAAAAAGAAAAAAAAAAAACCTGTAAAATGCAAAAAATTATCAAATAATGTTGAAAATACCAGGTGCACATCTTCATATGGTAAATAAAAAGTGTACAAATTTTAATACAAATCTATGCAATAGTCCCTGGGAACAGATCGGAACAAAACCACATAAAAAAAATGAAAAAAACACCTGTAAAATGCAAAAAAATTATCCAATCATGATGAAAATACCAGGTGCACACCTTCATATGGCGAATAATAAGTGTACAAATTTTCAGACAAATCCTTGCAACAGTTTCCAAGAAATGGTCCAGACAAAATCTTGTCTATAGACAGACGGACAGCTAGACAGACAGACGGACATGCTGATTCCAATATACCCCCCCCCCCCCTAAACTTCGTTTGCGGGGGGTATAATGCCTTACTGGTGGTAATGACTTACTTGTGGTAGATACTGTTAAGTGTGGACTCCATTCACTGTTCTCATTGTTGGTCATGAAGCGGATCCTATATTTGTACGTGGTCTGAGGGTCTGCCCCTGTGACAACGTGTGAGGGAGCATATCCCCTTTAAATAATACATACAGAAATTAATGATGATTCTTACAACTTCAATTTATGAGATGTTCAGAAAAGCAGCTCTTTTGATTGTTTTTATCAGGTTGCATCTGTTAACATCTCAATCCTGAAATACTGAGTCAATTTTAACCCAACTTGCCACAAAGCAACCTTCAGTAAAAAAAGTTTCATGTTTTTAAAATGAAGGACTTCATTCCAGTAAGATATAATCAGGAAAAAGTGAAAATATAGCAGTGGCTTTTAAACAGAAGTTCAGTTTCTCATTGCCAGCATCTTGATATTGTGTAGATTCAAGTCTGTGTAAGTCATTGACTCTGGAGTCAGGAATGGGCACCATAGCAATACACAGGTTACACTGGTATATGTATATATACACAGTAAAACACGCTTGTAACAAAGTGCCAGAGACCGACAATTTTGCCTCATTATAAACATAATTCAAAACAGGTTTTGAATTATATCCATTAAGCGTTCAATATGTTTTAAAGTCAAGGGAAATGAAAATCACTTCGCTATAAGCGTCATTTCATTAAAAGCCTATTTGTTATAAGGTTGTTTTACTGTACAGACTTCCTCTACAACAAAAACGCTATATTTTTTTTTTATAAACTTGGTATATGTACCAAGCATCAATTTCCTGAAGACTAAAATAGTTGAAACCATGGACTCTAATACAAAAGCCACAATTTGGGGTTCCATTAATGTAGAAATTTATTTGAATGGAAGAGAAATGTCTCTCTGGTGAGCATTGCTGCCCATGGGCTACTTTTTATCATGTTCTGTAAATAATACATTGTAGGAGTCATCATAAGACCAATTTATCAGTCAAGTTTCTCTAATTGTTTAGCAACAAATAACTTAATCAAAAATGAGTATCAAAACTTTGAAAATGTTCCAACACTGATCAAATACTAAAATCAAATATTGTGTAATATTATTGACCAAGACATCCATCAATGCCATTACTTAAGTAACAGCTGATCTTAAAACAACAAGATCCCAGCTGGAAATCTACTAGATCAAAGGTGTTTCTCATAATCAAAAAATAAAACTTATTTCCAAATTCCTACAGAACTGGAATAAATAATCAAACAGAAAAATACATGAAAGACCTATTAGCCATTATACCATTTATTGATTGTCTAAGTATCAGGACAGAATTAATATTCTTGTTAGATTCTGGTATGTGAATTGTAAACCTTGTGGAAGATTCTGAAATCAAACCTCTCTGTAAACTTGAAAATGTTCATTCGAAAGAAAAACTAAAAAGAAAACAAATCATCTAAGGCTATCGAGTAACATTTAGCTTCTTGTGAGGGAGAAATTTCTTTTTCAAGGATTATAATCTCAATGATTCTCTAGCACTACATTCACACTATAAATTCCAACAGATACAAAATAAACCCATCATTGACTAATACCTCAAATCTGTATTTACGATTCATTTCTTTACAGTAGCATTAGTGGCATGTCAATAGAAACAGATTTATCAGTCATTCAAGGTGTTACGTGATTTTTTTTCCTTGAGAATTGAACATGCTATCTAGACAATGCGTGATTGCTAATCTGCCATACTTCTGTAAACATCCACCCATAAAAATGAATTTGTGGGGTGTTTTGTTTGACTTGATTTGTTGCTAGGGTACCAGGGAGATTGTCACATTGAAAAAATAAAGTTAGTTCATACTTGAAGTCTAATACATTTGCAAATGGTTCTGTTTATATAGCATCCAAAAAGCAATTTTAATATATATATATATATATATATATATATATATATATATATATATATATATATATATATATATATATATATATATATATATATATATATATTTCTATTGAAACCTGCTACTTACGTGTAGACATTTCCCCACTGGTTGTGTCTGTCCTGTTCCTGGAGACACACCTTTACCAATTCCTTGCCTCCCACCTCCTCCTTAGCTTTATCCAGTGCTTCATTCCAGAACAATTCAATGCTGTAATGAGTGACTTTTCCTACCACTGGGGGAGGTGGACGAGACACTGAGAGAGAAATACATATTTATGACACATGTAGTTCATGATCTCTGCTTAATACACTGTATTCATTTTTCTTGCATTTAATTAAAAACTTGTCAGTTTATTGGAGTGTTCAGGAAAAAAATATGGAGTTAAGATTATTTGATAATATATCATAATATGCATGATATATGCCAGTAAATTGTAACACTGTACAGAGTTGTGGAAAACTTTTTCAGATAGCCAGTCATTCAGATTGGCAAGAAGACAGAATAAGCCGGTCCAAAGTGATTTTTCTGGTCCGAAATAGTAAATCGCAAAATTAAAAAAAAAAGCATAAAAATTATTCACTTCATTACACATCTATTTACTTAATAATAATATAACATTCAGTCTCCATTTCCAAGTCCTCTTCCGTTTTCGTTTTTTGCATTTATAACAATACTAGATTTCACTGCATTTGGGCAGGTGAGCATATATAATAGTTAATTTTTTTGAAAAATTTATGCATTTGGGAATTAAATGATTCTAAAAATTGAATAAATTCTGTGCATCGATAACAAAGATATCAACACGATCAATGAAAAAACGAAATTGAGGACAGTCTGAAGTATTAGATTTACCTCTTTCCCCAACTGTGTTTGAATTCTTTCTGTCGAAATTTTTCATATTTAGCTTGTCTTTATCTGTTTCTTTATGTTTTCTACCTAATTCTGCCCCGGTTGTAAATTTAATAAGTCACAAGACCATGCTGGTTTCCCTTTCGTTTATAGCCTAGATCTTGTGTAAAGAAAAAGTATAACGCAATCGCATATAAGGTACGATTATTAAGCTGGGAAGTGCGCTGATGATAAAAAGAGAAAAAAAACAAAAAAAAAACTTAACCAAAAAAGGGGCCGGTCATTTGGACCGACATCGATTAATGGCATTTATACCAGTCACACGCATTTTTTGCCGGCATGAACGGCAGTTTTCCACAACTCTGCTGTATACATAATATACACAAAAACAAAAGTAAATGAAAACAAAAACACCTGCAATATTATTGAAAATCAGCATAAATAAAATTAAATATTATTTAATAATGCACTTGCAGTTACTCCAATGTCAATGCAAGGTTAATAAATTTATTTGTCACCAAGGGAATTCCATAGTCTTACACTGAGAGTAATTTGTATAATTTAGGTTACTAGTATCAGGGCTCTCACACCACTTTTTGGGAATGGGGCTGGGAAAATAGCAATCTTTAGGGAAATTTTTGGATAACCATTATGCTTAAAAATCATGATATACTGTGTATCTGGTCTTTGTTATCAACTAAATTTTTGTTTTGCAATACTGAAGAATATGAATAGCAAGTTTAGTTATTATATATATCTAACTACATTTTCTCAATTTTTTTTTTTGAGAAATGACTGTTGGGAAAATTAACACATTCTGATTCAATTGGGAAAAAAGGTACCTTTTTCGAATAGGGAATGGGGTCCTTGAACTATAGAAAATAGACTATAGACCATCAAGAGCCCTGGTTATGGTTCATATTTGATGATATAAAAAATGAAATAATTGCTCGTTTAATTCCTGACCACTTACAATTTCCAAGATCCTTTATTGACCAGGCTTTTTCAAAATTACCAAGGATCGATGCTTATTTTATGATAAAATGGCATTTTTCAGTATCTTATCAATGTTTATTTTTATCTTTTGTATTTTAATCTCCATATTTTGGAGTTTTAAATCCTTGATAGTTTGATAATAATTGAGTTGTCACTTTAACCCAACAAAACAACTGGTGATTTTTTTTTTCTTCAAATCAACTACGCATAATCTGAACTTCTTGTACTTAGTCTTTTTAAATCACAGGAACGTTTTGGTTGGTGAATTGAATTTTGATGTCTGTAATGTACAATCTCTATGGACAATGAACTGTCTTATCAAATATAAATAAGATGAATTTTTAAAAAAAAATGCTTCTTGATAAGTAATCAGGAGACTTAATGCGCAAGATTTTAGTGACTGGAACTTCCCAGACAATTCCAGAAACATTACTATATCTAGTGTATTATGAAAAAAAAATATAATTTAGATCAAGTAAATGAAAAAACAGAAATATTTGAAAAAAAAACTTTCTTCCATCTAACATGTCAAAATTAATTTTAAACTCACAATTTTTTTTACAAACTTTAACGAATATATTTTACAACTGCATTCAGCTGATGGTGATACATACATGTATTGCCGCCATTCAACAATAACATGCATAATAATTTCTTGTGATGGAAGCATGCATGATTTATTCATTGAAACATTTTTTAATGAATCATAATAATTATGACATTTTTATGGAAAGTCAACAAATGTGTATTTTATTAATTTATGGACTTTTATGATTTTTTTTTTTTTAATAAATACACAACAACTAAGAAGTGCTTCAAAATTAATAAAGACTGGCTTATCCTCTTGAATGTATGTGTTTTCTTGAATATGTAAATATAATAAGCTGGTTGATATATTTGTATGGTTCAAAATGAAAATGATAAAATATCGGGGCATTTTCTACAGAGCAAGTAGACAAATACAGCACATCTTTTTACCAATCAGTAAAACAAGAAACTTGTATGACATCACATCTACTTTTTTATCATAACATAATAAAGTTTATTTACTTCTTTATTTTAATTTATTCGTTTGCCTTGCTTTTTTTAATCATCGTAATTGTGATTTAATCGGACATTCATCATGCTGATAACATCTTTTCTGCTAGAACACTTGAGAACTTCCTGTCAACAGTAAACAAAGTGCTCGGAGATTGATATACCATTTATGAACAGCCTTAAAAAATCTCTTTTCGTTTAATCAACAAACTTGACGTTTACTTACGTGACATTGGAAATTAATGCCCTAGTCAAATGCACAATCCGTACGTACAATTTCCAGATATGGAATGCAGCGCTCTTTCCCTTGTAGCACTCTTTTGTGATTGGAGATAAAAAGATTGATAAATATTAAAGATAGCTCGTACGTTAAATTATTCCAAGAGGTTTTTTTAACCCCCCCCCCCTTTCCCAATTCATAGCTTAGGAAAGAATTATGGCAGTCCGAGCTGAGAAATATCTGATTTATAATTGCTTTTAAAAAAGAGAAAAAAAAGAAATAAGAAATACTCTTTTTTTTAACACCAGCAAGAATTACTTACTATTTTATTTTGTCCATTTTCCTTTTTCGTGATTTTCAGTTAAGTTGTAAGACGTAGGCTGTCACATTGAGCGCCTGTTCCAGAAATTAAATGATATATATTCTGATTATTCAAAACTAAAATTCACAAAACTTCTTTCTGCAAGTTATCATCTATAGAATGACCCGTCTGTGTCTATCCGAATATTTTTTGAGGGGGGGGGGGGTCTTCCACACCTACAACTTTCCCATTCATAGAGGACTTAAAAGGGGTTATTTTTTATTACTGGGGATGCAGCGGTCATTTAACTACCATTTAAGTTTTTGAAAGTTACAATCTCTAGTTTATTCTTTCATATAAATCATTGAATATTGTTTTAGTGTGTTCTGTGCGAATATTCGGTAGCATTTATTTCATGTACAAGATATGTTGTAAGACTTTGGCTTTCATTTTTGCACTAGCTTTTTACCACTCTGCTGTTAACAAATAAACAAATCCATATTAGAGTTATTTTGTGCATAATTTTGAATGTTTTCTGATATAAATATGTGGAAAATTATAATTATTTTCTGGAGGAAATATAATTTCTTCGAGATATTATGCATACAATGCACCTGACCATGTTGGTAAACAAGAGTTTCTTGGTTATTCATTGCCTAAGGACATCAAATGCTAATATACCCGAAGTTATTTTAATCGTACATAACTATATACATGTATGAGTCACATGTATCTGAAGGAAATAGACTTAAGAAAATGTTCTTTTACTCCCCCCCCCTCCCCCATCCGAAATAGGTTTTCAGTCATAATTGGGGAAGCTTAAATTTTTTGGAGGGGGGTTTCTGAGTCTGACATGTATATGTTAATGTGGACCCCCCCCCCCCCCCCCCCTGGAAAAAATTCCTAGATCCTGAGCCCGAGCACGCAGCGGGTTTGAGGGGTTGGGTTCCCGTCCCCAACACCAACTAACATCTTTGTGCTAAAATTTAGTCCCCGAATTATAAAGATATACAAAAGTTATTATCTGCTATATTTGCTCAGATTTCGAGATGAGCACCTTTTAGACTGAGCATTAGTGCTTGAGGACAAGGAGACCCCCTCCCAGATATAGACCCCTGCATGGGACATTATTTATTTATTTATTTATTTATTTATTTATTTATTTATTTATTTATTTATTTATTTATTTATTTATTTATTTATTTATTTATTTATTTATTTATTTATTTTAATTTTTTTTCATGAAGTATCCTTTAACTTTATATCTACCAATCGGAAGAAAAAAAATATATTTATCATTTATAGAAAAAGTCCAAAAGGCCGCAGGATCTTAAACTGTCCCAAGTGACCTTAATTTGCATGCCTATGACCTCATTTTAATGTCCCATGCACGTCCCATTAACTCAAATGTTTATGTATAAATACATTTATTATATATTTGTTATATAATATGATTTATATTCAAATGTTATTACAGTTGTAATATTTTAACCAATAAATGTTTATGAAAGGAACAATTAAGGAGGGGTCGCCCATATTGGATCTCATTTGACATTTTTGAAAAAGGAGGAGTTAAAATTGAGGGGTGATTTTGTGTTTGGCATGAACGTATGTTTACATTCACAAACCACGCCACAGGACTTTGATAGGAATGCTAACTAAGTAAGAATACATGAAAAATAAAAAAAGGCGATTGTACGAATAAAGAAACTGACATTTGATTGATTTAACAACTCCAATTCGTAAATATGTTCCCTAAAAATATATGTGATTTTTTCATTCTCAGTGGCACAGCTAGCCAACATACATGTGATATGTTGATATGCGGGAGTCTAGCTGAGGCCGCTTGGGTCCGGCTGCTACATGTAGGATTAATGAATGGCAAAGTTTTGATGGGGGTCCCGGGGGAATCCCTCGGAAGCTTCTGGATTTTGGCAATTTGAAAGACATTTTTTAACTTAAAAAACATATACAGTGTATTTTAAGAATGCACAGGCATAATTGTCCCCTGCTTTCGCGGGACGTTATCTGTGACAAGACCTTTCAAAATATACTATGAATTTTGGCCCCCGTGACCTTGACCTTGAAATTTGACCTACTAATGAAAAATTTTAACATTGCATTAAATTGGTCATTTCTTTTGAATGAGAAAAGATAGGGTTTTTATATCATATATGTATACGGATTTTATGATGATATTTGACCTCATGACCTTGATCATGAAGTTTGATGTAGTTTTGAGAAGCTATAATCTTTTGCCATAACTGTTACTAATTCAATAATTTATGTCTTTTTGTATAATGCACAGACAAGACAGGACACACAAACAAAACAGTTACAATATGCCATCAGTAAATAATGGCATCCCATCCACTAAGACACCGAAAGCGAGGGACCACAATTCTTTGAATTTGCTTGTTTAATTTGATACAATTTATTTCAGTTAAGACAGTATTGAAAAAAAAATCTCTTATTTTGATTGTTTATTCCATGTGTACTCAGGATAAATAGGAATTTTTGAACGATTCCATTTCACAATTTTAATGCTAAACAAGGTCCGATTAATCCAAAAATTCTATTTCTATATATACACAACTCGTTCTTTCTCGATCCATCACCTCCAACCTCAAACGTTTGCAGAAACAACAATCAAAAGGGGAAGGGGTTGCCACCCCCTATAACACCCTCTAAAATTCGCCACGGGGTCACTCTAGATAGCCATTTGGTCAAAGTTTGCTGTCTAAAAACTCAGTTAACATTTTCATGTTCATTCATTGAGACAAATTAAACAATGAAATTTACGACCATTTACATTCGTTTTCTAATATGCCTCTCCCCCTGTAAAATTTATGAGGGTTCAAACCCTCTCACTTCACACATCTTTAGAATAACAGACCCTCTATCTAGAACACCACATATAAATGCCCATATGCTCAATTTATATCGAATTGATCCATGCGCGACTTACTTATATATAATTGAAATGGGTACTAGAGATGTCGGACTATAACAGAGTCGGACTATAACTTACTCGGCCTATTTCGATCTCGGCCTATTACGGACTCGGCCTATACATATAGAATAGAATATTTGTAATGAATTTAAAGAAATATATATATATATATTTAATGAAATTGTATATTTTTAAAAGATGTTTTTAATGTATTACAATGTATTACAAACAAAAAGTTTTGCTTTGGTGATGATTTTACAAATTGAAATATACCGCTTGTGTTATTTTTGACTTTCAATCAAAATTTAATTGAATAACCTATTAGATTCTCAATATAATTATTATAATTATTATAATGTAAAAGTGTACTGTTGTTTCAACAATATACTTGTTACGCAGATGTAATTGGTTGCTCTGTCCACCCTATAGCCGCTTTGATGCATGTTAATAATTGCTTATCAAAGGAGATTTTTTTTTTTTTGCGATGCTAGAAATTAGAATGGTACCAAAGAAATTTTATTCATTTTCGAAATGGGTTCCGACGAGTGCGTTGTGTGTTCGCGGAAGGTGTCTACCAGACAGCATGCCCTCCAATGTGACAGTTGCAGCTTATGGCAACATAGAGTGTGCAATACGGGTATGTATTATTTTTATTAATAATAGAAATTGTTTTAGTGTTAGTAATTGAATTCCAAATGCTTAAAAATAAAATTTGAAATTTGTCAAACTGAATTATTACACCATAGTATTTGACTATAAGTATCTTCTTATGGCAAGTTTGTATTAAGAATTAAAAAACTGAATTAGATTGGGTAAATTGTCTCAGAGTGTGTATTAGTAATTAAATATATATTTTATGATGACCTGTGTACATGTATAATGCAATAATAGAAAAGTTTGCTTGAAATATTTTAGTTTAGTTAAGTTTAGGAAGTTAGTTAAGTTTAAGAAGTATTTCATTCATGATATACAAAAAATGAATATGTCTTTAGATAGTGTCTAAATACCTGCCAAATATCTAATAAATGCTTTATGTTGACAATAAAGACTTTCCTCATAATATTCAATGTATTGAGCTTTAAATGTGGACTATATAGTAACTTTTGTATAATCAAGTTATGATTATGGTTGATGTTTAAAAAAATGATATAAAAAAAAATGATAAAAAAATTAGTGTTGCCAAAAAAAAACATTAATTGTCAAAAAAGAATTTCCGAAGTGTAAAACAATATCTGATTACATTTGTGTGACTAGAATGCAAATGTGCAATATGATGATAAAAGTGAAAAAAAATGTTATAAGTAGTCGAATTTTTCCAATTACTATATTGTGCATTTTTATAAAACTGGAATACCATTGACACTTATCATCATCCATGTACATGTGTATATACACAGATATTTCTATGGATATCCATGTTTTGATAGCATTTAACAATAAGCAACATATCCCCTTCAGTCTTATCAAAGCAATTTACATCAAGCAAAGGTGTTTAGAAATAACTTTAATGTTAAAGACATTATCTTGTTACAGTCAGATTAAAATTTATTAAATATATATATGTTCATATTAAAAGAATTTTATTAGTAAAACTTTATATGAAAAATGAAAATATCACTACATCCTAAAAAACTTTCTATATATATATATATATTCAAGTGCAATTTATTCTCATTACCTGTATTTTTACAGAAAATCAATGCAATGACAATGACAATGAATTTATTCTCATAAACTGACATTAAGTACAGTGTAGAGACATATTACAAATATAGTTAAATATATGTGCATGCGTGAAACAGAAAAAGTACAAAGTCAAAAAGCTAACAATGACCTAACCAGGAGAGCCAACTCTCTCATAGATAATTTTTATAAATTTACACACAATGGTCTTTTCAATGCCCAAATCTAAATGTAATTTATTATTAACTGAATATCTTTTATCCCAATCTAGGTGAAAGCAGCAGCTCGTCAAGACATCCATAAGCCTGCAAGACGTATTGTGGAGGATGTTATGCTAGAAAACATCACACCAGAGGACCATGACCTCCCTAAAATCTCCATTTGGGGCGAGGCCACAAATCCTTCTACACAGTCGTTCCTGCTCTACGGAGAGAGGCAGACATTGTGGAACTAACACACCAACTGGTGAATGAAGAACAAATCCTCCGGGACCAACGACAGAAACAAAGAAGGATGGAATGCCGGCTACACCAGACATGGGAGGAATATGAAGATGGGCAGCGCACTGTTTCCCAGCTCCTCAGCGAGTGCGGCAAGATATATGGGCCCTCCAATGACTGATGAAGTTCTGTGTTCTGTGTTATTGTGTACTGTGATTAGTGCTCTACGATGAACTTCTTTGTGCTCTCCTCAGTGAACATTTCAACAACATAAGGACTGGACATTTGTGACAATGATGTGCATCATAATTATAAATAAATTATGTTATTTGAAAAATGTTTCATTATTTATTATGGAAAATGTTATTTTGAAATGTTGCAGATGAAGTTATGTGTTCTGTGTTATTGTGTACTGTGATTAGTGCTCTACGATGAACTTTGTGCTCTCCTCAGTGAACATTTCATCAACATAAGGACTGGACATTTGTGACATTGATGTGCATCATAATTATAAATATGTTGTTTGAAAAATGTTTCATTATTTATTATGGAAAATGTATAAAATGTTACAGATGATGTTGAACATATTTATATGTAGAAAATAAATAAACTTTATGAACAAATACATTTTTTTTTTAATTCTTGGTATTTATTCATGGGCATAGTAAATAATGAACAGAAGTTATTATATACTTCATAAAGTGTGCCATATACATATATATGTATATTTTTGTCTATCACAATAAAATGATAAGATTTGATTTAGAACTCTTTATCAACAAAAGTAGGAGTGTAGATTAAAAAAAAAATAAAATAAAAATCTATACAGAAAAAAATAAACCCCAAATATATAATATTAAAAAAAAGTGTATCTAGAACATATGTGTGATTACATTACTTTTGGTAATCCATTATAATCATTTTTAGAGGAGGGACTTTATTTATATAATACTAGGTATATTATTACAAAATTTATATAATGCTACGATCGCAAGTATACAGCAATGCTTCAACATGCCTGATTTAAAATATAGTTACATTAAGTTTGCTAAATCATGTATTTATCATACTTTTTTAGCGATAGGCCGACTCCGTTATAGGCCGAGTATGTGTAGGCCGACTCCGTAATAGGCCGAGTTATTCATAGTCCGAGTCTGTTATGGGACGAGATCTCACGTAATCAATTGAAATGTCAACATAGGTTTTTTTGAAAAGTTTAATTGGGTTGAATATTCCGTGTCCTACCCGGCACTATCAGCAATACATATACGTTTGAAAACAATGATATTGTAGAGAAGATTCTGTATGAGGTAAATATTTTAACTGATAATATTGATTTAAGATTTTACCGAAAAGGTAATAACTTAAACATTATGGTTGGAGTTTGACCCAATTTGCCTGCGTGTTACATTGTTATTATCTTACGTTAGAAAATCATTAATGCGTCAGTTTTCGTATAATTCGTTATATTGAATGTATATTAACAACTTGGACCTGAGAAGCAAAGCGGTAAATAATTGATTATGTATAGGCCCAACTATCAGGACCGAATTTTCTCTTCATCTGTTCATAAACGCAATACATGCTTTAAAAAAAAATGACTCAACATCTCAGCATTCACTGATTCAACAAAATCTGCCTTTAACCGAAAAAATTATGTATATTCATTAACATCTTGCAGATATACTATAATTCTGAACATTTTCCCCATAACAGGAAACCTATGTTCCTCAATCTCTTCATCCACTCTCTAACATCGGCTCATAGTCTCACTTTGGTGGTTGGTTCGTGTATATCACAGTGATAAGCACAAGAAAAAGTGCGTTTGAATTCATTATATTTAAATGCCTGTGCAAATGTTTGTCCTTTAAAGTAGATATTTACGAAGGAACTATAGTTTCAAATTGAAATAATCTTTGGAATATGTTTTTTACTTAACTTTATGTCAAAAATCATGGCATGCACCTATTGGAGAGGTGTCTGAGAAAGGAATGAACGACAGCTCTGCAATGGAGATTGCTCTCCGTCATGCAGTGATGAAGAAATGGAGACAATGTAAGCAAGCAATCATGGGTTGCTGAATTCAATATTTACCAATGTTTGCTATCATACAAGCAGGAGTAAAAAGAAAAAAGGAAAGAAAATCTACAGTATGATATTACTCTCTTTGAAAATATTTGTATAAAATTTGTAAAAAGAAAAAAGAATATGCATTTCTTTCAGCCAATCTAGTGAAAACAATATTTTTAGAGATCTGACAGATTAATACTTTGATATAGATACATAGCATGTAGTTACCATGTTTAAATTTAAATTCCCACATATTAGTAATGCATAATTTCCGAACACTTCTAGTATACCGGTCCCTATAAATATGGCACTAAAATAGGTGCCGCCGAAAGTGGTGTACATTATAAATACAATCGCGTGAGCGATCAACAAAAACAATAAAAAGGCCACAAATCGCAAAATTGAGCCAAAATTCATTCATGCGCAGTTGCGTGATTCTGGGGACAGGCATACTAAAAACTTCCCATAATTTCTCCCATACATTAGGTAGTATACATTTGGTCAGTTTAGTCTTAGAAGTCTCAGAAACCACCTGCATTTAACTTGACTGTGTCTTGAATTTAAAAATATATTGTAAAAAAAAAAAAAGAATTATAAATGTATCATTTCGTAAGCTCAAGATGTTGCTTACTTGAAGAATATCATATTCAAATTGACCATGTTTTCAGTGTAACCTGAGATTCCAGGGAATTTTTCCTGTTTATGTTAACAATATTATAAGGATCTGGCACAGATTGTAGGGAAAGTTGAATAAACAAAAATGAATATAAGATACGATCTGTCTCAGTTATCTGAGATACAATCAAACGCTTGTAAGATGCCACAGGCAATCAGGATAGACAAATCATACTTCATTGATTTTAATTATTTATTGTATTGAGTGGTAACAATGTAATTAATGTAGTAAGACATTTCAACTGATGTACATTTTATCTACATACTAAGTGTTATCATGACATTTAGCAGTCTATTCCAAGGTAAAATTAAAGTCAAGTCTTTTAATTGCCCATTAGCATTTCAAGCAACCAGTTTTATTTATGAGTTCCATTAGAATGAATTAGTAATGTATTAATACCACCTAGGATCTAGAATGCATCAAAATTTTCTATTCATGGAAATTATATAAAAGTTTCTGGTTATCTTTTACCACAGATATGGCATTTGGGTCAATATTATTCATAAATTTGTAATCCTTAATTTATATAAATGAAGTAAAAAAGGAACATTGACATCCCAAAAATTCATTTCTCATAGGTAGCATGGTAAAACATTTAAAACATAATTTAGAATGTATATCTTGATCAGAAACTACCTCTGGGATCTACTTGCCTAAGCTCAGTGAAAAAAACCTAAGCATTGTCCTACAACATTTTACATGCCATGCTGCCTAATGTGACAAGACACTACAACATGTATTGTTGTTCAGTGTCCACTTAGCTGTCAGCTTAGAAAACCCTGCTTTCATCAGGTTGACCTTTTCTGGTTTTAATCTTTCACCTGCCTGTATCGAGGAGGGATTTATCCTTGCAAATTGAGTGTTTTAGGACTTCATTTTCTGATAGTATGGTAAATAGGGTCACCCAGATACTGAAGTATTGATTGTTTTTTATCACACTATAAGAACTGAAACAAGCATGATAAGTTAATCCTTTACAATGTACTATGCACCCATGGGTTAACAATGAGTGAAAAGTATACATTACTCTTGTCTTATATGTACATGAAAAGCAAGTGTAGGTAAATGTTTTGAAGTACATATCATGTACTTTGAAGCTCTTGTATTCAGAAGACATAAGTATTGTAACTTTAGACCTCTAATTATTCTTCCTTATTGGCTTGCTCTACTGCAGTAATGTTTTCACCCCCTTAAAAATCTGAGAAGGTTTTTATGTGGATGCAAGGTAATTGTTAATGTTGAACAGTCTAATCTATTCATACACATGTAGAATATTGTTTCAATTGTTGTGGATGACAAACAGGAACAAGTGAAAGTTTGTCACAGTACCTTGTAGTACAAATTTAAATTAATGCATTGTGATCTTTTCACAAGAAAACTGATTTTGATGAAGAAAATTTTGAATCTCAAATGACTCAAATTTTGTAATATATCATGATTTATTCATAGAAACATTAATTTGTTCAAATTAAAATCTTTTTTTAAACAGATAATCCAAGATGTCTGATGATGAAGTTTTATTTGACGATGTGTATGACATTTGGGAGACCATTGGCAAGTAAGTGAAAGATTAAGTTACTTGAATGATAACCATAGCTGTCAGTGGAATTCTTGTGGTTGGGTTTATTAGTCTCCTGCTGATGAAACTGGAGGAGACTATGGGTTTCCTGTTCATTTGTCTGTCTCTCTGTCTGTTCCTCTGTCTAGCTGTTCCACTTGGTTCTTAGAACTTTTTTTCTACGTGCTTGGAGATATTGAGCTGATTGTTGGTATATTTGTCTGCCTTGATGAGTTCAGATCAAGTTTTCATTTGGATTCATTTTGGTGATTTTTAACAAAAAATTGTTCTTTTTGATTCATAAGGAGAACCAGATTGCACTTACTATGGGACTAGTATTGCTCAGAATGCTTGCTAAAGTAGAACAATTTTTCTCTCTCTCTCTTCTTAAGTAGAACCCTCTCCCTCTCCCTCTCTTTTTCTGCAACATGGTGGACTGTCATTTGATTTTGCAGCATACATGTATATGTTATTTGGAAACATCAGGATAGAGGACTTGCTTTTTTAAAATTGCCATTTTCTTGAGAAGTAAATTTCTGCAAGATATTTTTATTCTATTTATTACCCAAACTGTTAAAGCAACTCATTATTTATTAATGCACTCACCTAATATAACAATAGTCATTGCTTTTGAGAGTAAAGCTTTGTAGGAATAGACAGTTATGTTAACAATTCATAAAAAAGTACAGATTATTTCTATGTATCACATCCTATATAGTCATGATAGTCCACACTACTGAGCAATGAATTCTACATTATCAGATATTCTGTACATGAATAGATTTACAGGAAAATCACCATCCTCCTATATTTACAAGTCTGTCTTCCTAGGTAATTTAATTAGCTGAAGGTAATCAGAGATACTGGTTAATGAAACTGAGAAAAATAGCTCAGTATTGATATTTTCTATCTTATGTAATCGGTGCTGAGTATTGTCAATCTTTAACACAGGCTGTGTATCAGGGTAAAAATCTTATTTACTGGTACAATTCATGTTATAAACATTATTACCCAAGAAATAACTCCACACCCCCACCCCACACACACACACACACACACACACAAAATCTGAAAGCCAACTAATGGTTACATGCTCAGCATCTACTAGTACATCAAGTGAGAAGGACTTGGTGAAAATTCAATAGAAAGGGGGGAAAAATCTGCCATCTGATACTGCCCCAGTATTACAGATTATGTATATAATTAATCAACGCCTGAATAAAGATACACATGTAAAAAAAAAAAAGGCTTTTCTCCTGTATGTGACTTGTGAATTCTCACCTTTTGATATTGTTACATACCATTGAACATATAAAGGGTGAAATGTTGCTGTGTGGGAAGATTACAAAGTCTCTTAGAACTTGTAAATGTTTGTTTGTTATTTGTGAGGAGTAATGATGAATTAGAGGAAATTTTCAGCAGACAGCAGATTTAGGAGGAGTAATAATGAACTAGAGGAACTATTCAACAGATAGCATTAGATTTAGGGGGAGTAATGATAAAGTAGAGGAAATATTCAACAGACAGCAGATTTAGGAGGAGTAATAATGAACTAGAGGAAATATTCAACAGATAGCATTAGATTTAGGAGGAGTAATGATAAACTAGAAATGTTTAGCAGATAGCAGGTTTAGGAGGAATAATGATGAACTAGAGGGAATATTCAACAGATAGCATTAGATTTAGGAGGAGTAATGATTAAGTAGAGGAAATATTCAGCAGATAGCAGATTTAGGAGGAGTAATGATGAACTAGAAATATTCAGCAGATAGCAAATTTAGGAGGAATAATGATGAACTAGAGGAAATATTCAACAGATAGCATTAGATTTAAGAGGAGTAATGGTGTACTAGAGAAAATATTCAGCAGATAGCAGATTTAGGAGGAGTAATGATAAACTAGAAATGTTTAGCAGATAGCAGGTTTAGGAGGAATAATGATGAACTAGAGGGAATATTCAACAGATAGCATTAGATTTAGGAGGAGTAATGATTAAGTAGAGGAAATATTCTGCAGATAGCAGATTTAGGAAGAGTAATGATGAACTAGAAATATTCAGCAGATAGCAGATTTAGGAGGAGTAATGATGAACTAGAAATATTCAGCAGATAGCAAATTTAGGAGGAATAATGATGAACTAGAGGGAATATTCAACAGATAGCATTAGATTTAGGAGGAGTAATGATTAAGTAGAGGAAATATTCAGATATTCAAATATTCAACAGAGAGCAGAATTAGGAGGAGCAGTGATGAACTAGAGGAAATGTTCAGCAGGAAGAATATAATGATGAAGTAGAGAAAATATTCAGCAGATTGCAGATTTAGTAGTAATGATGAACTAGAGAAAATATTCGGCAGATAGCAGATTTAGTAGGAGTAATGGTGAACTAGAGGAAATACATGTATTCAGCAGATAGCAGATTTAGGACACTTTTGAATAATCCATATAGACCAGCTTCGGAGAAGTCTTATCAAAATTGCAGTATATTCTGTCTGGAAATTATTTAACTAGATCTGGGGTGAATTTTATTGGAAAGTCCTTTTGTTTGATGGTTATTGGAAATAGTGCTATCTTAGACATTCAGATCAATCAGACACAGTGACAAAACAGAGATGCAAATGTCAACGTGTCAATTATTATTAACTTTTCTGGAGTTACAACAGGACAACAAGATATGATGGATTCAATATTTTAAGAAAAGTGATGGCAGCTTTGCAACATCGGCTCACCCTGTGAATTGTGCAGGATCTGTGTTGTGTGTCTCTGTGTGGTTTACTCTTGATCTTGAAGTGTAGTGTTTCATTGACTACAAATTCAAAAGGCAGCAGTTACTGAGCATTGGGGTTTTTAATCCAATCCCCCCAAAAAAGAATTCAGTTTGATGTAGAGTACTGTTCTACTAATTGAAAGTTCAACAGCTAGGGTACACATTTGTGATTTTTGGTGAGCAAAATAGGAATGGTTGTACATGTTTTCCTAACAATTCATGTGACAGGAAATGTTAGAACGACTGTAAATTGAGTCCATTTGCAATGAGATTAGGCATCATGAAAGAGTTGTAAGCAGCCTAATTGTGCAGTAATAACAAGGGGAGATGGTATAATAGGAGATAGGTTCTGAGGCCAACATCAACATTACTGTGACTGATATTGATAAGCGTATGGCATCTCACAATCAAAGAAGCCCAACAAGAGTTTGGCTTTATAAACCAGCATTGATACTGAGGGTTCTTCCTCTTGAAGACTGATCACAAATAATGATTGTTAATCTTTAATCCTATGAACTAGGGGGCGTACAGTGGATATGAGTATTCATAATTAATTACCCTTGCTTTGTATATAGAAAGCCTCTGTGATACACTAATCAGCTATGATAGTGTTGATATAAGTGCTAAAGTTATAGGTGGAAAACTATGGAAAGGGCCAAAGACCATTCAGTGCTTTTTTTCCATGAAAAGAGATTTGTGTTGGACATTGTTAGAGCATAGTGTCTCAATTATCTCCGAAGTAGATGTTGGAAATTGCTGCTTTAATGGAACTCAGCCATCTGATCAACTATAGATCCAAATCATAAAGGATGCTGGATTAAAATTAAGCAAATTTCATGATGGATTGGATTAATTATTTACTGAAATTATATAGAAGTGATTATATCTCCCATCATGAATGCTCGGCCTCTGATTACCTATCAGGTCATTTAGCAGATTAATGTATACCTGTGTGTATCATGCATATTGAAGATTTCTAAATGGATTTA
This sequence comes from Saccostrea echinata, assembly GCF_033153115.1. Taxonomy (NCBI): domain Eukaryota; kingdom Metazoa; phylum Mollusca; class Bivalvia; order Ostreida; family Ostreidae; genus Saccostrea; species Saccostrea echinata. The sequence goes on along the minus strand of NW_026889757.1, from coordinate 5,788,204 downwards.
AGACTTTTGTGTGTATTTGGTCAGTGAGGAAAAGCTAAAAGAAATTGGATTTATGAAAGGGTTACATGCTGTTAATCCTCATTTCTTGATTGAGAAACTTACCATATTAAAAAGCTCTTGAGGATATTGATTGACTCGCAGGAGTCACATTATTGCCATATTATCTACACCGCTGAAGAAAATTGTCACAGTTGAATTACTTCATAAATTATTAAGTACTGTTCCTTTATTTTTTTTCAATGGAAAAGTTGTTTGTATATATGTATTCCTTGTGAAGGAATGCAAGTTTTAGGAAGCATGTTTTAGGAAAGGCATTGATCATGCTGAATATTGAGATCCAGCAGCAAGAACGAACATTACATGCACTGCTTGGTGCAAATTAATTCCTCAAAATTTGCCTAAAAATCACTACCATAATGGGAATTTTACCATATTGTGGAACTGATTTGCAGCAGTATGTGACATTTCGCTAGGCCATTATACTTCAAGCCCCTGAATGATAATCATTTGGAATACTTCTGATTTGTTGTTTTTGAGTGATTTTTATGAAAGTTAAGAGACCTGGGATTATGGTGCTGGACTGGTTCTCAAACCTCCCCAGCCTACAGTATATTTCCCCGCCCCCTTGTAGCTGCTCGGAACATTTACACTATTCTCTCGGGTAAGTATATTACCTCTGTGAAGCTTTCAAGTTCTGTTGCAGAATATCACTAAACATTGGTCATTTGGATGACTGATGAAATTTGCACCAATGTTTGTTAAAATGTTTCAAATGTAATATGTACTAGTGATACTACATTAGATGAGAAGACTTGATTTACAAAGAAACCATTTATTAGGGATGGTTGTAGAATATTTGATTCAGTGGATTTTTAAATTCTGGAGAAAAAAAAAATTTCAGAGTAAAAATACAGAGCATTGTACATATATGCACATAGAAGCAAATATTGATAGACTGTGGATTAATCTATACTGAGGGAAAAGGGGGTACCATGAAAAGAGTTCTGGTATTTGTGTTGTCATATTTACACTGCAGAATTCACAGGGTTTCTCTTTGTATCAACAAACAAGAAATGTGTGGCAGTATTGCCAGTCCATCTGTTTTATTCCTTGAGTTACATTGTATTGTGGGTATGAGAAGTCATATAAAATGAAGAAAATATGCTCACCTTTATTTTTTACATGAAGAAAAATTCCAAAAAAGTAGAAGCCATTTTTTTGTTTGACAAAATCAATAGAATGAAAACAAATCAATCTATAAAAAAAAAAATTTTGGAAAACCATATCATACTATCACATCACAGGTAGTTAAAGGGTAATTTACTTAATTAATAATCTTTCAATAATGTTATTGTAGAATTGGATACTGGAGGCAATATCGATTCAACTTCGGACATTAAACATGTGATCTTATCATTATGAGAGCACTGATTTTCTATCATCAGATAAAACTTATGCACAAACTTCTGATCCATCTTTTAATTGAAAAAATATTTTATTATGAATGAAACATAAAAGGATTGTACAGCAGGCACTGGCACTGCCTTGTTCCATCTCTTATAAAGGAACCAGTAGTTTTACTTTGTGAACTCTTCTTATGTTATGTTTTTAAAGATAATGTGATTGCCATTTAAAAAAATTCTTTTTGGTAAAAAAAAGAAAGAAAACAAAACTGTAAAAATACTGAACTTTTCTTGAGTTCCAAGCTACATGTATGTCAATATGTCTTGCAAATAACCATATTGTGAGTAGATTTAAACAAAAATGCAAACTCAGATAAATTGCATGTTTTATGGTGAGACAAACAGCTCAATCAATCTGGCTCATATCTTGAAAATAGTTTGCCAAAAGCATAGTCCTGATTTAAAGGTCATGTCCAGAAAATTTCAGCTGCAGCTACCAGGATTTATAAAAAAAAATTTATGAAATGGAATTTCACTATCACTGGAGCTACTTCACTTTCTGTGAGCTTCATCTTGGAACATCAACATCTGTATATGTTCTCCCTAATGGTCATCATCATAAGGAATTCACATGGTTGGTCCTTGCCTTGAAATGTTGAATCCCTCTCTTGTATTGTTTACAATAGGATACAAATAGTTATAGTAATTCCAATAAGTTCAGATTCTGTACAAAATGAATAGCTGTTGGGAATATATTTGTAAAGTGAAGTGTTATTTAAAATGGTAAAATCTTCATCATTAGGTTATTTTTTTTTATTATTTACTATTATAGGGCTGTGAGAAAGAAAATATTAGGCAGTAGGCATTTAGTAAGGATCAGAAGCACTTGTCTACATCAGATTTCTTTGAAGGAGAGATCAAAAGTTCATTGTTTGATTATGCTCAGAATAAGTCTTGTCAACATTAATGATTTCTATGTAAGACCATGATTTCATGTTCCATTGGCCATCTTTCTGATTCAATCAGACCTGTAGGAAATTATTGTCTGTCATGATTTGTGGTAAGAACTCATTATTGTTGGTTTGCCCAAGCAATTGTTGCAGAGATAAAGATATTAAAAATCTGTCAAGGGAGCATTTTTGCTTGTCTCTCTCAAGGGGGCCTCTTTAATTTTGGAGTATATATGTTTGTATTAGTATTTTGTCTAGTCTGTGTCTTTTTGACACATGAAAACATGGAATAAATGCCAGACGGTAATGGGCCAGACTCCATCTTTGACACTATCAAACCTCTTTGATGCTGTTATTGAATCACCATTTGCAAGTCAAATAAAATACATTTGTAATCTTTCGTAATCTGTTGCAAGCAGCAGTTGTAATTTCGCTGCATAGTAAGTGAAATTCAATATTCTGTAATTTGCAATTCCATTCAGGAAGAGGTGAACATAATAAGGGTAATTATTTGACCATGGTGAAGTTTATTTGCTAATGTATACCAGTATTAGGTCCTGTTGAATGGTGAGACACCATTTTATTCCTTTGAAATCAATCCAGGCAAGAAATAATTGATCTATTTTCCTGTTACTTTCTTCAATTTACAGTATAATTGTTTTTTGGGGTTATAGTTATGCAGCATAAAACTTCAGTGTTTACTGACAGAAATCTATGCTTCTTTCCTTTTTTGCTCTACTGGTCAGAGATTAGAATACCCCGGTACATGTAGCTTATATGCAATGGTAAGGTTTCCTTTTTCATGATACATACTACCGGTACTCCTTCTGTTTTGGTCCAATTTCAATAAGACTTGGTATATAAGTTAACTACACCAATTATGATACATTATTCTTTAACAGTTTTTGATTTTGACAAATGGTATTACCATGGTTACTGAAAATAGAAAATATTTATGAAATTCCTTCAAAATGCTACTCCTACAGGTATGTTCTGATTTCAAAAGCACTTAGAACATAGGAATAGTTCGCCTTTGTACACATTGCCCTTAATGAATTTTATACAATGTTTCAATGGTTAACTAAATAAAAACAATGTTTGGAATTCCTTCAAAATGCTACACTTCATATAGTATATGTCTGACTTCAATAAAACTTCATAGACTATAAGACAACTAAATGGGTATTAACCTGTTAATTAAATATACGCATGTACTATCAGTGTTTTCCCTTTATTTCAAAGTGAAGGGTTAGAGATCAATTGTAACAGGCTTTGGGTTGAAGTTTGTGGACCTTACACATTGTTACAACAATTAAATTTTGATTTTTTTTTTATTTCAAAGCGGTATTTTGATCAATTGAAGTGGTCAATTTGGCTGATAGCTGGTTCTTAGGGAAAACACTGACCTTTGTAAACTACAGGTAACTCTTGATGGCTAGAACCTTGATCTCTTGAAGTTCTTGATCACTTGAGTAACTCTTTGGTCCAGATTTTTTTCCTATATAACTAAGCAAATTTACTCTTGATCTCTCAAACTCATTAAACTTTTTTAAATCAACTGAGCCAAAGGTTGAAGTGAGCTTTTCTGATTGAAATATGTCCTTTGTGGAAAAAAAGTGAAAAGTCTTTAAAAGTCTTCCTAGCATGAAGGTAATGCAGATTCAAGTTTGCACAGATCATGGCCCTAAGGGGTAGGGTGGGCCAACACTTGGGGACAAAGTTTCTCAAGGTGAAAAGTCAATAAATTTTTTAGCTCATCTTGATGAAATCGAGATGAGCTTATGCTATACCCCCAGCGTTGGCATCAGTGTCAGCGTTAGCATTGGTGTCCTGGTTAAAGTTTTAGGAGCAAGTCCATTCCCAAGTAACTATAAGCCCTATCTGGACCAAACTTGCAGGGATGATGCATCTAGGGATGAAAACTACCACAATTGCTTCGGATGCTGGATCTGACCTAGATTTTCAAGATGAGTGACCAGGTTAAAGTTTTTGGAGCAGGTCTATAAGCCCTACCTGGACCAAGCTTGCATAGATGATAATCTAGGGATGGACATTACCACACTTGCTTCAGATGCTGGATCTGACGTAATTTTTCAGATGTCAGTGACCAGGTTAAAGTTTTAGGAGCAGGTACTTAACTATAAGACCCTACCTGGACCAAACTTTAATGGATGATGCATCTAGGGATGGACACTATTACCACAATTGCTTCGTATGTTGGATCTGACCTAGATTTTCCAGATGAGTGACCAGGTTAAAGTTTTTGGAGCAGATCCATTCCTAGGTAACTAGAAGCTCTACCTGGACCAAACTTGCATGGATGATGTATGTAGGGATGGACACTACCACACTTGCTTAGGATGCTGGATCTAACCTAGATTTTCCAGATGAGTGACCAGTTTAAAGTTTTTTGAGCAGGTCCATTCCCAAGTAATTAAAAGTCCCACCTGGACAAAACTTGCATGGATGATGCATCTAGGGATGTACACTAACCAACCTGCTTCAGATGCTGGATCTGACCTAGATTTTACACATCAGTGAATTTTAGCCATATTTTAACCAAATTAGCATGGATGATGTATCTAGGGATGGACAATTCCGGACTTGCTTTCGATTCTGAATCTGACCTACATTTTCCAGATGAGTGATCTGGGTAATGTTTTTGGAGTAGCTATACAATATTATGGTCTGGTATAATTAAACTTGCATAGATGGTGCATTTAAGGATGAAAACTTCCAGACTTGCTTTGGATGTTGGAATTGACCAAAATTTTCTTGATTAGTAAACAGGTTAAAAGTTTTTTGAGCAGGTTTATTTCCAAGTAACTATAAGTCCTACTTAAACCAAACTTGCATGGATATTGATCTTGGGATGTACACTAAGTAGAAAAAAATATGATGTGAGATTTGCCTTACATATAGATAACATTCTTTGAGGTAAGCTTCATAATCTTTGATTACCTAATGTTTCTATTTTTGAACAGCTAGGGCAGGTTACGTCATATTAATATGCATGCATCCCCAGGTAGTGCAGATTCAATTTGTTCAATTTTTGGCCTCCATGGGTAAGGTGGGGCCACAATCAGGGATAAAATTTTTACAACAGCTAAGGAATATATAGTGAAAAGTTTTTTTAAAAGCTTCATTTCATGAATAGATAGGCATGTTAATAGGCAAGCATCTTCAGGTAGTGCAGATTCAAATTTGTTGAAATCATGGCTGAAATGGGTAGGGTAGTCTGTCTGTCTGTCCGTCCGTAAACTTTTCACATTTTTGACTCCTTCTCAAGAACCACTGGGCCAATTTCAACCAAACTTGCCACAAAGTATCCTTGGGTGAAGGGGATTCAAATTTATCCAAATAAAGGGCCACAATCTCTTCCAAGGGGAGATAATTAAAAATTAGTGAAAAATTAATGGCATCTTTTAAAAATCTTCTTCTCAACAACTGCTAGGCCAGGAAAGATGAAACTTATATGGAAACATCCTCAGGTAGTGTAGATTCATATTTGTTCAATCATGACCCCTGGGAGTAGGGCTGGGACAATAAAAAATTTACAGAGGAATATATAGGACAAATCTTTAAAAATCTTCTTCTCAAGAACAGCAAAGCCATTTTTGGTCATAGATAAATGAAAATTTCCTCAGGTAGTGTAGATTTATATTTGTTCAAATCATAACCCCTGGGGTAGGGGGGCTGCAATGGGCGATCAAAGTTTTACATAGGAATATATAGGACAAATCTTTAAAAATCTTCTTCTCAGGAACAGCAAAGCCGTGATTCATATTTATAGGAAAGCATCCTCAGGTAGTGTAGATTCAAATTTGTTCAAATCATGACCCCCGGGTGTTGGGCGAGGCCGCAATGAAGGTTAAAGTTTTACTTAAGAATATATAGGAAAAATCTTTAAAAATCTTCTTCACAAGAACAGCAAAGCCACGATTGGTCATATTTATATGGTAATATCCTCAGGTAGTGTAGATTCATATTTGTTCAAATCATGACCTCTGGGGTAGGGCGGGGCTACAATGGACGATCAAAATTTTACATAGGAATATATAGGACAAATCTTTGATTTGATTTGAACATATTTTATTGTCTATAAACTTTACAAGTGGGATTGGGCAAAAGTTCTTAAAACTTAATATGCCCTTTCCCTACAAAAGAATTATACCAAGCATATTTACATATATGGGTTTCAGCTTAAAATGAAGAAACACAGGAAAGCATAATAATCAGAGGAACAAACATTCAATAGGATACATTCCTTAATATATAATACACAAGCTGTATAGAATTCGCAAGAAGTAATTATTGCATCAACCAAAACAAGCTGACTTTTTAATAAATGTTTGTACAATGGAGAATAGGTATTCATTTTCAACATCTTTAAAAATCTTCTCAAGAACAGCAAAGCCATGATTGATCATATTTATATGGAAGCATCGTCAGGTAGTGTAGATTCATTAGTTTGTTCAAATCATGACCCCCGGGAAGGACGGCGTCACAATGTAAGTTCAAACTTAAAGGGGGAAAAACCCACAGTTAGTGAAAGAAATATGCAAGCATTAGGGCTGTGCAATAGTATCGATATTCCGGTATACATATGTATTGCGATTTGTTAACAAAAAATATCGTATTGCGATACGTTTTTCCAGTACTGTTATACCGGCAAACTGCTTGGGCTTTAGATTTCTTAAGTAAAATAAGAAATTTAATAGGTTAGAAACGTTTTCAATCGTGCCAAAGAGTACCAAAGGGTAATGTTCCTGTTGTATGATTGCATTTTGTTCCAAAACTGTAGTGAAATCAACAAGAACTTTTTTGTCACAATGTATTTATGAAAGTATTACACATTCTTCTTATAAATGAGGGTTAATAAAATAAGAAAAAGAGCATTTTAACTGTCATTGAAAATATTGCAATATATATCGCAATACATTTAAAAATATCACAATATATCGCAATACAAAATTCCCATCCGATACCCTGCCCTAGCAAGCATCCTTAGTTAGTGTAGATTCAAGTTTGTTCAAATCATACCCCCCTCCCCTTTAAGGGTAGGTCGGGTCCACTTATGCATTTAAACTTTTCAATACTGAACTGATTTCTGCTTTTTTCCTAGCCACAGTGCTCAGGTGAGCGATGTGGCCCATGTGCCTCTTGTTCTAGATTAGTGCCCTTTGAGTTAGAGTGAGGCAAGGTAAGGATCAATTATGTTACCTATTGCATGTATACAGGAAAGTAATGATCAAATGTTACCTATTGCATGCATACAAGAATTTAGGAAACCTTTAAAGTATCCTCTCCATAATAGAAGGTCAGGTTATATAGTCCGATTGATACTGAAACATCTCAATATTATGTGGATTCAAGTGATAAAATTCCCTTTGGGAATAAGGTGAGGTTACAATATTGGATCAAGATTTTTCATGTGAATAGAGAGGGGAAAAAAATTTAAAATCTTTTTCTTAAAAACAGCAAGGCCAGTGTGATTCAGGTGAGCATTTTGGCCCATGGGCCTCTTGTTTAAGTTTAATGGACAGGACACACAAGTCATTTACAAGATGTCATAGATCTGATTGCATCCCTGAACCAACAAGACCCTGATAGCAGGGGACCACAGTTCTTTGAATTTGCTTGTAAAAGTGAATTTGCAACTGAGACTGGCACATGCATAAGAAGCTATGTTTCTTTGGAAAATTTCCAAACCTGGATCAGACAAGGGTTTTATGGTTTTATCTGTTTAGAACTCCTCTGAGGTATGATGCTAAGTCTACACCATTCTACAATGTACCAGAAAGTTATTTGGAGGTTGTCATTTTGTTCTACTTCCAGGTGAGCTCTTTGAGCCAATTGGGATTTGAGTAGACCAATTCTGAATTCATGAGGATTTGATTTAAATTTTGACAAACTTAAAGGGTTGGGCAAAATAAAGAGCTGACTTGTCTGATATTTTACTATCTGGAGAAATAGAATATGATTTACATCATAGCAAGTAGAAATATTCTTTTAAAGAGATGAACAGAAAATAAAAATCAAGTTATATATTTCAAGTACATTGTATTTGGAAGATAGCAATTGAATGAAACAGTTTTTCATTACAATTAATTCAGTTCCCTGCTATGTGCAAAAATAACTTTAAGTTTACCTCATAGTTTCACCGTTGGAACAAAATTAACTTTGCATGAATTTTTGTGAAATCACAAATAGATGTGCAGTGAGGTTGCAGTTAAATTATATTTGCCAGAGATTGTTTTAGCAAGTGGTATCTTCTCACAAATTTATCGGAATGCTTGAAATTTGCATTTTACAAACATGACATGATGAACAATATAGGTTATACATATGGGATTATTTATTATTTATTCATACTGGTATTATGTTGATGATGAAAAAGACAATGCTTAGAAGCTAGATGGAACCCATATTCACTTACCCAATGATGAAATTAAGATGTACATGTATGTTGTAATAGTCCACTCTTTTCAGTTTTAAACTGAATTATAAAACAATCTTTTTGAATGCATAAAGGAGCAATGGAGTGAAAATCTGTCGAAGTATATGTTCTCTTTGTCATTAGATGATTACCCCAAGGAATCTGCTACATTTTCTGGGACAGTTATTTTAAATCACTCACACAGTACAGAGAAAATGGCACAGAAAACTTGAGCATCCCTACCGAAATATTAAGCCTCCAGGAATTCCCTTTAGGATATACCATGGATAATTGAAACAGAAACTTATTTTCCGAGGTGCATTTCAGATGGCATTTGATTAAAAATTTTTAATTGATAATGATGATTGGGTTGCACTGTGGATAACTTGAGTTTCTTATAGAAAAAATAACATTATAGATTTATATGTTAGCCATTTAGCACTGGTTGCGTAATGAAATTACTTACAGCTCAGGAGACCCTAGGCTGCCATTTGAATGGCATAAGTGTTTGCAGACACAGCCCATACGTTTATTAGATCAATGTTGTTATTTACGTCCCATTACAAAGAATAAAACAATGGATCGGCCCTGCTGCCGGCCGGGGAGTAGCCTCGTCAGTCTGAGGAATTGTGGGAAGCTACCTAGCCCCTGTCCCTGTTCGCTTCATCTTTCAGGCTTGTTCGGGTTTGTATTATTCTGCTTTTTCTACACAGTTGCTGTATCTGGAAATCCTAGGGGGTCTAAAAGCTTGTTTGGTTAGAGCCAAGGGTTGCATGTTTTGTTTTGTGTTTAATATATTGGAGGTTTTAACAGAGACTTAGAATGGCAGAATTAGTTGATATTTTGGGTTGGGCTGGGTGTGAGTTTCTTTCAAAACAGCTGATTTCATTTTATATATCATATATGTATTTAGTGCATGTATATGTTTATTTCATACATTATATGTATGTGACTTTTTTCACAAATCTCTTTGGACACTTTCTTTGGCTTAAAATCAGTCTTTAAGCTTGATGTAATTGTAAGATGTAGATCAAATTTGTAAGGTGTGAAATTTCTATGGAAGGTGAAAAAAAAACATGAACCTAGCGTGGAACATCTGAAAAGTTTTGAAAAGATAAATTTTGGTCAAACATGCAAAGCTTTTTATTGATATAAATAATCGTCTTTTTGAAAATTAAAGTAAAAGGATTTTTTAAATCATTGTTTGCTTTTAAATACAGATGAAATGAATTGCTGATTTATGACATGCCAAACATGCGTCATTGCCTTTAATTTTGAATAGACTTATATGATGCTAAAACTTTTATAAGTTGAACATGTCTGTAATACGATAATTCGTTTAAGGCCATATATTTGAATATGTATTGAGGATTGATTATAAAAAAAAAAATGCCAGTCTAACTTTATCATCAATAGTTTTCAGACAGACCTGGCTATTGAGTGAAAGATAATTATCCAAGCTGACACAAACTGGACCAGAAAATTATCTGTTGGTTGCAATAGAGTGAAAAATGGAGTTTTAGGCACAGAAAATCAAATGTATAAGGCAGGTGGTCCCTTGATGGAATAAAAATGTCAGCATCAGTTTTTGGTTATTAATATCTGTATAACAATTAAGAGAGAGTCTATAAGAGTAGGAGATAATGGCATCGTTGTACTTCAGAGTCCATCTTCTACCCTTGTTATTATTTTCATTTGATGAAAATTTGTCCATTAAAGTGTCTTATTGCTTAGTTTTTGCTTTCATAAATGCCCACTTCCTTCCAAGAAAAATTAAATATGTATATGGAAGGATCCATCCCTTCCAAACATATACCAATAATTTTTGCCTTTGGATGGATGTCTAATAAATACACAGCATTTCCACCAGCAGACTGTATCTGATCTTAGTTAAAATCTAAAAAGGAAATGGAAATTACAAAATTTTTAAGTGCAGTTCTGAAACATCTGATATCAAAACTATTTTCTGAAGTATCGAGTAATTCTTCTTCCTTGTTTCGAAGATTTAGGTGGGATAGAAGGCTTAGTACAACAGTTACAATGACCTTGACCTTTTTAGATGTACTTTCACTCAAGGTTAAGATGCTTTGTGCAAGGAACAATCTCTTTATGTAAAAATTCAAATGGTTGCACTATAAAAAAGGAGTGAACCATTCAGCTTAACTCTAAGAAACTAATCTAATGTTAAAGGTTTCTAACTACATTGATGAGGTTGAAGTATGAAGTTCATCAGAACAGCTCAGAACACTGGAGGTTTCATGCACTGAATGCTGATTGAATACTTAACTTTTGTTTATAGATGATTATTGTATTATACTTTTTCCAGTTTACCGGATTGTGTTTTTATCTCTGTGTTGATTTGATCTATTAATTGTCATGAACATCCATATGTATTAACACATTTAATTCAATTCTGTGATTAATTAATTTGAATCAATTATTTGCAATGGAAGTAATGTATAGTTTGAGAGTTGGAGATGGATACATGTTAATTTACACTGGGGCATGAGGATGATGCTAAAAGGAGTAAAGGACACCCATTAAATAAACCACCATTCATTTAACGCCTAGGTTTGTACTTTGTTAATGTAGCACTATTAATGTTGGGTTTAGCACCCATCTATATTAATTAACACTACAGTAATGTGAAGGAATTCTCCATTACCTCAGAGGTGCCCTGTGTGGCCTTTGGATGCTTTGAGAATCAATAGTACAGAACTGTAAAACATTTACTGAATGATACACTCACTGTTTTCTGATGAACAAGAGAATTTAATGCATTCTGTCGTAATAACTCATGATTTAGCAAGGAAAAAATATTAGTTGTATCATAAGGCAAGGTTTCTAAACTTTCATTAATATTTCCTCAAAACAAATGATTTATGAGCATTGTATTTAAACACACTAAAACACTATTATAAAATGTATCTGTTTGGCATCATTGCCTTTTTTGGCTATAATAAAGTTTTTAGGATGTAGGAACATACTGCCCTATAAAATGAAAGATGATCGGGGGATGGGTCATTGGTGTACATTTGGACAAATGAAGATCCACTAGGATAGGGTGAATATTCAATAACAAATGGCAGAATGTCCTGTCTCTACTCTGAAAAGGCCTAAAATATAAAATTTTCTTGACATATGACCTTGACATGTACCTGAAATAATCATTAAGACAGATCATAACTTGATTTAAATGTGCAAAGAAAGAATTGAAATTTGGAAGTTTGATGTATAAATTCATGTTTGAGCAGCTTTAATTGCAATTAAACCACAATATGCATGATGATCTAATTAAAACCCATGCAGGTGCTAGTGTACTTATTCTGTAGCATAATTATTTCAAAATACCTGTATATAACAAATTTTATTCTTTCTTCAGTATAAAATAATGAGAAAGAATAGGATGACGGAATTATCTTTCCTTGACCTTGTTCATATATTTTTACAGAGGTCCATTCAGTGTGGTCAAAAGATGTATTCACAGGGAAACAAAACAGCAGTTTGCAGTGAAGATTGTAGATGTGGCCAAGTTCACCTCAAGTCCAGGCCTCAGTACCGAGGGTAAGAGTTTTATTTCAGAGAAAGATTGTAGATGTGGCCAAGTTCACTTCAAGTCCAGGCCTCAGTACCGAGGGTAAGTGTTTTATTTTAGATGAAGACTGTAGACGTGGCCAAGTTCACCTCTAATCCAGGCCCCATTACAGAGGGTAAGTGATTTGTTTCAGAGAAAGATTGTAGATGTGGCCAAGTTTACCTCAAGTCCAGCACAGTTAGGGCATCAGTATGGCAGTCTGCTCATACCATTAATGTTAAGACAGTTTGATAAACTTAATTAGCTCAAAGACCTGTAAAATTTAATTAAATGTGTCATTAGTATTACTGTAAAAGCAGAAATATTCGTTGGGGATTAAATTTCATTTATTTCGTTGTTAAAATTATCAACGAAAATAAATCCCACACGAAATTTTTGTATGACTATATATTGAATAGAGCTTCTTTTGAAACAACAAAATTGAATGCCAACAAAACCTTTTTAGATGAAAAATCAACGAAATTTTATCCCCACAAAAATTTGTGCTTCTACAGTAATACATGTACTGTTGTCTGTAATATACTGATGAATCATTTTAATTTGTGGGGGGTCATTGTTTGTGGGGAAGCAAAATTGTTCGTGAGGACGTAATTTCATGGGTTACTCAATTATACAGTAGATTCAATGAATAAATAATTAAATATGTTTACAAAATAAACGTTTGTGGGGATGTAAATTCATGGGTAAGGGTGAGCCATGAAATCCACGAACATTGGTCCCCGACAAACAATGATGATTCCTCAGAACATGTAATACATGTAGTAGAGGATATCAAAATATCTTATCTCTCACAGAATTTAATTGAGTGAATCTTTTTCATGAAGTAATACATGTATTACTTTTCCCTATAACATGACATCAGAATTTTAATCAGATATTATAATAATGAATTATCCTTTGTGGTATTTCACTATTTATATGTAATAGTGTTATGATTTGGATGTATTTGGCTGAAGTACTGTGAAATCACTAATTTTCGTTTGGGTTTAATTCTCATTGTTTTCATGGTATTCAGAGACCCGACGATTCATATCCCTCACAGAATATTAAAATAATATGATGTTCCTCCTTAGCCACGAAATCAAATCCCCTCAAAGAAGTAATTTTTCCTCAAACCATAAAAATTTGACCCCACGAAAATAAGTGGTTATCCAGTAGTCGTGAGGGTTTGACACGTGGTGCACAAGCCGGAGGTGAGTTCATTTTGTGTCAAACCCTGACTACTATTTGGTGTAGTACATCCAGCTCATTATACTATTATAATTACTATTATGACAAATTCTCAATCCTAAAGCTGTGTCCAGTTATTAAGTTTAAATAAAAATTTTCTTGAACATTCTTTTATCAAGCATTATATTAATTAAAAAGAGTTTTAATGACTCCAAAGTACCAGTTTATATAAAGGTGCTTATTTGTATAATTCTAATATTTGTTAGAGCATATTTTTTATAATCTTTGTCAGTGATATCAATCTTTTGGAAATGACATTTTTTAATTTGTTTTGTGTCAAATGTATAAAACCCTGTTTATATACTGTAAAAATATACGTCATAATGTAATGGTTTCTATGGTGTAATTGGCAGTGTGTTGGACCAACGTTCTCAGGATTGTGAGTTCGATTCCTAGCATGGGTGCTGACACATTTTCTCTAGAAAAAGGAAGCTGTGCACTATTTTGGCATAGTTTGCTTCTTACCCTATATAAATCCTTTGTATACTATGCGAAATAAGTTGGGTATTGGTTACATAGAGACAATCTTACGGGAAGCATAATAGTATTCAATGGTGAATATGATGTCACCTTAAATTTTCAGACTTGAAGAGGGAAGCCAGTATATGTCACATGCTGAAGCATCCCCATATAGTGGAGTTACTGGAGACCTACAGCTCTGATGGCATGCTGTATATGGTGTTTGAATAGTAAGTAAACTAATACGCGGGTACGTTAAGGCAGTACACAGATCATATTTCGGCAAATTTAGACTTTTTTCGTTAAATGTAACATTAATAAATCGGAAAAGCCATAGATAAAACATTTACTATTATTATCCATTGTATAGACGTCATTGAGTCTGAGGCTAAAAGAAGCACTCCACTACGACGTCATCACGTGACGTCTATAAATAGAAAAATTACCTTAATGAAAAAGTGAAAAGTTCAACACTACCCCGGGGATAATTCATTTTTTTTGGTGAAAATAATTATGTAAAAACATCACTGGACCATGAAAAGTGCTGCTAGAATCCTACTCTCCAAACACAGAAAAAATTATTCCAAAGTTTTGCATGAAACCTTACCAAAATTTTTACATTTTACACATACAATCAAGGAATTGGCATCAATTTATGTTAACCACACGATTCTAGCAGCACTTTCCAAGTACTTTAGAATACAAGCTTTCGATACAAACAAAAATTATGTTTCACAGTATGCGGCGTAGTGTTGAACTTTTGCATCTTTGTTGTTATAGAGCGACAGAGGAAAGGCTGATCGGGATTTCAAAGCACTGCGTCTGTTCATTATAAGAAAACATGATAAGAATATATCAGCGTACCTGATTCTTAATCTTTTAATTCCTTATGAATCACACATAACATTCAATGAATATGCTTTAAAGCTCCCATTTCATATATTTGTTTACATGATTTCTCGTCACATTTCATTTTCACTCGGCAAATATTTGATCAATAGTTATGACGTCATGGGTTTGGTATTTAACCCCCGTGATAAATACTTAGCTATTTATACCACCCAAGAATGACAAGATTTAGTTTATATTATGTTTTTGAATGATTCCATTTATTTATTGGATCTGAAATTAAACTTTAAATATAGATATTAAGAAATCATTATTTCTAAAGATCACGTCATACAGCTTACTATGACGTCACATTGTAAAGGCAAGTAGGATATCTCTGGGTGTAGCCTTAACATACCCGCGTAGTTTCACTAAAGGTCAGAACAAGCCACACACCACAAATTTGGGGTAAATATATATCAGGTCTCTAATTGGCGACTAATTTAGTCACCATGGCACCTAACATTTTTGAGTGGCGCCTAAAGTTTTTCCATAGGTCACCAAATTGGCGACTATTTTAAATTGACTTGGCGATCATGGAATTTCGGAACGTTTCACAGTTTTAACATTTTTTCTGAAAAAGCCAAAGGAAATTTAAAAGAAGAGGAAATTATTTTTAGCAATGGACATGTCTTGTTTTCTTAGGCACGTCATGGGTCCCTATATTCTATTAACTTTTAAAGTTGGCACCTTAGAAAAATTGCCTGATGACTAAAACTTTGCATTGGTGACTAAATTTTTTTGATAAGGCGCCAGCTGGCGCCTATATTTTAGAGGCCACTTAGAGGCTTGTATATACAGTAGAACTTATCCAATCTGGATGTTGTGTATTCCACAGTCTTGCCTATTCGGATCGAAACTTAATTTCTTTTAATTAAGTCAGTTGTTTAAAATGTTGTCTAATCTGGATTTTTGTTTAATCTGACCAATTTCTTTAGAACCAGTGATGTCTGGATTAGACAAGTTTTACTGTACATTTAAAAAAGCTTGACTTTCAAGTTTTGTCCACCTTAACAACAATACGTTTAAAACAGAAGCCTTTTGAAGTCAAAATCAGTAAGTAAAATATTGTTATGTATATCCCTTTGCACATTTAGCTGTACAGTAGGGGTTTAGGTCTTCTGGAGTTTGATTTCAGCCTGAGGGTCTGAAGGAGTTCCCCAATCATTAAAAAGCTTGTCACTGGAACTCTTCCTTACATTTTAAGTGGTACCAAACAAATATGTACATGTATATTACTGATCATGTAGACATGCAATAGAGTTTCAGAATTTTGTTCTTCACTCAAGGGCTTCCCAGGAACTTAAAAGGGTGTGGTGATTTATTCTGTCCTCCACTTTGGACTTATAAACATGTCTTTATTATAACAAATACATATATAACATTTTAGATGTTCATGAAATTGTCAAGGAAAGCTCTAAGAAATATAACTCTGTTTTTCTTATCTATTTCCAATTTTTTCATTGGATTGGTTGATGTGACAAATTCAGAGTTGTAGGCCTTTGAGAACTTGGATATATGTACAGAAACACTTGATTGAGAAAATAGTGATAATGCTGTAGTTTTCCATGCCTTATAGACAAAGTTGATTATCCTTAATGTCTGTTTAAATATGTTGGCAAGCATGGTTGATGTTTAGCTTTAGTTTTGTGCACAGTCACTTTATCTTGCATACAGTATGTTTAATATTAAATGAAAGCTGTCTCCAGAAACTGCAAGATTACATTTTTATGTGTTCTTTCAGTCTGCCTTATAAGTAAAATTCTACAGAAAGTCATCAGTGCTGGCAAAAATGCTCCTGTCCTGGGCCAAAATAAAAATAGACAATTCCTACATGTATTACTGAATGGGACCATAGGATTTGTTATGCCCCGCCATGAATATGGCCGGGGCATTTAGTGTTT
The DNA here is from genome assembly GCF_033153115.1 of Saccostrea echinata. Lineage (NCBI taxonomy): Eukaryota > Metazoa > Mollusca > Bivalvia > Ostreida > Ostreidae > Saccostrea > Saccostrea echinata. The sequence continues at coordinate 5,771,336 of NW_026889757.1, read as the reverse complement.
GTCATGTCCGTCTTCCGTCCTTCTGTCCTTCCGTCCTTCTGTCCTTCCGTCCTTCCGTCTGTCCTTCCGTCACACTTTGCGTTTAGCTCTGTTCAAAGCTCAGTTTCAAAGAAACTATCCAAGATATTTTTATCAAACTTCATATGCTGATAGATATTGATGAGGGCTATGCAACTGCATCAACATTTTTTGACCTTGACCTTTCCTTTGACCTTGACCTCACTTTTCTTAAATTAGTGTTTAGCTCAGTTTTAAAGATACCATTCAAGAAAGTGTAATCAAACTTCATATGTTGATACATACTGATGTAAGCTATTCAATTGCATCAACATTTTTTTGACCTTGACCTTTCTTTTGACCTTGACCTCACTTTTCTTAAATTAATGTTTAGCTCTGTTTTAATGAAACCATTCAAGATATTTTTAACAAACTTCATATGCTGATACATACTGATGAGAGCTATTCAACTGCATCAATATTTTTTAACTTGACCTTTCCTTTGACCTTGACCTCACTTTTCTTAAATTAGTGTTTAGCTCAGTTTTAAAGATACCATTCAAGATAGTGTTATCAAACTTCATATGCTGATACATACTGATGAGAGCTATTCAACTGCATCAACATTTTTTGACCTTGACCTTTCCTTTGACCTTGACCTCACTTTTCTTAAATTAGTGTCAAACTTCATATGCTGATACATACTGATGAGAGCTATTCAACTGCATCAATATTTTTTGACCTTGACCTTTCCTTTGACCTTGACCTCACTTTTCTTAAATTAGTGTTTAGCTCAGTTTTAAAGAAACCATTCATAACATTTTCATCAAACTTCATATGCTTATACATACTGATGTAACCTTTTCAACTGCATCAACATTTTTTGACCTTGACCTTTCCTTTGACCTTGACCTCACTTTTCTTAAATTAGTGTCAAACTTCATATGCTGATACATACTGATGAGAGCTATTCAACTGCATCAATATTTTTTGACCTTGACCTTTCCTTTGACCTTGACCTCACTTTTCTTAAATTAGTGTTTAGCTCAGTTTTAAAGAAACCATTCATAATATTTTCATCAAACTTCATATGCTAATACATACTGATGTAACCTTTTCAACTACATCAACATTTTTTGATCTTGACCTTTCCTTTGATCTTGACCTCACTTTTCTTAAATTAGTTTCTGAATCAAACGTCATATGCTGATACATACTGATGTAAGCTATTCAACTGCAGCAATATTTTTTGACCTTGACCTTTCCTTTGACCTTGACCTCACTTTTCTCAATTTGTGTTAAAATGTTGCATTACTAATATACCCTTGGCGGGGCATTCATGTCCTATGGACATATTTCTAGTTGTAAATATGTCTGCACACACTGATGAATATAATTCAGACATCCTTTCTTCATGCCTTTAATTCATGGGATAAACTTCGTGACTTTGATATTGTGTATGACATTTTTATGCCCCGCCATGAATATGGACGGGGCATATAGTGTTTGTCATGTCCGTCTTCCGTCCTTCCGTCTGTCTTTCTGTCACGCTTTGCGTTTAGCTCTGTTCAAAGCTGTTTCAAAGAAACTATCCAAGATATTTTTATCAAACTTCATATGCTGATAGATATTGATGAGAGCTATGCAACTGCATCAACATTTTTTGATCTTGACCTATCCTTTGACCTTGACCTCACTTTTCTTAAATTAGTGTTTAGTTCAGGTTTAAAGATACCATTCAAGGTAGTGTACTCAAACTTCATATGTTTATACATACTGATGTAAGCTATTCAACTGCATCAACATTTTTTAACCTTGACCATTCCTTTGACCTTGACCTCATTTTTCTTAATTTAGTGTTTAGCTCAGTTTTAATGAAATCTTTCAAGATATTTTTATCAAACTTCATATGCTGATACATACTGATGAGAGCTATTCAACTGCATTAATATTTTTTGACCTTGACATTTCCTTTGACCTTGACCTCACTTATCTTAAATTAGTGTCAAACTTCATATGCTGATACATACTGATGTAAGCTATTCAACTGCATCAATATTTTTTTACCTTGACCTTTCCTTTGAAATTGACCTCACTTTTCTCAATTTGTGTTTAACTCAGTTATAAAGAAAACATTCATAATAATTTTATCCAACTTCAAATGCTAATACATACTGATGTAACTTTTTTAACTGCATCAACATTTTTTGACCTTGACCTTTCCTTTGACCTTAATTTCATTTATTTTAAATTAGTGTGTAGCTCAGTTTTAAATAAACCATTCAAAATATTTTTATCAAACTTAAATATGCTGATACGTATTTGTGGGAAGTATTCAACTGCATCAAAAACATTTGACCTTGAACTTTCCTGTGACCTTGACCTCATTTTTCTTAGATTTGCATTTTGCTTAATTTTAAAGAAATCATTTAAGATATATTTATGTAAGTTTATGCACTTATACATAATTTGGTGAGAATTTATCATCTATATCCAACTTTTTAGATTTCAATTTAAAAGGAACTTTTCAAGATATTCTCATCAAATTTCATACATTAATATTTACATTTCCAATGTCTTTGTCCGAGATAAAATTTCAAATAGTAAAAATACTTTAGTTCTACATAAATCTAATGGTTCATCAATAGGCGTGGTGAAAAAAAAATCATGTGTGGGGCGGGACAAATAGAGACAGAAGCGGGGCTTGTAGCACGTGAATTTGCGGAATCAAGAGCATGTAAATATAAGGAATTACTGTCAGATTTTTTGGTTTCATGACGCTTTCGGCGTTTATGCAAATTATCACGCAAGCCAATCGATTGATCACATCATGAAACCAAAAAATTAGACAGTTATTCCTTAAATACAAATTTTCATGTTGCATTACTAATATAATCTCGGCCGGGTATTCATGTCCTATGGACATATTTCTAGTTAGATATGGTTTGGTTCAATTAAATATTGTTTACATACTCTTTCCAAATAGTTTTGAAATCATGATACAGCTTCCTGAGATGTCCAGTGTATTTTTCTTTAACTAGGCCCTTGAAGATTGGTTGTTTCTTTGCTTTAAATCCCTTTAAGAATTGTTGGGACGACAACATTTGAACATTTGCCAGGTGAAGGGTTCCAAATTTAGACTTGTACTCAGCACTTTTGGCCATTGAGCAGTGAGGGATCTTGTTCATGCCAGCAGCTACTGCGACACTGACCTAAGTTTTTATGGTGTCATTTGAAGGCTTGGTTTCAACATTCCGCACTGGGATTTGAACCTGTGACTTAGAATTAGCTCCTTACTTCGGGACTCCAAAACAAATGGTCTAGAACCACTGCAAATTTCGAGGCCCTTGAAAAAGTACATTGCATGAGTAATTATAAGTTATTATATGAGGGTTGTCCCAAAATTCCGTAAACAAGCGTTGTTTTGTAGTAACCCAGTGTCATAAATTAATGAAACTTTCAAAATTACTAAAACTACAAACAACTAATATTTTTAGTGAAAAACATTGTGTAATTACACAGATTTATCCTATTCAAATAAAATGATTCAATGTCTGATGTAAAGAGGCGATGCAATCTCAAAATTTGCTATTAAAAATCGGTATATAAAATGTAAAATCTCGCAAGAAAAGGAATTTCTTGTCAAAATTTCATGGGATAGAAATGATAGTTTCTCAAATTACATAAATAACTATCTTTATTCCAATTTTAACGCATATGCCTTCATTATTAAGTAGGGCTGGGACGAGATATCGGTAATATCGATTCAGTGTGAGGATGATACGCATATTGATACGTATGAAGAAATATCGACATATCATAAAGAAAATTTTGACTTGAGTTTTTCTTTGTTTACTTAAAACTTTGGGTTAAATATATATAATAAATAGGCTAAATATAAACATGAAATACATAATTAATACCACTTGGGTAAAATGATTTTGTTTTACAACAGATACACAACTTCTTTGAATAAATTATTCTTATTTGTGAAGAAATGTTTAATTCATTTCACTCCAAAAAATATTTTATAACCAATTCAACATATCGTGATACATATCGTATCGTGGCTCAAATATCGTGATACGTATCAATATAGAAAAAGCTGTATCGTCCCAGCCCTATTAATAAGAATGTTATAATGTTTATTTGCACTGGTTAGACGCTTGACTGTTTTAAAAAAATGACGCCGCATTGACACAGGCGGTGCAATGGAATATGATAAAATGTAGATCGGAACTTTAATAGAGGTGCATTAGAAGAATCAAATATTTGGAACACATAGATATATTCAAGTATGTATTATTTGAATGACATAAGAAGTTTTTCAAGGTATATATGGAAAACGAAGCAAATAAAGAGACCAGCCAAAAGAAATAGACAAAGAAATCGTCGTCAATGCTACACAGTGCAACTCCATTCGGAAAGAGAACAAAAAGTCCCTCGGAGATAAGGAGATTTTTATGAATTATTAATAGATGCATGCAATTTAAACTTTTTGGCGTATATTTTAATGTTAAGTACATCATAATAATTGTATTATTTCATATTTATTTGACAAATCTTTATGACAAAGGAGAAAATTTGATTCTGATAATTAATGCATTTTCCCCAAAAATTCGTACCGGTGACGTTTATGTTTTTTTTGAAGTCGAAGATTGTGCCAGGTGGTAGGACACGGTAACATTAAAATGCCAATTAAACGTACGTTTTTCAAGTAATGATGTTAAAACTTTGTAATTTATCAGCTAAAAACACACTTTATACACCCACAAAATTATATAAAGATACCTTCATTTATGCAATAGATATAGACTCAGTTTACGGAATTTTGGGACAACCCTCATATTTAGTAGGTTTGAAAAACATACTTGGATATCTGGTCTTTGCGTATCTGAGAATCTTGTCTTTTTAAATATTCGATTTCAATAAATTTACACTGGCGTGAGATATTTTACAAGTTCATGGAATAATAGTTGTGAATTAATTTACCTTAAATTTTGCTTTTAAATGGCATTTGTATGATATTCTGTTTACAAATCGCTTTTTTTTGTACCTTTCTTATTTATAAAGGTATTATTCCAATAATTTCAGAATGTATTTTCAAAGCTGCTGTCAGAAAAAAAAAATTATTTATCTAACCTACCCAACTTCAGATTTTAGGGTCGGGTTAGGGGAAACAAAGATTTTTTTAATGATGGTCCTGGTGTTTAAAATTTTTAGGGATATATAAGTTTCAAGATGGCTGTTGTGGTCTACAATTGTTTTAATTATTTTTGTTCATTTTGCATTCAGAGTGACTTTATTTCTTCAGCGTCCTCATCACAAGTGTTATAGTCCTCATATTTAATTTTTCTAGGGATTAAGATTCAGATATAATAGAATCTTGATTAGAGTGATGGTTAATTAAAAAAAATTACATTTTATACTTCAGTAAATTCTTAATTGCAAATTCTGTACAAACCTTATAGAAAATGAAATAATATTTCTATTACAAGAATTGTAATTTATTTTTGTGTCTTTCAATTCTTGACTTACTGTTTTCTTTTATTAAATTATTGCTAATAACACGATTTATAGTTATAATGGAAGCTGCCTCATTCATATAGGGACATAGAAATATGTATGAATTAACCCAAATGTAATGGAGAAAGAAACACAGTATAATGAGCTGTTGAATTCCAAAGAAATTTTTTATGTCCACAATTTAACTGTACAAGACAGAGATGACAGATTAAATGGTCAAGTTGAAGGCCAAAATCATAACTTCATATTGGTCAAGGACATGATGAACCTTGTGGTAAATGACAGATATAATTGCTACTGACATGCATTGTGTTGTACAAGGACATCTTTTTTAATTGGTTTAGAGAAATTTTGTCTTATTGTATATTGCATTTGTCAATTAAACTTGGAAGTTTCTATTCCCCCCCCCCCCCCCCCCCCCCCCGATAACTCTTGTCACATTTTTGGATGCATAATACATGTATTGCAAGATCAAGAATCATCAAACTTGGTCAGGTTTTGCATCTTTGGGGAAAGTGTTTCACATTTACTCAAAAATAGGTCATTCTGACCACATTTTTGAAGTTTATAGCTCTCAACTTGTGTCTAGGTCAAATGACTCACACTGTGAAGCCTTTAGGACCATCAAACCTGATCAGTTGATGCATCATTTGGAGAATAAGTAGCATGATCCAAAAGTAGGTCTGTGTCAGTATAGAGCCATGTGTCCAGTATAAAAAGAGAACTTCAATGTATGTTACAGTAACTTTATACTAATGCAAGTCAAACTTCGTTATCTCAGACTCAATGGGACCTGAAGAAAAAACTTCGAGATATCCAAGGATTTGAGATATCCAGGGTAAAAGATTTAAAGTATAAGGTTTAAAGAATAAGGGGTTGGGACACCCTGATCACTTTGTCATATCCATGGTATTTGAGATATCAGTGTTTGAGATACTGAAGTTCAACTGTAATTGTACAGATGACAGGGTCACAGGTTATGACTTGTACTCTAACAGTGCACTTTCTTGTCAGAGCATTTAACAAAATGCATTCTTTAATGGATCATATGTTTAGATCAGCTTCAAATGATGCCTTATTATTGTTGATTAGATCAGTATCTTGTTTGGTCTCAGTGATCTCTTTTGGTCCAATTCCTGTGTGTAATTTCAGTTAACTGAGGCTGTGTATTGATGTATAACAGAGTGATGTAGGCCAGCAGCAGTGGAAACTGTTGTGAAGTGACAATTTGTCTTTACACTTTGAATTATATATAAGGCAGCTTGCAGAACATTACAGAAATATTCTACATTCTCATTTTTTTTACTCGTAAAGCATTGTTTGGTAGGCTTAAGCCTGATAAATCTTAAGTCTAATTTGAGATTTTCCTCCGAGACATACTGTAGATCACCAAATTTTCATGACTCCTTATTTTTGCAAGATATGTATTTGGTATTTGTAAGGGAGACAGAATTTTCATGAATTCGGGTTTTTGTTGTATATACTGTAACCAATACTAATAAAATATACATGGGAATAAAATGTTTGCAAGCAGACCATCTTGTGTAATTCATGAAAATAATTAATTTCTCACATGTAAAAACACGTCCAGTCGGGCAAGTGGGGAAACTTCTAGATATCAACAACTCACATCCAGTTTTCACTGAAAAATTTTAACCCTTGTAAATCAAGAATTTTAAAAGTTTTATTGAAAATACGCATTTTAGTTTGCAAGAATATTGTTGACATCCATATCACTTTTCTTGATTGCTGAAATAATGTGATTTTCTTTCATTACTTCGGTAGATTTGTATGACTACGAGTTTAATATACTGTGGAATCATCATTGTTCATGGGGGACCAATGTTCTTGGATTTTATGGGTCACTCTTAGCCCAACGAAGGATTATTTTGTCAAAGTACACACAGATTGATTGAATCTAATGAAAAAATGAGTTACCAAGGAATTCTGTCCCCACAAACCAGTAAAAATTTGCTTGCTCATGAACATTGATCCCCTACCAATTAAAATGATTCCACAGTATATTGATGTTATTGTAAAGGTGATAAAGAAGATTTGTGAACATTATAATAGTATCAGCTAGGCTCCAGTTTCATGACTGTGAATTAAGGAACAAAGCCACAGGAATTCCATGTAAAGTTAGGTATACTGTATACAGGGAAATTTTTGCCCCCGTTTTATTTTTGCCTCTTTTGCCATACTCACGGGAGCAAATTTAAAACGGGGCAAATTCAATAACACAGTATAATTTCTTAAAGAGAACTGTGACTGGGCGAATTGAAAACAGGGCAAAATTGTTTGGAAGTGTGAAAGGGCAAAAATAACACAATGTGAAAATAACCCTCTTTACAGTATCTAGCCTGCATCACAGAAAATTGATGCTCTGTTTTAAAATTGTACATTCATGCAGTGGCCTCAGCTTGTGAAATGCAGACTTCCGATATAATGAATTTTGGTTTGACGAGACATTTAAACCAATGTCCCAAGCATCTTGTTATACCCTATACCAAGATTCCATTGTTAATATTGTTAAACTAGAAATATGTCCCTAGGACATGAATGCCCCACCGAGGGTATATTAGTTATGCAACATGAAAATTTGTATTAGTGTATGAAATCTGATGAGAATATCTTGAATAGTTTCTTTAAAATTGAAATCTAACAAGTTTGATATAGATAATAAATTCTCACCAAATTATGTATAAGTGCATAAGTTTACATAAATATATCTTAAATGGTTTCTTTAAAACTAAGCAAAATGCAAATTTAAGAAAGGTGAGCTCAAGGTCACAGGAAAGTTCAAGGTCAAACATTTTTGATGCAGTTGAATAGTTCTCACATATACAAATCAGAATATTAAGTTTGATAAAAATATTTTGAATGGATTATTTAAAACTGAGCTAAACACTAATTTAAAATAAATGAAGTTAAGGTCAAAGGAAAATGTCAAGGTCAAAAAATGTTGATGCATTAGAAAAGCTTACATCAGTATGTATTAGCTTATGAAGTTTGATAAAAATATTATATTCTTTAAAACTGAGTTAAACCCAAATTTATATAAGTGAGGTCAAGGTTAAATGAAAGGTCAAGGTCAAAAATGTTGATACAGTTGAATAGCTTACATCAATATGTAATCAGCATATGAAGTTTGACACTAATTTAAGAAAAGTGAGGTCAAAAGGTCAAAGAAAAGGTCAAAGTCAAAAATATTGGTGCAGTTGATTAGCTCTCATCAGTATGTATTGATCATGATCAGCATGTGAAGTTTGATAAAATATCTTGAATGGTTTCTTTAAAACTGAGCAAAACACTAATTTAAGAAAAGTGAGGTCAAGGTCAAATGAAAGGTCAAGGTCAAAAGGTGTTGATGCAGTTGAATAGCTCTCATCAGTATGTATCAGCATATGAAGTTTGATAACACTATCCTGAATGGTTTCTTTAAAACTGAGCTAAAAACTAATTTAAGAAAAGTGAGGTCAACATCAAAGGAAAGGTCAAGGTCAAAAAATGTTGATGCAGTTGAATAGCTCTCATCAGTATGAATCAGCATATGAATCAGCATTTGAAGTTTGATAAAAACATCCTGAATGTTTCTTTAAAACTGAGCTAAACACTAATTTAAGAAAAGTGAGGTCAAGGTCAAAGGAAAGGTCAAGGTCAAAAAATGTTGATGCAGATAAATAGCTTTCATCAGTATGTATCAGCATATTAAGTTTGATAAAATATCTTGAATGGTATCTTTAAAACTGAGCTAAACACTACTTTAGGAAAAGTGAGGTCAAGGTCAAAGGAAAAGTCAAGGTCAAAAAATGTTGATGCAATTTCATAGCTCTCATCAATATCTATCAGCATATGAAGTTTGATGAAAATATCTTGGATAGTTTCTTTGAAAATGAGCTTTGAACTGAGCTAAACCCAAAGTGTGACAGAAGGACAGACAGAGGGACGGAAGGAAGGAAGGACGGAAGATGGACATGACAAACACTATATGCCCCGGCCATATTCATGGAGGGGCATAAAAATGAAGTGTTTTCTTTTGAATGATTAGATTCAGCCAACCCCATATTATGTTTAGGCAACTAAATTTTCCTAGTGTCAACTTGCTAACTTGGCATTGATTTCTATTCCTCAGAGACTATTTAATTCTAGTCCTATTGACACAGTACCAAGGTATAGGTTCTGCACTACATCTTAAATATCTTACTGAACATGCAGGGATATATCACAACATTTAGTTAATTAGAGAGAAAGTATGTATATATAGTTAAATTCTTTTCTTTTTCTGGTGTCAGAAATTGCATAATGGATTGTTTAGGAATTCTCCCACAAATAATTTTTGTAGCTTTATTTTCAGAACATAACAATAAACTATAGGCTTAGCATGTCAGTCATTGTCTTTTGCCCCCTCCCCCCCCCCCCCAAAGAAGGAGCTGTGATGCAAAATTGTGTGTATAAATTATAAGACCAGTGTCATTAGAATGATAGAAACACCAGACTACTGGGTACTGTATTTGTGTATTTGTGGTGTTCACTTTATTAATTTCATTGGGATTTTTTTTTATTTAGACTGTACTTAAGGGGGGAAAATTGACACAGGGTGTTTACAATTCAGATTCAATCCCTGTCTCACTAGATCAATATGTTGAAATAAACTTTCATCTACAGCAGAATACAATAGCGGTATGAAAAGTTCAAAGAGAGATATAGGACATTGATGTTGCTATTGCAATTTTTTTATTGTTTACCTGTTGGTGTAATATTTTGTCTGTGACCGTACATTGGATATAATGTGATGTTATGGTGTCTGTAGAAAATTGATATACTCAAGGTGCTGCTTGTTAGAGTTATTAGATGCTTCTGGGAATGAACAAAAGATAAATTTTTGGTTAAGGAAGAATGGATTCTTATCATGTGCAAAATGAGGAATATCTGATGGGAAATGAGAAATATTTGCTTGAACTAACAGTAATAAGTTTTCTTATTTATTGCTGCCTTTTTAACAAAGTTGGTGTGCTAGATGAATATAAAGAAAAAAATATTTCGACAAAGCAGAGGTTAAAAAAAAATCAGTAGCAATTAAGTGTCATGAGGGAAACATGCATTATTTAAACACTGGAGAAAAAAAATAGAAAATCAATCTACAAATTGGGGATTCACTAATTACGTTACAAGGTATACAGATGACATTTGTACTTTGATTTAGCTGTGAAAGTGTTCAGTTTCAGAGGACAATGATCTGTTAATAAGACGCGCCTTAATCCCTAAAGAATTCCATTAATTAGATTTATAAGACATATAACAGCACCTAGACTATCATTGAGACGTTTGGATATGTGAGAAAGAGAGAGTTCCAAGTGCTACGTTTGTGTGCTAGGGATGTGAACAGTTGAAGTGTCACCGTTTAACTACTGCTAGCTTAATATGAAGCTGTGAAATCAATGAGGCAGTATAACTAGGCCTGTATTTTTTTGGCACGTCTTTTTTGTTCTTCACTTAGTGCCGATTAATATCATAGACAACATGGACTTATCAAATCTATCATGACAAGGAGGTAGGTAATTCTTGTTTCCTCTTTTTGAAATTGTGTTGTTAGACGTTTCAAACCCATGTATTTATATATACTTGTATTGTTATTTATTACATTTTCAACAGTGAAATACTGTAATTTATTACATTTTCAACAGTGAAATACTGTGATTTATTTATTGAATAAAAGTGATATTCTGTCACAGTGTGAAAGGATACAAAAATGATATTCTCTCACAGTGTGAAAGGATATCAAAATAAGTAAAAAATAATTTCTGGCCTGCCATAAGATAGAGATAGTAACTAACCATCTTGATAGAGCTAAAACTCCAAATTTCTTCCTAAATATGCTGCTAAAATCCATGCTATGTAATGTATTCAATCTCACAACTGGTAAGCTATGACGTCTCAACTGCTCAACTATGACGTCAAGCCTATGACACTGTGTTAAGACAGAGGCAAAGGGGAAATAAAGAAAATGTACTGAACAGAAAATTCAATGTTTTGTAGATGAATATGGAATTTATTTCACGAGTGGGACAGGATTTTTTGATATTTTCACTCGTGCTTCGCACTCGTGAAAAAATCAAAAAATCCTGTCCCACTCGTGAAATAAATTCCATATTCATCTACAAAACATTGAATATTCTCTATTTTTTATTGAATATAAGTGATATTTTGTCACAGTGTAACAGAATATCAAAAGACTTGATTTTCTTTCCTTTCATGAAGAATGTTGTAACAAGTATTCCCTCAGGCCTGATATAAGATAGAGAGAATAAATATGTCTTCCTGACATACCGTATATACTTGCCTATAATTCGGTTTTTTGGGAGTTAGATTTTGGTCCAAAACTCTATGTCCAACTTATAGGCGAGTCATTAAAAACTGGTATTTTTCTGGATGACCAAATATGACTGAATATAATATATCATTTATGTATTCTAAGATTATACATAAAGTACAAGTATTTACAAATTTTAATGATTTCATTTTTAAATGTGCATTACTTATTTGTTTAATGATTTAAAATTAAATTTCATCGCCATTTCTAGAAATATTAATTGAAACCAGGTTAAATATCAGAGCATTGATTTGAAATTGTCGACTGATTCTGGCAAAAAGTTGTACCAACTTATAAGCTGGTCAGTGGCAAATTCATCCAGTATAACCTCAAAAAATACAACCGACTTATAGGCGAGTATATACAGTAGACTAAAACTGCCAAAGTTTCTCCAAATACCAACATTTACAATGTGTTCAGTCTCACAATTGCTAAGGTATGACATCGCAACTGCTCAACTATGATGTCACAGCTTATCATATGATACAATGTTATGAAAAGACAGAGGCAAAGGGAAAATCAAAGAAAATGTAATATAAAACAGAAAATTCAGTATTTTGTAGTTGGATATGGAATTTATTTCACTCGAGAGACAGGATTTTTTTTACCGGTATCTTTTATAATATAAAAAAAATCCTATCCTACTTTTGAAATAAATTCCATATCCAACTATAAAACATTGAATATCGTCTTTATACATAGAAGATATTCAATGTTTTATAGTTGCATGGATATGGAATTTATCTCATGACTGGAACAGGATTTTTTATGAGTGCTTAGCATGAGTGAAAATATAAAAAAAATCCAGTCTCACAAGTGAAATAAATTCCATATCCAACTACAAAACATTGAATTTTCTGTTTATTACATTTTCTTTGATTTTACTTTAGCCTCTTTCTTTTCGTAAAGCAGGGTCGTAGGCTGTGACGTCATATTTTATTATTACAAGATTGCAAATTGTAAAAATGGATATAAACAGCAATTTGGAGAAACTTTGCTAGTTTTAGTTTTAGTCTGTGTCAGAATGGTTTATTTACTCTCACTTTCTTATAATAGGGAGTATCTTCTTTATAACATTCTTTGTGAAGGGAATGAAAATTGAGAGATTTGTTGCACTTGTGATTTTTTCACAGTGAAAGATATCACTTTGAGAAATATCACTCTCAAAATATCAGTTTTATTCAGTGTATAAACTGCAGTATTTCACTATTGAAAATGTAATAAACTAGATTATTATTCTTTTATATGTACCACTGTGGTATGGTTATTAAACACTGAAAAATTGACATTTATTCCTTAACAGACTTCATGTGAAGTATTTGAGATTTGGAATCTTACAGTGGCATTAATTCAGTTATTTACAGAACAAGAACTTCCATGCTTAATTGTGTCACTTAAAACCTGCTCACACAACCTGCTGAAGTTATAATGAGTTAGTCAATAATAATTTGGAAGCGAACCATGAAAGCATAGACTGTTACGGTGTTTGCTTTTAACTTCAGAATGAAGAAAAATCAATCATAGGTCTATGATGGAGAAAACTATTACCAAACCACATTTTTTTTCTACGATCTACGTATCATCATGGATTGCTTTAGTATTGTCGGAAGAAAAGAAAATGTCGCAGATCCTGAATTGTCAACCCAATTAAGCTTAATGCAGCAAAACACTAAAATAATCATGAGGGTACTATATACTGAAGCTATGCTTTTAAAAACCCATGTGACTGATAGAGCTGATGGACTGTATGATCTGTTATTACAATCTTCAAACATAGGGGGGACCTATACTTAGATTGGTTTAGATATAAAACTGATGTTATCTGAAATGCTTTCAAAACTACCATCATCATAAATCAATGGTAACTGCATGAATAATTTAATTTATAACAAAGTACTTTTTGCAAGATGTTCAACTGTAAAACTTGTAAAAAAAAACCTGCAATCTTCAAAACATTTCCTATTATGGGAATAATTTTTTTTAGCTCTACTGGTTGAAGATTACAATCTTATGCTATAATGGTAACATGTCTACCTGTTGAACTGTCTGTCTGCTTGTCAGTGCTACTCTTTATTTGGTCTGATTTCAACTACAAGAAGATACTGGTACATAATTCTGTATAGCAGTGTTTGGTTTGTCATGAATGATGTTGCCATGGTTACCAGAAATTGAAATTTCTGTGACATTTTATTTGCCACTCCTATTCAATTATGGCTAATGATTCTGATGAGAAAAGGGACATTATAACCTACCAGTTGGTTCAAGTTTGCAAGAATGTGCACATGGATTGGATATCCTTAAAGTCCAATCACTTTTTAAGTGGGTTTCTCAGTGCAAGATCAAACCTGCTCACAGCACCAAATTATAGTATACCTTTATTGTACTGTAATGAACAAACTACATCAATTACATTTGTATATTAAATTACCAGTACTTAGGAAATGATTCAATGACAAAGGCGATTCCTTTCTATTAATATGTATACATGTATATATGTACTGTTGTATCTGGCGTATGAAATGATTTTATTCTTGGAATGTTGTTTTGAATGTTTTGACAGTAGTGAAATAGCATTCACTATTTGTAAAAGGCAGTAGCTAGTAGATGAACAAAGGAAGAGGTCCATATATATTAATTTGCATTTGATCATCAAGCATATAAAGAAGTTATTTACTAGACTAGTAAGGGTTGTATAACCCTAGATTGAATAAGGAATTATACTCTATAATTGATCTCTATGTGAGGGGAGTGGTGCTTCACTTTTGGGTGCCCTGGGCTAACTTACCAGGGGTAATGTTTCTTTGAAAATCAAAATCTTTGTTACAATCATCTCCAGAACTTCTGCTAAAGGTTTACAAAGTGCCCTTTATACACGTGATGCCCTACAAAAGAACTGAAGAGAACTTGCCATTTACAGACATCTTTTTGATGAATCTTTATGCAGTATTCTTTGGACCTATCAACAGTTTTATATACTCTCAATTGATTATCTGTAGTGATACATGGATCAGTGTAATGGGTAATCGCTGGACACAAACATGGAAGTGCCAGAGCACAATTCTCAGGTCTTCTGTTAAGTATAGCTGGATATAATATGAATAATATTCCCTGCCGAGCAGACCTCATACATTTCTCAGGCTCTGTGTATTTTATTATTATTCTCCTATTGTTGGTTTGTCATGTATTGTAAGAAAAAAAGTAATATGAGTTGTTTTATGACCAAGATAGCTAATAAGTGGTAAAGTATTGGGAGGCGAGTCAATTTATGATATCTTATCGGAATAGCCTGCTGTTGTATACCATTAGGATTAATTTTTATATAGGATATTTTTCAGCACAAAAATTCTAGTGCACTACTCGTTAATCATACAACACACTCTGTACTCATTAGAATTGCAGTGCTGATGTAACTCCCTCTAACATATCAGTGATTAAAGGAAATGGGACTGACTGTGTTCTCTTAATTGACAAGTCATTTACTTCTTGACCATGAAGACAGAGATTGTAATTCAATGCTTTGAAAAGTTGTAAAGCATTGAGTAAAGTAGCCTTAATTTAATGCTTTTTTGTAGCTTACAATTTGCCTCTAATTTTCAACACTTGAGCCATTGGCCAAGTTTTTGACCAGTATCAAACTTGAAACAATTTCACAAAATATCAAACTGTCAAGGATTTAATAAGATTATGGACTTTTATAAGTATGTAATATATCACCTTTTATTTTGCAGTATGGATGGAGCAGATTTATGCTTTGAGATTGTCAAGAGGGCGTCCATGGGCTTTGTCTACAGTGAAGCTGTATCAAGGTTTGGCCATTGGTTTTCTGTGATTAATAGTAAATTCTCTGACCTGCGTAAATCTGAATTATCTTCTGAAGTGAGAGTTTGTGGATTATAAAATTTTTTTCTGATCATTATATTTTTATATATATAGTTAATATTCTTGGAATTTCAAAAAATGACTTGTTAGCTGACCTTTGACATCATAAGAATTTTGGATATGAAGTATACTGTGGAATCATTAAAATTCGTGGGGGCAAATTTTCGGGGATTGCTTAAATTTTACAGGTTCTTTATAATGTAATTTTGTGTATTCTCTTATACCTACAAAAGAAAATATTACTTTGTAACCATAGCTTATTAATTCATGGAGGATGTTAATTCGAAGATGAGAGACACCCATGAATTCTACGAAAATTGAGCCACCACAAAATCTAATGATTCCACATTAATCAGTGAATTTTTGTGTGAATATTGCCTACTAGAGCTTCTGTATTAAGGATTTGACGGACAACCGTAATGCCCCAAAATATAAAAAAAGATTGCCTTTTATTGATATTAGCTTGTGGTGAAAGAAATTGTCATTTTGTGAAAATATGGAATATTTATATGAAAAATTCAGACGAAACTCTCAATTTTATGTTATTGGATTTTCAGCTCATCTGAGTAATAGGCTCTAGAGCTTTTCTAATTGGGTTGTCTGTTAGTTGCCTAGCTGTTGGTCTTTCTGTATTGTCTGTCTGCTTTTCTATTTTTTTTAAAGGTATTTTTATCAGTTTTATGCATTTTTAATGATGGTGCCCTTTAGTAATCACCCTGTCCATCTGTCTGTCCATTTATACACCAATCAGTCAATTTGTTTGTCAACACTTTTATGTGATGCAGTAAGTGTTTTCACACTCATTTGTGGGAAGGGAAATGTGATAGGGTGAGCACTGTGACAAGGAACTCTTATTGGTTTATTGTGGAAAACAACATTTGATACATGTCCTGCATTTTACTTCAGAAAGAATTATTTTTAAATTGTTTGAGTGTCTTGATTTATTTTCAGCCATTACATGAGACAGATTCTTGATGCCTTAAGATACTGCCATGCCAACAACATTATACACAGAGACCTCAAGCCACACTGTGTGTTATTGGCCAGCAAGGAAAACTCTGCCCCAGTTAAGCTGGGGGGATTTGGGGTGGCTACCCAGCTCCCTGAGTCAGGTTTTATATCTGGAGGTATGCCTCACTGTTTACCTTATGATCTGCATATGCTCCAATGTTTTTTTTTTTAATTTTCTCACATTATATTGTGTTTTGTGAATAGATTATCTGTTTACATGATTACTGTCAAATCACATATTTTTCTATGGTCAGATTTTCGTGTTTTGAGGGAAAAAAAATAGGGCCGTGGGGATTTGATTTCATAAATGAAGAACAACGAATATGAAACCCCACGAAAATTAGTGATTTCACAGTACCTTATTGATGTGAGTTATGAAATTCTTCAAGTGTTAAAGCACAGTAAAAATTATTGCTACAAATTGCATGAGGTGTAATTTATTGAGATTCACTTTTCATAAAAAAAGAAATATTACCTTTGCCTTCCTGAATCTTTATTTAGAAGAAAAATGCACAGATAAGAACTGATGTCATTAATTAGATAATAGTATTTTATAAACATAATTAAATAATTTTTTATACCCAAGTGTGATTTCATGGAGATTAATTTTTTCTTCAAATTTTGAATAAGTAGTGAATATTGATGTTGTGGTATATAATTTCAGGGTAAAACTTCTTGGGGGATTTAATTTTAGTGAAGAATGTTATCCAGAATGTAAAATATAACCCTTAACAAATATTTGTGCTTCAGCAGTATGTTCCTTAGAGAAATTTCATATGTACCCCTATCATTAGATACCTAATACCTATTGTGCCCTGCTGACTTGAATGTTATTTTCAAGAGCAAGATAAAAAAAAAATTAATGCTGTTAAGACACAAAGTTTAAAATATTTTTGTGCTTCTTAAAAAGTGTACATAATACACATGACTTTATGGTAAGCAGAAATGAATTGCATTTGGACTTAATGTCATTGAAGGCATATTATGATCTGTTTAATCAATCTAAATAAAACTTACATCTCAATGATAACTTATGAACTCAACAAGTTGGAGACTTGAGAGTTTGTCAGAGGAAAGGATAAGGTCAATATTTGGTGTAAGGTCAAGGCTTAGTGTCAGGTCAAGGTCATACTTAAAAGGTTAAAGGTCATTTTCAAATTTCCCTCCTTAGGAAAATATATATCTTATATTTCTAAGATGGGGGGGGGGGGGGGCAGGTATTTCAGAAATTCATTTAATTTTATATAATCAAAATATGTGATATCACCAAGAAACTGCATATTATCAAATGATGCCTAAATTAATGACTGTATCGTAGAAAAATATAATGGTACATCATGTAACTATGGAGCTTGTCTGTTGAAAATTCTCTAATTTTTCATGAAGGATAGATGATCATGCATGGCACAATATAACTGTTATGTTCATACTGAATTTTGTCAACTTTCAATGTCTTACCAGAATATATATTATGTATACTGTATGTGTGCTTTTTTTTAGTGAAATTCAAATTTTAGAGACATACACATTATGAACTCATAGCCTATTTATGATTATGGCAAAAATATTAATATACTTATTCATAAATTCATCAATACCTCAGAGAGCATGCTAATTCACAATTACAGTAAGTTGTGTATGACCTACATCGGTGCTAAAAGTAAGTCCACATACAGTACTATCCTTGATCAAAGCCACAGTCACTCCATGATTTCTGGCTCTCTCTACAATATTTGGGGTCATGGCCATGATGTAACATGTTACATGGTGTGACTGGGGCTTTACTGTAACCTCTGTTTTGTCTGTGTATACCAGTGCTAATATACAGTATAACCTGAATGTTGTGCCCCCTCTATTGATGTTGTTTGACTATGACATTACAGATGAGGAAATAGTGCATGGGTTGGAACCTTGGTTTGATCTGAGAAATGATGTAGTTGGTGAGCTCTCTATATATAGCTGTGTGGCAAGTGACCCTGGTAGAAGCTACTAACAAATTACACTGCTTAATAATATCTCACATTAGATGTACAACTAGTACACAGTCACACTGTTAATGTAGGGTTGCAAGATACATCAATATATCATAAACATGGTGCTTTTATTAGTGATCTTTGTTCACTGGGGCTTGTATTTAGATTTTCCAACCATGACGGATAAATTTTCAGCTTCCTAAGTTCAATATGGAAATCACCAGCTTATCTGTGTAGTATGAATTAGACTGAATGGTCCAAATGACCAGGACTAATTGACGAGCATTATTAACTGTTAAGTTGATGTCCATCATATATGTCCAGTAATGATGGACTCTCAATGTCCATCAGTCAATGCAGGCCAGTATAAGCTGAGCAGTAATGGTTAAGTGTCTGATCAGAGCAATATCAATACATAGTGTCTGACCCACTCTGCTTTAGGTGCACTAGTACTCCCAACTGCTTCTCTGCAACAAGCCAGGCAATTTAACTATAAAGGAAGGTGCTCATCACTCTATTTTCCTGTATTTTAATCACAACCCTCCTATTTTCAGATTTCATATATGCAGAAAAAATGACTTTATGAAAGATAATACACTGAAAGTCCTAAATTTTGTCAAGATTAAGAAAGTCAGAATTTGTGATTTGTTGGGGGAAAATAGACCAAGTCTAAAGGTTATGTTTAGTTAAGGTCAATCCAGGTTCCATGCTTATTGTGTCATTGTAGCATATTGTACAAATATATATGTATATATTTGCTTAATCAAAAAGTAAGTCATAGTAGCATATTGTATATTTGCTTAGTCTTAAAGTAAGATAAGTAACAGGTAATAGTTCATTCTTTTGTTTTCCTTTGTTTTTTAGTCAGCCTTTTGTTACTGTGATCACAAATTGCATGTTGCATTGTATATACATGTACCAGCATATGCTTGTATCAATTATGTATAGTGTCTCTTGTGGTTTGACTCTTAATGTTGCTTACATGAATCAACCTTCTATGGAATGGTTATTTATATATCTACATCACTCGATACTCAAAACATGTGTCAAGTATGATGTGACATTAGTATATAACACATACCATGTAACCAGTATGCACAGAAAGGCAATCTGTTTTTAATCAAAGAACCTATTACTTTAATTAAGCATCAACTTTCAGAGGCAATTTAATGTAAATTTAACCCCTTAATACAGATGTCTTACTAGTGCATACAATTTAATTGCTAAATGCCAAATGCAATGCCTTATTGTTTTCCATGATAATTTACTCTCTTCTTCTGTAATCATCAGTTTGGCATACACTGTGTTAACTGTTGCAGATATCTTTTATATACATTATTAGCTCACCTGAGCTGAAAGCTTAAGCTTTTCTGATCACCCGTTGTCCATCGTCCGCCCGTCCATCTATAAACTTTTAACATTTTCAACTTCTTCTAAGAACCACTGGACCAATTTTAACCAAAGTTGGTACAAAGCATCCTTGGATGAAGGGGAGTTTAAATTTTAATATGAAGGGCCAAGACTCATTCCAAGGGGAGATAATGGGGTGGGGTCATTAAAAAATCTTCTTAAGAACTACTTGGCCAGAAAAGCTGAAACTTATGTGTAAGCTTCCTGAGTTAGTGTAAATTATAAATTGTTCAATTCATGGCCCCGGGGCTAGGGTGGGGCCACAATAGGGAATCAAAGTTTTACATTGAAATATATAGGAAAAATCTTTAAAAATCTTCTTTCTAATAACCACTGAGCCAGAAAAGCTGAAATTTATATGGAAGCTTTCTCAGGTAGTATGGCTTCTTCATTGTTAAAATTATGACCCCCAGGGCTAGGATGGGGCCACAATAAGTATTACAAGGGGGAAAATCTGGTGAAGAACAGCAGGGCCAAAGTTACTCAGGTGAGGGTTGTGGCCCATGGGCCTCTTGTATAATTTTGAAATTTCTCCTTTTGGACAGATTTTAACATAATTTTGATTTGTATTTTTTTTAAAGCATTGGTTTAGGGTAATTCTTCTAAGTAATTTTTGCATCAATTAGTTTTTGGTAAATGTGAATTTAGCATTCCTGAGTTATTTCCTGTTGGCAGCCATATTGGAGCTAGGTCAACGTGCTCAGATTCCATCATTATTTAACCAAATTTAACTTGTCATACTGCCCACTGAGCTGTAGAAAATACTGTTTCTGAAGAATACACTTTTGTTAAAGCTTCCCTTAATTCATAATTTTCATAAGGTGTAAAGATTTTCCCCATATGTTCATACAGTTGAACTTCAGTATCTCAAACACCGATATCTCAAATACTATGGATGTGTCAAAGTGATTTGGAAGTCCCAAACACATATTCTTCAAGTATTTTACCCTCGATATCACAAATACTCAGATATCTTGAAGTTTTTTCTTGGTTCCATGGAGTTCAAGATAAAGAGGTTTGACTGTATTAATCGAAGTGGCTATGTAGCTCTGTGAAGAGCTACAGTCTTGAATGATATGATAGCCTAGCTGCTACATAGGAATGAAAAATGTTAATTCATACCTTGCATTCAATAGACTGAGATATCTAGCACAGGTTGACCTCCAACATGGGGAATAACTCAGAGTGAAATATGTCGTACAAAATACTATTAATTCATTCAGCAAAGATATTATTGGGTTCATTTGCTGTGGGATAAAAAATGCTTTTCTACTTTGTTCTGCTGTGCTTCAATTACATATGCTTTTTCAAGGAAGTAGTGATATTGAGATTGAAAGATTCATGTGTTTATATATGTTGAGTGATACAAACATGAGTGAAAATGGGTTGTTTAAAAATTAAAAAATCACTTATTTTATTCTAAGTTACAACCTACCTGTAACAAACAATCATCTTTTAATTTTTTTTAAGATTCAGTAACAAAGTAGAATGTCTACCTTGATTTATTAAATGTCTTCTTTTTTTTGTGCATTTGATAAATTGATAAATTTTTGCATACACTTTAATATAATATATATAAATTAGAACCACACTTTGTAAGAAATCTAGGTTTTTTTGTTTTTTTCTTTATTATCAAGAGGCTTCCATAGATGATATACAATTTCAAAGCTGTATTAAATATTTACCACATTTTGACAGGTCGCATTGGTACACCCCAGTACATGGCCCCAGAGGTAGTTAAGAGAGAGCCCTATGGTAAACCAGTGGATGTGTGGGGCTGTGGAGTCATGTTATTTACCCTCCTAGGAGGTCATCCACCTTTTGTCGGGACCAAAGACCACTTGTTTGAACAAATTGTTAAAGGCAGCTACCATGTAGGTGAACAGAGATACTCTGTTTAATATGTAGTGCTGAAGTTTTGATTTTAGCTTTCATGCCAAAACGGTTATATTTGTGGTGTAGTGTATGCAGCTTACACTGCACCACTGGTTACCGGTATCTTCTAAGGCAGTACATCTCTCTATAGTCATGTGTTATAATTATTGTGGTGTACTATAAAGACTTCATCTCCACGGCAGTCTTTTATTTAGCTTCCTGTCTGTCTCGTTTGACATCTGAAATGTGACATAAATTTTAATTAAGAGACATACTTTACCATTCTTCATAGTCAACAGAATGCCAAAATGCCAATGAAAATTTTCTGTCACCAGAGGCATATCATTTGACAGGTTTCCCACAAACACAGTTTTTATGCCCCCATAATCGAAGATTCTTGGGCATATAGTTTTTGGTCTGTCCATCCGTCTGTCTGTCTCTTTGTTTGTTAATGCTTTTTGTCCACAAATACTTTAACCTGGCTCTTTTGAATAGTGGATGCTTGAGCTTTCATATTTCACATGTGTATTCCTTGTGACAAGACCTTTCTTTGGGTACCAAAAGATTTGACCTCTTGACCTTGGAATTTGACCTACTTTTGCAAAAATTTACCAAACTTTAACCTTGTCCATAACTTTGAACAGTTGGAGCTAGGGCTTTTATATTTCACATGTATATTCCATGTGTCCAGACCTTACCTAGGGTACCAACATTTTTAGCTCTTCTGAGCCAAAGGCTCAAAGAGCTAATGCTATGGCCATTTGTGCGGTGTGCGGTGTGCGTAAACTTTTTAGAATATGGGCCATAACTCAAGAACCCTTTGGCCAATTATTGTCAAATTTGTCACAGAGTATCCTTGGCCCAAGGGCTCCCTTTTATACTAAAACTGGGGTTGTGACCCTTTAACAAGGGGAGATAATTAGGAAAATAGAAACAAAAGTACTGGTTGCTAAAAAATCTTCTTCTCAAGAACCACTGGGCAGATTATCACCAAACTTACACAAAAGGATGAGGATATGTTGTAGATTAAAATTTGCACGGGGATTTACCCTGGGGCAAAGGGCGTGGTCTCAAGGCCACTTCAAAGTTGACCAAAAATTACATTTTATTAAAATGTTGATATTTTGCTTACTATAAGGACTAGGATCATCAAATCTTGTCAGTTGGTGCATCTAAGGACCTCATATCATGTTGACTCAAAAGTAGGTCACGGTGACCTTTTTAAATTTTGCGGCCATTCTTTTTCAAAATGATTTAGAGGCATATTTTGAACAATTTAAGGCCTATGATCATCAAACTTTGTCAGTTGATGCATCTTGGGTCCTCAAAGTACGTCAACTAAAAAGTAGGTCACCTTGACCTACTTTTTGAATTTAATGGCTAATCTTTTTTAAAACAATTAAGGTCATTAATTCGAATACGGGGAGGCTTAGAATCATTAAATCTTGTAAGATGATGCATCTTGGGGCCAAAAAACATAATTATTAAAAAGTAGGTCACAGTGACCTACTTTTTGAACTTTGCAGGCATTCGATTTCAAAGCATTTTAGAGGCATAATTTGGACATTTTAAGTCCTATGATCATAAAACTTTGTAAGTTGATGCATCTTGGGTCCTCAAAAAAGGTCAAGTGAAAAGTAGGTCACCGTGACCTACTTTTCAATTTATATGACTATAATTAAATATTTCAGGTACTAATTGGCTTAGAATCATCAAACTTTGTCATTTGATGCATCTTGGGTCTTCGGGGAAGGTCGACTAAAAAGTAGGTCACAGTGACCTACTTTTGAAAATTTATGGCGTTAATTAAATATTTCGGGTACTAATTGGCTTAGAATCATCAAACTTTGTCAGTTGATGCATCTTGGGTCTTCAGAGTAGATCGACTAAAAAGTAGGTCACCATGACCTACTTTTGAAAATTTATGGCTTTAATTAAATATTTCGGGTACTAATTGGCTTAGAATCATCAAACTTTGTCAGTTGATGCGTCATGGGTCTTCGGAGTAGGTCGACTAAAAAGTAGGTCACCGTGACCTACTTTCGGAAAATTTATGGCTTTAATAAAATATTTCGGGTACTAATTGGCTTAGAATCATAAAACTTTGTCAGTTTATGCGTCATGGGTCCTCGGAGTACAACAACTGAAAAGTAGGTCACGGTGACCTACTTTTGAAAATTTATGGCTTTAATCAAATATTTCAGGTACTAATTGGCTTAGAATCATTAAACTTTGTCAGTTGATGCATCTTGGGCCCTCGGAGTACAACAACTGAAAAGTAGGTCACGGTGACCTACTTTTGAAATTTTATGGCTGTATTTAATATTTTCAGGAATTATTTGGCTTAGAATCGTCAAAATTTGTCAGTTGATGCATCTTTGGTCCTCGGAGTAGGTTGACTGAAAAGTAGGTCACTGTGACCTACTTTTGAAAATTTATGGCTGTAATTAAATATTTTGGGTACTTATTGGCTAGAATCATCAAACTTTGTCAGTCGATGTATCTTTGGTCCTCGGAGTACAGCAACTGAAAAGTAGGTCATGGTGACCTACTTTTGAAAATTTATGGCTTTAATTAAATATTACAGGTACTAATTGGCTTAGAATCATCAAACTTTGTCAGTTGATGCATCTTGGGTCCTTGGAGTAAAACAATTGAAAAGTAGGTTACTTTGACCTACTTATAAAATTTTATGATTATAATTTTAAAAAATATTTTAGGTATTAATTGGCTTAGAGTCATCAAACTTAGTTGATGGGTCCTCAGAGAATGACAAGTGATAAGTAGGTCACCTTGAGCAAATCTCCGGTACTAATTGGCTTAGAATCATCTTGGGTTCTCAGAGTGTGAATTGGAATTTCAAGGGTTTATGTAAATATACAGGATACTTCGAGGCTTCAAATAGAAGTGATAGGTTGTACAGTTAATCAGAAGAGCGATTCAAGGCCCATGGGCCTCTTGTTTCCTTTTCAACCTTGACCTTGGAACTTGACTTACTTTTGAAAAACTTTAACCTTGGCCATAACTTTTGAAGGTATGTGCTACATGTAGGACTTTCATATATCATATGTATATTTTTTTTTTTTACCTCATGACCTTGATCTTGGAGTTTGATGTACATTTGAGAAAAATTTAACCTTGCCTATAACTTTTGAGTGGTTGCTGCTAGGACTTTCATACATGTATTTCACTTATGCCTTCCTTGTGACAAGATCTTTCCTATGGTACCATTATTTTTAGCTCACCTGAGCTGAAAGCTCAAGTGAGCTTTTCTGATCACCTGTTGTCCGTCCGTCTGTCTGTCCGTTCGTCTGTCCATCTGTCCGTCCTTCTGTAAACTTTTCACATTTTCGACTTCTTCTCAAAAATCACTGGGCCAATTTTAACCAAACTTGGTACAAAGCAACCTTGGGTGAAGGGGAGTTTAATTTGTTAAAATGAAGGGCCAAGTCCCCTTCAAAGGGGAGATAATCAAGAAAATACAAAAATTGGGTGGGGTCATTAAAAAATCTTCTTCTCAAGAACCACTGGGCCAGAAAAGCTGAAACTTATCTGGAAGCATCCTAAGGTAGTGTAGATTCTAAATTGTTCAAATCATGACCCCCGGGGGAAGGGCGGGGCCACAATAGGGAATCCAAGTTTTACATTGAAATATGTAGTAAAAATCTTTAAAAATCTTCTTCTCAAGAACCACTGGGCCAGAAAAGCTGAAACTTACTTGGAAGCATGCTGGGGTAGTGTAGATTCTAAATTGTTCAAATCATGACCCCCGGGGGTAGGACAGGGCCACAATAGGGAATCCAAGTTTTACCTTGAAATATATAGGAAAAATCTTTAAAAATCTTCTTCTCAAGAACCACTGGGCCAGAAAAGCTGAAACTTATGTGGAAGCATGCTGGGATAGTGTAGATTCTAAATTGTTCAAATCATGACCCCCAGGGGTAGGGCGGGGCCACAATAGGGAATCCAAGTTTTACATTGAAATATATAGGAAAAATCTTTAAAAATCTTCTTCTCAAGAACCACTGGGCCAGAAAAGCTGAAACTTATATGGAAGCATGCTGGGGTAGTGTAGATTCTAAATTGTTCAAATCATGACCCCGGGGGTAGGGCAGGGCCACAATAGGGAATCCAAGTTTTACCTTGAAATATATAGGAAAAATCTTTAAAAATCTTCTTCTCAAGAACCACTGGGCCAGAAAAGCTGAAACTTATGTGGAAGCATGCTGGGATAGTGTAGATTCTAAATTGTTCAAATCATGACCCCCAGGGGTAGGGCGGGGCCACAATAGGGAATCCAAGTTTTACATTGAAATATATAGGAAAAATCTTAAAAAATCTTCTTCTCAAGAACCACTGGGCCAGATAAGCTGAAACTTACTTGGAAGCATCCTGGGGTAGTGTAGATTCCAATTGTTCAAATCATGACCCCTGGGGATAGGGCGGGGCCACAATAAGTACTACAGGGGGGGGGGGAGAGAAATCAGGTGAAAAACAGCAAGGCCAAAGTTACTCAGGTGAGCGCTGTGGCCCATGGGCCTCTTGTTTTTTGTCCTTTGATTGACCTTGAAATATGACTTTCTTTTTGAAAAAAAACTTTAACCTTGGCTATATTTTCTGAATGGTTGATACTAGGGCTATTGTATTTCACATGTGTATTCCTTGTGACAAGACCTTTCTTGGGGTATCTACATTTTTGAACTCTTAACAATGACCTTGGAGTTTGACCAACATTTGATAAAGTTTAACCTTGGCCTTGAGCAGCCACATGGGAGCATAAGTGTTTCACAAACACATCTTGTTTAGTGTAGGATTTGATTTACAGGGTAGGAATGTATTCTTTTACAGATGAAGAAACAATGGCTCAATATTTCTAACTATGCAAAAGATTTAGTCAGTCAGATGTTGGAAGTGGATCCAGAGAAACGCATCACTGTGGAGGAAGCATTACAGCATCCATGGATCAAGGTATTTTATAACACATTTGTAATCCAGCAATCAATAGTGTCAATAGCTGATTGTCAACATTTTGTGTTGGGTGTTTGGGGAGGGGGTACAACAAGAGGTTTCATTTGCAATGAATATTGTATACAAGCTATATAACACTTGTAAATGATTTTTCCATGCTTTAAATTCACCCAGACACAGTTTTGTTTAAGAGATAATGCTATCCTATTTAAATTTGCCCTGTTTTAAATTTCCCTTATTCAGTCATTTTTAATTACAAGGTAACTTGGATCTAGGCTGAGCTCTGTGACTCATGGGCTTTTTATATTTTGTTTGCTTTTTAGTGGTTCATTCATTTGTATATAAATCTACCTAGCTTGATAATTTTCATCCCTTTTCCTTAATTCTTGGTTTAAAGCTAACCCTTTGAGTGAATGGGTTGTGTGAAATATCAATATTCACCCGTGTATCTTTTTCATTAATCTGCCAAAAGTGCATCATCATTAATTAGAAATGTGCATGAGAATGTATAGTAACAAGTAAGAATTAAGGCAAAAAAAAAGCCCAACCCAGTTGTGGTTAAAACTTGAAGCATATTTTATGCTCTTTGTAGTGTTGCAACATCAGCTGATAGTCTCGATCTCTGAGAACCTTGAATACTACAGTATATGTAAATTGAATGACAAACATTGCTTGAACATTAATGCTGTGCTTCCATGTAATATGTCAGAAGTTTTTGAAAATGGATGATTGTACAAGGACAGTGGGGGTTCTTAAGATATATCTGAGATTTGACTTCCTTTTTAGGAGAGAGGAAAAATCCCCAAAGTTCACCTACAGGAGACGGTGGAGGAACTGAAAAAATTCAATTCTAGGAGGAAATTGAAGGTAATTCAGGAACAAATTGTGTTAGAAAGGATTGATATCAATAAGTTAGTGAGCTCTGCTTTCTGTGAAAGATTTGTAATCATGTGGGCATTGTAATTTCTAATGTGAAAAAATTACCAGTACCTTGAATATGTTTATTTCTCAGAATCATTTAAAGAGCAATTAACCCTTAGAATTTAAAAATTAGAAAGAACATGGCTAAGAATACACATGTACTAGACAAATAAGCTTTGCATAGGAACAGAGGCAGGGGAGAAGTAGTCATTACATGCTTTCCCAGACCACACAGCAGATGAAATTTGATTACCATGGCAATGATTGTCAACTTCTATGGTAACCAAATGTAGAGATGCTTGATTACTCTTTGATTGGAAAGATGTTCTGCAGAAAATGTCATCATATGGTTAGATAAGCCATTAAGAAATCATTAAAAAGGTCAAGGCCATAAAGTTGTTCATTAAGTCCTCAGATCAAGAAATTATGTGTCAAGGAGCCCACCCATTTTGATTAAGCTTAAAGTGTAAATAGTCTTTTTTTGTTGTTGACTTGGCACTAAGAATCTTTGCTAATATGTTACAAGCTTCAATAAAAAAAATGATAGTGTTTTTATGCCCTGCTATGAATATGGCCGGGGCATATACCGGTAATGTTTGTCATGTCCATTCTTCCATCTGTCACACTTTGCGTTTAGTTCATTTTCAAAGAACTTTTAAAGATATTTTAACAAATTTATATGCTGATACATAATGATGAGAACTATTCGACTGCATCACCATCTTTTACTTTGACCTTTCATTTGACCTTGACCTCACTTTTTTTATATTTGTCTCTGTTCCAAAGAAAATATTCAAGATATTTTTATCAAACTTCATGTACAGAATATATATAATGATTAGAGCTATTCAACTGCATCAACATTATTTGACAATGACCTTTCCTTTAATCTTGACATCACTTTTCTTAGCATTGTGTTTAGCTCAGTTTCAAAGAAACTATTCAAGATATTTTTATCAAACTTCATATGCTGATACATATTGCTGAGAGCTATTCAAATGCATCGATATTTTTTACGTTGACCTTTCCTTTGATCTTGGCCTCACTTTTCTTTATTTTGTGTTTAGCTCAGTTTCAAAGAAATTATTTAAGATATATTTTTTCAAACTTCATATGCTGATACATAATAGTGAGAGCTATTCAACTACATGAAAAATTTTTGACTTTGACCTTCCTTTTGACCTCACTTTTAACGAATTTGCAATTAGTTCATTTTCAAAAAAAAAATCAAGATATTTTTATCGAACTTCATATGCTGATCTTGGTGATTGCTTTTGAACTGCGTCAAATTGTTTTTACCTTAACTTGTTCCTAACCTCACTATTCATAAATTTCCATTTAGCTCAGTTTCAAAGAAACTGTTCAAGATATTTTTATGTAAGCTTATGCAATGGTACATAATTTGGTGAGAATTTATCAACTGTGTCCAATTTTTTTTTTACCTTGACCTTCCCAGTGACCTTTGACTTTACTATTTATTGTGTATAATAAACTATTCAAGATATTTTCATCAAACTTAATACACTAATACAAATTTTCATGTTGTATTATTTATGAGCCCTTGGCTAGGCATTCATGTCCTGTGTACATATTTCTAGTTTTCTTTTTGACTGGTGAATAAGTTTTTGCTAACTCTCATATTTGCTTCTCTAAGCTAACAAAATTTTGCATTAAAAAAGTATAAAATATGATTCAGACATATTCAAGTAATCTTATTTTCAAAAACCATTTCTTAGGGTGCAATAATGGCAGCTGTGTCAAGTTCAAAGTGGAACACATTTTATAATGACCCAGTTGTTCCGGACTTGAGTGAAGAAGAGGTCACTTCTGCTGGTGAGTTAGCTCCCTTCTTTTTCCAATAAACAATACCTAGTGAAATAGTGGAATGGGTTAAAAAAAACTTACTTGCCATATCAATACAAAGTAAAACAGAAATTCAATTTTTGTGAAGTTATTTTTCAATTTAGAACTGGGATTTCCGTGATGATGTACATCAAATAAAATTGATAAATATTATTTTTGATTGCCTAAGATATAATTTGTCTTCGTCATTTATGCAAATTATCACACAAGCCAAAAAATCTGACAGTTATTCCTTATATTTACATGATTCTGTAAATTAAAAGAGCTCAATCCAAGCTCTGCTACTTCTCTTTCTCTCATGCCCTGCACATGATTTTTTTAACCAGGCCTATCGATGAAACAAAAGCTTTATGTAGAAGTCAAATTATTTATTATTTGTAATTCTATCTCGGACAAAGAAATCTGAATATGTAAATATTTTTATCTAAGCATTGAATCGCTATACCTGTGTATTGCTGTATAAGATGATGAAGAGGGTTTCTTTTTTACACAAGGAGCTGTGTCTCAGGTACTGGACTCCCTGGAGGAGATGCAGTGTCTAACAGATTATACCGGCGAGGAAAAAGACCTCATCGAAAAAGTCTTCCAGGATACCAAACTGCATGCTCTGTTGTTGGTGAGTACAAAGAAGTTTAAACTGAATTGGAGACAGGAATAAACTCTGGGATTGTAGAGAGATTTATTTAAGAAGCTATGCCTAACTAACCCAACCCAGGGTTAGGGTTAGAATGTCTTCTGATAATGAGAGGGCTCTGCTAGAATTTGTTATACTTGTCTTCAAAATTCTACAATTTTGCACTTCTTGGTGAAAGATTTAGTATTACCAGTAGTCTTCACTAGTTTTAACAAAGATTTTGTATATGACAAGGGAGACAACTCAAAAAGAAATATTAAAAAGGCTTTTTGGTATCTATATTTAAAAAATTTACCAAGGCATATAAAACATTTACCTGGAGGATTTAATTTTGAATTCTATCCTCTTAACTCATTTCTTGTGCCCCAGGGCACTGGCTTCCATGTTAAATTTTTTGGCTGGAGTGTGCAGACATTTTTGCAGTCAGGGATGCAGGGAGCAAGCTGAAGGCATAGTTTCATCAATTGCAACTTTTCATGATTTTCCAATGAGCTTTTTTACTGACTTTTCCAGAAAGATCTTGAGAAGAGGGAATTAGAGATTTATTTTATTAGTTAGCAGAAAAACCAACCAGACTGATGAGGCAACAATAATGAGTTGGCAGACCACATATTCGAATTGCATAAGCTTCTGAAAAAACAAAACTGTGTTTCAATGATTAAATGAAACTTTGGAGAGAAAAGAAGGTTAATTGCTCCTAATAAGCTGAATTTGGTGCTGAAAATGAGTGAGAAATTTGGATGAACCAGTATTCTTTAATAAATTTACAAAGACACAAAGGTCAGATTATATTCAACTCTTTTAGAGGAGGGTATATAGTATATAAATCTTTGCTGGACCTATTTCCTTTAGCACAAAAGTGCTTTGATTTTAATATATTATAAAGCGATATAACTCAGTTGTTAGAAACTGCCACTCCCCCCTATTTTTTTTACTATATGTAAATTATATATAAAAAAAATAATGGTTTACATGTTGCATCTGCTGTGACCATGGCCATGAGATTAATATTGCTGTAAGGTTAATTTAATCCAGTTGAATGAACAATAAAAGGGACAGAAATGGGCTACAGTAGTAAGTAGTATGAACATTTTGGTTTGACGATTTGAAAGTCACTGTGAAAAAATCCTAGGTAAACATTTTGTTATTTATATTTTTCTCCTTCTGGGACATTGTCACAGAAAAGGCTATCAATTTTGTGTATCAATCACAAAATCGTGAAATTTCATAGAAATAAACAGCAAAACAAGATCATCAGATTCTAAGTCCATATTGTTGGTTAATATATGTTATTTTAATATTCTTTTTTTATACAAACAGTGCCAAATAAAATGTCAGACTGGTGTACAAATTCTGGCTTACTGTATTTGATGTCAGTAAAATAAGTTGGGTACCAAATTTGTATTTTTCTTAACTTAAAAATTAAATGTAAAAGTTGCTAATAAAAAAGATATAAGTAAATCACATTACAACTATCTGTCTTCATTTCATGCAATTCTGCACTAGACAAGGGCTGAATTCTTTTATGGGGTGAACAAATTATGTGAAAACTAAGTTTTTTAAACATATTTTAAAATAGTCTTTGGGGCATGTTGAATTTTTGTGCTGTGTTATAAGAGCTTCCACTTCATTTTCAAGCACCTGCTCGACTTCCACCAAAACAAAGCTGGATGGCTATGTATTTTTGGATACTAAAACATCTAAAGCATTTAACATGATATGAATGAAAATAAACCCAGAGGTATTTTATCTTCTTATAATAATTATAAAGTTGCACATTGTGTAAGATTATATATAGAAAAAATTATACTGCATGGTGTTCAACCTGCATTAGTTGTATTCATGCACTTAAATTTACATAAAGATTCATCACATATGGATGAAAATGATTTGAAGATGCAGTAAATCAAAAGAAATAAAAAGTATGCGTAGAAATCATATTTGCCAAATTAACTTGTGAAGAGGTAGTGCTGTAAAGAGTAGCCTCGCTTTGTCTGTGAACCGTCAGATCTTTTTACATCTATTGATTTGTGGGTGGTATATTGGGCTAAGAATAAGAAATACTAGATACAGCTGATATAGGATAACTAGACACTTCTGGCAACAACTGATGAATCTGACATTTTCCTTCAAGATTTGTATATCACTTGTGTCTGATTATCAAATGCTTTGAAAAATAAATGTGATTTAATGGTAATTTTAGAAAACCTTGATAAAGATACTAGAGCCTTTTCTGCCTATGAGTGCATGAGAAGTGTATTACATTCAGCCGATTTTATGTGGATAGTTTCAGATAATTCTAAAACAATTAGCATATTTTTAAGTCCCATCAGAATTAACTCAGAAATACAAATGAACTTTTATGAAATGTCTATAATGCTAATGAAGTAAAGTGGTACAGTAAAATTTGTCTAATCCGGACTCTGAGTACTCCGGAATTTTGTTCATTTCGGCTATAAATTTTAGTCCCATGCACTCCTTTAACAAATGTATTATAAAAAATTCTGTGTAGTCCAGATACTGTCTATTCTGTATTCCGAACGGTCAAATTGGTCCCAACTACTCATAATTAACAGTAATTATTTCTTCTAATCCGGCCACGCAGAATTATCTGCATCACTTCAATGCAGTTAACACCTTTCATGTGCTAACGTGTGTTTACATAAGTGTCATTAGATGAACTGAAACGCGGTGGTGACACAACCCACTTGAAGAAATATAAAGTAAAGTTACAAGTAGTTTTTAAAAAATGCTTACATGTTAAACTTGCTTTCAACTCCATATCACACTGTTTAACATAAAATCAATGACAATTTAGGTACACGATTTACAAATCAAAATATAAATTAGCTCATTTCAAAATGGCGCCATAACATTGAAGGGACTACGTAAATGTTTACATAAAAATTAAAATGTCAATTCAATAAGTATCAAACCGTAAATAATTGTGTTTATGGGTATTAAAATATTAAGTTCCAACTTGCAAAACCCACACTTGATATACTCATGTCTATAGATTTTGACTCCGTTAACAGTTCACGTTGAAAGTCTCAAACTTTCTGAACGAAAAAGAATAATTGACAGTAAGTCCTGCGATTAACTTCTGGATAATTTAAGACTCCATAAATATCAAACAATTTTGTCATTTAATTGTATTTTCCCAACATATGCATTGTACTTGTTAATAAAACAATATATATTTCAAGTATATTCCTGCATTTTTCCTGCACTCCGGATTCTGTCTAATCCGGCCAAATTTTACAGAACTGTTGGTGTCTGGTTTGGACAAATTATACTGTATACTCTGTAGAAACAGATGATGCAAGCTTGATTATATCACTGAGTTTTTTTCAAATGTTACTTTATTAGCTCACCAGAGCCGAAGGCTCAAATGAGCTTTTCTGATCAAAATTTTCTGCTGTCTGTCATTGTTGTCATCAATGACATCGTTGTTGTTGTAAACTCTTTACAATTCTTTTTCTTCTCCAGAACCACAGGGCTAATTTCATCCAAACTTGGCAAAGAGCATCCTTTGGTGAAGGCCGGGGATTCAGGTTTGGTCAAATGAAGGGCCACACCCTTTTTCAAAGGGAGATAATTAAGAATTAGTGAAAATTAATGGTATCTTTTAAAAATCCTCTTCTCAAGAAACACTGGGTCAGAAAAGATGAAACTTGTGTGTAAGCAGTGTACCTTCAGTAAGGCCCCTCTAATCTACACACCTCTGTATCTTTTTGATTTCTTTTAACAAAAACTAACTAAGATGTGTAAAATTTTGCATTTTATGGGACAACTCTAATACAGTAAATTAGATTTTCCCTCAATACTCCTATGTTAAATATGATTGCCCATTATGGCCCCACCCTACCCCCAGGGGTCATGATTTAAACAAACTCGAATCTACATCTAATACAGTAATTTATACAGATTCTTCTCTCAAAAACTTGCTTAATAAGTTATAGTCATAAATTTTAGGTCAGTTGACCAATTTCCATAAAAGCTCATTATATTTCTGGTGATTATATATAAGGACTCTATGATCTCCATGTCATCTTCTAGAAGAAACCAGTTTCTACAAAAGAACATCAAATTTTTCAAAAAGCCATCAACAGTCAGCACTAGGAGCTGCATGTGCCATTATCTTGTGCAGCAGCAGTTGATCACTAAATAAACTAATAACTTTTTGCAGGGTGAACTATCCTATTAGTAATGGCTTCTGTCACAAAACATTGTTTTAGAAATATAAAAGCTATTCTCTGCGTTAATCTTCATTTTCCTTCTGCCAATTTTCTTTTGAAATCCATATCTGGTACAAATGAGACTGTTGTATATAATGATGATTTTTATGTGTTCAGCTTCAGAAAGCTCGCCAGTAATCATCAGTGTCCGATTTTGACATAAACAGAAGAAATTTACATCCCTTGTTTTTATGTGTTTCCTGATTCTAAGTAAGGAAGACTGGTCAAAAGCTTTTTCTCTCCAGCACTCAGGATAATAATGTCTTGTCATAATTGTGTGCAGCTATAACTGACACGATAAATAGACGAAAACAAGACTAATAGTCAATATTCAACCATTATTCAAGCTAAATAGAAGAAAGTATTCATTGTATAATATATGAATTAAAATGGAGAATTGGAAAAATAAGTGTCTTCATTGGACTCTATACTAATTTTTTCACTCAATATCTAATTGGTTAAATTTGTCAGTTTTCAGTTCCAAGTGTATAAAGGAACCAGTTTAACTTAAATACTAATTACAGAAGAGTTATGCTTTGAATTTAATTTTGTTTGAAAGAAGTATAAACTCTCTAAAGGTTTTATGAATACTTGAACAGTATAACAAAGGCCACAATTGACAAAGCAGCAGGAGATTACATATAGTTTGAAACACAATATTTTGTGACCTGATTATATAATGAATACATATCTGACAATTAATGGAGAAAGTTTTCTATTCTAATAGACTGCTCAGCATCCCTAAAAAAAAAATTCAAAACCAAATTAAGATCAGTATCCTATTCTTTCAAAACAAACTGCAAATCTCGGTTAATAACTGAAACAATTCATTGGTGTATTGATTCCTTTAATTTGAGAGAAAATATAGGTGAGTGACAGTAAAGAGATTTTTTTTTCCATAATCCCCTGATTTCATTAGCAAGGGATTATTCCTTGGTAAAAATAAACATGTTAAATGAAGTTTAAATTAGGGTGCATGATATATTTATCTACCAACAATTAGAGGTCCTTTTCATTAATGTGTTTGTACAATGAAAATTGATGAGTGTTAGTATCATTTTGAAAAGATAAAAAGTCCCTTCTCAATGTACAATTAGATGACTGGAGACTATTTGCATAGGGATCCTATTAGGGTCTCTGCTATGTTTTTCCCCTCATTCATGACTGCCCAAATACACAGATGAAATGTAATGAAGTCAGAATCTATGTAGTATATTTAATACCAATGTATATGAGTTACACTGTGCATCAATAATATTATTGGGCTCAGAATCCCACTGGAAAATTTTTCGTATAACTCTAGCCATCTGACCTTATAAGTAAACTGTAACTCACCCCTCAGAATACATACAGAGCTCTGTTTAGGAAAAAATTTTCTGGCATGCTATTCACCTGATTCCCAAATTAGTTTGGGGAAAAGTGCACTGAATGCACAGTGGTTAGTCAAATTACAGAGGGAGAGATGCTTCAATGGGTCTGTTTGAATGGAGATGCATTATTAGAAATTGTAATGTTTGATTACTGTTATTTGATGTTTTCTTAAATAATATCCAAGTCGGATCTGGAATTTAAACTGAAGTCATATTTTTCCTTTGATGCTGTGTAAATGAAGTATAAAAATCAGTACTGATGAAATGTGTTTTAGTGATATATGGTCAAGAGTCAAACATAAAAGGACTGTGGGAGCTGATATTGACTGAACAAACAGCTTGGAATGTGATGAAAATTATTTCCATTTAAAGTCGCATCAAAGCTTTAATTAATGTTTACCTCTGTATCATTGGAAGTTCTTCATCAATTTACATTGTTCTGTGTGATGTTGACCATAAAAATTCTTTAGCAGACATTGATGTTAATACTAGGTCTTAAAAATGGTTAAAGAGATTTCTTTTTTCCCTCTGTCGTGGACGTGATACTATGGTGATTGAATCCTTGATGCATTCAGGTTGCTTGGGATTTGAAACTTTGTCAGTTTAATTTTTTATTTCTCTCTCTCTAGAAGAATCTCTTATCTTTTGTTAACACTGGCGTACAAAACACTTTGCATCATAGACATGCTTGTAATTTGTTGTGATAGGAAAGTTTGTGAAAATTTAAATGTGTTGGCATGAATTCATCCCACCAGCATTTTGACAGGTTGTTTGGAAATTTTCCTTACTGTAACGAGTCTAAACTTTCAAGGATCACCCACAAGAAGATATTGATGCAAGAAAGTCACTGTTTACAAAGTTTTAATGAGTTGATAATTTGTGCTTTTCGAATATATTTTTACTTTAAAAGTATATCTGATTTGACGTCTCATCTATTGGAATTGAATGAGAAAGAAATCTATTTTGTCTCCGGATCCAATCTCCTGTGATACCAGTAGTACTAATTGCAACCTCTCAAGCACACTTAACTAGGTCTTGAGGGTGGAATTTCCTTGAATTATTAAAAGCCAGGTATTTTTTTTTTCCTGTAACCTATCAAACTTTCAATCTTCTTAGAGGTAATGCTAGTAACACTTACCTGAGAGACTAAACTATACCTGTATGGTTTCCATGGATACCAGGGAATAGAGACAATACATGTTTTTTTCATGCAATTTTATTTCAGTGATTTTTCCCCGTATTAAAAAAAATATTGCTTCACAATGAACAAGGAACTTGGTGCAGCTTTTTATCATGCAAAATGTTGACAATAATGAAAC
This sequence comes from Saccostrea echinata, assembly GCF_033153115.1. Taxonomy (NCBI): domain Eukaryota; kingdom Metazoa; phylum Mollusca; class Bivalvia; order Ostreida; family Ostreidae; genus Saccostrea; species Saccostrea echinata. The sequence goes on along the minus strand of NW_026889757.1, from coordinate 5,733,982 downwards.
GTTTTCCTATGATCAGTGACTTTTGCCAGATAAAGTGGAAGGCGTACTAAGATAAGGACATGGTGTTTGGTCAGGAGCTCTTCGGTAAATGGCTCACAGAAATTGATTCAGGTAATTCAAATTGATCTGACACACTCTCGGAGGTGAAAGGGAACAAGGAGCAGGATGACCAATAGTGTTTGCAGGAATAGCATCAACCCTCTGCCAGAAAATGCCTCCAAAATCTCCACTCTTGTCAAGTTTAAGAGGATTCTGAAATTGTCATCTGTAACTAGGTCTATCTCTAAGACTAAGGCCAAATGTGGTCATAAGCATGGTCGTGTGCATTTTGAAGAGGACTTTAATTCACTTAATGAATTGTTGCAAAACTGGGCCTTACCTTACAATCCAAGACGAGGCTTTTGCTATGGAGATCATGACTGGGAATGCTGGGTAAGATTTGAATTTAAATCATGACCAATACATGAGATTTTTAATCATGAAAGTAAATAATAATGACTCTTTATTTTGGTAAAAGAATGTCTGGTGATTGAAGAATGGTTGCATATTTCTTAGAGGACTATTAGAATTGTCCATCTGTCATCAACTTAAACTGTTGGCTTAAATTTTGCAAACTTAATACTGATTTGATGAGGGGCTTACTTCATTTTTTAAATGAAGTGAAAAGGTCCAATTAGGTAAACATGTATAATAATCATTTAAGAAATTTTTATGATAATGAAATTCTTTCTGAATTAATAGCACATAAAAAATCTGAAAATTGTTTCCCATACATTTCTAATGGAATGAAGTGTTTGTGTCTTCAGAGGCCATTTTTACTATGTAACTTGTTTTAAGGAAAACTTGAAGATTAAGTGTTCAAGATAGAAATAAATTATTTATTGGTTGGAGTAAAAAAAGAAAAACTGCATTTATTTTTTTAAGTGTTGCTTGTGCATATTTCAAATATGATACAGATGCTTATTAGATATGTTTAGAGCTGATAAACTGATAAATGATGACTTTGCAGTTAGATAAATTAATTAAGGGAAAAAATTAAGATCAGTTCTATGGCTTTTGACTATTTTTCAGTCAGTGTACATAATAATCATTTGATGTGCTATTTTAAGACCACATCAACTTTTGAAATTGTTCTCAAATTCAGTTTGGGCTTCATTAAATGAAACACAAGAACTAAGTGGAAAAGCAAAGAATTGAAAAACATTCAAAATCCATTAGAGTTTAGAAATTGCAATGGCAGAACAGTAAGAACACAAAGTATCAATTGTTAGCATCATTGAATCAATAATACAAATTGAAGTTTGATGGACTTCATGCCTACTATCCTAGATTTGGTGCTGTATGTACAAGAGGCAGACTTCTGAACCTCTTTTTAGACCAGGCATAATCCTATAAATTTTTTGTGCCAAGAAGGAATGCAGCACAACAGCCTTCTGGGAATTTTTCACTGTTGGTTAGGGTATGATTTTGGAGAAATTTAATGTGCATCACTATATTGCTGTTATGTAAATCAAAGGCAAAAAATAGAGAGAGACATAAATATTATTAAAGTTGGCAGCCTAATCTCGGGGATAAAACCCTCATATTAAGTCTTTCTGTCTTGATCAATAGGGGAGACTTTGTGTCATTATCTTTGAAAATTAAAACATTTTGAATTATCTATTGTTGTTTTGATGCTAGCTTGCAGATAAAATTATTTTTTGAATTGTGTTTCTGGATGGAAGTATGTGAAATTTTCATTCATCAGGAAATGACTGAAACTAAAGATCTAAGACAAAAATAATAAATCTGATTAAATAGGTGTGGTATACATGTAAATATAAATTGTACTGCAGTCAATCTCATCTGTGAGTCATTTTCTTGAGATAATGATTGTGAGTGATGTAATAAATTTAACATTCTTCAATACTGCAAGATTTGTAATATATATATATATATATATATATATATATATATATATATATATATATATATATATGTGTGTGTGTGTGTGTGTGTGTGTGTGTGTGTAATGATATAATTAAAAGTTTGATGAAGTGTGTGGAATTTTTTTTATACATGACCAGAAGCATCTTGTAAGAACCTGCCCATCTGTTTATCTGAATGTTACAAATAGTCTTGGAACACAAGCTAGAAAGCAAAAAATAAAAGATTAAAGAAGTAGTTTTAATTTGTTCTGTTGATACTTTATCATGACAACAGCTGCATATTTCCAGAAACAAAATGCAGTGTGCATATTTTTACCATACTTCAGTCCAAAATGAAAGTAATATGCCATTTTCAACTATTAAGCAAGACTTGCTAGTAGTGCACTGCTATTAAATCTAATCTCTTAAGTATAGCATGTCATTTCTATGATCGCAAACCAGGAAAAGATACTAGGTATACAAAGTACAATAAATGTGACACGGTGGTTGCAGGACTTTTATGTTGATGGGAATTAGGAGTTCTGTTCAATACTTCAATCTCTGCTTCTCTATCTTATTCTTGGTAGAGACTATTTGTTTTATATGCAAATACAATTGAACTAGATCATATAAGACATAATCTGAGAGTCAATACTCTGGATTGTTAAGTTCTTGTATAAAAAAAACCCATTTCCATTGGGTTTAATTGAAAAGAAGAACAGAACTGCATTCATAATGCTATTTAGAGAGAGAGAAAGAGAGAGTTGTTAAGCTGCATGCAATGGCCAATCAATTGTGAAGGACAGAGTATGTATTTTTTTGTGTCAGACAAAGGATTTGTTGTGTTCATATTACTGTTTGTTTGTCTGTCTGGCTCACTGTTGGTCTGTTTTTGTTTAAAAAATTTTTTTTTTAAATTACAAAGAAATTTTATTTTTAAATCAAATTTTATGTAGAAAAGTTTCATAGGCATTAGAAAAATAATAAGATTTGCAAGGGGCATAAAAAATCAAATAATGCACGTAATTCCTTGGGCAGGGAAAAAATTGGACATGTATTGATTGTCAGGGTCAGGGGTCAAGGTCTCAATTAAAGTTGAGCCAGATTAATATCCAAATGAAATTTTCTCTCCATGGTCATAACTAAAGTGTGAAGCAAATTTTGCAGCAGTGCATATAGTTGTCAAAGGTTGAAAAGTATTAGGGAAAAATTAAGAATTTAGCAGTATTTTTTAGAACGGAATTACTATAGAATAAGAAAAAACAAAATGATCTTTGTCCATCTGTCTGTTAAGTCAACTTGTTACCATTTGTAACAGTGAATCACTTGAGATGATAAATGCATTAAATAGAAAATTTGTCATTGAACCATTGTCAAGGCTACTAGGAATACCATATTGGAAGATTTGTAAGCATCATAACTTTGTATTGTAGGTATTTTAATGTAGTATTTGATATTATATTACACCTCTACTGATTTTTTTCTAAATAAGAGTAAATAGATGTTATAATTTTACTGACCATAAAAAGTCTGATCCCTGCAGATAGATGCATCATTTTCATGAACTGCTACACACCTAATCAGAACACCTTGCAATTTCTTTTTATCCTATGAAAAGTTCCGATAATTTCCAAATAATATCATGAATATTCATAACGCTGCTCAGTTAAAGTTACATATAAGGAGGCTGGGCCTCATAAACGGAATATTGCTTGCAGATTCATGTATTCTTTAGATCATTAAATTAAATGCAATGTCTTTCTATTGAATTTATTCATTTATTTTATCTACATTCTGGGTAACCGACATTTCCATAGCCCACCTTATAGTAGCACTGAGTTCAAAATAGAATTGCAATACTTTACAAGATAACTGGTCTATTTTTTGTATTGGTGTAATAGAACAGTTAAAGTAGATCATTGAGGGAGTCGGCAAGATTCCAGTTCCCCAAGAGCAAGTCTTTTTCCCGAGGCTCTCCCCAAGAGCAAGCCTTTTTCCTGAGGCTTTCCCCAAGAGCAAGCCTATTTCCCGAGGCTTTCCTTTGGGGAATCAAAATCTTGCTGACTCCCTCAATGATATACTTTAACTGTATACCATCATACAAATAAAGTATCTTATAGGACAACAGATATAGGTTCACTGTAAGTTGACCATGGTCAATACCAGAGGAAAAAGAATTTTAGAACAATCTTGTATAGAAAGTACGTAGCATTATAATGCATGGGTTATAGTAGTTTGATATGGCTGTAATTTTGCAAACCTAAAAAAAAAGGATGTAGGGGAAATATTGAGAACGAAAATTCAAACGTAGTATTTTTTTTATGTGTCGGTGTTTGCCATGTGGAGGTAATCGTCCTGCTAGGACAATACTCTACCAGTTACTAGTTAAATACGTTAAGTTTGTGTAACGTTTCATTTGAAGTCATCAAATAGGCACTATGGCAATGTAATTACTTCAAAAATCCCTGCATTGCAAACGCCACTGGATAACGATGATTGTTATTGGAGAAAATGGCACTAAATATCACTGTCCTGTACAAGTGACATTGAGAAAGGATTCCTATACACGGCTGCTATTCTACAGAACTGAGATCTTTTACTGGGAATCAATTGGATTAATCTGACACCATGTATGACATTCTATAGCTCTAATATTAATCTTGATATATGTGTATCTCTTGGAACTGTAGACAGATTTTTCTGTTTCTTTAGGGAAAAATCTCGAAGACTTTGGCTGTCGTGAATTGCTTTTTAGTCTAGACTGAACTACTCAAGTAGAGCAGAGACAATTAAATGAACTGTTTTACTAAGCAAAGTTCTGTTGGAATGGTGGTGAATTTGAAGCATGCATTTGAAAACTTCTCTAATTGCCTGAATTCTGTGCTGTGTTATATCTTCAGCCATGGTTGGTGCAATTTCTCACCTGAAAGTCAATGATAAGATCAGTGATATATTTGACAAGTTTTCTCTTTCATAATTTGAGATGCGCCAGTTGGGAGATTTTCTTGGCAGAGTGCGTTCCTTTTTTGCTCAGAATTTCTTTTGCTGTAGAAGGAATGCCTTTTTTGAGCCATCTTATAGCATGAGTTCCTCTAATGCTGTGGAATCATATTTCAACAACCGCCATGAGAGATCCATGGTGAGACTGTGTGCTTTGCTCTGGGTTCTAAAAATTCAGGAAGAAAGGTATGCCAACCAGCAAATGACTTCTGCTGCTGCTGAGTCCACTCAACAAGTCCAGGCTCGTTCCTCTGAGTGTGCTCAAGTTGTAAACACCAAATATGCTGCAGTAAGGAAAAGGAAGGTCAGAAATTTTTGATCCAAACCTAATTAAGCCTGATATGCTTGTTAGCCTTTTGTCTGTCAGTCTGCTACTTAATGAAGTCCTTCGATCATCCTTCAATGATTTTATTGATTTCATGATTTAATTATGATGCTTTTTTGTATCACCAAGGGTTGACTAGTTATTACTATGCAAATGATGCATGTCCTTAGCATGTGTTACTTGTTGTTATATCCAAACTAAATTTTTCAAAAAAATCAATCAGTTTCTATTGCTTTTTATGCATTCATTTTTATCATTGACAATAATTGATGATTTATTTAAAATTCATAGTAAATCTGCAGTTGTCTTGGTAAAATTTTTCACAGTGAGTCTTGGCATGTTATACTTCTTGTTTATGTAATATGAGGCATAAGCAAACAGAAGGTCATGCAATGAAGCATTCTATCAAACACAATAAACCAAATGAATGCCACTTCTTGTGTCATGCATTAAGTTTTATTGAATTAATTGTCGACAGTTTCTGGAATTCTGAAGCACACAGATCTTGGTATAAGAGCCCCAATCATTGATTTTCTTGACTTATTTCTGCAACACTTTTGCTGGAAACCATGACAAATAAGGAATAGATCTGTCAAACACTCAATGAGTGAGATCAATCCGTCAAGAGTGAAAGAGACTCCTCTCCCCCTCTGGTAGAGATCTGTGGATGTCATTAAGGCGTTTGTTAAGGAGTAGTGAAATTAAGAAAGTGGATAATTTCAGAAACTAGAATTCAAACAGGAATGGGAGATAAGCCTGAAGTGCCTTGAACTACTCAAGCCAACAGCATTGAGATACATGACATGTTTCAAAAGTGCAGCATTTCAGTCCAAAGTTGAGCAGAAACTGACAAAGAAACATTGGCATTACAGAATCTTATGGTTCTATTTTTCTTTTATCATTATTATTATTGGAAGAAAAAGAATATATTCTAGAAAAATAGATATATGATTGTGTAGTCTTTAGTATTGATTGGGACATTTTCCTGAGCTCTCTATCTTCTTGGTATTGAGTTCCTCACGGAGAAATTTTGTGGCATATCATATCACATTACATTCATGTTAATGCCTTATTTTAAGATACATGTGCCAATGAAATTTTAAAAAAAACTTCATTTGAAAGTGCTACATAAGTCTTTGCTACAATGGTCCTCTCGCACAGCATCTTGAAATGTATTCAGATAGTCTTGCAGACAAATGTATTTGATTTGTGGTAAATATCCTATTCAAATTTCATTACTCGTAATTGGTTCAGACATTACACACATGGGGAAAACATTACTAAGGTAGATACAATAATGTATTTACAAGTTCTCCCAAGTTTCACCGTAATTATTATTTCTCGATATTTACAATTTGTAATATATGTACAATAAAAACTAATTGGAACATGCATTTTGTATGAAGAGTATTCCAGATAATTTATTTCATGATCCTTGGAGAAATGTTTAGTAACAGGTATTTATTGCAGGTAAATAAGATTAACAAAGTTCATTGCTGCAATTAGAAAAGAAAGTGCTGAGCTCTAATGACCATTATAAACTCTTTAAAAGTATATTGACTCAAAAATGACTGTATAGACCAAATGTGTAGTAATCTTTTAATAACAATTTTGGTCATGACCACCTGTAATAAAATATGAGACTTGCTTACTTTCGTTTTACAGTTGTATGATAAGATCAACACACAGACTGTGAGCCCCATCCACCCTCCCCCAGATGATGCTGTGGAGAGGTCACGAGAGGTAAATACTAAGGACTCTTTATGTATTGTACATCTTCAGTCAATAGAGGTAAATAAGATATAGGTCAAGGACTTATTTTACATCTTCAAAGAGTAAGGATGAATTGTACATCTCCAATCTAGAGAGGTAATTTATACCCAGAAAGTTATAGATCATTAAGGACTTATATATTGTACATCTCCAATCTAGAGAGGTAAGTTGTACCCAGAAAGTTAAAGATCATTAAGGACTTGTATAAAAATTATATTGTACATCTCCAGTCTAGAAGAGGTATCCGGTAAATATGTTTTACATGAAAGACTCAAATAAATTGTTCAGTGATCTCTTTATGCCTAGAATCATCAGTAGTTGTTGGTTTTATTTCATTTATGAATCATGAATATATATGGTACCTTTATAAGGACCCTTAAGGGAGTAAGGGTGCTCAGAAAATTGGAACATGCTCTAGATCTCTCTTTTTAAGACAAAGACGTTTAAAATGGATCATATTTATATAAATTTAAAACGTTACAAAAAAATGTATTTTGAAAAGGGTTCCCTAAATCACCAACTTTCATGAAAATAATATATACATTGTATTTATTATTCCTGGACATTAAATGATTATGATATCTATTGACTTAGCCATTTACAAATTTAAGAATTAAAGAATATTCAATTCAAGTAAAAACCAAATATGGCATAATTTATACTTTCAAGTGTTTATTTTCATAACACTAGGTTCACAATGTGATGAAAGTCTGTCCACAAGAGTATACTACTGTGTGCCAAGAATTAGAACAAATTCTGTCTAAACCCCATGTAATGGTGAGTTGTCAGATTTCCTACTGCATGTACTTAATAGGTTTTATTAGTGCTTCCTCATAATTGCTCAACAACTCAAATATCATCTGTCATTTGTAGATGCTAAGGACTAAAACATTACAGAACATCTGTTTATTGCAATAACTAATAACATTTTTGTGTAAGTTGTGTAAGAGATGCCACATTTTTACCAAGTTTTAAGAGATTTAGAAGGCTCTGAAGAGCCTGTATAAGAACTGCGAACGATAGTATTGTTCTGCCGCCTACCTCCAAGTCAATTTTCAAAAGTTGACATATTTGAATGATTTTTCATATTCATATAGATATTTATATGGATTTTCACAAAACATTACTTATTTGGGAAAACAAAGAGAGATAACTCTATAATTTTGGTAAAACTTGTGATTTTCACTATAAAAATAAAACGGAAAATATTTTTTGAAAATATAGTAATTAATTATTTAGCATTGGTATTAAAATTATTAATGGAATACCTTTGAACTCTTCTTTGCATTCAACAAAGAATTTATGGCCAAATTGCCATTAGCATTGAATTAAATGGGTGTAAAATGTAGGCAGGAATCGAGAGTTAGCATACCTAGTTCTTTATGGCTGTTTTGCTATGTTTAGATGAATATATAAAGCATTCCAATATATTGCTATTATATGTTTAATATCATAGCAAGAAAGATTTTTGTAGTGGGTAAGGTATAAAAAAAAATTTCTTTTGGAGCCAAATCTTCTCATTTTGAGTGATTGAATAAAAGACAAGGTGTTCATTGCCCTCATCAGAGGTCCATTGTAGTAGTACTCCTACCCAAATGTAAGGAATCCCTCACTGAAATTTACATTAAGAAATTGAGAGCACCTGTTAAGAGTTGAGGTGGCCCAGGTTTGAATCCTAATCCAGTCCACAGATGCATTTTCTCCATTCCAACTACATCTGCCACTATGCCATGCCCTGAAGATATGGAATGGTGGGGGTGGGTACAAAGTCATAATGTGGTGGTCAGGCAGGTTCATGCAGTTAGTGATAGCCAGGCCCGGGGATCATGAAACATCTTAAGCTTACATCAAAATCTTTATATGATACTGAAATGTTGTAGAGGTCAAACAGACCAAATCAAAAATATTTTTTCAATATTGCATCACCAGAGTGCTTTTATCTGCAAATTTAGAAATTAAGTTGAAAATTAATACACATTGAACAGGTGATTGAAAATCTGACTTAAGGGGAAGAAGGACCTTGAGCTGAAAAAATACCTGTCATTCAATTTTTTTCATATTTTGTATATTTCTTATTAAGTATGTCCCACATATCTTAAAGCAGTTATATCATTAGGTTTCTTACCTTATTTTAGAGATATTGATTGACAAATACCATGCCCTACAGCATCTATGTAGAGTTTTAGTTCTCCATGTTTCCGGGCCCATTACTCTGTCCATAATGGGATTTTTTAAGCAAAGATAAAAAATATGTAAGTGGACATGTATCTTTTAAAATATTTCATAGTATGAATAGGGTTTAAAATTCGAAAAAGCAAGTTTCTTCTATCACACTGCATCTGGATAGCAAAAATTACGTACTTTTTAAGACAACTTTAACAACAAAAAACGTAATTTACCAAAAATTCTATCATTCAATATTTTTAAATTTACATTGAAATGTAAGTCCTTCAAATTATTGATTAACTGTAAAAATTTCGAATGGTGAAGCTGACCTCAATATTGCACAGGACATCGTTAAAGAGGACATAAGCATGACAAAAACATGTCATGTTTACATTTCTCGAGTACGGGAAAAACCAACTATGACGTCACATGTAAGCCAAATAAGCGAAAGAAGATATACCTACTTAAGATTTCCGTCATCAGCCATGCAAAAATAATTTTTGTATTCCCTGTGTCTCAGAATATTTTATCATATACTGATTAAGACCTGTTTCAACAAAGTAACGCCGCCCCTGTATTCACTGAGTATGATCTTGCTGTACTAACAGATCGTGTATGACGTCACCGACTTGCTGGACGCGCAGTTTAGGGAAACAGAGGAGTGGATCAATCTTTTTCATAATTTGTTAATGTTTACAAGAATTTTAAAATTTTTTATTTTTTTCATATAAGATGGTTATTAAAGTTAAAAAAATATCAAAAAAATTATACAAGAACTGATGCTTTACACGCTTTGCTCTTATATAAACGGAGACTATGACGTAGTTAAACAGAGTCATGTGACCATGTGTCCTTCTCCTCCTTAAGTCTAAGTCAGTTTCATTGGTCCTGGCACCAGATAACTCATATTGTAGAGCACTTTCTACAGTTCAGGGGGCCAGATAATTCATATTGTAGAGCACCTTCTACAGTTCAGGGGGCCAGATAACTAATATCGTAGAGCACCTTCTACAGTTCAGGGGGCCAGATAATTCATATTGTAGAGCACCTTCTACAGTTCAGGGGGCCAGATAACTTGTATCGTAGAGCACCTTCTACAGTTCAGGGGGCCAGATAACTCATATCATAGAGCACCTTCTACAGTTCAGGGGGCCAGATAACTCATATCGTAGAGCACCATCTACAGTTCAGGGGGCCAGATAACTTGTATTGTAGAGCACCTCCTACAGTTCAGAGGGCCAGATAACTCGTATTGTAGAGCACCTTCTACAGTTCAGGGGGCCAGATAACTCGTATTGTAGAGCACCTCCTACAGTTCAGGGGGCCAGATAACTTGTATTGTAGAGCACCTCCTACAGTTCAGGAGGCCAGATAACTCATATTGTAGAGCACCTTCTACAGTTCAGGGGGCCAGGTAACTCATATTGTAGAGTACCTTCTACAGTTCGGGGGGGGGGGGGGGGGAATAATTCATATTGTAGAGCACCTTCTACAGTTCAGGAGGCCAGATAACTCATATTGTAGAGCACCTTCTACAGTTCAGGGGGCCAGATAACTCGTATTGTAGAGCACCTTCTACAGTTCAGGGGGCCAGATAATTCATATTGTAGAGCACCTTTTACAGTTCAGGGGGCCAGATAACTCATATTGTAGAGCACCTCCTACAGTTCAGGGGCCTAGATAACTCGTATTGTAGAGCACCTTCTACAGTTCAGGGGGCCAGATAATTCATACTGTAGAGCACCCTCTACAGTTCAGGGGGCCAGATAACTCATATTGTAGAGCATCTTCTACAGTTCAGAGGGCCAGATAACTCATATTGTAGAGCACCTCCTACAGTTCAGGGGCCTAGATAACTCGTATTGTAGAGCACCTTCTACAGTTCAGGGGGCCAGATAATTCATACTGTAGAGCACCTTCTACAGTTCAGGGGGCCAGATAACTCATATTGTAGAGCATCTTCTACAGTTCAGGGTCCAGATAACTCATATTGTAGAGCACCTTCTACAGTTCAAGGGGGGTGGGGGTGGATAACTCATATTGTATAGCACCTTTTACAATTCAGGGGGCCGGTGTACTGGGTTTTAATTCTGGTTTTCATCTGTTACAACAGGAAATGTTTGATCATTTTTTTCTTGAACAGAGATTAAAGCTGGTAATAGGAAGTATATATTCAGTTCTAAAAGGTAATATATATACTGATATTTGTAAATAATTTAAAAGCATTGTGGAATGCCTCGAAATACATTTGACCATTTATTAGTAACATGAATTATACTTTAATTACTCTTATTAAGGTAACATTCACTGTAAATGTGAAAACGGTCCATATTTTCTAATGCTCTATAAGCTCGCATTGTAATCCAAGGTTGAAAAGTATTCTGGGATAGGTATCTTTTCTGTACTCACATTTAGAGGTCATTCATTCATACTTCTCTAACCTTTATGCATTCTGCCTTATACATTTGATTTAATAAACCACTATAATTGATATCTGGCATGCCTTATTATTATGGTTTGGCACCATCATAACTTCTACTTTTAAAATCCACCTAGGATTTCCACACCATTGAGACTGTGTATGATAGCTACGGCTTCCCACTGGAATCAAATTCTATTGCAGGTCCAATCAATTAAAATGAATTGAGTTTCAGATTCCAGTCTGGCTAGTTGACTATTATGCAAGTCTAATTCATTTACCATAAGTGCCATTCTCCCCTCCAGAAGATTTTAACCAATCACAGATATGCCTGTTGCTATAAATGTTGTGATTCCAATAAAACAGTATCCAGCTTGATTGCACATAAATATGATTATTTTCCCATTGATAATGGTTTTATTGCCAGTTAGAGAAAAAACAAGCCTGGTGAAACAATCATCCTTCCCTCCCTCTCTAGTTAATTGTTATCACATCTAGAACTTGGGGTTATTTTTTTCTTCCTCCTCCCTCTTTGTACAATTATAAGCAGTGCTCATGTGGGCATGGAAATAAGTGTTAGGGTACAGCTTCTTCTATCAGGTTTGTTATATTTGCCCCCAAATCCATAGATAATATAAAGGAAAGAGGAAAGTGAAACCTTTGTTGATATTGAGTTCATCGGAGATAAAGAGGGAGGACATTTATTGATTTAGAAGGCCATTTAGACATCAGTTCTAAATATTTGGCTGGTTTCACTGGAGTTTTCTTAGCCAGCAAGGTAAGGAAATTGTTTAATTGCGGAGCATCTTTTTAAAATTTGTTTGATTTAATTATCAAAGAGATGAGTAAGGAAACGTCTTGTGTCTAGGGTATTTCCTTATATCCATTTTGTTTTTCTTGATATAGTTTACTACTAAGTATTCCTAGAGATGAGGTGTGTTTCTGTAATTAAAACAATTAACATTGATGCGGTTCTTATGTACATGGAAATAAGAAAGGTTAGACTAGCTAACTGCGTGAACATACTTAGTGAATGAAAGAAATTTTCAGGGACAAGAATATAATAATTTGAGTAAACAATAAGGCAATGAATGCTTTATGCAGTGATATTGTACTGTATGAAATTCCATAAAATGTTTATGATAATGTTTCATCAAGATAAATAAATGTAGATAAATAATTCCAAGATGTGCATGATAATCATGTATGTACTTCAAGTTATGATAATGTAATAATTAACAATGTTTGATCTAATTAATGGTCATATGTTCAACTGCTAACAGGGTGCAATTAAAATTATCATAATATTACTAAAATATACATGTCTGATTAAAAAAAAACAATGTCATATTAAAAACATGTTCTATACAGATGCTGGTATATAGCTTTTCTCTGTTTGTTTATTAAACTTTCTCTGTTTTTTTTTCCCCCTTTTTTTTGTGTGTGTGATTTATTAATGCAGATGTTCTATCCAATGGTATCATAGCTTTTCATGTACTTAATCCATACTTATTATATTGTATTGACCTTTTAATTTCCTTGTTTTTTTATGTGTAAATGTATGACAAACAGCAGAATGTACGTCAATAATTTAATTTGAAAGAAAGGTTACAGAATACTTATTTCCTTTTAAAACCTAAGTAATATCTTGACTACGTCAAACTTTCCAGAAGAAATTTGAGTATCGTCAACAAGAAATCTGCATGATTGCTAATGGAATCTACAATAAGTGGGTCTTCCAATGTCTTTCTCTTACATTGAAGATGTTTCCGAAAGACAAAAATATCAATCCCATTTCCTATATGCTCAGATCATTACAGATATCTGATTTGTATCGAGAGAACATTTTTTATTAATGGCTCCAACAGCAGTAAATGCTGGCTCAATTATTCTGTTTTTTTTTGAGCCCAAAAAATCAACTTTTGGATTCAAGTAATCTACTTTGCTTCTCCCTAGCATTAACTGTAATAAAAGCTAGCTTTCAGAAGCAACTTGTCAAAGTAAGTTTCCATTAAAACTGCTTCCAATGTCGTATATGGATACAAATGAAACATATCACCCTAAATTAAGGGAAGAACTCATAATTCCTGGTGGAGTTATAAATGTCTTATAAATATGGACTTTTGTCGAATTCTTCAAAGTATCAATCATGGCTGTGGGGTTTTGTGTGTGTGTGTGTTGGGGGGGGGGGGGGGGTTCAAGCACAAGATTTTATTTCAATCCACCAATTACAATCAACCATTAATTTTCACCTTCATCATAAATTTCAATCTTTCACATATAATTTGAAAAAAAAGAAGAAAAGTTTTTTAAATCTCTGTTTTTTGGCAGTCTGTTTGTATACTTGGGTTTTTCTTCACATTTATAATTTCTCCACAACTCCAGAACCACTGAAATCCACTTTCAAACCACATTTAACTCCATGTACATTGTAGAACCATTTAAATCTACCTCCAACCACACATAACTCCAGAACCACTTTTAAAAATCCACTTCCAACCACATAACTCCAGAACCACTTAAATCCACTTCCAACCACACATAACTCCAGAACGACTTAAATCCAATTCAAACCACTTAACTCTAGAACCACTTAAATCTACTTTAAACCACATTTTCAAAAGGTTTACTAGGAGGATTATAGATTCAACTTTTACAAATGACCTTCTCCTCTTGATTTGAAGGATTATGTAAATGAATCATTCCAAAATCTTTCTTCTTCTCTGTCAATGGAGTATTAAAACAAAAATTATATGACAGCATTATAATTGTACTTGAATAAAGTTTACAAATGAAAAAGAACAAAATTTTAAGTTAAAAGCATGGGAAATCATTTTTGAAACAAGGTCGTTCACTACAGAAAAGCAGAAATTCAACCATCAAAGGCCATTGCCTTTGTATCTGTAAGATTGGAGCTTAAATAATTTAAGCATTTGAATTCAATGAGTTCATGCTCATTAACAGTGGGTGATGTGTGCCCTGTTTTTATAGTAGGTACTAAAATATCATTGTTGCATTTAAGAAAACATTCAGATATCTTCTTGAGTATGCATAACATTGATATGAAATGATTCCAAGGATAACAGATTGATTTTTTTTTTCATGTTTATTATAAGAGAAAAAAATTTGCTGTTATTCAGGACTTTTATATTGCATGGAAAATAAGTGTCCTATATTTTAGTGCAAAGAAATGCTATTGTTATTGAATGATTCACATTGAAAACAGAAATATTTTGAATTTTATGAATGATCTTAGCATCTGAAATGCATTGAATCCATGTTGCCATGTGGAGAACAAAAACTTCAAAGCTGTGGAGAGCTTTATTTGAAACAGCTGTCAGTTTTTATTGTGATTCAATACATTTGTTTCTGTCACATCAACAAATTGCTTTCTTACATGAGTCAGATCAGAGTTTCACTGCTTTTAATTTTTTAGTCATATTCACATATGTTGATTAGCTCATTTCCCTCCAAAAATCAATGAGGAAATGTTTGCATTCAATGACAATATGCAGGATTTTATGACAGTTTCAATCCATAGTTATTCTGATTGACACGATTTTCACTTAAATGGATAATAATGAGAATAGCTACTAATGATGGTGAAATGTGGTAATTATCAAAGCTGAAGTCCTTTTACAATCATCTGTAACACATGTGGTAGGCATTTTATATGTGTAATTTGTTCTATACAGGCCTTACTTCAAGCACATGATGTGGTAGCACATGAGGTTTATGGAGAGGATGCCGTTCGCGTCACACCCCCTCCAATCCAGACTTTTTCCAGCCTGAATGGTGATTCCTCACAGCCCCCAAGTCCAGAAGTTGAGATGGATCCTGGCTGTAAAATCAATCGTGTAAGACTTGTCCAATTCCAGAAAAACAAGGATGAGCCCATGGTAAGATTATTCTAATCGAGAAATTTTTAAATTGTTATTGTCCCATTACTGATAGTAATGTGAAAATGAATGTACATTTTATCCAAATAAAAATGTAAAACCTTTTTAAATTGTGTAACTTTGTTTATCATGTTTATGGACATTTTTAAAGTTTGCATACACTTTGCTATACATTTTTGTAGGGGTCTGAATTTTTGAAACTGTTTGTTCCCCTCAGTAGGAGATTTTTTGCATTTTGTATAATTATTTGGTCTTTTTTATCAGGGAATTACTCTAAGGGTGAATGAAGTTGGTCAGTGTAAAGTTGCTAGGATAATGCATGGAGGAATGATCCATCGACAAGGTATGGAGATACAGCTGAAAGAATTTTGTTTCTTGCATTGAGCAAATCTCGTATTGCTTCACATAGTAAATGTTAAGAGACTGCCCACCATGACAAAAGTAAAACTAGAGGCCATTAGGTCGAAGGCAAACAGTTTGGTTCAAAGGGTCGACCAAACACATTTTCTCAGAGAACACAGTCAATAAATGTTTTGTTATACTTTTTTTTTTTTTTTTTTAAATACATGTATCTTGTGCTGGCTTCCATGATGTAAATTTCCTTTACCTGCACTAAAACTTGGTCATTTCTGTCACTGTTGAGCACCAACAAATGCAAATAAGATTTAGCTGATCCCACCCACAGTGTGATGTAAGCTGTCCAATATCTCATCAACAGGGCCAATATCTCACTCGGCGGTCAAACATCAATTTTTTCTATGACTGCTCAGTAAAACATTGGAAATGTTAGACTTTTTTTTTTAGTAAAGATTTATATAGGAATCAATTTTTAAAGGGATAACAAATTGAATTATTACACTTATAAAAATAATTAGAAACTTCATGAATGGGATTTTAAAGATTTTAAACTACAGGTAGTATTTATTAGTGAATGAGAGCATTCTGATTAATTAAAAAGTTAATTCCTTCGAGGAGCCATAAGGCCAGCACTTATACCCAGTTTATGTGGTGCTTAGCAGATGAGTCATTGACTCCCCCTGTATGGGACACTAGACCATCACAGGTTAATCTCCAGCCTAAGCCAGTACCCATAGCAGCTGGTTGGATTGAGACACTGCAGATAAAGTGCCTTGTCTAAGGATGCAACATCAAGTGCCCATAATGGAGCTTGAACCAGTAACCTTTGGGTTCCTGGCTAAACGGCTATTATCATGTGCTCCAATGCCAATTGATTATAGGGGACATGACATCATCACCCATACAACATGTGTTATTTACTTAGCCACAAAAAAGAAAAGAATGAGTCATAAAAATGTTCAATTAATTCCAGTCACTGATTAAAATTAGTCATTTATCCAATTTCAGGATACTATGGGGGGCTAATTACATGTACTACCAGAGAAATGTTGAATCTTGCCAAATGGGGACTTAATTAGACAAATAATAAAAGATTGTTTCATTAATGTCATTACATTATTTCATTGCCAAAAAAAAAAACCTATTTGCATGCAACTTTGTTCATAACTCAAGTTTGACACATGAAGTTCAAGAAAACATATGGACATGAAATATGATATCCTATCAGAGCACAGCAGAGGACTTTGGAATATGATAATAGACAAGGGGTTTAAAATGAGCTGTGTTTGCAGGAAAAATTCCTCCCAAATGAATCTTGTGTGTATTTTTTTCAGGGAAGGTCTAAAATAATATGCTTAAAGTGAGGCGGTTGCATATCATGTGTCATAATGGAACAGGAAATGAATTCAGTTCTTCACTTTAGTATCCTATTTATGTAAACGGGGGAACCATTAATGTTTTCACATTTTCCAGTCTCATCCATTTTATGAACAAAATCTTTTATTTGAACAGGAACCCTTCATGTTGGAGATGAAATTAGAGAAATAAATGAAGTTAGTGTCGTTAATCAGACAGTGGAAAATCTGCAGAAAATGCTGGTAAATATTCATTATATGAGTTACAAAGTGTCAACGTAGCATTATTATAAATTGCATTGGATCTTTTTGATTCATCATTGGTGTCCTAAGCAACTGAGCTTGCTAATTCATCTTTGTTGTCTTAGACAACTGAGCTTGCTAATTCATCATTAGTGTTTCTAGCAACTGAGCTTGCTAATTCATCATTAGTGTCTTAGACATTTGAGATTACTAATTCTTCATGGGTGTTTTCAACAATTGGGCTTGCCAATTCATCATTAGAGTTCCTAGCAACTGAGCTTGCTTATTCATCATTGGTGTCTTATACAACTGAGCTTGCTAATTCATCATTGGTGCCTTAGACATTTGAGCTTACTAATTCTTTATTGGTGTTTTTAACAATTGAGCTTGCTAATTCATCATTAGTGTTTCTAGCAAGGAGGCTAATTTGGCATTAGTGTTTCTAGCAACTTAACTTTCTAGTTCATACCTTTATGAATACAGCAAAAGAGCTTTCTGATTTATCTATGATAGCTTATATAAGTGAAATAAATGCCTATAGCTTGATATACTTGTATAGCAATGTCTTGACAGTTACAAGAAGCATTTTTTTTTCAGGACAGATTTGATACTAAGACAGATACAATATACTCTTTTTTCCATGAAAACATATTGATTTTATGTAATTGGCAGACAAGAGAGACACCACAAAAGTGTCCTCTAACAGACATAAAGCGGCGTCTTGGCAATAACTTTGTACAACTAAAGGTTCCATAAAGTCAACTTTTATTATCTTTTCACAGAAATCATTAAGTGGCAATGTCACCTTCAAAATTGTTCCGCAGCCTTCAGGCAATGTGCATAAGGAACGAAATGAAAATGGAACACACAAAGAGGTATGATATGGGGGAACTGGAATTAATTCATATGCAATAAAATAAGAGAATTTTGTGTCAGTTTCATT
The DNA here is from genome assembly GCF_033153115.1 of Saccostrea echinata. Lineage (NCBI taxonomy): Eukaryota > Metazoa > Mollusca > Bivalvia > Ostreida > Ostreidae > Saccostrea > Saccostrea echinata. Next base: position 5,715,595 of record NW_026889757.1, on the reverse strand, counting down.
CTCAGAAATTGATTCTTCATTGTTTCTTCTCATTGTATCCCACTGTCATTGGTAAAGTTCAGGAGTAGAGTATTCTTATCCCCCCTCCCCTTGAAAAAAGGGGGCATATTGTTTTGTACCTTTTGGTCAACTGGTCAGTAGACAAAGTGTTGTCAGCTCAGTATCTTGAGAACCCTGTTTGACTGACATCAAACTTGATTCCCCTTAAGAAATAGTTGACCTCTACTGATATTGAGGTCACAAGGTCAAGGGTCAAACTCCTCAAGACATACAACGATATTTTCCACTCATTATCTATAGAACCGTTTGATTGACTGGCATTGTTGATTGGTACACTGGTTTCGCTTAAGAAGTAGATGACCCCAGGCCTATTGATTTTAAAGCTGCAAAGTCAAAAGATCAAGTGTCACACTGGACCACTGAGTATCTTAGGAACCTTTTGCTTGACAGACATCAAAATTAGTAAACTTGTTCTCCCTTAGGAGTAGATGACCCCTATTGACTTTGAGGTCACAAGGTCAAAGGTCAAGTATCAAACTGGACATAAGAAGATATTGTCAACTCAATATCTTCAGATCCCTTTGCTTGACTGACATCAAATTGGTACATTGGTTCCCCCTATGGAGTAGATGACCCTATTGATTTTGAGGTCACAAAATCAAAGGTGAGTGGTCAAATTGAACAAAAGAAGATATTGACTGCTCATGTATCCTTGAATGATGTCAAACTAGGTATGTTAGTTCCCCATAGGGAGTAGATAACCCTCGTTGATTTTAAGGTCAAGGGTCAAACTGAACATAGTAAGATAATGACCAATCAATGTTTGCTTGACAGACATCAAACTTGGTACACTAGTAGATGACCCATGTAGATTTTGAGGATGCAAGATAAAAGTTAAGGTTAAACTGAACATAGGAAGATTTGACTGCTCAGTATCTGGAGAACCCTTTGCTTAACAAACATCAAACATGGTACACTAGTACCCTTCAAGAAATTAATCACCTCTAATGATATCAAGGTCTGATAGAGATCAAACTTGGAATTATGTTTGAGCTTGACTAGTAGGTTATCCATTTCTTCACTATAATTGTAGACATTCTAAATTTAAAGTTGACCCTTTTTAATACTGCCACATGGAAGGCATATATGTTTCTAAATTTTTTTTTTTAAAAAACAAACTATTTTGGAAACATATATGCCTTCCATGTGGCAATATTAAAAAGGGTCAACTTTATGTTGTAAATTTGTATTTTTATGGAGATAAAATATGCAGTCAAACTTTGTTACAAATTGTTTACGTCGCCCGCGTGGCACAGTTGTTAGAGCATCTGCTCTAGAGTCGCGGAGTAAGGAGTTGATCCTTATGTCGTGGGTTCGAATCCCACTGTTGGACGTGGAGACCGGTCCTTCAGATGAGACCGTATAAACGAGGTCCCGTGTTGCAGTAGGTGCTGGCATGAAAAAGATCCCTCACTGCTCAATGGCCGTAAGTGCTGAGTATAGGACAAAATTTGCAGCTCTCCACTGGCAAGTGGTGGCGTCTCCATATGAGTGAAAAATTCTCGAGAGGGACGTTAAACAACATACAAACAAACAAATTGTTTACCAGAGTAAAACATGTTTTAAACATGTATGCATATTGAAATGTGCTTCTTATTTTGTCTAATTATTAGACATACAAATTGACCAGAGATGTCTGATGATGTTACAAATGTATTTGTAGATCTTTGTGAGGGCCCTGTTTGATTATAATCCTGAGGATGATGATATGATTCCTTGCCCACAGGCTGGAGTGTCTTTTAGAGTTGGGGATGTTTTAAGAGTGAGTACAATATTGGTAGAAGAAACATAATTTCATGTTAAAATCTATCCAGTACTTCATAAAATTCATAATCTCACAACCTGAAGAAACCTTCGATGTAAAATAACTATATATAATGCTTCAATTTATATACAAAGTTCTTTTTTGTAGATCATAAATAAAGAAGACTCTAATTGGTGGCAGGCTAAGTTATGGGGTGTGGCCCCTACTACCCCAGCAGGTCTCATTCCCTCCCCAGAACTTCAGGAGTGGAGGACATCAATGTCCTCAAGGGAAAAAGCCAGACATGAGCATGCAGGTACTTGTCTTCTGTTTCTTTTATTGTGATACCTGTCTTTTGTGATATAGAGGTATACTGTCCATTCACATTCTTTCTGCGCATCTCTGGTTAATTTTATATGATTTTCATTTAGCTTAAAAAAAAAATGCATGTTTCCAGTAACCCGACCAGCCCTAATTTTACCCACCGTCCCTACTACTTTTTATTCCAAATTCCAATTTTTGAACCATAATTTTGTTCACTTAGTCTGGTATGATTTTCTCCTAGTACAGTCAATAAAATGGATGCCTCGGACTAAGTAGAAATGTGTCTATCCAAGTGTTTGAAAGAGTTCATTTGTTTTGTTGTGTATGTTTATTCAAATATGTGCCTTTCTAATATATGTGATGAAAAACAGTGTAATGAGTAACCATCTGCTACTTTTAAAATAAAAAGTAAAGTAAGAAAAAAAAAGTTATCCCATATCTACAGTAAAACACGCTTATAGCAAACACGCTTATCATGAATTGACGCTTATAGCGAAGTGATTTTCATTCCCCATGACTTTAAAATATATTGTAAACTTAATTAACAGATATAACAAATTATTACATTTTCAAGTGAAATACTGTAAATTATTTACTGAATGAAAGTTATATTCTGACACAGCATGAAAGGATATCAAAATGGTATTCTCACAGTGTTAGAATTTCAGAAGTGCAGCAAAACTTACGATTTTCCTTCCCTTCACGAAGAGTGTTTTTAAAAAAATCCCTGGCCTGTTATAAGATGGAGTTAAAGAGCCATCCTGACAGAGACTAATAGTTATACTGCCAAAGTTTTTATGCCCCCCCATGAAAATGGCCGGGGCATATAGTGTTTGTCATGTCCGTCTTCTGTCCTTCCATCCTTCCGTCTGTCCTTCCGTAGCGATTTGCGTTTAGCTCAGTTCAAAGCTCAGTCTCAAAGAAACTATCCGAGATATTTTCATCAAACTTCATATGCTGATACATACTGATGAAAGCTATTCAACTGTATCAACATTTTTGACCTTGACCTTTCATTTGACCTTGATCTCACTTATCAATTTGTGTTTAACTCAGTTTTTGTGAGAACTATTGAACTCCATCAAAAATGTTTGACCTTTAACTTTCCTGTGACCTTGACCTCACTTTTCTTAAATTCGCATTTTGCTTAGTTTTGAAGAAACCATTTAAGATGTATTTATGTAAGCATATGCTTTTATACATAATTGGTGAGAATTTATCATCCATATCCAACTTTTTAGATTTCAATTTTAAAGAAACCATTCAAGATATTCTCATCAAATTTCATAAACTAATACAACTTTTCATGTTGCATTACTAATATACCCTTGGCGGGGCATTCATGTCCTATGGACATATTTCTAGTTCCAAAAATGTCGTTAAAAATCCATGTTTACAACGTTTTTCAATCTCACAATCGCTTAGCAATAACGTCTCAACCGCTCAACTATGACATCACAGCCTATGACACTGTGTTACGAAAAGACAGAGGCAAAGGGAAAATCTAAGAAAATGTAATAAACAGAAAATTCAATGTTTTTGAGATGAATATGGAATTTATTTCACTCACGAGACAGGATTTTTTTATATTTTCACTCGTGCTTCGCAGTCGTGAAAATATCAAAAAATCCTGTCCCACACTCCTGGAATAATTTCTATAAATTCCATATTCATCTACAAAACATTGAATATCCTCTTTTTATGCTTATAATGAAGCAAAATCGTTCATCCCTGGCACTTCGCATTTCGTTATAAGCATGTTTTACTGTACCTACCTTAATTTTTTTTTTTTTGGCATGTTACAGGAAAAACATGTTTTTTTTTGTTTTGTTTTGGTTTTTTTTTTTTTGGGGGGGGGGGGGGATTTCATTTCATAGTTAATGTCACATACTTGTAAAAAGAGTTTTGAAAGTTTTTCACACACTTAATAATCATGTATAGTAGATGCTAATGAATTGGACCATTTTTTTTCTTTGCTGAAGCACATTGTTCATGGTTTGGAAGAAAGAAGAAAGATAAATACCTAGCCAAACACAACTCAATCTTTGACCAGTTAGATCTCAATACATATGAGGAGGTGGTCTGTCTACCAGCATTCATGAGGAAAACATTAGTATTATTAGGTACATGTATAATTCATATAGTCTCATTATACATATGTGATTAACTGCTTAACAGTACCAGTCTCTGTAGATAGAACAGGAAATATGTACAACTTAATTACAGTGTGACTGTATTAATTAATAAATTCGCAGGTGCTCATGGAGTTGGTAGAAGACACATCAAAAATACCCTGATAACAAGTCATCCTGATCGATTTGCTTACCCCATTCCACGTAAGTAAAAGAAAAATTTGAAAACAAAAATGATGAAAATGCTTCCTTATTCTTGTGTTGTTATGTATTGTAATGAAGGATAAAAGTAGTTTCTTCCACCTCATGTTTACACATTGATAATACTTTGAGCCATTTGTAATGTATGTTGCCTCTTGCTAAAAGATCTTTTTTAACTGTTTGTCTGTTTGATGTCTATGTTTACTTTCAACTTAACTTTTAAATTTTGCAAGATAGAGACTTAATATATGGTGTTTGTGACATATTTATTTCATTATGCAGAGTACAACCTCCAGCCATATCTGGTCAAGATATTAAAAAAATAAACAAATAAGGCCAAAATAAAAAATAGGTTTGTTTCCCCTAACGCGACTGACCCACTTAAATCGTGCCGACTGAAAAGTTTTTTTAATAAGATTATTCAAATATTTATTTTTTATTGTTTATCAACTTTATAAAATACAATTTCATCAAAATTCGTTTTTTATCAGAATGGCGGCTTTTGTTTTACTCTCATTTGGCGCCCACAACATGTTGCCACAGAGGGTTATTTAGTGTTATAAAACAACGGCGATGTATCAATCTTGATATACATCTTTAACTTATTAGAATCCTACACTCTTGAAACATTTCGTGAATTAAATATACCATGACTAAGGAGTGTTAACATGGCATTTACAAATGTGTCTTCTAAAATTAACGTACGTAGTGAGCATGACAAAGCCAGCCTCATGAGCAGATGAGGGGCCCACTTTGTGTATGTATATCAATAAATTTCACTGCATTTCATTCGTTTCGATCTAAAAAACACTTCATGTATGATTCTATTTTTACTATATAGGATGATAGGATTTGTAAATTTATCTTTGTATAATTATTTCATCTTGATAAATGTAATTCAGATGTCGTTTCTTCATTCCTTTTATTTATGGGGTAAACTTCGTAACTATAACATTAGATATGACTTTAATCATTTTAGATATGGTTTGGTTGAATTAAATATTGTCTATACAGGTACTCTCTTTTCAAATAGTGTTAAAATCTTTAAAGTTGGCTTATGGTACGGCTTCCTGAGACGTCCAGTGTATTTTTCTTTTCTTTAGTTGGGCCATTGAAAATAGGTTGTTCCTTTGCTTTAAAATACCTTTAAAAATTGCTGGGTCGACAACATTTGAACACCTGCCTGGTGGAGGGCTCCTAATTTAGACTTTTTCTCGGCATGTATGGCCATTGTTCATAAAGCATCAGTAAGGGATCTTTATCGTGCCAACATCTACGTGTATACTGTGACACTGCATGGGCCTACGTTTTTTTTTTTTTTTTTGGTAAAAATTCAATTTCAATAAATTTACGCTGGCCTGAGATATTTCACAAGTTCAAATGAATAATATTTGTGAATTAATTTACCATACATGTTGCTTTTAAATTTCATTTGTATGATATTAGGTTTAAAATCAGTTTCTTTTGTTCTTTCTTATTTATAGATATATTATTCAATTTTCAGAATGTATTTTCAAAACTGCTGTTCATAAAAAAAAATAATTTACCTACCTACCTACTCAGCTTGAAATTTTAGGGTCGGGATAGGGGAAACAAAGATATTTTTAATGATGGCCTAAGTAATATTTATATTTTTTTGATACCCCCAAAGATCCAAGATCAAAGGGAATATTGTTGTCTATGTTTACACCCTCAACCTTGCTCCTAACTTTTAAAGTAAACAACATGAAAGAAGTTTCCAGACCCTGACTCAAGGTCACTTGTGCTGTTCAAGGTCATATTTGTCCCATGTCTAGCCTGGGCCACAGTAGAGGAATGCATTTTGATAATATTTTGTTTTCAGATACCACAAGGGCACCTCGAGAGGGTGAAATGAATGGAAAAAATTACTATTTTGTTGGCCATGATCAAATGATGAAAGACATTGCTGCTAATGAGTATTTAGAATATGGCACTCATGAGGATGCCATGTATGGAACAAAGTTAGAGACAATTCGCCAAATTCATTCCAAAGGTCTTATTGCAATTCTGGATGTTGAACCACAGGTACAGTATTCATAGGGAAAAGAAAACTTTGACAGTTTTCAAATTAACTTTATTGTCTGACCTTTATCAAGAAGATGGTCGGACAAAAATGTGCAAAACATATAAAATAAGATATATTTAGTCTTGATTAATATATGGCAAATTTGGAAATAAAATGTGGCTTTAAACTTCAAAGTCAATCTGTTAACTACTGCTAGAAAATTATAGTATTTAAGATGGGTACCTATAGTTATAACATCTTACAAACAGCATAAAAATGTAATGAAAATGTTGATATTAGAAAAAAGAAAAGAAAAAGGTGTTATATTTTGGACTTCTATGATAAGTAAATAACGAAGCCCGTGTGTTACAGGCCATTCGTGTGCTGCGGACTGGGGAGTATGCCCCGTATATAGTGTTCATTGCAGCACCAACTATAGCCACCATGCAGGAGGTAGTCTGTTTCACAGACCTCAATCTGTATCAGTGTTGTCAGCCTTTTTTTATGTCATATGTAATGGTTGAGGGAACATTCTGTGACTGGTCAGAATTGTAAGAAATTTGGGGAAAGGAGGGGGAGATATTTATTTTACTCTGTTAAAATAATAATGTCTACTAAGTTCCAATAGTTTGTCGAATAAATTTTTATTTAAAATGCTTTTTATAAAAAAAAAGCACTATTTTAGATTTCATGAGAATATTAATTTTTTCCAAATTAATATTTGTAAACTAAGAATGTTAATGTATTTATTTTAAATCAAAACAAGTTCACTCAACCATTGAAACCATATTTTATTTTAATTTTCAGTGGCACTAGATGTATATATTTGGTTTCCACATTGCATGGCAATTTTTTTCTGTTTATTTAATTTTCAGGCACTGAAAGTTTTACGCACTGCTGATTACGCACCTTATGTAGTATTTATAGCAGCTCCTCGCTTCAATGACCATCTTCTCAGAAAAACTAAGGATATGAATGTAAGTGAAGAAAATATTAAAGAGTATTTCATTACTAGTATAGTATCAAAAAGTATTACATTTATACCTAGAAATGTTATGTAATTCAACATGATGTATTGGTCAGTTTTATCATTATAGTAGTCTGTACCTGCATGCTTACGATACCATTATACCACCTAAATTTTTCAAATATACTTTATCTTTCAATCAGATGATCATTTTTTAATAGTTGGCTTTTTATTTTACTTAGACTACAAACAGATAAGTTGAAAAGTGTTGTTGCTTTCACAAATCTTTACTCTGTTGTAAATCAGACAAGTGTATGAAACAATTCTCATTTTTATGTAGTGTTGAAATATTTTATAAGAAGTTGCTTTTCCTTTTGATATACCAATATATTTCTACAATGATATAGATATAAACATTCAAGGCTATTAGGGTAGAAGTGAAGCTACATTTTAAGATATAATCTACAGAGTACCAATTCAATTCAAGATGTGTCATTTCAAGCCAATACTTTAATATTTGAGGGTTGACCCAGAAAATCATGGACAAATTATCTCACAAATGCTACAAAAGTGACACAATTTTGAATTTTCACAGAATTTGAGTTATCAGAAATTGACTATTACAGATGCATTCTCTGAACATAAAGCAACAAAAAATTTGATCCCTTTAAACACAAAAATTTGAATCTGGAAGCACTATTTAGAGAGCAGTACCAGTAAATAAGTTCAAGACATCACTGGACAAAGATTGGTTTATAAGTACAGTGTCTGACAAATTGATTATATATTCTGCTAACTTAAAGTAACAATTAATGGCTATTACTTTTAAAAAGGATCATAATGAATTAATGCTTGTCTGTGAATAACTGGGACAGCCCTTGTATGAGAGGTCATGGGTTATACATTTTTTGGACATGCTGGCACTGTTAATTGGCATATACAAGTACCGGTAATATTACTGATCTTCACATTTTACAGGACATTAGCTTGGAGAGATTAGCTACAGAAAGTGAACTTCTAGAAAAAGCCTATGGACATTATTTTGACTTGAAAATTGTGAACAATGATATTGATGAAACCATAAGGAAATTGGAACATGCGATTGATCAAGTGAGTACCACACCCCAGTGGGTACCGGTCAGCTGGGTCTACTGATAAGTCTGTGATGATTGGTTGTTTAAATGCTCTGTGGTCCTTATAAGGCCTTTGTAAATGACCTATATTTATACCTGAATGTGTAGATGGCCCAGATGAGGAAGGTGAAAGGTTAACTATAGTTATAACTACTTATTAGTTAATCATGACAAAAGTGTCCATAAACAGGTTCAGATGAATTAAGAGAGAATGTGAAAACATTGTATGATTAAGCATGAATGTGAGACAGGTTTAATTGATATTTATACATATTTTTAAAACAAATATGATACATTCAAGAAGTAATATCAAGGTTGTAAATGGAATGTGGTGAAAGTAAAAGATTATATACTTGTATGTATATTTCCTAGAAAACAGCTGGTGTAAGTAAAGGTATTAGGTCAATATTTTTATCATAATGTGGGCATGTAATTTCTACAATTAAATACTGAAGATGTACTTTTTTTCTGCATGGCATTAATTTACACCATGTACATGTTCACAATTTTTCTGCTGAAATTTGATAATACAGCATACTTAAAATGCATTAAGGACATTAAATATATTGACAATCCAAGAAATGTGTGTAACTTTCTACTCGCTGATTGAATAGAAATTGTGATTTCACAGAATTATGACTCTGTGGGAAAAAAAGTATATTCACAGTAATTAAATTGATACATTTATATAGCAGATTTTAATGCATTATTTTTTTTTCTTTAAGACAAAGATGCTGCACTCTAATGTATTACAAATCTGTGATTTTTGAGAAATGGTTGTTACACTTTTTTAATAAATGAAAAGATTTTTTTTAAAGTGTAGTTTTTGTCTTGGTGCAAACTTGTCAATAATGGTTGTTACAATATTCTGATAATCTGTAAAACTACTTTTTCATACTGTTTTACTGCCAAGTATTAAAATGTCAAGAGAAATCAAATTTTGGGGAGCGAGAGAGAATACAGATGTATGCGAGAATAGCATGGTGCTAAATCTGTTCTGATGTATGTCTGAAGTTTTTTTTTTTGTCTCTGTGTTTTTATGAACCCTTAAAGTGGTTATAAGATAAATTAGCTTTACAAATATATTTGTTGAGTTTGCAAAATCACAGGGACCAAGTTTTTTTGAAAACAAAGGATTTTTCTTCAATTCTGTAAACATATAAACATACAGTCAAACCTTGTTATCTCGAACTCCAATGGACGGGGAAAAAACTTTGAGATATCGGATGATTCGAGATATTGAGGGTAAAATAATAAGTATAAGTAGTTGGGACTTCCAAATCACTTTGACATATCCATGGTATTAGAGATATCAGTGTTCGAGATACCGAAGTTCAGCTGTATACTGTAAAAGTGGTTATTTTGACGAGTTGAAAAATTGACGAGTTTTTGTTTACGGAAATTGACGAGTGTTAATTTTGACGAAATATTGAATCAAGAGTTATGTATATCTTTGATTTCACAAGATTAAAACAAAAATAAATACAAAGAACTTCTAAAAACGAGTTTCAAAACTAGTACTCAGAGTAAGTTCGCCAGAAGCTAGAGGACCAAAAACTTGATGGAAACATTGGCTTAGTTGACTTGAGAACGTCTACGATTAAGCCGCTCTGTGCGAGTTCACGATGTTATAAGTAAGGACCGCGACTTCCTTGGGAACTCATTTACAAGCGTTCTCATCAATAAAAATTAATTTTGCTTGTAAAAACCATATACAGTCTATAAGATTTGATTGAATTAATTGCTCTTTTGTATTTTGTTTTCATTATACGAGGCCGATTGCCTGAGGTGACAAAGTAGGTTAAACGCGGCGTGGTGATAATTACGCAAAGTTAGAATGTTGTGACCATGGGTAATAATAGTATATGACATAGTCAATGGTTTTTAAAACTGTGATTATATGTTTTCATAACTATTTACAAAAATATTAAACAGTAACTTTGATCTAGTTTTAATGGGGGAAGCCGAGAAAATTAAGAGATAAAGTTGTACAACGGTCGATGTTTTTTGTGACGCCATATATATGATATGAAGTTTGACGAGTGGAAATTTTGACGAGAAAAGAAAAATCGTCAATATAGTCAAAATTAGCACGTCGTCAAAATTTCCACGTTTACAGTATATAAACATACCAAACTGACTCTGAATTGTTGTACTTTCAATATTATGACATTCAGGAGGATATATTGTCAGTGTTAAGTGCTTTATTTCTTAAATAAAGGGTTCATTGTAAAAATTAGTATTTATATAAAATTCTGTTGATTTAAGTATAGTTGTTACATGTAGGTATACATATTTATAAATGTTATTTTGACTATTTTAGGATCAAGAAACAAGTGCAGAATTTAGTCAAAATAAGAATTTTCAAAGTAAAAATACATGTACTACAAATTTAAACCTAATAGTACCCTTTAAAAATAAAGCCATCGGCACTTTGTCAGTTTCAAAGAAACTTGGTTCTTGTAAATACTTGTATGTACAAGAATATGATTCCTATTGTGAAAAAGGATACTGTGTTGTCCATACTGTTGAACATCAATCTCTATCATCTCATTTTGATGTTAGCTTTAAAAGTTTAAAACTCAAAAGCTGTTTAAATTGAATTTATATATATATAAATGTTACATGTATATTGCTAGACTAAATATTTAAGTCTGTGTTTTAGAAAACAAACCTTTTCATAGATTTTTATTATTGAGGAAAATCTGTTATAAATAATTTACAGATGTAATATGTGTTCTCTATTAAAAAGGTGTCTTTTATTAATCACAAGTCAAAGTTTAAAGCAGAGGCTTTCTTCATTTCAGCAAGAAAAATTTAGTCCTGAATTGTTGTGCATGCATGTAAATGATAACTGAATTCGGATTCTAGTCCTTTTCATTCTTGTTTAGATCTTTTATATCAGAGTTCTATCTTTCATTCTAGTTCAGCACTGTAATAATATGACACTGTTAAAGTAAATCTCTAGGGCAGTCAAAATAACTTGTTATATTCATAGTTCACTGTATCCATAGCAGTGTTTCATTATATCCAATGGGTATTCCATTAATTTGCACATCTGGGTGACAAAATAGGACTTCACTGTTAACAGATACTCACTACAAGTGTATTCCCTACTGTAAAACAATTATGTAAATGATGAATGTTTTTTAATGAAGCACTTGTATGATAGAAGTGTTAATTTTGTTCAAAATCTGAGCTGCATATACATGTACATGAAATTATCTTTTTAGTCTTCATGCATGTATTTCCATTTGTTGTAAAGCTCTTCTTTTTCAATGACTACTATTCAGTTATTATATACATAGGAGGCCAGTTTTTGTGGATTCCATAAAATTGGTTGGGATGTAATTTCATGGGTATAAAGATCTCGTTATGAAAGATCTTGATTATAAAAGAATAATTTTTGTTGAGGCTGTAAATTCGTGGGAAAAATATCCCCCAAAAGTTCACAAATTCCTCTAGAATATTAATGATTCCACTATAGCCTGCAGAAGGTAGGGGAACTAAATCACTTATCTAAATATTTTAGTTAATTTTTATGACTATTTTATAGTTATATTTCTTAGATTTATTCTATTTCAGTTATGAGTGGTCTAAATATTTAGTTCTTTGAATTTTGTTCAAATGATTTGTATGTTGTTATTGTTCAAAGCTATCAAATTCAGCAGATTATGTATGCATTATGATGATGAGGAATGAAATTGTATTATATACAAAAGTTATTGGTACAAATAAAACTCACTGAATCAATTTTTTGTTATCAGTAAATTATTTATATATATATATATATACAGTTGAACTTTGGTATCTCGAATACCATGGATATGTCGAAGTTATTTTGCAGTCCCAACTGCTTATTCCTTAAGTATTTTACCCTGGATATCTTGAATCCTTAGTTATCTCAAAGTATTTTCTCAGTCCTTTCGAGTTCGAGATAACAATGTTCGACTGTATATATTTGGAGCCGAATCTGGATAGTTTTCCAGTAAGGAAGAAATCAAATATGTCTTGAAAGATACCCAGAATATAATCATTGAGATTTAAAAATAATTCTAACCCAGTGAGAATATTGTAAGGGCTATTGGAACATTTCACTTGGCAAACTTAAATAACATGTCAATACATGTACCTTGCACTGTCTGGTAGAAATACAGTTGTCCACAGTGTATCATAGCAATGTCTGTGACTCTAACATTGGTGCTATATAACTTTGTGGAAGGTTATTCCAAGAGTTGACAAGGTCTCTCTCTGGCTCTGCTAGATTCAGGGGAAGCTGCCTCATTCTCCTGCCTATCTCGTCCCATACGTGTTCTACACGGTTAAGGTCTGGACTACAAGGGGGACTGTCAGGTACACAGATGTTGTGCAGCATCTGCTTTGTTGTTCTGGCAGAGTAAGGAGTGGCAGCAAAACCATACCATAATTTTCTCTAATGTGTGGAATCCTTATTGGCTTAAGAATATGGTTTTGATACCTCACAGCTTTCAGATTTTGGTGAATGGGAACCGTCAGGGTTTTCATGTGTAATGATATTCCTGTCCATAACATGACTGAGCCACCTCTGAATTGACCTTGTTCCCTAGTGTTCTCCCCACCTTTGACAAACATGGTTCTGACCATCTGATTTCTGGACTCCTCAGTAAAGAGAACTCGACCAAGTCCACATGTGTATACCTTAGATGACATCTTGTCCATAAGCTAATAAAAGTTGTCAGCGCCTTGCAGATATTACCAAGCATACATAAGGTCTCCTTGCACAAATCAGTCTGTTCCATACAATTTGGTCACCGAGGGGCCTTTCATGCATTCCCATTGTGTGTCGTATGTGCTGTTAAGTTCTTATCACAAAGGTGTGAAATTCTTATGTAGTGTTCCTACTGATGTGGAATTACACAAAATTATGGTGAGATAGATCATGCAGACATGCATAGCATTTCCGGGTTTACTCCATTTTCTTTTTCGTACACAACTAAATATAGAGAACACATGTCAACAAAAAGTTTTACAAAATGCACCCACAAAACATGCTGAACTCGCACATCATGCTTTTCAACAAAAAAAAATACTGGTAGTCATGGTTGAGTAATTACACAATCAATTGCAATTTTTTGGCCTTGACAGCAAAACATTGTTAATAGCAGACAACATAATTTATATAAGGGTTTTCAAATTTTTAGCTCACCTTAACAAAGTTAGGGGAGCTTATGTAATACCCTCAGTGTCCATGTAAGAGTCTGCATCCAAGGCTAAAGTTTTTGAAGCAGATTTCAAGTGCTTCTATGTCCTATATTGATCGCAGATGCCTGGACAATGCTTCTAGTGTGTTTCATTGTGCCAGAGGTTTCAGATGCTGCAGTTTCAACCAAAGAATGACCTGGTTAATCTTTTTGGTTAAAGTTTTTGGAGCAGGTTAAAGTTTTGGTGCAGGTTCATTCTAACGAAACTATAACTCCTATACTGACCAAACTTGCATGGATGATAATTTAATAATGCACATTCCAGAGTTGCTTTGGATGCTGGATCTGACCAATATTTCTGGATGAGTGACCAGGTTAAAGGTTTTGGAGCTGTTTCATTTGAAAGTAACTATAAGCCCTATGTTGACCAAACTTGCGTGGATGATGCATCTAAGGATATACACTACCAGACTTGCCTTGGGTGCTTGATCCGACCTACATTTACCTGATAAGTGACCAAGTTAAAGTTTTTGGAGTAATTTCATCTTAAAGAAACTATAAGTGCAGACCTGCATGGATGATCCATCAAAGATTGCATGCTACAAGACTTGCTTTGGATGCTGAATCTGACCAATAATTTCTGGATGAGTGACCAGATTAAAGTTTTTGAAGCAGGTTTGTTACTAAGAAACTATAAGTCCTACCTGAACCACATTTGCATGGATAATCCATCAAGGGATGCACACTACCAGGGTTGCTTCAGATGCTGACCATGGATTTGACCAACATTTTCCAGATGAGTGAGCAAATTCAAGTTTTAGGAGGACGCCCATTCCCCAAAACTTGCATGGATTTTGCCTTTACTGGGATGCACACTATCAGACTTGCTTCAGAGGTTGGATTTTACCTTACATATTCTGGATTAGTGACCAGGTTTAAGTTTTGGAGCAGGCTCATTCCAGTGTAACTGCAAGCCCTATCTGGATTAAACTTGCATTAAAGGATGCACAATACCACAGCTGCTTTGAATGCTTAATTGTCCCCCGCTTTCGTGAAAGCGAGGGGACATTAAATCTTATTCGTCTGTCCCTCTGTCAGTCACAAAAACTTTAACCTTGGCCATAACTTTTGAGTGAGAAGAGACTGGGCTTTCATATTTCACATGTACATTACCTGTGACAAGACCTTTCCAAATATACTATAATATTTGACCCCGTGACCTTGACCTTGAAGTTTGACCTATTTTTCAAAAAAATTAACATTACTTTAAATTGGTCATAACTTTTGAATGAAAAAAGATAGGGCTTTCATATTCTATCTGTATATTACCTGTGGCAAGACCTTTCTAAATATACTATGTTTTTGACCCCTGACCTTGACCTTGAAGTTTGACCTACTTTTCCAAAATTTTATCTTTGCTTATAACTTTTGATTGAGAAGAGATAGGGTTTTTATATTCAACATGTGCATTACCTGTGACAAGACCTCTCAAAAATATAGTATGACTTTTGACCCTGTGACCTTGAACTTTAAGTTTGACCTACTTTTCAAGAGAAATTAACATTACTTTGAATTGGTCATAAAATTTGAATGAGAAAAGATAGGGCTATCATATTAAATATGTACATTACCTGTAATAAGACCTTTCCAAATATACTATGGGTTTTGATACCATGACCTTGAAGTTTGACCTACTTTTCAAAATTTTTATCTTTGCTTATAACTTTTGATTGAGAATAGATAGGGCTTTCATATTTGACATGTGCATTACTAGTGACAAGGTGTTTCCGAGCATGCTATGATTTTTGACCCCTTAACCTTGACCTTCATGTTTGACCTAAATTTCAAAAATTTTAACTTTGTTGATTACTTCTGAATAACATATGATCGGGCATTCATACTTAACAAGTGCATTACCTGTGTCAAAATGTTTCTGAATATGCTATAATATTTGACCCCATGACCTTGACCTTCATGTTTGACCTAATTTTCAAACAATTCATCAATGTTGCTAACTTTTGAAGGAGCAAAGATAGGGCATTCATATTTGACACATGCATTACCTGTGACAAGCATTTCCAAATGTACTATGATGTTTAATCCCATGACCTTGAAGTTTGACCTAATTTTTAAAAAGTTTAGCATTGCTAATAACTTTTGATTGAGAGAAGATATGGTATTTACATTTGACATGTGCATTACCTGTTTCAAAACCTTTCTGATTGTATACTCTGGTTTTTGATATTATTTTTTACATGTACATTACTTGTGACAAAACCTTTTGCATTTTCTTATATTTGACCTCATGACCTTGATCTTGAAGTTTGATGTAGTTTTGAGAAGCTATAATCTTTGCCATAACTGTTATTAATTCAATAATTTATGTCTTTTTTGTATAATGCACAGACAAGACAGGACACACAAACAAGACAGTTAAAATAAGCCATAAATAATGGCATCCCATCCACTAAGACACCGAAAGTGGGGGACCACAATTCTTTGAATTTGCTTGTTTGACCTACATTTTCCATAGATGAGTGACCAGGTATAAGAATTTGGAGCTGGTTCATTTCAGTGTAACTTCAGCCCTACCTAGATCAAACTTGCATGGATGATGCATCAAGTGATGAATACTCTCAGATTTGCTTCAGATGCTGGATATGACCTACATTTTCTGGGTGAGTGACAAGGTTAAAATTTTTGAGCAGGCTCATTACAGTGAAACTTCAAGCCCTATCTGGATCAAACTTGGATGGATGATGCACCAAGGGATGAATACTCTCAGACTTGCTTCAGATGCTGGATATGACCTACGTTTTCCAGATGAGTGACCAGGTAAAAGTTTTTGGAGCTAGATCATTCCAGTGTAAATTCAAACCCTACCTAGACCAAATTTGCATGAATGATGCATCAAGGGATGAACATATCAGACTTGCTTCAGTTGCTGGATTTGACTGACATTTTCTGGGTAAGTGACAAGGCTAAAATTTTTGAGAAGGCTCATTCCAGTGTAACTTCAATCCCTAGATAGATCAAATTTGCATGAATTATGATGTATCTAGGAATGCATATCACTATCAGACTTGCTTCAGATGCTGGATTGTACCCTACATTTTCTGGATGAGTGACCAGGTTAAAGTTTTGTTGCAGGCTCATTCCAGTGTAATTTCAAGCCTTATCTGGATTAAACTTGCATGGATGATGCATCAAGGGATGCACACTACCATAGCTGCTCCAGATGTTGATTTGACCTAATTTCTAGATGAGTGACCAGGTAAAAGTACTTGGAGCAGGTTCATTTCAGTGTAACTTCAAGGCCTAACTAGACCAAACTTGCATGGGTGATCCATCAAGGGATGAAAACTCTCAGACTTGTTTCAGATGCTGGACTTGACCTACATTTTCTGGAGGAGTGACCAGCCCTTCTAGAGCAAACTGCATTGGTGATACATATAGGGATGCAATATACTACCAGACTAACTTGGATGCTGGATCTGAAGTATGCTTTCCAGATGAGTGACCAGGTTAAGATTTTTTTGGGTAGGTCCATTCCCAAGTAATTAAAAGGCCTACCTGGACCAAACATGTATAGATGATGCAGGTCAAAATGTTGATGCAGTTGAATAGCTCTCACCAATAATTGTATCAGCTAGCATATTAGGTTTGATAAAAATATCTTGAATAGTTTCTTTGAAACTTAGCTACTTGCATATATAAGAAAAGTGAAGTCACGGTAAAAGGAAAGGATGGATGCACACTTACAGACCTGCTTGTATGCTAGCTAGGTCAGGCTCCAAAAAACTTTGATGAACTCACTTTTAATCTCAGTTTCACTTTTACAAAAGGACTTTATTGTGGAAAAGTGCACGTGAGACTGTCACTGAGACCAAAAGTGAGATAATCTAAGTTTTATGGCTCACGAGCCTAGCTGACTTGCATTTTCTGGATGGATGACCATGCAGTTTAAAGTTTTGTAAAATAAGTCACTCCATTCCCAAGTAACTGCAAGCCCTTAACCTGGACCAAAATTGCATAAATGTTGCATCATGGGATGCACATTACTAGATTATAATTTTTGTGGGGATTTTGCCTTACCTAAAGATAACATCCATTGGGGTGAGCAGTAATGTAGTCTTAACCTTTATAATGAATGTTTAAAATAATGAAAGTGGGGCATTAGAAATTTTAGCCAGCTTAAGTAATGCATTTAAAAGTTCTGTGTTTCAGTTTTAGATTCTGATGAGCTGTGTTGTCATGGTTGTTAGTTTAATGAATAACTTGTGAAATTCAAAATGTTATTCTTTCTACAGTGTTTGTCTGATTTGAAAAAAAAAAACAGCTTGGAACACAGTATACAATTTAACATCAGTGCACACAATGTGATCAGTGGTGATTTGGTTAATAGATATACAATAATGTTTGAAATTCTTCCAAGTTGTTAAAAAAGTCCAGTTTTGGTACAAATAAAATATCCAATTTAAAAAAAAGAAAAACAAGAGGCCCATAGGCCATAACACTCACCTGAGTAACTTTTGCCCTGCTGTTCTTCACAAGATTTCCCCCTTGTAATACCTATTGTCACCCCAACCTACCCCCGGGGTCATGATTTGAACTATTTAGTATCTAACACTTCTCCAGGATGCTTCCAAATAATTTTTTTAATTTTCTGGCCCAGTGGTTCTTGAAAAGAAGATTTTTAAAGAATCTACACTACACCAGGATATTTCCACATAAGTTTCAGTTTTTCATGTCCAGTGGTTCTTAAGAAAAAGATTTTTCCTATATATTTCAATGTAAAACTTGGATTCCCTATTGTGGCCCCACCCTACCCCCTGGGGGTTATGATCTGAACAATTTAGAATCTACACTACCCTAGGATGCTTAAACCAGATAAGATTCAGCTTTTCTAGCCCAGTGGTTCTTGAGAAGATGCTTTCACATAAGATCCAACTCTTCTGGCCCAGTGGTTCTTAAGAAGAAGATTTTTCTTAATATTTCAATGTAAAACTTGGATTTCCTATTGTGGCCCCGTCCTACCCCCGGGGGTCATGATTTGAACAATTTAAAATCTACACTACCCCAGGATGCTTCCACATAAGTTTCAGCTTTCTGGCCCAGTGGTTCTTGAGTAGAAAATTTTTTAATGACCCCACCCTTTTTTTGTCTGTTCTTGATTATCTCCCCATTGTAAGGGGGTTTGACCCTTCATTTTAACAATTTAAACTCCTGTTTTGTACCAACTTTGGTTAAAATTGGCCCAGTGCATGGTTCTTCAGAAGAAGTTGAACATGTGACAGGTTTACAGACGGATGGACAGACGACGGACAATGGGTGATCAGAAAAGCTCACTTGAGCTTTCAGCTCAGGTGAGCTAATAGCAAGATTCAAAATGATTTTATAACTATCTGAAGTCAATTTTAATAAAACTTTGCAGGTCTGTTGCTGGAGTATGGTATGCAAGGACCAAAATTATAATACACACTCTTTTTTAATTTTTTAAAATACATTTTTCATCATTAAGGATTGGTACTCTCATAAGGACTCATGTAACAATAGAACCACCCACTTTGATCCACCGGCGTATGTTTTTGCGAGATCGTACGAGATTTCATGGGTGGTCTAAACTGGTTTCCTGAAAATACTTTGCTGTTTCTATATTAAAAATGTTTTGTACAAAATAAATTCAAACATAATAGAGGAGTAATTTCACCAGAGTTGTGATTTAATTTGATGTACGAGTGTCTTCGTTTTGCTAAACTATTAAATATAAAAATAGAAAATACTTTTTCATTATCAGTTGTTGTAGTCTTTGCGTTAATTATGCCTCTCCCCTACAGTATAAGAGAACCAGTTTATTAATTTTTCAGAACAGTGGAATGTCGGAGTTGAAAGAAGTAGTTGTTTTGTTATTTCAAAGGAAAAGTTGTGGGAAAATAAGTTTTCTGTATTAGAATGTAGCTACTCGGGAAGCGGATAAATACATATTACAACATATGAAAGGCAAAAGTAACTGTGATTTTGTTGGACAACAAGACGTAAACATGGACGATCGTCACGATCGGGAAAGTGTGTATTCTTCAAACTATTCACAGTCTTCGATCCCTGTGACTCCCCCGGGGTTAGAGGCTATTTATAATGCTTGTCGGCGCACTTATCCCGACCAACCAAACCCTCTGCAAGTCACTGCACTCGTTAAATACTGGTAAATATATTGAATTAAATGATGTTTGAATGAAGTGTGGAGTGTCATTGAAACAAAATGGCTGTACCTCTGTGTTTATGTCGTTGCAGTGCTGATCAGATGTGATTTAATATCTTGATTTAATATTGAAATATAAAATCCATTGCAAAATTTAAAAACATAATGTTGATTTTGAACGTAGTATGTATAATAATATACTTTCGATTTAATACATTTGTATAAAAGAACAGAAGAAAATGTTATTGCATTAGTCATTAATGTTTCTGAAATTCAGAAAGAGATTTAAAGAAATGTCTTTTAAATTCTTTAACCTTATTTGCAACTATAAAAATATATTTAATCCCCAAATAAATGTACTATGAATTTTGAGTCTGATTACCAGTAATAGACCCAGCAGAAGAATGACCCCCCCCCCCCCTTTTCCAAGAAGTTGTATTAAGATTCTGTAATAAGACTTCAAAATTTTACATAATAGTTCAACTTGGTAAAAATAAATCAAACTGGTTCTTTATTTCCATAATACAGTTACACCTAGAAACAACAATAGTACCATGACCTCGAAATTTATAGTAGTGACTCTGATACCCTTGGATGGCTGGATGCATATAGGGTATAGGATGGGAAAAACCAAAAATTACCAATATTTATATTTGCATTAGATTTGCATGTGGCAATGGTTGCAGAACAGTATATTCTAAATTAAAATATACAACAAAGGCAAAACTTCTAGTTAAAAAGAAAATTATATATTATTCAACAAAGGAAAATGTTAGAAAGTGACCAAGAAGGTAATAAACACAATAAAGAGTGAGAGACCATATGAAGAGCAATGTTTGATACATACATTCTTAGTCCACCCAAAAACTCTGTGTAATCTCAGTGTCTTCAATGGATATTGAATTTTGATGGACTGATGAGCATTTCAAAATAAGGAATTCTTTTAAAAAATGTAAAATAAAAAACTGCATTCAGGGATTTTTTTAGGGTCTCTCCGGGGCCGAAATTCAGCCCCATTCCCAATGCTGAAAAGTGCATGTTTTTCCCAAAATCATACCTAAAAATTCCCAATATGAAAAAAAAGTATTAAGTTGTAAATTATTAAATAAAACAATGACAAAAAGGTGTTTATGTTCTCTATGTGCAATCTACGAGCCATCCGAGGACTTCCGAATAGTTATTCGGAATACTATGGATGTTTGCATGCGTACTTTTTAAAGCGGGAATGATGTTTAAAATTCTAGAAAATAAACTTTCATCATGTCAGTCTCTCCAGTTTGCCTAGGACGGTAATTTTCAGGCTGGGTTGAATCGCTCTTATTCTTAATATAAATTGGTCGAACAATACCGATTAACCACTCATTTGGAACAAACCCACTATCAAATGTTATTTTAAAGAACTTCTTACATAAAGGTAAAAAAGATGACAACGTATAAATATGTTCATTTACAATGTTATCATACCCTGCGGCTTTGCCATTTTTTAGCTTCTGAACTTCAACAGCCGCTATTATTTCATATCACTAAAGCTGGTTTAAGCCAGCTTCATACTATAAAAAATAAGAAGAATGATTAAATATTTGACTTTTGTTTTTTCCTATTTATTTGTATGAAGATATTTTTCCCAATTTCAACCAAATATCGCTATTTTTCCCAATCTTGACGGCCCCGGCCCCTGGAATCAAGGGGTAAAAAAATCCCTGGCATTGTAAATTAGAAAACATGTATTAATATACATGTACATGACTATATTAGTATATAAGTATACATATACAACAATTATTTCAAGTGATTCGGTCATTATAAAATCTTAGTTTTATTTTCATGTTGCACTGTTTTTCACACTGAATGGAATATTTTCCCAGGTTTACTTAATTATTGTGAATTTTCCAGTTTCAACTGATCCCAATCCCAAGCAGAATAGGTAGGAGCATCGGAGTATCCTAATATGCACAGTCTAGTGACTTGTGTTAATGTTTAATTAAAGGTTTTAAGCTTCAGTGGTGCCCACCATGATAATTTTTGGCATTCATCGACTTGTCTTATGGTTCAGAATTGTGATTTTAATCATTGTCGACAATTAATCTAATGACCAGGATGTGCACGTTACATGGAAGTTTGTAACGCGCTGTTTAAGCAACTTTATGAACAATTTAAGGAATTCAGATTACGTGACCACTTATATATTGAAATAAGTTGCAGGACAAAAAATATACATGTAGGTTTAATCTAAAAACTACACCCAAAAAGTGATATAGTCATTGCACATGAATTAAATGTAGAGTTTGTAATACATTACTATATTATGAATTTCTTTGAATTATATAATAATTATCATTTACAATACTGTACAGTACAGCTAAATAATATAGAATGTTTTGAAATTCTAAATTACGTTTGAGGACTGTATTCTGAAACTTTGAATGAAAATAAAAATCTATGGGGCTAAACTTATTCATTTTACTTAATTTATTTTGTGATTTTTGAAGAAAGTTTGTGCCATCTGCATGTCCTTAAATAAAAAGAAGAAAATATTACAAAAGTTGTAAAATATGTATAGTTTAATTTGCATCAAATATCCAAGAAAATTTATATGTTTTAGATTGTAAAGATAACAACATTTAGGTTTTAAAATTTTCTGTACATTTGATTGAAAATTCTCAAATTAAGAAAAGGCCTGTAGATTTATATCTTTATTTCTAAGCACCTGTAGATTTATATCTATATTTCTAAGCACCTGTAGATTTCTGTATATCAAAGCATTAATAAGCAAAAATGATGTTTTATGCATTTACATGAAGTTAATGACGGTCATGCCTTGAACATGAATGAATGGTGCATAAATTATGATAATACCAATTGTTGTTTTTTAATTTGTTTTTCATAAGAAATCTTCCAGTGTGGACATAATTTTTATGAGTGTTTAATAATTTGATATGTCTTTTGACGTCACATTTGAGTTGTATTGTAATTGAATACTCTTCAATTATGGAAAGTAAAATGAGGTACTGGGATCCATGGGGAATTACTGTTCCACATGCTAGCTAGCAGATCTTAATGAAACTTATGCCTTTTTATTGTTTGAGTAAACAAATTATTTCTATGACCAGTTTAGGTACAAATCCCAGGCATTTTTTCTCTATATTTAAACAAAGTAGATTTCAATTATAAACAATAAAGATGGTCTTTTTTTGGTTTACTGAAAGGTGGTATAATTGTATAATCCTTGAATACACATTTCTTCATGCTATTTAAGGTACAAAATGACTCCTCAATGACAAACATTTTAATATACAATTGAGATATTTTGAGGCACATATTAATTTATTTCCTGTTTATAGATAGCTTATTGGTCAGCTGTAGGCCCCCTTAAAGAAAGACATCTGCAGTATTTGCACGTCAACATGCTCAGATAGACAAGACTATTAAATTAATTGCATTCTAAATCAATAATTATAGACAAAAATATATTCTGATCTTTGTGGAAGAGGTGACTATTAACGTCATCTTGTAGGATTCAGTTTGTTATGATGGAGTGTACGTGCCAAAGTAGATGTAACCTTCCTCCACAAATATCACCACAGCATTTTGCTACAATCATCTATTTAATTTTCCAAAATATTAATTCGTTATGAATACATTGTGTTAATAATTTGATTATTTTATTATTGTATTTAAGATTATACTTATAATCTACTGGTAACAGATTTAAGCAATCAAGTTTCTTGTTTATGAAGAATTTAGATAATTTAGATTTTTATGTTGCCAAAGTCATGTAGACATATCTGCTACCTTGTAAAATGAAAGAGTATACAAGTTTTACAGTCAATCTCCTTACATTGCAATATTGAACATGCACAAACTATTTTCATTGCTAATTTCTGATTACTGCAATCAGGGCTTAATTGACCCTTTTTGGCACAGGGTCCTGCACCCTTTCAATTGATGATTTTGAATGAAAAAAGTGGCAAAATTTGGAAATATTGATTATTTATGTTTTAGTGTAGAGAAAAGACTGAGAAATCGTAGGTATTTACTCTCCACACACCTCTGACTATATTCAAGATTTTTTAAAAAAAGAACTTAAAAATTCTATCTACCTGCCTTTTTGGAAATACCTTAATTTTGAGGAAAGAAGAGTCAATTTTCAATTGGGACAGGGCCCTTTTACTGGACTGGATGCAACAAATATTAAAGCTGAACACAATTCGTAAAAGGAATGTGTCCGCCATTTTTGATCGGATTCTCACTATATCTGAGGACCCCTAATATATAAAGCGGCCGACTTAGTCACTGTTCAGTGTAATCAGTCGTCACCTGTGTAGACGGACGTATACTATACAGCACTCGGTAGCGATGAAAAAATAACTGTATACTTCTTATGCAGGAAAGTAAGATATCAAAGAAACTTACAATAGTTGCACAGGTCAGTGCAGTATACAAACAAACACATTACACGTAATTGCAATAAAATGTAAACAAAGGTAATGCGAGATAACCAGCACGAACACGTGGGTCGCCATGCCACGCCGATACCCGTGGCAATAAAGCAGTCAGGTGTAACGAATGCGAGGAGTATACCCTGGTGCTGACATCGTAGATAGTAATATAAAAATGGCGTATACCTATTTACGAGTCATGTTCAGCTTTAACTTACTTAGACCTGTCATTCCATGAGGAACATAGGCCATCAACGACAGTCCTCCAATGAACATGATTCTGGGCTGCTTTTGTGGTGTCATGCCAGGATATGTCCTGTGCCTTTAATTCTGTCTCCGAGTCACGCCTCCAGGTGTTTTTTTCTTTTGCAGGGTTGTTTTGGTCATTCTCCATGTTTCTGTTCCATACAGAGTAGCCATGATTAGTCATATATATATATATATAGAAGTATCCAAGGTAGTGTAGATTCAGTTT
Organism: Saccostrea echinata; assembly: GCF_033153115.1. NCBI lineage: Eukaryota > Metazoa > Mollusca > Bivalvia > Ostreida > Ostreidae > Saccostrea > Saccostrea echinata. Next base: position 5,690,715 of record NW_026889757.1, on the reverse strand, counting down.
TGTTCAAATCGTGTCTCCAGGGGGTATGGAGGGGCACAATATGTGATCAAATATCTGTCGATGAACAGCAGGGCAATAGTGACTCAGGTCAGCATTGTTGCCTATGTGTCTCTTGTTCTTGGATCTTGTTATGGTTTTTTGGGTGTAAGGATTTTTTTCTTCAGTCAGGTAACTTGAGTATAATTAAAATTAGATTTAAAATTAGATATTAATGTTAAGTATCTGTGTTTTGCATTAAAAAAAAAAGAATTAAAAAGTTATTAGAATTTAGAATTCTTTATGTAATCAGTATAGCATAATAAATTGAATAAAATATTGTTATCGATGATTAAGCTTTTTTAAATTGCTTCCAAAATATGTAGAAAAGATAATATGCAGTTTGTCGATCTATGTAGGTTTTTTATTGGTTTTTAAAAGAAAATCTGTTTTATGTACAACCTGTAAGTTATATGAGTTGTGAGTATTAATACACTTGATTATTCTATCTATAATCAAGTAATGAGAATTTTTTGACATTGTATGAAGTCGTTTCAAGAATGCTTCCTTCCTATCCCAGACAAGCATGTTTATCTGTCAATACTTGTAGTGCTGTAACACTTCATAAAAGGGACCTTAGTTTTCATCCACCTCCAGGGGTAAGGAGGGGGTAATAAACTGTTATTATTAATGCCCAAAAAAAGAATTACATTCCTCTGAATAGCAGGTCTGACAAGTGCTTTCATCCCATAAAGTGTTTTAAACTTGTTCATTTTGAAGTCGATTTAGTCGATTATGAGAATAAATCTCTCGGAGATAATGCCATGTCGTTAATGGAGAGGAGTAGACTATGCTGTAGATACCCGGTCAATGTGCAGTATGTGGTAAACGACCACCACAGGGTTTGTTTTCTCACCAAAGGGAGGTGTCTCAATGGGGGCCTTATTGATCTAGCTGGATCGCTGTGTAAACGCTCAGGTATTCCCGCGTTTACCTATGTATGAATGTTATCGACGCGATCACCACAGCTAAGCGGCTGTAGGGGGTCTGTAATCATTGGTAGGTGTTGGCCACTTGGGAGATGGTGTATTGAAAATGTTGACATTTAAATTTTAGGTGGGGGTGACCTACTTTCAATGTTGACGTTAGGGGGAATATTTTTCATTTATGAAGAAGAAAGCAGACGCACAGCAAGTTGCTGTTAGACTGGATCTATATTTTAATGCATTTAATCTCATATCTTCATTTTGAGTGAATTTTTTGATCGGAAAAATTCAATATGAAACAACCATATCTAGTCGCAAGGTAGGGTTTATTTTCTTTGAAGCTTTGGTTGGTGAATTGATTTTCTTCAGGATTTTTTCCCCATTATTTTTATATATACTTGTAATGTTATGAAAGATTAATAATTAATACAGTATGTGATATATTACATATAAAATTTACATACTAAGAATTAATATTAATTAAATACTGGTAATATTGGAGTAATATAAGATGTTAATTTCAATTTATCTGTAAGAAATTTTTCTCCTGTTCCTTTTTTTTTTTTTTAAAGTATAAAGAACATGTAAAGATATAAATCTGAAGGATAATGTTATTTATTGTCCTTCAGCCTATTTATTTTTTTTTTTACATTTTACTTAAAACATCACACTCTTAATGTACGTGTCTAACATTTTAAGAGGTTCAAGCAAGAGGCTCACATACTTAGTAATTTTAATAAGGAAATTTGGTCATTTCTATGCACCATTTGGGTAATAAAGAATATTAGGATTACTAGTCATTGGAAATATATTGTGTGTTGTACTTGGAAAGAAAAGTAAATTATAGTATATGGTGATGGAAAAGCAGAATTTTAATTTGAACATTAGGATAACAGAAGATATTATCTGTACTCTAAGTATTGCAAAAATGCTGATATCTTTACCACCAAAAGTAAAGATGTTAATATCTGTTCTATTAGAAAAGCAAAGGATGTTGAAATTTATTCTTGAAATTTAGATTATCAAAGGTTTGATAACTTTGATCTCAAGCAAAAAGTGAAATGATTTCTGTTCTTTTAGAATAGCAAAGGATGTTGATATCTTCACCACAAGAATAGCAAAATATGTAGATATATATATCATTATCTTAAGAAGAGTATTGTCATAGAGGTGTCCTATAAAGTAACTAATTTTCTAACTATGTCTTATTTGATTATTTCCATTTACAGGTTGGGTGGACCGGACCCCCTTGATTACATTTCAATGTACGCCAACCCAGGGGATGAAAACCGAGGTATTCCTCCACACTGGCATTACATTAGCTACGGTCTTTCTGATCTCCATGGTGATGGACGTGTCCATGAGTAAGTACATTGTCAGATTTTATAATATACTTGATCAAACATTGAATGTACAAGTTTGTGGGCTTTTTTCTTACCTGGTAATTTCATGCATAAAAATCTTAGGATAAAGTTTGTAATCTGGTTGTTCTTGTTATAAGTATTTATACAGGTACTTTAACTCTGACATATTGTAAGATACTGTAGTTGAGAAGCCTTTAAATAAAGCAATGTGGATTAATATTTGATTTATTTGCTATTTTAGCCATAACTTTAGGTGCAATACAAACGAAGGTCCAAGTGGATATGGATTTGAATTGACTTTTAGATTGAAGAGGGACAGTGGGGAGACAAATCCCCCTACATGGCCTGCTACCCTCATGCAGGCTCTGGCCAGATATGTTTTCCAAACAGGTGAATATCCTCCTAAATATGGTTCAATATAGTATGCATTTATTTTTTTCATGTTATCAAAGTCCTTGAAATATCTAATAGGTCTCTTTTCAGAGTTTATACATAACTTTGTAAACTAAAAGTAGCTTAGACATTCTAGACATTGATTGTATGTACGTTTGTGAGTTGAGGAATGGGTTGATCTAATCTTTAAACTTTACTGGTTGAATTTTATCCTCACATATGATTGAAATCTGTTCTCCCTTGACACAGAAAATATCCTGTACAGTGGTGACCATGTTCCCTGGCACATGTCTCTAGACGGCAGTGAGTCACGGATCCAGCACATGCTGATGGCAGAGGATGCCCAGCTTTTGCCCATCACCACACCATTTGGCGTTGTTAACTTTGTCCAGATTATTGGTGTATGTGAGGAGGAGCTGAAGGCCGCCCAGCATTGGAATGGCCCAGGGGTCATCGAATTGATAAGGTCTCAGAGCTGTGCTGGGGGTCCATGGCTGATTACAGACATGAGGAGAGGGGAAACTATTTTTGAAATGGAACCACATCTACAGGTAACATCAGAAATGAATTTTTTGAAAATTAATGAGCAACATAAATAAACAAGATAGGTAATAATTGAAAGTGGGCATCAATATAACCAAAATACCTGGTTATATGAAAATAACTGTATAAGAATAGAATGTAAGATGAAAATAATCACATTTTTTCTTTATAATATATGGAATCTATTTTGCAGGATCAGGTTGAACAGGGAATTGAAACTGAAGGATCAAACCTAAGTGGTGTCAACAGTCGCTGCTCGTGGGAGGAACCTGGTGAAAACAGTGATGATTATTATAATGATGATATGAAAGACAATAGGACTCTTGATGAGCGCAGGAATAGCAACGAAAATGACAGACCCAGAATCTCCGATTTTGGTAAGATGATCTGAGAAGAATCGTTTTATATTGTCAGAGAGCCATTGATTTAATGATAATACTGTTTTTAGAAATAGAATACCTCTATGAAAATATTAAAATATGTATTGCTATTGTCTTACAGAATCAGAACAAATTAAAGCAACACTTCAAAAGGGTTTGCAGTTTCCACGACGGGATTCTCGGGAATTTGAATATGATAAGTAAGTAAAGATAATTTTATTTTCTGTAAAGTTTCAGATGAAGTTTTTGTCCAGATTTTTTTTTATCCAAACGCTGTTAATTTGTGTTAATATATTCTAGTAATTATTTCCTACAATTAAGAATATGTCACCTTATTTTCAACTTTTCTCTTCAGCTCAAGAAGGAAACAGTCCTTTGACAGTATAGGGAGCAGTGATGGACCAACGGATTTACTCAGGACACGAACTCTTGACTTCGTTCATTTGAAATTCAATTTAGAAGCTGGATCTCTCCTTCCACTGGCTCTGAAAGGAAGACTTCGTCACGGGCGACACTTTACGTTTATGAGTGCATTGAATGACACAGCTATTACTGTTGTCTCAACAAGTGTGAATGGGTCCATAGCTGATGAGAATCATCCTTTTGCAGCCCATGGTCCTTGGCTACAGGTAAAAGTTGAAAGTTCAGTATGCTCTAAGGGCTTATATCAATATAATTATTTTGTCATTTGAATGTTGTACTTAAAAATTGTAGAATTTATATAAAAGTATTTTAGGAAACGTTTTTAATACTCTCAACTTTCAGAACAATGGAAATGTTAACATTTAGGACATTTTCGTAGGTGTTTTAAATGCTTTTGACTAACATGAATCATATGGATTATGAAAATGTTAAAATTTAGGACAACATTGCTTGTTATTTCAGTTGAAATGTTTGACTTACCTCCCTTTGATTCTTTTCCCAGGTGCTTCTAACAGATGATTTCATTGAGGAGATGATAGTAGACACAGAAGAACTAGCACATCCTGATGAGGTAAAACTCATTAAAAGTCTTGGATAGGATTAATTAGAAATGGTGACGTGGAGCTGTGTATCTTGATATATGTATTAAATTCTTAAAGTTTGATTTGATCTGTTATTTAAAAAGTGTTGTTTTTTTTTCAAAGAAAATCTTTTAAAATGAATGTACATAAAATAAAAGGTTTTGACTTTATTTTTTGTATCTATGTACATGTAGATGCATTTAATTAAAAATAAATAAAAAAATAAACGATTGAAAAAAAAATTACTGGTATCTCAAGGTTCAATAACATGATTAGTTTAATTTGATTGCATGTTTTGTATTTGAGTAAATTATATCATTATCTACATTGCATTGTTATTTTACTTCAGATCATGTGCCCCAAGACATACAGCTGGCCAGAGAGGAGGTTAATGATCACCATTCTTCCAGATGAGGTGTGATGGGAAAACATGACCAAGGAAAAAAAAAAGGGCAGTAGAGCTCCAGATGTCTCCTCATGTCTCCTATTCATCTGAGATTACTTTTATCACAACCTGTGTTCTTCAACTCAGTATTAACATGTATCAGAAATACATGTAGGGAAACATGACTGTCTAGACACGGACAGGAAGCATCCAGTCATAATAAAGGGATGGTGATCATTCGTGTACTGTCAGAATTCAGTTTGATGCAGGTGTTGCAAGCCAAGAGGAATCATTTGTTATTGTTCCTTGTGTATAAAGGATGTATTTTGACTGTCAAATGGATGTTCTATTGTGAAAACTGTATAAATGGTGCTGAGTAGATTGGATGAATGGTGCATGCTGTCACAGTGTGTAATGTCATTACTGGTGCAGTAATATGTGTTTTGTTTCATGTACATGTACTAGTGTATAGTACTAACTACTGTATTTAAAGGTTGTGAATCCAAGGACTTCTATATTGTGAAATATTTGAAAGCTAGGTTAGATTTTTTCAACAAGCATACTATTTAGTATAGTGCTAGTATCACAACAAAGTTAATTTTTGATAAACGTATCGGCATCCGCCGTTTTCTACCGAGTCTGTGAGATTTCTGTCTAACAGCAACAAAAGAATCAAAATATGTATATATATATATATCCACAAACTTTTAATTCTCGGTTCTATTGTAGTGAAAAGTTTAACACTTAGATGTTGTATCATGTATTTCAGTTAACCATTGTTGTACAAGTACATTGAAGGTTTACAATATAAAGTTGTGAAATTTCGGTTAGGAAATGGGTCAACTGCCAGATGTGAATATAACATACATGTAAACTAAATGAATTGATCATTCAGTGGATGAGATATATGTTATACATGTACTTCTTATCTACCATATTTTATATGATTTTTTAAGTAACTTTCTCACTTGAATTACTTTCTTTGGAAGTCTTTAAATGCTGTTTACCTGTCTTGTGTCACTATATGGTACAGTGTGGGCTATGAACACATTTTTTAATTATTTATTTATTTAAAACATTTCTCATGAGTTTTTTATTATGTTTATGTACCTCTACAGAGAGAAGACATTTTCACAGTAATTTGATACTGTTTTTTTTTAGTATAACATTTAGATGTTTCATACAATTCTGTGTTGTAACATTTTACTGGGCAGTAGAGATACTGGGCACTTATCCTACAGGAGTATTAGGCTTTATTTAAATGTCTTTTTGTTGTCATTTTCCATTATGAGGAATTTGAATGTTAATATCATTTCTACTGCATTCTTAATTGAACTTGGCTTGATGGTATATTAGGGCTGTATACTTTCATTCAGTCATGCATTATGTTTTAAAATATGTATGCCAAAAGTTCATTTCATTTTGCTTTACAATTTTTCATTCTCATTGACAACAATGTACAAAACTTTTCATTACTTATTTAAAAGAAAAGTTTTATTTCTTTGACTTGTTATGATTTAGTTGTTACATGTGCAAATCACATTAAACATAGAAAACCTACTACAGAGGCCAAGCAGTGTTTTAAGTTGTACAGCTTGTGTAGTTCATGATGTAGGTGTCACCAGTTATCTTGTTGTTATATTGTAATACTCTTCATTTGGTTAATAAAATGTCATTGTTTACAATATATCCAGTGATTTCTGTTTTCATAAAGTCAAGATGGGTGATGGTGCCTTTGACAAGCCTTTATGAGAAAGATTAATCTAAAACTATATTTATTAGCCAGTCTGTTGATGGACGGTATAATGATTCTGTGTTTCATTTTGTCCATCTGTCTTTCCTTTGTCAGTTTCCTGTAAGGATCATGTTTGATACATTGTGAGGTGATGGATTATCTTATCAGATGATGTGATCACTGTGGAAAGGGCGCTTTATATAAGTACAGTAAAAGTCGGTTATAAAGAACTCGCTTGTAAGGAAATCTTTATAAGGATTTTTTTTACGAATCGCCAAGAAGACTTTCACTATATTCCTTATATGGATATACAGAATCTCAGTTATCAGGACAGAAATTTCGAGTTCCCTGTGACTTCCTTTAGCCTATCATACATTATTATTGTACGTCAAATGACTTCAGTTTAGAATTCAAAGACCTTATGCAAAAATCAGACTTTATTTGGTTTTGGATAAGAGGTATAGTGCCCTTTCCTAGTATTTCGCCTACACCAGGTTTAAATGGAAAGCACCTATCACTATTAGTAGATTTACTTGGCGGAGCATTGCATTGGATATGCTGAACTACATGTATATCATTTAAAAATTTTTGCTCTGTTTCCGGCTATAAATTCACGAGAAATACTTTTTAAACTATATACGAGATATTTCTCTTTTATTACTTCAAGCACATTCAGCCTCTCTGCATATATATGCATATATCACTTTAATCAAATTAAATATTTTTTTTCATAATTTTTTAAAGATATTTCATTTGTTTGACATTTTACAGAATTATGTATCAAGATTTTTTCTTAGCTACGTTTTCAAGATATCTGTTTTCATGAAAGGTATACATCACTATACTGTAAAAGTGGAATACATTGCGATGCTTTTAATTTCACTATGTTCGCGATCAAAGAACTTTCCGCGAACATTAAGCCATCGTGAATACTGTCGATATATTGATCAATGATGTATTCATATGATAAATACAAATACTTTCCATCAATGTAGTATTCATATATTACTTACAAATACTTTCCACAGACCTTTAAAAAAGTGTAATTTTCCATATTTGTAAATGAGTTAACCATTTATAATCATTTTGCAAACGCGATGTATGGTTATTTCTGATGTGTATATGTGGAAAATACAGTGTTTAAAAATAACTAGCTATTTAAAAGTAAAGAAATTAACTATATACTTACAACGATGATAAAAAAAAAGCAGAACAAAGCAAAACGCAGCACTGTTAAGGCGTACTTCGTAGAAATCAACAGACTATAAACGTGCATAAATACATACCTTTTTAAAATGAATTTTAATTTTATAAAGGTACTATATTATCTTATGACTTTAACACTCTTTGAAATAACATTGTATACCTCGCTCTGTACTGAATTTGGTTTGGTCACGTTATTTGATAGTCACGTGATAAATGCATGTAATGTGTACTGTATGTAGGTCACAAACAAATTTCAATATCGCAAGGGCATACCCTAGTTAAAATTAAAAATTAAAGTAATAGATTGTTTCTACATAGCTTGTAGTTTATGGAAAGTGCTGCTGCTTTAAATAGAATTCGCATTTTATTAGTTTAAATTTCATGTTATCTTGCTAATGACGAAGTATGTGTGACCTTCACCAAGTATTTTATGTATTTATTAAGTTATGCTATCGATTTCAGGAAAGCAGCAGCACTTTTCAAGTTAAGGAATATGTCAATTATGTATATTCAAAAAATGGTCAAGATCTATTAAGTGTATGCCCTTGCGAAAAGGCGGTTTCATGAGGCACCTCGGCGTGAATCATGCACACCCTGTAGACAAAACACGGTAGAATTAATTCAAAACATTCTCTCGATAGTTTTTAAATAATGACACTGAACAAATGTTTCGGATTTGTATTAATGGTCTACCTAAGATTTTCAAATAATATTCTGTTTAATAATAAAATGCATTTTTCACTGTGAAAAAATTACTTGATCCGCCTCTCACTGCACATAAAATGCGTCAAACTTTACCATGATGACGTCATGTCGACAAGTGCATTGCGATCAGTGACTTGTTTATATCTTGCTGTGTGGGATTTAACTAGCGACAAAAATGAATGCAGTGGTAAGTTTTGATGTAGTTCATTACTCTTATGCAGTTTAGATTCGCAAATTATTTCATTTTCTGATATTGTGAGGAATTGCTATATTTGTGTGATGTCACAGTAAACTTTTCCCGTATAAATTAGGCCCCGCCCCCTTTATGCAGCCTTAACAGAGCTGCGAAGCATTTTAACAAAGATTTCTGTAACTTGGGGGGGGGGGGCTCAAACGCGAAAACAGTTTAGCCTACGCGTTAAACCTTGTCAGTGAATGTACGTGTTACTTATGGGGTTCAAAAATCCATAGGTGTAAATTTACATTTTTTTAAGATTGAAAATTTTATATTTATATTTCTACATTTGATCTTAAAGTATGACGAACTGTCACGATTTAACGATTTAAGTACAATGTACCTCATTGTGAAAAATCAAACACAAATCAAATTGTATTCAATATGCGTCTGTTCGCGAGTCTGAATTTTACACATTTTTACTGTAAAAAAATGACATTTGGCCAAAAAACTACAGTGTCTAGTTAATATCTTTTTCGAATATTCATCTCGCCTAAACTAGTACATTTTATAAATGCCAGAGCCCGAAACGGTTATAGTTGAGATGCAGAGAGGCATGAAAAACGTCTTCAAACTATTTTCATAGATATTTTTCAATCTAACAAATTGTGAATTTACACGTCTGGATTTTTGAACACGATTATGTCACAATACTGTAAAATCACTTATTTTCAAATGGTCAATATTTTTGGTTGGGAAAAAATATTGGTATATGAGAAAATTGATTTCGTGGTTGGTAGTCAAACATGTTATTGTTGTATGAAATTCTACATTTCATAGAGGAGGACGTGAATTTGTGGGTCTCTTCAAACCACAAAACACCGTCACGGAGCTAAGTCGGTAGAGCGCCCGCTCCGTGATCGGAAGGTCGTGTGTTCGAATCACGGCCGCGACTAAGTCGATAAAAAGAGGTAGCAACTGTTCCTTCGCCAAGCGCTCGGCACTGTGAAGTGAAAGTAGCGGGTCTTTCGGATGACACCTTAAAAATCGAGGCCCCGTGTCACGGCAGGCGTTGGCACGATGAAGTATACCTTCACTGATCAATGGCCCTAAGTGCCGAGTAAAGGTCTAAATTTGAAGCCCTTCACCGGTATATGGTGAGGTCTCTATATGAGTGAAAAATTCTCGAATGGGACGTAAAACAGCAACAATCAATCAATCAAACCACAACATTGGCGATATCACAGTAACTTTATCTTCATTTGTGAATTATACGAGTACATTGCAAAAAAAAAAAGTCTACAGAGGGTTCAGATTACAAATATCATGAATTCAAAGCTGATGAGCTCTTTTATTAAAATCTAAGAATATTATCAACCTTAAGCGACCACAGTGCTTGTGGACAGGACCCCCCCTCCCCCCCCCCCCGAATATACACCCTGGTATGATATTTTTTAATAAAACGTTAATTCTACGTTATTTTTTGGATTTTTCATATGGAATACATTGTAAATGTGTACTAGAAAATTAATTTATGGTAAAAGACGAATAAAAATATCCTTGGGGCCAGGGTGTATATTCAGGGGGGGGGGGGTTCCTGTCCACAAGCACCTGTGTAAGCGACTCTCAATTTTGACCCCTGATAATCAAGAATTTAGTAAACAGTTACTAACTTTCTATAGAAGCAAGACAAACCACCACATTTTCTTTCAGTTTAAGACACATATACTAAAGAGAGGCAGTTTTGATTGTCAACAGAGACCGACAATAATTGATAAGTAAAGAAAAATAACTCTTTACATGTGCCACATTTTGAAAGTTATCTATGATTGTGTCACAAAGCCAAACTCTATTTACAAAAAGTCATTTTATCATTCTTTGTAAGAAAACTAAAGAAAAAAGACCACCTGATAGAAGGAATTATTAATGATTACTAAATTTCAATGCGTACGTTATATGAAGCACCAAATTTACATAAACCAAGAAAAAATGTCGGAAGATATCTTTAATAATCTGAAAATATCTCAATGCATTTAATGCGCGCAACAATTAATATGAAGAGCTTTTCAAATAAAGGATATCAATTATGAATAATTGCACGCATTAATTCAATTGTTTTTATAATTAATGATTTTGCTAAATTGATGCGCATATCATAGAAGAAGACACTTAATAATTGGATCTGATGCGTGTATATTCAAGTATTGCTTCCATCAATTCAATTTGATGCGTACAACAAATCAATTACTAGTAATCCGCACAATAATTGAATAATTCCTCAAAGTATTTTATAACTAACTAAAGATATCTTAAATTCAATAAAAAAAAAAAAACACATCATTTATACCAACTTTTAAATTACTTTTTGCAGGCAGAATTCCGCGGATCCAGGAGTTTTTTCCAGGGGGGGGGGGGGGGTCCACCCCAGTCAAAAAAAATTCCAACCCAAAAATTTCTTGACAAGCAAAAAAAAACAAAACAAAACAAAACAAAACAAAACAAAAATACGAAAGCCTATTAGGATCAAACTACGGTAAAAAAAAATTTAAAAGGCGTTATAACGCCTTTTCAAAAGGCGTTATAACGCGAAAAAAGGCGTAATAACGCCTTTTGAAAAGACGTTATAACGCGGAAAAAGGCGTAATAACGCAAATAAAGGCGTAATTACGCCTTTCCAAAAGGCGTTATTACGCCTTTCCAAAAGGCGTTATTACGCCTTTCCAAAAGGCGTTATTACGCCTTTTAAAAAGGCGTTATAACGCCTTTCCAAAAGGCGTTATTATGCCTTTCGAAAAGGCGTTATTACGCCTTTTTAAAAGGTATTAATACGCCTTTCAAAAAGGCGTTATTATGCCTTTTGAAGGGCCATTATTATGTCCGTGCTTTTAAAGTGGGGGGGGGGGGGCATAAAATTGACAAGCAAACAAAAAAACAAGAACCCCCCCCCCCTTCCGAAAAAAATAAACTGCCTAAACTTGAGGGGAAACTTTTTCTAATTTTTCGGTAAAACATTTTTTAAATGCAATGACTTGCCCGAGTTTAACCATACTGCAACAAAATGTTAAGGAACCAAGCAATCAATTAATGATTTTTTTATATTTAAACTATAGCAAGACTATTCTCCCAAAAAGTGGGGTGGGGGAATCATCCGTACTACCGGACTGTTTGAAAAGGAGTTGTATCCAAAAATTGAAAGGCGTTATTTTTAAAAAGTAAATATATGAAAGATTGCACCAAAGCCATCTTTATTTATGCAATATTTAGATTATAGTTTTAATATTATAAATTATATAATAAATTATAGTATTTTCTATATTCCTGCACATCTCGCAGACAGTTGTTTGCATTTTGCAGGCATATTAAGAGAAGTCAACACTCTACTTTTGAAAATCCAGGATATAGGCAGAACCAGCTTTGGGCCCTGCTAGCCACGTATAAAAAATTCATGTCAAATTTGAAATATTTTTCTCTCCTCTTGGTAAAAAACAGGCAAAGTATTTGCATAGGTATAATGAGCAATTAGCCTTCAACAAAATTTCTGAAATCCATACACCTTGGTAGAAGCGTCTGGCATCAGAGAAGGACTAAGTTGGTTTAACACTGAAAATATTTTACACATTTAAAAATCTTTTTTCCTAGAAATCTAATTATAATCAGCCCCCAGGGTGGGCTAAGTAAGTCATGTATTGAAAAAAAGAGGCGTAATAACGCCTTTTAAAAGGCGTAATAACGCCATTATAAAAGGCGTAATAACGCCTTTTAGAAAGGCGTAATAACGCCTTTTGGAAAGGCGTAATAACGCCTTTTAGAAAGGCGTAATAACGCCTTTTAGAAAGGCGTAATAACGCCTTTTGGAAAGGCGTTATAACGCCTTTTTAAAAGGCGTAATAACGCCTTTTAGAAAGGCGTAATAACGCCTTTTGGAAAGGCGTAATAACGCCTTTTGGAAAGGCGTAATAACGCCTTTTGGAAAGGCGTTATAACGCCTTTTGGAAAGGCGTAATAACGCCTTTTGGAAAGGCGTAATAACGCCTTCTTTCGCGTTATAACGCCTTTTGGAAAGGCGTAATTACGCCTTTATTTGCGTTATCACGCCTTTTTCCGCGTTATAACGCATTTTCAAAAGGCGTTATTACGCCTTTTTTCGCAAGGCGTTATAACGCCTTTTATATTTTTTTTTACCGTAGTTTGATCCTAATAGCTTTCGTACAAATCCACTTCCCAAACATGAAAAAAACACCTAAAACCACCTATTTCGTGGTGGGGATGGTGGGGTCCACGTTTTCTAGGGGAGGGGGGGTCCAAAGTCATTTTTTATTTACTTCAGTATATACGTTTAATAACTCTGCAAATTCAAGGGGGGTCCGCCCCCCCCCCCCCCTTGATCCGTGCATGGAAAGCATTAACCGAATTGATGCGTGCATCAAATTAATTATTGTCCTCATCAAATTAATTAATGCGCGCATCCAATCAAGTACAATAAAACACGCTTCTAGCGAAGGGAAGAGCAATTTCGATTCGTTAAAAACGAAATTGATTATAAGCGTGTTCGCTAAAACCGTGCTTTACTGTATTGCTCTTATCAATTGCATTGATATGTGCATCAATTCAATTGATAAGAGCAATATAATTGAATATATATCTTCAAATAATTAATGATACCTTTAATTACTGTATAGGGGGAAAATAACTCGCGGTGTTAATATTCGCTATATTCACGGTGTTAATAAATCCGTGAATTCAAGAAACAGTGAATAAGTTTTAAATATTAAATCTCGATGTTTTATTTGGAAATTTGAGAATAGACTACTATAGGTATATATACGTACAGTACATGATCATTCAGTAATTACGAGTATAGTATTTGTCATTCAATTATCTTAATTATCACGCTTTACTTTAATTCAAATAAGCAGCTAATTACCTGTATTTATTCTTCAACAGCTGTTTTAATAGATACATGTTTCATCAGTCAAAACGCATGGGTCATCGGTTTTGATTACCCGTGCGTAACGTTACCACGTGTATTTGTTACCTGCATTAGCATTATGCGTATTAGTTTTTATGGAAATTTTGGTTTAAAAAATATTATTCGAATAACTATCGAACTTGCTGAAGATATGGAAGGATATCATTACGTCTACCTACATTAATACATTGATTAGCATCCAGTGTTTTTTTTTTTTTTTTGTTGCTGCGATGTGTTATACCTTCGGAAAGATGTACGTACACATGCACTTATAGGAAAGTCATTTGACGTTTATAGTAAAAAATGTTTTGATTAATCATCAATTAACTACTAAACCTAATCATTTTATATAAACCTACCCTGTTCGTGAAGTGAATACCTAACGCTGATAAATGTCGTTCTAGCTTTACTATGGGTTACACTGATAAAGACAAAGGAGGTAACTTTTATGATATACCGATTCCGCGAATTCAACAAACCGCGATCGTGTCCGAGGAGAGAAAAACGTGAAAATTACAACCCGTGAAATTAATCCCCTATACAGTATTTGAATTCCATTTTAATGGAAATACTGATGTAACAAGTAAATTCAGAGAATTGTGGTCTACCGCTTTCGGGGTCTTATTGGTTGGGGTGTACTGATTTATGGTATATTGTAACTGTCTTATATGTCCTGGTTTGTCTGTTTATCACGCACAAAATGTTTTAATTTTGGAAGCAATATATTCTGTTGCAAAACTTACGACCAATTAAGATTAAAATTCTTGAAAGTAAAACTTCGAGGTCTTGGTTATGAGGTCAAAAGTCATAGTACATTCCAAAATGTCTTTTCACAAGTACAACGTAATGCTCATATGTAAAAACATGGACCTCTTGTCTCTTCAATTGCAAAAGCTGCGGTCTAATCAAAAATGTTTTGAAAAGTAGGTCAAACGTCAAGGTCATGAGGTCAAAATTGATAGTACTACTTAGGTGGTGTTGTCATATGTGATGAACTTGTAAAATATGAAAGCCCTTTCCCTTTTCTTTCAAAAGTAACTACCAATTTTAATTCTTTTGGAAAGAGGTTAAACTTCAAGGTCACGTTCAATGGGTCAAAAATCAGAGTATTTCTGGAAAGGCCTTGTCTTTGAAAAATATCACAGACTTTTAAAGATATCATCCGGAAACGAAAGTGTTACACACAAACAGAATGAATAAATTTATGACCGTGATCTTTGACATGTTAACCGCAAAATCAATAGAGGTCTGCTTTAGGGCATAGGGAGTTGTAGTATAAAATTTCAATGCAAAAGCTGAAAGGCTTCTTGAAATATCTTCTTGAAACGAAAGCGTTACGCACAAACAGAATGTATGAATTTAGACCTTGGCCTTAAACCTTTTGACCTCAAAATCAATAGGGGTCTTTTTTAGGCCATAGGAAGTTGTGGTATAAAATTCCATTGCAAAAGCTCAAAGGCTTATTGAGATACCGCCTGGAAAAGAAAGTGTTACACACAAGCAGAATGTATGAATTTACGGCCTTGAGCTTTAATTTTTTTTACCTCAAAATCAAAAGTGGTTATGTTTAGGCCATAGGGAATTGTGGTATAAAATTTCATTGCAAAAGCTCGAAGGCTCCTTGAGATATCGTCCGGAAACGAAAGTGTCTTACACAGACAGAATGACAGACAGACAGTCGGAACGACGGACAGATCCAAATTAATACCCCCCCCCACACACACACTTTCAGTGAAAGCGGGGGACAAAAAAAGGAAGGTCTGACATACAGAATTTTTGCTAGTTACATACATGTAGCAAAACTTACAATGTATAGCAATTAATCCGGGGAATTCTTTGATATTGTGGAAGTTTTGCTCTACAACACCCGGTAGTCATTTCCCCTTTTAGTATTCTCAAGGGCTTATGCAAGTGAAATATTCTAATAAGAAAGGAAGAGTTAGAATTGAAAACACGTTAAATGGGACATTACGGAGCATTACTGGATGGTGGGAATATTCCCTGTGCCCTCATTACAAAAAAATTGCGGCTACTTTGGTGTATGCAAGCACCTAAGATGTACAATAATTCAGTTGTTTCAGTTTGTTTACAAGGGATGCTTAATCCTCTATGGCACCTGATCCTACCTCTGATGTTTTTAGAGGTCCATATTTGCTCTGCTCCTAACTTGTATTAGCTTGATTATAGTTATATATAAATATTCATTATTATTGTTTTCTGTTGTGATAATGTTAAAATTGTACTTTTATGTGTAACAATGCCTTCCAGGGCCCACGATTGGTAATAAAATATCTTGTATCATGTATTGTTTCAATGAACTTTTGAGCTTGATTACTATTTGTTATCTTCATATTTCAGTTAACTTAAAGCGTGTTGTGCAGATTTTACGCTAACTTGTTCTTAACTGATTATTCTCAGGAAATTTTGTTGCATTTGAGTTTTCTTTGTTCACTTTCTTGTCTAACCATGCATACGAATGTTCAAATTTATGCACGAGTTATGCCTCTTTTATGCAGCTTGTCTCTTTAATTTTGCGCACAGCTTTAAAAGTAAACTAAATATTTGAATAAGTCTGTAAAAGAATGCACTTTTGTATATAATGTAAACTCAAATGACATTGTTCAATGTTGATCGTAGGGTAGCACACCTGTCGCAGACGACAAATCGAAAAGAATACAACGTACAATCTGCAATCTGGTGCCACGACGGGTTGAAAACTGTCATATTTTCATAAGTTGACGGTCCATGGGGGCTTAACAGGGATAAAGAAAAGCTTTGAGGGGGTTCATTTTCACCTGCTTTCTCAACTAAATCACAGATAGACATTTCATTCCAATTTTAACAATGAAACAGATTTCTGATTTAACAATGTAAAATGTCTCTTTTGTCCATGATAACGGATCAAAGTAAACAAAGTTTTCCACCTCTATGGTACTTTTTTGTGGTGAAGGGAAGACTTTCTGAGCCCCAATGCTTGAATAGAACATGAGACAGCAAAAATCAAAATTGCGGAAATTACACATCATTTTAAAACCGAAATAGCTCATTTATGTCGAGACGCATGAAAAGAATAAAACTTTACACCAATATGCCAAAATAATTTTGGGAATGATTTTACTGTGGCGCGATAATCTATACGGAAGGCTACAGTTCTTGTGACTTTGGCGAGAAATGACTAGGGTGGACAGCAAGCAGAAGTTGTGAAATTTATTAATAATTAGATCATATTACATGTTTATATTTAATATATATGTTATGTTAAGGAATGTCGTTTCCAGCAGATTTATTATTCAAACTTTTTCTGAATAATCTAAATTATGAAAAAGTATTCATGTTCATTCTTTACCAGCAGTCTAAATACGAATACGTTTACATCCACATAGTAACTATAAACACTGGGGGGAGGGGGAAGGGGCTCTGCCTCAAGGTTTTTTTTTTAAGAATCAAAATATAACATTAAATACAGGCTTGGATCCAGGATTTTTTCCGGGGGGGTGTGTTCCATTCCAGTCAAAACAAAACAAAACAAAAACAAAAAACAAACAAACAAACAAACAAACAAAAAACCCTCACTAAAACAAACAAACAAACAAACAAACAAACAAAAACCCGTAAAATCCATTTCCCATTTCCCAAACATGAAAAAACCCATTTCGTGGTGGTGGGGTCCACGTTTTCTGGGGGAGTTGGTTCCAAAGTAATTTTTGTTGGCTTCAGCATAATGTATATACTTTAATAACTCTGCAAATTCCAGGTGGGGTCCGGACCCTCCCCCCTCCCCCCCTCTAGATCCGCGCATGAAATATATAGGCAGTAGATATTAATTCCTCAAAGGACATTCAGTCTTATTAGGCGTATATATTGACACGGTATTTAGTATTTACCACCATAGAATTCCAGCGAATCTGCCAGAACCTAATTTTGCACAAATTTTTAAATTAGTTGTTTTGTGGTAAGTATTAAATTAGATATTTTGAATATTTTTGAGTGACCGATTTTTTTCAGTTAAATTAAAAATATTGCCAATAGCTAAGCCAACATAAGCATCTCAGTTTACACCAAAATAATTCTTAAATGGTCCCAACTTTGCCATTTTATGTCAATTGAAGTTCCAAAAATATTGCCATTTCTTGTGCATGGTAATGTTACGAATATTTTCAAGAAAAATTTCTATAACACTAAATGGAAGGAGGATAGGGCGATGCGTTGGATGATATTCGTTTTAAAAGAAAATAGGTTTAAGGATATCTGCCCATCAGTCAGAAACGATAACTCTTAAATATATTATTAAAATAAATAGTTTCGAAATAAAGTTTGAAATTGAAATCTTTTCGTACAACAATTTCCATGTCTTGCAAAGATAGCACAAGCTTTTAACTCTATGTATTATATAACAATTGAAGTAAATATTTAATTTTCCCCAAATGCCTGGATGCTTACAGGTTTTAATCCTAAAATATATTTATTAATCGATTTTCAATTAGAAAATGCATAACGGGTGCTTTCATTCGTGTTTTCTGAAAATATATTTGAGATCTGATAATTCTCCCTATATAATATGTTTAATTATAATGTTGAACTCTGAAGAAATACCATGGGTAAATACACATTAGTCTGAGAATTCAGATATTTTTGTTAGCATTTCCAGTTACTCAACTCCAGATTTTCAGGATCTGAGGATCGGACTACCTTAATTCATAACCATTTCCCCAAGATGTCACGTTGAAGACTTTCCCCTATTAGCTGGAGGGGGGGGGGTTCCAAAATTATTTTCAACCAAGTTTGCGTTGTAAAATTATCTGAAGTGAAATTTTCATACTAGATGTGCCCCAATTTCCGCCAAAACCATCCTTGATTCTTCCATATCTAACAAAAATTATTACATATGATAAAGTACTCACATGCAGGTGAAATGATTGACGGCTCACGCATATATTGTTGATTCACGATATCTATTTGAATACTGTGTATACGTGGTTTTGGTGCAATTTTACTTTTTCAAATCTTTGATGATGTTCTAAAAAATTTGAACTATAGTCATAGTCATTGTAGCTTGATGCGAATACTCCGGTATCATGATATACTGAAGAACCAAGTTTCTGTAAAGGGGATGGCAACTTCTAAGTAAGAAAATTTTCTTAAATGGATAATATTTTTGATGATTTCTAATTTTATGGAAGTATTTTTTTTTCTCGAAAATAATCCAATCAGTATTACTTTAAACTGCAGATCGATGGATTTATTTTGTTTCAAAAATAAATATTTTTCGAGATTTTCTTAAAAGATGGATGCGATCGTACCCACCACACCCCTTCTTCTGATGGCCTTGGTATATTTTTATAGTTTGTATAGGCAAATGGTATAAAAAAGATACTCCAAATATAAAATGTTGAGATTATATCGGTAAGTGCAAACCTCAAAACTATTTATTCAGCTGACCTATAAGACTACTCTGAGACAGGAGAAACTGAGTTCCTGGTGGAGAGACCCTGACCTCCCCTCATTCCTGGGATACAAGTGTCTAGTGCTTATCGGAGGTAAAACTTGTTAAATGGAGGTAAACAATATAATCATTCATCATCATTAGTTTGGGGGGAGTTAATCTATACCTACTTGCATGAATTCATGGATCTAAATACTGCTCTTAAAAATTAAAGTCCGAGAAGACAAGAACCATCAGAGGTTTCCCCGAGGGTGCATTCATAACTTTTGTGTAGCTTTTTGACAGTTAGCTAGAATGAGTTAATTATCAATTACCCATGTGACCTGCGTAGAATCTTGTTACCATACTGAATTTTTTACTTGTTAAAGAAGAATATCTCCTTTTTTTGCCTAAATTCACATTTTCGATAAACGACCCCTTAAAACACGTATACTCGTATCAAATAGCTGCCAAAAATTCTTCAAATGTCAAAACCTGTAAATGTTTATGTAATGAAACAAAATTTTGATGAATTTTTTGTATCAATAACAAAAAAGGTAGATATAATATTCTGTTGATCTCCTCGATGATTTCAATAATTAAGTGTCATGTTTGAAAGAATTAAATGCTTTTATATTTAATAAAATAGACACTGTTAGAAAATCAAGGCTTCAAAGATTTGTTCAGGATTAGCCAAGTCTTAATTTGCAAAGCATTCTGACTTAGTTTGACTTTTTAAAACTCTAATCGAAGCACATACTAGTACTCTTGAGGTTATAATGTAGTATTAGGAATAAACAAAAGATTTAAGAAGCTTATATAAAAAAGTCTTAAATCAGCGTGTTAATTTCACACTTGATCAGAACTTCAAGTTAATGCTTGTCCAAAGAGAAAATAAATGTTTCAAATTATTAATAAAAAGAAATGGTTTTGATTACAGATTAGATTATTTTAATCCTATAAACCCAAGGAGCTCTTGAGAGCATAGTAGGGATAAACTTCGTACTTAAGGTGTGAAGGCAGGTTTTATTTGTAGACGGTCACACTGTGAAGTCTTCAAATCCAGGTTTTTGACAACTTTTACTCTATCCCCTTTCATCAAATGAATGGGAAACCGAACACCTTGACGATACTCTTATTCCATTAAAACAGTGGGTGACTCTTGTGGAATGAAGCCTGCTGGAATGAGCTTCCAAGGGAATGTGTTTACTTTTAAATGGAGCGCGAAAAATATTTGTCAACCTTCGTATGAAGTGAATTTATTAATCAACACTGAAAAGAATGAAAATGACACATGAATTTTGGATGACTTTTCAAATTGATAAATACCCCCATTTCTCTCTTTTCATTAATAGTCCCAGCTTGGATGAATGGAAATGAATGCAAAGTAAAAAGTCAATGAGCTCGGCATAAGTGGATTATACAAGGCTGTATTTGAATTTATATTTGCTCAGTATAGAAATTGGGGCTTTTTTGGCCAATGAAAACAAAACGCTGTTGGATGGCCCGATTTGATATCTATTAAACTGTCAAAGGATTCATCGCACACCAAAATGCTAAGGGAAGCCCATGAACTATTCATTTCTTTCCTCTACAAAAGAAGAGTTCCAATCACTTAACCTTTTACTATCTATTACATATATGATGATTGAATTATAAAACATAAAATTTGAAGTGTGTTTTTTTTTCTAAGGTAAAATTCGAATTACAATATGTCATTTGAAATTTTTTTTAGAAGAGGAAAGTTTTAAATTAATAGATTTGAAAGGACCATAGTTATTACCATTTAATGGTCCGAGACCTCCTTCCTGTGTACTCTTTATAACAGGTAAATGTTGAAGTTTTACATAAAATGCAAATAAAATGGGGAGACATCTTATGATTGAATTATGAAGGGTTGAAAGGTGATTCTTTTGGATCACTATCAGGTATAATAATCTATCTTGATATCCATGTGCAGCAATGAATATCTGTCACGGTTGACAGACTCAAGGGTGTTCCATTCATAAACATTATGATTTGTAGGTATATCATCGTTGCTGACATATTTTTTTCTGTTAACAGTAAACTTTCATAACATTACCCTTCTCAGATTTCAATAAATGGTTTTTACGTCAACGGAAACAGATCTTAATCCACGTGTTTGTTGGATAATCCCTACACAAATACTCATTTAGAATACAAATTAAAAGCCATAGTTTATGTAAATCTTCAATATGAACAATAAATACAACACAAAGTAACAAAACAAAAGTAAACCACAATATCCATTGCTGAAAGTTGTTTGTCAAAGAATTCTTAAAATCTCCCAACTTATTCGTTTATTAACCAGTTTAAGTTTTTCTTTTTTCCCCAAATATCCAAATATTGTATCATCGAGAGGGAGATTATGTGAGAAAATGAAGTGGATTCAAACCCTTGGCAACCGATCATATTGTAGATACTCTAACAGTCCGCTCATTCGGTGGATACTCTAACAACCCGCTCACATTGTAGATACTCCATCAGCCCGCTCTTTGGATGGATACTATACCAACTTTTCACTTTGTAGATACTCTACTATAACCCGATCATGTTGTCGATTATCTACCAACCCGCTCACTTTGTAGATACTCTACCAGCCCGCTCATTCGGTGGATACTCTACCAACTTGCTCACTTTGTAGATACTTTACTATAACCCGATCATGTTGCTGATGCTGTACCAACCCGCTCATATTGTGTAAATATTAGCTCATTGTGCAGGTATCTTAGCGACCTGCTCACAGTGTAGATGCTGTACACAGACAGTTCACATTGTGGTACTCTACCAACCCACTCATATTGTAAATTACCAACCCTTTTTGTGGATATTCAACCAACTCACTCCTATTCTGGATACTCTACCAATATTCTTACTTTATGAATACTATAACATCTTGCGTATATAGTGGATACTCTGCAACTTCACTCACATTGTGGATACTCTACCAATCCTATCTTACTGTAAATACTCTACAAACCCTTTCATTTTGAGGATATTCAATGAACTTGCTCATATTATGTATACTTTACCAACTTGCTCCATTTGTGGATACTTTACCAACCTGCTCATATTGTGGATAGTCTACAAACCCACTTATTTTATGAATATTCCACCAACTCACTCATTTTATGGACACTTATCCAACCCACCATGTATTCTCTACCAGCTTGCTCACAATGTGGATCTCTACCAACCTGCGTATTTTGGGGATACTCTACTCACTCGCTCACATAATTGCTACTCTTCCAACCCTATCTTACTGTAAATACTCTACCAATCCTCTCTTTTTGAGGATATTCTATGAACTCGCTTACATTGTGGATACTTTACCAACTTGCTCTATTTGTGGATAGTCTACCAACCTGTGCATATTGTTGATAGTGAGTCCACAAACACACAGTTTAATGGATACACCACCAACCCCCTCATTTTATAAATAATTATCCAACCCACTGTATATTCTCTACAGACTTGCTCACATACTGGATCTACCATCCTGCTTTTGAGAATACTCTATCAACTTGCTCATTGTGGCTACTGTACTGACTATACCTTACTGTAAATACTGCTCATTTGGTGGATACTCTACCAACTTGCCCACATTGTGGATACTCTACCAACTTGCTTACATTGCAGCTACTCTATTAATTTGTTCTTATTGTGGCCACACTATACCACCCACTCATATTGTTGATGCTCAACCAACCAGCTCATATCATGGATACCCCCACCCCCCTAAAAAAACCCATTCAATATGTTGTTATTCTACCATCTCATCAGACAAATTCCTACCTGACCCCTTACAACTGCATGTATGATCATAATTCTTTCTATAGTATACAAGCTCTAAAATGATACAGCATCTGATCATAGATGTTGGAGCAACTGTTGATCAGTTATAGTGATCAGTGAGTTTTACACACATTAGTAATTCTATGAGTATTTGTGAACTAACTATTGATTGGTGTTTTTTTTTGTCACCAGAGTTAGTCTCTAGGAGAATCTCTCTTTCTCTCTCTCTCATTTTTGATTCCTGAATACCCCACCACAGAAGTATTTCAGTTTCCTTTTCTTTATTATTATAACAAGATGTATAATGACAGTAAATTATTCTCACTTTGTGTTCTGGCTTTTATCTTTTGTACAGTTAACCATGATAAATTGCATGTAAATTCCCCATATGCCTCCTAATTAACCCTGGTCAATTGTCTGTTTCTTGCTCTGCAGGTAAAATCTTGCAGCAGTCAGACCAGGTAAAACAACTGTTACATCAGGTGATGCTACTAGCATACTCCTTCATTGGAATTTTTTGCATCATTAGTGAAAAATTACAAATCAGAACATTTTGTACAAAAATGCTTTTATTTGACATATGCATTAAGTTCTCCAAAAATTTCCTGAATCCCATTGTCTTTGGTTACCAATTTCTTGTAGTATTTCAGCACATTGCTTCTTTTTCTGAGGAGTGGAAACAGAAATATTCAGGGATTTGATCTTTATTTTTATGAATTAAAAATTTGACATTTTGGCAATCAATACCTTTACATTAATTAGTTATAATGCTAATTTGGATGCAAACACTTTAAACTCATTGACTTTTTGGGGATAAAATCAAGATTATCTTAAGGTCAACATAAAATATTGATATAGTGTTATTTTTGTTTTTAACTCTGATCTGCTACATTAACTTCCAAAGAAAACTCCTGTATGCAGATATAATTACTCAATTCTTGCACAAAAAACCTCTTTGTTTCCACATGTCAACATGTACTAATTAATTAACCCAATCAGATTGGCCACACAATGAATCTAGTGTATTGATTCAATTGCTTTAATATTATGATATGACAACTTAACCTCTTTATTGATTTATACTAGTTTTCATCACAAAGTACTGACATTAAGTATTCATAACTTTTTAGTAGTTTTGAGGAGTTATCAAGCCGTGTAAAACGGGTGGCTCTTAACCGTCTGCTACTCATCTCATTAACATGGTGGACCCTTTAACACTTTTGACAGAACTCTGTCTTCTGCCAGAAATTTGATTTTTTTTTTTTTTTTTTGGTTTCTTGGCGGGTCATTAGATGACTTGATGGAGATGTCGTACAATTTGGAACCACATTCTTGACCATATTGTCTTGCAACTAATTTAAAGGACAGTTTTGTTGTTGACTGAGAGAGAGGCAGACAGTATAGGGTGTAGATTGCTATCGCGGTGGTGATAAGTTGTTTCTCTGTGTACTGGTATTACATACAGACAAGGGGAGTTTAAATGCTAGCGCTATATCATACAACTTACATTCAGTCCAAGCATTTAAACTGAGATGATCTGCTTTTGATTTTTATTTTTATACAGTTGACTTTTCTTGCATTGCTTTTTTTACTCTGTATTTATACACTTATTAATTACTATTGGAGGAATTATACACTGTGTTGACTCCTGGGAGCAGTGGATTATAGCACCTTTTGGGATTTAGCAGTGACTTTCTAATGCTTTACTGGATTTAATGTTCAAGGAGATTCTGCAGTGATATTTTATCAGGTAAAAAAAGGAGTAATTTTTTT
This sequence comes from Saccostrea echinata, assembly GCF_033153115.1. Classification (NCBI taxonomy): domain Eukaryota; kingdom Metazoa; phylum Mollusca; class Bivalvia; order Ostreida; family Ostreidae; genus Saccostrea; species Saccostrea echinata. The sequence continues at coordinate 5,665,883 of NW_026889757.1, read as the reverse complement.
GAAAGAGAAAAAATCATGCATATTCCATTTATAATTATATACTCCTATTTTTGTTAGAGTCTAAATGGCTTTAATGAACTATTTCAATAAAAAAGATAACTGTTTATATAATCTCTTTGATTTTCTTTTAAAGCTGTATAATATTCAAGTGTATTATTTAATACAGTTGATCTTTTGACTGTTTTGTAAATTTGATATTTGATTTACTAATAGGGATTTTACAAATACAAATGTAGAACCTCTTCACAATGTTTAATCAATCATTTAGAATCCTTTTAACTCCCAAAGTTCTCTGATTCACAATGTTTAGAGAAAGTCAACACTGTTTACTTTGATATTTTTTGGGGGGAATTCATTTATCAGGCAAACAAGCTCTAAAACAACAAAGATTTTCGACAGACCAGAAGTTTCTTTTAGGGATTGTCTGCTTACAGTATTAATTATGAAATGAAAATATATCTTTTGAAAATAAAATTATCCTCAAAATGCCCTTAATGATAGTTATCTTCCAGATCATTGAAAATATTGAATCAGCTAATCATGCCGCGAATTTAAGATGACCAATTTGCAGATTATATCGCAGATTAAAATTCTAAAGGAAATTTAAAGAAGTTTGGAATGAATGTAAAATCCGAACTGAAAAGTTTGTTCAAAGCCACCAATCCAATGGCAAATATTTTGATAGGAATAATCAGTCTTGTGTATTTTAATTCCCTCAATCTTTCAAAAATTTAATGAAAATAAAAGTTTTAAAGGTGAAATGGAATGAGTTGGCACCCATTGTAATCTGTTTGTTGCTTTTCTTGTGAGAAGTAGATTTTAAAGGTTTTTGTCTCCAAATGACTGTTATCCCATTCTCTCAAGTGTATTGATATAATCTGGCTTGATAGGGTTAAATTTCTAACACCATCAAATATTTGGATAAAGTTTATGATCTCCCTTGATTTTTTTACTTATCAGCGGAAAACTTTATGACTGGAGGCTTAATTTATTGGATGCAACTGTTAAGAAATTGGCACACTCCTAACCTTTTGGTGCGACATTTGCAATTACTGAAAATATATCGTGTTGCAATATGATCACTATGCTGTAAACACCTCATTCCGTGCATTCATTACTGAAATAAAATTTATTTCTGGAGAGGAAAAAAAATTTTTTAATGGTTTAAACATCACAGGTGCAAAGGGAAAAATTTGTTACCACCTAATTAATACTGAATTATCTTTTTTTTATGGCCCCCTGTGATCTCAAAGAACTCTTTGAAATAATTTCAAGAATATTTCTAAACAAATTATCAAAGAAGAGGGAAGCATTGTGTATTTCATTAGGTGGTGTTCTTCATATTACACCAGATTTATGAGGGACAGGCATTTTTCCATGGTTTCTGACGTGCATCTTCTCACTTCTTTATGTAATTTCTTTCGTTTGACAGATAGAAGATGGCACCACTTAGCCATTGTGTGGTGCTGATTTTGTGCACAGTGGTTGGCAGACTCTACTCCCTAAGTACAGGTAAATCCTAATTCAGTCTGACATTCAACCCATTTCCTGCACACACCAGCAGAAACCACAAAAATCTCTTGAAAATATGAAAAAATAAATAATAAATACATGCCATATTTAAGGATACAGGTAAAAAAAACTTTAATATCTTTATATTTTCCTTTCTAAAGGATTGTCATACTATTTATTTTCAATTTCTGCATCAGGAAACTAATTAAATGATTTAGTCTTCAGAAACCTAATATTGTAAGAGGAGAAATGATCAAGTAAGCCATTTATATAGGAAAAATGATACAGAAAAACTAGATCATAACTGTCATATGATTCACTGCTGATTTTGTCACTAAAGGGATATATGTTACAAGTTTTTGAACACAACAACCCACTAGTAAGTGTTGTATGAAATGACATATTACCAGAACAAATGTAATCTTCAGATTATTATTGGGTATAAAGTGTGATTTCACAAGACACCCAAGGGAGATAATCAATAGCCATTAATCTGGGGTGTTGAAATGCTTGACTTTCAAGGAGCTAGTGACATAATTATCTGGAGGGGGTGTCAGGTATAGATATTTTTGGGCAGCATTTAATGGCTTTAAGTTAAGGTGTAGGCTCCATAATGAGAATGTCTGAAAAAGGGATTTATACTTGTATATAGGATTAGCAGGGCAGCTGAAGTTGTGACAGGGGAGATAATTATGACTTTTGTACACTGATGTCATATGAGTTACAGGCATTAGAAAGGTCTCTTTTCTAATAAAAATAAACCCTATATATGTAGATTGAGTCATTTATTGGTGAGTTTACCCAAGGAATGACTTTTTGTTACGATTTACAACTTAACAATGTAAGTGATACAAAGGTTTTAATATATCAGTTACATGAAAATTTGGACATTTCTAGGTCATTGCTATTACCCTCAATAAAATCAAGAAAAAGAGATATTTCAGCAAATTTAAATGTACCCTTCTATTTAATTCCTACCTAAAATGTGTGGTAGTTGAATGCAGTGAACATTTTGTAATATCTTTATGAAGCAAAGATCTAAAACACCAGAAGCAAAGGGTGGGCCCTACTATTTGCTTGATTGTAACAATAAAAGAGATTCTAGTCTTCTGATCCATTTTGTTTCTAGGTGCACTGTGTTTATTTTAGATGTGTAAGATGGGGTGTTCAAAGTAAGGGTGATTATGATAGTGTTTGTTCATATGAATTTTTTTATTGACGGAAGGTCGACCTTGTGGGTTTCCGATGGTGGGCAGGTGCAAATTGAATACTCCATTTACTTAGAAATTTATTGACACAGTATGTGTGTACATTTAAATATACTTAATTTAACATGGCATCTGCCTTTTGGAAAATAATTTAATAAGGAAAGTTGCTTTGGTCTTAAAGGAGGGGTTTGTCATCTTTAATGAAATAAAGTGTCATTTATGAACAAATGCACCCCCATCAGAGTCAATTATTGCAGCTTTCATCTATAAAAGGATTTCCCAATTTATATTTCAAATTTAATTTGTCGTAGCATTGGAAGATTTTTATAAATTTACCTTACTACCCCACACATATTTTTGGATAACGTCTTTGTTCTTTGATTTGCTTTCAATACTGTGTGTTCTAAAGAGAGTTTTTCTTTTCATGTTTTTGTACACAATGCTAAAAAATACACAATGAGTTTTAAATTGAGTGAAAAATTTTATGTGTCAAAGTCTATTAGATACAAAGAAATTTTAACCTAATATTCTTTAAAAGAGATCATTTAAAAGTTATTTATTCACACCAGTATATAATATTTCTCTTTCTGATATAAATCTACAAATTTAACTTTGAAGCCTTTTTTTCTTTTAAAAGTACAAAGGTTGATATCATATTCAGTTGTGATATCAGTTTTTGCATCCTTCATTTAAGGGGTTTAAAATGCATCATTAAACACCGTTTTCTCTAATAAACAAATGTATGATCCCTTTTGCAACATCTCATAAATATATGGGGAAAAAATGCTGGGCTTTATTTAGCATATCTATTTGAACTCTTATTATTTTGCAAGGACATTTATCCTATTTATAAAAGAAAGGGAGAATGTAAAAAGAGAAGGATAAAAAGAAAGAAAATTAAATTTTTGAATGAATTTTAGGGAGAAAGCTGTTTAGGGATATAGATTTCTTCAGCAGGTTGTACAGGGAGTGGTAGAATTATCACAGAGAATCAAGTGTCAGTCTGTAAAGGTTCTTGGAATGGCCATATAAGAAATGCCACCAGTCTATGTGCCCAAGGTTGGGGAGTATGCTCATACAAGGAACAGCATTTATTGAGGAGGATCCAATGGAATCAGGCCACGTCTATTCCGGGCTGTTACGCCATTAACGCTGCACATGATGGAGGTCGCTGTCGGGAATGTGGAAATACCATGGATCAGGTATGTGATTGACACGGAAGAGTTATGTCCCTTTTCACTCTCATTCCAAAAGCTGGTGATCTAGTCACATTAACAATATGATTTGAAATATGCACCTCTCTGCTGATAAATGAGAAAACTGGTGCAATACAAATGTACACAGCATTATCTACAGAAACAATATTTCATCACTCCCCAACTATTTCTTACTAATGCTATTAGTATGTGTATTATTGTATCAATGTCATAAGTATTTTAATAAGTGATGGACATAAACTCTCACTGCATGCATCACTTATCTTTATCTTAATGCTGTATTTGAAAAGATTTTCATCAAAAAGATTTTCAATACATACATATATGCATGTTTTTTCTCCATACAAGAGAAATATACACCCTGATAAAAAACACCAACATCCATTTATTACCTCGAATTCAATCCCATCCATAAATATATGCTAAGCTAGGAATTATAAAGGGTTTTATATTTTGGTAAGGAGCTCTTCCAGTTTTATTCTGAATAATATAAGGCATACCCTTGATTTTATTCCTCTTAAAATGGGTGTTAAATATGAAATTGCATTGAAACCAAACAATATGAAGAACTCCCTATAACTACGTCAGAGAGGGAAGTCATTAGCACTTTCAAAAATTGCTTCGTAATTGTGAAGGAGTAGACCAGATGGGGAGAATGATAAAAAAACAAAATTATCAAAATAACCCTGAATATTTTAACACCTCTGATAACATTATCATAACTGTCGTCAGGTAGCGATTAAACAAAACGTGTGCGTGTGTACATTCCTCGACTTAAACGCATTGTAATGCCTCAGATTACGTAGAATTCAATTGTTCCATAATGTAATGCTCAATAAAAGGAAGAAAACCAAAAAATGTTACCAGATTGACTAAATCAGACAAAACACCAAAATATTTCATTCCTTCTGATATTTAAGTAGCACTGAAAACATGTCAGTGGCCAGTTTTTGCAATATTTCTGCCCGTCATTAGGTACAGAATTTATGCCACAGTTGCTGTTTTCCTTTCTAATTTCATGACCTTCGCACAGCATTGGGAGGTTTATTAAGGATTCTGTTGGGACCATATTTCCGGAATTTCCCTTGGTACAAGAGATCTGTCCCCCGATTTTGTGGCTATTTTATGGGTGGAAGTCCCATAATAAATCTATATGGCTCTAATGCAATCCCCTGAGTTTACTTAGTGACTATAATTCAGACATTAAAGTGATGGCATCTAACCCATTTATCCTTCTGCAGTCCTCTGGTGTGAGTAAGATAACAGATTCAAACAAATTTTTTCCTATAAAACTTATAACAAGATTTTGGAGAAATAAAGTGAACCACTCTGAGACAGAGTTTTTTGGCATTTATTAATTAGCCTTAGCTAACAGCATTTTTCATATGGATGATTACAGCATAAATGTCATAGCTCAAACTTGTTACTGCAAGATATCTTTTGATTGCAACAATATTATTTTGATTTTTCCATTTGGGTTCTGAAAGGTAAACATAGTCCTTTTTTTGATATGAAAGATATGATAATTCACAAATTATAGTATATATTTTTTGAAGAACAACAAACAATTTACTTCCATACATTTTTCATAGAATAAAATTGTTCTACACTACAACTCCTAAATCTGATATTTTACATTTAGGATGATTTGGCTGGGATTGGTAAGCAATGTCCACATCAGAACATTGGTCAGACGTCCTGCATCCATGGAGGTCGTATTGATGCCAGCTGTTGTGTGGATGCTCATTTCCACACTGCGTGTCACCAAACAAAAGACATAACAGGAGTTGTCTGCTGTAAGGTTAAAGGTCAGAAGCCTCAGATTTTAGCACGACCCCAGGAGAAGTTGCTGGTCAGGGAGGGGAAGATATTTCTGCTGAGTTGTCAGGCGTCCGGATCACCTAGTCCCACCATACACTGGTACAAAGATGGACGGCAGATTTCAGATGGGGGCAGAAGCCGAGTCTCTGTTTTGTCTTCAGGTTTATAATTAAGCTTTAAAAAAGTCAAGAACCAAAATCATTTTAAATGTATTTACAATAAGTACTATCTATGCTGCATGAAGGGAGTTAATCTCCTTTCAAATTTCCTTCCTTGAGGAAGTTCTAAACACTAATAAAAATGATATTTGGACTTTCAGAAAATTGTATCATATTTATTGTGTTTATATTGAGTTTATCTACTTCATTTTCAACATAAGGTACCCAACTAATTTCTTCAAAAAAAAAAAAAATGTTCAAAGACAATGAAGTATTGGTAAACAGAAATCCTATAGTTTTATTACATTGGAAAAAATACATGCAAACTATGTTTTCAATTACTTTATTTTGGTCTAATATCATGTTGAGAACACTTAAATCTATTTCAAGTTGTGTCATTTACTGTAGATTTTCATTGATTTTATTCTGCATCAAAGGCCAGATCACTTTATCTGCATAAAATTACCAAGAAATTAGAACTATTTGTGAGCAGTGTTCAGAGCTTCTTTAAGTAGACTGGAACCAGCACGATGTTATTGAAAATTTTGAAAACATGCATGCAACAATGAAGAAAAAGAATAAATCTGGTGCCAAATTTCATGGACACTGTTGTATTAGACAGTCCAAACCCTTCACTGAACATAAAATCTCTATAAGAGTTACTGCCCTTTTTTCTGTCTGATTCTAATGTATACCATTTGACAACAGGTGACTTGCTCTTTACATTGGCTAAGAGATCTGACACAGGACTGTACAGCTGTGAAGTTGTCAATGAACATGGAATGGACATGGCTAGCACCAAAGTCATCATAGAGGGTAAGACATGTCTGTGAGAGTGCTCAATATTTATCACTGGTGTTGAGTCAAGAGATTTTAATCAACATGAAAAAACCTGAAATTCTGATTCAAGATGTGCATAAATAAGAAAAAAAAATCTTTTTCATGATTCTCAAGTAAGCCTCAGGAATTTTGCCTACTACTAGATGATTTGTCATCACACATACTTCTTTTTCATGGACAATATATTATCAACAAATGAAGTACCTTTTAAAGAAACTGCTTTGAGAGCCTGGAATTTGATTCATTTTCTTTGTTTCTCTTATTGACTAGATCCCCAGTCAGGGTGTAGAGGTGGGTCTTCAGATGGGATAGTCATACACAGAGATGTACATGCCTGTAAAGGGAAGTGGGAGGGGCATGTCAAAAAGGGGAGGAGTCTATGTCAGAGAGGATGGAGGGTCTGCAGTCCCAAGGATCGAGCCTCACTGCACCATCTTTCATGGCTAGACGTCTTTGATCTGAAAGGTTGCTATGCCTACAATGCTGCGAACTCTAGGGGAAAATGCCAAAGGTGCAATTTTTTTCTATCACCAGTTCTAGTTTATAAGTATCGATTAATATTTTTTTGAAAAGAATCATGCTTTTATACTTGCTCTTTACAACTTTCAGATGCACAAATGGAAGGATGGCAGGGGTGGGCCAACACTGTGGAAGGATGAGATACTCCAAATCGTCTTGTTTGGCCCATGGCATGGTTGATGTTTTCAAACCCAAAGACAAGGTTGATAGCTGTTCCTACAAAGAGGGGGTCACCACAGGAGTTCTTTGCTGTAGGAAAAAGAAACAACAATCTGGTAAGTAAAAAAAATTCCTACAATTTCATTTCAATATTAAAAGTACAGTCAAACTTTGTTATCTCAACTCCAATGGACCAAGAGAAAACCTCCAGATAACCAAGGATTAGAGATATTGAGATTAAAATATGTAGAGAAAAAAGTCATTGGAACTTCCAAATCTCTTTGACATATCAATGGTATACAAGATATCAATTTTTGAGATACCAAAGTTCAACTGTACATATACAGTCATGTATATGGATATTTTTACAGTAGATTTTTTTTTATTTATATATGCAGTTATAATTCATAAACCAGCACTATGCACAGCTAAATGTGAGAATGGTGGAACCTGTGTTAAACCCAATGTTTGCCAGTGTAAACCTGGATACAAGGGAGCCACTTGTCACATAGGTAAAATGGATCATTCACATTTTTTAGCTCTAGTCAGAGACCAGAAGAGCTCATGCAATAGTAAGGTGTTCAGTGAGCATTGTCCTTCTGTGAGTCTGTCTGTCTGTAAATAAAATTTCAATATCATAACTACTCCTCCTATAGATTTGGTCCATTTTCAATATAATTCAATACATAAATAGATTTGACTAAGATACATAATTCTATTTATTAGTTTTTGATTTTGATGAACGGTGTTGCCATGGTAACTTAAAATAGAAATTTCTATGAATTTCTTTCAAAATACATGTACTACTCTTCCTGAAGTTTTGGTTGACAAATGATGTTGCCATGGTTACTAAAAATAATTTTTTGTGAATTTTTTTCAAAAGCCTACTCTTGAAACAGATTTAGTCTGACTGCAATAAAACTCATTATAAAAAGAGACTAAACCAAGAATCATTATTCTTTTTATTGCTGTTGCCATAGTTTCAAGTCAAAGTTCTACTTTTCCTTTGTTATAAGTACAAACCAGAAGAGCTACGTCTCATCAGAGACTTCTGGTCTTATTTCTCACCTACCAGTTCATATCAAATATAGTAAAGGAATCACATTAAAATTTACATGTGTAAAATCTATCAGTTATACATCATATACACAACAAGTGAAGAATGTCACTGATGAATTTTCTTGTTCTTCAAAACAATCATAATCCTAATAAAAAAATCACTTAACATTTATATTATGTGTATCTTTATTTTTGTCTTTAAAAAATATTTTGTAAATTGAACACTTTTATTGTGATGAAATAATCTTTCTGAGGAATAATTTATTACATTGCAGCGGTTTGTGAAGGAGGGTGTGGCTCATTTGCAACGTGCATCAAACCGGGAAAATGCAAGTGTAAAGAAGGTTACATGGGTAAAAATTGCCGCAAGAAAGCAAAACATGAATGTCTCCGATTCTGTATGAAGAGCTGTCCATCTGGACAATGTACCTGTCCTAAATATGGAAGATCCTGTACAAAAGGTGAGATATAAATCCCTGTCCTAAATATGGAAGATCATGTACAAAAATGAGCTATTGATACCTGCATGTCCTAAATATGGAAGATCCTGTAAAAAAGATGAGAATAAATTCCTGTCCTAAGATCATGTACAAAAGGTGAGATATAAATCCCTGTCCTAGATATGGAGGATCCTGTACAAAAGTTGAACTAAAATCCCTGTTCAAAAATGAAAAAAATCCTGTACAAATGGTGAGATATTGATCCCTATCCTAATTATGGAAGACTGTGTACAAAGGGAGAGATATAAATCCCCGTTCTGAAAATGAAAAAAAAAATTCTGTACAAAAGTCAAGATAATGTTAAGATAAAATGGAAGGTCCTGTACGAAAGATGAGATATAAATCTCTGTCTTAAAATGAAAGATCCTGTACAAATCATGAGATGTAAATTTTGTCCTTAGATTATGTACAAAAGGTGAGATATAAATTCTGGTCCTTAAATTTATGTACAAAAGGTGAGATATAAATCCATTTCTTTAAATTATGTACAAAAAGTGAAATATAAATCCATGTCCTAAATACAGAACATCATTCACAAAAGGTGAGTTAAGAAATAAACAACAATGTTAAAAAGTTCTCTGGGAAATGAACTTGGTTGGTCACGTGATCAAATCCTGTGAAGCCCGAAGGGCTTCTCAGAAGATTTGATCACGTACCAACCAAGTTCATTTCCCAGTGAACTTTTTAACATTGTTGTTTATTACTTTTATTTACATTTGAGACGAATATTCTGAATAGAACTGCATTTATTACACGAACGGCCCGCCGTATTGCTATGTTGTGACGCGCAATGACCTAGAAGTTGTTTGGTCTTGAGAGTTCGCCTCGCTCCAACATTTGAATACTTACATTGATGTTTAGCAGTCCAGTTCAGGAAATATCTGTTCATAATGCAAAAACAATGATCGCTACTGGGAATTATCTTACTATTATTGTACGAGTTCTTTATATATAAAGTCAAAAGCGGTGCTATCGTCTTCAGTTTACATACCTTCAAAGGAATTTCGGGTTAAAAAGGTAAGCGTGATTTTAGGCTAATTAGAAACATTCTTCACACCGAAGAAAGATCTAACGATCATTTGTTGAACGAAAAAAAAATAATTTATATGTTTCAATAATTTTATCTTTTTCATCGCTTTGACGGTTCAGAAGTTCCGAAACCAGTGTCACTGTGACAGAAATATGTAGGGTGAATTCACCATGCATCGGACACCCTCGCACTTCAGCAAGTTCTAGCGTTATCGCTACCGACCGAATATTATCAAAATGGAACTTAATATGTAGTATGTGGTTAAAATATAAATTTTTGACACAACTGTGCCCTATTTATTGAGAAAATATCACTAAAAATCGATTTTTTCGTAATAAGTCAGAATTCACCATGGATCGGACAAAATTCACCGTGCATCGGACATAAGATATTTAAACCAGAAAAATATCATACCTTGATCTCGGTGCTTTAAAATGAGTGATATCAACACATTTTTATCTTTTATTTAAAAATTAACCTTCTAATTAGATTTGAATGACTATTTCGATCCACAAATGTGAAGTGATTTTAGTTGCATCACATTGCCTTAGAAAGGCTTTACAGTACTAGTAATATGGCAACTGGCGCCTTTGTCTCGTGGGTTATCATCATCTAGTTTAAAGAAATAAATTGAGTCCACTTCTAGTCGTCATATATCGATTATTTGTATTTTCACTGAAAATTTAGAGTTTCTATTTTCTATTTCCGTAAAAAACAGCTGTCATTTGGGTTTTATATGAAAATGGAAGTGATTACCCATGCATCGGAAAGTGTCCGATGCATGGTTAATTTGTGTCCGATGTACGGTGAAATAAACATACTAGTTAAAAACAACTCTAAGAAATATTATACAAACATTGAAGTAAAATTTTTGAAAATTTCTGTAAAATTATCAATTATTGATAAAAATTTACCTAGGTCCGACCCGTTCCATTGACGTCTATTTAAAAGGACGACAACTCTAAAATTGCAAAATCGTAAATTTCTGGTTACTCCCCTTTGATGATGCAAAATATGACGTAATTTCAAGGCCATTCTTGTGGTATTTTTATCACAACATGAAAATAAAAATCGGCATCATTAAAAAGTTTAAATCTTCACCTTTAAGACAGAAACAAGTAAAAACACGGGGAGACTTGGGTTCAATGAAAGTTTATTGCTTAAAGTTGTCCGAAGCAAGGTATGTGTCCGATGCATGGTTAACTCACCCTAGACAAGATATCATCTCGCTGTGTGATTCGGTCACGCCATGACCTCTGACCCCCTAATAAGTTCATACAGAATTGAACATATTTTCTCTTCTATAGGTTCATCTAAGAAAAATATTTGCAAATGTAAATAAATATATGTAAATCCCAGTCTAGAGTTAAATTCCCTATATATACTAGTATATACAATGTATTTCCCTCAATTAATATAATAGCACTGATTTAAATTTTAAAAATATTTTAAGATTGTCTGTGTTTTCCAAATGAAAAAAAAAATAAATTGGTTATGTATTTTTCTATTTTTAGTGCTATGGATGCATAGAAATAGAACAAATTCATGAAGGCTGCAAGAGAAGAAGGGGAGATAAATTCTGGGAATCTGTCAACCATTCCAGCAGAAACTGGGTGGTTCAGCATTATAAGGCAACATTCCGTGAGAGACTGTACAGCTTGGGGTATCCTGCTGCCAGTACCCACAATAATACCAGCCAATTTATCATGTGATATATGTATTTCCTCAAACAATGAAAAACTTACTCATGTATTGGCCTATGTTACTGTCTCTGAATATACTGACTACATGTGTAAATGTATTGAATAAATATAAAATACGTATGATTATACTAGTGTAACATAAAATTAAAAAAAAAAATTAAATTCATTAGCAAAGCATTAAACATGTTTGTAATAAATTATAATTACATTTTATTTTTCATCAACATTTTAGAAACATGTAAATCATACATTAATTAATGTAAATACAATGTGTATCAAGACAAATCCATGCAGAAGATATTTTAAATCGTGTGAAACTTAGGTTGTCATGGAGAGTACTGATATAAACATTTCTGATTAGTAGTATTATAGTAGTTCAAGATTTTCAGTCTAAAATCTGGGGCTTTCAATAATTTTTTCCAGTCTGTATTTGGATTTCTTCTAGGATTTTTAAAAGCATGCTTTAACATGGTAAACAAACAAAGTGTAAGAACACATGACTAAAAATCAGTTAAAAAAAATTAATTAAAATCTCGCAGCAAAAAATTTATTGAGATCACCTAGATGAGTTCTTAATAAGACAATTAATGTGATATCTGCTTATTTAGGCTAATTTTCTGTTGTATGATTTTGAATTTTGAAAACAATATACAATCATAATTTGCTTATCAGCAAGTTTCATTCACATTTCCACATTTCAGAGGCAATATTACTCTATCTACCTCATTTATGTATTCCATTGACTTGTATCTTTTTTTTGAGATTATTTTCATGCAATATCTGCACAATGTTTCAAATTAATAGCTAATATTCATAATTAATTCATGCATTTGTCAATTTCATTTGCTAAATTGATTTTATAAATTGATTTGTGTATATTAATTATTATATGTTGTATACTAGCAATTAAAGTTCACAAATTCAATTAATAAAAGCATTTATATTGTGTAGAATTCAGATCTGGCCTTAGTCTCACTAGTAATATATTAGCATAATAAATCAACTCTTTGGCCAGTATTTGATTGTATTTTGTAAAAGAAATCATTTTGTTGTGTCACTGTATTTATTTCAGTGTTACCGTTTATGTATTGTAAATGTGATGTGATATTTACTGTATAATTCTGTCAGGAATAAGTATCATGTTACATTTTCCAATGCTTGGCAGATTTGCATTACATTTAATACGTAATATTTTCGTTGTAATTTAAGTATTTTATATTATTTGAATGTTTTAGACTTTGAAACATTAAATCTGCACTTTAAATCCGCATACCAGATAATAATTCCTGTATTTAACTCAAAGCAAACAATTCACTACAGATCAAATTGTATTTTAATATTTTAAATTATGAAGGATGATTCATCAGTAATATATATTTAACCACGAAAATTAGTTTTTTAATATGTTTCTGTTAAGCCAATAAAAAGAAGAGTCAATTATGCGCAAATTTTAAAGAAAATGATTTAAAAAAAAATAAATTCCAAATATTTGTATTATGCCAATGAGATTTGTTATGAAATTGCAATGTTATTTTTTATTAAATTGTTTCTCTGATTTTTTCTTTGTTCATTATTTATTTTCAACAGACCTATTAGTAATTCTACACCATGACTTGCATTTCCTAAAATTTTTAAAATTCAAACATACACGTGTATATCCAAGAAGCACAAAGCTGGTTGATTTGGGGGGAATTTTAGAGTCGTTTTACGGGTGTAATTGGACCCCCCACGGTGCCAACGTTAAGATGCCTCATTACCATTAGTGAACAGACTTATGCTTCATTTTGTTAATGTGATTTACGGTAATTTTATCTTATGTGGGGAAGGGTTGTGACGGGTTAATTAGCACCAATTAGTATAGCACAAATGAAATACAAAAATATTGTTTTGATTTGCCATGGTATAGAAATATATTTAAGAAACCATAACAAATTTGAAAAAAAAATCATTAACTTAAAGAGTGCATATTTTGTTCAACAGTTCAAAACAAATATTAAATTGAAAAAAAGGCTTCCTCCTGTACAACGTTTTGGCATGTATTTTTTAAGGAAAAAATAAACAGAAGAGGAGAGACGGGCACTGACGTTGTATGCATGCATGAATGAACAAATGAGTATTCTTCTTCCCCTTCTATCACTTACCCCCGCCCCCTTCTCGTCTCCTATCTCTCACTTCCCCTGTCCTTTATTCCAAAACAGCAACCTAAACTCAGTGTATAGTCTAGAAGAAAGATAACTCAAATCAAATTTTGAACAGCTAGGCAGGAAAATTTTAAATGGAATTGCGGTTCATCGTTAAAATAAATCAAGCTCTTAATATTTACGCCAATGAAGGTCAAATTTAGCTAGCGTATATACATTCTTTAAATTAGTAGATAAAGTCATGCGATTACAATACCATGTGAAATCTAAACTAATGGATTGAACTTTGTGAAATGTGAGTAAAAGAAAAACTTTGACTGTTCACGGACCATTGCTATGCATTGACTCTATACATTTGAATTTGTCATTCTGCTGCGAGGATCACATTCATGATTAGGGTATTTCAAGCTTTAATGGATGACTCGGGCATTCATTGAAAATGACACCCATCAATAAATTCAGTCAGAAAAGATGTCAGTGTATTCCGTTAACAAGTACATACACATGTACATCTCCATAAAGAACAAATAAAAGAAAACACTCATCCACACGCACACACATTCACGCACACTTCCTCACACCCACCCACCCACCCAGAGAGAGAGAGAGAGAGAGAGAGAGAGAGAGAGAGAGAGAGAGACTGTATTACATCAAAGTCATGTCTGAATTGACCTTCTGCTCTGTAGAATTCTCTTCAAATATCAGATATATGAGTACTAAATGTAATTGTCTCCTGACAACAATTTCCACGCGCATATTGATGCAGAATGCAATTAAACTCTGATTTGGATCACAGGTGTCAAAGAGTCAAGCATAGTAGTTTAAATATCCATATATCCAGCATTGTGTTTCCTTCAAGTACAACAATGCTTCTGTAAAGCTTCTTCATTGATTTAACCTTGATAAGTTGTGTATTGGGGAGTCAACTCAAAACAATGAACTTCAATACTAATTTTGATTGCATCAAAAAATTATTTTAATAGATTAGTTGATAATATACAGCAGGTACTTGTTTACACAGACACTGTTGTCTGGGTGCGGAGATTCAAGGTATGTTGCCAATTTTTCTTTCCTTTTTTTTTGGCCAACATCTGCTGATATACGTATTTTTCTATGTTGTAGTCATGTTTAAGTGGATATATCTATCTTTTTCCTTTCCCTTTTTTGGAGAGAGAGAGAGGGGGGGGGGCTCAAAAATGAGAAAGGGATTAGATGTACTTTTATAGCTTAAGTTTTGTTGTAAGATCAAACCTTTTTACTTGTAAGTGGAAATTAAAGTGTAATAGATAATGTTTGTAAAGCATTAACACCTATTAAAAGAATAACTGACAACAATAGTAAATTCGAAATATTTGGTAATCAATAGTTCTTTAAATTTAACTTTTATTACCATGCCACAAGATCTCTTTGCAAATATAAAAGTTAAGAAATTTGATGAGTGTGGTCTGAAACTTGTTAACAAGATTTAGAATTTGCCTCCCGCTTTTTTCGAATCCTCATCAGAAAAAACATCGTCTTTAAACATTATCTTTTCGTCTTGAACTCCTTGTTACATGTAAAGCAGTATAGCCAATCTTTTGAATATGATAAGTAGTGTCCTGGAGATATGCAGTAAGGTTTTAGAACTTCTATTTTCCCCCGGTGGGCCAATTGTGGGTCGTAAAGAACGTTTTTCTACAAAAATCCTCTTCCTAAAACTCCTCTAATATCTAAAAAGTGGTCAATTCAAGTTTTGAATATGATTGGTGGTGTCCTGTAGATCTGCAATGGCCAATTCAAGTTTTGAATATGATTGGTGATGTCCTGTAGATCTGCAATAATGCTGCAGTTTTCATTTTCTCCCTGGGGACCAATGGTGGGACGGAAAAAAGTTTTTCTATGATAATCTGGTTCCCAGGCTCCTTTTAGGTTTTATGCAGAACCAATTCATCGATTGGAATATGAAATGATGGTGTCCTGTCAGTCTGCAATAAGATTTTAAGGTTTTCGAAATAAGATTGTAAAATTTTCATTTTCACTCTAGGGGGCCAAATAAGGGTCGAAAAACAACGTTTCTCTACAAATCATCCTCAAACTCCATTTTACAAAGTGTATAGCCAAATGATCTTTTGCAATATGATTATTATTATTACGGAAGATATACAATAAGGTTTCGGAATTTTCATTTTCACCCTGGGGACCTATTTGGGGTCGAAAAAATGACGCTTTCTACAAAATTTTGGTTCCCAGAAATCCTCTTAAATATTATGAGGTAGCAAAGTTATATAGCAGACGGCGGGTGTGACCGGTCGGCAGGGGATGCTCACTCCTCCATGGCACCTGATCCCACCTCTGATGTTTGGAGGTCCGTGTTTGCTCTGCTCCTATTTTGTATTGTTTAATGGACTTTTGAGCTTGAATACTGTTCGTTATCTCCATATATTTCATGGAAAACATGTATTATTGGTGATGTCCTGTAGATGTGCAATAGGGTTTCGGAATTTTCATTTTCAAATTCAGAGCAAATTGGGGGTCGAAAAAATGCCTTTCTTCCAGAACTTTGTTCCCAGAACTCTTACTTTTTACAAAGAAGCCATTTCTTGTTTTGGAATATGATTGGTGATGCCCTGTAGATGTGTAAAAAGGTTTAGGAATATTCAAAGGGAAAGCCAATTGGGGAACAAAAAACGACATTATTCTTTTAGAACAAAATCTGGTTTCCAGAATTCCTCTTAAATTTTTTTAGAACAAACCTGGTTTTCACAATTTCTTTTACTTTCTACGCATTAGCCAAATCAATAGAACATGATTGGTGGTGTCCTAGAGTTAAGAATTTTATCTTCCCCCTAGAAGGCGAACTGGTGGCGGAAAATTGATTTTTTAACACAAAACTTTCTTTCCAAAAGTCCTTTTTAAACACAATTTATACTTCATTAAAATCTGGAATAACTACTATTACTTTATCAATAGTTACATGTACCCAGGTACAAAGAAGAAGAATTTTAGAGGCAAACACTTTTGTATGTGTTTACGTCATGTAACAACATATAGTATTCCATTTAGTAATATGTTGATGTCATATCGCAGAGGTCAAGGTCAGTAAGAATTGTATCGAAGAGGAGAAGAGGCATCTGTTTCTATAGAAAATTCGACTTTTTAGAGAATCTCTTCATATCATGTAAATCCTTTTTGGATATATCTGAAAAGGGTTAAATGAATCTTTCCTCTACAAGGAAACATTTAGTTGCATGTTAACCTCTGTTTATAACATAAGCTGCATATGTGGGTTGCTGAATATTTATTATCATTTTTTACATTTAAAACAAAATTCGTAAAAAAAAGTCTTCTCTTTCAGTGAAGCTATTCTTCATTTAGACAAACCCTTTTTGCAAGTTATTTTTTCTTTTATATTTGAGTTCAGAATGTACCTTCTGAAGGAAAATCGCACCAAATGAGGGGATCAAATTTAAAAGCCAGTTTTTGGGGGGTGGGGTGGGGGTGGAGGGTAGGTAGATGGGTCTTAAAAGCCAGAGTGAGACTAGTTACAAAAAATCCTACTTTATCAGCCATTAAAAAGGATTATCTTCCTTTTGCACTTCGTCAACTTTTATGAATGGATACAATAATGCATACTAAAATTATTTTAATAATACATGTGAATATAATTATACATTTTTTTTAATTGACTATACCATGTATTTTAGTTATTTTTTCCCCAAATCACGAATATTTTTATAAAAAGAAAGTATAGACGATTTATTTTTTAATAAGAAGAAATCTTTTTATCGACCATTTTACATTTAGGTGAAAGCATTGAATATTGCACATCTATGACAACGACAATGTCATCTGGACTTTTTTTCAAACTATATAGATGAACGGAAACAGGGATATTAGAACACGTGTTCCAAATGCAGTAACATAAAAAATGTATTTACAAACCGGAAACGTCGATCCTGATGTGCGTGTTTGATTTGATTCCCTCTGGCACTTAACAGCCTAATTAATTAGGCAAAAAAGTCCTTGACATTGTGGTTCTTTTGTAATGAAAAGTATATTGGCCTCATTTTTTCCGTAGTGTAAAGTGTAGGTGGATGATAATCACCGATGTGTGACGAGTTTTACATAATGTTATCTGATTTTCCTCCCGTCTTGCATACTTATGATTTTTTAAAGTAACAGGACCATAATTGCTTGATGCCAATAAAATCAAGCCTTAATCTGAACTAATTTCATAGACATATCGGTATTCAATAGATAAAACTCATTATTAATCAATTATACTTTATACTTTTCTTTTACTAACAATGTAGAATTGACTGCGTGGGAAATTTTTTCATTAAGGAATGAAATTTTTGCGCACTTTTTAGTGGAAATATCAATAAATTGGAAAAAAAAGTATTAAAATAACTCTGTTTAGTTGAATTTAATTACCCGCAAAGAGCTCTCGTTTTAGTAAATATAGGGTACTGTGTTATCTTCCCGGCAGTCTTTTAATTCGTTCATCTCACTATTTTCTTCCTTAATCTTCTCCTATATAAATTTAAACCGGTTGCCAAATTCAACTTATGAATTATGATTGGTGGTGTCCTGTAGATGTGTAGTAAGGTTTCGGAGTTTTCATTTCTTTCTAGGAGTTCGGAAAACGATGATTTTCCTCCAAACCTTTTCCCAGAACTCCTCTCACGCAAAATAATATTTGGAATATGATTGGTGGTGTCCTGTAAACCGGTTGCCAAATTCAACTTATGAATTATGATTGGTGGTGTCCTGTAGATGTGTAGTAAGGTTTCGGAGTTTTCATTTCTCTTTCTTGGAGTTTGGAAAACGATGATTTTCCTCCAAACCTTTTCCCAGAACTCCTCTCACGCAAAATAATATTTGGAATATGATTGGTGGTGTCCTGTAGATGTGCGAAATAAGGTTTTATTCGCTTTTCATGCTTTGGAGAAATAAGGGGCCGAAAATTTAGAAATCCTTTCAAGCCCCCCCCCTTTTTTTTTAAATTTACACATAAATTTTCTTTCAAAAACTCCGTATTAAACAGAATGCTTCATTAAATTCTTTAATTTCAGACTGGCAATAAATTTATCAATGAAGTACTACCATTACAAAGCCCATGGGTCACATGCTCATCTGAATATATTATTATGACAATGACATGAAAAATAAAGAAAAAAAATTGATGGTTTAAAATAATTTTAAAAGATTACACGTATTACCCAAAGAAACTGAAATGCCATACGAGTATTACTCTTCAAAATAACGACCCTGCAATAACCTAAGATTTCAATCAGAAATAGCTTGTAGTTAGTTTTTTTTTTTTTTTTTTTTTAAAAAAAAAAGAATGTGTTGATGATAACCGATTTCAATCGTTTTAGAACACGGGATGAAGATACCATGGGACTTTGCTGCTGTAAACGAGAGAGTCTTATCGAACACGATGATCACCATGACGACAAGAAAAGTGTCCTTGAACCACATGGAGAGAACGTTTCTGCATCTTCAATTCACCCTAGTCTCTTCTCCTCTAACTCCATTGCCAATCCTTGCCGACTGACGTGGTTAACAGACGTCCATGTCAATAATGTGGACTCCGAGGATGACGAGAAGAAGCATACCTGCCGAATTAGTGGGCTTTGTTGCCTTGACAACGGAAGAACTGTGCTTTTGGACCGAAATAATCAAACTTTAACCGTCTTTGACCCACAATTTAAATATGCATACAGACAAAAGATTAGAAAGCAACTCATTTCACTAACTTCGTTTGAATTTGATGACATTGCCATCTTAGAAACTGGTTTTATTGGATTGTACAATATTTCCGGGAAATACGTCACACGTCTTCCTAAACGGTTTGCCGTTTGCAAGAGTTCTAGAACAGTGGCGTTCAATGGTACTTGGTTTGCAGTATTGTATGTACAAGATGGTAAAGACTTCGTCAAAATTTACTCGAAAATTGGAAATGAATATGTAAATATACCTCTAAATGTTCAATTTGATAGGAAAAAATATCGATCAAATAACATAGAACTGGACAGGACTAACGACTTTTTATATATACCAAACATGTCCGAGAAGTGCATAACATGTGTGAATTTTCATGGGGAAGTAGTTTGGAACTCTGTAACTGTAGACTATATTTTACATCCCTCCTGTTTAAAGTTGGAGGGTAACTTTATCTTTTGCTGTGATTGGTTGACTAAAGGTGTCAATCTTGTCTCCTTAGATGGAAAACGATCAAGTTCTATTTGTATCGACGGCGTTAGGAAGGCAAGATTCATAGCGTTTCAAAGGAAGAAAAGCCATCTGATGATTTTTACTGACTTCAAATACAAACTGCGTATATTTGATGTCCTCTTGCCTCCGGAAGAGTCCTAAACTTTAAAATACTGATCGGAATATTATCTGTAAATCATCTCATCAAGGCTGAGATAAGACAAATCGCGCTAGGAAGGAGTGCTTTTGTTTGTTCGTTTGAACTCTTCTACCAGATCATTGTTAATTCTGCTTGTTAAAACTTTTGATTCGCCGACAAAATTATCATTGAGTGGGGCTCTTTTGCATCAATCTGATTTCCGTCAATAAAGAAAATGATCGATCTCTATTTCCTTTAGAACCCTTATTTTAATTATAAATTCGGAACCTGTACCAGTCTCTGCAGATCATTTCAGTAAAATAATGTGAGTGACCGATTCTGTTTGCTTTTTTCTCAGAATAGTACTTGTGCAATTAAGGACCTCTTGCAGTCTCAGAAAGTACTAGTACTCAAATAAGTATCTTCTCTCAATAAATATTTTGAAGCTACCAATTTCTTTAATGCATTTTGTTCAGACATGATGCTTTTCCCTCTAAAATTATATGATTTTTTAACCATTGTCTTTATTAGCATTTCTATATCGAAGTGAAAAGAAACAATATTCCTTCAAACAAACCAGAACATTTGACGAGATGTTTCCTGAGAATGTGTCATATATTTTCATCGTACCTAATTTAGTAGAAAGAAATGAAAACTAATGTTGATATTGATTAGAATTAATAATATCTTGATCAAATTGAATCTTAATTTGACAAGATACAAATGTAGTGGTCTTTATACACAGTCACACATTTAAAACAGTCACACTGAATCAATCCAGGGTGGAAAACTAATTGAATACCTAATAATAAATATTAGTTTGTACATGGTTTACCGACCTTATCTATGGTTTAAGTTGATAGCAGCTGCGCAAAGAATTCATGAATATGTGAAGAAAAAAATCATAAGAGCATTTAAGCAAGCAATTAAATTCTGAAAATACAAACACTATCTAGTATATACCACTGCCATAATTATAAGAATACTCGAAACACAGAAGCAGGAAAAATTCGAGGGGAAATCGCTTGCCTTTGTGAAACAAGATGTGTTTGTGAAACACTGATGCCCCCCTTATAGCAAAGGTTAAACTTTCTCAAATGCAAATCAAATATGTTGGTACCCAAAATAAGGTCTTGTCTCTAGAAATAAACCGGTGAAATATGAAAGCCCTAGCAACAACCATTGAATAGATATGGAAAAGATTAAAGTTTTTTTTTCAAAAGTATGTCAAACATCAAGGTCAAACAGTCAAAATTAATGGTGCCCAAGGAAAGGCATTGTCCAAGAAATACACAGGTGAAATATGAAAGCCGAAGCACTAATCGTTCAAAAGTTATGAACAAGGTTAAAGTTTTCCAAAAGTAGTTCAAACTCCAAGGTCGTGGTCAAAGGGTCAAAGTTGTTGGTATCCAAAGAAAGGTCTTCTCACAAGAATTTCATATGTGAAGTAGGAAAGCCCTAGAACCAACCGTTCAAAAGTTATGGCCAAGGTTAAAGTTTTTCAAAAGTGGGTCAAACTCCAAGGTCAAGGTCAAAAAGTCTAAGTTGCTGGTATTCAAAGGAAGGTCTTGTCACAAGGAATACACATTTGAAGTATGAAAGCCCTAGCACCAATTGTTCAAGAGTTATGGCCAAGGTTAAAGTTTGGTAAAAATTTTGCAAAAGTGGGTCAAACTTCAAGGTCGAGGTCAAAAGGTCAAATATAATGGTACCCAAAGAAAGATCTTGTCACAAGGAATACACATGTGAAATATGAAAGTCATAGCTCCAACCAATCAAAAGTTATTGGCAAGGTTAAAGTTTTTGCGGACAAACAGACGGACGAATAGGGCAAAAACTATATACCCCGAATCTTCGATACGGAGGCATAAAAAAATATATAGGTACAAATATATTCAAGACTTTTTATTCTACAAAACTTCAGTCTACTGTCTACGGAAGCGTATTAGTGCCATGTAATATTTTCTTTAAAATTGAAAATTCCAACTTTAAAGTTGGTTTCTCCAACTTTAAGGTTGGGAATTCCAACTTTAATCCTGGCTTTTCCAACTTTGAAGTTGGTAATTCCAACTTTAAAGTTGGCTTCTCCAACTTTAAGGTTGGCTTCTCCAACTTTAAAGTTGAAAATTTCAACTTTAATCTTGGCTTTTCCAACTTTGAGGTTGATAATTCCGACTTTAAAGTTGGCCTCTCCAACTATAAAGTTGAAAATTTCAACTTTAATCTTGGCTTTTCCAATATAAAATATAATTTTATATAGGATATAGAGAACATAGTAACTTCATACAACTCTGTAAATGAGAGCATTTCAACCATACCTATTTTAAAAGAGATAAGACATACATACATTTGTTGAGAATGTGTTTAAACAAACAGACCATATTAGGTGTTTGATTTATATAGGATGAATCAACATTTTTCATGCTACAAAGACATTTGTACAAAAAGGTATCGATTCTGAATTTGAAAATACAATTTTTCTTTCTTTCATCATATTGATGAAATTGTTTATATCCATTATAATTGTAAAATAGCAACACGAGTCTACAAATAAACTACTAAGTACTGTAAACCAACTTTTATTCGCGTGCGAGAAATTTTCGCGAGGTTCGCGGGAGCCTCGTCAACGCGAATATTTCTTGCCGCGAACCAGTCCTTAAAGTCTCTGTGTCTATTAACAACAGATCTAAAAAAGGCTTGATCGCGAAAATTAATCGTCGCGAACTAGTTTACCCCCAGTAAATCGCGAAATAAAGTCGCCGCGAATAAAAGTTGGTTTACAGTATTTGAATAAAATGTATGAAGCCCGAAACACATTTAAGTTGGAAAAGCCAAGATTAAAGTTGTAATTTCCAAGTTTAAAGTTAGAATTACCAATTTCTAGTTGGAATTTCCAACTTTAAAGTTGGAATTACCAACTTAAAAGTTGGAAAAGCCACGGAAAAGCCAACTATAGAGTTGGAATTACCAACATCAAAGTTAGAATTACCAAATTTGTTGTTGGAATTTCCAACTTTAAAGTTGGAAAAGCCATCTATAAAGTTGGAATTACCGACTTTAAAGTTGAAAAAGCAAAGGTTAAAGTTAGAATTACAGTGTACCAACTTAAGTTGGAAAACCAACTTAAAAAAATTAAAAAGATATTTCGTTGCACTAATACGCTTCCGTAACGGTCAAATTGAACATTGTTTTATTGCATGCTCAAATTCAAACTGTGTCTAAACCCCCAAAAGATCTTTTACTATATAGCAAGCTATAATGATCCTAGACATTTACCAAAGGAAAACTAACCCCAATTCCCAGTATTTTTTTCTAATTAAGATCTAGAGTAAGTGCAAGTTACTTCTTGGCATAAATTCTTTGCCTGAGTAGGCGAAATATTGATAGATCATAGATAATTCCCTGTTATTACTGCAAACCCATTCAAAACACGTTAAACGATTGCAACCTTTTTATACCTCCTCAAATTAGGCTGACCATGTTCAAAGCATTGATCAACCCAAAGTACCTTCTAATCTCGTTGATGCAGGCATGTCATTCAAGAACATGGGTCCAATTTTGAGTAATTTTCCGATTGTCGAAGTCGTCTTGAAAGTATATAACGATTGGTACGGGGCGGGGAGGGACATTTCGCTTCACACATTTATTGGCAGAATTTATAATACATCATCGATCTGTGATTCTTCATTCATGGCAATTTATTAAAAAAAAACAAACAAAAAAAAAACAACAAAAAAACAAAAAAAAAAAACAAAAAAAAACAAAACAAAACAAAACAAAAAAAAAGAAAGAAAAACAACAACAACAACAACAACAACAACAACAACAAAAAAAAAAAAAAAAAATTAAAAAAAAAACCTTTGATAGATTTAACTGCAAATTTGGGTTTTTTCAGTTCTTTTGATATGGATTGGTAATTGGTTCTCATTTTTTATATCAATGAATAGAGATTAAATTATGGGAGGCCATACTTTTTTAGGACCTAGAAAGAAATTTACACGAGTGATACTAGAGGAGAGATATGTTATTATTATATTTTATTAACTTGCCATTTTTATATCAGATGTATGGCATTCAAATTATCTCACAAAGTACTTTATATTTAAGGTATTCTACCTAATAGGACATAATTCTCTATCATCTATTGCAGAAAAGCTAAATCTCTATCATTATATATCCATCTCATTTAAAATACACTGGCATTCATCTAAATCATTTAGAGTAGGACTTACCAAGAGAAATTTTCATAAATATAATTATCTAAGCAGTAATTGTAATCAACGAAGATTGCATTAAGGTCTAACTACATAATTAGCTAATTTTTTAAAATAAAATTTTAAATACTAAGAATACAATCAAATGCTGTGGTGAAAAAGATGTATTTTCTCATAAGGAATGATACAAGAATAAACGTATACATCCTTCGAAATTACATAAAACTGCAAATATATAATCATGTTCGACAGAATTTTACATCATACATTACATAAAGGAATATTCTTGTTAAACAGCGTCCACAAGAACTTGTTATAACAGTTAACATGATATAAAATTTAATTTTTAAAAAAGTGAAATCTTTGCAAAATGACAATGGGTTCAATGATTATCGTTTGTCACATTTGGTGCTTTGAATTGAAATTAACGTTTAAATAAAAGACAAGGCATATGTATAGTAACGTCTCATCTGAGGAAACGTTCAAACCAGCTCGTATTGTGGAAGTTTGTCTCTGAAAACCTAAAATGGTTCTCAGCAAACACCAATACAACTATTAACTATTATACTGGTTGAAGACCAGAGGAGCTTAGGTGATGGTAAGGTGTCTGTCCGTCTCTTTGTCTGTTAGCAATTTTTCAAAATGCTACTCCTCCTCCAACTTGGAGCAATATACATTATA
The DNA here is from genome assembly GCF_033153115.1 of Saccostrea echinata. Lineage (NCBI taxonomy): Eukaryota > Metazoa > Mollusca > Bivalvia > Ostreida > Ostreidae > Saccostrea > Saccostrea echinata. The sequence continues at coordinate 5,640,784 of NW_026889757.1, read as the reverse complement.
CAATATATATATATATATATATATATATATATATATATATATATATATATATATATATATATATATATATATATATATATATATATATATATATATATAATCTTTTTGATTTCGACGAAGGGTGTAGTCATGGTTTTAAAAATAGAAATTTCTACGAATTCCTTACAGTTTTAGTCCGATTTTAATGAGACTCGGTACACAAGTAACCTACACTAAGATACATAATTCTAATCATCCGTCTTTGATTTCGATATTGCCATGGTTACTAAAATAGTAATTTTTATGAAATTATCTTCACACATTAACATTTGGATGAACATTGTTGGGGTATTAAAAAAAAGTGAAATAACATTTGATCATTTTTTTTTTTTATAAAAAGTCACATTTTCTACAGATATGGCCTGATTTCAATAAAACCTGGTACAATAACAACTTTCTTGTTTAACTCTCAGTAAGATTTAGCTATTAAAAACAGTACAGTTAATGATAATTCACAAAAATGTTAAGAATATTTAATTTTTTTATGCAATGATTTTTTTATGTAGTTAATTTTGGGTGGATGAATTGCTTAATCGTTTTCGAATACCTGTGTATGCCACTATAATTCTGCAATAAAAATTAACGATTTGTCTCAAAATTGTTCTTCAAATGCAATCACAATGAATTTTCTTTATTAATTTTTGAACTTTTGGGAATAATATACTATTCTTGCCATATTTAAATTTCCATTAAAATACAAACCCATTTGCTAAAACCTAAGTATTTTAAACTTATATTCAAAGAATCATGAATTATTATTATTATTAGAACGAACGTAAATCTAAACCCAATTTTAGATCATCGATTTGTTACTAGAAGCATACATTCAAAGGGTATTCTTCCCTTGACCGATAAATCATATCTAGTCTCCTTTTCTCTTTCACTGTTTTGTAATACTTAATACTGGGAGTATTTTATTTTTATACATATAATATTTCCAATGAAGTTAATCGCAAAAACTCACAGTCCCCGTAAATAGCAGTTATTTACCGGGGCTAACAGAAATTAAGTAACGTTTCGTTAGAACGCAACATTCATTAAGCTTTGTATGGTTTTTAGCCGCTAATAGTTTAGTATTATCTGCAATCGCCACCAGCGGTTTCTATGGCTTAGAGCTTTTTTTTCATTGCTTTTACAAGTTCGAACATGTGATGTAGATGATAAGAGTATTACATCTTCCAGGAGAGATTGAAAATTTTAATTTCAGAAAGGTATGTTTTTGAATTTTTTATTAAAATATCATTATTTTGTTTACTTATATATATATATATATATATATATATATATATATATATATATATATATATATATATATATATATATATATATATATATATATATATAAACTTGATACGATTTAAAGTTAAGTTGCTGTATTCATTTCAATAATAATTGGAGTTGCTTTTTTCAAATGTATTATGCAACATTTTAAAAAGGAAAACCTTTTTCTATTGATTCATAAAAGAAATGCAAGTAGAATAAAAATATCTTTCTCGGGAATATTAATGAAATATTAAGCACTCGCACAGAAGTATACTATAGAATATTATTTATGAATGTGAAACTTTTCAAAGATGAATATACGATGCAATTAATCACTTGATGCAATTGAACCAGAATAATCGTTTTCGTTATGGATAAAACCAAAATTGATATATACACTGTTTATGAACAAAATATATCATTTTAGATATAAAAGATGGACAATTTGCAAATATGTTTAATTCAGAATGATTTACATCAGTGATAAGAATGACGTCGGAAATACACTGTACTCTTTATTTTTCACATTTATAAATAACTTCTAAACTTCCACAAGAGGCACATATGTCTAAATATAATTAATCTGCCAAAATTTTTAACCTCATTTCAGATTACATTTTCCGCGAACCGTTGAACTCAAAATGGTTTGCGTGGAACATGAAGGTTAAAAATGGCTCGTTGTACTTCTATGTACCGTTTGATTTCCAATATCTTGCTTTACCTGGCATTGATTTCTTGAACATTTATATTCAAATTGAGTCTTCAAAGGAACTCGTTTTATTCTGAGCATGCAATCTTTGCATATATAGGACCATATATACTCGAGTATTATGTTATTCTTTTTTTTTTTATCCAGGAAAGAATACCTTTGTATGTTTTATGTCGCCCATTAGAACTTCAAAAATGTCGATGTTAATCATTAAAAATCTATTCAATAATTTTTTATTAATCAATATCTGTTATAGGTAGTTACATTAACGTGATGAGAGAGAGAGATAGAGAAAGAGAGAGTCTTTAAATAGTATCGCAATCGGAACTTAACACCGTTCATCTTCTGTTGCTTCCGATTTATGAATTAAAAAGTAAAAGCGTGAAATTTCTTTCCAACACGTGCACATGGAACCTATGCTTTAGTGACATATGTACAGTGTTGATCATGACCCTGCTGTTCTTATATATATATATATATATAATTAAAAAAATAACAGAACGCCGATTAAGACCCTTAATCGGCATACTTTTACTTTTTATTATTGGTATACGTATATAATATATTTCCAAGTTAAACTTTGATACCCTAGTATGGCCCAAACTTATCCTCGGGGGAATGATTTGAACAAGCTTGAATCTACTATATGTAAGAAAGCTTTCACGTATTATCTTTCACATATTAGGTTTCACATTTGTGGCTTTTGGAAAGAAGGCAAATTACCTCACCAAATTTTATCGACATGTACTTCTGTATCATCTCCCCTTGAAAGCGAGTGTGGCCCTTTTTTTTAAAACTGAAATCCTTCACCCAAAGATGCTTTATGGCAAGTTTGGTTTAATTTGGTCCAGTGGTCCTGGAGAAGAAATTGAAAATGTGAAAAATTGCATGACATATGACGAAGGACAAAAACAGATAGCAACCAAAAAATCCAATTGAAAGAGCTCTTGTTTTTCCCGTTCAATAGGTGCCTTTTAAAAGATGAGTTGTCCCTTTCATTATTATAACGAACTTGATTTTAATTCTACGTCTGAAAATCCTACTTATATTCACAGTTTACTTTCTATGGAAGAAAATTTTCAAAATCATATCTTAGTCCTAATACTTTTAGCATTCCAGTCAAACAAGGTGAGTTTGATCTACCCTATACTTCATAAAAATCCTTACAAAGATACGTTGCCGGGTTTAGCAAATGCTCTACCAAGCCCCTGTCTTTACTCCTCACAAAAATATTAATTGCTGTTGAGGAGAAATCTTAGACGTACTTGTACTGTTCAGCATATTTTAGAAGTGGTGTAAATTAAATTTGGATTCTCAGAAAGGACACGAAACTTGGAAAATTTCATATCTTGTGATTGGCCAAAATTGCTTTCTTAAAAATCACTCTGATTCTATTGTGGAAGTTGTTATTAAATGGATCCTGGAGTTCCTCATCGACATCATCCATGTAGTCTTCGGAGACCAGATCTTCCAACAAACTGTTTGAATGCCGATGGGAACTGATTGTGCTACTTTGTTAACCGATTTGTTTTTATATTCCTACGAAGCACATTTTTTTCCAAAAACTTTTAAATGAGAAGAAACCACTTGCTGTGGTCTTCAAGTAACTATTGTTAATTGATATATCAACTCGATATATCCCAGTAAACTAGAAATAAAAGATACCACAGAAACTGCCATATCTGTTTCATATTTTGATGTTTTACTGACCATAGAACTATACACGATAAGGGCCAACTAACAACTAAATTGTATGGCAAATTAAACGAGATGACCTCAGCTTTCATCGTCACCTTTTCTTATTTATGTAATGACATATCGCTATCGCCTAGCTGTTTATGGTGTTTATTCGAAACTCAAGAACATGCCCTGAGTACGAATGATTTTAAAACCTAAGCCGACTGCTGACAGAAAAGTTTATGTTACAGGGCTTTCAACAGGGCTTTTATAGTCAGCATTTCGTAAATTATTTCGTTATAATGACCTTGTCGGCAATTATAATCTATCATTAGGTTATATTTTGGCTGATGTGTTTCGTACCAATTATTAGGCCTTTGTTTTTATACTAAATTTGACTACGGAATATTCTGTTTCCTGATCAATACATAAGGCTCACGGCGGGTGTGACCAGTCGACAAGGAATGCCTCTCCTCGTAGGCACCTGATCCCACCTCTGGAATTTCCGGGAGTCCTTGTTTTATGATCTGTTCACAGTTTTGTATTGTTTGTAGTTTTTTTTAGAGCGATCACTACTCGTTATCTTTTACCTTTTCCATGTCACTTATCTGACGTCATTATCACTAAATCATTAGTATAAAATGATAAGGCAAACTTTCTATTTACAATAAATTACTAATTCTACGATGACACTTTGTTTTTCTGTGTATTAAGTAGTCAGACTTAATGAAAGCAATAAGTGATATTTGTAAAGGTATTGATTTTTTGTTGAAAATAGTAAGAATCTACTCTAAAATTAAAATGAACCCCTGGGGGATTTTGATTTCACAGCATATCATAACTATTCATTTTTTTTTTTTTTGTTAAAAGTCCAGTGGAAATGTAAGAGTTCAGCACACTGAATATGCATATTTTTTAAGGTAGAACCTATGTCGGAAAAGTCTTTGTCACAAGATTTTCAAACTTTTCAAAATGATAAATTAGCTCTCGCTTATCAAACAGTTAAAAATATATGGTATGTTTCTTTGTTATTAAATGTAGTGCAGTCTGTGCAACTTGGAATGATAATTCTACACTTTTTATACTTTCAGCCATTTTTAGGGGTACTGGTCATAAAGAATATAATATATAATAAATGAAGTGAATATAATAAATCACTAAAATACTTCTTCAAACATCGTCGTTTATAGACTTTATTAACTGAATCATATTAAGCAATATTATTCAAGAATAAATTCTTTTTTATTCAATTGACATAAAAGATTAAGTCCACATTTCAACGAATATAGGCAAATGTGCTCAATATTTTTTGAGTCAATTTACCACCTAAATTTGTAAATATTTTTCAAAAGTCTTTGTCAGAATGATTTAAATCTTTAATATGATGAAGAACATACCCAAATAATTACAAAAAGTGATTAAAATATATACCTTTCCCCGCAAACGAATGAGAACCATCCATACTTATCCATACTTCTTTTGTTGACCTTTTTGCACTTACCCAGGATTTAATTATTAAATTACTGTTTTGGGGTTACGATCAGATTTACAATGTGAATATTTATCAAAAAATGTATTTTTTTTTTTATTTAAAAAGATAATATTTTAGGGAAACATTATTATTATACACCAACCATTATGAATAATTAACAAATAATTATGAAAGGGAATGCACGTCATTTCATGATAGACATTACAAAATTTACACACAATTTTTAACAGATCTTTGACTCAGACACTTTTCATCAAGATATTGTACTATTTAGATTTCTTAGGATTTTTTATTTCCTTCAAAATAGTTGAATGTCATTCACATTATCACAGTTTTGTAACTTCATTACATGAGACATTCTTGAAGAAAGTATGGGAAAAAGTAACATTAAATTAATTATGACGTCATAATGGATCTAGCACCAAAAAGACAGTCTAAACTAATTTTCTCAGTATGACGTCATACGACGTAGGTTCTACGTTAAGTAAAATTGGACTTTTTTTTAACTATTTCAATTATTTCATCTTTGTCTGATATAATATTTGAATTGCATGATTACACCGTAGATTTCAGTTTATTAAATTCTAAATGAAAGGACAGATAACTCAACATAAAAGCACTATTTAATTTGGACTCTTCGGTGTGCAGTGTATAGAGGGGTCCTTAAAATGGAACCACAGAAACCATTCACGTTAGTAATTAGTAATTGTTCTTAAACTGCAATTGTGTGTAAAGGAAAATAGACTTTCTCAGGCCCGTAGGAAGCAATTTCAGTGTGGGATGGGGGCACAGCCATACATTTTTCAGTTGACAGTTGAGGGGGCATCACCAAAAAAAAAAAAAAAATAAAATAAAAAAAATTAAAAAAAAAAAAAAGGTCATCAGCCGTTTTTATTGAGGGGGCACAAGCATATAATATCTATGTTTACTATGGTAGTCTATATCTCGGCAAAATTATTGGGGGGGGGGCGGCCTCCCCGTGCCCCCCGGGTTCCTACGGCCATGTTTCTGCTCTGAAACCTAACCTATAACTGATTGATCACGAAGTTTCTCTTGTAAAGTTTAAATAAGCAGTAATGATTGACTAAAATTTTGCCAAGAATAGCGTGCTATATTCTTTTAATGTAAAGTTTGACTGTTACTTGTAATGTTTTATGTTATATCTGAAAATTGTAATCAATTTAAAAAAAAGCATTTCAGTGAACAGACTGTGGTTTTCACCTTAAGGACCCCTCTATACATTGCACACCGAAGAGTCCAAATTAAATAGTGCTTTTATGTTAAGTGATCTGTCCATTTAGAATTTAATAAACTGAAATTCATATTTTGTAATCATGCAATTCAAGTATTATATCAGACAAAGATGAAATAATTGAATACTTTATTTGAATGCATTCCAAAAAAATCCAATTTAAAGTAAGTAACGTTGATTTATGCTAATCAATAAGTTGTCTTTGAACACTTTTTGTGGGAGAGAATGACAGGAACCCTATGTTGAAAACGAGATAGATCGTCTCGATATTTTTAACTTTATAAAATGTTTTTTTCAAAGGAAAGAAAAAATAATAATAATACAATTCTTTCGGGTATAGGGGTCCTAATAGAAATTTGACAGGTAAGTTTCAAGGTCAAACCTGAATTACCGAACCGTTTTCTTAGCCCTTCTAAAAGCTTTGTCTTTTGCCTCCATTAAATCTAAAGTGTTAAAAACATTAGAACATAGTAAATATAACGTTCTGTCAACAGAACATCGAGAAATATATCCTGATTTGTACTGTTTCAATGCATGGACTTTTGAGTTCGATTAGTGTACTTCATCTTCATGTTTCATCAAGGGATATCAAAATTATATTTTAACTCTGGAACGTTCTTGGAACTAGGGTTAAGAAGGTTGACATTTTTCATTCAAATCATTGAAATATTTAATATTAATGTAATGATTTCTTCTCCATCACTATATGTACTACATAACAGAATATTAAAATGATCTCACAATAAGGAGATATGAAATGTGCAATTTTGTTGTCAAAAATAAGTGCACCTTCCTTTTACTTCTGTAAGACCAATTTATTGTAGAAATGTGAAATAAAAGAACAAGATTTTTTTTAGACATCTTTCAGCTCGCTTAAGATTAAATTTACGTAGCAATTGATGAATAAAAGCCATTACCGTAATAACAAAGTAGACATAAACTTTTTTTCTGTTATGAAATGGCAAAAAATAAGTAACCATGGATATTAAAATAGATTAAAGACAAACTTAATTGAACTTGATTAAAAAGGTAATCGAATGAAAATCTGAGAGGATTTAAAGAAACACATACACGAGTTCCTCAATCCCCCATTCTAAATATGGCTTCAGAAAAATTTCCATATTTCAACTTTGTCCGACTTAAAACATCTAAATTTATAAACCTTTTTACACACTATTCCCTTTTTGGTCATTTGTAAATTATTTAAGTAACTTGATCAACAGATAAACCCTATTTTTGTCTTCACGAATCGCCTTTTTCCAAACCTAAATGTGGTCATTGAATTTTCTGCACGCCCTGGAAAGATTTATATGCGAAGATCCCCAGCTTTGTTTGCCTAGGTTGTCTGTGTCGTCAGTTTACAGTTGATAGTACACAAAGTGACTTTCCTACTGTCATGTTAACATTATAAAACATTCCTTGTTCACTGGCAAAGAACTGGACTCTGAAGGCTTCTAAGAAGTAAGTTGGTTTTTTGAAACACTCTATATTTACTTAAGAATTCTGATACTTTAAAGTACTTAATAGGAAATCGCCAGGGTCATTTCAATGATAGTAAGTGAACAATATGTAAACTAAAGGTAGAAATTTAAAAAGATGGTAAAAATTGAATCATGAAAAAAAATCAATGTAAAGTGATAATGTAGCACAGGTATATTCTGTCTTCCATTTAGAATCTTTCGAGTATTAGCGTTTTAATATGAGAGAAGAAAATTGTGGTAGCTCACAAGAGCATCCTAATTATTTTCAAATTAAAGACGTTTTATGATAATATATCAATCTACTTGTCACAAACCCGTCTTTTTGCTAAGAGAAATTCTTCTATAAGGCAAATAATTAAATCTAATTACAAAGATATTGGATAGAATTTGCTTTTATAGCATTGACATGAAACCTTCTACATCAGATTTCATATGGTGAGTTAAAGTGTATTATTTTATATAATGGTTTTATATTTAGGAATTCAGTTTGTTAATATTTGTTCAACTTCCAAATTTTGCTATTATTTGACTTTGTGTTGAAATATGAAATATTCGTTTTTATTTTCAACCATTTATGATGCTTAACTAAGGTTTCGGTTGCATAAAACAAATAATATTCTTGCGTTCATATCTTGAACAAGAATACTTTATATATATATATATATATATATATATATATATATATATATATATATATATATATATATATATATATATATATATATATATAGTACTAAGTACATCGTTTGAATTTGGACTAGTGCACTTATCTGAAATTAATTAAGATAAACCTCTACTTCTCATACACCAATGAATCCAAGTATAAATGAGAAATGACCAGTGATGCTTTCAAGAAATCTTTAAATCAGCATCATGCATCTTTTTGCTGAGATTTATCTGTATTGGACGTACATGTAGAACCTTATTTAATAACGCGTAATAAAATAAGTAAAAGAAAGGACTTTAAAAGACAAATGTAAATGTACTCTACTTGTTTCTAAAGACCAATATTTCATCGTTTTTTAAGAGTATAGATATTGCTACAGTGTATTCTAACAGCAAATATTATTCATTTTTAGGTCACCCGGGCCACTCTGGTGACCTATTGCTTTCTGTTTTTGTCCGTCGCCGTGCGTTGTGTGATAACTTGTGAACATTTTCAACTTTCTCAGGAACGAGTGAACCAGTATCAACTTGTTTTGGTATATAGCATCCATGGGTAAAGATAGACAAATTTTGTACATTTAAGGTAAAATTCAGTGGTCTTGAGTCTATGGTTCAGTTCCCAGGGTGGGGATAAATTGTATCTTATCTTTTCTATTCTCGAATTGTTAGGAGGCAAGCTGAAGAAATATTTAAAAAAATAATAGTCCTCATAAAACAGTTAAATTTTTGTCACAAGACACCAGAGAGGTCCAATTTCAGGTGAGGCTAGAGTGGTCATAGCTTAAGTCGAATGCTGACTGAGTTTTTCATACTATAATTGTTAGATCATTGAATTGTCTATGGATTTTTCCTTTCCCCGATCATGACAGGGAACACAAGGCGGGTGAGACCGGTCGACAGGGGATGCTCACTCCTCCATGGCACCTGATCCCCTCTCTGATGCTTTTAGAGGTCCGTGTTTGCTCTGCTCCCGATTTGTATTGTTTCAATGGACTTTTGAGCTTGATTATGTTCGTTTTCTCAATATTTCATAGCCTGAGAACTCATGATACTCAGGTGACCATAAAGGCCCATGGGACTCTTGTTTGCTGTTACGATATATTTTTTGAAAGGGAGAGTTTCCAATTTCATTAGAACAGGGTATTGCATAGTGAAGCTTAATAGAAGTTCTGTACCTTGGCTAAATTGTAAATAAAACGTATTTTTATCGACTGAGTTATCAAAAAGCTATTTCTGAAGATAACCTACCATAATCACGGAAAAGATATTTAGTTCTCTATTTTAGTGGTGTGTTTACCTTGATATATAAATATTCAATTAGTCAATATAACAAAATACCACAGACTTCAAAAAACAAAGTTATTCAAAACTCAAAGGATAGTTTACCTTGGCATTTTAATACTCGTATCGTATGTCGTATGTATGTAGTTTATGCGAGTATTGCTTGATTTATATAACGTATAACCTATTCTAAAAGAACTATCCCAGGAATTCGATGTCAATCATATATGGTAAAAAAATCAAACACTATGTGGTATTAATGTTCAAAATAATTTTCTAAAAGGGTCTCTTACTGGATTTCACCCAGTTACTACTGAAATTCTATTTACAGTTTTTTTTTTAAAACTAGCGTTCCATATATATAATTACAACAAAACACTTTTTAGAAGACGTTTTACGACATCATCTATGGGTCTGAAGAGTCCCATTGAATACGTTTTTTAATTCATTATTCCTTTGATTATTAATTAGACCTTATAAATGGCAAATTATTGAACCATATATTATGCTTTTGATATTAGCCATTGTAATAAATCATATTTCATTACAGAACTGACTTTTGCAATATAAGGCAATGGTAGTCCTATTTTAGTAAAGAGCAGATTATGGATTCGAGTATTCGGAATACAGAGTGCAAATTAATGATATATGTCACATAAAAACAAAAGTTAATGGTCTTTACTATCGTACATGGTATTTTATAGGATAAGAAAAGGCAAACTATTTCTCAAAGTATATGGACGTTTTAATACCTTGAATGCACTAAATAATCCTCTTACTTTGAGAATAGATGGCTGTAAAAAGGTATAGAATAGTCTTTTGGAGCTTAAGAATTCTCATCTAATGATAATTTTCTTGCCTAATTAAAAAATTTCAATTTTTTTTATTAAAACTTTAAGCTGATTTTTTTTTATACCCCCCCCCCCCTCCTGATGGAGGTGTCCGTTCGTCTGTCTTGGAGGTATCCATCTCTTGTCCACAACTCCTTCTATACCACTGAATAAAATTTAATGAGACTTTCAAGAATCTTTATTACATAGTGTCATTGTGCACCTCCTATTTTATGTTTTGATCGGACTGTTATTTGGGCTTTCCCATAGCAAAATAGGGACTTTGTCTATATACTCGTGTTGAGCAGGGGTATCATTTTGTGAGCTCAGTGCTCACAGTACCTCTAGTTTCAACTGTTAAAGAAAATTCAATAACAGTATTACAAACAACATACTCAATATAGGGCATAATTATTGTAAATATGAAGGTATTTATTTGAATGTAGTATGTAAATTGGAGGATGAAATATGGCATTCAAATCAGCTTTGTCTTGAATTGTCGAACATTGTATAACGTGATGCAAACAAATTTCCATACCATTATCTCTGTGAATTTGGCCACAATCTTGAAAAATCTGGGATCTGATATCAAGAATATTGCAGTAAAAAATTGGCGTTATATGATACCAAATATGAGTTGTAAGGAGGTGGGTGAACATAGCTTGCAGAAAGCCTATAGCTTTAGATAAATTAGAGTAAAGTTCTCATTATTGAAGTTAATGAAACTATGATAAACAAAACTTTTCTGAGGAAAATTTTCTCGGTAAAATTTATTCTTTTATTAAAAGTTAATGTGGTATTTGAGGGGTTCGAACCATAGCATTAAAAACCCTAAGTATCATTTTCTTTCGAGACTAGCACGCTAACCACTAGACTACACATGTCTTGATGAATAGTGGCATTTAAATCAGGTTTGTGATATGACCCTTGACTTCAAGTATTTCTCGAAAAGATGCGAATGTTATATCTTAAAAGTATATTTTTAAGGTATAGTGGGTCTTTGCTCAATATTTGTGGTAATCAAAAAATGTATATTTTTATGCAAACTTTGAGGATTAACTTTCAAAAAAATGGAGCTAAGACCCACTCATATCGAAAAATAGTGTTTTAGTATGAGAAAATGACTTTTTTTGCCCTCTTTAGTGTGTGTATAATATTTCATGAGCAAATAATTTCAATCTTTTAGAGATTTTTGCAAATTGTAGAGATTTAACATAAAGAATATTTTAATGTTAGATGAAATATCAAGGAAAATTTTGATATAATTGAGATTCATTTTTTCATCTTCATGTTTGTCACACTATAGGCTTTTCGCTCGACATGTTCACCCATCCTCTTTTGATACCAATGGTATGGTCATTTTAAAACTAAATGAATATACATAGACATATGAATATACTGAAACTTAACTAAATAACTAAGGAATCAGCATAATGAGTCTGATATCTAGGCATTGGCATTTTAAAATCAGCAATAATCATATCCGGAATAGTAAGAAAAGTTCCGCCTAAATTTGAATTGACGGAATTATTGGAATTAGGAATATATTTGTGAAGAAGCTTTTGTTTTATCTCTCCGTCTGTACCATACAATTTGATAACAAAGGATTAAAACTTTCTGATAAAATCCATGTAATAAATAATTAATCCCGTCGTACGGTACCTCTAGCTTTAAGCCATATTGTCTTTTTGATTTTCCCCAAGTGTTCCGTAAATGAAGATCACAAAAACAAAGTGAAATGCATATTTTATTACACAGTCCATCCTTTAAGTAATGAAGAGGCAGTTATGCATATTGATAAGAGGAATTGAACATTATTAAAAAGAAATATTTATTTTCATTCAAAAAAATACTTCACGTAGTGTTTCTATAAAAATTACACCTGCAGCTTATGGAATTTATTATTTCGATAAATCTGAACAAGGAGCTGAAAAATCTTTATTATTTCGTAGCGTGGGACTCCATAAGGTTCAAGTATATAGCAAACCCAACAGGTAAACATATATGTCTTTACAGGCAGTAAGTTATCTCTCTCTCTCTTAAAAAAATATTTGATTCCGACACCAATTGTTCTGCTTCTACAACTTTTTTTTTCATTTTATTTTAACAGTCATGGAGAAAATGCTGTTTGCTGTGTTTTTCTGGATCTGTACAGGCTTGGCGCTTTCTCTGGAAGATTTTCCTAAATGGGGTACACAGAATGACAACAAATTTGGAGAAATTTTATCAAGAGTATCCAACGAACTGTTCAAGAAGGAACTCGCCAAAAGCGCCGGAATTTTGGGAGAACCTCGTTCAAACACAGATGACTTGATCTTGCTTCTCGGTACTATGGTCGAACAAAAGCCTATGACTTTTTGTCGAATTTTGTGGAATACCGGCGACGATGATAGCTTGGATGAATGTGTTGCGTTCCTCATGCAGATTAGAAATCAAATGTTGGTGAACAAAGAGCAAAAAAGACAAGGTACTTACAGATTTAACTCGAGTGGCTGGAAACGTAAAAAGCGCGATACTTCAAACAAATTGTCCAGAGAGGAAATTATGAAAATAATCCAACAAATTCTGAAGGTTAAGAAAAGGCGAAAATTCCAGGCTAGTGGATGGTGATTCGATGGAAAAACTGAAATATTGCTTTTGATGATTTTCTTTGACAATGAGTCTACATTTTGAATTGTAAATGTTGATTTACAAATAAATGATGGAACTGGGACCGATGTGAAATGGATTAATGAAAGGCGATATGTTTGGATAAATATGGACATTTTCACCGACCAAAATCAGGCTTTCATATTTTGTAGAATAAATGCTAGTTTTCTTAACTTTGCAAAGATATTATTTCTTGTGAATAATTTCTATTTTGATTGACCAAATGTGTTTAAGACTAGAAATAAACTGATATCTGTCTTTTCTGTAAAATTTACGCACCAAATATTTTTGTAGTAGAATTCTATTTTTTTTTAAATGATCATGCATTAAAAGTAATCTTATTTAAGATGATGAGAATTAAAACGAGATAATTTTCCTAAACATTGATTTTTTTTTGTACATCTACAAAATATATGTTTGGCGAATTTGAAATCAAAATAAATAAAAGAAACATTAAACATTGTATTTCTTTGAAAAACAATCGTTGATGCCTTCTTTTTGAAGCAATACCTCTATCTAAGCCCACAAGCAGCTTTCCCAATTCTGACTTGTAATACTCATAATAAATTGCAATGGCACAATTCCCAGCTTCTGGTATATAATAAATACTGAAAATAAATCTTCAGTCTCAATGTGTTTTGTTCACAAAGTCCACCTGCGACGTTTACTTGAGGAAGGACTCAGTTAGAATGCTCACATGAATTATTTGTTGCTTTAGGACAATATCTTATGAATTAGATTTGATGGAGATCATTGTCTGACGTCATAACGTCAGATGCTTCTGGTTAGATGAATCATTTAATGAAAACTCGTTCTTGAAATTTTCATACCAATGTTGATTTCACATTGAATAACAAAAAGAGGACTGCTGGAATATGTTAAACTTTCTATTGAAATTCGAGTATTGGAAGCTAAAACAAACATTTTTGGTATCTTTACTACCACAATTTAGATTGCATAACATTGATAGCATATTTGGTTATTTAGCGATCCATTTTCGAAATTCCCATCAAAACAGCACAAAAGACGCTGGTCAACACTAGGTGAACATCCTTATTAAATCAATCTTTAATTATAGATTTCATCTCCTCCCTGTCTTCACAACACAAATTTGTATGTGCGGAACAAGAAAAACATTGGTGTTTTTTGATTTACTGTAAAAAATGATGTTTAACGTGTGTTTAATTTTTAAACAGTCGTGTTTTACAATTAAACATAGTGGGTTTAAATACAAAACATTAGCGTTTTATAAATAAACACTGCTATTTCAACTGGTGTTCAATTAGTATGGTGTTTAATCATCCATCTTAAACTCGTAAAGTTCATAGGCATCAAATCAAAAAATAAATTAGGTGTTGCTTCTCAGTATTGCTGTGTGCATTTGCCATTTGTATAATTTCTTAATTTATGAAGTAAATCCGCACATAGAAGATATTTTTCGACACATAAAAAAATACGAATAGCCAGGCAATATGTTGACTTTAGATCATACCAATAGCAATTACAATTAACATTAACAATTAACATTAATTTATAGTAATTTTGTACCAAAAAATCATAATTTTCATAAACTGTTAAAGGGGAAAAAGAAACATATATTATGATGATTTTTATAATTTTATCAATATTTTAATCACCGGTGTTTAACACGAGTGTTCATTTCTTAACCATCATATAGGCCTATTTATAAATTAAACACATGGTATTTATATAGAAATTGCAAATTAAACACCCGTGTTTAATACGTTATGATAGAAAATGACGCAATTGATTATGTCGTAACATGCCATTTGAACGCAGAAGATGCAGAATCGCGCATATACTGCCAAGAAACACCATATCTAGGAAGGAAACAGGAGGTATTTATACATTTCTTTTTATAAAATCTGAAAAAAAAAGATTGTTAAATACATTAAAGATCTTTAATGCTTTTCATTTATGAAATGCAGGATTGTTTCCTATCGTTAGTAATCGTCTGAGTACAATGCGGCCATGCAAAGCGGTAGACGATAAAATATTTGTAGTCTTTTAGTACTTTGACATCTAATTAATTTGCAGGGACGTTCATCTGTTATTGTGAATCCTGAGAAGTATACATTACTTGATAAAGGAAAGGGATTTTAAACGAAGATCATACTTAACCTTGAGAGGTGAGTTTAAAGGGCATTCAAAGAGAAAGGGTCACCCCCCCCCCCTCCCTACACACACACACACCATTGATTCCTGGTATGTAAATGTAATCCAATTACCTGCCCTTGATAAAATTTATGCTCCCTATCACGCATTATTATGATTATTTGCTGACCATACACAACACATGAGCGTTTTTATTTACAATTATTTACGTTTGTTCTACTGGCATGTGGCGATATCGAGGTCAATCCGGGGCCTAATATTGAAAATGTCCTTGACATTTTACACCTCAATATCCGAAGTATTAGACACAAAATAGGTCATTTAAACTCGTTTGTTCATGATTTCGACATACTATGTTTTACTGAAACCCATCTTGACCATACCGTACACAATGATGATTTACACTTCGATGGGTTTTGTAATATTTTGCGAAAAGATAGAAACTGTTTTGGGGGTGGTGTTATGATCTACTTATCTAATAAAATACGGGCTGTTAGGCGCCAGGAATTTGAACCAGCTGACGTTGAATGCATATGGATCGAAATAGATAACCATACCTGTAAATATTTTTTATGCTGTGTATATCGTCCTTCGAACTCCGAGAGCAGTTTCTGGACCAAACTTTCATGGTGTATTGATAAAGTAGGTGAACATTCGAATAAGATAGTATTAGTCGGTGATATTAATGTTGATTTCTTTAATGCTCCACAAACACATATCATCCGTGAAATGATCACAACACACAATTTAGTTAACAATATCCATGAACCAACAAGAACTACGAACACGTCGAGCACGCTTCTTGACCCCATTCTCACTTCTGTTGATATTCAAGTTACCGAATCGGGCACGTTAATAATGGAGTCGTCCATAAGTGATCATAGAGCTACTTATATCTCGCTTTCTTCAAATATAAATTATAATCGTTCTTATAAAAGAAAAGTGTGGGTTTATAAAAATGCGGACTTTGAAAAACTAAACTATTTAATTGAGAATTGTAACTGGAATAAAATCATCAATGAAGCTGATACTATAGATCTGGCTACAGAAAATTTCACATCTGAATTTCTTACCAGTGTTCGTGAATGTGTACCGGAACAAACAGTAACCATTCGTCCTCGTGACAAACCATGGTTTGATTCAGTATTACGAAAAACAATAAGAATCAGAAACCGTCTTCGTAATAAAGCACTTAAAACAAAAAAAGATTCTGACTGGTCCGCATATAGAAAGGTACGAAACTCGGTTAACAATATGAAAAAACATGCGATGGCGAATTATTACGATAATATAGAAACATACTTAAATGATTCAAGTAAAAATAATAACAAACTCTACTGGAAGTTGATGAAGGATTCATTTAACGTTAAACTCTCTAACGAATTACCACCAATACAAATACATAATGATAACGGTGTAAAAAAGCTGGCTTATTCTGATTTTGACAAGACTGAAGCTTTAAATTCTTATTTTTCATCTATTTCAGCTATTGATGATTCAAATGAAACACTGCCAAACATGTATAGTCTGTGTAGTGACAAATTTTGTAAAATTACAATTGAAGAACAGGAAGTAGTAGACATTATTTCAATACTCCCAGTGAACAAAGCTATAGGTCCTGACTGTGTTAGCCATAAGATGTTAAAATCTACATGCCATTCTGTTGTCAAACCACTTACTATGTTGTTTAATAGGTCTTTATTAGAAAGAACATTTCCATCTTTATGGAAATTAGCTCATGTTATTCCTCTTTTTAAAAAGGATGATCCCTCTTTGGTGTCTAATTATAGACCTGTGTCACTATTATCTTGTGTTAGTAAAATTATGGAAAGAATTATTTTTAAACATGTGTACAATTATTTCCATAGCAATAATCTGTTTTATCGATATCAAGCCGGTTTTCTACCCGGTCATTCTACTGTGTACCAATTACTAGAAACCTATCATAACATTGTACAAAACATTGATGAAGGTAAATCATGTTGTATGGTTTTTTGTGATCTTTCAAAAGCTTTTGACAGGGTGTGGCACAAAGGTCTTATTTTTAAATTACAAACTTATGGTATATTTGGTGATCTCCTTCAGTGGTTCTCTAGTTATTTAAGTCATAGGTCACAAAGAGTTATGTATAAGGATTTGTTATCGTCAAAACTTGATATATTTGCAGGTGTACCCCAGGGCTCTGTCTTGGGGCCACTTTTATTTCTGATTTATGTAAACGATGTGGCTGAAAATATGTTGTCAATGTGTAGATTATTTGCGGTTGACAATTCGCTTCAACAATCCTCATACAATATTTTAGACATTGAATATAAGTTAAACCACGATTTACATATTTTGGAATTATGGTCAAATAAGTGGCTTCTAAAATTTAACCCATCTAAAACTAAGGTTATTTTTTTTCAACACGAAAACTACTTCTGTTACGCCTCAATTATTTTTTAAAGGTGACAGACTGGAATGTGTTCCAGTCCATCGACACTTAGGTCTACTTTTGTCACAAAACCTCAGCTGGTCTACATATATTGACGGTATTGTAAACAATGCTTATAAGAAACTTGGGCTTTTGAAAAAACTTAAGTACAAACTGAGTAGAAGTAACCTTTCAAAATTGTACACTACCTTCATTAGACCTACGCTTGAATACGCTTCTATTGTTTGGGATGGCTGCTTTAAACACGATGCTGATAAGCTTGAAAAAGTGCAACTAGCTGCCGCTAGAATTGTCACAGGGCTTCCTATTTTTGTATCTTCAGAAACACTTTATTTAGAAACTGGGTGGGAAACTTTAAAATCCAGGCGCTATATTGCAAAAATGACTACTATGTTCAAAATTCATAAAGGGGATGTTCCTATGTATTTGAGTAATATTGTCCCCAACACGCATGAAAATGTATCAAAATATAATACCCGTAATAAAGAACAGTTTATTGTCCCACGATGTAGATTAGAAGTATACAAAAGGTCCTTTGTACCAGATGCTGTGAAGCAGTGGAATTTATTAAAAGTAGAAGCGAGAGAAGCCATCTCAATTAATTCATCCCGTAAAAACTTATGGTCTATTACAAAAGTCAGCAATCCGCCAACATATTTTTCTTTTGGTAAACGCTATACAAACATAATTCATACCAAACTAAGACACAACTGTTTACTTAATTATGATCTTTATAAACGAAATATTATCGATAATCCTTTTTGTTCATGTGGTAAATACGAAGATGTTTATCATTTCTTTTTTGCATGTAGAAATTATCCAAATGCTAGAAATAAGCTTTTTAACCGCCTGTTTTTGCTTGACGAGTTGGTCAATATTGACACAAATTTGTTACTTTGGGGTGACACAGATTTGCCTCTACAAACTAATCACACAATATTTGCTGCTGTCCATAAATTTATTGATGAAACCTGTAGATTTTAAATTGCTATGTTATTGAACAGAACTTTCAATCATGTTACTTGTTAAATTAATATTTCTATGCAATTTTTTTTTCTTTGCATGACAATTGTTATATTTAAGGAGAGGAACCAGTAAGTTGTAAGAACTTGTTTCCGATCCATTTGTTTATGTCAATAAAATATGTTCAAAACACATGAGCGTTAACAACATGCAACAATACTATAATCGCGCAAGTACCAACAATAATTTTCATCCCCAGCCCGCGTAATTTAAGGAGACTTTACATTTTTGGGGTTTACATGATAGAAAATATCCTGGATAACCCCCTCCCCTTCTCTTAATTGTTGCTGTTGGGCTGCTCCTGCAGGTACATTAATATTTAATTTTTTAGTGTATACACAGTTTGTACGCTTATATGATTTATTTGTATTGCAGATTTTTATTCCAAACTTGTTTCTCAGTATAAATTATATAATTAAAATTGGCGTAAAGAATAACAATTTTTTTTCGATCTCAATGTTTTCTCATACAGAAAATTTTCTGAATTTGCATAGTGAATATTTTTTCAGGACATCTCTGATGAGAAGAAGGAACTAGAACTACTAAGGGTGAATAAAATTTTGGAGAATGGAAAACTGGAGATCATCATCCGTTGCAGAAGAACCTGAATTTTACACACAGGCAGAGGAGCTAGACTGTTTAACTCGGTTAGAATATTATATGAAAAGTGAGTGATACCCCGGCAGTTTGCAAGAATAGTTAACGAATTTAGTTCTTTACACGTCAAAATTTGAAAATTTCTTCATTTGGTTAAAACTTTGTATATTAATGAAAGTAAACTTGTCACATGTTTAACTGGATTTATTAGTGTAATACATATATATCCCTTACCCAGACAACAAATAACATTTTCAGCCTTTTTGCATTATATTTATTTATGAATTTGTTTGTTTTATTTTTAAAAAAAAAATGATGTAAAGGACACCCTTGCCCTTTTTTTAAAATAATATTTCAAAATTTTACTCCTGAAAAATATTTCATTGTATTAAGCGATAATGTATGTATTTTTCCCTATTTCAAAGACCCCCCCCCCTTTCCACCACCAATTTTATTGGAATTTAGTTCACATGCAGGTTTTACATGTTCATGCTAGTTTGTTTTGATAATTCTATTTTTCAGCTTGAATTGAACTATGTATCATCAAGCACAGTGTGTTTTGTACTGTTTTATGTTTGTTTTTAATAAAAATGTTGAAAACTTATAAACATGTTTAAGTGTTTATTTATTTGGTAAATTAAACACGTTGAAGTGTTTAAAAATTGACGTATAAACATGTTTAAGTGATTATTATCTGTTGCATCGAATAAACATGTTTAAGTGTTTAAGTGTTTAGGTTGAACGTGTTTATTAATAAAACATGAAATGTTTAAATTTTAAACACGTACTGTGTTTATTAAGTAAACTCTTTGTGTTTATTCAGTGTTTAATCTTTAAACATTTTGTGTTTTTGAAGTGTTTAGTATTTAAACAGAATGAGAAGAAGTATTTAAATGTTAAATCTATGTGTTTAGAATTTAAACATTCTAACGTGTTTATTTCTTAAACACTTCACAAGGTGTTTAAATTTTAAACGTGTTGAAGTGTTTATTATCTGTGGCAATTTGGTGTTTATTTTTAAAACACTTATTTTTTTACAGTGTACGTGTTAGAGATAAAGATGAAATTAATTAGTTATTCACGTAATAATTTTAAAAGTGTTTTTGCTTTAACCTTCAGATTTTTAGATATAAGGAACGAGACTTTTACGTTTTGAAAAATAACTCAAAAGTCTCTACACCAGTGAGTATTTAAGAAAACTTCATCCAAAAATACAAAAAAATGTTTTAGATGTAAAAAACTGTATGTAATTTTCATTAAACTGCAGAGATACCTGTTCAATTTAAATGTACCACTTCTATTTTGGTTGTATACCCCGAGATATTACATGCTGCTGCTTCTTCATTATATAATGATACTTTATAATATGGTGATTTTCTGTCATTTTCTTACAAAATCTATAAAATTTATAATATTTTTGTGAAATATTTGACAAACAAACTTCTGGAAAGCAAGACAAGGCTAAATTCAACACGTGTCGAAAACATTGTTGCATGCATCGCTTATTGCTTATAAGAAATATGCTTATGAACTTTTTGAAAAAAGAAAATGAAATAACGCCAGATATTGTTTGCTGTTTGTCTGAGAATTTGAAACGTTGGTATTTAAGATACATCTGAGATGATGAAGAATCGAGTGTTTTAAGTATGGTGGGTCTCAACCAGACTGAATTCAGGGAATGTAGGACACCTATGTGTAATATTCCAAAACCAACATTAGAGAATTTGCTTGAAAATGACTTTGATATTGCTGACATTGCTAAACCCTTTAGAGTATCAGAGTAAACCATATGTAGCAGAATGACGCTCAATGAATTGAGTAAAAGTGAGTTTTTCCTTCATAAACAAAGACGATCTTGAAACATAGATTGGAGATTTAAAAAAAAATCCTCTGTGTATTGAAAATATATTGAGACACACTCGATTCTTAGATTTATCATCTCGGCTCTATTTGAACAAGCAACGGCTTCAAGTCCGTGAACAGACAGCTTACAAATGATATATGGTGGGGTTTTTTTCTTTTCAAAATATTCATAAGCATGCTGCAATCACAATTATGCTTTCCACACTGAAGAAATGAGCTCCCGTCTTGTTTTCCAGAAGTTTTGATTCTCAACATTACACCAAAATATCATGAATTTCGACAGAAAATACTCAGTACTAGTAACAAATAATCATCAAATCTTTTAAATATTATCATATAGTGAAGGAGTAATATCATATAATGGAGGAGTATCAGTATATAATGAAGGAGTATTATCATATAATGAAGGAGTATCAGCATATAATGAAGGAGTATCAGCATATAATGGAGGAGTATCAGCATATAATGAAGGAGTATCAGCATATAATGAAGGAGTATCAGCATATAGTGAAGGAGTATCAGTATATAATGAAGGAGTATCAGCATATAATGAAGGAGTATCAGCATATAATGAAGGAGTATCAGTATATAGTGAAGGAGTATCAGCATATAATGAAGGAGTATCAGCATATAATGAAGGAGTATCAGCATATAATGAAGGAGTATCAGCATATAATGAAGGAGTATCAGCATATAGTGAAGGACTATCAGCATATAAAGAAGGAGTATCAGCATATAATGAAGGAGTATTATCATATAATGGAGGAGTATCAGCATATAATGAAGGAGTATCAGCATATAATGAAGGAGTATCAGCATATAATGAAGGAGTATCAGCATATAAAGAAGGAGTATCAGCATATAATGAAGGAGTATCAGCATATAATGAAGGAGTATCAGCATATAATGAAGGAGTATCAGCATATAGTGAAGTAGTATCAGCATATAAAGAAGGAGTATCAGCATATAGTGAAGGAGTATCAGCATATAATGAAGGAGTATCAGCATATAATGGAGGAGTATCAGCATATAATGAAGGAGTATCAGCATATAATGAAGGAGTATCAGCATATAGTGAAGTAGTATCAGCATATAATAAGGTAGTATCAGCATATAGTGAAGGAGTATCAGTATATAATGAAGGAGTATCAGCATATAATGAAGGAGTATCAGCATATAATGAAGGAGTATCAGCATATAATAAGGTAGTATCAGCATATAGTGAAGGAGTATCAGTATATAATGAAGGAGTATCAGCATATAATGAAGGAGTATCAGCATATAATGAAGGAGTATCAGCATATAATAAGGTAGTATCAGCATATAATGAAGGAGTATCAGCGTATAGTGAAGGAGTATCAGCATATAATAAGGTAGTATCAGCATATAGTGAAGGAGTATCAGTATATAATGAAGGAGTATCAGCATATAATGAAGGAGTATCAGCATATAGTGAAGGAGTATCAGCATATAATAAGGTAGTATCAGCATATAGTGAAGGAGTATCAGCATATAATAAGGTAGTATCAGCATATAATGAAGGAGTATCAGCATATAATGAAGTAGTATCAGCATATAGTGAAGGAGTATCAGCATATAATAGGGTAGTATCAGCATATAGTGAAGGAGTATCAGCATATAATAAAAGAGGAGTATCAGCATATAATGAAGGAGTATCAGCATATAATAAGGTAGTATCAGCATATAATGAAGGAGTATCAGCATATAATAAAAGAGGAGTATCAGCATATAATGGAGGAGTATCAGCATATAATAAGATAGTATCAGCATATAGTGAAGGAGTATCAGCATATAATAAAAGAGGAGTATCAGCATATAATGAAGGAGTATCAGCATATAATGAAGGAGTATCAGCATATAATAAGGTAGTATCAGCATATAATAAAAGAATGAGTATCAGCATATAAAGAAGGAGTATCAGCATATAATGAAGTAGTATCAGCATATAATGAAGGAGTATCAGCATATAATGAAGGAGTGTCAGCATATAGTGAAGGAGTATCAGCATATAGTGAAGGAGTATCAGTATATAATGAAGGAGTATCAGCATATAAGAAAGGAGTATCAGCAAATAATGAAGGAGTATCAGCATATAATGAAGGAGTATCAGCATATAATGAAGGAGTATCAGTATATAATGAAGGAGTTTCAGCATATAATGAAGGAGTATCGGCATATTATGAAGAAGTAGCAGCACGAAATGGCAGTCTTCATGTAAAGAAGAAAGACAACACGAAAGTATCATTACATAAAGATGTTTCATCAGATACATATAATGAGTAGTAATGAGTGAGTATCAGCATATGATGTCAAAGTTTCATCTCGACACACATGTATAATCGTATAATGAAGAAGTATCAGCATATAATGAAGAAATGTCATTGCAACCATGAATATTTTTCACACAAGGCATTTAAGGCCTTCCGTATCTTTTTCTTGTTTGTTGCTGTAGTTTGTAGTACACTCTCTCTTGTGTTGTTGTAGCATACCCTTGTATTTTCACGATTAATCATGACGACTTATTATCGGCCGCTGGAGCGGTCGGTCTATTTGTGGTTGTGTTAGAAAGTGCACATGGGGAAATGAGACGCTATTTCTTTAACAGTAAAGTAAAATAATTCGTTAATGATATTATCATAACATGCATAAAAATTGAGCAAAATATTTTTAAAACTTCTTTTGAACTAAATCTTAATTGTTGTTATTATGTTTTGAATTCAATTTGATTTCTCATTATTAATTTATGATTATATAAAAAGGGTTTACAATAGGTACTCCTCATAAATCGTTATGATTTTCCGGATAAAAAGTGATGAATAAAAATTGAAAAGTTGGTAAAACTAGTAAAAATTGTTTTGAATATGCTACAGCTCGAATAACACAAGGATGATTTTTCTTCCACACAGTGCATCGTGTTGTCCATCTCCGCGCCGTTAAGCATAGTCTGCAGAAACCATCGGCATCAGATCACGTGACAAAGATCCAGGGTATCAGCGCGTGGTTCACTTTCTTGATGACAATACATTCTTATCATTTATCACTGATTATCGATGAATCAACTTAATGAAAAAATGCACTGAAATTTCATTCCTATTTATCTTGCAATTTTTGCTTTTTATGGAAGACAGTCTAAAAAAATGTTCTCTCTTTCAGCTTTAAATGACTTGCGCTTTCCTTGAATGCTTACTTGTGAAAGTACTTTTTAAAATGCTAAATTTGTTTTGCAGCCAATTTGATGCTTTGCATCATTTTTACTTGTTTTTATTATTGCACCTCATGTACCAGTGACATGGTGTAAGCGAAATAAATGAACATGGGTTCGAATCACAACGCGGGACAAGATCGAATAAACTAAGGTCCCACGTAGTATTAAAGACTAAAGACTATCTTGAGAAAATCTCTTACTGCTCAGTGACCGTAAGTATTGAGAACAATTAAAAGATTTGCAGCCTTACACAGGCAATTGGTGGCGTCACATCATGAGTGAAATATTCACAAACAGACATAGAGCAAACCTACTTTAAAGAACAACAACTCTGAAATGATACCGTCAAATGAGTTAAAACATTCTATTCAAATACCTAGAGGTTTTTTGCATGTCAAACGTTGCAATATTCGAACTTTTCCATTTTCCATTTGTATTGTAAAAATATACAATGCAAATGGAAATTTATGGAATACAAATGGAAAATTATACAATAAAAAATGGAAAATTAAACAATACAAATGGAAAATTATAGAATACAAATAAAATTATACAATACAAATGAAAAATTATACAATACAAATGGAAAATAATACAATACAAATGGAAAAGATCGAATATTGCACCGTTTGACATGCCATAGACATGTGTTTATAAAAATTTCTCTTGATAGGAAATCAAAATATGTTTTAAAACATTCTCGGTGACTGTAATACCCTATCAACCCTTAGAATGACAAATGAAAAACTTTGACTGGTTTAACGACAAGCTGAGCATGTGTATTGAGATATCTTATTAGAAAAATTACATCCGAGTGGAAAAAATTCACTTTTTCAATGTTGCGATATCAGAACGTAACAGTGTCACCCTATAGGAATGATAATAAGCGTAAAATTAAAACCAATTAACAGGCAATTTTTAAGATTCCATATTTTATCATAAAATCTTTCTAATTTTGCACGAAATGTCAGTTAATTTTTGTCGTTCTTTTTTGTTTCGATCATTGGTATTCTCCCCCAATTACCTAGATATAGCTAAAACATGAAAAATTAGATAACATTTACAGCAACCGTTTAAAAAGCTGAGACAGAAATGGTGAAACACATCGATCGAGTCAATAAGTTTATTTTCGAAAAATCTTTGCAAACAAAACCACATAGCGAAACACTGCATAACAATTGTTCCCTGCATTCGACCTTCTCTCTTACATCACTACGGAGGAGTATTCTGTAAAATTAACAGAAAATGTCAAAAGTCATTCTTATGCAAGTTAATATAATTTTCTTTCACAATTTTTTTTCCAGATAAATACATTTTACAGAGAAAAATAATATTTAGAACAAATAATAAATTAGAAAATACTCATATCAAAACGGTGTATATTATTTCAAATACTTAGTACCTAGAAATATACATGAGTAAACAAAGAGTATATACATTAAATACTCACCTTCCCAATTAAGTTTCCCATCGCCATTTTTATCCCCCGTCATATAAAACATGTCCACAGTGTCCTGTGCGTCCCGAGGGGAGAGGCCGACATTAATAGCGATCTGAATCAACTCGTCCCTGGACACATATCCATCTCTATTAGAATCTTCCAACTGGAACCACTCCTTAGCCTTAGAGAGGCCATAAGAAGGGGACACAACTTCTGTTATGTAGTCCGGGATAAAATCAATAATCCCATTACCTATTTTTGCGAAATAAAGAATATCATTTTACTGATTTAAATATGATTTGTAGTCTACTTATTAATACATAATTCGATTTCCAGAAATTATTAGTATATTATTGAATAATAATATTCTGTCTCGAAGAAATAGATCCCCCCAAGTTTTGGAAGAGAGAATTTTTCGCCAAAAACCAAGTTAATTTATTTAAAATTTAAAGCGAACCATATTGATACTAGCAGGCAATTGAATAAAAGAAAGGGGGGTTTGTAAAAATACCAATTTCGTAATATTTTAAAAACTTAATGCCAAACTTTTGTTGCAAGTGGGTCATAGGGAACAAAACTCAAAACCGTACTGTACATCTTCTTGCCACCTAACTTTTAAATGCTTGGTGTCAGGGCTTCAAATTTCACACAAGTGTATTCCTTGTGACAAGACCTTTCTTTGGGTACCAACCTATTTGACCTCTTGACCTTAGAGTTTGACATACTTTTGCAAAAATTTACCAAACTTTAACCTTAGCCATAACTTTTGAACGGTTGCTGCTGCTAAGGCTTTCATATTTCACTTATGTATTCTTTATGCCAAGACATTTACTTTGGTACCAATATTTTTGACCTCATGACATTGACCTTGTAGTATAACCTACTTTTTGAAAAACTTTAACCTAGGTAATATTTTTAAATGGTTGATTCTTGGACTATTTCACATGCTTAGGCCTTGTGACAAGATCTTTCTTTGGATATCAACATTTTTGAACTCTTGACCTTGGAGTTTGACCTACATTTGAAAAACTCTATACTTGGCCTTGAGCTGCTTCACAAACGCATCTTGTTTGTTTATGAAAACAACAGTTTCTCCTGCGTGGTTAGAGTTTGTACCAAACTGGAGTCTGAGTTTAAGACATTTAGGATATTGGGGTCATGCATATATTTTTATGTGGTTTTGTTTTTTTTTTAATGTGTAAAATTTTGAAACTGGAAAAAAAACACATGGTTTGAAAAAGTCATGCAATCAAGGACAATTCCTGATTAAGATGAATTTTTTAGCCTAGAAATTTAGTGAAAGAGACATTTTTCTTATCAGAGGATCACATTCCAAAATCAACCACCGAATCTCAAAATTAATCCCACATCCTACCGCGAAAAATTGACTGAGATAATAGTCACAATATAGTTATAAACTAAGAATCACCTTCCCATTTTTGATTCACGAAAATCAATGCGATGAAAATACACATACAATGTTTTTTATGCCCCCGTATCGAAGATTCGGGGGTATATAGTTTTTGCCCTGTCCGTCCGTCTGTTTGTCTAGCTGCCTGTCTGTCTGTGTGTCCGCAAAAACTTTAACCTTGCCCATAACTTTTGATTGGTTGGAGCTATGACTTTCATATTTCACATGTGTATTATTTGTGACAAGAACTTTCTTTGGGTACCATCATATTTGACCTTTTGACCTCGACCTTGAAGTTTGACCCACTTTTGCAAAAAATTATGAGACTTTAACCTTGGCCATAACTTTTGAACAGCTGGTGCTTGGGCTTTCATACTTCACATGTGCATTTCTTGTGACAAGACCTTCTTTTAGATACCAACAACTTTGACCCTTTGACTTTGACCTTGGAGTTTGACCTACTTTAAAAAAAAAACTTTAACCTTGGCCATAACTTTTGAATAGTTGATGCTAAGGCTTTCATACTTCACATGTGTATTTCTTGTGATAAGACCTTCCTTTGGATACAAAACACTTTGACCCTTTG
The DNA here is from genome assembly GCF_033153115.1 of Saccostrea echinata. Classification (NCBI taxonomy): domain Eukaryota; kingdom Metazoa; phylum Mollusca; class Bivalvia; order Ostreida; family Ostreidae; genus Saccostrea; species Saccostrea echinata. Next base: position 5,612,728 of record NW_026889757.1, on the reverse strand, counting down.
ACCTTGACCTAGGAGTTTGATCTACTTTTAAAAAAAACTTTAACCTTGGCCATAACTTTTGAATAGTTGGTGCTAAGGATTTCATACTTCACATGTGTATTTCTTGTGATAAGACCTTCCTTTGGATACAAAACACTTTGACCCTTTGACCTTGACCTAGGAGTTTTACCTACTTTTGAAAAACTTTAACTTTGGCCTTAATTTTTGAACCGTTAACGCTAGAGCTTTCATATTAAAATGTCTATTTCTTCTTACAAGACATTCCTTTGGATACCAAACACTTTGACCCTTTGACATTGACCTAGGAGTTTGACCTACTTTTGAAAAATTTTAACCTTGGCCATAACTTTTGAACGGTTGGTGCTAGGCTTTCATACTTCATATATGTAATCCTTGTGACAAGACCTTCCTTTTGATACCAACCACTTTGACCTTGACCTAGGAGTCTGACCTACTTTTGAAAAACTTTAATCTTGGCCATAACTTTTGAATGGTTGGTGCTAGGGCTTTCATACTTCACATATTTAATCCTTCTTTGGATATCAACAACTTTGACCTTGACCTTGGAGTTTGACCTACTTTTGAAAAACTTTAACTTTGGCCATAACTTTTAAACAGTTGGCGCTAGGGCTTTCAAACTTCACATGTGCATTACTTGTGACAAGACTTTTCTTTTGATACCAATAATTTTAGCATTAAACTTGACCTTGGAGTTTGACCTACTTTTAAAAAAAACTTAAACCTTGGCCATAACATGTGAACGTTTGGTTCTAGGGCTTTCACGTTTCACGAACATGTGTATCACTTTCGACAAGACCTTTCCTTGGGGTCCCATTTGACTTTGACCTACTTACTTTTACAAAACTTTAACCTTCATCTTAACTTTTGAACAGTTGGTACTAGGGATTCAAATTTCACAGGCATATTCCTCGACACGAGACCTTTCTTCGGGTACCAACAGTTTTTATCTCTTGACCTGGAGTTTGACTTGCATTTGAGAAACTTTAACCTTCGCCATAAGCTGCCATACGGGGGCATCAGTGTTTCACAAACACATCTTCTTTTTTTTTTTAAACAAACTTTAAAACTGTCCTCAAAGAACTGCCAGTAAATGAAAAATTTCTGTTATAGAGAAAGTGAAATAAGAATGGGATGAGTTTGATCCACTAAACTATCAGTGATGTATATTAACAATGTACAATTTTCAGGATCAAAGTTACTACTTGTTTTTAAGTCATTTTAATAGACAGCTTGAGCTTTCAATTTAATTATAAATACAATGTTTTATTTAATTTTAAACTTGAAACACTCAATTTCAAATACTTTGAGTGATATTTGAAATAAATTACCATTTATATCTCTTCGTTGGATGAAGTTTCCTACTTCGGAGTCCTTGATAACGGGGTTGTATTTAGATAGATAGTGTTTCACTTCCTCAAAGCTTGCCTTTCCGTCCCGGTCTTTGTCCACTGAGTTATGAAATTGGGCCTGAAATACTTAATCAGAAAATAGCCTTTAAAAATGCATGTTACTTCTTTACCACAGAAAGCAATGGCATTTCAATTTTCTTATGAAATTTTTACAACCCACGAGAAATTTCTTGTGCCTCACCTGAAATTCGATTTTTCGGGGAAATGGAGCGAAGTTTATGAAATGAGTTTTTTGCTCTACTGGTCAGAGACTACAAGAGCTTATGCGATAATAAGGTGTCCGTCTGTCTGTCTGTCCATCTGTATGTAAACAATTTTTCAAAATGCTATTCCTCCTACAGTTTTGATCTGATTTCAGTATAATTTGGCATACATGTAAACTACACTAAGATACGTAATTCAATGCAAAGATTTTTTTATTTTAGTGTACGGTGTTGCCATGGTTACTAAAAATAGAATTTTCTCCGAAATACTTTTAAAACGCTACACCTCCTACAGTTTTAGTCTGATTTCAATTTAACAAGGCACATAAATAGACTACACTAAGATACATAAACCAGTGCATCAATTTTTGATTTTGATAAACGGTGTTGCCATGGTTACTAAAAATAGAAATTTCTGTGAAATTCCTTTAAAACACTACTCCTCCTACAGTTTTTATCTGATTTCAATATAATCTGACACACAAGTAGACTACATTAAAGTACGTAATTCTGTGCATCGGTTTTTAATTTTGATGAACAGTGTTGCCATGGTTGCTAAAAATAAAAATTTCTATGAAATTCTTTTAAAACGCTAATCCTTCAGTTTTTGCTCTGATTTCAATACAACTTTGCCCACAAGTATACTACACTAAGATACATAATTCTGTGCATTGGTTTTTGATTTTGATGAGTGGTGTTGTCATTGTTATTAAAAAAAAGACATTTCTGTGAAATACTTTCAGAATGCTACTCCTCCTACAGTTTTAGTCTGCAATGTAACTTGGCACACAAGGCGATTTCAAAATCAAATAATTCTGTGTATCGGTTTTTGCTTTTGATGAACAGTGTTGCCATGGTTGATAAAAAACAGAAATTTCTGTGAAATACTTTCAAAACGCTACTCCTCCCACAGTTTTGATTTCAATATAACTTTGCACACAAGTAGACTACACTAAGATACATAGTTTGAAATTGATAATGGTGTTGCCATGGTTACTAAAAATAGAAATTTCTTTGAAATTCTTTCAGAAGGCTACTCCTGCAAAAGTTTGAATACGTTATTGTTTTGAGACTTTTTTTACTCAAGATTCCAAAGAGTTCACAGCCAGATGATTTGACTAGCTAGGTTACAGTGAATACAAGAACGATAACTCATATGTTGAAAATACCATTCATTTTCACTTACCTTTCACACATTAAAACAAACAAACAAACAAACGTTTTTGCTTTAATTTTCAATTTCATTGTCTACATATTTTGCTTATTTGGAAAAAGAGACTCATAGCCCACTCACTTAACATAACGTGAAGTTTAAAATGAGAAGTGGACGAAACTCGTTAATTGTGACATTTTTTTTTCTAACGGTTTAATTAAGATTTTTGATTATTTCCAATTCCAAACTAGGTTGATTTTATTTTCTTTTTTTCAAGTCTTTCGTAGCTTTCTGCTAGAAAGAATTTGCCAAAGACAGATTTTATGTATAAATAAAAATCTAATCTCAGAAAAACTAGTACTAACTTTGGTTGTCAAGTGGTTTCACCTCAAAACCTACATGTAGATTGTTTATACATGTACAATATAAACCTTTTTTTTTTACATTGTGCACAGCGAAACTGTGTTTAAAGTATAATTTAATTTTTCACATAAAAAAATAACAGCTTTATTGTAACCTCAACGTAGCCCAAGGGACCCTGATTAAACCAAACTTAAATCGACACTGTATGAAGATTTTATACGAATATTAGAAAATGTAGCCCTATTGTTCTTGAGAATTTTTTTTTAAATACCCCCCCCCCTCCCCCCATTTACTACATTTTAAAACTCAATCAACACTGCGAGAATGTACGTATTTATTAAAGTTACTCAAACACGTGTTCTCGTCATCTATTGGCCGTTAGATATCGCATACAGTTTTCCAACACATGGAATCATAAGACATTTAGGAAGGATTTTCCCCAGAAGTTAGACCTACCCCTGTATTGAGTGATTCGTTTACCAGGAAGCATCTATGGCATCTTCCTTTAAACTAAAACCATCATGATTTTGAGATATCTTGATACCAACAGTGTAGTTCCTGTTCTTATCCAAATTAACGTAGAGTAGTTTTTCATCTGACAAGTCATATCACTATCCACTTAATTAATAAAGTCTATACATATTTCCTATCAGCAATTTTAAAACAATTTTTTTTTTAAAATAAATTGTCTTTTGCAGGGCTATGTATAACTTAGAGGAGCAATTAGAAAAGCACGTAAATATAAGATTATCGTCAAAATAAGTGCATTTACACTAGGTATTGCATCATTTTGAGTTAAAAAAAAAAGAAGAGATTCTTATGAATTTTAGTGACACGTTGAGAAAGCTGAACATTTCGTCTCTCTTTTGCAGAGTAAATTACATCAAGTTGCGCAATTTCTATCAGCATTATTTCTTCATTTCCATTTTTCATTTTCTTTACGACATTATAATTGTATCATCCCTCTTGAAACTTATCGTTTTTTCTCCAGTCAAAAGGTTATTTTTTTTCTTGGACTCCTAATAAATGTATAATCTAAGATGATGGCATCCAATAAGTCTTAATTATTTTAACACCTAATCAAACCAAATTTACGATGACGGCGCTTCGATTTCTGTTGAAGCACCATCGCCGTGATCTATCAGACATTTACACGTCAATTGCCGCATCCGGACGGCCACTATGTAGATTACCTTCAAGCTGTTGGATACTGACACAGCTAGCGTCGTTTTCGTAATTTCGTTTCCTGGCAGTCTTTAGGCCGTAGGTGCTGTATGGGAGAGCCAAAGAGTGGGCCAAAAAACACTTGCAGCTGCAAACAGCGGCAACAAGGTATAGAAAAATGTTCATGTTGTTCCTGAAAGAATAACGACAGTGGCGAGTATACCGTATATCATTTTCTAATTATAACTATCCAGATGCAAATGGCTAAATGATATTATTAAAAAACCATTGCTAGTGCAAAATTTTCCCCAGCGTCAAGGGAAAGTGTTGTTTAAACAACTCTAGAAATATTTACATAAAAAAAAATCACAATATAAAATTATATGATTCAAGAGGATCTAAGTGAATTAAAATTTACAAAACGCAATGTAGTTTTCCAAAAATTTTGACATTTATTTTTGTAATTACCAAAACACAAAAGAATTGTACAAATATAAACACACCCACAAAGAAAAGGGAAAATGCGATTTTGGTGAAATTTGCAATTCTTTTGCAACATGCTTCTAGACGATAACATCTAGATCTCTTTGAAATGATGGTTCTCTAACGGAAGTTTTCCAAAAAAGAATTATTGACAGATATTTTTAACACAGTTTTCCAAAATAAATAAATACATGCATAAAAAATAACAATAATAAACAAAACTCCCACACACTGACTATAACCTGAACTCTAAAATCACAAAAATCTTTTGAATGACGTGAACCATTCTCAATCTCAATGTTTCTAAGACAAAACTTAAATATTTTGAAATCATGTGTAAACGACTCTGTTGAGAAATAATACGTCAAATTCAAAGAAAGTACCTAACAACATCAATTATAAAAGCAAGAAAAAGTGAGTTACTGTTATAATTTTTATACATACACATTGATAAATGGTTGGAGTTCTGCTTGTATTTAAGCGTTTCTGTTTCCGCACTTACCCCCTTGGTATAAACTGCACTGCTTGCCAATGCTACAAATCCGACGGCTGCCAATTTACAAGTAAATTAGTAACTTCCCACAAACTCTATTTGTACAATCCGGGATGAAAACGTCTTATCCAATCGGTATTCCCGATTAACTTTCTCAGTCCCTTAATATAACACCTAATATAAAACTTAATTCTCCTTAAGGCTTATAGCAAATTAATTAATATTTGGACTACCTTAGAATTCTAATCAAATACTGTTATTATGGAAATGTCCGATTGTTGTCCTAACGTGCCAAGAAACTCAATAGAGAACCCCGAATGAGATAGATCACGACAATATGATGATGCTATTTCAAACGCCTACATATGCAACTTAATTGCACTGTTGTATCCCCCTGAAATAGCCTCCGAGACTTAATACTTGCGCAATATATTTCAATTTTACAAGGCTATCTTATGAAATTATGTCCAAGGAAGATGACATTCATTCATTATGATATATTCCCTTAGTTTTCAATTTAGCACGAAAAAAGACATTTACTCTCTAAAATTCTCATTTTGGATTAAGTTAACCAGGTCCGTAAAAAGCAATTCAATTTGAGAGAGGAATACATTGTGGTGCAGTGTAGAGGGTACCAAAAAGTCTCTCTTTGAGAGAGAGAGAGAGAGAGAGAGAGAGAGAGAGAGAGCGTGTCTCTTCTTTTTGTGCCACATCCGTAAAATTTCAAACGATTCATATACTGTATAATGTTTTAACTAGAAATTATAAATCAATTCAGCACGATACAAGGTTAACCAATACCTTCCCTTCCTTTCGATTCCAAAATAAAGAACCAAACACAGGAGAATATTGCAATGGGTTTTATTTACACTTTTTGCATAATATAAGATTCATTTTGAGAAATTTAATGAAAATACAATACAAATTTAAAATGTTATATAAAACCAGCAAGTTATACACTGTATACAATTATAAAAAAATCTCACCCATGCATCAACAACAATAAATAATAAAACAATAACATGTCAACATTTCATTTAAATAAACATCATATGTATTTATTGATAAAGTTTTAAAAAGATCGATAAGCTACTTGATATAACATTTCTAGGAGATAATAGCACTATCTTCAACAAAGCTATTCACCAAACGAATTTTTTTTTTCAAATCGTTCATTCTAGCATCATTGACCAATTTTGCAAATCTTGGCTTGCTTGTATTATTGATAAAAGCCTTGTTATTTTTCCTCAGTGCGCCTCAATCCTAATGCTATTTTTCCTAGCGTAGCTACAGTGCGCCTCAATCCTATTGCTATTTTTTCTAGCATAGCTACAGTGCGCCTAGATCCTCATCTTGGCCAGCGCAACCAGAGAAAGAAGAGTTTACAACTCTCTCCTTTTTTTTTTTACAACCCTGTATATTGAGAAAGGTGTTTTTTAAATCTCAAATTCTCTGCTTTTAGAAACAGAGCTTCATCTCAAAAATATCTTTTTAAACAAGACAGGTAAGAGACCCCATACTACATTTTTTTTGGGGGGGGGGGGAACCTATGAAAAATGATAGCACTATCTTTAACATAGGTATTTCTCAAACCCAAATTGACAAAAAAAATCATTCATTCTGACAGCATGTGCACCAATCTTGCAAATCTTGTCTTGCTTGTATTACTAATGAAAGCTTTGCTACTTTTCCTAGCGTAGCTACAATGCGCGCCTCGATTTTGTTGCTATTTTTCCTAGCTTAGCTACAGTGCGCCTCATTCCTGTTGCTATTTTTCCTAGAGTAGCTGCAATGCTCCTTAATCCTATTGTTTTTTCCTAGCGAAGCTACAGTGCGCCTCAGTCTTGTTGCTACTTTTCCTGCCGTAGCAACAGTGTGCCTCGATCCTAATCTTGACCAACACAACCACAGGAAGAGTTTTTTTTAACTCTCTCCTTTTGGCAACCTTTTATTTCAAGAAAGGTTTTTTTAATCTCAAAATTCCTGCTTTATGAAACAGGGCTTTATCTCAAACTATATATATTTAAAAAAAACCCAGATAAATGACTCCATACTACATTTCTTGGAAAACTTATGGAAAGTAATATCTCTGTCTTTAACATAGGTATTTCCTAAACCCAGAATGACAAAAAATCGTTCATTCTTTCAGCACCAGTCTTGCAAATCTTGGCTTGTTTGTATTACTAATAAAAGCTTTGCCACTTTTCCTAGCGTAGCTACAGTGCATCTCAATTGTATACTCATCTTGGTCTGCGCTATCATTGGAACAGTTTCTACCTCACCGTTTTCCTAACCTATTTAACTCGAGAAAATGTTTTATTTATATCAGGATCTCTGCTTGCGAGATGCCTTATTTGTAGGAATAGCCATTAAACATTCTATGTGAAGAGTTTCGAACGCTCCTCATTTATAATAGCTACTTAGAGAAACGGGACTTTATCTTAAAATATTTGCTATCTGGGTTACGCAATTCTCCTGACATTACTAAATATCTTTCATGCAATTAGATATAATGCAAAAACAGTCTTTACACGAAGACTCCCTATAAGAGATAATTTGAAAAAAAAATCGTATAATTACTAATATCATTATAATCATTCTAATCAATCTTATGTAACCATCTCAGCCGCCCTGTATGCATTTCCAAGTATTTTGTAAATTTGTGATAAATTTCATTGGAAAAATTTAAACATTAACATTTCATTTTCATTTCTTCGGAGTCAAATTTTTGGAATCATTACTTCAAAAAATTATCAGGAATGGAGGGTAGAGAAAATAATTATGTTTTCAAACAATACAAATATATTTTCTTAACCCATTCAAAAAATTGGAGTGTTATTAGAAATTCCGTTTACCCCTATATAAACAACACGTGCGTAAAAAAAAAATAATAATAATAAAGCTACACGAATACTGAAATTGTCTCCTATATCAATCAATGATTTTTTTTTTAAAATATAAAAGTGTTTTCTTTAAAAAAAAATTTAACCCCCCAAAACTGAGCTGTTCTTGAAAAAAATACTCAAACTTAAAATTAATCTCTATCTGTATTTCTTGCGCATCCAAAGCAGGCACGGAAGCAGGACACCAGGCTTCCGATGATGTTACGCTTGGGCTGAAAATGGAGTGTTCGTACAATAAAGGTCATATTACTATCCAAGGAGTACGAGGGTCGTTCAATAGATAATGCAACAAACAGTATATCATAGTAAATGTCGATCTATTCAATTTTATTTTTTCACTGTTGAAACGTTCAATTAAAGAGCTCCTAATCACAGAAAACTCCATGATTTTTCCTATTTCCTTGCAAAGAAATTCACTTTTAAAGTATGCATGGTTACTACACTGAGCTGAAAACTGTTTAAAAATGATCTCTGCCAAGAAGATGAAAATGAGAGCGTATGTGAAAAGTGTGCTTCTTTACATAAATCGCCGAAGAATTCATATTAAAGATATGATTTTTTTATGCGGAAAGAATAGTCGCTGTATAGTTTTCAGATTGATTAAGAAATTCAAAAGAAAAAAGGAGAGTTAAAATATAACAGTCAAACTGGTCGATGGAAATTTGTAGGGACACCAAAAATTATTGATGCAATGTGCAATATGATATCTGAAAATGTCAGATTTACATCCAAAGACATTGCTAAAAACTAAGCATTTCATCGTCATGACATTTTATAGAACTCTGACAACGGAAATGAATATAATAATATTTCTATCAGATATGTGCCTTATTTTCTTAAACTTGTCTAAGAGATACATACGCATTAATTGTGCCAACGGTTTACTTAAAAACAAATATCTTAACAAAATAGAAGATTTGTTAAAATTGTGTGATGGATGACGAAACATGGGTGCACTTTTTATAGCCAAAAAGTAAGATCAATAATAAAATGTGGAATCAAAGAAAAAGCTATTGTTCTTATTACAGTAAAGAGAAACAAGGGCTCCAAGCATGTTTTATTAGTTTTCATTTTTTCAAGAGGTCCAGTAAAACATGTAGATACACCCAAAAGAAGGACCATCAATGGTAACTTTTATGTTCAAATTGCACTGAGGAAAGATAAACAGATTTCTTGCAAAGGAAGTCCAAATGCCACACCCAGGGTAATTTTCTTGCACCTGGCAAGCTGCTGCAAATAAGCACGGAGAAATAAATGAAATTCTGAAGAAAAGAAATTTAACAGAGCTTTGCCATCCCCCATATTCGCTAGATCTCAGCCATTGTGAGATTCATTCTAAAAATGCATGAAAACAATCAAAGGAAGATTGTACAATATTAGACATGTCATGGAAAGTGATATTCATCAGTGTCTTTTGGGCATCCCGAAAGATGGGTATGCTGAGGTTTTCTGGTCATGGGTACAAAAACTTAAGACATATGTAAAGGATAACAGGGAATGCTTTGAGGGATTGAAAATATTTAGAATATGTATTACTTACTTTTCTTACTTTTAGATGACCTATTGCATTATTTATTGAACGACCCTCGTAAACATTTGAAGACGTCAAATTAAATAAGTTCCTCCGCAAGAAAAAAGTGGTGTCATCCGCCAAAATTCATAACTTTTTTAATGAACTTTTATACAAATATGTTTGTTCATGTTTTCTTACCTTTACACGTGCTCGGCAACCTCCCTCTGATACCATTACAGCGGCAGAAAAGGCACTGTGTATAGCCGTAATAGACAGTCTCCTAGCCTAAGTGAAAAAATATCATTAACTGAAACAGGGTTGTGGTTTACACAGAAATCCAATAAAACACATATATAATGTGTATGAATAGTTTTAGTGAAAATTTTCAAAAAGCATTACCTCCATCTCAATGCTCTCCTTAGAATTGACAGTTTTGGTGGAAATTGGTGAGGTCTGCCCGGTCTAAAGGATAAAACATCATATTTGTTCATTGATATGATATATATTTTGTATAAAAAAGAATACTCAAATTATACAAAGAAATTCCGACAATTTATTTTGAAAATGACCTTTACTATTTTTGCTACACACACAGAAAAATGCACGGTTTCCATTGGTTATTAGTGCGCAAGCGTGATTACCTTTTCCAGTACCTCCAACTCCTCGGAAATAGTAGGCAAAACAACCGCAGTTGACGACTAGTGTAAACATAAAAGATTATTATATGATTGAATAATTCCCATCTCTCTGATTGGCTGAGATCCAACAATGTTAGAAAAATACTACATTATATTGACCTGCACGTGATCTTCCAGGTCAATATAAGGAATTATTTATTCTACATTGGACTAGAAATAGATAGGGAAATTCCAAATTGATGCAAATAGTTTTGGAAAGTTATTTCACTTGCATATGACATCCACTCATATGAACATAACATTAAGGCACATAGATTCTTGGGTGAGGGGTCGGGGAGGGGGGGGGGGTGCAGGAGTCCTGCCCCTCTCCCCACCTTTTGAGAATGTTAAGTTTTAATTTAAATTTTAAGGATAAAAAATTTCATTGTAAGCCCCCCTCCCCTCGAAAGGTTTATGTACCTTTACATCCCACCAAATAAAATTTTGATTTGGGAGAATTCTTTTCCTTTTTTAGGGAGGGGGGCTAGTCAAAGATTTGTTTTCAGGTACGTTGTCATTTTTTTCCCTTTTTAATGCCCCCTTTTTCAAAATTAATCCTATATATTGCCTGACATTTATTTTTCTACATTGCACCTAAACTAGAATTAAAATTTTCAAAATAATACAACTGGTTTTTTAACTCCGTTTCTCTGATATTCGGCTAGTACTTCAGTAGATGTGAACAAGTAAGATGGCACGGATTGCTTAATGAGTGTGTGTCATTTAATCATTGAATCATATAATAAAACAATTATTGCTGTTTTTTCGGTCAATACGATGATTTAGCCACCTTCGAAGTACAATATTCACCTCGCCCTTCGGGCTCGGTGAATATTGTACTCCTCAGGTGTCTAAATCATCGTATTGACCTCAAAAACCAGCAATAATTGTATAATATTAATTTAAATAAATATTCAAGTGGCATATAGTAGATATCGAATGTGAAAGTTACTGATATTCCGGGTTCAAACTTTCGATACTTCTTTTTATTACCATCTCTCTTATTGCCAATCGAGTTTTTACACTTATTTTATACTTAATTAAGTCTAGCTAAATCGTTATTGTAAAATTATTCATTTACTAATTGGACAGAAAAGATCTAACCGGTCTAAATCTCTCGTAACTGCTTTCTAGTTGTACATCTTTAACAAGGTTCATCATGAGCATAGTGGAGCTAGCGGTCGTCTAGGAGCAGAGAGAGGTCAAATATTAAAGGAACACAAAATTATTCAACAACACCACCACCACCAACAACAACAAAAGATTTCTTCTAAATGCAGCATAAAATGTCAAAATATATCTTAATACAAGGTCAAGGATGGAAATTTATATAAAGCACTAAAATGTCAAAATATATTATTTTATACATATGCCTTCTTACAAATGTGATCTAGACACCTACCAGTTCCCTTCTCGATAAGATGTGAGTAGATTCGTTTTCTTGTTCAACGTCAACATCTTCTTCCTGTCGTACAAATTATAGCTCAGTAATATATATACATGTATATTGTATAAAAGAGGCACATTTGTATATGAACGAACGTCAAATTGATTTTTTTTAATTCAACAAATTCATGTAAATCATATCTTTTTCTTATTTTATTTCTTATTTTATTTATTATGATCTGAAATTATTCTAATGGGAAAGGCATATCTGTAAACCTCAGCTTAATTGACCAACAAGAGTGATCTTTAACTGAAACAACATGTACTCTGTATTTGTTAACAAGTAGACACCTCTCCTTTTCTGACACGAAAAGGGGCAGGTTAAACATTTCCTTTTGCATCTTTGTCCAATTTTTATTACATAATACGATGTACATTCAAAGCTTCTTAAACGCCGAACACTGCAAACCAAAAAATTATCCGCCAGTTTGAATATTCGTTTAACCCCCCCCCCCCCAATCCATTTCTAGATTTCTGTAATGATAATTGTTAAGATACACAGACTAATCGTTGCAAAAACAAGCAAAGTCGCAAAAAGTATTGACACAGGAAGAAAAGACGAATTACTGTAATTCTGCCTTTGTACACACCCACATTACTGAGTGATGCTAAATATATATAAGATGGACAGCGAGTAAAATCAAATCATAAAGTCGACTAATAGATAAAAGTTACCTCAATCACGCCCAGGCTCGGGCTATCCCTGTAACCGGGGTCCATTTTATCCAATCTATCCTAGAAAAGAAATTGATAGAACTGAATGACAGTGGGGTATTCAAACTGGTGTTGATGCATCTTAACCTAAAGAAAGAAACTAAGTGACCGAGGGTGGGGCAAGGCACTTCTATTACCTCACAGATATGTTTTACCATCTAAAGACCAACGAAGGTCAAAGGGACACAACGCTCACCCGAGTCATCTTGGCCCTACTTCTTCAGAAGATTATTATTATTTTTTTTAATCCCCTTGATATTCCCGTGAAATTTCCCAAATTTTGGTTCCACCCTAGATATCAATATGATCTCTGTTTGTCCCTGTTTTGCTTTTAAATTTTCTACATATTCTCATCGAAATTTTGAATACTGTTTAACCTATTTCATCCCCACCTCATACCAGAAGGCATGATTTGAACAAATAAAAATCTGCACTAGATTGGGATGCTTCCATACAACTAATATGATTATTGTTGTACTGCAGTTTTTAGAAAAGGATTTTTAAAAGATTTTTTTTTCCTTTACACCGTATTCCAGTATTTGACCCTTTACTTGGCATCGCCTAAACCATTTGAAGATGGTCTGAATGAATTTAAACCGGCATTTTCTGAGGCATATTATTGCATAATAATGTGATTTAAATTGTGTAGTTACTGTAAAGGTTTTTACCATTTTTTCTACATACATGTGGTTCCATCTTAAATTTGCCCCTCCCCCATTTGTGGCACCACATTTCCCATGGGGGCCATGATAATGATTTGAACACGTTTGATTCTACACTACCTGAGGATTTGCTTAATCACGACCCTGTTATTCTTGAAATGATTTTTAAAGATTTTTCCTTTGTATTCCATTTAGAACTTAAATTACCTATTGTGGCCCAACCCTACCCATCGGGGCTATGGTTTGAACAAATTTGAATTTGCACTAGTGTTCGCCCTATGCACCCCTACGTTATTTTGTAATCCTTTAACGTGACCCAGCCTACTTCAGTAACCCGATCTGAAGCAACCTGAACTGACACTAATCAGGAAGTTTTCACATTAGTTTATTTCTATGACCCAGTGGCTGTCTGGAAAAATCTTTTTAATGACCTCAACCTGTTTTTGTCTTTTCTTGATTTTCTCCCCTTGGAAAGGGGGCTATTCCTTCATGTAAGAAGTCACGAAAGATTACTTTTAGTTTATAGAATACTACGAGTACTAAGAAATATCTTGGGTAAGATGTTTTTAAAAACTTTTCTGAGAGTCAAAACATGGTATTTGTCCAACACAGTGCTTTTGATAAAGTCAGCGGCATTTAGCGGTATTTGTCCAAAACAGAGCTTCTGGTAAAGTCAGCGGCATTGAGCGGCATTTGTCCAACACTGTGCCTCTGGTAAAGTCAGCGGCATTGAGCGGCATTTGTCCAACACAGAGTTTCTGGTGAAGTCAGCGGCATTGAGCGGCATTTGTCCAAGACAGTGCCTCTGGTAACTTCAGCGGCATTGAGCGGCATTTGTCCAAGACAGAGCTTCTGGTAACTTCAGCGGCATTGAGCGGCATTTGTCCAAGACAGAGTTTCTGGTGAAGTCAGCGGCATTGAGAGGCATTTGTCCAAGACAGAGCTTCTGGTAAAGTCAGCTGCATTGAGCGGCATTTGTCCAACACAGAGTTTCTGGTGAGGTCAGCGGCATTGAGCGGCATTTGTCCAACACAGTGCCTCTGGTGAAGTCAGCGGCATTGAGCGGCATTTGTCCAACACAGTGCCTCTGGTGAAGTCAGCGGCATTGGGCGGCATTTGTCCAAGACAGAGCTTCTGGTAACTTCAGCGGCATTGAGCGGCATTTGTCCAAGACAGAGTTTCTGGTGAAGTCAGCGGCATTTATCCAACACAGAGCTTCTGGTGAAGTCAGCGGCATTGAGCGGCATTTGTTCAAGACAGTGCCTCTGGTAAAGACAGCGGCATTGAGAGGCATTTGTCCAACACAGAGCTTCTGGTAACTTCAGCGGCATTGAGCGGCATTTCTCCAAGACAGAGTTTCTGATGAAGTCAGCGGCATTTGTCCAACACAGAGCTTCTGGTGAAGTCAGCGGCATTGAGCGGCATTTGTCCAACACAGTGCCTCTGGTAAAGTCAGCGGCATTGGGCGGCATTTGTCCAACACAGAGCTTCTGGTAACTTCAGCGGCATTGAGCGACATTTGTCCAACACAGTGCTTCTGATAAAGTCAGCGGCATTGAGCAGCATTTGACTAACACAGTGCCTCTGGTAAAGTCCAACACAGAACTAGCAGCATTCTTCATCTAATAAGCATATACGGGAATGCAACATTTTTCATGTAGTGATCTTATACTGAATAAGCAGCATTCTTCATGTAGTGACCATAAACAGAATGAGCAAGTTTTTCATGTAATTAGCATATACGGAATAAGCAGTGTTCCTCATGTAGTGACCTTATACGAAATAGGCAGCATTCTTCAGGTAGTGACCTTATATGGAATAAGCAGCATTCTTCATGTAATGACCTTATACGGAATAAACAGCATTCTTCATGTAGTGACCTGATATGGAATAAGCAGCATTCCTCATGTAATGACCTTATACGGAATAAACAGCATTCTTCATGTAGTGACCTTATATGGAATAAGCAGCATTCTTCAGGTAGTGACCTTATATGGAATAAGCAGCATTCTTCAGGTAGTGACCTTATATGGAATAAGCAGCATTCTTCATGTAATGACCTAATACGGAATAAACAGCATTCTTCATGTAGTGACCTGATATGGAATAAGCAGCATTCTTCATGTAATGACCTAATACGGAATAAACAGCATTCTTCATGTAGTGACCTTATATGGAATAAACAGCATTCTTCATGTAGTGACCTTATATGGAATAAACAGCATTCTTCATGTAGTGACCTTAAACGGAATAAGCAGCATTCTTCACGTCGTGACCTTATACAGAATAAGCAGTGTTCCTCATGTAGTGACCTTATACGGAATAATCAGCATTCTTCATGTAGTGACCTTTTACGGAATAAGTGACATTCTTCATGTAGTGACCTTTAACGGAATAAGCGGCATTCTTCATGTAGTGACCTTTTACGGAATAAGTGACATTCTTCATGTAGTGACCTTTAACGGAATAAGCGGCATTCTTCATGTAGTGACCTTTTACGGAATAAGTGACATTCTTCATGTAGTGACCTTTAACGGAATAAGCGGCATTCTTCATGTAGTGACCTTTTACGGAATAAGTGGCATTCTTCATGTAGTGACCTTTAACGGAATAAGCGGCATTCTTCATGTAGTGACCTTATATGGAAAGAGCGGCATTCTTCATGTAGTGACCTTATTTGGAATAAGCAGCATTCTTCTTGTAGTGACCCTATATGGAATAGGCAGCATTCTCCATGTAGTGACCTTATACAAAATAAGCAGAATTCTTCCTGTCGTGACCTTATACGGAATAAGCAGTATTCTTCATGTAATGACCTTATACAGAATAAGCAGCATTCTTCATGTAGTGACCTTTTACGGAATAAGTGGCATTCTTCATGTAGTGACCTTTAACGGAATAAGCGGCACTCTTCATGTAGTGACCTTTTACGGAATAAGTGGCATTCTTCATGTAGTTACCTTTAACGGAATAAGCGGCATTCTTCATGTAGTGACCTTATATGGAAAGAGCGGCATTCTTCATGTAGTGACCTTTTACGGAATAAGCAGCATTCTTCTTGTAGTGACCCTATATGGAATAGGCAGCATTCTCCATGTAGTGACCTTATACAAAATAAGCAGAATTCTTCCTGTCGTGACCTTATACGGAATAAGCAGTATTCTTCATGTAATGACCTTATACAGAATAAGCAGCATTCTTCATGTAGTGAACTTTTACGGAATAAGTGGCATTCTTCATGAAGTAATTTTATACGGAATAAGCAGCTTTCTTCATGTAATGACCTTATACGGAATAAGCTGCATTGTTTATGAAGTGACTTAATACAAACTGAGTGGTATTCTTCATGTAGTGACCTTATATGGAAGGGGCATTCTTTCTTGTGGTTTAACTTATATTGAATGGGGGACATTAATTAGTCCTTAGACTCTAATTAGACATCTATTTTGTGATAATTTTGAAACAAATCTCATGGTAAAGCTTTTTCTAATGTACCTCAATTTATGGACTCTTTACATATTTTCCTTAATTTTAAAATTAAAGATCAAAGATATATTTTTGCTACTTATGCATGGGATGCCCTTAAGTTAATAGTGATAATCAAGCAATATCAATGATTACATTTCTTACAAAATTAGAATATTGAAGCCAGATGATTAACAGTATGTGCCTAATCATCTTTGGGTTTTAAACACTTGCTAAGATTTTGGGACAGAATCACACACTGGTGATAAGTATGTATCTGACTGCCATTACTTTAATGCTTAATTAGCATGCTTCTTGACTAATAACAGGCCAGAATTATGCTATTTAGTGAAGTCAGTTTAGTCTAATATTATGGTATTATCTAGATACTAATGAAAATATTATCAAAAGAAAAGGGGGAAACATAAATGCTAATTAATGATCAAATCCTTGCCATTAAAGAAAAACAAATATCTTTACAGTACCTTTCATAGATAGAATGATAAACCTTATCTTAATTATAAGTAATTCTATCAGTAGAAAAAGAATTAATTGTATTTCAGATTCTTCTATCCTTGGTCTAAACAAAACATTATTTATGCAGTTGCACACATTAATTTTTCAGGCCTTCTGTGAATCTTTTTAAGGCAAAAGAATTTTCATTGTACAAAAGTGAATAAAAGCATTTTTTTGAAAAAAGTTCAACTTTTCATATAAGTTATTTAAACTTTGCAACTACTTTAGCAGAAGTACCGTGTTGGACTTAACTAGACGCTGTGTGTTGGACAAATGCCGCTGAAGTTACCAGAAGATCTGTGTTGGACAAATGCCGCTCAATGCCGCTGAAGTTACCAGAAGCTCTGTGTTGGACAAATGCCGCTCAATGCCGCTGTCTTTACCAGAGGCACTGTCTTGGACAAATGCTGCTCAATGCCGCTGACTTCACCAGAAGCTCTGTCTTGGACAAATGCCGCTCAATGCCGCTGATTTCACCAGAAACCCTGTGTTGGACGATTGCCGCTCAATGCCGCTGACTTTACCAGAAGCTCTGTCTTGGACAAATGCCGCTCAATGCCGCTGACTTTACCAGAAGCTCTGTCTTGGACAAATGCCGCTCAATGCCGCTGACCCAGAAGCTCTGTGTTGGACAAATGCCGCTCAATGCCGCTGACTTCATCAGAAGCTCTGTGTTGGACAAATGTCGCTCAATGCTGCTGACTTTACCAGAAGCTATGTCTTAGACAAATGCCTCTCAATGCTGCTGACTTTACCAGAAGCTCTATCTTGAGCAAACACCAAACACCAACCCATTTCTTTTGATTTTCGTGACTTCTTACATGAAGTATGAACCTGGAAAGGGACACACTGGTACCTATTTGAACAAACTTTAATGCCCTTTACTCAGGGATACTTTGTGCCAAGTTTCATTGAAGCTGACCCAGTGGTTTTGGAGAAGATGAAAATGAGGCAGTTTTAAGACGACAAGCACGACATACCTACAGACGACGGATTAATGCTCAGGTGAGCTAAAAATAAGCAAAGAAATAAAAAATTCAAAATTGCCAATACGCTAAAAACAAAGAAAAGAAAGACAAAAAAGAACATACATTTAGAAAGAAAGAAACTGACAGAAAACTTAATTAACGTTTTGTTTGAACAAAGTGGGAGAATATCAAGTCTACAATTATAGAAATTCTGTTAAATTCTTACTAATGGGAATGATTCAGATATGTTGATCTGTGTAACTGTGTCAAAGCTCAGTTTATAAGGCTGATACGTTTGATCCTTAATAAGGACGAGTGTGTGGATTTCCAAAGATATTTCTTCTTCGGCAATGATCTGCAATACAATTTCATAATAATTATTTAATATCAAATATTTAAATTTGTCCGTTTAGGACAATATAGTATTATCAAATTAAGGACAAACTCATAATCGTTAAAATCTTATTACATTTAACTATATATGCATACCATGCATGTTCGAAAGTGATCACTGGGGGGAAAGTTATTAAATAAAAAAAAAAAATAGCCGCATTATTAAAACAAAAATAATGTGACTATTCGTCGGGAAAAAATAACCTAGTCAGGCAGAGCCTCTGAAGCAAGACAACATACTTTCATGATTTCATCTCACTTCAACAAGTGAGCTTAAAAAGGGATATTATATTTACAGAACAAAAAGGAATTTTTGTGATGGTTTACTCAACTGTTCTTTATAAAATCGAGATTAAGAACGACCATCCGAAATCACATGAACATTACATTTGAAAAGTGAGGAAAATTACCCCTTAGTAGCTGAAGAAGAAAGAATTCTACCCGGTATTACCGTGTGTTCTGAAAATTTAAATAAAAAGAAAAAAGCTGCACATAATATCTGAATAACTGGAAGAAGAGTAGTATTGTCGACCTCCCCCCCCCCCCTCCTTTTTTACTGGTGGACGGACACTACTATTTAAAAAAGAGTGCCACAGAACTCTTACATCACAAGTCACACGTTCGTCTTTTTTTATTTTGGTATAATCCCTCTGTAAATCAGCAGGTCCGTTAAATTTCACTACATTCTTTAAATGTAATAAAAGTTATTTCATAAATCTAATACTAGCATACGGGATTTTCTAATAGAAATACTCACCGTACGGGATTTTTTGTAACAGAAATAATCACCACTTTTATCCGCTGATAAGAGTGAGCAATTGTGACGTCATAGCATTATTCCTTAGCGACGTCACAGTAGTCTTTCTAGGTGACGTCACGTGATTGGAAGAAAGAACGGTCACTCTATTTTCCCCATGCATTTTTATGTAGGGTATAAATAAAAGGAGATACATGTAATCTAAAATAAATATACAGAACTAGTTAATAAATTCTTTACATATATATACATGTATCAATATATATTATCCTATTTCTTTTTACAAATCAACAAATTACATTAAATTCTCATCAACAAGAGGACAGCATCATTTTTCCCCATACAAGATTCTTTGGCCTCTATCAGGACTTTCACCTTCCCCAGAACTAAATGTATCATGTTGTAAATTTTGAATTTACTAGGGGGAGGTATATTCAAAATTTACAACATGATAAATGTATAGGGCAATTGAAAAAAGCAGTGTGAGGTTATGACTCCCTCCTACGTGTACAAGATGGTTCCAGAGTTTGTGGTAATTTTGGAATGTTTAAAGAAAGTTATAAAAAGTGACTTATTGATGTTTAATTTATTACTTATATTTATACAATGTTAGATTGTTTGTCCCTTGGGTTCTAAAAATAAGCCATCATGTAAAATTCTTAGAAAAATATCACAAAGTAATATGTATCTATGCATGCATTTTTCCTCAAAATTCATCATTGTGATAGTCATTACAAGCATATCTATAGGCCTATGGGAAAAAAAGAAAAGTGATTAAAAAGCACCAATACCTGTATGCATTTTTTTTTTCTAGTAAGTTGGATATAATAAAAAAAATAGGTACCCGGGAAAAAAAACATGTTTTTGATACTTATGTAGTTGGATATATCTGAGAAAAGTAAAAGGAGAGAGTTTCAATTTATAGTTTCCTTGTCTTCTTTGATTACGATTACAGCCTTGTCAGGTATGTAGGTATGACGTATTTAAATACAAGGAATACATAGTATCTTCTGCGATATTTGAACGTATTTACGATTATACATATATGTATTTACAAGTAATATGTTAGGGAACGGTCATTTTATTCCCAGTGCACATGGGGGGGGGGGGCTTCTGCATGGAGGTTCCGTGAAAAAAATTTCATTAAAAAAAATGCATTGAAACAAAATTACTACAAGCTTTACTTATATTACTAGATGAGTTGTCTGCAGCTTAGATGCTTAGGATGTAAATTGTATACTTTTCACAAAGATGTTGACACGAACTATGATCTTAGAAAACAATTTTATTTACAAAATTTCCTCCGAAAGATGCCGGTAAGATTGCGTAGGTTCAAGAAAACTTATATTTTTGAGCAGATCTACCTGTGATGAGAATGGATATACATGGGGATAACGTGTTTCAGAGCCCCGAAAATGTTCATTTTATTTAGATAAATATACATGTACATGCATGATAAAAATACCTACATGATAACTTTGGGTTACTAAACTCACTTTCATTAAGAAAAATGGACCCCATAATGCCAAGCTTCCCCCCCCCCCTCTAGGGAATGATATGTAAAGGAAAAGAAAATAGACTCCTTGTTTTATAAACAATTTCTCTCTCTCTCTCTTTCTCTCTCTCTAACACCACCGTCACCAGACAATGACTTTAAGGACAGGCATACCTTCAGTTTCTTGGTTACAGGACATCCCATCAAGCAAATGGTTTTCTTGTAAGTGACCCTCCCCCCCCCCCCCAAATAATAAAATAAAATAAAATAAAAAAGGCAAACACACACACACACATTAAATATCTGTTAAAGGAGAAGAAAACGTTAACATTCCTCGTCCTTCTGTAATTAAAGAAAATTGGGGGGGGGGGGGTAAGAGTACGACATCTTTCTATTTTTATTTCTTTTTTTTAACAAGTGTTGATACATTGTTGTCAGATTTAATCCGGGGTTCATTAATTATAAGTCATGCACCTATCATCAGTAAATGAGGTCGCATCTGAAAATTGTTTGATCATGCTGTAATTCATATTTTTACTATGATAAAGGACGGGGTCTACTCCCTTCCTTACTTTCTTTAACCCCCCCCTCCCCGGAATAAAAAAATAACAGATTTTTTTTTAATCAGAAGTATCTATATTAACCCCCCCCCCCAAAAAAAAAGGAAAGAATTATGCTCTTCATGTGGAAAAAATGATTATTTTTAAATGTAAATAATAGGGTTAAATAATAATCTTGCGTAAAAAATGAAAAAAAAATAATGGAAATATGTTTCAGTGTAAATCCAGAATATTTTTGGAAGGAGTCGCGAATCTATCTTTGTACTGGGCATTTTCATTGGTCAGTTATTAATAGCATATCTCTGCGATGCATAAAAATGGCAACTGTCTGAACAATTTCTGTTGCGATTCTTCTAAAATTTAACGCTAAGAAAGACTTGATAATAATGATTATATGATCTTCTGGTACATAACAAGAAAGAGAATATATACGTAAGTATTTCAATTGTTTACTGATAAGTAATGCAAGGGTTTTATTGCCGATTTCTTTGTGTGAAGGGACGGCGGGTGAGGCCATGATGAAAATCTGTCGCTGAATCATACCTCATCACGTTCGTGTATATTTAGATTCGCCATATTAGAACAGAACCAAATAAAAAGTGTAGTATAGAATGTATACTTAAAGATTAATGTGAAATCCTGGTTATTGCAGTTCTACTGTGACAGTCGATCTCGGAGTAAAATAAAAATTTGCATGAATGAAATTGTTTCGAATTTCCTCCGACGAAGTATTGATTTACATATCTATTAGGTGTGCGTTATAATATAAGAGGTGATTGTGATGAAAATTATGCTTATTTTCTCTTTTTTTCAAAGCCTTATTTGTGTTTTCTTCACAATTCAAGTCTTTTATTTTAGCCAATAATTATTTTGAACATCTTAGCTTGTCATTACAATGGACTTCTACATTATTACTTACAAGGTTTGTGACTAAGTTCTGTCTACAGAAATATGGCGGGTTGTTCAAGTCCTTGAACAACTTGCCATATTTCAGTGTGGACAGTCAGTCACAAACCTAATAAGTGTTTTGTTTTGTTGAGGACAAAACTACCGAAATAAATAACAGTTATAAATGATTTTCTTGTCTGTGCAATTCTTCTTTACTCATCATCTTCTTGTTTACTGATTATGACACTGAACATTGGCACTTGGATTCAGGATGTTGCCAGCGATTTTTTTCTAACCATTGGGAAAGGGTCCGGTACTGGTTCAATTGGGAAAAATAGCATCAAAGTAGAACAAAGGAGAATTTTCTCTCATTTGAACAAATGAAACATATTTTGTGTTTATTCCAACCTCATTACCTATTACTCCGTGTTTTAAAGAATAAACAACAAATATTTATTTTTTTTCATATCAGTATCCCCTGTTTTCACATTTTCATGCTTTCAATTTGTCAAAATATATGACACTACGCTGTCTACACCACATGTCCCGCCATATTACGACTAATCTCTACTTTTGATTTATAATCAACTTGTACAGTGTTTCATATAAAAAGAATTACAATGTCATCGTAGTCTGTTGCTTGGCAGTTGAATTGGGAATTTTTAGTCTCGAAATTGGGAAAAATTAATGTTTTTTGGCATTGGAAATGGTACCATTTATCTGTACCAGTTAAAGAAGGAAAAAAAAACGCTGGGTACATTTTGTGTATTATGTGTTTTTCTAGGTGTGTCTGAATACGCTCATTAAAATAAAAATCAAAAATCGCTGAAATAAGCACATTTAAAAAATATCATATAAAAAGAGTGAAGGTATGACAGTTGCCATCTCGGATTTAGGGAGGTGCCTTGGTTCACACCTTATTTTAATCAATTGATTAATCAATATCTACACATTTCCTATCGGTGTCGGGTGAGACCTAGCTTCAGAAATGATTGAATAATGCCCTTTAATAGTCTGCCGATTTGAACTTGACGTATAAAACACTTTGTAAACCAGAACGTCATATACCTAGTACTGAAACTGAAAGCTTCTGATTAAGTAAAATGTAGAGGCGTCCATTGAATTACACAGAAAATCTAGAGAGAACAAGTTTGGCATGGTTTCCGAATTCTCTAGACTTTCATACACATAACTACTCTACACTTCTCCAACCATGAAATCAAATCCCCATAAAACAATATTTTTTCATCAAACCTTGAAAATTTGACCCCACAGAAATACATATTTTTACAGTAAATTGAATATGCAAAGAATGGTCAGTTTTATATAATTTATTATTAATCAATTTATTTGGCAGTTTCTGGAGCTTCACTAACCTTATTAGTGTAACCACCTACACGTTGTTTGTCTCTGAACTGACTGTTGCTAGCAGTACACAATGTATATACATTTAAAATGGATCTTGGCAACAAAGTTAAATTACCTCCAAGTTTGAATTATATGGCTACTTAAGTACTTTTGTTTTACATTAACTAGCCCAATGGACTAATGCAGCATAGATTTTTTTGTTCGCTCCGGCGTTTAAAATCAGTAACCCTGCGGCGCGTAGGGTGATGGTAATTGCACACCCCTGATACTGCGATAGAATGATTCAAGATCTTATTCTTGAATGAACTCATTTCACAAGGCAGAGTTATGGTGAGAATGATCAAGAATCCTGCTGACACCCCCCAGTGTTATACTTTGCATGTATATCTCTTTTCATTTCAATCCCCCCATCATAAGTAGACCATGTTGAATATAGTCACAGAAATAGGTGCTCTGAGTTAATATTTTAAAGCTTATAGCAAAATGTTAAGCATCAATATTAAAGGTATTGTTTATGATATGTGTTGACTTTTATTGTGTATAACATTCTATCCAATTTACTGTTAATTTATTTTAGTAACTATGTGTACTGTGTACTTGTATTATGCATATCTAATTACCTCCAAGTCAGAAGATTTAATTATGGTAATGCATGTTTGTCTAAGACTCATTTTTTAGAGTAAAGAAAATGAGAGGAAGACATCTGTGAAAATGAATTAAAGACAGTTCTTACATGCATGTGCATTATGGAGATAAAAGATTTTTATTGTATGAACTACTTTTGTCATTAAGTATAATACAACTGTAGAAATATCTTTTCTGATACAGAGGCTGTTTATAATGTTTATGAACTACAGTGACTGTGAAAACTAGACAAGGTCATCAAGAAAAAAAAATATAGCCATTACTTTGTGACTGTAAAAATGTAGACTTTTTACCATGCCATGAACAGTTTTTTTGTGCCCAGAAATTTAAATCACTGATGTCACATTCTAATATGAAGGTTACCTGGAAAAGTGATGTCTGATTTAAGATGTGTGTAACGTACTGGAAAATAAGAAATATATATACTGTATCAATATATATATATCAAAAAGTGGATTAAAAGTTTTAAAACAGAGGTTTTTCCAAAATATCCTCATCTGCATGGTCACTGTGGATAAATTATAAGTCACAGACAATTAAGACGCAAAAAATGTTGATGCTGAAAAATCAGTTCAAGAGAAATAGGTGTCTGAAGATTGTTGTTAACCAGAGGTTTTGTCCTGAAATCATTTGAGGTCTAGCTTAACATAGAAGCTAAAAAAAAATCTATTTCAAATTTGAAGTTTTCTATTTATACTAAAATGCTGATTTACAGATACATGCATTGCATGCAGTCAGTGTTTGGATGAAACATGCACAAATGTTTTCATAGACGGACTGTAATATCATCAGTGGGTTTTATTTCCTATTTAGACAAGCAGACATCATGTAGGTTGCAGAGGAAATGGTAAACTACCATCTTATCTCTGTACCTCAAAGATAAAAGCCGCACACATATATTTACTGCCCAGGTCATGTTACACTTGCCTGCTACAGGGTTGTACAAAATTTGATTACTGTAACTTATTTTGTCAAAAATAAGGAACTTTTTGATTTTTGAAATACAAACACTAAAACTCCATATTTTCAAGCTATATTTTAAATACGTTCTTAAAAAATCTATTATTTCTATATTGTATATGTCGGTTCACTAGCAAAATATATACTTGAAAGTTGTTTAATATTTATATACTTGTTGCATATATATACATTTATAGATAGTTTTATTGCTACCCTGTACTTGGAGTGAGATATCCAGTATTGATATTTGTTTGACTAGCCCAGAAGTGCTGTAAGATCTGTCTAAACACAAGTTATCTCACCTAAGCATCTGTTAATTTGTTTCTTGACTGACAGAAATTTACCACTGTATACATGTAAATTATGGATTCTACCGGTAATGATCAGGTCCTTTGGTTGTTAAACATGTATAGTAAATGAAATTCTTACATATCAGCATATACCAGGGTTGACCCTTAAGACCCGGGGGCCAGGGAATTTCCCGGTCTATATAATAATGCAATCCCACAGTTATTTTGGTATTCCTCCTAAACTCCCCATTAGGGGATGAACCCAAGATTCCCAACTACTTTTTAAATGTCCCCTTTCTATTTCAATTCTTAGGGACAACCCTGATATACACATATTTATTTAAAAATATAATTTATGCTCATTAATTTTAAAAATGTTAATTTTCAGTATTGCATTTGGTAACATATTGTGAATGTATACAAATTTTATTATGTTATAGGGTGATGAATAGTATTTATAACTGTATTTAAATTTTTGATAATATGCAGTGAAACAATATATTGTATGCTGTTGTTGTTTTTAAGTAAGGCATCTGTACACAATTTTTTATTAAGATGTATGTACACCTTTTTTTTTTTTTTTTGATAGAGTAAATTACATCGTTTGATAAGAAGTGTGCCATGGCTCAGGGTCGGCCAATCAAGTGTGTTGTAGTTGGGGACGGTACTGTTGGAAAGACGTGTATGCTGATCTCCTATACCACTGACAGCTTTCCAGGGGAATATGTGCCCACAGTGTAAGTCAACATTTAATATTATAGGGATGTATGTATCAATGATGTAACATTAACAAAATATACAGTTTCCTTGGGAATATATACCAGCAACTGTGCTGAAACAAATTCAGTTGAGAATTCTTACATGACAGAGATTCCTAACCTGTTTCCAATACTGATATGCCTTCAACTCTTGTCACTTAATTTTTTGAATTGTCAAGAGACACTTGATAAGTCTTGTGTCAAAAATCTTATGGAACAAGAGTTATGAAGAGTTGACAATGTACAATTGATCTTTGATATCTTTATCTGATGGATATATCGATCAAAGTGAGTTGAAAGTCCAAACAACTCTGTTTATCTGTATTAGAGTCTTAATATTTCAAATCCTCAAAGTTCTTTTTCTTGGCCCCATCAAGTTTGAGAATTGAGAGTTCTCAATTGTCAACCTCAGAGTTAAATTGCACACTTATATACAACACACATGCACTCAATGACCTTTCAAAGGAATTTTGAACAAGGCATCAGATGTAAGGGTTCATACTTTTGTTAGAGAAAACCAAAAAAAAAAGGTCATGGTTTGAGAATTTCAAAAACAGAGAGCAGTATCAGGAAAAAGGGAAATGTATTTTAGTATTTCTTACATCATCATTTCATAACAAGCACACAATGAATAAATCTGGATTACAAAAAATTAACAAAATAAAAATAGAGCCACTGAGGATTTCACTAAACTAAAAAGTTTGATGTAATGAGGCATGTTATTTCTTGAAACTTTACACAAAACAAATTCAGATTCAGAGCTGCCAACCCTTACAATTTTGGTGGACGTCTTATGGTTTAGAGCATCTAAATATGCCTTATTATTCTCCATTTATTCTTAAGATTTCCATTTTACTCCATCAAAAATTTGAAATATCGGTATTTACATAGCTGTCCACCTTCTGTTTTCAATATTATAATAAAAGTCGTGGTCCTTATAGCGCTTGCTTGTATTGTCATTGACCATTATATGCTAACTTGAGATCTCAGTCATTTAAAGTAAACAAAATGGAATTCAAAATTCTTCAGCAGCCAGGGACCTAAGTGGACTCTGGACCCCCTCCTTACGATTTTTAATTTTATAATGTTGGCAGCTTTGAAGATTTGATCACAACTTCTTAATTTTCTGTTACACAATAAAATCTATTTTCCTGTACTTGCAATTGACTAATATACCATATTTGACCCAATAGATTTTTGTTTTGTTCAAATGATACATGTACATACAGTGTTTTGAACATAAAACAAAGTAGGTATCTCTTTTATACATATCTTCATCTTGAATTCAAAAGATTTTAGTAAAAATATACCCTCAACTTGGGGCCTTGATCAGCATGAATTCAAGAAGTTGATTCTGTATATATACATGTACCCACTTTTATTGAGCATAATGCTCATAAGTTTCTTTTTAATATTAAAAATAATTCCTTTTTTCTGTAGATTTGACAATTACACTGCCAACATGATGGTAGATGGAGTTCCGGTCAGCTTAGGATTATGGGATACTGCTGGTCAAGAAGATTACGACAGATTACGACCACTTTCATATCCACAGGTTTTGTTGTTATACATTGTAACTGTATTGATTCAGTATTTTATTATGAAAAACTGAACCCTTTGTCAAAATGTAATAGTTATTTTATCATAAACATGAGGTTTAATATTTTTTAGGGGGGGGGGGGGGGGGGTGGACAGTGTTTTGCAGCTAAAAAGTTATTTTATATTTGAACCCTGGTTTAATATTTTGTGACATTACATATATAATATCTTGCTATTCATTGTTTGCATTTACAGATCAAGACCCTAATTGAAATTTTGTTTTAATTTGCAGACGGATGTCTTCTTAATATGTTTTAGTGTAGTCAGTCCTTCATCTTATGAAAATGTAACAACAAAATGGAATCCAGAAGTTAAACATCATTGCCCTGAGGCACCTATACTTTTAGTAGGTAAGTAGTGCCAAATGTCACACAGGCACACAACAGAAAATGTTATGGGAATGAGTCGATTTCAAACTGTGTGGTATTAAATGGAGTGGATGAAATATATTTTGGAAAACACTAGCTGACATAACATTTTGCTAGTTCAGTTTTCTTGGATTCTGTGGATAATTTTGATCACAAATTTACATATACTTAAAAGGAATATGGATTTCTATTAGGGATGTCAATTTTGTCAATAATTCATATTCGAATATTCGATGAAAGTATTCGAATATATTCGAATATTCGATAAAATAGATA
Source organism: Saccostrea echinata (assembly GCF_033153115.1). Taxonomy (NCBI): domain Eukaryota; kingdom Metazoa; phylum Mollusca; class Bivalvia; order Ostreida; family Ostreidae; genus Saccostrea; species Saccostrea echinata. The sequence goes on along the minus strand of NW_026889757.1, from coordinate 5,584,218 downwards.
TAATCTGGTTTATTTTAAATGTGCATCATCATACTCTCATGACAGGTTTTGCGTCGATTTTTGGAAGTAAAGCTGGATATAGAACTTTGAAGGTGTATACTTATTCTACATATAATAAAAGTATTCTACATTTGAGATTTGTCAATGTTTGAAATAATTAATCGATTTAAGCGTATACAACTTAAAGTATAATTTTAACAAAGAATATTAATACAAGCTCAGACTGACGAACCAGTCGTCTAACCAGGGGCAAGATTGTCGCTAACTCTTCAGATTTGAATACATGTAATTAATTATAATTACCTGCCTAATAAGAGATATTATCTCTTTGATACAATGTTTTGAAAATATAAACAAACACTTCCATAGACTATTTTCATAGGTCATTAGCGTCCGATAATGATTTTAAAATTTAGGAATATATTCAACCCGAGATAATCAATTAATTGATGCATAATTGAACCCTTTAAGATATGACAGACTGATTCTATCATAGATTAATAAAATTTATTTTCACAAGTTTACTCTTCATGTCTCATAGGACCGGTACACACGGTAAGGCTTGCCTTATAAGTCAAAAACCTTACGTTTTTTGGAGGCTGTACGGCTTTCATGTCCACACGCTAAGGCAAGACTTACAATATTATAAACATTTCCATATATTCCACGTTTTTTCAGTCTTTAACAGTGCATTCATTCATTAAAGTAGAAGACGATATTACTAGGGCGCTGTAATAATTTTACTAACCAATGCATTCGTACTTCTTAAAAGAGGAAAAGATTAAACAGTGTATTTGTGGATACACTCATAAACTTTTTTGAAAATACTTTTTGTTTACTTCAATTACCCACCTGTATGGTTTGATAAAAATAGATTGACACTTGGGTGAATGTTTTCATTGGCTGAGAAGAAAAGGTCAGCTAAGTCTAAATCAGTGCTCTATTCATAAGTCAGACTTGTAATGCTCGAAAAAACGTGTATTAAGGGTGTACACTCGATAAGGTTAGAAGTTAAGTTCCATGACTTACAAGGCAAGCCTGCCGTGTGTACCGGCCCTAGACATGCTAAGAAGAGTTTTATTTCCTAGATTCGATCATATTAAGCTATTGAAAGTACTTTTTGTATTAAACCTTAATAAATCTTGTTTATTTTTACCTTACTCGAATCAAAATAATTTAGAAAATATATTAGATAAGAAAGTATGAAAGAAATCAGGCGATCGAAAATGATCGCTAGTTATAAAAAAAAAATAACGGGGATAATTTCGCACTCTTTTATGTGAAATCTGAAAAACACCGAATATTCGAATCTTAAATTCATATTCGAATATTAACGCATCGAAGGAATATTCGAATGTTCGAATATTCGTTGACATCCCTAATTTCTATTTAGAACAATTTTTCATGAACGTTTAAAATTTATTTTGAAAAGAAGTTCCCATGAAGAGGGGAATAAAAAAGTCCTATGCATCTGCATTTCAAAAAAAAAAAATAACAACAGAATTGAGCAGCAGGTATTAAAGACAATGAAGGATTCTGATATGAAGGATTTTTGCTTTCTCAGGAACTAAAATAGATTTACGAGAAAATAAAGAGGCGATAGGACAGCTAGCTGCCCAAGGTTTATCTCCAGTGAAGCGTGAACAGGGTATCAAGTTAGCCAATAAAATCCGAGCTGTAAAATACATGGAATGTTCTGCACTCACTCAAAGAGGTCTAAAGCAGGTACTTCTTTAGGATATCAACTATAAGGATGAATTTTACTGTCTGGAATGTTATAAAAGAGTTTCATATGGATACTGTAAATCAACATTTATTCATGTGCTAGAAATATCCTTGATGAGTTAAGCAACCTTCTTTTACTCATGAATAACTGTTACTGCTCTATTTGATGATGTATTTATGAAGAATGTTTTTTCAGTCACGAAATTTAAAAGTCTTGGATGGATTTTAACTGACAATCCAATAATAAAAGTTGTTGCAAAATAATAGTTGGTTTACTGTTTTTGACCTTTCTGAAATTAAAAAGTAGTGCAGTGAGAAACGCCTCCATTCTAATGATGTTTAATATTCTGGAAGGACAAAAACTGGATACCATGTAATAAAATTTGTTTTTGCAGGTGTTCGATGAAGCATGTAGAGCAGTGTTGCAACCACAACCAATTAGAACAAAAAATCATAAATGTCAGCTTCTATGATCTGTGACTATCAGCTGTTCATTTGGGGGATATGACATCATCTAAAACCATCATCTACCTGTATATATCCAGTGTGTATGATGTTGTCAATTTCTGTTCTTATAGTGTGATATTATTGTGTATCATGCACATTGTTTCTAAGGGACATATAAACTGGTATGTGTACTGTCTAGTTTACATGTTTGTGTGAGGGTCAACATTTGTGAGAAAAAAAAATTCCTGCTTATAAGACCAAACCTTTTCCAAAAAATTTTAGTGAAGAACATCATGCACTATTGGTGTACAAACAGTAATTTTTTTCTTATAATTTCACATTATAGTATTTAGAGTTTACAAAGTTTATTTGAATTAATAATTACCCCATTTTTTAAATGTTTGTAATAAATGTATAGCAGCAAGCAGAACTTTATATACCGGTATGTGGAAATATTTGAAAATATTTGATTAATAGAATAAATAACATTATTATTTCTTTTTAAACTCTGATAAATACATCTACCATTAATTCTTTTGGTTTTAGCTTTGTTTAAGTGTTTGTATTGAAATTAAGAATGAAATTTTCAGTTCCATTGTAACATACATTTATAATTCATTGATGAAATATCTAATACCAGAGTTATCACTCTTGGAGAACCTTATGTTACATATGAGACAAACACCTTATGAATTGATAATTCAACTCCTTCTATACTCTTTCTGTCTTTCAAATTTAAAATCTGTTATGATAATGTCCAATGAAGAAAAAAAAGAAAAAGAATCTTTGTTGATTATTCTTGCTGACAGAACAGACAATCAAATAGATATGAAGATTTATTCTGACTTCATTCAGATATGCATGGGAGGTTAGTCAGGCTTTTGTTGATAGAAGATGGGTGTATTTGGCATGTGATCTGCAGGAATCATGTGTATGAAACATTTATAGTTTAAATATCCGTGATTTGGTTGGCTGACTACAGATGGACATACATTTACAAAGTTTCACACTTATGAAAATGATATATTTACTATGATATACCTTGTCAGATTGTAATATTTAAGTCTTAATAGTTACATGTACGACAACAGTAACAGTTAACATAAATAACAACGTTTTAATATCAAGGAGAGATGACCCAGAGATCGCAAATATTTAAAAAAATGTGTTTAAAAGTGTAACAGTTTGTACCAAAATGACTCATCTAGCATATTTTCGAGTTATTTTTTAGCGAATCTAAACACAATATCAGGAAAATATTTCCCTTTCCTACTTCACAGGAACCAGATACATCAAAAGAATGCTAAAATTTCACATAACAGAGCAATGAAATTTCACTTCAAGTATGCCCAGATTCCTGCTGAATGCCAATCAAATGCACCCTTGTTCTTTTGAGGTAAATTCACACACTGTGGCTCTGTATATGTAGCTTTAGCTGAAAATCCTCTGAGTATGGTATGACCATTTAATATTTTGTTCATATTTTATTCCCATAAGCTATTTTGAAACTGGAGATAAGTTGTAATTGTGTAGCTGGCATTAGGAGTGGATGCCACAATGTGTGCCTTTAACAGGATAAATTATACCAAGATTTTTTTCTCTGGTGATGGGGTATCATTTCCCCCACAACATTTTTGATATAGTCTACAAGTTTTAAAAAAAAAAGGCTTTCTACAAACGTGTGTTAAAATATATATATATCTATTGCATATTGGCATATCTTTTTTGCGTGTATTTTATAGAAAATCATATATCAAAATCATGATATGATTAAATTATCATTTTTAATCAAGAATAAGGTTTTGTAACAGAAAATGTCACTTTTATAATTTATCAGGAGGGATTTATCCAATGGGGAGGTTTTTCTAAAGGTTGTGATCCACTGTTGTCAGTTTCATGTTGTATTTGACCTATGACCTTGACCTTTTGTTGCCATAGACTTTGTAACCTATATAATGTTAATATTGTATACAAAGGAGGATTATATTATATTGCTTAAGGTGCACACCAATATTTACAAAATGTATATGTAAACATTTTAAAGGTAGTTATTTAATGTTGTAATTTTATTAAGGCCATATTCTATTACAGTATGTAGAATTGAAGTATCCTATTAAAATCAATGTCACAGCCTGAATATAAGCTTTTACAATTTATACTTGATGAATTTTTTGGCATCAAATACTTTTTTAATTTGTTGTTTACATATGCCGCATATTCATTAGATTGAGAAAAAATTAGTTCATAGGGTTGAAAATACTGTTTTACTGCACATTTCAAATAATCAACCATTGTATTTAGATTATGCCAGAATATATGTGAGGTCATGTTGATGAGTTTGACAGATATATGAGCCATTATAATGTTTGCTTTAATACACAAAAGCAAAGACCCTGAGTAGAAGTAGGAAAAAATGATGATTCACAAAGAAAAACAAAACAGCTTTGTCAGGGATGTTAAATTTGATGTTGTGTACAGTTGTAATGAATAATACCTTTGTTTTTGATAGATAGCGATATCTAGTCATTCATTTCTATATTCTCATGTATCTTATGATAATTTACATTAAATGAATGATATGCACACAAATCATTAATTCATATTATGATGCAGTATTTCTGAAACAAATTCTAGCTTTGTATTTGTAAAAATTCCTGTGGAATATACATTAAAATATATGTGCTTTCCATTTGGTTGCACAAAATTTGTGTTTGTATCACTGTATAATAGTGAAAAGATGCAGCTATTGGAAATATTTTACTGTAAAATGCCTCTTACATCCATCATTTGTGTTTTGGAATGAATATGAAACCTTCCCATCTGGTTAGGCTTTGTATAGGCCTAGGTTATTTTTACCTGATGTCCTGTTGACCATATTCTTGTCATTTGCAGAGATTTTTGCAGTCAACATATTTCAACTATGTAAATATTAAACATTTGACATTTTGGAACAGAAAGAGAGAATGTTTTCAGAATGCAAATCCAATTTTTTTTAAAATTTAAGTGATTTCAAATTCAGATAACCATTACTTAAAGATTTATTTATAAGACTAAGAATTTGGTCAAAGTATAAGCAAATTATTGTCTGAACAACTGCCCTGGTTGGGTGTAGTTCACTAGGTTATATATCATAAACTTGATATGGAGTTATCTACCTTTAAATAAGTATTTTACAGAGCAGCAAGCGTACATGTATTACTTGAATTATATGGCAGAAATTATAAAAAGTACGTTAGCTATTAAATATCTAGCTTAAAAATGTGAAGCTTAAACAAGGAAAGGTAATTTTTTCAAAAAATATTTAAGAATTGTGAACTTTAATGTCTCTTGGAAATACATATTTCTTTTCAACCGTATCAATGTCTTTTAGATTTATGATGCAAATTTATGACTAAACGAGATTGCTTTCGAAAATATGGTACAGTGTTTATGTATATTAAAAAAATTCTGCAGAAAATTCCAATTTGTAATTTTGCATTGGTGAAATTGAAAATCTGCTTCATGAAATTCGACACACACATCAAGCTATTCATTACAGGGGCATATTGTTTATCAAAGACTTCCATGAAAATAAGTAATCAAGAGACGTGAGCCTGTACAACATACCCGATTTTTTTAGTGGTGATCTGTTCGTGTTCACACTTCTTTTGTTTGATCTGCCAAAACTGCTGATGTTGAATTTTATTAATCAGAGTATACTACAATATTAAATCTGGCTATGAAACACAAATATTTTGTTCTATCGAAATAAATACAAAATCATGTCACTTTTAAGTCTTCGAGTATCCTTGACCTTTGTGTACGTGAATTTATAGTGAGTTATTTTGCCTTGTTGGGATTTTTGTTCTTTGATAGATGAAATACATCTACATGACTTAAAATGCATATGGCTATTAAAATGTCAGAATCCGAAATAAATGTTTTGAATTTAGTTGATACATGTACCGTTGAAATAAGCATTACCACACTATTTACTGCAAACGATTATATACATGTATGTATGTCATCTGCTATGTTTTTGTATCATAGTTCATGTCACATGTGCAATATATAGAATAAACACGTACAACGGAGTGTTTGAGTCTTGAGTATCAAAAACCCCCTTTTCCCTACGACAGCAACATGTAATACATGCATGTATTCTCCGACGTTATATTTCACGTGAATTCAGTATACAGTAACAACTGAGTTGAAACTACTCGGTATATGCTGTCAGTCAACCGTCATGATTCACTACTGCCAGTAAACAACTGTCATGTTAAACTACTGCCTGTAAACAACTGTCAAGTTCACTGCTACTAATAAACAACTGTCATGTTAAGCTACTGCCAGTAAGCAACTGTCATGTTAAACTACTGCCTGTAAACAAATGTCATGTTAAACTACTACCTGTAAACAACTGTCATGTTAAACTACTACCCGTAAACAACTGTCAAGTTCACTGCTACCAATAAACAACTGTCATGTTAAGCTACTGCCTATGCAGGTAAAGTACTTAAATTAAAGATAAGTACTTAATAAACAATATCATGATACTGAAGATAATAGTTTAACGTTATACATAAATTATTTAATTGGTTTCAACTCCAGTCTGTCATGAAGATACTGCTTTTATTTTCATATCTGCATTGCCAAAAAAAACAAGATGTGTTTGTGAAACACTGATGCCCCCGTATGGCAGCTTATGGCGAAGGTTAATGTTTCTCAAATGCAAGTCAAAATCCAGGCCAAAAGATATAAAAAAAATGTTGACCTAAAGAAAGGTCTTGTCTCGAGGAATATATCTGTGAAATTTGAAAGCCCTAGCTGCAACTGTTCAAAAGTTATGGCGAAGGTTAAAGTTTTTTAAAAGTAAGTAAAACGTCAAGGTCAAAGTTGTTGGTATCCAAAGGAAGGTCTTGTCACAAGGATTACATATGTGAAGTATGAAAGCCCTAGCACCAAACATTCAAAAGTTATGGCCAAGGTTAAAGTTTTTCGAAAGTAGGTCAAACTCCTCTGTCAAGGTCAAAGGGTCAAAGTGGTTGGTATCCAAAGGAAGGTGATGTCACAAGGATTACATATGTGAAGTATGAAAGCCCTAGCATCAACCATTCAAAAGTTATGGCCAAGGTTAATGTTTTTCAAAAGTAGGTCAAACTCCTAGGTCAAGGTCAAAAGGTCAAAGTGGTTGGTATCCTAAAAAAGGTCTTGTCACAAGGATTACATATGTGAAGTATGAAAGCCCAAGCACCAACTGTTCAAAAGTTATGGCCAAGGTTATAAAGTTTTTCAAAAGTAGGTCAAACTCCAAGGCCAAGGTCAAAAGGTCAAAGCTGTTGGTATCCAAAGGAAGACCTTGTCACAAAGAATACAAATGTGAAGTTTGAAACCCCAAGCACCAACTGTTCAGAAGTTATGGCCAAGGTTAAAGTCTCATAAAATTTTGCAAAAGTGGGTCAAACTCCAAGGTCAAGGTCAAATATGATGGTACCCAAAGAAAGGTCTTGTCACAAGGAAAACACATGTGAAATATGAAAGTCATAGCTCCAACCAATGAAAAGATATGGGCAAGGTTAAAGTTGACAACAGACAGACAGACAAACGGGCAAACAGACAGGACAAAAACAATATATCTCCGGGATCTTTCGATCCCGGGGCATAAAAAAGACAACACATTTTGTTTAAACACATTTAGTTTAAAAGTTTTAACATACTTATCTTCAATTGAAATCATGCCAAATTTACCACGTGAATTACTAGTATCGAGATACATGTACTATGTTTACCTCTGCACCACATAACTTTCTGCAATTTTAAGTCGTATCGAACCACAAACTCAAAGTTATCTAAAATCGTGGTTTGTTATCTCACACGAAGGACGAAAATCGGTAATGTTGCTTTGTAGCTTTATTAAACATTGATTATACTCAACATGTTATGTGATAAAAAATTCATATTACACCGACAATTTTAATATACATGTGTATGTAGATTGCATTTTAAAAAAAAGAGATAGGTTTTTTTTTTTAAATTTTTCATGAAGCTTTGCTACGCCAGATACATTTTTACTCAATGTAAATGAATAATCACAAATTATTAGGATTATTGTGAAGTCGCCGTCAGTGTCAAGGTTAATGGTTTATTATTATTTTGTGATGCTTCTGAGACAATATTTGAAAAAAAAAAAAACAAGACATGTTCTTAGTAAATAATAGTATGACAACTTTAATTTAAAAGAAATAGGCTATGATTACATGCTGAGTTTTTATACTCGTGATACCTAAATTAAATACAGCCACCTTTTGGAAATTTTATGACAGCAGATTGAAAAATGTTTCATGTGTGGTTTTAATAAAATCAATTCAGTAATATGATGACGTAATTCCTACTTTTTAGACCTACATGGATTATATAAGCCTCCATAGCTCAGTGGTTAGAGCACTGGTCTTGTAAACCAGGGGTCGTGAGTTCGATCCTCACTGGGGGCTTGTATACACAGTGCGATTTTTTATAATGTTTTTGTAGGCCTATTTCAAGAATGTTTTAAATAATGTGGAACACGGGCATTTTATCAGAGAGAGAGAGAGAGAGAAGTACATTGTTTTAGAGTCTTGATTTTTCTTTAATCAAATACTTTTATTTTTTTTTTAGCGTATTACTGGCCAATTAGCCCTGAAGTTATATATTTCCTCATTCAGCAGTTTTACAATACGATAATCATATATACGTACCCAGAAATTGAAATAAAATAACAGCTTATATGTAGGAAAAGTGTCATGTTGTAAAGAACCACGCACGCTAACTCTCGATTCCCGCCTACATTTTACACCCATTTAATTCAATATAAATGGCAGTTTGGTCATTAAAACTTGCAATTGATTGAATGCAAAGAAGAGTCCATTGTTAATTGATTAATAATTTTAAAACCAGTGTTAAAAAATTAATTGCTCGTATTTACGACTCGTTTCAAAAGGGGGGTTGAAAATTTTATCCATTGAAATCAGGCTTTAAAAATCGCTAGATTTCCAAAAAACACATGGAAATGGAAAAACGATCCTTAAAACTTTCCGTATGTTTAACGAATGTAAAATTCAAAATAAAAAATTGATAAAAGACCTTATTTTATTCGTAATCGCCTTTGAAATTGATTATTAAATGACCATTTTCGCAGTTTTTTGTTTGTAAACATTATTCCCCCCGATGAAACAACAAAAGCTTTAATCGGTATGCATTTGTGAAATAACAATTCATTAAACCCATAAAAAGGAATTTTTGTTTCACGGGGGTTAAAAATATTTTCCGTTTCCCGTTGATTTCTATAGTGAAAAACGCAATTTTACCAAAATTAGAGTTATCTGTCTTAATTTTCCCAAATAAGTGATGTTTTATGAAAATTCACATAAATATCTATATAAATATGAAAAATCATTCAAATGTGTTAACTTTTGACTTGGAGGTAGGCGGCAGAACAATACTATCGTTCGCAGTTCTTTGGTTGAACTTGGCCTAGCAGTTCTAGAGAAGAAGAAAATGTGAAAAGTTTACAAAGACTACGACTCCAACAACGACAGACAACAGATAAAGGACTATATTCGGTAATGACCAATATTTGCCCCCAAGATCAAACTTTGACGGAGAAATGTATAATTATGTTCTAAAACAGGGGAATGTCTGCAGACTTCAAAGCACTGAATATTTTCATAAGCCATGACGCCATATGTTAGATATGACGTCAAAAAGATGACGTAAATTCAAAATTTCAATGATTTATACAGAAAAGGTGTATATTACGTCGATAATTTGAGTAAAAGTCACCGAGCGCAGGTCTGCTCCAACTCAATATTTTGATATAATATGTAGAATGATAATATCAATGAAATATGTAAATGTTGTTCTTGAGCAGGCCTGCGCTCTATAAATTTTATAGTAAAAATTGAATAAATTTTGTCCATTTTGTCCTTTTTCTGACCCCCCCCCCCCCCACAAAATTCGAATAGTTTTCGACGTCATAGAAACAAAAGTTGCCAATAATCTACTTCGAAACTATAATATTTTTTGTTAATTTAGATTTCTCACACAATATACATTGTATACAATTCAGCACATTTCAAGAAATTTTCAAAATATGACTTTTGTGGGGGCAAAAATATGCATATACCGCAAATAGTTCTTTCCATCAGAAAAGCTCAATTGAGCCTATGGCTCAAGTGAGCTAAAAACGAAAATTCCTTAACCTTATTGCATATCTGTAGAATATCAGAAATTATCTCTCCAAAGATAAATTGGCTACTCGACCCCAAAATGGCCCCAAGAGTCAAAATGAAAAATTCTAGAAACTTTTTGCACATCTACACTATGCAAAATGCAAGAGCAAGAAAAATACAGAGAACTAGATACGATCTCGCTGCGAGCAACGAGAGGTCTTCCGTCCGATTCTGAAAAAAAAACCGTAAATCGAGCTGAAAAAATTAAAAAAATAATTGGACACAAGGGGTATTGAACTCAAGTCGCCAGCATGAAAATCCAACGCGCTAAATACTACGCTATTGGGACAACTGCTCTAAATCTACTTGTATATACTTCTGCAATAGTGCATCTGTCTTAGAATTAAGAAAGGCGGGTCACCATTCATAATTTTGCGCCAAACGCCACGAGTTAATCTTCGCGCCTTTTCTTTGGAATGTTCTATTAAAAAGGTGTGATAGCTTGAATGAAATTAATAAAAGAACGTTCCAATTAGTTACTCTTTCATGAAAGGGTTGGAATGCTTCGCCAAAAAACAAACATCGCTTTACGACGGTCAAGGAATCAGACACCATTTATGTTCAATAACTTGCATCAGATCTTTGAGAAAAAAAATGTTTATATAAACTTCATTAAGCGATCTTTTAAAATATGGTTTTCTTACCTTTGTCTTTTCTATTAGTTTAATATGACACAAGTGTGCATGGGAAAACAGAGGTCACGTTTTACACTTACTATAGATATTGTCTCTTGAAAAACTATAATTACTTATAACCATGATTTAATATCTGTTTTTCTATTATGCAAAACAAAAGGTTTTAGATATCGTATTTCATTTGTACATGTAGTCTTCTCTTTTTTTACTTTGAGAACCGGCCAAAAGCAGTTATAGATGACGTTTGAGAACACATTGGCTTAAAACTGAATTTGACACAGAATTGCAACGTAACTACGACGTGACAATCCATGTATTCTTTAACTTTACTTATAACTATGATTTAAGATCTGTTTTTCCGTGGTGCAAAACAAAAGATAGTAGGTATCTTATTTCATTTGCACATTTAGTCTTTTCTTTTTCTACTTTGAGAACCAGCCAAAAACAATTTTAGTTAGACACAGAAATGCAACGTAAATACTACGTGACAATCAAAGCATCCATTTACATTTCATTTATCCTTATGTGACTTTCGTTCAAGCAAACGCTCAGCTGCCTCTTTAACCCCCTACTCGTAAAATATCGGAGTTGATTGAGACCCGCCTCAGATTTTCAAATGTTAATATCTAGAGTTTAGATTTATCAATATTAAAACAAATTATATAGTAAGCATTATAAGAAAGGTCTCTATTAACATTCCAAAAAGAAATGAAAAATTTTAAAAAACAAAAAAGTTAGAAAATTCGACTTTTTAAATTCGCATATGGTAACGACCGGAAGTCCTGACGACGAACGAAAGGTCACGTCCTGGATAGTACTTATCACGATCTATAATCCCTGAAAGTTTCACGTTGATATTTTTTACCGTTCTTGAGATTATCCGTGGACAAAATGTCATTTTAATTTCAGAAAATGGTTCGTAACTTGGCACCGGAAGCGAATTTCCAAAAAATCTCTCGGATAAAATAACTTCAGATAACAACACATTGTTTCCGTAAATTTCATGAAAATCCACCCAGTAGTCTCCAAGAAATCGCGTGCACAAAATTAAGTGGGCGGAAAAATAATAATAATAAGAAACAGTAGAATCACTATAAGGTCTTCCGTGAAGAAGGAAGACCTTAATAAGGTTTTAGATGAAAAATGACGTTTTTGGGCCCCAACTTGGCCCAGAGGTTAAAAATGAAAAATATCAAACCTTATTGCACATATACAGGATATCATCTGTCATATTTCGAAAGATAAATTGCCTTCTCCGTGAAATGTAGAGGGATTGAGGAAAAAGACTTTATAGAAAAACGTCGTTTTTCGACCCCCAATTGGCTCCCATGTTCTGAAACCTTATTGCACGTTTACAGGACACTACTAGTATCTATCATATTGCAAAAGATGAATTGACTATTGCTTAAAATATAAGAGGAGTTTGAGGGAACAGATAGTGTGACGGACGGACGGATGGACAGACAAGTGTAACAATAATATACTCGGACTTATTTTAGAAAGTGCAGGTACAATTATCTTTCGTTTGACATTCTCAAAATGTCTATTAAAATTTTCTTCAGAAATTATTTATCAAAATGAATGTTTGAACACAAGTATTTGCATAATTTATAATAAGAACAGTACACATCAGAAATATTTATATTGTCTTTCCTGATATACTTTATTTTAACAAATAAAATATAAAGTATATCAGGAGGGACAATATTAATAGTATTTGCAATCATCTTTAATTATAAGATTATATAAGATATAAGATTATAAGTGACATCCAATTAATTCTTTTTAGAAGCATTTAGTTATTACAACTCTCACTGTTATAAAGTTCAACAAAGTTTGGCATATTTTGATTTTCTCATTCGTACTTTTATGCCCCTTCTTTCTAAAGAAAGTTCGGGTATATTATTATCATCCACGTCCATCCGTCCATCTGTCACACTATACCTACATTTAAGAATATACGACTTTCATTTAATTTGTTGCTAATGACATATTCAAACATATTCAGAATTCATATTCTATACTGTTTACATATCAATCTTTTTTCTCTCCATCTCAAACATCTATTTATAAGTACTTCAAAGGATATGGCATTGTCTTTTTTCAGTGTTTGATCTATGTATCATAAGAGAAATTAGCATAAAATGAGAAAATCAAAATATGTGATTAACTAAGCATTTGGTTGAAAAGATTAACAATTTATGCAGGATTCAACAATACATAGCAGTCCCCCCCCCCCCCAAAAAAAAAAAAAGAAAAAAAAAGTTAATTATCGAATGGTTATAGTGCATACAGACTCATATTACTATTAGCTAGATATGTGCAAAAACAAAAACAACGTAACACCAACATTAATAAGAAAAAACATCCAAAAGCAAAGAAAGTCAATCGCTGATGAAACATCATTCCATTCAATGTCATGCTCATTGATCGCTTCTTCTTTTTCTTCACTTTTTACTACGATAACTGCGTCAACTTTTCCAGAAGAGCGGCACCCTTTGACGCATCTCAGACACTGCTCAAACCTGACAATTCCCACAAAGACCTTTGACATACCATGGTTACTCTTCCTGTGATGCAATCGCAGTTGTATTGCGGAGATAACAAGAACAAATGCCCCGATCAACATTTGAAGAACAAGGTAAACGCTAAGGAATGATGTATTTTCAGAATTTGCTGGTAATTCCTCACTAATTATAGTAAGAAATACCGCAAACGCCAGAAAAACAGTCACGGAGTACCCCATTTTCTCCCCTGCATCAACGGGAATGACGAAAACCAACAGACTCAAGAAGCCCAAACAGATAATAGGGAGAATCATATTTAAGACATAATACTGGGATTTTCGTTGTAGTTCAATAGTAAATGATATTTCTGATTCATAGGCGTCTCTTTTAATTTCAGAATTGGTTGACAACATTGTCCAAACACTGTTTTCCTCATATTCATAAAAGGATATCCCATTAGAAGATTTCGTAATTATAACTTCATTGACGGAATAGCTCCAAACTATAAATGTTATCTTGCATGTTTGTTTATCATAAGGGAAGTAAGTAATATCAATGGAACAGCGAGTTTCGAATACTTCGTACGGATACCACAGGATGTGTCCGGTGTTATGAACTGAGAGAAAGTAGAAGGATCCTCCCAATTCATGAAATCTCTCAAAGCCATTTTTCAGCACCAAATCTGGCTTCCAAATGTCGTTCTGAAATGATAAGATAATAAAATGATAATAACTACGATATGCATATTCATATGGGTAAGTTTATTGAGGTAAGGTTAACTTGTACACTTATACATGTAGTTCAATGAATATCAGCTCCATTTTAAAGACACCATAACTAAATGTAGATAAAAAAATATTTTATATCTTTTCACTAGAGAAATTAATGGCATCCATGTAAATTATTCCATGGCTCTATTGTAGTCATCTCATATTTATTGTTTGTTTGTATGTTGTTTAACGTCCCTCTCGAGAATTTTTCACTCATATGGAGACGCCACCACTTGCCGGTGGAGGGCTGCAAATTTTGTCCTATGCTCGGCACTTACGGCCATTGAGCAGTGAGGGATCTTTATCGTGCCAGCACCTACTGCGACACAGGACCTCGGTTTATACGGTCTCATCCGAAGAACCGGTCTCCACGTCCCACAGTGGAATTCGAACCCGCGACGTAAGGATCAACTCCTTACTTCGCGACTCTAGAGCAGACGCTCTAACCACTGCGCCACGCGGACGACCATCTCATATTTAAAAAAAACATTTGATACCATGATTTATTTGAAAACCTATTCAGTGATTACGAGTACAAACCTGAGGAAGAAAGATGGATTTTATGTCATTTCTGTTGACAGGATCCCATTGTAAGAGATCATCAATCCACGACAGACCCAGAAAACCTGTCGTCACCAGCTTTTCATTCACCTCATCTACCTGGTTAACACTGCAAAGGAACATACTGACATCAAGGATGATAGGGGAAAACTGGTCACTCACAGGACGGACTTTATGGCTGTAGTTGGCAAATAGATCTTCCATTAGACTGTTTACATCGGCAGGTGTCTGACTTTCCACACATCTCCCAAAGAGTGCCAACAGGAAAGTAAAATAGCCAGGAGAACGAACCAACATCGTTATATCCCAATCAAGCTGACAGAAATTAATACATGTACTTGTGAATGTAACTACACGTATGATCTTTTCCTTCAGAGTAAAGGTTGGTCATCTTTCAGAGTACATAAAAATCCATCATTACAAAGAAAATTCTTTAAACTGGATGAGGAAAGTATTTCTTACACGTTTGTACACTAGATATGTTTTTGGTGCATCAATTTCTTTTCATTGTAAAAGAAACAGTCCCAATTTCCGTTCAACGTTATAGGTTGTTAAAAGCTGAGTTGCAAGGTTATTATTATTAAGGATCACAATACCAAGAGATCACATTCCTTTTTAAAAGACCTCTTTATCAATTTCGTAAATATTGTAGTTTTTGATACAGGTTACATGCACCTTTGTATAAAGATATTCAATAGGACAGGATTAATGACATTTTAATGCATAGGTAATAGTTTATTATAACTGGATCTTTTATTTGTACTTTCCAATCACTAGATAATATCAGTTGTCAGGCTTACTTTTGTATAAAGAAGTATACTTTTAATGCCCTGCATTTAATGAAAAGAAATTGTTGGAGATACTAGACGGCCAAGAAAGTACTAGTCCTGGAACTGACAGAGACTGCATGTCTGCTGGTCGGGAGGGGGGGGGCAGTTGTGTGAAAAAACTTTGACATTTTCATGTTGTTATGTCCTCGAATGATATGTTGACCAGGCACGGCCAAGTAACCATATAAGCTGTCCAGGCACAGCCAAGTTTGGTTGAATAGTAGGGTTATAAAATTTAGGAGAAGCAGCATATGGAAAAATGAGATTCCTCTTAAGAGACCTCTATACACTGCACACTAAAGAGTTCTGACTTTGTGGAATTTTTATCCAGATAGACTAATCTGCCCTTTGATCTAGATAAAATAAATTGAAATGTACTGTTTATTACTTAATTTGTGATCAAATCAAGCATTCATAACATTTTAATAGGTCAAGATGAATAGATTGAACACTTCATTTGCAGGTATTTTGCCCACTTAAGTAAACAAGCATTCTGAGAGTATTGCATTAGCAATACTAGTCCCCTACCGGCAAGTGTAATCTGGTTCCCGTTAAGAATTGAAAATGCCATAATTCCGTCAAAAATTAATGAAGCGGGACGAAATGCAAACTTGATCTATAACTAATCAAGGTAAAGCCACATACCAAAAATCAGCTCAATATCTACAAGCGTTTAGAAGAAAATTGGGGAAAACCCGTAAAAATTGAAAAGGCCATAATTCCGTCAAAAATCAATGAAGCGGAACGAAATGCAAACTTGATCTGTAACTCATCAAGATACACTCACATACCAAAAACCAGCTCAATATCTGCAAGCGTTTAGGAAAAAAGTGCGGAAAACCAAGTGGGACAGACTGACAGACAGACAGAGGGACAGACAGACGGACAGACTCAGAGGAAACCTATAGTCCCCTCCGGTTTCACCGGTAGGGGACTAATAACAGCGACTTCTGTTCATTAGTACTTCATTGTCTTTGAACATTTTTCTTGGGCGTAAATGCAAGGTGCCCTATGTTGAAAATGTATTAGATAAACTCAGTATTTACACCTTTACACACTATAATTTTCTCAATCTCCAAAAAATCTTTTCCTTTGGTGTATAGAGGGTCCTTAATGAACCTTATTATTACTTTTCTATTCTTAAAAAACGAATCCCTACGTCGAGGTTCAAGTGGTCAGCTATTTTTTTGACCTGTCATAAACAAAAAGTGAGTAGAATCATTTAAATGCTAATTCAAATTTTATTGCGCTTAGTCAACCTATCATGTGAGAAATAATACATTTCGATCTTTTGAAAAACTCATTGAATGCATTTCTTAATAAACCAAAAAATTCTATCCTCAGTAGTTTTTTTTTGTTGATGTTCAAAAAAGATTAAAATTTCGGTCATGGACATGTCCTATATATTAAGAGGATTTTGAAAATCGCATTTCTTATTCGTAAAGGATATTATAAACTGCATGGTGAGAAATGAAGACTTTATTTAAATGTGCACATGTTTTTACAGTGTTCTGCAAACTATGGATTGTTATTAGTCCTCTACCGGTGAAACCGGAGGGGACTGTAGGTTTCCTCTGCGTCTGTCCGTATGTCTGTCTGTCTAGCTGTCTGTCAGTCTGTCCCTCTTGGTTTTCCGCACTTTTTTCCTAAACGCTTGCAGATATTGAGCTGATTTTTGGTATGTGAGTGTATCTTGATGAGTTACAGATCAAGTTTGCATTTCTTTTCACTTATTGATTTTTGACGGAATTAGGACCTTTTCAATTTTTAAGGGGTTTCCGCAATTTTTTTTCTAAACGCTTGTAGATATTGAGCTGATTTTTGGTATGTGACTTTACCTTGATTAGTTATAGATTAAGTTTGCATTTCGTTCCGCTTCAGTGATTTTTGACGGAATTATGGCATTTTCAATTTTTAACGGGAACCAGATCACACTTGCCGGTAGTGGATTAGTATTGCTAATGCAATACTCTCAGAATGCTAGTTTGTCCCCTACCGGTGAAACCGGAGGGGACTATAGGTTTCCTTTGAGTCTGTCCGTCCGTCTGTCTGTCCCTCTGTCTGTCTGTCAGTCTGTCTGTCCCACTTGGTTTTCGGCACCTTTTTCCTAAACGCTTGCAGATCTTGAGCTGAATTTTGGTATGTGAATGAATCTTGATGAGTTAAGATCAAGTTTGCATTTCGTTCCGCTTCGATGATTTTTGACGGAATTAGGACCTTTTCAATTTTTCAGGGTTTTCCGCAATTTTTTTCTAAATGCTTGCAGAATGATATTGAGCTGATTTTTGGGATGTGACTTTACCATGATGACTTACAAATCAAGTTTGCATTTCGTTTCACTTCACTGATTTTTGACGGATTAATGCATTTTCAATTTTTAACGGGAACCAGATTACACTTGCCGGTAGAGAACTAGTATTGCTAATGCAATACTCTCAGAGTGCTTGTTTTGCTTTATTTTGATTGTACCTAAGAAATATTTGATAATATAGTTAAACCTGAAAATAATATCCATCAGTTAATCTGTTAAAGATAATCGACAGGTGTTAACCTGAACAGTTTCATTCCTTCTGCTTTGATGGGCATGAATGATGCATTTGAGAACGACCCAAGACTTTTTCGTTCAAAAGCACTGGTTATATCTTTGTATCCATGAACAGGGCCGTTGGAAGAAATTTTAGAAATTTTCAGTTTAGGGTGGACACTATCTAGGAAAAATTCCTTATCGAGCATTGAAAAATTATCAGAAGTTAATATTTACATGATTTAGGGGCACAAGCATCAAATCAAAATAACATGAATTCTCTGGAAACAGAAAAAATACGTTAAAATACGGCGTTGTAGGTTAGAACTTCCAGTGTTAAATTTTATTGTAGTCAATTACATGTACATGTATTATGTAGAACAGCAAAGAAGAATAATTAAAAAAAAATCGTGTTTTTTTCTGCAAAATTGGCGGTGTATTAAAATACTCGTAGGCGATGTGTTTTCTTTAAAAATCAACCTGTAATATAATCAAATCTTTGTCCGCGACTTTCAGCAAGAAAATACATTAAAGTGATATTTTGCGTATTCCAGACCGTGTGATTTGAAGTCACATGTGCTTTCGTTTTTTTCTTTTAAAAAAAAAGTATGCTGTAAACGCGCACCATTTGGCACAGACCCGTAGGAAGCAATTTCAGTGGGGGGGGGGGGGGGGCACAGCCATACATTTTCAGTTGAGGGGGCACTATCAACTACCAAAAATTTCTTGACAAGCAAAAAGAAAAAAAAAAAATTGAGGGTGCACAAGGACATAGTATCTATGTTCTCTATAGTAATCTATATATCGGCAAAATTATGGGGGGGGGGGGCACAGCCCCCCCCGTGCCCCCCCTCCCCCGGTTCCTACGGCCATGAAACTCTCATATCTTATGATATCTTAAAGTCATATATGGCGTATATTTTAAGTTCAGACGAACTAAAATTAAAAAGATCTTTCTATTTGTTTTATTACTTTATATAAAGATGGGACTTTCCTTTAAATACACAGTTTAAATCAATCACGTTTCAAAGATATTTGAAAGGATGACTGCACTTAACGCCTGTTTTGGGGTCTTTTTCGGTTACTTCTCTTGCTTTTATATCTAAACCTTATCTCACTTTTGTGTGTTTATGAAAGAATACTGTCAATTTGGAACCACATTTAAATCTTAAAATGATTTTAGACTGTGATACAATAAAATGATTCAATGTTTTTTGTCCTTACTGCTTTCCAAATATAGTGAATTTACACTTACCTGCCCTTGATTGAACATTAGCTATGCATGAGAGGTGGAGCTAACATTGTAAGAATGGGTCTAAAATTAGACTTGATAAATAACAATGACATGTTTGAAAAAAAAGAACGTGATCACTCTTTCCAGTCTCCCTCTCCATTCTGTATGGCACAAATACACTTCTGACAAAGGTTTCAAAACGAAATTAACAATATGAGCACGTCAATGTAATTAAAGCAGATTTTATATCAATGCCAGATGACTTAACGTGTTCGAACACAGTGTCCTAGTTAACACAAAACATGCTACCTTTACAAGTCACGTGACGGAATTTAGTATTCACAAAGTTACCTGAAGTAAGAAATCACGTGGTGAATTATAATATTCAACATGTCACAATCCTTGGTTACAACACAGAGAGCGAATGTAAGAAGAAGCAGTTTTTTCTCTTTTTAATCATGAGCGCATGTTTGTCTATTAATCTCCTTTTAACACATTATTATTTATGCAAATATACAACTACTGTTAAACGTAGAACAATAGACAAACATGCGCTGACTATGTATAAAGTCAGTAAAAAAGTGGGCGTCCTCATTATCAAACGGAGATTCAAGAAATTGTGATGATCCCTGCCTTTGAAAACAGATTTGAACTTCGTAAATACACACTTTTATTAAACGTAACTACATAAAGTTGTAGATTGGATGTTGACCATTCTTGCAATGAAAAGAAAAATGCTTGTTTTGAAAGTTTACTTTGTCGCAAATTCCGCATGTCCTTAAGTGCAGTCATCCTTTAAAACAATAACCGATTTATTAACCGACTCCTCATTTAATTAACAGACAGTTTAAACTAAGTCTAACTATGGAAACATGAGGTTATTCAAGTTCAAAATGGGTGAAAATTTTAATTTGAATGTAAATAACATATATCATGATTATCTACACTCAATCTCGTATTTTTATTTTTTAGCTCAGATACGCCATATATTGCTTTAAGATCTATCTTAATGCTATTCTTCTCTTCTTAAGACAACTAGATACCTGTCTTAAGTCTAAAGTGAACATGGCGACAGCATAGCTTTTCGGTAAAAAACGATGGATTTTAAAAGAGAACGGTTTTTAGAGATAGAACAATACTTTCAATACTTTGGACTATATCAAGCCAGTCGGAACAATGACCCCCCCCCCCCCACTCCACCTAATAATTTTGCCAATAATTATATAATTATATGATAGAAAACATAAAATGTAGCTACGTTATGGTTGCGCCCCATAATTCTTTCAAGGCATTTTTTGCTTGGTTGTGTCTCCTTCCGACTGAAATCCCCCCCCCCCAAAATTGCTTTTTACATCCATGTACATGCAAATGTACAATAGAAAATATTTAAACACTTTATGTGCAAAATACAACAAATGTGCAGCAGGTGCTAATATTCGTACAATTATAGAAAAGTTCACACGGCTCCAGTTCAATAAATAAATAGAATTAAGGGCCAGACGATATTTTGCTATTCTGCCAAAATTATACAAAGAGGATAATGTTTCCAAATCACCTGCAAATACCAATGTTAATTTGTGTATTTAAAACAAATTGTTTGGTCCTAATTTTTATACTGAATTATTATCGGATTACTCCTCTTCATAGGTGTCACCGTATCTATGAAAATCATCATTTCGAAAAACTAGGAGTTCGTTATAATGACCATGTTTGCAGATGCATGTTCAACCTAGCTGTCGTTCGATCGATGGTCACTGAGAATCTCGGCCCAAGTATACTATACGTTTAAGTAGTTCCGGGGAACATGGCGCATTTATTTAAAAAATCTGACGTTAATTTGTATTCATTTTTAAATTATTTGAATAATAATTTGTATTAACTAAAACAATAAATTAAATCAATGTGAAAGAAATAAGCAGTAACTGTTATTGAAAGTTTAAAATACAGGTCGAGGGAATTGCAGGCAAGCTAATGAATTTGTGTCCAGTAGACAGGTCAGTAGGTCGACAGGTCAGTAGGTCGACAGGTCAGCAGGTCGACAGGTCAGCAGGTTAGCAAATAAACGTGTACAGGTTGACAGATCGACAGATAAGCAAGTTAGCAAATGAGCATGTGTACAGGTCGACAGGTAAGCAGGTTAGTAAATAAACGTGTACAGGCCAACAAGTCAGCGGGTCAACAGGTAAACATGTCGACAAGTCAGCAGGTCGAAAGGTAAGCAGGTCGACAGGTCAGCAAGTCGACAGGTAAGCAGGTTATTGAATAAATGTGCACAGGTCAACAAGTCAGCGGGTCGACAGGTCAGCAGGTCGACAGGTCAGCAAGTCGACAGGTTAGCAGCTCGACAGGTCAGCAGGTCTACAGGTAAGCATATTAGCTAATAAACGTGTGTACAGGTCGACAGGTAAGCAGGTCAATGTAATTTTATTAGATTTAAAAGTGTACAGGTAGACACGGGAATAGCCAGCAAGTATGCAAATGAAATCGTGGTATTTTGGTAAAAATATATTTAAACTTTCAGTTGTATATTAATATATCAACTTAAATTAATTTGATTTATGACATGCGATATCCTTAAATCTAAATAACTTTGAAACCATAGTAAGAATTTAAATAACGAAATTTAACAAGTTTGAACGGGTCAAGTGTAATTGAATAACTGTGGTGAACATCTATACATACATGTATCGACCTGCTGACCTGTCGACCTGCTGACCTGTCTACCTGTTGTCCTGTTTCCCCATATTTATCGTTAATTCAAAATTTAATGAATATGTATATTATGTAAATGTTATGAATAAATATGTAACTACAATAAATATTCATTACTTTAATAGGGTAGATACGAGGACTATTTACTCATTTTGTTAAAACTGAAAATCCGCAGGAACTACAATACCGTATACTGCACTTGACCTATTTTTTTTTAAAGCAAGTTAAAAGACAAATGAACAAAGAATCATATCATCAATATGTGTGAAAAGAGTCAAAACACGGAATATATATATAGTGTAAACTGCATGAGGATTATAAATTTAATGAAACTATCCTTGAAGAGTTTTCTTTAAATCTTACACAGGTAAAAGTAAAGCTATTTTGAAAAGTACATTGGAGTATTTTCCGTTTATGGGCATTTCAGCAAAAGATAACGCATACGTACTACTCTTATTAACCTACTGAAAATGGAAAGTATTGGGGAAGCAATCAAAATTTTATTTGTTTAGATTTTTGTATTTTGTTAGCCTCTCGTTGATTTTTTTTTCATTTTTTTTTTAACATTTTTTTTTACCTAACAACCGTGTTAAAAAGGGGGCATCTTGCTGTCACAGTAGATTGGTCCTTTTTGAATTTAGTGTCGGAAGCATCTGTACATTCTTCTGTTGTTTTGAGGCCCAAACAGTCTTTGTCACTAAAAAAAAATTGTTGGGATCTTTGCAAGTCTATTAAACTTTCCTGTTCCTATTTCCTAAAGTCGTTGAATTGGTCCTATATGATACTTCTCAAGGTATTGACTAATTATAAATCTAAAAGAAGTTTTTATTTCCAGTTTATGGCATGTTTTAAGATATGATTTAGAGATTCCGAATTGCTAATAATATTTGTCCTTGGAATTTCAACAAATCTTGTACACACTTAATGGTTTGTAAACTTTTTCTTTCATTTTTTGTTTGTTTGTTTGCTTTTTAATTATTTCAGAAATGTTCCTTCCAACTCTCTAGATACCAGCTATTTTTCCATTTGATTTGGCGTCGAAGCTAATGCAATCGTCAACCTCGCTCTCTTATTCTTAACGTTTTGTCTTCATGTACAAATGCATGACTTACACTATCATTCTCAAACACATTTTCATTTGAAGATGCTTCAATATGTCATCCTCGCACTCTTCTTTCACTAGCACTACACCTGTCTCATTCATGAACATATGACTGATCTACAATGCCGGTGTTAAACACTTCAAACATCTACAGCAATAACTCCTTACTTGATCAAAATATCAATAAAAGAAGTAAAGGAAAAGAAACCAAAATAATGTGAACTGCATCTATCCAGAAGTAATGTAAGCAAAAAGAAAAATGGTCAAAGCTGTGTTACCTAAGAGAAAAATCCAGAAACAAAGAAAGTCAATAGCAGAAGTGACATCGTTCCAGTCAATATCAGAGTCATCCGAAACGACTTCATCTTTATTGTCGTCGCTACAATCCATTGGTTTAACGTCTGTGGTGTTTGAAGAGCGACATGATTTTTTGCATCTCAAGAACTGTTCAAATTTTACGATATAAATAAAGAACTTGGCTATACCAACGCTGCTTTTTCTGTGATGTAGTCGAAGTTGTACTGCGGTGATGACAAGAATGAAAGCTCCAATCACCATTTGAAGAATGAGATAAAAACTCAGAAAAGACGTACTTTCAGAATTGACTGGTAATTCCGCGCTGATCATGGTCAGAAAGACTGCAAAGGATAACAACACTGTCACAGAGTAGCCCATCTTTTCTCCTGCATCAGCTGGGATGATAAAAACCAAAAGGCTTAAAATTCCAAGACATATAACAGGGATAATCATATTCATGACGTAATACTGAGGTTTTCGTTTCAAATTAAGGATAAAAGTAATCTGTGATTCGGTTCCATAGTTGCTTATAACATTACTCGTAGACTCCACTGTCCATACACTGTTTTCTTCGTATTCATAAAAAACTAATCCCCCTGAAGATTTTGTGATGCTTACTTCAACGGAAACATAACTCCAAACAATGAAAATGATATTACATGTTTGCTTGTCGTAAGGAAATCGAGTAATGTCAATGCTGCATCTGGTTTCGAACACCTCGTACGGCCTCCACTGCACCAGTCCATCGTTACCTACATGAACGTAGTAAAAATCTCCACCCATCTCTTTAAACTTCGTGAAGCCATTCTTCAGTACCAGGTCTGGTTTCCATATGTCATTCTAAATTAAGAGGAAAATTATCACTTTGAAATTCATATGGAAGTTCTGTTGAAAAGAAATTCCGAAAGCAGGTTTCAAAGGAGTATTTAAAGTATTAAATTGTTTTTAATATTTAAAAAATAAAATGTTTCTAATACCGAACACTCTTTCAAAAACAAAGAAAAATGTACCTGCATTAAAAATATGTAATTAATATTGTTGTTGGTTGCAGAGCTCCATGTCAAACCTTCATCAGTCCAAACAGCATAGATAAAACCCGTTGTAACAAGTTTTTCTGCCACCTCATCAACTGAATTGACTCCACAGAGGTTAAAACTTAAATCAAGCTTAAGGGTTTGACTCTGGTCACCTACAGGGCGCACTCTTTTGTCGTAGTTAGTTAACAGGTCTTTAGTCAGTTGCCTCACGTTCGCAGCAGAGGTACATAAAACATTTCGAATAAAACACAGAGAAATACCAGTTAGTAACACCATCAACCTGATGTTCATCTCCATTTTTTTAAATTAATATTTTAAATCACTACCAAAAAGCGCGCCATTTGACATACAAATGTATGTATAAATGTAACTGAATCCAGTATAAAAAATATTGAGGGTTTTCTTTCAACTTATATGTTCTTATATTGTGAATATAATTCCTTTTTAGCCACAGTTAAATATTTGGGCGGAAACAGATTATATATGTTCATAGGTCACAGTGACTGATTTTATTAATCTGATTTAATCAGATTCTAATCCACTACATTTGTTATTAGTATTTATAACATTAAAGTATAAACTTATTAGAAAAACTTATTTACTGATCTGTTGAAATTCAAAAATTTAATTTAAATCCGCGGTCGGATTGGTTTTGGGGTATGAAAATTAAACACACACGCACACACACACACAGCCTTACAAAAATTCGTATCTCTTTTAACTCTATTGGGATTGACATATATCATTCTTATTTTAATAAATATTCTTTTTTTTTAATTTAAATTTTTGGGCCAGATATTGAGATTTGTATCGTTATTTTTGTCATTATTTAAAGAAAATTCTCGAATGATCGTCATAAACTTTATCATTATTGTTTTTTTCTTCAGTTGATCTGTGTTTTTCCTTGATACTGATAGAAAGATAGATTTTTGATGTTTGGGTAGACGCTGAACAAAAAATTTGGAATGGCCTAATTATAATGGGTTAAACATTTAGAACGCTCTTTGTGCCAAGTTCGACAAATCGGCAACAGATGCTAATATTTGTTAAACTACATAGAAATTTTAAGAATAAAACTGCTTAAAGTTAATGTTTGGCTTTTTAATTTAGTCAGTCGTGTTAAGCCACTTGTCTAGATGCGAAATTGGAATAAAACAAACCATACTAAGAACTTTTATGTTTTATTGTTTCATGTATTTATTTTGTTTTATTATCGGCCGCAGGTTTGTGCGCGCATATAAGGAGGAAATGAAACATTATTTTTTATTGCTTTAATAGAATAATTCCTTCATGATAACATACATATTTTTTTTTTAATAAAATACCGTGGAATCACTAATTTTCGAGGGGGTAATCTTTGTTGTCTGAACAGACCCATGAATTCATATCCCCCACGAAATGTTAAAATTTCGTACTATAGTAAAGTGGTTCTCCTTTAACCACGAATTCAAATCCCTCGAACCAGTAATTTTTCCTTAAACCACGGAAATTTGACAACTCGAAAATATGATTTTACAGTATTCTAAATATTTCTTCATACTAAGTCTTGATTGTTATCCCCTCGCAACGGAGTTGCGGAGGGGATATACTAACGCGCTATGTGTGTGTGTTAGTTAGCGGGTGGGTTAGTTTTTCCTTGTGCGAAACGGAAGTAACCGAAGTGACGTAATTTGCACCGGGATCGAATGTTGCCTTGATATATGTATATTTCTAATTTATTCATCCATTGTCTGATCTTCTCATATTCCAATCAAATAAATAAAACTGAACGAGGGGGATAATAAAATATACAGTATTTATTTGCTTTTCCAAGTGTAAATTATACATGTAATTGAATTGTGTGCAATCACAACCTACGGCATGACAAATAATAAAACGTAAGGGGTAATTTTAATAACAATGCGATTGCCCTTTGGATATGTATAAGTTTAAATCAAAATATACATGCTGTGCAAATGAGGCGAATGGAAAAATTACGGTTCGATGTCGTTGAATATTGGTCTGCATATGATTTTAATAGAAATGTGATAAAACAGCTAGACCCCCATCCTAAAAGCCAGTATCGTTCGGCATTATTTTATACTTTAATGTAATATAATATACCAAACTCTGTTCCTAAGGCATTGTTTAATACCCCTGATATAAAAAGTTAACAAACTTCGAAATTTTATTTTTCGCAAAACACCGGGACCCAACTCTCATAGCTTAAGTGTACCTTTGTGAACACTTCAGTTTCCAGTTCCAGATAAGATGCATATTTTTTTACTTTAACTCATAGGCCAAATACATGAAGCTCCATGCAATAAAAGAAATGCAAGATGTTTGCTTATCATGCTTATTCACATTCTTATGATTTATCCCTCTGTCGGCGTAACTAGCAATTTTTGTTACTTAAATGTACGTGTATACCTATAAATATTTTAAACCTCCAATATCTTTCGGACAATACTAAATACTGTTCCTTTAATTACCAAAAGATCTAGATAGTTTTAATCCGAACTAACAAACTGGAGGCATTAAAAAAATATATACCTTCGGAACGATCTAAATGTGTCTCGGGACAAGTCCTCACCACAATAAGGGTCCATGGGACAATATCATTTTTTACAATACAATATTTATTGGCGCAAACACAATTGCAATAATTGGCAAAGGCACAACATACAAGAATCATCAACTGTTCATATTGTCATATTGTAATTTTTGAATTTACCGGGTGGTAGTAAATACAACAAGAGGCCCATGGGCCACATCGCTCACCTGAGCACACTGGCTAGACTAAGGCACAAATCAGTTCAGTAATGAACGGCAGGGGGGGGGGCTTGAATTTTAAACTTTGTAAAACTTTCGATCCCCCATTGGGCCCCCCTACCCCCCCCCGGGGGGTCATCATTTGAACAAAATTGAATCTACACTACCTGAGGATGCTTCCATATAAATTTGACTCATCTTGGCTTTGCTGTTCTTGAGAAGAAGATTTTTCCTATATATTTCTATGTAAAACTTTGATCCTCCATTGTGGCCCCGCCCTACCCCCGGGAGCCATGATTTGAACAAAATTGAATCTACACTTCCTGAGGATGCTTCCATATAAATATGACTCTTCATGGCTTTACTGTTCTTGAAAAGAAGATTTTTAAAGATTTTTCCTATATATTTCTAAGTAAAATTTGGATCCTCCATTGTGGCCCCGCCCTACCCCGGGGGTCATCATTTGAACAAACTTGAATCTACACTACCTGAGGATGCTTCCATATAAATATGACTCTTCATGGCTTTACTGTTCTTGAGAAGAAGATTTTTCCTATATATTTCTATGTAAAACTTTGATCCTCCATTGTGGCCCCGCCCTACCCCCGGGAGCCATGATTTGAACAAAATTGAATCTACACTTCCTGAGGATGCTTCCATATAAATATGACTCTTCATGGCTTTGCTGTTCTTGAGAAGAAGATTTTAAAAGATTTTTCCTATATATTTCTAAGTAAAATTTGGATCCTCCATTGTGGCCCCGCCCTACCCCCGGGGGTCATGATTTGAACAAACTTGAATCTACACTTCCTGAGGATGCTTCCATATAAATGTGGCTCTTCATCGCTTTACTGTTCTTGAAAAGAAGATTTTTAAAGATTTTTCCTATATATTTCTATGTAAAACTTTGATCCTCCATTGTGGCCCCGCCCTACCCCCGGGGGTCATGATTTGAACAAACTTGAATCTACACTACCTGGGGATGCTTCCATATGAGTTTCATCTTTCCTGGCCCTGTGGTTCTTGAGAAGAAGATTTTTTAAAGATGCTATTCATTTTTCACTAATTCTTAATTATCTCCCCTTGAAAGAGGGCGTGGCCCTTCATTTGAACAAATTTGAATCCCCTTCACCCAAGGATGCTTTGTGGCAAGTTTGGTTGAAATTGGCCCAGTGGTTCTGGAGAAGAAGTCGAAAATGTGAAAAGTTTACAGACAGACGGACAGACGGACTACAGACAAAATGTGATCAGAAAAGCTCACTTGAGCTTTCAGCTCAGGTGAGCTAAAAATTACAATATTGTAATTTTTGTATTTACTACCACCCGGTAAATTCAAAAATTACAATATGACAATACATTTAAACAATATTCTAATATGAAGATATGCATAAATCATACAATCATTTGTACAATAATTATGTAATACAATCATTTCTAGATATATGACATTTTTTAATAAATGAGTGTGTTATTTTCAGTATTTCAGGGCATTGGCTATTAAAGCAGAGCAGAACTCATTTAGTATAAGACATATTTGATATTTTCCCTTGAAAAAAAAATCAACAAATTCCTTTCAAAAGTTTACCTATGATTATTGTATTTTTGGCCGTTGAATAGAAAATGAATTTCATCTTCAATCTCTCCTGTGTTGCAAATATTACAAAATCTTTTATCTGTGGGTATAGACAAATGTCTCCCTTTTTCTATGACAAGATAATGTGCACTAAGTTTCAACCTGTTAATAATTGATCTTTCTGTTCTCTTTTTTAATATATCAGTGTATCCACAGCGTTTAAAATGATCAAAAACAATTTGGTAAAATTTTAGTTTTGGTGAATTATGAATCTTTGCATATTCCTCTTGTAAGCATTGATCTGATATTCTTTGATTTATGCTTCTTATAAGTGGTTTTATTGAATTTTCTTTTTAAGTAATGAATGAAAATCCTAACTTGTTGAAAATTGAAAAAAAATATTTTTAGTCCAAGAGTTTGTTTCAACTGTTGCTTTATAGATTTTAAATGCTAAAGTATTCTTGGAAGTAATAAGATGGCTCCAAAATTTTATATATAAAAAATGTATTTTTGTCCACAGAGGATGTCTACCTAAATCTGCTCTGCAGGGAGCATTAGTAGTTTTACAATGTACTCCTAAAATTTCCTTAATAAATTTCATGTGAAATTATTATCATAAATACCCCAGATCTCACAGCAATAAAGAAGAACTGGTGTTACAATAGAGTCAAAAAGTTTTTCCAAAAGTTTACATGGGTTATCCAAACCAAGGGTTTTCTTAATCTTAAAATAAGCTTTCTTGGCCTTTTCCATAAGTACTGACATAGCTAAATTCAGATTTCCATTACATTTTAAAGTTAATCCAAGATAACAAAACTTTAATACTGTTTGAAGGACACTTCCATTATATGTAAACTCATTGATACAAAGTTTACATTTGAGTTAAAAATAAGGACTTTAGACTTCTCAACATTAATCTGTAGTTTCCAATTAGAACAATATGTTTCGAGAATGTTCAAACAATTCTGTAACCCAGTCTTACTTTCAGATAATAAAACAATATTATCAGCATATAATAAACAATTTACAGAGATTTCACCAATTTGAACAGGATCACAATTGCCTGTTTAAGTTCATCAACAATACTATTAATTAATAAAAATGTTGAAGAGAGATGGGCTTAAGATAACGCCTTGCTTAACACCACATTCAGATGAGAATGCTTTACTGAGACCATTAGCAAACTTTATCTTGGTTTTTGTATTCTCATACATAGAAAATATAATATTGAACTTTTTGGTGTGTATATTGGATTTCAGAAGTTTATAATAAAGTCCAACCCTCCATATAGTATCAAATGCTTTACGGAGATCGATGAAAGCTGCATAAACTTTTTGCTTTTTGTTTTTATAATTCTCCGATATAGACTTCATTGTAAAAATATGATCTGATGTTCTGCTTTTTTCTTTGAAACCAATTTGATTTTCACTAATTAGTGATGTATCCTTGATAAAATCTAGCAATCTGAAATGAATAATCCTATTAAAAAGTTTCCCTAAGTTTGATGTGATGGAAATACCTCTGTAATTACAAGGATCAAGTTTGTTACCAGATTTATGTAAGAGTACCAGAATACTTTCATTCCATAGAGTAGGAAATTGCCCTAATTTTAAAATAAAGTTGAACATTTTTTGTAGTGGCTTCAGTAATATACTACCTCCATTTTTTAACATTTCATTTGAAATAAAATCCATGGATGTACTTTTACCTTGTTTTAGATTTTTTATGGCATTCATTATTTCTTGAGTTGTAATTGGGGGGGGGGGGGGGGGGAATAACACCATTCTCTAGTTTCTGTTTTAAAACATTAAACTGTTCTGCAATGAATTTGTGGAAATCATTCAGATTGCGCTTTTCAGTATTCAGTGTTTTGAAATACTGATAAAATGTTTTACAGGGAAGATCAGGAGAAGTGTTATACATATTTTGCATTTTATCTAGTTTGTGCAACATTTTCCAAAATGTTTTGGGATTGGTATCAAGATTGTTGTTAATTTCATGACATTTTTTTGTTGTTTGTATGATTTTTATGCCCCCGGATCGAAAGATCCCGGGGGTATATTGTTTTTGTCCTGTCTGTCTGTTTGTCTGCTTATCTGTTTATCTGTTTGTCTGTTTGTCTGTTTGTCCGTTTGTCTGTTTGTCTGTCTGTCTGTTGTCAACTTTAACCTTGCCCATAACTTTTGATTGGTTGGAGCTATGACTTTCATATTTCACATGTGTATTCCTTGTGACAAGACCTTTCTTTGGGTACCATCATATTTGACCTTTTGACCTTGACCTTGGAGTTTGACCTACTTTTGCAAAATTTTATGAGACTTTAACCTTGGCCATAACTTTTGAACAGTTGGTGCTTAGGGTTTCAAACTTCACATGTGTATTCCTTGTGACAAGACCTTCCTCTGGATATCAACCACTTTGACCCTTTGACTTTGACCTAGGAGTTTGACCTACTTTTGAAAAACATTAACCTTGGCCATAACTTTTGAATGGTTGGAGCTAGGGCTTTCATACTTCACATATGTAATCCTTGCGACAAGACCTTCCTTTGGATATCAACCACCACTTTGACCTTATGACCTTGACCTAGGAGTTTGACCTACTTTTGAAAAACTTTAACCTTGGCCATAACTTTTGAATGGTTGATGCTAGGGCTTTCATACTTCACATATGTAATCCTTGTGACAAGACCTTCCTTTGGGTACCAACCACTTTGACCCTTTGACCTTGACCTAGGAGTTTGACCTACTTTTGAAAAACTTTAAACTTGGCCATAACTTTTAAATGGTTGGTGCTAGGGCTTTCATACTTCACAAATGTAATCCTTGTGACAAGATCTTCCTTTGGACACCAACCACTTTGACCTTGACCTTGACATTTGACTTTTACTTAAAAAACTTTAACCTTCGCCATAACTTTTGAACAGTTGTATCTAGGTCTTTCAAATTTCACAGGTGTATTCCTCGAGACAAGACCTTTCTTTGGGTATCAACTTTTCTTATCTTTTGGCCTGGATTTTGAGTTGCATTTGAAGAAACTTTAACCTTCGCCATAAGCTGCCATACGGGGGCATCAGTGTTTCACAAGCACATCTTGTTTTTCATATTTACATAGCCTTCTGTATTTAGACCTGTATGTGTAAAAGAGTTTTCTATATTGACCATTAAAAGGATATTGATTTACTAACTTTTCATATTGTTGAACTTTGTTTCGAAGATCAGTGCATGACTCAGTAAACCATGCATGGTTTTTTATTGCATCTACGGGATTTGAATTTTGGCATTTTTGCCACATATTTTGTTAAGAGTTTTGCACAATCTTGCAATATAGTGTTAAATGAGTTCACAATTGTGTCACTATTTTCATAATCAGTATCAATAAAATCAGAAAATCTTGCTCTGAATGTTGGACTCTTGATATTTTTAGAATACACATCTACAGATTCTTTAGTCCAAATAAATTTTCCTGGTAAAGGGTCTAGTTTACATACGTTGTTAATTTCTTTTTCAGAAAAATCATTTACAAACAAAGAACAGCTCATTGGACAATGGTTTGAAGATAAATTAAATTCATGAACTTCAAAATATCCAACAGACTTGAGTAAATTTTGGGAGGAAAGTGTATAGGCAACAAGACTACTCCCATTATATGTGAAACAGGTGTGTTTACCAGTAAGATCACCAGTCGTTCTACCATTTAGGATTCTTAATCCAGATTCTTTACATATGTTAAGAAGAAGTTTGCCACTATTGTTAGTGTGTTTGAGGTCAAGATTATTTCTTGACAATGTAGTATCATATTGATAATTAAAGTCATCATCATTAACTCGATGAGAATCAGTGTCAAACAAAATGAAATCTGGTTGGGTGTTAGTGTATGCATTGAAGTCACCATGTAATCTGGTTGGGTGTTAGTATATGCATTGAAGTCACCTTGAAATCATTTTAATGATAGAACGTTCGATCTGTGTACATGTAAAGGCCTGTGATACAGATTTCATTTGTAAGACACCGCCCCTTAAAGTTTGTAATATGGAGGGAAAACACTTCTGATTGACACAAAGGGAAATTCCACTTGGAAATGTGAGAGTCTTCAGGAAAATTGTGTATCCAGTCCCGTAGAAGCCCATCCTTTTTTTCTGAGTATTGGTATTTTGTTATGGTAAATTGACGTTTAGATGCTGGTTGCCCCCCCCCCCCCCAACTTTTTGTTGTTGTTAGGTGGAGCACTGGCAAATTATAGGATTTGGACAGAAAATTAGGTGTGTTTTTGTTTGTTTGTTTGTTTGTTTTTTTTTTTTTTTGGCTTGTCAGATTTTTTGGGGGGAAGTTGCCCCCCCCCCTTTTGAAACCGTTGCTACGGGCCTGATACCTGCAGATTTGTAGCTCGATGCTCTGAAAAAAGGATGGACGGTCTGTCCGAGAATATATTTTGTTTGTTGTTTGTTTTGCTACAGCACGTTCAATATTGTGAAGTCCGGAAACAACATAGTTGATCTTAAATCTCTAATATTATTGCGCCATTCGTACTTCCTATTTTATTTTCTTGATTGCTTTTTGTACACAAACGATTGACGGCAGTGACAAAAACGATCGATGGCGAAAGAAGGGAGTTGTCTATTTCGAATAGGGTACTTTATATTTATTTCTAAGATTGAAATAACAAATAAATGGCGTAAACAATTATATTTGTCTAAGGTGTACAATACGCCCACTTTATCAGAAGCTAATCATGTAAGTTATAACAATGTTATTTTTTTTTTTGTTTTTTTTGTTTGTTGATTGTTTAAGATAAATGATACTGCAAGTAACAACTATTGTAGCATAAAGATGTCATTGATTTTTTTTTTTTTTGGAAAACTCTCCAAGTTTCTTGCTATGCAGTATATATAGCCACCACATTGCTATGCACACAAAGAAGATTGGGAGTTTCAGACCTTTTTTTATGTGGAGTTTTTGTGGACTTATCAAAATTTTCTTTAGAAAACAGCGTAAATTTGGATATTAATTTCCTCTGTTTATATGAGTCTATAAAGTTTTGTAAGTGAGATATATGAACAGGGACCACAAGGTGACTATTTGGCAGCTTTGGCTTTTGAGTAGTGACTCTCATTGAGGTCACTCACAGAACAGGTCTGGGCAGCATCCGTTTCTGGAGGATAGCTAAAGTCAATATTTTTACCATATATGGAAAATTGCATTGCATTGTGGGATAGCGTAATCCTCCGATTTCGGAGGATAACACAGGTAATTTTTAAATGCCCCTTGCCTACCTTTAATGGAAAAGTACATGCATCATAGTATATGCAAATAAAAGTTCAAACATTAAACTATTTATTATTTGTGGCGATTTGAGATTCCATGCCTAGATATTTTGCAATTTATTTTCAAAGTGAGCACTTTTTGCGCTCCCTATTTACTACATATTTCTTGTTCTTTTGTATTATTTTTTTGTGTTTTTTTTTCTATTAAGACAAATAGGTACATTAAACATTTCTTTTAATTTTTAAAGAGAAAAAAAAAAAGAACACAGGGAAATGTATTTAAATGCAAAATATACCTTGCCTTGTAAAATAAGCATACATGTAAAACAAGTACAGAATGAAAAGATCATAATAAATAAATAAATAAATAAAGGAATAAATAAATAAATAATTCAAATATCATAAATAAAAATATAGATAATTTAAGGTTTATAGAGATAAATTTACATTATGATAAATAAAATATTACAAATATGATGGACTTAGGGATAATTAAATGAATGAAATAATAAATAACTATATAAACTTGATTATTCAAAACAAAAATAATTGTTTAATCGAATTTTCTTAACTGTTAGCTTACTATCACATAATTACTGTACAAGAAAATCAGCTTGCTTATAATACACTTGCAAGGAGGTAAGAATAACTGTTGTAAACTACTTAGCTTAAATTAAACTGATAAATTAGTGATGGCAATTACAAAAATATTGTAATATTGATCCAATATCTAGATTTTCCCATCATTTATACATGTATATGCATGGAAGTAGATATATCTTTTATTTGTTTTGGTTAAGAAATCAGTGTACGGTTCATAAATGCAAGAGTTACTGTTTTTGTTTCCTGAAGAGTTCATTGCCCTTTGTTTTGAAAATGAAAAGAGGTGGTGATACTGCTATCCTCTGATATTAGAGGATAAAATCTATTAGAGGATAAAATCTATCCTCCAAAAATGGAGGCCGCCTACCTGAAGAAGCAAGCACACCACACTTCTCTGTTGAGCAAATCTATAGTTCTCTGGTC
This sequence comes from Saccostrea echinata, assembly GCF_033153115.1. Taxonomy (NCBI): domain Eukaryota; kingdom Metazoa; phylum Mollusca; class Bivalvia; order Ostreida; family Ostreidae; genus Saccostrea; species Saccostrea echinata. The sequence continues at coordinate 5,548,978 of NW_026889757.1, read as the reverse complement.
ATCCATCCTAACTTTTTTTTTAGACCGGTGAGCTACAGATCTGCAGATAATTAATGCAAATAACTAATTAATTGTTCTGTATTAAAATCAACAGGTACTTCTTTTACTCAAGAACTCGAATTGGACAGATATACCACAGAAGGGACATAGCTAAGGCTCGTGAGAAGTATCCTGATGGAAAGACACATACTACCATTCAACCATTTCAATATGGAGGTCGGTAGTTTTATAATACATGTAATCACTTCTTGCAATCAAACATTACTCCTCTCAGAGCAGTGTTCCATTATCAACTACACAGTAGATTTACCATGTGATTTTTTTTTTGGTCTTGATCAAGTTGCACCTCTTTTTGTATACATTTGTTTTACTTGTATATTTTTAATGATAATTTTGTGCTTATTAATATGATGGAAGAATTCCTAAATGTTTACCACAATAAAAATTAGTCATCTTTGAATAATTTGATATGAAATTAAAAGTTGAATTTTGCTGAACAGGACTGTGTCTTTAATTTTTTTAAAGGATTATTCATTAGATGTGTTCGTTGGTTTTAATAACACAAAACAGGGAAGCAAGGAAATGTGGAATAAATTTGAATGGGGGGGGGGGGGGTATTCATAACTCTGGAGAAGTGGAAAGGGAAAATGGAAGTAAAATGTTCCAGGAAAACTTGTTGTGTATTTTTTAGCTCTACTGGTCAGAGACCAGAAGAGCTTATGCGATGGTAAGGTGTCTGTTGTCTGTCTGTCTGTCCGTCTGTAAACAATTTTTCAAAACGATACTCCTCCTACAGTTTTGGTCTGATTTCAATATAACTTGGCACACAAGTAAACTACACTAAGATACATAATTTAGTGCATCGGTTTTTGATTTGGATGGACAGTGTTGCCATGGTTACTAAAAATAGAAATTTCTTTGAAATTCCTTTAAAATGCTACTTATCCTACAGTTTTGGTCTGATTTCAATATAACTTGGCACCCAAGTAGATGACACTAAGATACATAACTTAGTGCATCGGTTTTTGATTTCGATGAACGGTGTAGCCATGGTTACTAAAAATTGAAATTTCTTTGAAATTCCCTTAAAACGCTACTCCTCCTACAGTTTTGGTCTGATTTTAATATAACGTGGCACACAAGTAGATGACACTAAGATACATAATTTAGTGCACCTTTTTTTATTTCGATGAACGGTGTTGCCATGGTTACTAAAAATAGAAATTTCTTTGAAATTCCTTTAAAACGCTACTCCTCCTACAGTTTTGGTCTGATTTTAATATAACTTGGCACACAAGTAAACTACACTAAGATACATAATTTAGTGCATCGGTTTTTGATTTCGATGGACGATGTTGCCATGGTTACTAAAAATAGAAGTTTCTTTGAAATTCCTTTACGCTACTCCTCCTACAGTTTTGGTCTGATTTTAATATAACTTGGCACACAAGTAGACTACACTAAGATACATAATTCAGTGCATCTTTTTTTTATTACGATGGACGTGTTGCCAGGGTTACTAAAAATAGAAATTTCTTTGAAATTCCTTTAAAATGCTACTTCTCCTACAGTTCTGGTCTGATTTCAATATAACTTGGCACACAAGTAGATGACGCTAAGATACATAATTTAGTGCATCGGTTTTTGATTTTGATGAACGGTGTTGCCATGGTTACTAAAAATAGAAATTTCTTTGAAATTCCCTTAAAACGCTACTCCTCCTAGAGTTTTGGTCTGATTTCAATATAACTTGGCACACAAGTGGACTTCATTTTGATACATAATTATTTGCATTTTTTTTTTATTTTGATGAACGGTGTTGCCATGGTTACTAAAAATAGAAATTTCTTTGAAATTCCTTTAAAATGCTACTCCTCCTACAGTTTTGGTCTTATTTTAATATAACTTGGCACACAAGTAGACTACACTAAGATACATAATTTAGTGCATCGGTTTTTGATTTCGATGAACGGTGTTGCCATGGTTACTAAAAATAGAAATTTCTTTAAAATTCCTTTAAAATGCTACTCCTCCTACAGTTTTGGTCTGATTTCAATATAACTTGGCACACAAGTAGACTACACTAAGATACATAATTTAGTGCATCGGTTTTTGATTTCTATGAACGGTGTTGCCATGGTTACTAAAAATAGAAATTTCTGTGAAATTCCTTAAAAATACTTCTCCTCCTACAGTTCTGGTCTGATTTTAATATAACTTGGCAAACAAACAGACTATACTAAGATACATTATTTGTTGCATCGGTTTTTGATTTCTATGAACGGTGTTGCCATGGTTACTAAAAATAGAAATTTCCGTGAAATTCCTAAAAAATACTTCTCCTCCTACAGTTTTGGTCTGATTTTAAAGAACTTGGCAAACAAACAGACTATACTAAGATACATTATTTGTTGCATCGGTTTTTGATTTCTATGAATGGTGTTGCCATGGTTACTAAAAATAGAAATTTCTGTGAAATTCCTTTAAAATGTTACTCCTCCTACAGTTTTGGTCTGAGTTCAATCTAATTTGGCACACAATTAGAATACACTACGATACATAATATGTATTTCAGTTTTCAGTGAATGATGTTGTCATGGTTACTAAAAATAGAAATTTCTGTGAAATACTTTCAAAACACTACTCCTCCTACAGTTTTCGTTTGATTTCAATATAACTTGGCACAGAAGAAGACTACATTAAGATACACAATTCTATTTATTGTTGCATGTTGCAAAGTTTCAAATCCAAGTGCTACTTTGTTATACGTACAGACCAGTAGAGCTACAGTCTCATCAGAGACTTCTGGGTTTTTTTTAATTTACATAGTTTTAATTTTAACTTCACAGATTTGACAATAACCCCTTTCCCCATATTATTGGACAACTATTCATACATCCTCAGGGACTCAAAATCAGCTGTTATTGTGGACCCTGGGGACCCAGAGCCAGTTATTGTAAGCTTCTTTAAATGTGTATCAAGTCTAAGTACACCAGTTACTAGTATTAAACTGCAGACATTCTACAAAGCATGCAAAACAAAGAAGAAGGTGCGGTTTTAGCTTTATTCTGCCCTAAAAATCTAATGTTTTCAAACAGTTTTGAAACTGGCTTAAATATTAGTTGAGTATATGACTGTGATAAATCAGGAAAGAATATGGCATGAAGGAGTACCATTCTGGAAATATGACGTCATCAATTTGATTCATTTCTATATTTTAAACAGAAAATGCCTCAAAATGACTCATTTCAAGGGTTATTTTCCTTAAGAAAATAGTGTCCGCAGTTGTCACCCACTTTAATTTTTGGATATGTTGTGAAAAATTCTTTGAAAAATCACATATCTGAAAATCTTTGTGGGCGATGGCTTTGGACAGTATTATCTGAATGAAAATTCCATTGAAAATTGCTGTCTTCTGCAACTTTTTAAGAAAATACGGGAAATTGCACAAGTTTATGACGTCACAATTAGCATTTAGAAGGTCATGAGAGAAAAATGATTTGTATGATCTTTCTGCATGGAATTTCAATGATTCAGAAAGCATGAGTTTTAATTTTTCACATCACTTTCATTTTTAAGAAAAACACAGGGCAAGAATTGTATTGAAACCATACCTTGTTCTTTAGTAAAAAAGAAAAAAATCCAAAATGATTATGTACCTGAGACTGTTTTACTAAAACACATTCATGTTCTGCAAAGTGTATTTTGGTTTACTTCTTTCACATACTTACTGAAAGAAATCACCCTGTGGGACTTTTTACTACATGTATTTTCATATGTACATGTAAGCAAAATCATTGGCTCTTTTCCTGTCACATGATTTGATTATAATAGTAAGGAAGCAGGATTACACATCATTGTTTCTACATGTGTACATTTATACTTTAAAATTTTTATTAATTTATCATCTGTTTCTTAAAATAAATTCCAAAATACATGAATAGATCTTTTATAAAATGGATATTTCAAAGAATGTAGCCTCCTAATTTGAGAAGAAATGAAAATTTTATGATGGACATACAAAAAAAACTTTTTAAAGTTAACATATTTGATTGTGTACAGAAATACTTGAAAGACAATGGAATATCCCCTGAAGCTGTACTGGTCACTCACAAACACTGGTGAGTATCTCAACAGCTAGGACGCATCTTTGAAAACCAATTGTATTGTGCAGTGGGGTATCAAAAATGTTTGCCCAATTATGATAATTTCAGTGAAAAGGATCAAAACTTGACAAACTTAAGTTGTAAAGTTTGCACAAACTTGACATTGTGTGTATACCTATAAGTAATGACAATCAGAATTCAAGGAGAGGTCCTGTTTTTGGTTGTTAGTTGAAAATTGTCATAAAATTCACTAGAGATTTTTTTTATTGCATCAGGAATATAATTATGCTAAAATCTGTAAATAATTAGTTATTCACCTGATCTCATGATGTTGCAATAATTTTATAGGAATTTAACTTTTTATGTTTTGTTTTTTCTTTAACTGTTTTAAAGGGATCATAGTGGTGGGAACACTGCTATGAAGCAGGCATACCCAAACATCAGGATATATGGTGGAGTCCATGACAATGTTAACAATGTTACAGAGTATGTCAGTCACAATGTATTACATAGAACATTTCATATGGTAGTCTTTGTTGGATATATTTAATAATATTTACCCCTTCAGGAAAAATACACATCATTCATATATGAAGGATTAATTAGACAGTTTCACTACTGTCAATGTGTTATTGGTCGTTTTTTGTTGATGTTTTTTTTCTCATCCAATGAGATGAGTTTATGCTATACTCTGGTGAATGGTGTCCCAGCTTAAAGTTTTTGATGCATTGCTAAGTAGTTCTAAGCCATACATGGAACTAAATTGCATGGATGAAATGTGTAGGAAATGCCAACTATGAGACTTGCTTGGGATGCTGCATTTGACTTATAATTTTCATATACATGTATATGGCCAGGATCAAGTTTTTGCAGAAGTTCAATTCTTTAGTACCTAAAACTCCTTACATGTACGTGGACCAAACTTGCATGGTTGATGCAAGTGAAGATGTATACACCCATTTTTAGCTCTACTGGTCAGAGACCAGAAGAGCTTATGCGACAGTAAGAGGTCTGTCGTCCATCCGTCTGTCTGTCTGTCTGTCTGTCTGTCTGTAAACAATTTTTCAAAACGCTACTCCTCCTACAGTTTTGGTCTGATTTCAATATATCTTGGCACATAAGTAGACTACACTAAGATACATAATTCTGTGTATCGGATTTTGATTTCAATGAACAGTGTTGCCATGGTTACTAAAAATAGAGATTTCTGGGAAATACTTTCAAAACGCTATTCCTCCTACAGTTTAGGTCTGATATCAATATAACTTGGCACATAAGTAGACTACACTAAGATACATTATTCTGTGAATTGGTTTTTGATTTCAATAGACAGTGTTGCCGTGGTTACTAAAAATAGAAATTTCTTTGAAAAACTTTCAAAACGCTACTCCTTCTACAGTTTTCATCTGATTTCAATATAACTTGGCACACAAGCAGACTATAATAAGATACATAACTGTGTATCGGTTTTTGATTTCAATGAACAGTGTTGCCATGGTTACTAAAAATAGAGATTTCTTGGAAATACATTCAAAATGCTACTCCTCCTACAGCTTTTGTCTGATTTCAGTATAACTTGGCACACAAGTAGACTACACTTAGTTACATAATTCTTTATACATGTACCAGTTTTGGATTTCAATGAACAGTGTTGCCATGGTTACTAAAAATAGAAATTTCTGGGAAATACTTTCAAAATGCTACTCCTCCTACACTTTCTGTCTGATTTCAGTATAACTTGGCATACAAGTAGACTACACTGAGATACATAATTGTTGTTATTGTTTTTTGATTTTGTTGAATGATGTCACCATGGTTACTTAAATCCAAATTTCTGTAAAATTGTTTTAAAAGGCTACTCTTCCTACAGTTTTAGTCTGATGGCAATAAATCTTGCCACAAAAGGAGACTAAACCAAGGATCATTATTCTATTTATTGCTGTTGCAAAGTTTCAAGTCCAAGTGCTACTTTTATCTTCCTTTATAAGTACAACCAGTAGAGCTATCTCGTCAGAGACTTCTAGTTTAGTATTGCATCAGTTGTTTTCAGAAATATCAAACAAAAAAAAAAAATGCTGTAATGGCAAAATTTAAATTTACATCCTGTTGAATATTCAATTGAAATGAAATTTTACCTCAGTCGTAGATTAATCAAAATTATTACGTGAGCTTTGTAATCTTTTATGACCTATGGTAAACATTTTTAGCACTGTGAAAGATCTGGATGTCTTACCATTTGGCGACATGCGTTTTACTGTACACTTCACCCCAGGACACACTGAAGGGCATGTTGTTTACCTCCTAGATGGGGCACCATTTGGGATGTCAGATTCCTTGTTCTCGGGGGATCTTCTTTTTTTAGGGGGCTGTGGTAAGATACTTAATGTGACACCATTTAATCATTTTACATAATAAATCATTAATATTTTACTCTTTTTATGGTATTGACAATTACTCTTTTCACAAGCATTTTATTTTGAAAAAGCAATTTTTCCTTGAGGTGACAAAACTGAGAGAAAATTTTGTAATATATATTTTTTATCATGTTTGTGTGTTTCCATTTATATTTCTATTATCTATCATATGCATTATATTAATGTAGAAATGATATTTAAATATGATCAGTGATGATTTCATTAATGTCAGTAGCATAGAAACATTTAGTCACACAGATGGACTCAAAAGCATTCTGTTTTTCTCTAGATCTTGCAACTGTTGCTTTGATATCTGGCTCTAGACAGATAATACAATCAGATCAATAAAAGAAATGTATTTTAAAAAAATTTAGTCCAGTTAGGGTAATTAAACATAATGTATAAACTTTTACTGTTTAAGGGAGGATGTTTGAGGCTGCTCCCTTGGTGATGCTGGGATCCTTAGACAAGGTGTCCAATTTAAAGGGGGATGTTCTGGTCTGGCCAGGTACTGTCAACAGCTGGTTTTTAGTCGAAGCAAAAGAAAAAATAATGAATGTCATATTTAAAAGATACATGTTAGATTTCAAATATGAAATACACACATGCATGTAGTTATGTAAAAGATAGTATGTAAAAACGGTGCATATTCTAATGGCTTTAAGTAGCTAAATGTAAAAGAAAAATATTAAAAATACATATGCTGAGGAAATACATGTATTTATAATTTTTTTTCTTATTTTTGTATTCTTTTTTAGGTCATGAATATGCAAATGATAATTTGGATTTTGCATGCCATTTAGATAATTCCAATGAAGAATCAAAGGTATTTTTTTTTCAAAATCCTGATGTCCTTTTAAGCTGCATTTCTTTTTTAACTTAAAGATGAAAATATAGAAAATCAAACCTCATGTCCTCAATCTAAAAAAAACCCTGAGTTATCCAGGGTAATCTACTTAAAGAATAAGGATTCAAAATCACTTTGATATATCCTTGATATTTGAGATATCTATGTTCGAGAAACCGAAGTTCAACTATATTTTGTTTTTGATCAACTTACGGTACTTCAATCACTTTTGATTCCAAGTGAAGATTCTGAAAATATAACAACTTATGCACATGCTGCAAATGCTTTTCTATACATCCTTTGTTTATTTACTACATAAATTTCCTTTTTTTTCCCAATGACTGACAAAACCATTTTTAAAGATATACATACCACAAACAAATTTTCTTATCTCCCATACAGAAGAGTATATTGCTCCTTTTTTTTTTCCCAATATTTCCTTCAATAAAAATCTACTGGTATTCAGGAAATTTTAATTGAGTAAAATGTAAAAATAGATTTTTGAAACTCTACATTAACATAACATCATAGATTTCTAGAAATTTTCAAAAATTATATTAAATTGTTTAGTTACATTTTCTCATTTTTCACCAAATTATGTGGCTTTACCAAACATAAAGATGTTTAACTAAACAGATATCACTTCTTTAGTGAGAGAGGCACTTATTTAATTTAAGACATTTGAATTTTGGAGGAAAATTTTGTTTGTGTTATTTATCCTTCACCATGCAGACATTGACAGAGTTGAGATCTTTGGACAAATGTTTATGATGTTTAACTTCCTGTTTAATGTTAAACTTATGACACATACTGGTGTGTATATATATATTATTACTAATGCATGTAATTTCCATTGTTCCACAGAATAAGTATGAATGGGTAAAGAGCCAAAGAGAAAAGAATCTATGTACAGTAAGTAATTACAATCACTGAAATCCAGCCAGGATTCTCTTAGAATTGTGAAATTCATGTCCCTAGCATTCAAGAATTCAGTTGTATTCCCTATTGTGGCCCCGCCTTACTGCCAGGGACCGTGATTTGAATGAATTTGATTTTGCAATTACTGAGGATGCTTGCATATTCATATGAACAATCATGGCCTTCTGTTCTAAAGAAAAACATTTTTAAAGAGCTTTTTTTCTTTGTACTGTATACAGGGAAATTTTCGCCCCTGTTTTATTTTCGCCCCTTTGGCCCTACACACAAGTGGGCAAATTTAAAATGGGGCGAATTCAAAAATCATAGTATAATTTGTTAAAGAGAATTGTGACTGGGCAAATTTAAAATGGAGCAAAATTGTTTGCAAGTGTGAAAAGGCTAAAATAACATGGGACAAAAAAACCCTGTGTGCAGTATTCTTATATAAAACTTTAATCCCCAATTGTGTTCCTATCCTCTATCCCAGGAGGCAAATTTGAGGGAAAAATAATCTGCAGTATCCCATAATGCTTGCATATCAATATCATTATAATCATTGCCCTTTGGTTCTTGAGAAGATTTTTAATACCTATATATTCCTTTGTAAAACTCTGATCCCTTTATTGTGGTCCCAATCTACCTGTTCTGGGCCATGATTTGAACAAACTTGAATTTGTTCTACTTTCATTGTATCACTAATCATGGCCAGGCTGTTCTTCTTTAATATTCCAATGTAAAACTTTGACCCTTTTTTGTGGCCCCACCCTACCCAGGTCAGCCACGATTTGAACAAACCTGATTTAGCACTTTGTAAGGATGCTTGCTTATCATGGCCTTGCTGTTCTTGAGATTTTTAAACATATTTTTCCTATAAAATGTAATTTGTCTATTTTGGATTCTGAGCACTCTGATATTTTGTTCATTTCAGACTTGAATTGTAGTCTCATGCACTTCTTTAACATTTGTAGTATAAAATAATTCTGTGTAGTCCAGATACTTTCTATTCTGTCATCTGTATGGCAGTATTGGTGCCAAATGCTTAATATGATTAAAATATGAGCACACCCGATACAATCATTAAAACATGTTTTATACTCTCCAGAAACAGTTCTATCATAATATAGATGCACATTTTATATCAAAGGTTGAGCTTATATAAATATTGAAAAACAGCCTAAAACTTTTGGATATTTTAAAGAAATTTTCAGAATATGAGAATAATGATGCAATTAGTGATGTCATGATGCATTGACTAGTGAGAAAATTACATTATTTTCAATATATCACTATGTATGCAGTCACCTAAGGTGCAAGTATTTAAAGCACACCAAATAAAACTGAACAGTTTTGATTTTTAGACATTAAAGGGCCCAGAAAAGGCATTAAGTGAACCTTGCTCTTTGAAAAAAAATACATGTGTAACTTAATTTTGACCCATAATATTGCTCAGTATAGCATGAAATAAATGACAATACAAACAAACTGACAGACAGACTCTGGGCACTCTTTGATCAGAAACACTCTCTTAAGCCTTTTGCTCAAGTGAACTAAACATAAGTAAATGAACATTGATGCAGAAGGTCAAACGTTTATGTACAGATGAGTCCTCAGCGGGGAGTTGTGCATCAAGGTGTACATTGGGTCACGTGCTCCCTGCATCAGTGTTAAGACTGGTAATACAACCTTTATTTATAGAATGTGACCCAGTGAAAACCTTCCGCATATTTCTAACAAATAATTAATCGAAGAAAAATGGAGAAAGTATATTACCATTAATGTTTTGTTTTGTTTTGTTTAGAGAAATTCTTTATTATAGTTAAGTTAAATTTGTTTAATTTAGTGTTTGTATTTCCTCAAAGGTGGTTAAACATACGTACTATATTCTTACTCGTATTTGATTTGGCGGTGAGGAAGCAGCATTTTCGGTTGAACACCGTAACAAAAGCCGGTGTCGCATAATATTTGGTCCGCCTCGTTTAGAGGTCCGGGGGGACCTAATACGATAACATATAAGGTCCGGCCTGCCTCTATAATAAAAGGTCCGCCTTCGGTTTAATATGCAGATTTTTCTCCTTTATTGATTCGAAATTAAATTGCTTTATTAATCTTTTTAAATTATTTAAGGTATAGTTGTTATAAAAGTGTCCCTCCCAGCAAAATGGAGTTCCAGGGACGTACATGTATGTACATTGTATATATACTAAAAGGATCAAGTCTTGCGATATCTCGCTAGTTGCTGGATTTCGTTTGCCAATTTTAATTAATTATATTTCTAATACCACTATGATATATCTCAGTACAAAACCTCAAATTATCTATCAAAAAATTATTCAAAATTTGATGTTAGCACTGATTAACTGTTAGCTCCTTATCGTAGTACATACCTCCCAGGTAGTGCACAAAACAAAAAATATAAAGATGCAAAGTTACCTTATGGGAAAATCATGTACGACATGTGTCTTTTATAGTTTAAGCGATATCAATATTATCATTGCAAAATAAAAAAAGACATATATATATAATACGCATACCTTCACTGGCACATTGTTCAGTATACAGGTATATGGTGTTCGTAAGTCCAACAATGATCATTTCATTACAGTCTCTTTCCTAACAACGTTCGACTTCCACTTCCCAAAAAGAATTTTCATATCTTTCGAAAGATATTTCATTATATCATTAATAATAATTATGCATAATTCTTACAATTCATATTGTACCTAACTATAAAATAATTGGAGGGTCACTTTGACAGGGACTTGTGTTACGGTGTACTAGCCTATCCCGTTGTTGTTAAAACAACATGTCTGTGCTTTGGGGGGTAGGCCTATTGTCTCACCTGACGAAACTTGAAGTCGCATATCCCCCGTGTTTTTATAACCATCGTTTCTTATCCAGTTAAAGACTAACGATTATTTCATTCTACTTGATATTACCCCGGGGTTAACACTGGTTAGGGAAGATGTGCATTAATTGGCAAAATCAAACCAAAGTCAATCGAGTTGAACATTTTAAGCAATAAAACACCCCCTCCCCCAAAAAAGGAAAAGATTATAAATGGTGTTGTTGTATTTTTGGTGGGTGGGGTATAGCAAAATTATGCTGATACATGTCAAATAGTTTAAAAATTACTGATGTTGTAGACTTTCCTCCCGCATTAATATTTTTTCCCGGAAAAACGAGCTTGGGTTTAAAGACCCCTCCCCTTTTGGAAAATGAGCCTAGCATAGGATTTTATTTCCGGATTTTTTTTTAAAATATTGTTTATTTCATTCCCTACATTTTGTAGTTTTCATTTCTGACGTTTTAAAATTTTCATCTCTGACATTTATCGTCATAAAGTACTTTTCCGGCAATGAAAACAAAATTGAAATTTCCCTTATAAAAAAAATTTAAGAATAAATCAAGAATGATTCATTGATTTCCAAATAATAAGTTCTGCTTATATTTAAAAGAATCTTATGACGATTTTATCCTCGGACACATGTAAATGTAAGTTGTGAATTTTTGTTCATCTTTTCAAATCAAGATAATCATACTGAATTTGAGATCAGAAAGGTTTAGATAGAATTTATGACATACAGAAACTATGTTTGACGGAAAAAAGTCATCAAAGTTGAGGAGATTCTGTTTTTCGGTGCTTTCAAACACATATAATTCAGTGGGCATTAAAATTTGGTGATCAAAAATTGCATGTTTTATTATTGAAATGATTGCATTTTATTACTAAACTTTGTATTTTTACTAGACTAGTGTTGATTTTATTGTAAAATGAAAACAAAAAATGTCGGAAATGCAATGCAAAATTTCGGAAATGACATGCAGCGAGCTTGGAAGAAACAACCCCGGCTTCATTAACCACCATAGGAAATACTCAGTACGCTTCAGTGCAGAATTTTCTCCTTTTCCACCTTCTTACTAGGGAGAATCTTATCCACCCATACTATTTACAGAGGGGTTTTACAGAGCAACTTGACATGTATTTCCCCCTAAAATAAAAATGAAAGTGTCTGTTGAGATCGTGACTGATATAAAAATTCATAAAACACCACCAAGTCGTGTTCTTTTGTTAATATTTTTTATATTTATTTTGATTTTGGTTTAAATTAGATTTTCTACGACTTTAAGCGGTTATTTCTTTTTTATTTATGTGTGTGTGATGGGGGGGGGGGGGGGGGGTTATAGTTCTCTTGTTGCACGTCATCAACATTACTAATTAAATAATAATATATATCCTTGGTCCCTTCAGACAGATGTTTATGGTTGCATATAGATATACAATACAGTAGACACATCTCCTGCAAATGTACATAGAGTGGATAACTAATTGACATTAAAGTTTTGTCTTTTTGTAAGCATATTAAATGAAAAAAAGTACACTACTACATGTAGTATATATGCAATTCTTATGCACAATTAGGCCATTTCAAGAGTTTTCTAAGTTAATTTAGCGTCCATCCTAAAATTAAAAACCTAATTATCTTTTTAACCTGGAAAAACACACGAACCAACAAAGAAAAAAAAACAATAGGAACTTACAGCATTTCCATAATTTTTGCTTTGTAAGTGAGATATATGTATGTGGGAAAAAAGAAAATCAGAGGGCGGACCTTTTATTATACTGCATTTTAAGGTCCGCCCTGCCATTTTAACGAGTTTTTTTTTACGCTACGATAACTTTTAATAAACTGTTCAAAATATTCGCCTTGTAATAGTAAGATATCTGAAATACAGAGGGCGGACCTTTTATTATACTGCGTTTTAAGGTCCGCCCTGTCTCTTTCTCTAGTTTGTATGCTACGAAAATAAACCCTGTTCAAAATTTTCGCCTTGTAATAGTAAGATATCTGAAATATAGAGGGCGGACCTTTTATTATACTGCGTTTTAAGGTCCGCCCTATCTCTAGTTTTTATGCTACGAAAATAAACCCTGTTCAAAATTTTCGCCTTGTAATAGTACGATATCTGAAAAACAGAGGGCAGACCTTTTATTATACTGCGTTTAAAGCTCCGCCCTGCCATTTTGACTAGTTTTTATGTTACGGAAATAAACCCTGTCCAAAATTTTCGCCTTGTAATAGTAAGACATCTGAATTATAGAGGTCGGACCTTTAAATATACTGCGTTTTAAGGTCCGCCCTGTCTCTTTCTCTAGTTTTTATGCTACGAAAATAAACCCTGTTCAAAATTTTCGCCTTGTAATAGTAAGATATCTGAAATATAGAGGGCGGACCTTTTATTATACTGCGTTTTAAGGTCCGCCCTGTCTCTTTCTCTAGTTTTTATGCTACGAAAATAAACCCCGTTCAAACTTTTCGCCTTGTAATAGTAAGATATCTGAAATATAGAGGGCGGACCTTTTATTATACTGCGTTTTAAGGTCCGCCCTGTCTCTTTCTCTAGTTTGTATGCTACGAAAATAAACCCCGTTCAAAGTTTTCGCCTTGTAATAGTAAGATATCTGAAATATAGAGGGCGGACCTTTTATTATATTGCGTTTTAAGGTCCGCCCTGTCTCTATCTCTAATTTTTATGCTACGAAAATAAACCCTGTTCAAAGTTTTCGCCTTGTAATAGTAAGATATCTGAAATATAGAGGGCGGACCTTTTATTATACTGCGTTTTAAGGTCCGCCCTGTCTCTTCTCTAGTTTTTATGCTACGAAAATAAACCCCGTTCAAAATTTTCGCCTTGTAATAGTAAGATATCTGAAATATAGAGGGCGGACCTTTTATTATACTGCGTTTTAAGGTCCGCCCTGTCTCTTTCTCTAGTTTGTATGCTACGAAAATAAACCCTGTTCAAAATTTTCGCCTTGTAATAGTAAGATATCTGAAATATAGAGGGCGGACCTTTTATTATACTGCGTTTTAAGGTCCGCCCTGTCTCTTTCTCTAGTTTTTATGCTACGAAAATAAACCCCGTTCAAACTTTTCGCCTTGTAATAGTAAGATATCTGAAATATAGAGGGCGGACCTTTTATTTTACTGCGTTTTAAGGTCCGCCCTGTCTCTTTCTCTAGTTTGTATGCTACGAAAATAAACCCCGTTCAAACTTTTCGCCTTGTAATAGTAAGATATCTGAAATATAGAGGGCGGACCTTTTATTATATTGCGTCTTAAGGTCCGCCCTGTCTCTATCTCTAATTTTTATGCTACGAAAATAAACCCTGTTCAAAGTTTTCGCCTTGTAATAGTAAGATATCTGAAATATAGAGGGCGGACCTTTTATTATACTGCGTTTTAAGGTCCGCCCTGTCTCTTTCTCTAGTTTGTATGCTACGAAAATAAACCCCGTTCAAAATTTTCGCCTTGTAATAGTAAGATATCTGAAATATAGAGGGCGGACCTTTTATTATATTGCGTTTTAAGGTCCGCCCTGTCTCTTTCTCTAATTTTTATGCTACGAAAATAAACCCTGTTCAAAGTTTTCGCCTTGAATAGTAAGATATCTGAAATATAGAGGGCGGACCTTTTATTATACTGCATTTAAAGGTCCGCCCTGTCTCTTTCTCTAGTTGTATGCTACGGAAATAAACCCTGTTCAAAATTTTTCGCCTTCTAACAGTACGATATCTGAAAAACAGAGGGCGGACCTTTTATTATACTGCGTTTTAAGGTCCGCCCTGTCATTTTGACTAGTTTTTCTGTTACGGAAATAAAACCTTGCCTAAAATGTTTGCTTTCTAACAGTAAGACATCTAAATTATAGAGGGCGGACCTTTATATATACTGCGTTTTAAGGTCCGCCCTGCCCCTTTCTCTATTTTTCATGCTACAGAAAAACCCTGTCTATAATTTTCTCTTCATAATAGATAGATCAAAACGGGGGATTAAGGTTTTACATAGGAATATCTAGGAAAAAGTCTTAAAAAATCTTCTTAAGAACAGCAATGTCATGATTAGTCATATTAATATGGAAGCATCACCAGTTAGTATAGATGTACGTTTGTTCAAATCATGACCCCTGGGGTAGGGTGGGGTCACAATGGGGGATCAAAAGTTTTACATAGGATATATATATCGAAAAATCTTCTCCACAAGAACAGCAAAGCCATATTTAGTCAGATTGATATGGAAACATCCTCAGGTATTGTAGATTCAAATTTGTTTAAACCATGATAACAGGTCATATAAAATTAATTTTTCGCCGGAATATGGCTGAAATATAGCCTACTCGGTGTTAAACCCTAATCAATCAATCAATCAAACCATGACCCCCTAGGGGTAGGATGGGCCACAATGCACTATCAGGGTTTAGCATGTGAATGTATAGGAAAAAAATTCTAAAACCTTTTTTTCAGGAACAACAAAGCCATGTTTAGTCACATTGATATAGAAGTATCTTGAGGTAGTGTAAATTCAAGTTTGTTTAAATCATGACCCCGAGGTGTAGGGTGGGGCTAGCGCTATATCTATAAAAATCATGACACCTGGGGTAGGGTGGGGTCACAATAGTGATTAATGTTTTACATTGGAAGATATGTTAGAATAAATTTGCTGATGAAAAACAGCAGGGCCTTATTGACTCAGGTGAGCGTTGTGGCCTATGGGCCACTTATTTTATGTCAAGGTCTTGGAAAATCGTAGGACGATTCTTTTATAAAAGGCAGTGACGAATCTGGTAGTACAATGTATATTTATCTAGAATATATTCACCACATACAATCAAAAGATATGTTCAGATTTATTATCCATATCACAAAAATGTTATGTTAGAATGATCATTAGTTGTACTGTATCCGTATCTTTAGACTTTGATTCATATAGCATGAAAAAGAGGGAGTATTTGTTTCAATGATTGGGAAAATAATCATCTTAAAAATAAGAAAGGGGTTCATCAACACTACGTACATAATGTATGTGGTAAATGCCTTGTGTGACAAGTAAAAAGAAATCTGTAATACACCAGATGGTGTTTATTTTCTACGTACTTGATACTCAAGGAGCAGATGGAAATTTAAAGAAGGTGTTATTGCCACCCCTTCCCTTCTTCCTCACCTGAGATGCAATGTATTACCGGAAATTTCTCCAGCCACTACCGAAATTATTCATATAACATGCGCAGATCGGGGTGGGGGGGGGGAGGAGTCGAGGGAACCCCCCCCCATCTGAAATTTGCAGAGTTATTAAAAGTATATACTGAAGTAAATAAAAAATGACTTTGGGCCCCCTAAGAAAACGTGGACCCTACCATCACCACCACGAAATAGGTGTTTTTCACGTTTTGGAAATGGAATTGGATTTGACGTTTTTTTTTCTTCCTTGTCAAGAAATTTTTGGGTTAGAATTTTTTTTGACTGGGATGCCCCCCCCCCCTGGAAAAATTCTTGATCCGCGCCTGTATAATCATTATTCAAAATTGTTAGGTAATATCCGAAACAACATATGTGCAATGTATAGCATTTATGAAAATCGAACTTCAAAAATTCTGTCATGACTACATGAGACCGATTGTATTATTTCCTCCATGGTTACCATGGAGAATGACTGAGGACTTCGAAAAGGATAATTTAAGGAGATTGGCAAAGTTCCTAGCTTTCGTAAAGAATTTTTCAAAAACTCTTGAGCAGGTGTAGTGGTACTAAACAATACACTTTATTGGCTTTCACCGCGTAGAAAATTCTACACGGGAGATCACTCTCAATCAAGCTCCAGACAGCTCAGTATTACTCCATATCATTATTCGTAGGGAAAGAAGTCCCGGAGAGTATGGAGTATGACTCTCAGTCATACTCCATACAGTGTCAATTCTCCGGGACTACTTGGTATGGAGTTGTAGCGTAATACTGAGTTGTCTGCAGCTTGGACTCTCATGATGGAAAACCCCATGAATTACCTTTTTTCTCCGGATAACCGTGAGTTGCCACTTTCCATAAATGAATAAAATAAATAATCATACATAATCAGCGTTTTATAAAAGAAATATTTTTTTGATTTAAAGTTAGACTGAAACGCTTCTAGTCGACACCACGAAAATGTACATATCATGTAGCTTGAAATGGGAAATATGACGCACGCTTGACAACGTCCCCAGAAACAATCAGTCAGTACATGTATATTTCTGGGTGCATTTGGGGGGGGGGGGGGGGTTATAGTACAAATTAATGTAGAAAATAGAAATTCCTTGATACGCAAAACAAAAAGGAAGAGGATCAACTGATGTTCCCTCCCCCTTCCCCCGTTCATACAGACGTGAGATACATAAATGACTTGTATATAGAACTGGACATTCAACTTTGCCCAAAATGCTTCATGTCGGTAATAAAAGAAAATATTTTACAATAATGATTTCAAATTTTAATCGGTCATGCAATACAGCCTGATAGATTATCCCACAGTCTGTCTATTATAGTCACAGTAAAATGTGTAATTTCTTTTTCTTTCCTTTTCTTTTGGCAAAAAAAAAAAAAAAAAAAAAATACAAAAATGAAATATTATTTCATATGTAGTTCATTATGACGAGGAAGAGTGATATTTTTATAAGAAAGAATTAAATCCAAACCATGATTATACTTTAAATCTGATGTATATGTTTTCAATATTGAATTACCTGTTTTAAGCTTTAAGGAGGCTGGGGGGTCAACAAATTAACCATCAGATATAACTTAATTTTTTAGATATAATACCTTCAGCTGTCAACTATCATTTGGCAAACAAAAATTTCATACATTTTAGTTTCAAAATTTGATCATTTTTGTATATCTTTATATGGAGCTCTTCTTCTAAAGGAGATCAATATAGTCTGAAAATGGCCACAACCACCCAGCCCTCTTAACATTACATGTATTTTGTTTCTGCAGTAAATACAGATCGAATACAACATTAGGCTATATATTACCCTATCCACAAATAAAGGGCAAAATATTATTATAAACTGAAAACAAGTTAATCGTTAAAACTAAAGGGAAGCATATACATACTTTTATTTTTTATCGGTCTTAGTATTAAACTCTACACTTGGAATATGAAATTTCTTTAAATATTGTAATAGAAATATACTATATATAATTATATCACAATTTTGATGTGTAGGCATGAATATCATAATAGTATTATAATTTGATCTTCAGCATAATTTATTAAAATAGAGAATTCATATCTATTGATTTAAAGCAAACACATGACCATTACATTGTCATTGCTATCTGCCGCGGGCTCTACCTGCGGGTACCTGTCAGGTATACGAATACTTCACACCCCCCTTGTTTTATTGCCTATACACACCGGCAGATTTCACACCTTTCATCGTCCTAATTTACACAATGCAAATGTTGGGGAAAAACAAACACAAGCCCAATAAATACGACATTTCTTTTTTTTTAAATCATTGCCCTAAACGGTTTTGCTAAAAGCACACTAAACATGGAGTAGCAATTCCTGCCCTAAGAGATATATTGTACAAAAAAAAAAAATAAACACAACAGCTAGGGTAAATTAATTTTATGTGTTTAAGTCAAGATTAAAACATTTTGCACCACCCGGACCTTTAAACTTCGGCGGACCTTTTCTTATACGGGCCGGACCTTTTCTTATAAAAGGCGGACCTTATATGTTATCGTATTAGGTCCCCCCGGACCTTTAAACGAGGCGGACCAAATATTATGCGACACCGGCCATTGCTCTTCGAGCAATGAGCCCGGCTGAAAACAAGGAAATTTTAAGTAGACAAACTTGAGTTACCTTTCTTTGTCTCATTATCTGACATAGCCAGCATGTACCGGTAGTCACAAAGATTTACATTATGGAAATAACTTATTCCCCAGACATTTTAAAGTACAGATTATTTCACCAGACTGTCTTGATTCAAAATAAAAATAAAATAAATGTAATATCATTCTAATAACTTATTATATTTTTTTAAATAATGACATACATGTTTTTACAAAATGACAGAACTATTTTTTTTTTTTTTTTTTTTTTTTTTTTTTTTTTTTTTTTACAAAATTTTCAAACAAATATACATGTACATGTAATTGTATGTCCATCTTCAGTGTCCATCAACCATAGAAGAGGAGAGGTCCTATAATCCATTTTTGAGGACAGCTGAACCCGGTATTCTAGAGGCAGTGAAGGTCACAGAGTTTGAGCAGCCCGTTACAGATGAAACCAGAGCAAAAATACTCAGAGAAATCAGAACATTAAAGGACAGCTACAAATATAAACTCTAGGATTGTTCAATTCAACAAAGCTTAATTAGGTATATAAGTATTATTTTTTTAATGTGATATATGAATTACTTTATTTATTTGTATGATAAAGTTATTTCATTTCATTGTAAACAAACACCAAATACTGGATTATTTAATTTGGTATTTATTATATACAGTTATTTTGCTGAAAACAAACACCATATATCTGATATGTATATATGATATACAGTTATTTTATTTCATTGTAAACACACACCAAATATCTGAATTCTTGAAATTGGTATGTATTATACAGTTACATTTATTTTATTACAAACACCAGATACCTGAATTACTTAACGATGCATGTAAGTTTATATGATGCAGCCATTTTATTTCAATATAAACAATAAATGTCATACATTTTTTCTTGATACAGTTATGAAGTATTGATTTGTTTTGCAACCAGTGATATTATTCAGTAGAACAAATTTTATGGTTGTTTGATCTTGTTTTTCATGTTTTTTTTTTAAATTTATTCTGTACACTTTTGATACAAATTTAAATTATATTTAACTGTATTGACTTATTTGTTACTTCTCAAAAGCTTTGAGTACAAGATTCTTGCCTAGAAGAGTTTTGTTTTGGGGGAGGGGGGTGTCAAATATACACATTAATCATTGTTGTAGCATTCTTTCTGGATCTGAATTATGATTTACATGATAATATCATTGACATGATCTGAGTCTTATTTGTGGTGAAGTAGCACCTCAAGTGAAACACATTCTGTATTATTTTATACTACTCCAGCATGCTAGGGATTCAGGAGAGATACTTTTGATTTGGCGCCGAGGTATACAAGGAGCGTAGGGACGTTAATCGAGGCTCTTACTTGTAGGAGTATATTTTATAAATGCATGTCTTTTCAGTGATCACATCTTCATCGCCATGCATAAAAAACCCAAATGAGTGCTTTTCAAAATGTGTGTTGTACATGTATCTGTCTTTTGAAAATGTGCTTTATATATAATATAATACTATGTCATTGTATAATATGAAATATATAAATGAAATAAAGAATTTTTTTTTCTTTTGCCAAAACCATCACTGCAAATTTATCTAAATTTGTACAGCATTTTGAAATGACTGTGGTCATAAAATGTGTAACATACTGTACGTGTGCATAAATTGGCATATTCAAAATTTAGCGCAATCAAGGGGTATGTAGTTGATGGCGTAATCATAAATTAGCGCCACACATATCCGTGTCGTGTATTGTATTGGTAAATGATTTCTTAGCGGTATTCATGAATTAGCGCATCGTTGTCTGCGCCAAAGCCGCTAAAATATGAAGCCCGCTTTTTTAAGTACACATACAGTAAATATTCATTCATATATATCTAAACAGAAGATTAGTACAGAATATGTTGTAATGACTTTGTGGCACTTTGACGTGGCTTTTGTAGATCAGAAAAGATCTGACCAGTCCTTCACCTTTAAACCCACTGTAAGTGCTTTGAAAGAAAGAATTAATTTTACGAATAATCACTGTATTGTGTAATGTCATTGTGTGAAACATAAATAAATAAATTCCTACATGTTTGTACCATTTTTGTTTCATTCTTTGGATCAGTTTTAAGATTGTTTTTTCTAACAAAAGGTTAACATGAATTGAAGTTTCTCTCCTTTTTTGTATTATTTATATTCAGTACCATTTCTTGTATTGATGTTAATAATGAGGATAAAATTCTCCCCCCCCCCCCAAAAAAAAAGTCAACCATGCATGCGTGAAAAAGTGTGCGTGCGTACAAGATTTTCTTGAAACATACACTTTTATACATTTCACCGATTCCTATTCTTTTACATTACCCAAGCTTAACTTGCCAAAATAAATTTGATATGTAAAAAATGGTTTTAATACATTTTTATTCTGCTAGGATGTTTATTTAAATTTATTTTTCAGCCTTTTGTGCACAATTGGAATTAAGCAGATTATAAGCACTTTTAACGTCATAAAAACCAGTATTATTTCCTATTAGCATATTCTCTATACATTAAAACAATGTTTATAGCTTCTACATTGTGTTGTTGAAATTATTCGGAATGGACACACTATTTTTCAAGCCTAGGTTTGTACCTGTATTTGAAATTTTACCATAAGTCCTTGAAGCAAAGGTCGAATTTTAGCTATTTTATACACACCAGGCACAGGCACTTGTTTCTGTAATAATTGTTTTAACCTATGGTATTACTATTCTATGGGTTAAAAATGTATCACAGAAAAAAGTGTCTGTGATACCAGGATATATTTAATGAATCTTGTTCACTTGAAAGAAATGTCCTTAATTCTGTCATACATTATTTTGATCCAGTGAAATATACGGTACCTTGGTTCAATGAAAACACTTTATTCTGAAGGACTTGTCATGTTTTGTGTACAAATTTACTGTAAACACTCTTGGTCAATCTTAAGCCATTCGTCCAATATTGGGATAAGTAGGGAAGCAATCTTAAAATCAACTCGTACTGCATACATGGAGATATTATTTTCCATCGTTCACAGTAAATGTTAATTTTTAGCTATTCTAAATGTATAAACAGCTATTTTCTAATCTATATACAGCTATTCCAAAGGTTTTCTAGAATTAAATTAAGTAGATTTTCTCCTCTGACTGTGACATACGACATGCTAGTATAAGAAATACAAAATTTAAGTATAACAAGAAGCCAATGGGCCACATCACTCACCTGAGTTACTATGGCCGTGCTGTTCTCCATCAGCAAAATTTCCCCTAAATATTCCTATGTATAAAACTTTGATCGACCATTCTGGCCCTACCCAACCACAGGGGCCATGATTTTAACAAACTTGAATCTTCACTACCTAAGGATCCTTCCATATTGATAACTTATCATGGCTTTGTTGTTCTTGAGGAGATTGGCATTTGCTTTTATTGATTTTTCTATGTACTAGAAACATTTTCTCAATTTTTTGTCCCTTGAAAAAGGGCGTGGTTCTTCATCTGAACAAATTTACTTTCCCTTTACCCAAGGATTCATTGTGGCAAGTTTGATTCAATTGGCCCAGTGGTTCTTGAGAAGAAGTCGAAAATATGAAAAGTTTACAGACGACACACGACAGACGGACGCGAAACACCCTTCGACCAGAAAAGCTCACCTGATTCTCCGGCTCAGGTGAGATAAAAAGATCATTCATTGATTGGAAATACATGTACTATAAATGTGCACTGAAACTTTTAAATTTTACTGAATTAATACATGCATGTATTGCGAAAATTTTCACTTCAACTTACACTAGTACTTGTAAAATATATCTTATTTTACACATGGTTAAACATTGCGTTTGTAAATATGTGATAAATAAATATGATATGACATTAATCCTTTATGTATATGTCTATTTCAAAGGTGTTCGTCATAAACCCTACTATTCATATAAGCAGAATCAATAACTTAAATCAAAGTTATGAAATTTTAAACTTTTCCAGGTCTTTTGTTATGGATTCAAAATATTGATCCAACAACATAATGTATGCATGTACATATCGAGATTTGATCATTTAAGTCGTAAATGTAGGAATATTGTTTTCAACTGGTTTATATTGAAATAATCTAAAGTAGAATTGATTTTTAATTAACTGTGACATATTTCTTAAATTCTAATCGGTCAATGTCTCTTCATTTCGTCTGATTTGAAGAGAACGTGCATGAGAGAACGTTAAAAAATAACAAACAAAACTTAGTTTGTAAAAATGTAATAAGCTGAACACAAATGAATAATATTAATAATTTAAATGTATAAAATCATGTTAATCATATTTTTCTCAAACTTTTCTTTTTAGAACCTTTCATATTGAATTTTTTCATGTATAGAGGTTTAATATCGGGTTCGTCCGCCGCTTCCACGTGTAAAACATCTACGTCATCAGGGGAAGCAGGAACGCTATCATCAATGTAGGGTTCTATGTCTTTATCAAAATCACTTTCCTTTAGACTGTGAAGCCAGTTGAACACTTTAAGGTTTCTATGTGATCTGTTCAATACTTGTCCTCTATTCCACATTTCTAAATCCTTAATCCTTATTTCATGATAACGCGGTCGACCCATTCGAACGCGTATATCGTCCTTGATGACGAGGCTAAGATCGGGCGTAATGCGAATTCGCTGTACTATTTTTGGCACATTACAATAATCCTCCTCCACGTAGGAAGGAAACTCCTCATGTCGACCAATCACTGTCTGCCGTTCGTTCGATTCTCCGTAACCCGTCACTAAATTAATTGCCATAGTGGTAGACATGATCTTTTTCTGAACACGTTTTGTCAAACCACGTCTTAAATCCATCTCCAAGATTTGTCTGTCTCCCTTCCATACAGATACTTTCTCTTCCTGATTGACCGGAGAACCAGATCGAGGTGAAGGCGTCGCTGGTGCCACTGATCCCGCGCTAGATGTTAGTGTTGTTCGAGTCAGCTGACGATGAGAGAGAAAAGAGCGTCTTCCCCCTCGAGAACGTTGTCTTTGTTGCATCAGGGCTATCTTTTCTCGCATTCTTTGTTCTCTGATTTCCTCCAAATTAATGCCACGACTTCGAGGTTTAGCACCAACCGATAAAGCTCTTTGAACATGTCTAGGTTGTGAAGGAGTGAATGAATCCCTCACATCACTTAAACTGGGAGTCTTTTTAAGTTGTCCTGCAAACAGTCGACTCCTTATTATTCCTACTGAAATCAACATCTTCTTTTCATCTTTATCCATCATACGAAATGCTTCACTTTCGTCATCTTCAAATCGTTGAACAACGTCCATTCTCATCGCATTGTGGGTTTTCGAAAATTTATCCAGAGCACCTTTGGCACGTTGCCTTGCGAACTCTTCCCATTTTGATACGACCTTTTCTGCAGCAGACGGAGCCCTAGAGCTTAAGTTTTTCTTTTTACGCCGCCGTTTTGTGGCGGTACTTGAGCGTTCTTCGGGTGATACATCTCTTGTTGAACATGAAAGCAAGGACAATTTAGTTGCTATCGACTCATCACTCGGAATTCGCTTCAAAGACAATTTTTTTCCAAGTCGACCCGAGTACACTGGTTGTTTGGGAGGTTTAACCATCGGCTCGATGGGCACAATGGTGTAATCGGGCATCCATGACTGTAAAGATCGAGACAAACGCCCCTCGTCCGTAAGGTTGTCATCGAAGCTGAATTCGGAAGATGAGTCGAATGCCATCAGACCGTCGTCTGTTGTTCTGGTTCGCCTAGAATGCGGAGTTCGGGGTAAACTTATAGTCTCTTTATCGTCCTCACGGTACGAACCAATTAGCGGCCCCATTCTTTGGCCGTTTTTAAGTAAAAAAATTCAAACGGAAATGAACAATCGATAGATCATTCACATTTTTAGTCCAACTAAAGTGTCCATTACTAACATCTGACTAGCATGTCGAAGCTCTAACATTAAAATTATGTACGTGGGATCAATTCCAGGGATTTAGGTTTGTATGAATTTAGAGATTTGAGTCTCGTGTAAACATTTATCCAGATCTCTGGCAGTGTTATTGGTAAACTTGCCACAGAATCAAATAGTCCAAGCTTCCAGGCAAACATGCAATAGTGACTCTGATCCTTTAGAAACCCAAGATTAACGCTCGGTAATCCACTACGTAAGTTTTGTTATACCGATGATCCTTTAAATTCCAAAGTCGGGTTGAATATTAAGTCCCTCCCTTTCTAGAATTCCTGAGTAAATAAAAAAATACGTATGATAATGTATGATTATAGGTTTTTCCAAATCCTGGGTATTAAAAATCAGAAGCTAAAGTCCCTTTGAATAGAGTGCAGATCATGATAATTACGTGAAGAATTGAACATTCAAAACATTATAGGCACCGATCAATACATAACACCAATGTCAATCTTGTTTTATAATGATTTGTTTTATATTTTCTGACTGGGCTTTCTGAATCATGAGAAGTGTACAGTCGAGAACCAATAATCCAATAACAAAAAAAATGGCTTAAGAAAAAATTAATACTATTCAAATGATGTATTTTCAATACCAGCATAAATATACTTCATGCTGAGCAGTGAGCAAGAACGAAATATTCTTATTTATTTAGGGTTGTAAGCATACGTGTATGTATTTCACACACACATATTATATGTATATATACGGTTCCAGAGTGTTCCCATTTCTACATTTCTATTATATTTCGATATGGTAAGAAACGTACTGGTATAGAAAGAATAAATCGTGTCGTTAACGATCATCAAGAGTAGAACATCACTAGTGGTTAGCAACAATGTTTGTAAGAAATTCAGCTATAGATACTTACAGATACATAGAAAGATCGGCCATTCTCCCAATTTCTTCAAGGGTTAGAAAAACATAAATTTAGATGTATACGTGTTTAGGGATTAAACAAGTAAGATCGAATGCTTGAAAAGTTAGTTATTTAAATGGTTTAATTAATTGATTAAACTTTACCACAAAAGTAACAATGCGCTTAATGGTAGTAATAATGTTTTTGTTTTGTAGAGTGTAATTTGGAAGTTTATCAATAAAAACCAATTGCTCCCAGTGGATACACAAACTAGGGACCCCCAAAAGTAATGGTTCAGAAATCAAAGAAATTATAAAAATATATTTCATTGACATGTTTTGTACGTTGCTGTTACTGTTTTTTCTTCAGAATTCTATATAATCATACACCTCTTGGGACTCTTTGATCAAAAATGAAAATAATAACATATATTTCGTGTGACCAATCTTGTTATCAAAGGAAAATAAACAAAGGAATCGGATTTTTTTTCATACTCTTTGTTGCATTGGTTGAAGATTGATAGAATATTCAAGCAATAGATTTTTTGCGCAATTTGACGCCTGTCGTTTCACAAACTTGCTGTGACTACGGTTAACTTGTTATTGATTGCGCAGTAGGGCCTAGTGGTCCAGGCGCCATCCGATCGATCTTAGGACAGAGCACCAGTTTACCTAAATAATTAATTTCATTAGGATATATCTTAGCTTGTTTACTGTATCATGAAAACATTAGGCTTTCTTGGGTGGAGAAAATGTACAAAATGGCCTTTTATGGTAAGTGCTTTATTTCTTTTTCTTTTTTTTTTAATGTAAAAATGTTACATAATGTAAATGTTACATAATGTATTCTCAGATTAAATGTTTGGTTAAGTGTCTTGAAGTTGAAATGACAATTACTTAATTGAAGACTTCTTCCAGATGACACAATTACAAATGCTAACGTGCAGGATGCTAGACTTTGTTTTCTGAAGCAACTATCTTTATAATTCTAGAATTCATAGTTTTCGGTTTAGTGGTATTTTGGGGAAACTATACACTTTTCCCGTCGTAGTTAAAATGTTTGTATATAGTATGTGGTATCCGCTGTGTTGCTTATCTTATAAAAGAAAATGAAAACAGTTGTTATTGCTTACATGTATTTCTACAATCACTTTGCGAAGGGTGAAACTATTTCGGAGATATACTGTTTGTATGTGATATTATCGATGAATATGAGTTGTCTGATGTTTGGAACAATATATAGTTGGGACAGAATCGCAGACACTTGAATCATCAGTATATGAAAATGGTATAATAATGTAAATGAAACACCAAAACACTTGATCTTTTATTTTCTAATTAAGGCAAAATTTCAAAGTGTAAAGAATACTCGACTGTTTACCATTAAATTAAAAAAAAAAAGTCTTATTCAATTTAAGTAACCAAAAATAGATTGGTAAATTTCAAATCTGAAAAATTATGAAAATGTTACTCTGAAAAAAAAAATTATAAATGCTAAAAATATATATCACATCGTCCATACAAAAAAAATCTTCTTTTTGAAATTTTAAGACATCTTTTCAGATGAAATTTTGGGATATCCTCTAATACTTTAAATTTGATTTTTTTTTAAATTATATTTTTATAAAGTACAAATTAGTAAATGTTCTGTCTCCATAGTTCTGAACATTAATTCCGTATGGCTATTTGTTCCTGCTTTATTGCTGTATATATGTTTATATTTTAAGTGCAGTGTAGTTTAATTCTTTTGTGATCGATATTTGTTAATAATTCAAAATTTGTACGGATTTCCCGCGTGTATCGTTTCAATTACATTTTTTTCAGATACGATTCAACGAGCAATTTAAAAGGTTGTCAATGAAAGTAAATCTTATCCTTGTTACAATATCTAATTTCGTTTTCACGACAAAAAGTACAGTCATAAATATATCTTATACCCTCTCAGATTGACTTCAACACACGTTTAATCTACTCTTAAATCGTATGAACTTTATTCCGGTCTCTTTAAATCACTTGTATTTTCTCTGGAATTTAAATGGTTATTAAAACGCGTGATATCTGGTTTGTCTTCAATTGAAAATCATTATCGAGCTCATGTTGAAAAGACAACAGAGATTGAAAGCTGTCGCTACATAAGTCTGGGACTACTCTTAAGTACTTATCAATGAACAGATTAACCCAAACAGGCTCTCACATGAAAAAAAAAATCCTTTCTGGATCCTTGACAATTTTTTAAGAACAATTTTATGGTGCAATTTTTTGAATTTATGTATATATTAAGACTTAATGGATTGTAAATAAAATCAATCATGACCGTATAAACTTGAAAAATGGAGGGGTGGGGTGTGAGTATTTTTGTCGACTTAATGAGCAAGAAGAAAAGTCCGCCCGGTCTCCACAAAAATAGAATTTTTAACCTTCGGTTTAGTAGGTTCTGGCATTTTTTAAAATGAAAACCTTAAACCCTCCACTGCATTGGAGAAATATTGAATTACTATTATTATGTTATTTAGATATACACATATACATGTACTGCTCCCCCTAAATCTCGGACTGCGCCCCCAAATCTGAA
Organism: Saccostrea echinata; assembly: GCF_033153115.1. Lineage (NCBI taxonomy): Eukaryota > Metazoa > Mollusca > Bivalvia > Ostreida > Ostreidae > Saccostrea > Saccostrea echinata. The sequence goes on along the minus strand of NW_026889757.1, from coordinate 5,520,654 downwards.
TACCTACCCCAAATACAAACTGGAAAAGATTCTTACATGCCTCGATAAATATAAAAGGTTTTCGAATTTAACATTTCGTAAATTTTGACTTTTTTTTTTATTAAGAGCGCACTTCAAGGAATTACGAGTATACATGAAGAGATATATGTAGTTTCCATACATAAACAATACCAGGAGACGTGTTAGTGTAAATAAAATACAACATATATCTATGAATAATTGATAATTCCTGAATTACATGGACATATGGGTATATACTCAATGGAAAATTAGCTAGATATAGTTATTACCTTTCGTCGATTCCTTCACAGTTTGTCTGTAACCATTGATGATGGTTCATGGGGAAAAATGTTGTTTCCAATAAAATCACTGAGAGGTGTTCGCCTAGATTTGCTTGTAACTTATGCATGAAAAAATTAATATATGTCACTAAAGATTCTTCTGGAAAACTTCCTTATTTTCCAATTTAAAAAGCCGCCAAAGGCAAAATTACATAATCAAGAAACAATTCAATGTCCCGACGTTCAGCTGTTTTCATATTGTGTCACTAACTACATATTCGGTACGTTATTCTGTTGACATTCACACAATCAAATATAGGTACCGGTGATCACACAATTAAATATAGGTACCGGTGACCCGCAGGTTAACATCCCAGAATTCTCAAGATTCTTATCTTCGAGACCTCTTTTGATTCCTTCCTAATATAGCTTCTTACTGCTACATAAAATCAACCTTGTAAAAATTATCCAAGACCGTTGGCTCTGGTGTGAAATCGGAGCGGGGTACCCTTGTTTGGTCGTCTTTTGTATGGCCTGTAAACTATCGGATTGAATTAGGAAATCTTTACACGTTCCATTCTTATTTTTGAATTACTTATCGTCAATTGAAACGATAAGATTTAAAATTCAAGTTCGCACTGCTATAGGGGGTTTTAAGAACATATGGTGCGTGACTCTGTATCGTAACCACAAGTCAACACTGTTATTAACTTTACATACAGCCATATTGACAACATGAAAATTTCACAGAGAGAAAAGCATACAATTATTGACCGACATAAGCTAAAGAGATATACTATCAATTTATCTACGAATTATGATATCAATTTTTTCTTATAAATTATTTTCAAATCCCATTCGTGTGTATCTAAGGCTCTGAAAGCGTGCTTTGGCCGTTTAGTTGAACATGTTAAATACTTTTCTACAGTTACAAAAAAAGCAATTATTATGATAATGTCTCTTATTATGAAACAAGGAGTTTGTATAGCTTCCACTGCTTTAAATGCTTTCAAAGTTTTTAATAAAAATCAATTGACTTTATAATAGTCCTCCTGGGAGATGGCTGTAGAGCTGGTGGTGGATTTAAATATGTCGAGTTTATTGCCGATTCCTAAAAATTGTGTTTTGGAGTACTAATTCTTGTGATATATTTTGAACATTAATATCAAGGTCAGAATATTGTTATCCAATGAAAGATCTTGACACAAGGAATACAAGGTCAAGAGACCAAAAAATGTTAATACCCTAAGACAGGTCTTGTTCCAAGGAATACAAATATGGAATATAAAAGCCATAGCCTTAACCATTTAATGGTAATGTCCAATGTAAATGGGTTTTTTTTAGAAGTAAGTTAAAATCCAAGGTCATGAGGTCCAAAAGATAGGTACCTCAAAAAAAGGTTTCTCCCTAAAAATACACATTTTAAATATGAAAGGTCTAGCACAGTGAGTTTAAAAGTAGTGGCCAAGGTTAAAGTTTTCCCCTAAAGTAGGTCAAATTCCAAGGTCAAAAGGTCAAAAGTGTTAGTATCAAAAGAAAGGTCTTGTCACAAAGAATACACAAGTGAAATATGCAAGCCCTAGCACCAACTGTTGAAAAGTTATGACCACGTGAAAAGTTTTACAAAAGTATGTCAAACACTAAGGTCAAGGTTATAAATGTTGGTATTCAATAAAAGGGCTTGTCACAAATAATACATAAGTGAATTATGATAGCCCTAGCACCAACCATTCCAAAATTATGGCTAAAGTACAAGTTTTACAAAAGTAAGTCACACTCAAAGGTCAAGGTCAAGTAGCCAAAACTGTTAATACATAAATGTAAAAGCCCTAGCAATAACCATTTAAAGGTTATGACCAAGGTTAAAGTTTTCTTTAAAAGAAGGTCAAAATCCAAGGTCAATGTCATGAGGTTCAAGAAGTTGGTACCAAAAAAAGGTATGTTCCAAGAAAAAAAACACATGTTAAATATGAAAGCCCTAGCATCAACAGTTCAAAAGTAATGGCCAAGGTTAAAGTTTTTCCCAAAAGTAGGTCAAATTCCAAGGTCAAAAGATCAAAACCGTTAGTACCAAAAGAAAGGTCTTGTTACAAAGAGTACACAATTGAAATATGAAAGCCCAAACATTAACCGTTGAAAAGTTATGGCCACGTTAAAAGTTTTACAAAAGTAGGTCAAACACCAAGGTCAGAAATGTTGGTATCCAATAAAGGTGGGTTTAAAAGTAGGTCAAAATCCAAGGTCAAGGTCATGAGGTCCCCAAAAAAAAATTGGTACCTCAAATATGCTTTGTCCCAAGAAAACACGTTAAATATGAAAGTCCTAGCATCAACAGTTTAAAAGTTATGGCCAAGGTGAAAGTTTTTTTTTTTTCCAAAAGTCGATCATACTCCAAGGTCAAGAGTTCAAAACTGTTCGTACCCAAAGAAAGGTCTTGTTACAAGACATACACATGTGAAATATGAAAGCCCTAGCACCAAGTTCAAAAGTTATGAACAAAATTTAAGGTTTTTTTAAAAGTAGGACAAAAGTAGGTCAAACCCCAAGGTCAAGAGGTCAGAAATGCTGGTACCCAACGAAAAGTCTTGATACAAGGAATACAGTTATGCAATATAAAAGCCCTAACTCTTCAAAAGTTATGGCCAAAGTTAAAGTTTTTGGGGACAGAGGGACACCAAAAACCATATGCGCTCAATGTTTAAGTTTTTGGGGACAAACAGACCGATAAACAGAGAGATAGACGGACGGACAGATCAAAAATTATATGCCCCCGAAAATAAAGACAGGAACGATTATATTTGTGTGTCTGGACCTGGTCGCCTTCACTCATTTTATAGGGTACAAAATATTTTAAAGAGTTGGGCTAATCGTAGAGATTGAATGATGTTAAGACTGTGTTAAAAACAAATACATGTACTATCTCCGGTTTTACGTTTTGTTCATTGAATACCTGTGAAATTCATATAGAAGTTGAAAGGTTTGGATGGCCTAATATGAATTTCAATGTCCTTGTAGCGTTGTGTGTTCAAAATTCAATGAACTATGAAGTAAAATTATGTACGGGTAGAATTTTTTTTTAAAATTCTGAATCTTTAAATGTCTACATGTAATCCTTATTATGGATTAAAATTGGCAACTTTTTCTTTAAAAAAAGCTTCAATAAGCAAATTGATTTTAGCACTGATTTTAAAACTAATTTAAAATTCAATCTCAAATCCGACTTGAATGAAGTGTGAAATGTCCACGCGTCTTTATTATTAACCGATTAGTGCTACCAGTGTCTTGTGTATATTTCATTTGTTCTCAAAGAAACCTCTTGGAAAACACTTCGTGCCGCTTGACGCCTATCATTAATTAAATTAATAAAGAGTAAAATCTTAATCCCTATATATATATATATATATATATATATATATATATATATATATATATATATATATATATATATATATATATATATATATATATATATATAAACAACTGCTATAAAATCTTTACTAATCAAATGTTATCAACGAAATTTGACGTACTTATAACCCTATTTATTTTAATCTTTCACTTTACATTTCATTCGATGATATAAAATATTTTTTTCAAATATTAAGATAATCAAACATTAGGTCTTGTCTTTCGCCGCATGGCAAGAATGTTTACCGACGTCGTTATGACATGCGCGGATCTAGAAGGGGGGGGGGGGTCCGACTCCCCTCCTTGGAATTTGCAGAGTTATCAAATGTATATAGTAAAGCAACTAAAATGACCTTGGAACCCCCCCCCCTCCGAAAACGCGGACCCCTGTTAAGTTGGTAGGAAAAGTCATACATGTGAAGCTAAAGAAGTGAAATGGAGCGTCTACCCCCCTCCATTTGTCAGGTTGTGGACCCTGGAAAAAATTCCTAGATCCGCGCCTGTATGACGTTACTTTTAGTTCATCCGCAAATCTTTTTAACCTCTCAAGTGCTTCTTTTTAATAATCATTACTGCCATTTTCTGTAAATCGTCTTGTTTTTTGGGTTGTGTTGTAGTATTACAACTATTTGAACTTTATCCAAATGTTTTTCCAACTTCATTTCTTTTTGAGTAAATCTTGTAAATGTTCACGTAAGATTCAAAATGAGTGTCGAAGAGAAACTTCATAACGACATGGGATTCTTGCCGTGCGGAGATAGATGAGACCCAATGTTGAATGTATTTTAATATTTTATAAAGTATTGCATGTAAATGAATTTAAGGGTAAAAGTCAAAAGCGATAGAGATAATAACGTATAAAGTTTTACCGAAAAGTTTCGATTATTAAAGATTTTATAGCAGTTGTGACAATACTTCTGGATCAACCCTCGTACGAAAATTATTCCAAAAAGACTTTAGGAATAATAACTTTATCTTAAATAAGTAACGTCCCCTGCACACAGAAAGCAAACCCGAAATCAAAGTATGCAAAGTAGAGTTATCTTTCTTTTCATATCAAAAACGTGATATGTTGTACGATGTACCTTTTGAATAATTGATATATATATAATTTTAAAAAATGATAAATCCTGCATCTGCTTTACATCCTGTCTTGTACATTTGAGAGAGAGAGAGATTCCATTATCCGTATCTTTGACTGGATCCGCCTCTAAATATGATCGATTCTTCACTTCCTAAAATTTCATCGAATTAATTAACCATTATGTAAGATATTTTGCAGAAAAGTAGATAGACAGACAGACGGGAGAAGGAGAAAGTTAAAATAACTTCTTTCCAATGTTTTTGCGTTCCCACTAAATTCCATTAAATCGGCTGGCGGGAGGCGAAGGTGGATTGGGGTAAAAAGTATTGTTCGCCGTGAAACTTGTTCTGAAAAGATCGACCGCCTGACAAAAAGAATTACCTTTTTGGGGGGTGGGGGTGGGGGAGGGGGGTTGAGGGGTTGTGTTCAGTTTCTGTAAACTTCAAATGTTCACGATTCATTTATCCACAGAATATGAAATTATTCCAACATTACTCGAAAATTTTATAAGGATACTGGTAAACATTTATATGGATTATCTGAACCCCCCCCCCCCCCCAAAATCTCATTAGAAGTTAAAATCTCCCAATTCATATTTTTTCTTTATTAGAATTCGGGGGGGGGGGGCGTAACCATAAACGTTTTTGCATATGAGTAACTCAAATCTGTTAATTACACCCCCCCCCACCAAAAAAAAATTTAAAAAAAAAAATTGAGCAATTTGTATAGTGCTCTGTTTGAGCTTGGCCAGCTTTCCCACGATTTTCTTAAGAATTCTTCTTCCTTTATCGAAAAGAACAAAATTTAATGCACATGTAAATATTTCCAACTTTCAATTCTCGACTGATGTTGTTGCCAGATGCCATGACTGTAAATCGGTAAAATTCATATCCTTCTTAATCTTACCATCCTCCAAATCTCTCTTGTTTGGGAGAACGAGTTACTCAAACTTTTGTGGGTGTCATCACGATTGTTCAAGAGAAAGGAGTTCATACATATATATATAATGAGTAAGCCTATATACATTTCTTACAAATTAAATAAAATATAGCACAACGAGTAGAATCGAATTAAAAACAAGGCATCAAAAATAATTAAGAGAGAACATATCCTAAATTACAATTTACTTCTATTAAATAAATAAAATATACAGATTATATAATGCTGATCAGCAATGCAGTAAAAGTTAGCCTAGATTTTTAAGACAACCGGTAGAAAACACGACACATACATGTACTACTTGTTTCCTGCGATCGTCATCATTAGATCAGCCAGTATATATATTTCATAAGACTGACCCATTGGTATTGTAATTATTAGCAGAATATGGTCAATGACCTATGCAGAGTCCACTATGGGCACTTTTGGATAACTTTTAAGTTTGTGTTTGCCTCTTTTATAACTGCGCAGTTATTTTTTAAGTTAAAAAAAAACCCACACCAATAACTGTTAATTTGTAGACAAAATAATAGAATAATAGATACAGCATTATGGGCATAAATTGTTTCCATTACATATATATATATATATATATATATATATATATATATATATCTATATCTATCTATATATATATATATATATATATATATATATATATATATATATATATATATATATATATATATATATTCTTGAATCTGTTTCGGAGGGTAGATTAATTGGTAATGTTAAGAGCTTGTCAATGACTTTGTTCAGCTAATTGGCAATCCTTGACTCCACTGTAACTGACAAGAAGTGGCATGTAGCTTAATGTAAACGACGAATTCTGCAGGGGTATCGCCAGTCAACCAAGGTTATCAATGCGCCGATTACAAATGAGCAAAGAGGTACTCCTGCTAAGAATAGATTTCTGATAAAGCGAGGAGTTTTAAAACAAGAAAGGTACAATGACGTCACTTCAAAAACTACATCACGTGACCCAGTAAAGACAATATCAAACAATTGTAATTTATCAAGACGCGGAAATTGACACCTATCAAGACAAAATATCTTCATTAAGCATCCACCCACCGTTTAACATCCAATACTGCTTATTGTACACTCGAACATTATGGATTATCGACAGATTTAGCTATAAAAGAAAACTAAAAAAAAAATTAAGTTCAATTCAACACGGAAATTCTTCATCAGTAAGTAAAACTTTTTTTTTAAAATACTTAACACTAAAATGACAAAAATAAGCAATAACTATATAGCAAAAAAGAAAGTGGAATTCTTTGTTGTCTTTTCTTAAGATACCCATGCATAGTATAATGTCATTGAGTTCGAAATACACATTTCCTACAAAATGGTGCCATTTCAGAATAAATAGATGTCATTTAATGGTTGAGAAGGCTGTTAGACTCCTTACATTAAAAAGAAACATAAAACCTTCTCAAACTTATCTAAAGACTTGGTTTTTGAATATTCAGTGTATAATGGAGTTTTAAAATAAAAGCTTTACAGAAAGTTTCATTTGAATATATTTTAATATGCATTGAGCAAAATGCTTTCCTTGAAAGTATTTAAAATTGGCGTTAAAAAGCTTTCCTTCACTACCACTGGAGTGCAATATTTGAATACAATTGTCAAAAATCGCGTAAAAGTAGAGGAAAAAATGACAAGATATAAGTCGGCGGGATCCCTCCTTGACAAAAGGGGACAATGTTATCTACAAGAGGCGCGTGACTCTGCCGGTTGAGGACGAATACTTATGTTTTCCAAATCCAGCTTTAATTCCGTATATGCGATTCACCAGCACGATAAAGCCGCTATTTAATATAATCAACAAAACCTGCATTTAAATCTTTGAAAACCGTTCGTGTACGACAAACCTTAGTAATTAAATTAACGGGATATATTAAATCTGTATAGTCCACGGATTGTAATATGTGAAATGGTTTGACCCATCTGGAGATTATAACTAGATATGTTTTGAGTGTATCTTTACAAACCAAGACGTTTTGTGTTTCGTTATCAATTTAGACTGAAGGTTTGAATACAAGGTCTTGGAATATGATCTATTAAGATGACGTAGTTTATGAATTTGCTGTAAATTCGGGTAAGACGTAGTTTTCATATATTTACTAACAAATTAATTACTTTCTAAATGTTTCGAATCATAATAAATCTTTTTTATTAAAAATTCTGATTTTTCACCTTTGATTATTTCTTTTAAAGCGCTATTAACTTTGTCTAAAATTTCTTAACTCTGGATTTGATTTCTCGAGCATTAAACAGAACTGTGTTACTTTGATAGAAAAGGTTTAATTAGATCGGATTAACTTGTTTATTACCTACTTGTCAGAGCGATATAAAAGAGAAAGTACATAACAGGGGTATGACAGGAGCCTTATTACATAGGGCTTTATGGAAAGTCTTTCAACAACATGAGTTTCGTTTATTGATGAATAATCTGGAACATGAGCAGGTTGTAATTTTCCAAAATTTGTTCTTTGCAGTGGAAGTACCAAGAAATAAAACATGTTACGTGTGTGCACCCCAGCCACTGTACACAGCCAGTGTCAAGGACGCATGCGCAGTCCTTTGCGAACAGATGTAGCCAATGAACTTCGACAACACATCATTGAACTGGTAAAAGAACAAACTGATGAAAATCTCGATATGAATGTCGATGACTCTGCAATAATATATCAGCTAAAAAAGAAAGGAGGAATTGCTCCCATTGAACCGATAAAGACAAAAGAAGACAAACAAAATGAAAAAGTGAAAAGAATTCATTTGAAAATGCTGAAAGAGACACGAAGTAAGGGCGCAAATCGCTTCCCCGCGCTGGATTTTGGGGACGTTTCACACAGGGATGAACACTTGATTCAGAGTGATCCAAGAACAGCAAGTGCTAAAACAGTTAGATTTAAGATGGAGGACGGCAATGCTTACGTATCAGAAAATCAAAACCCAGGATACGAAGTTCGTGGCAATGCTATAAAATCTTCCTCTGGACTTCATAAATCTGTGCCGTTAATACTACGCAGAACCGAGGCAGCACAAAGACAGGCGCAAATTCACACTTCATTACAAGTATTCAAAAGACGTCTGAAAATCAACAATCAAAATAGTTATTTAGCCCCAAACAGTACTGTTCGTGAATCAGACTACATAATCCGACGTGTTCCTCTTCAGTTGGACAAGAAGAGTCGTACGAATATCACTCCTCTAGCACCAAGAATATCTGTTTCCTCAAAATTACACGCCCGCCCTAGAACGCCCACGTCTGCTAGACAACGAGTGGGCTCTCCATTACGTCCCACATCTTCTGCCTCAAGACCACATAGTGGGAACAAATCGCCGATTCCCACCGAAGAAAAAAAAGTCAAGTTTTCGTACCGACTTCCAGATAATATTGGAAAAGAGTTGTTTCGAGAGGATTCAGAAATAATTCCTAGTGTAAATACGTATGTTGTGGAACAAACTCAAGCTAAATTTGGAAGAAAGTACGAAACTCAGGCAATGTTAAACGTACATAACCTAGGTGTCCACGACGCATTGAATTCCGGTGAGAAAGAAAAAGTTAGAATTCACGAAGACACGAAAGTCGATTCTCGACTCATTCGCTGGGTCGAGGAATCCACAAACATAAACTTTACAAGAAGGATCAATCGAATTCGATCCGCGTCCACAGAACGCTTTTACCGATCTGAATCTACAGAACGTTTGAGAACTGGATCTGCAGACTCAAAACATAGTCGAAAATTTCTAGAAGATCCGACACAAACGAACTCGAATACATTTAACAACGAATCAAAAGTAAAAACCACTGAATAAGTTATTTTTCTTATAGGATTATTAGGAAAAGTGGTGCTTAAAACATTATATGTGATATTCATGGATTCTGAACCCCATTCACTACAAGATTTTTGTTAAATCAAATTCATTATTAGAGCATTTTGAACTTCCAGAATGTCATACGGGTATTTTAAGTATCGAAATCCAAGTGGGAACGTGTGTATATTTTAACAAATACATGTAGATGTTACATATACATGTATAATTATGATATGGCATTAATACTCCTTTTCATTGTAGAATATTTAAATGACCGATAATGATCTATACAATGTCAACTATTTTAAAGTCTTGTAGGTATGTAATTTGTGAGCTTTAATTGCGCTGCTGGGTCATAAAATGGCAAATCAAAACACTATCTTTTTAAAGTCTTTATTGCACCTGAATTTTGCTGTGTCATATTACACATGAAAGAAAGCAGAATTCATATCCCTTACAAAACTAGATGTAAGATTTCATTTTGTTTACCATGTCAATCAAATAAAATAATTTGCTTATAATTTCTAATCTAGAGATCCCCAGTTGACCATTTCCACATTCTTTGATACAAAACGTTTCTGGGTTGCATGACTGGACATTAGGCTACATATCATTTTTCTTAGAATACCAAAATCAACCATCATCGGTAAGAGTTAAATTCTACACCAATTTTTGTGGACAGTAAAATTGTACACTATTTTTTAACAGTAAAACTCTACACTATTTTGTTGACAGTAAAACTCTACACTACTTTGTTGACAACTTTCCCGATGCCATCAATTTCACACTCCACTACGTCACCTCTCTGGAAAAAAAAATAAATGAAATCTTAATACGTTATTAGTGAACCGATAAGAAAAATATAAATATTTTCAATCAAAAATTCATTTTCGGTGATTGCTCAAGTCATTTACGCAGCATTTCATGAACATTTTTTAAAATTTATTGTTTCATAAATCATATACAGTGCACCCATACCCAAATATTGATTAAAGCTTGGTACTTATTGGTTATGGAAATTTGTATGCACATAATATGTGTATTTAGGGGAAGGTGAAGTGCAAAAATAGGTATTGACTTAACGCTTTTATTTACATTCTTGTGCCGCTTAATATTTCAAATGCCTTATATTCTACATCAGAAATCTATAACTAGGGAAACACTGCGTAATACAAAATACTTAAAACAATTATTGACGAATTAATTTATCCAGAGAATATATGTCCCTAGCTGCAGAACTGTGGCGTTATGGTTTTTTATTTTAGCCTTTGATCATAACGCTACAGATCCCGTAATGTAAATAAAGTGCAATTTACGGCGCACGATTTAGGATGTATTTCTCCACTTTCCAGCATTGGTCAATCAACTATCTTTCATTCCTTAATTCTAGAAATATTCTATTACTAACCTGTATATTTTACCCACCTCTTAACCCTTTATAGTTGTATATACAGACATCTTTAGCGAGATATCGTCAGTAAGTCAAATTGGCTGTCGAAAGACAGAAAATTCAAAACAAGTGAATTTATTGGTTTGTAGAGAAGACATTTTAAGGGTTAGAAGGTGAATAAAATATACAGGTTAGTAAAAGAATATTTCTAGAATTAAGGAATGAAAGGTAGTTGATTGACCAATGCTGGAAAGTGGAGAAATGCATCCCCATTCGTGAGCAGAAAATCTTGGGCCGTAAATTGCACTTTATTTACATTAGGGGATCTGTAGCGTTATGGTCAAAGACTAAAATGTAAAACCATAACGCTACAGTTCTGCAGCTATTATGTCCCTAGCTTAAAATTTAGATACTATACAAGTTTGTGATCATGATCTTTTACCCTTTCGCCTTAAAAGCAGTAGGGGTAATGTTTTAGCTATAGACAGAAATGAAATCAATCCAGAAACCATATCACACCATATATGGATTTGTGACTTTCACCTTTCAACCTTTGGCCTCAAATCATTAGGGTTCTTTCTTAAGTTAGATTCATCATCATAAGTTCTACTGAACTATCTCAAAGACAACTAAAGTTATCATCTGAAAACCATTTCATTCACTATATGAATTTTTGAATTGGCCTTTAACCTTTTAACCTAAAAATCAATAGGGGTCATCGGGGATGATATAAAGTTTTATTGCAAAAGCAAAAGGACTTTAAAAAATCTTATTCGGAATAGTAAAGGGTATAATTTCATATCATATATATGAATTTGTGACCATGACCTTTCACTTTTTGGTCTCAAAATAAATAGAGGTCTTTCTTAAGCTAGAATCTACAGCTCAAGTTTCATTGCAAAAGTTCAAGGAGAACGAACTACAATCCACATGAAGTTCTCGTCTGGAAACCAATTTATCCAATATATGAGTTTTTTATACTTAAACCTTCGACTATTGAGCTCAAAATTAATAGCAATCTTTTTTAAGTCAAAGAGAGTTTTGATATTAAATTTCATTGCTAACGCTAAAGGAATTTTAGAAATATTCGGAAGCTGAAGTGTTGCAAACAGAGAGAATGTTCCTCGCTTTTACTGGAAGTAGGGGGAAATACAAGTAGGATAACTACAGTGTGTGTATATCACAAGCTGTTTTTTGAGGTCAATACGATGATTTAGCCACCTGAGGAGTACAATATTGTACTTAGACGATTTTTCGGTGAGTTTGCCCACGGGTGATGAGTAAAAGACGAGATCACCCGGGGTATCCGACGATACGTTCGGCTAGGACTTCAACAAATTTAAACAATCAAGAAAGATGGTAAATTCCGAGTTTGTATCTTTAAATCATCGAACTACAGTGTATTTAATAACACAATTATTGCTGTTTTTTCAGTCAATACGATGATTTAACCACCCTGGCAGTACAATTTTCATCTCGCCCTTCTAGCTCGATGAATATTTTACCCATATCGAGCACTTCGGGCTCGATGAATAGTATACCCCTCAGTTGGCTAAATCATTTGACCTCAAAAACAGCAATATTTGTATATTACTGGGTAAGGGTAAAAATCATAAAATGTACGAAATAAAAAACGTAGATTTTTCTCCTCCCTCAGTAAATCTAAAAAACCATACAGTCACATACACAGATGTACGTAATGTGACTCTAAACATATTTATGAATCTTTTTACTTCCTTTTGCAGATAACTTGCTACGAAGCTCCTTAATAATATATGCTTCAAAGTTTCAGTGACGTCCATATCATGATTATGCTTCTTGAGCATAAATACTTTCTTTTATCATACAAAATGTTCACCTTTAGGTATTCTGGAGGTTTTCTAAATACCCCAACACCAGGTGGGGTTCCCGTTAAAACTAGGTCCCCTGGTTTCAGTGTCATAAATCTAAAAACCAACAAATAAACAAAAAAAAAAGCTTTAGTACTTGAATTCACATGTTCTATTTATCATTCAAACATACTTGGGCAATACAAAATCAAAATAAAAAAATCAAATCAGAGAAGATCAATAGGTTACATGCAAAAACCTAATCATCTTTCAAAGAATATATATTGGTAAAGTAGAAAAGTCACATTTGAAAGGCGTTATAAGTTTATTGCAGGCCCGTAGCAACGGTTTCAAAAAGGGGGGGGGGGCAACTTCCCAAAAATTCTGACAAGCAAAAAAAAAAAAAAAAAAAAAGAAACCCTTAACTGACCAAAAGTTGGGGGGGGGGGGGGGGGGGGGAGAGGAGGGCAACACTTCCAAAAATTATCTGACAAGCCAAAAAAAAAAGCTAATTTACTGTACAGATTGTAGAATTTGCCAGCACTCGACCTTACAACATCAAAAAGTGGGAGGGGGGACCCCCATGGCCCCCCCCGCGTTCTACAGGCATGCATTGTGGGAAAAAGTAATAACTCGAAGAAAAGCGTAATAAGGCGAAGTGAAAAGGCATTAATTATAACGCAAAAAGGCTTTATACTGCGAAATGAAATGTGAATTTACGCAAAAAAAAGAGTGAAAGATAAAACGCCTTTTAACTTCGTGTTATGACGCCTTTTCATTTAGCGTGATTACAGTAAATAAAGCCTTGTTTTAATGCCCTTTTTACGTGATATCCCCTTTTCACTTTTCATTATAACGCCTTTTATAGGCTTTCGTGGTAATGTAATAATAGTATATTCTGATGGAATGAAAGTTCACACCGTGTTTAAAAGCATCGAAATTATCTCGCTAAATTTTTCAAAATGCAGTTCCCGCAAATAAAATGTGATTAATAGTAATCAGACAACAATTTCCTTAGGTATAGTGTTTTAAGAATAAGTAAGCTTACCTAGATATAAATGTTACCATGGCAGCCGTTTTGTGTACCAGCTGATTTGTGTTGCTGTCTTGCTTGGTCACGCCATTCACCTTGCATCGCAGTCCCAGATTATGAGGATCTGTTCCAGAAATAATAAGTCGAAGATCGTTTTCTTGTTATCCATGAGTATTTCAAAAATACAGATGCAATATCACTGTCAGTAAATCACGATCAAATTTTAAAAACTAACCGTTTATAAAAATTCACACTCTGTTTTAGTATCAGAGAGTGTGAATATTTACAAAAGGCTAGTTTTAGGTTATATTTTGGATTTTTCAGCTGTAATACTTTGTGAATGATTCATAGAAAAATATTTTACTTAAAAAAGTCAAAGAACACTTAGGGTACGGAGGGGGGGGGGGTTCCCGTCCCCAAGCACCTGTGTAATTTGCCATAGCACTGAAACTGACCATTCAGATCCTCTTTCATCACAATGGCGGGTCCTAGGGGACAGAAACCATCCATGGCTTTTCCAATCAACCACTGCCCACCATTCTTTCCAGGATCTAGCTGCCAGTCACGTGCACTGACGTCATGTGCAACGGTATATCCAAAAACGTAATTCATGGCATCTTTTTCCTGCAAGGGTTTTCATTATATTTTTAAAATGCCATGTAGGTTGACAATTTATAAATAGAGCTACAGGATCTGTAGAGGGTACCTGAACACGCTTGGCTTCTTTTCCAATAACAATTGTCAGCTCCACTTCCCAGTCCAACTTCTGAAAAATTAATTTCCTTTATTAAGTGACAAAATAATTTATCTTACAGAATTAATATTCCAATGTATAATTTTCACCAATAGGAACTTACAGGAAACGCATTACTGTGCCAATTGAAATCCAAGATTCATTTCGACTGACATGAAACTTGTACTTGAGTTATCTCCCTTGTCCGAAAGTGTGAAGTATAACCCCCCCCCCTTTTCCCATAATAAAAATTCAGGATATGAATAATATTTTTTTAACGCTTGATTTATTTGATTAGATCTCTCGTCCGTGGACATTGTTTTTCTTAAGAAACATTTTTTACGCACATAACATACTGAGAAATCTTGTGTACCTGTAAATATGCCCGGTGAAACATATTAAATTACTATCATGTTGTTAAGTTTGAATTTACGGGATGGAGGTTAACTAAAAAATTAACCGCATGATACTACACTAGAAAAAAAGAAGAAAATCTCGTATTATTATTTTTCATATCTCCTGTAGGATAGCCAACCCCCTGACCACGGATTTTCTTTACTAGCATTAAATGGGTGTTATTTCTATATTTAAGTATGTTGAATTGAAATAAATTCTGACCTCTGTCTCCTCGGGATACACCAGATCCTCCGTGGGGCCTATGATACTGCTGGGGAATTTGTTGAAGATGACCGGTTCTATAGGGACAGGTGCGTTCTGTTCCTCGCAGTGATCTATGTAGTTCATCCCTACACATAGTACTTTGTCTGGGTTATAAATAGGGGCTACGACTTTGACAGAATCCCTCGGAATGATTGATCCACCTCTGTCTATTACGCTGTGAACAAGTATTACGAATATTATTCTTATAGAAACGATATCATTTGGACTTCCACAAAAATTTGAATTAAGAAAATTCTATTCAAACGTGTAACATTCTTTGAATAATCGAATTTTGTACCTATATTTAAATCAAAAGGTCAACAACTATAACCCTATAAAGATTTTATACATTCAAGGGCTATCGAACATTATCAACTATATTCAGACTTCAGGAGGTCTCTCTCTCTATCTCTCTCTCTCTCTCAAAAAGTTTCAATAATAGTTTGAAACATTATACATTAGCCTTTTTTTACATTTGGACATTCCACTGCACGCATGTACATAGTCCTCGCTAGTAAATGTCCTTATTTGATTTTTGCAAGTATCCAAGTTGAAGTTGAAGTACACAACAGCAAATGAACATTTTTTGGATCCGCCACTCTTAACCAGATACTATATGCTTCGCTTGAAGGAGCAAGGAGCCTACCTTTTTGCTGCAAGTAAGTTCTTCTGTCCACCTTCGATAAAACTCCGCATGTCTGATGGAATTTCGGAGTCTCCTGCACGTAAATCCACGATGTCCCCTCCATCGCGTACCTCCACCCCGACCTGTCTCACTCCGCCCCTCTCAAACTGGATAAAGCGCATATTGTTCACAGAGTCGATTTGTCCCGAGAAGTTACGAAAACCAAGATATGGTCAGATGACAGCTCTTATCAGGTCATTGATTTATTTGTATGTCAATGAATGCGAATTTTCTACGAATTGCGTCCTCACTATTTACATTATAGCGAAAGTGAAAGTTGAAGATTTGTGTAAAAATAGACATTGGGCAATTGACTTCTGATCAAAACATATGAATTGATATTATCACAAATATATCTAAATGTTCACTGGTTCGTTGTTAATACCATAAAACTACAGTAATTTTCTCTTACTGGTTGATAAAACCACAATATTTTTAGGGGGAACTTAAAACAGCAAATTGTATATTAACAGCTATTAATAATTTTTTCTGGGTCACTTCTAATTGCACATATGTAATTTTATAGCTCTGTTTTACAAAAGGACATGCTAAAATGTTAGGTAGTTAAGAATCTCACCAATTTCTTTCTTTTTCTTTCTTTCTTTTTTTTTAAGATAATATTTGCATATGAGTACTTATACACAAGGCTGTCCAAAGTTAATTCTATGTTTAACGTCACCCTCGCGCGTAGGTTTTGGAGAAGTTTGCACTTTGAAAAAACAAACGAATCGGCATTTTTTTAAGATTGTATTGCATTTAACTTTTAGCAACTGAAAATTGCATTCCATAGGAAAAGACAACATTTGGACCCTGTATGAGGGTAATTTGAGATGTTCTATCATTTATACTGACAGATTTACTAAAAATTATCATTACACAATAAGCCTACATGATGCACAAATATTTACAGTATTTTGATTCATGTAAATGAGTAAATACTCATTTGTTTAAAAAATTTTGTTTGTTTATTTTTTTCTCCCTCCCTCATAGGTTTTGAAGTTTTTATGTGATGTTAAACGTAGAATTAATTTCAGCCAGCCTAACTGATAACTTCTAATTCTCATAAAAGTCACAAGTTAATCTATATAAAAAAATAAAATAAATTGGAAAAATGAATTTGGATCTTATTCGTATAAGTTCTTTTGTAAAACAGCGTCATGATATTTAAAGTTTTAATTTAATCAGTATTTTATTACGTAAAGTCAGTTTAAATATTTGGATTGGACATCAGGCATGGCCTATATAAGTCCTCTCCAAGAAGGTCAAGGTTACAAATGTTAAGAATTGACAATGATTTACAATCATGATGAAATAATTCATAATAATTTACATTAATTTCTTTTTTTAAACTAGAAATGGGAAAAAAAAGAGAGATAGATTAATAAATTCACAAGCGTTATTACTTAGCATGTATACTCACTATACAATATAATGAAAAAAATTTAAAGTTTTGAATGCCCTATTTTAAAATGCTTCCGCTGATTTCATTATTTCCGCATAAGACTAGGACTAAGTATACTCTACATATGAGCTAAAACAGTACATGAATAGTTATATACCCGCTCTTTCTGGAGAAGGGGGGGGGGGGCAACGGGCTTGGGTTGGGAGCAAATCCTTGGTTGGGGCCTAGGTGCGAAGCCCTGGAAGCTCCCAGGTTTTAAGTCTTTGAAAACAGTTTTGTGAATTATTTAAGCTATCTTTTATGCATATAAAAGCAGTACTTAACAACCAAAATAAAAGGATTTATTCATCTTTACTAAAATTTGGGTCACAAAAGGGGGATCAAGACACCCTGCCCCCTCTAAATCTGCCAGTGTTTTGGAATACCATTGGTGGTGTCCTTTACAATAAGGTTTTTGGAATTTTCATTTCATCCTTTGAGTAAATTTTGAGTTGAAAAAAGATGTTTTTCTATGAAAACAATGTTCCTATAGAACTTATAATTCAAACATAGTTTTTGGAATGTGATTGGTTGTGTTCTGTAGATGAGCAATGTTTCAGGGGGTAAAAATGATATTTTTCTACACAAACCATGGTCCGAGAACTCCTTTTCCATTTAGAATGATGGTGTCCTGTAGATGTGCAACTAATAATGTTTTGAAGTTTTCATTAACATGTTATTTATGTCTCTGCTATTAATTAATTAATGATTTACTGTGTATTTTGTTGATGTATGGTTCAACAGTTAGTTAGTTAGTTAGTTAGTTAGTGCGGGCGTCCTAAAGCACCCTGTGTCGGTTGTAAACAAAAAAAAAAAAATAGAATGCCAATAATCCTTTCTGTCTGGATGTTTGTCAGAGGATCTCATATGTTTTTGTCTGTAGTTTTACTGTTTGCCAATACTGATTCTGGCACGGGTTATTGTCTAGTATTATTTCAAATTTTGCGAATATCTTATGCTCAATTGTTGTTGAGATATTTTCAGCAATAGACGGGAGCGGCAGATATTATCGACAATCAGCCGTTTTGACTCGGCCATTCATAAGAACTAAAATTACCTAGGCCTAATCGGCAATCCTCGGTTGACTCCGCTATTCTTCACAGCGAGCCATGCGAGGAGCTCCGAGTACATTATTCCTCCTTATCAAAGTCAGGTGACAGCACTAACGTCCCCACTTCTTGCAGCTGACGAAGAGTAAAATGTCGGCGAAAAATGGGTAATTTATTTTATTTTAGTTGTGCATATTTTTCAAAAAATAACTCGTGTTTTGTCATTGTTTTCATATATTGAATGATAAGTCGGTTAATGAAATGCAAGAAGTCAAAGTGAAAGTAGAACCGACTAAGTTGTGAAACTATAGGAATTTCCATTTGTCGAGGTTAAAATTTATTTAATACATGCTTGATCACGTTTTCTTTGCTCAGATTTACATAACTCAGCTGTTCTCATTAAACATTGTAGATTACCAGAACTTCTCCCATGTCTAGACATAAATGACCCACAGTATGATGGGGTGGTGGTGGTTACAGACACCGTCCAAAAATTGCTGGACAATCAGTTGAACGCAGTGGCCGAAGCAGTACAGAACTATGCAAAAGTTAGTAAATGAGTCAATGAATATTTATAAAATCCCCACCAATTTTCTTCTTATTTTTGAATTTAATATGTTGAACAGGTCCAGCACCATATCTTGAATTACATGTAGCTATAGCTTGAAATAGCTATATAGCTTTATCAAGATATTCGGAACAGCTTGATAAAATTATTTGAATAGAGTTTTCACAAATATGATCTTATAAAAAATAGACGAAAAGTGGAAAGAATGTTATACTCTGGACTAATAAAAAAAACATTCCAAATAAAAGATAGCTAGTTTATACATTGCTGCTTTTGAACACTTTTATGCAAAAGACGTACTCCAGTGTTTGGGTAAATGTATACCACCTTGTGTGTGGTGAGGCATGGATAAGTATGAATGCTTCACATTTTGTTGAATTATTACCAATCAATTATCTTGTTGACCAGAATTGACTAGCTTTACAATTTCATTCAAGATTAAGTTAGTGTGGTCACAAATCAATTGCTTTATATAGCCCCAAACTACTTTTAAAACTTTGAATGCAAAATCTATTGAGGAGATGTGTTTTGATGAACAATTTTTTCATGCATTGTTTTCAGAACAATACAAAGTTTAAAACTATCATTGCACCAAAGTACGACTTTTTTAACATGCTGAAAAAATGCACATTGAAGAAAAAAGTATGACAAAATACCTAAATCAAGCTATTTGAATAGCTTAATAAAGCTTTATAGCTATTTCAAGCTATATAGCTAAATCAAGAGATTGTGGTGTACCTGTTAAACATATTTCATTTACAAACTAATGAGATTTCATACAGATTGACTCTGCTTACACTAAAGAGGTGGTATTGATCCACACAGATGCTGTTCCCTCCAAAAGACTGGTAAGCTAAATGTTCATATTTTTCAGTTATTAAGTAATACATGGCTCAAGTGAATTATCTCATGACTCACCAGTAAAGGTCCTCATTACGCAACGTTATATTGTCAACTTCTTGTTTGATTTTCCTCAACAACTCCAAATACATGTATTTTTTATGTTCTCAATAATTTTGGGAAGTCTATGGTTTTCCAAAAAATCATATGTATATGAATTCCACTTTTACTACAATACATTTAGCTATGATAAATTATTTTTAAAATTTCTTACTTGTGTACATATGTATACTTTACTCATTAGTTGAATTTAAGCTCTTGCAGCTGAATATTGATAGAATATCACCTTAATTAATTGTCTAATATGTACATGTATTTTCTTGTTTTTTTGCATGGCGATAATATACCGGTACGTGTAGATTTCTTTACCATTCCCCATAGAACTATTGCAGTAGCTTTATTCACATTATTTGTGATCTATGGGGTTGTTACATACATTTTCTGTTCCAAATGAGGTTATGCTGATGTAGATGTATTTGTTGAATCTAGATCTTTGCCCCCACTGGTCCCCTGGACAGGGATTATGATGATGTCAGAAGATTTGCTGATGCAGCTGAAAAAGGAGTAAAGAGGTACATGTATATATTGTATCATCAAATCCCCGATAAACTTAAATCAAGAGGTATATAGTGTATCATCAAATCCCTGATAAACTTAAATCAAGAGGTATATAGTGTATCATCAAATATCTGATTAAGTGTGTCACTCAGAGAGTGTTTAAGGAAACCTTAAGACAGAACTGGGTATTAGTCTAGGAAAATAACACACTTTAATGGAAAAAGAAAAGTTTATACTGATATGCAATAAATAATGTATTTTTATGAAGTGAAAAATCAGCAAACACAGAGTATCTTGGACTCCTATGTATTTCAGTTAATTAAAACTTCCTTATTTGCTATGATTTGATTAATGGAGGGAATTTTATTGTAGAAGTGTGTGTGTCACATGTACCTTCTGTACATGAATGTAATTAGACAATATTTTGTATACTTTGTGTTTCAGGGCACTACAGGCTGGCTGTAAGAGGCCCCTCCTTGTTCGTCCCGTGGACAACAGTTTTCCCAAGGCAGGAAGTGTGACCACACTGGGATGTTTATCTGCCCTCTATGTGGTAAATTTCAAATGTCACATTACATACATTTTAGAAATGTACTTTGTCAGATTGTTATCAACAAGCAGGAAACGGTAGGAAAGTTTTTATTTTCACTGGCAAATGATTCTGAATGTACATTTCTGCAAATATACTATCAATAGATGTATACAAAATACTTCTGCTATGTGGAAGTTGATGTCATTGTTTTTTTTTTTTTGGGGTGGGGTGGGGTGGATATATTAATTGTTTCCTGGCTTGTAAAAGAAGGTTTGTCAAAGTTAAGTCTGGTTGTTTCAGCCCCTGGAGATACGAGAAGATGTACCATCCAAAGCCTCTAAGGTGGAGGCATTGGGTATCTGGTGTAATTCTGAGGAGCGTGTCAAACAGGGTATTGTCCTGGCCAATGCTGTGGAGTCTGGCAGGTACAAATGTACTGAAATATAATGTATGGTATAACAAGACTTACACTTATTGTTGATGTTAACCAGAATGTCAAATGAGGTTTGACTACAAACTGGTTCATATATTAAGCACATGCCACAAAAAATGGATTTTCCCACAGTGGAAAAAAAAATGTATATATATACATGTATGAACCCGGTAATTTTAGGAAAAAATTCTTTGATCGTTATTTTAAGATGAATCGATAGAAAAGCATAGATAATTGTTTTATAATTTTAATTATGATTTTTCTGAAAGGATTATTACGAGAGACATTGGGGGATCAGACCCTGAAAGGATGGCGGCCCCCAATGTGGCCAAGTATGTGGAGGAAGCATTCAAGGACACCGCTATCAAGGTCATATAAAAATCAGATTACTGCAATCAAATTTTCCTCATCATGCAACTTATCTTAACATTTTTTTCTGAAATGAGGAAATTGTAAGTTAGTTTTCATTGATGTCCAAATAATTTCTGTTATTTAAAAGTTAGACTAAAAAAATATCAGAGAAAAATAAAAATAAAATCAGTATATTTGAATGAAAGAGTAGAATCCCAGAAGTAATCTTAAATGTTCTCACCTTTAATATCTGTGAACATTACTGTGCAGTTCACCAAGACTTCTTTTGATCTGAAAACAGGTGACTGTGATATCAGATCCTGACACTCTCAGGAAGGAATACCCACTGTATGCTGCTGTAAACAGAGCCGCTAACCGTATGTATAATCAACATATAATAATCATCAACTTCTGTGAAATTTTATATTAAGGCTAGGGAACAATTTGGTCCAATCTTTTGTGAACCTAAGGACCAAACTGTTGCACTGAACTGACCAATAATTGTCATATTTTCTGATGAAAATGAGTTTTAGTTTGTTTTGAATTTGAGTCTCTTGTACCCAGCAAAAATAAGGTTGTGATACATCTGTGAACAGTTTTAAAGTGTTGACTTCAATAAAATAGACTTTATAACATTTATAGCATGCGAAATGCTTTCTACAGCAGAAAAAGATAAGAGTTTGTACTGAAACATGACATATAAAAGTTAGGAAGAGCAGTCCTGTTGATGCTAAGATTTAATTGTAATTTTAAAACAGAGGTAGAGAGACATCAAGGGAGAGTGATTTTCTTGGAGTACACTGGAGAAGGAGATATTGACAAAACCCTGTTTCTGGTTGGCAAGGTAAACCTTCATCTTGTTAATATGTATAGATCATCACCATGCGAGCATTTAGCTAAATAAGGGATGGTCATACTAGCCATGTGGACTTCATGTATGTTTATAGGGTGTGACCTATGACACTGGTGGAGCAGACATCAAGGCGGGGGGTGTGATGGCGGGGATGCACAGAGATAAGTGTGGGGCAGCTGCTGTTGCTGGGTTCTTCAAGGTAAATAATAAATAAAGCATAACTTCATTTAATACATATACGTGTACATCTGCATTTGTTTAAGATTGTGTCGAATTCAGCAGGATTTGTGACTTGAAAGTGGTACTTATTTCATGAGTTCATTTGTGATCTATTGTGTCTCTACAGATTTTGAATGAAATGAAGCCCAAGGGCCTACGAGTTGTAGGAGCAATGGCAATGGTTAGAAACAGTGTAGGTTCTAGTAAGTATATTTGTATTTCAGGCCACCTTTTATAGGATATATTTTACATGTAATTATTTTAGAAAAGGTGAGCAATCTAATGACCATTACTCCTTTTAGATTGCTATGTGGCAGACGAGATCATTACTTCCCGAGCTGGAGTGAGGGTCAGGGTAGGGAACACAGATGCGGAGGGACGGATGGCCATGGCTGACGTTCTTTGCTACCTGAAGGAACAGGTAGATAAATGATTTCTATATAAATGAAGTGCTACTTTTTATTGACTTATTCCAAAAAGTTGAAATGGTAAATATTCAGGAGGCTTGCTGAGTGAATATATACCTGCAACTTGTGGGATAAAATTAACATATAATCAGACTTCATGGATGGATGTTCAATTTATCTCTTACACTATGCATCTGACTTGTTTTATATTATGTCAACTTTTCCTGGAAGTGTTAAATAAAGCAATGAAACTGTGGTATAAAGTATTTAATGAGTGATATCTACCACAAATGTTTGATAAATTAACATATTCACACAAAATGGTATTTTATACTAAATGTTTATGTTAAAACAAGAAAATTTGGAAATGACTGGGATCAATGGACAAGTGTACTTATTGTTCAAGTTATTTTTATTGTTACTGATTTTAAGGCAAGAAGTGCAGTAAATCCACAGCTATTCACCATAGCAACATTGACAGGACATGTTATCAGAGCTTATGGACCAAATTATTCAGTACGTAACAAAGGATGCTGCAGTAAATAATATGTAATTAAATCACTTTGAATCCATTTTAAAGTTCCAAAGTACCTGTACAAATTGGAGAATTAATGTTTTTTAGGCAATTCTTGACAATGGACCAGCAAGGAATATGAACAACGCTCAGAACATCCAGGCTGCGGGGGATACATGGGGGGATCCTTTTGAGATCTCAACAATCAGAAGAGATGTAAGTCTGCATCGTTTTATAAAAGAGACTTGCTTTTTACTCATTTCAATGTGTGCCTAAGCCCCTATTTTTTGTTATATTGATCTGGAAAAAAATCACCGCTAGTTATGACCTGATAAGTCAGTGAATAGTACAAACATATATAAAATGTATCTTGTATTCAGCATTGTAACTTGTAGATGTTTGATGATGTTATTAAGGGATAATCCTTTATTTTGGTTTTGCTGTATGTTTCATAATTTTTTTGAAAATTGAAACCTTGCCTCTTAGACATTTTAACTACAAAATGCAGACGTTTTGGCATTCCTCTTCTCAATTTTTCCCCAAGTGCCCTGGGCACTTACTTGCATAAACAGAGAAATTTCTGAGACTATGATTTTACGTTTCTTTTATCCTTATTTCCTAAACTTATTTTTTTGCTGTAGGACTACGATTTCCATCGTGGTAAATCCGAGTATGAGGATGTTCTACAGTGTAACAACTCCCCATCATCAGCCACCGCCCGTGGTCACCAAACCCCAGCAGCGTTTCTGATAGAAGCCTCAGGAATGGAGAAGGTTAGATTTATTCTACAGGCATTAAGTAAAAATATTGTCCAAAAACAACCTGTGCATTAATTAAAAGCAAAAGGAAAAGTTTGAATGAAAAAGTGTGGAACTGTCCCATGTCAGGGGTGTAAATTTTTCTTGGTTACTCCTTATCCATGATTAATTACTCAAACAAATATTGATCTAAAGGCTATATTTTTCCTGATGGGATGTTTTCTACCAAAGTTATGTTCCTATGACCCTGAAAATTTTAATAGTCCATTAAAATTGACCTCCACGATCTAAAATGATTCCACTGCACAGAGCGATATAACTTGGCTAAATGCTTTCAATTACATGTATTTAATATTCTTGTTTATAGCATGGGAAAGATTCTGACCAGCCATTGCCCTATTCCCACCTGGACATTGCTGGTTCATCAGGACCATTCCCTGGAGTCCCCACAGGAGCCCCTATTGTTGCCTTGGCAGCACATTTTGTTTTCCCAAGATGCTAAATGTCTTTTCTCCGAGTTTGGGAACAAATGACAAACATAATATTTAGTATTATATTTCTGTATAAAATAGATATGTAGAATTTCATTTATTCATATTATTGCAATGCATGTAATCTTTACAAAACACCTAGTTAGATTACATATGTCAAATAGACAACATGATAAAAATTCATGAAATGAACAAACTAGATTTTCAAGTCTTACTAATTCCATGGTTAAAATTGTCATTAATCATAGGTACATGGAAACATTTTTGTGTGATATGATTTTTGTCTCTCAATAAACAAGTCTCTAGACGATTGTTTTTATTTAAATGAATGCCTATCAAAGTATCATGTAAGAAGGAAGGAGGTATTCCTGTTATGGAGGTTTGTAGGAAAGGAGGGGTATTTCTGTCATGGAGGTACATGTATGTAGGAAAGAAGAGTATTTCTTAGAAATATTTAGGAAAGGAGAGAGGTGTTTCTATAATATAGGTACATGTATGTACATGTAGAAAAGAAGGGGTATTTCTATCATAGAGGTATGTAGAAAAGGAGGGGTATTGCTTTCTAAGCAATATTTAGGAAAGGAGAGAGAGAGAGGTGTTTCTATCATAGAGGTATGTAGGAAAGGGGGTATACTATCATTGATATATGTAGGAAAGAAGGGGTATTTTCTTTTAAAGAGGTATGTAGGAAAGGAGGGGGTTTTTTTCCTGTCATAGAGGTATATAGGAAAGGAGGGGTTTTTTGTCATAGAGGTATGTAGGAAAGGAGTTTTTTTTCCTGTCATAGAGGTATATAGGAAAGGAGGTTTTTTCTGTTATAGGGGTATGTAGGAAAGGAGGTTTTTTTCTGTCATAGAGGTATGTAGGAAAGGAGTTTTTTTTCTATCATAGAGATATGGTTTTTTCTGTTATAGAGGTATGTAGGAAAGGAGGTTTTTTTCTGTCATAGAGGTATGTAGGAAAGGAGTTTTTTTTCTATCATAGAGGTATGGTTTTTTTCTGTTATAGAGGTATGTAGGAAAGGAAGGTTTTTTTCTGTTATAGAGGTATGTAGGAAAGGAGGTTTTTTTCTGTTATAGAGGTATGTAGGAAAGGAGGTTTTTTTTTTGTTATAGAGGTATGTAGGAAAGGAGGTTTTTTTCTGTTATAGAGGTATGTAGGAAATGAGTTTTTTTCTTTTATAGAGGTATGTAGGAAAATTTTTTTTCTTTTATAGAGGTATGTAGGAAAGAAGGGTATTTTTTGATAGAGATATGTAAGAAAGGAAGGTTAATTCTATCATACAGAGATATGTAGGAAAGGGGTTATTTCTATCATAGAGGTATGTAGAAAAGGAGGGGGGGGGGTTCTATTATAGAGGTATGTAGGAAAGAAGGGTATTTTAATTATAAAGATATGTAGAAAAGGAGGGGTATTTCTTTCATAGATGTACATTGTATGTAGGAAAGATGGAGAGAACCCTGTCCTCTTTTTTTTTTTTTTTTTTTTTGCTATTGTGATTTTTTTTAAAATTGAAATTCCAGCAAAGAATGACGTGCAGGGAAATATTTGAAACAAATCGTTGCTGACAAACAATTTTACGAAGAAAATACAGTTGACTCAGTTATAGAGTTGCATGTCTTTCTCTTTTTTCCCCAAAGAAGAAAGAAAATATTTCCTTTTTTTCTTTGAATATGTAAGTGAAGGGGATAACTTTATTTCCACTATTATTTACACCTTCAATAAAATTGTACTTATATTTCGGGGGTTACGAGGGGGATATATTAGGCTTAGCTAGGTTCAGGGGGCTTATTATAAATTTAACTTTCAAAACCAAGTAAACCAAATATTTTCAATCTTATTTCCAGGATGATGCTTTTCACACAATTTATTTTTTAGAATTTTTTTTTTTCATCATGTAACATCAAACTGACAAAAATATAAACGCAAATAGGTTATTGATACACGAATAAAAAGGTACAATTTAAACACCAAGTACGTACATTTACAAAAGAATGTTTTCATTGATACATCAAGTTTTTTATAGTATAGATACATACTGTTACAAAAAATAAATAAATTAAATATAAAAAATAAAAAAATAATTAAGGAAACACAGGCAGATACCTTGTATTACAATCAAATTCATATAATTATTATTTATCTCGTACTTACAAAAAAAAAAACTTGCATGCAAAAACAAGTGGTTAACACTTAAATAACGATATTATGATAATAATGCAGATAAATAATAAAAAAAACAATATCTCATTCTACAATGTATACATTTACATCAAATCATGAAGATTTTTCGTTTATCTCCTGAACATCATAATGATATACATGTATAGCAAAAAAGTATTAATTCAACATATTAGAAAATTAAATTCAACATGTTAGACCATAATAAGGAAGGCAGATCAAGGAATATTCCTGGGTAAGAGTCGGGGTTTGTCTATATCCAACGAAAAATAGAATATTTCAACCCACATATTTTCCTGTCACAAGAAAAAATGAACATTAATTATTGGGAAGGAGGGGGTATTCAGCTTTCATTTCAAAGGTCTTAAAAGGGGGTTAATGGGAAGGAGGGGGTATTCAGCTTTCATTTCGAAGGTCTTAAAAGGGGGTTAACAGTTGAATTCCCTTAGAGAAGGAGGGAGGGGTCCAAAGCCATATCCAGCATAACTTACTTCATGTAGTAAATTTTGTATTGCTGAAGATATGGGGGTCTGCGCCAAACTGACTCCATCCCCAAATGGATCAGAAAACCCTAAATTATTCATTAAATAAAGAAGGTTAACCTTGGAGAGAGACTGCGTATTTTTATGCTGCTGGAGTACAGACCCTGCACGCTGCCTTGCAGTAATTGAGCATGTAGGACGGATTTCTAACACAGTGTCCGTGGCGGGACCACGTCTGGCAATACTTATTGGTGTCCTTGCAGTTCGGGTCACCTGTTCCTGCGGAGAAAGTACACGAGGATAGAAACACAGAAAAGAACAGAAACAATTTAAATGTTCGGTATGAAACATGTATACTATTATACCCAACAATGGCATAAAAGGAAAAAAAATAATTATCCAAGCATTTTCTTCTTCAAGCAGTAAAAATATTGAATATGGAATTTACGTATATGGCATATGACAGAACTTTTTAAGGCACCTGCATATATCATAGCTTCAGCATTTTTATACCAAAGGAAAGTTAAATATATAATATTTGCTAATGTAGTTGCAGTGCTAGTTGTTTTTTGTTTCTCTCCTTTGTTTTTTTTTTTTTTTGACTTCTTAACTTTTTTCTTTGTCCTGAGGAATGAACAAGGCGTCCCGATAATTTGACAATTTTTTTGTTCATGTCAGTCATTTTTAGTGCTTTGTATAAAATTCCCTTTTTGTGACTTTGTATCTATTTATTTAGTAGATCCGACACATTAGGATATATACAGTTTTGTTGGTTTTCTAGTACTTCTTCTAAATATAATAAATCTTTGCATAGTTAGGACTACATACTGACGGGTTCCTCCCTCTGTACAGGACAGAGACCACAGGTCTGCTTACAATGCTTCATCATCCAAGTTCTGTGGAGTCTACAGAATTTCCACTTCGTCTCAAACGTTTGACACTTGGCTGTGGAATAGTCATTCCTACAGGAACCTTCTCTATCTGAATCGTAATTTAATTATACATGTTTATGTAGGTTGATATAACATGGTCAAACAGGACAGTTGGCATTTTGCATGATCAAGAAGATAGCCTTGTTAATTAAAACAGAAGATTTTTGGAAACAAAACCACACCTTGCATACTCGTGTATGTATTCAACATTCAGTACAATTCTTTTTAGTGTATTTACCTTTTGTCTTTGTAATTATTGTTTTATCTATAGATTGTCCAGTTCCAGCTCTGCTTATGGCAAAAAATCGGAAGGAATATGTCGTTTTAGGTTTTAGTTTGAAGTATTCTACCACTATGCTCCGGGGCTTATTATTGACAAATTCTGGAAGAAAATACTCCCTCATAAACATTTTTTATGAAGTTTTATTTGATTAGGTTTTTTCATATAGGAATATTTATTTACATAGAATACATGTGTCGTAGCTAATTAGAGTCATTTACTCAATTTAGACATTCCATTACTGTTAGTTTTTTTTTTCAGTTTGATCCGTTTTGAATTTATAGTTAAAAAGTTCCACACTTAGATCATCTAAAGGTTTACGAACCGATTTTAAAAATCCTGCTTTTTATAATCAAATAACGAAAACTGTTACTATTTCCAGTCATACCTATTGGATAACTCCTCTGTTTTAGACCTCTTTGGAATGGCTTTACTTTAAGAAATGTTGGTCTTGATCCGTCCTGCGGAAACGTGACCTTAAAGTCTACTGATTCGGATGTAACTATCCTCACAGAGACAACTGGAGCAGCTGGCACAACTACAATATACCAATATGTACGTAAGGAAACAACTTTAATATACACACACATTAGAAAAACACTTCAACAAACCATGCGAAAGAAAGAAACGCTAATACAATATACATGTATACACACAAAGTCAAACTACAAAATACCCAAACGTACATTAGACAACAAAATTTCAACAAACCCATTCGTACGTCAGAGAAACGCCACTACAATTTACTCATACGTATCAGAAAAAAACTACAATATACCGACACGTATACCCACAACTTCAATAAATCCATACATCAGAGAAACACAACTGCAATATACCCGATTACCAATACGTTAGAGAAAACACATGCAAGAAGCACGTAAGAGAAAACACAACTATAATATACACATACGTTAGAGAAAAAACGTACACTTAAAATATACCAAACGTTAGAGAACACAACTAAATACGGTATTAATTAAACATTTGAGAGAACAAGTGAAAGGAGCAAAATGAAATATACCCATGTGTTAGAGAAAACAGGTGCATTAAGCACAGCTGAAACACACCCGTACATTAGAGAAGGCGGGTGTAGTTGATACAACTACAATATATTCTATACTACAGAGAAAACAGATGCAGTAAGCGCAATTAAATTATACTCGTATGTTAGTGAAAACAAGTGCAGTAAGCACAACAAAATTATAGATTAAAACACATTTATATTGTACCGGATGTTGGAAAAACAGGTACAGTAAACATATATATGTATATACACGTATATTTTACCCTTATGTTACTAAAACGGGTGCAGTAAGCACATACATGTGTACGTATTATACCCATGCGAGAGAAAACAGGTGCAGTAAGCACAACTAAATTATACCCATACCTTAGTGGAAACAGATGCAGTAACTACATCTTTATTATACCCTCACGTTTGGAAAATAGGTGCAGTAAGCATAACAAAATTATACCCATGCGTTAATGAAACAGGGAGATTAAGTACATCTTTATTTTACCCGTACATTAGGAAAACAAGTGCAGTAAGAATAAATTAAAAATCCACATACGTTTAAGAAAACATGTACAGTAAGTAAAATTGTGCCACCACTCGAGGATTGACATCTTGCGAACAGATTAAGACGTATATTGAAAGCATTATCTAACGAAAACCTAATATACTTCTTCTCTAAATAAGCTAGCGTCACTTTATCTGTATCAATAAAGTGTTACCTGCTCTTTGTGTTGTAGTCCTTGTTGATAAAGTAGTTGTTTCATAAAAACGTCTAGTTGTAATGGGCAGTCTGGTGGTAGTAACTGGTTCTCTTCTTGTAGTCGTAGTAACAGTGGCTCTGGTGGTTGTGGTTGTAGGTGGGAGTGTATTTGTGGCAATAGGAGGAAGCCCACTTGTGGTGTTAGGTAGGAACACAGTTGTGGTGGTTTGTGGGAGGAAAGTTGTGGTAGGAGGGAGTATACTTGTGGTGTTAGGTGGGAGCTCACTTGTGGC
The DNA here is from genome assembly GCF_033153115.1 of Saccostrea echinata. Taxonomy (NCBI): domain Eukaryota; kingdom Metazoa; phylum Mollusca; class Bivalvia; order Ostreida; family Ostreidae; genus Saccostrea; species Saccostrea echinata. The sequence goes on along the minus strand of NW_026889757.1, from coordinate 5,489,824 downwards.
TTGTGGGAGGAAAGTCATTGTGGTAGGTGGGATGGTACTTGTGGTAAAAGGTTGAACTGTAGTTCTTGTTGGAATGAATTGTGGTGTAGTTCTTGGTGGTGGTCTATGTGTGGTGGTACTAATTTCCGGACACAAACGACATGACTTTCGACAGTTCCGTTCCATCCATTGTGGATTGACACCACATTCACCTTTTACTGCCCAATCGTCACATTTCCTATCTGGTTGTATATTTGAACATCCAGCTAAAGAATAGACAATAAGGGAGATATGTGAATAAACACGCTGTTTGCATATTAGAGTCAATTGCAAAATACTAATGGAGTAGCTTTGTTCAGTGTCCATGACGTCATAATTATTTAGTTGTACATGTACTTACTCCCTGGTGGATCTGAATCTTTGTCACAAACGCCACACGTCTTCTTACAGTTCTGTGCCATCCATTTTTCATTTGATACACAATCTCCAATTGCTTTCCAACCTTTACAGGTGCCCTCCGGGTAGGCATCGACACACTGATCCCCAACAACTAAAAGAACAACATCACTTCCATTTAACTGATGAAAATATCCATTAATTCTTAATTGAACAAAACATGGTCTCAAAGACATTAATTGAAGTCTTTTACAGTGACTTCATATTCATTGTTTGCAGGTAACCATGAGTGGAATCATGGAAAGAGAGGGTATTTATTTATTAGGATATAATTGTATTTAAACTATTAAAGTGATTATTTGAAATGCATTTGATCTTGGAATAGATTCAAGCTGACCAATTGTTTACACAAACATATATACATTTATTTACGAAATCCGTACCTCTGTCTGCTGCGAGGGCATCACTGCAGATTCCACACGCACGCGCGCAGTTTGGTTTCATATATCTGGGGTTCCTTTCACATTCTCCTTGTTTCGCCCATACATTACATGACCAGTCTTTGTCTTTATTCCTACAAACTTTAAAAAGATTTTTTTTTGTAAAAAAAAACTTTGTCCTCAATAGAGGACATCACCTCTTTACTTCAGCTTAGGGTTAGCGAATCACCATAAACAAACAAACAAACAAAAATACGGGCAGTATCGTTTACAGAAATACATTCAGGCATCATAGGATTAAAACAGGGTTCATGCAATAGAAAAGCATGGTCATCCAGGAAGTTTCACTGGGTGTCTCATATTGACGTTTAATGTTTTTCAAAAGTAAAACATTCATGTAGTTTAACTTGTTTGAGAAAATATTTTTTTTTAATCTGAAGTGCGAGATTTTGAAGATTTTACATTTTTAGTTTATTCTATTAAGCACCCTTGCAGGAAAGCAGCTTCTGCTAAATAAAGTACATCGCTTAATGTCTTTTTACATTGTATGTACATTTAAACCTTAGCACATTCAGGTATGCGCTAAATTAAATCTACGCTAACTTGTTGAAAAAGCAATTTCCGCAAAATATCGTGCACGATAAATATAAATCAATACTTTTACAGCATATTTTACTAACATCGCCGCGCCAATTTATGAAAATAAAGGACAGTAATCAAGCTCAAAAGTCACTGGAACAATACAAATGTATTAACAAACAAATGTATTAGACCAAACACGGACCTTTAAAAATATCAGAGGTGGGATCAGGTGCCATAGAGGAGTAAGCTTCCCCTGTCGATCGGTCACACCCATCGTGTGCACCTTGTCATGGGTAAGCGAAAAAATCCGTTGACGATTCAGTGTGAAAAAAATTGCCTTACATTTTGTATGAAAAACGTCAGTCAACATTCGACTTCGATAGATTGTATTTGCTAACAAGGTCATTGCATAGACTATAGAATTTGCAGAATGTTGACTTTAAACGAGACTGTTGATATCCTTGTATCATCAACTTATTTATCAATAGCTTGCCTCGTTTTAGATATCGCTCTTACGTAGAATAATGTCTTTCTCTAGTATAATATCCAAATATGAAACAGATGTGTCAGACTCTGTGGTATCTTTTATTTCGATTTCAAGGGGATATATCGAATCAGCGTAGGAATGAAAATGAATGTTGTTAATTGATATATCATCGATATAATTATCTAAATGTAGAATTGAAAGCTACAGCAAGAGACTTCTTTTCATGTAGATGTTTTTGAATAAAGTCTGCTTCATATGAATACAAAAATAGGTCTGTTAATTACTACTCATAGGAATTCCAACAGATTGTTGAAATACGATCTCTAAAAACTACATACTGTAGATATTGTCCATCAGAAACTCAAGCATCTTTTTAATATCAACTTCAGAGTACTTGAGTGTACAATTAGAATGTTTTGAACAAAATAATTTTACAAATGACAAGTGACTTCTCAAATATGTCATTGTACAGTACTCCTGAAGTTTCTCCTTCACTGCTGTTAATATTTTAGTGAGGTGTAAAGAAAGAAGCTTGGTAAAACATTTACCAGAACCCGCTATGTATCTTTGTTTGTAAGGATTTTTATATAGTTTAGGAATCCAGTATAGTTATGGTAATTCAAATTCAATTTGAATTTTGGTAATATTAAAAATATTTAAAACTGATAATTGATTTTGAAGAATTTCCTCCTTAGACAGAGAGCTATGAGTATAAAATGATTACAACTTGCAGAAGTAAAACCAAGTTCCTCTAAAATACAATTATAATAATGAATCTTAGAAAGACAATGTTATTACCTGCTTTGTCAGCTGACTACTAGATATAGATCGTATAATCTACTTAATTCTTTTTCACTTCTGAATTATGGAGGACAGAAAGACAGATGGTTTTCATATTGCCCCTCTACAATTTAATGATTTCAACATCCATCTGATATACTTTAAATCCATATTCTGACAAAGTGTCAAGGGTCTTCTTTTTCATGTTTGGCCCATCGCCAGGCGTAATCTTCGACAGAATCCAAAATATTTATGAAATTTTGACGCCAGCTGATTTATGAGAAATTTTTGAACTTACACTGAAACTGTGGTACTTTGCCTACTTCACAATCGGACGTTCCATCAGGACACGAGCACCGACAGTTCTGATCCACAAATCCACCATTTCTACATCGTGTATTCCTACTACAGTGTCTGTCTAAAATGTATAATGTAATTAATCAACTTACTGAAAGTACTGAAAAACAACACCTTACCAGTGCCATAACTTTTTAAATCTTTGACTATGCAATATCTTTTTTAATAAAAAAAAAAATTCGGCAAAAGAGCATATAGAGTCGGATGGTTATTAGCCAGTGTGTCGATCTTCTTTGTTGAGGGGGTTTTGCAAAAATTCCACATTGTCTTTGACCACTGTCAGCACAGTACTATATGAATAAGTTAAACGCGATCACCCTGATTGGGATAAACTACTATTACTAATATTCCTTTATAATATTATCAGGTTAAAAGGCCTTTTCTGTAAAATTTTGCCTCTCAAAATATGCTTTAATTGAGTACATTATGATTACAACGTATACATAACATTTCATTCGAAAACTCATTAGGCTTTAAACGTGTGAACAGAGGAATGATAACTCTTGCTATTTCTAATTCGAATTTTTACACTAAAAAAACAAACTTTTTTCAGAGTTTTTTTTTTAATTTAGACCCAAATAAACAAAATAAAATGAAAAACTTTAATGACATAAGTGTTTTAGTGACTTACTACAATAATACATGTTGTTGACAGTTGCAATGTCTGTGAAGGAGAGTTCTTTAGAATACACACGTCCTATTTCCGCTTCCTGGGCTTTATACTGGGGTTGTGCTTCTATTGTTTTCGAACGTCCATCAAATGAAAATGCCTAAAACAGTAGGACAGACATAATTGAAAGTAAAAGAACAATTTTAACATTCGAGATGCATTGTGTGTCAGACATAAATTGAGCTGAGCCACTGTTTGATTCATGTTCTACATCATTTAATTATTCTTACATTTGCCATCATCAAATTTTCTAAGAAAAATGCGTATATAGTTTAACTTTGTTTTCTCGAACACCGATATCTCGAATACCACGTTATGTCGAAGCGAGTTGGCAGTCCCAACTATGTTTCCTTAATGTTTTTACACTCATTATCTCGAATCTTTGGATATCTCGAAGTTTAATTTAGGTCCCGTCGAGTTCGAGATAACAAGGTTTGACTGTATTTACAAAAATTTTCTTATTCTCTGACTGACTTATCTAAAAGAAAAATCTGACTTTTACTGTTACCTACCGTAGTTCCATAATGCATGACGGAAGAGAATTCGTAAGAAATATTGAAGTTATTGATTTGGCGATTGGGGTATTTCTGGAACCACTGTCGTAGACTCGGCTGTACATTTCTGTAATTGATTTGAATAAATTGGTCTCTAATTGGTCGCTGGTGTTCGTGAACCAAACCAACAGCGTGACCGATTTCATGGAGGTACAGTCCTTTCTGCAACATTCAAAAAGAAAAGGATACAGACGTAGTAATGGTGTTTACATGTCGAAAAGAATTCGGTTAGTAGTCTACCAAAACACTTAATTACACAAGGAAGAAAAATTCTTGCAATCAAAGATGCACCGAGAAATTAAAATTAATAAATTTCTATTATATAAATCATGTATTTTGAGAGCGTTTGGGGGTTTGTTTAATCATTACTAGATAGTATATTGGTTACCAGAAAAAAGCTTTTCTTTATTTTTCGATCCTTTTTCACTGAAGGAAAATAACACAATATTAAGGTTGCATTCAAAACTTACTATTGGTATAAAATTAACTTCGATTATCATTGATGATATAGGTAGCTCTCTTTTTTTTTCTCTAAGCATCGACTTTTTTATACACAACGTTTGCTCTTTTTCCATTGACCATAAAAAAGGGGAGCATTTTTCTGACAACAAAGAAATTATTGCGCATTGATTCAATTAAAATTACAAGGAAAGGAAGCATATGGTTTCTGATTGCACAACTTTATTTAATGTTTAACTTACATATCTGCATCCATTCCTGTCTAAATTTAAGGGCTGCCCACCGCCGACCATACCCAATTGAGAGTTACACCTAAAAACAGACAAAACATCGACAACAATTAAAAAAAAAACTAGTAACTAGTTGATATGTTTTTGGAATAGGCAAATCTGTATCATCTGGACGTACCGGAGTGATAAGGTTACACGTGTTGATTTTTAAATAAATTTTTTTTGTTATTATGAAATGTTTTAAGACATACCCGAAGTTGTCTTGGAAGATTACGTAGTTATATTCGTTTTGTCTCTTTCTAAATCTTAGGCACGAATATTTCTCCCATTCCCGCATCGCTACTCTTATCATATATCTGTCTGCATTACCTATTGACAAAAAGTGACGACAAAAACTGTAGGAAAACAAGATGTGTTTGTGAAACACTGATGCCCCCGTATGGCAGCTTATGGCGAAGGTTAAAGTTTCTTCAAATGCAAGTCAAAATTCAGGCCAAAAGATAAGAAATGTTGATACCCAAAGAAAGGTCTTGTCTCGAGGAATACACCTATGAAATTTGAAAGACCTAGATACAACTGTTCAGAAGTTATGGCGAAGGTAAAAGTTTTTTGAATAAAAGTCAAACGTCAAAATCAAGGTCAAAGTGGTTGGTATCCAAAGGAAGATCTTGTCACAAGGATTACATATGTGAAGTATGAAAGCCCTAGCACCAACCATTCAAAAGTTATGTCCAAGGTTAAAGTTTTTCAAAAGTAGGTCAAACTCCTAGGTCAAGATCAAAGGGTCAAATAGGTTGGTATCAAAAGGAAAGTCTTATCACAAGGATTACATATGTGAAGTATGAAAGCCCTAGCATCAACCATTCAAAAGTTATGGCCAAGGTTAAAGTTTTTCAAAAGTAGGTCAAACTCCTAGGTCAAGGTCAAAAGGTCAAAGTGGGGGTTGGTATCCAAAGGATGGTCTTGTCGCATGGATTACATATGTGAAGTATGAAATCCCTAGCTCCAACCATTCAAAAGTTATGGCCAAGGTTAAAGTTTTTCAAAAGTAGGTCAAACTCCTAGGTCAAGGTCAAAGGGTCAAAGTGGTTGATATCCAAAGGAAGGTCTTGTCACAAGGAATACACATGTGAAGTTTGAAACCCTAAGCACCAACTGTTCAAAAGTTATGGCCAAGGTTAAAGTTTTTCAAAAGTAGGTCAAACTCCAAGGTCAAGGTCAAAAGGTCAAAGTTGTTGGTATCCAAAGGAAGGCCTTGTCACAAAGAATACACATGTGAAGTTTGAAACCCCAAGCACCAACTGTTCAGAAGTTATGGCTAAGGTTAAAGTCTCATAAAATTTTGCAAAAGTAGGTCAAACTCCAAGGTCAAGGTCAAATATGATGGTACCCAAAGAAAGGTCTTGTCACAAGGAATACACATGTGAAATATGAAAGTCATAGCTCCAACCAATCAAAAGTTATGGGCAAGGTTAAAGTTGACAACAGACAGACAGACAAACAGATAAACAGACAAACAGACAGACAGGACAAAAACAATATACCCCCGGGATCTTTCGATCCGGGGGGCATAAAAACTACAAACAATGAAATCCCTGATGAAATGTGAAAAATGTCACATTTTTATCACTTACTATATGCCCCTCGTTTGAAAACATAAGGTACTTCCCCATTTGGCCATCGTAGAACTCCGGATCTCACGGCCTTTCTCTTGGGTCTTTCTCTATTTTTTATCATCAAAATACAAATTTAAACGGGTTAATTATTAAGTATAATCATAATAAGTACCATAGTAGAAACCTTTGTAATAAGTATAATTTTCTATCTTGTTAACTTGTGATGTACATGTCTTGTTCTGCTAACACCTTTAAACCAAGGGTCTTACGTCTTCTGCTATATATGGTGAGTAGTACATTGTTCAATAGTGGGAAAAACCTAGTACTGTTTTTAATACCTTTGATGTGAACATAAAAGATATGTTGTTCAATGTTCACTAGTTTACATGTCTAGTTCTGGTTTTCCATACCTTTGTTGTGAATTTAGGATGATATGTTGTTCACTAGTCTACATGTTTATAGTTCTGCTTTTTCCATCGTCGGATACCCACGGGTGATCTCGTCTTTTACTCATCACTGATGAGTAAAAGACGAGATCACCGTGGGTATCGACGATGTGCTTTTTCATACCTTTGGTGTAAGCAAAAACATTCTATATTTTTCACTACTGAGGTATATGTTAGTTCCTGTTTTTCTTCTCTTGGTGGTGATTATAACATATAGTGAGGTACACGCCTATTTTTGGTTTTTCATACCATTTTGGTGTGTAAGATTTTTATACCGTTCACTAGTGAGGCACACGTCTACTAGTTCTTTGTTGTTGTTCTGCAATACCGTTTTGTGGTGAGTTTAAGATTTTATGTTGTCCAAAATTAGTGAGGTACCAGTCTATTTCTGATTTTTTCGTACCTTTGCTTTGAATTATGAGTTTACCGTATATACTCGCCTGTAAGTCGGTCCGCTTATAAGTCGGCTCCGCTGTACTTTTTAAGGTATTCCATCCCTAATAGCCTCAGATTCAATGAATTAGAATACATAACAGATGTGTACGGGTGGAATACTCAGTATATTTAGACATGCATAATTCCCATTTATTACTATTAGTATATTTAGACATGCATAATTCCCATTCATTACTATTAGCATGTAAGAATGGAACGTGTCCTAATTTATGACCTTGACCTTTGTTGAAGAGTTATCTCCCTCTTTTTTTAAGTAATAAAAATCAATTTTAAAAAATCTAAATTGTTTTCAATTGTCATTCTATTTCTAATGATTAAATACATCTTTCCACAGTATTTATTGATATTATTATTAATTGAATTTTTATTTTTAAAAAAATGGCTTGTTTCCATAGACTTCACTGCAATTTCTGTTAATTAATTACTGCTTAGTTAATTACATTTTCAAAACATTCTCTTGGTAAATCCTTTTCTACTTTAAAATGCTTTGAATTAATATCAGAGTATTATATACGTGATGGATATTTAAGGATAGAGAATTAGGTCCTATTAGGGATGGAAAACCTTAAAGATATTTTTAAGGAATTTTTCTTTGATCCGCCTATAAGTCGGTACATTTTCTCAGATTCAGAAGATACTTCGTTCTAATGTTTTTGCATGTTTTTTCAATACTGTTTTGGAATTAATATTTAATTCTCAACAAATCAATTCGTATCAGTATCTAAAATGCATGTACGTATGTTCAAAGAAAAATGAATCAGATCTTTAACATGTTTAATTTTCAAGAAGTCAATTTCAAACGATAACTCAGAGTAGTTTAAACAACCCACTAATTTTTTGCCATCCAGAAAAATTCCATTATTTATAGGACTCGCTAGTAAGTCGGATATAGAGTTTTGGACTAAAATATTACTCAAAAAAAAAACGACTTATAGGAGAGTATATACATGTAAGTATATTGTTTAGTAATACTGAGGTACATGTATCTGCCTTGTTATGGTTTTTTCACACCTTTATGCTACGTATACGATATTTACAAGTGAGGTTCACTTCTTTTTTTCCACACCATTATGGTGAGTGTAAGTTTCTGGATTGTTCACTACTCACTACAGAGGTAAATATTAGTTCTGCTAACACTTTGGAACCAGGAGTCACAAAACTACTATATATTACTGAAACTTTAAAGAAAGCATACATGTACATGTAAGAGAGTGCCGGGGCCTCCGTTGACAATGGTTTTTGATGGGTGAAGCAATGTTACTCTCAACTACATGTAATATTTATATACTAGCTCTGCCTTTTCTTACCTTTGTGGTGAGTATAGGATTCTATATTGTTCACTAGTGAGGTACATGTCTAGTTCTGCTAGGACTTTGGAACCAGGAGTTACAAGTCTATTGCTGATGTTTACATAACCTGGAAAATAGATTGATCTTTGTAATTCAATTATATTGAGTTAACATGTATGTTATACCGATGTGCATATGATCAAATACAGTAACTCAATTCGTTAAATTAATTCTCTTTTTATCCTGTTTAATAAAATAGGATATTTCAAATTATTGGGTTTTAAATTGATATTTTTTGTTTTACTTGTCACATTAAAAGAAAATTATTAAATAACTAAATATTTGTTTAATAATCTTACAACGACAGTCTTTTAAAGTATATGCTTGCAAACTTTGTTGTTCTGCAGTGTAATGAAAACTGATGTTAAAGAGAGAGAGAGAGAAAGATTAAAGGGTTTTTATCACGTCTCAAAATTTTTTGATATGACAAAGTTTACATGTTATTAAAATCATACATTTAAAAATTTTTGCTAAAAAATTAATATTTTTGATGTTTCAGCGATTCAAAGTTTGAATTTCTCAATATGCATATTTTGATCGCCGATGTTACGCGCCATTGCTCTGACGTCATAGGTGTCAATCCTGGTCAAGCGAAATACTAATTGTGTATACAAAAGGGCTCATTTGTTGTGTCTATTAAACCTGTTAGAAAATAATTAAGTGATAATTGGATAATTGACAGCTAGTAAGCTATAATCTATGGCTTTAGGATGCACAAATGTGCACAAGAAAGGTTTTAGGAAATTTTTTTTTCCACATTTCCTGGACTTGGTCGAGAGATGAAAGGGGGGACTTTCTCTGCATATGCGATGGTGTTTATCTCCATTCAGAACAATCGTTAATGCCCGATCGATCACGATTTCTTTCTGTCCTATAAAATATTTTAAGGAAACAAACCTTTAAAGAAAATAATAAATGACAAACACGCATTTTTAAAAAGTCGCACAGAATCTAGTAGGAATGTTGTGAACTTCGTAATGGCGTACGGCGCCATTGAAGAAGTGTCATTTCTAATACATGATATTCACTGCTAGAACAGGTAGAAGATATACAGGATTTATTTATATATAATTAATTAAAATAATAATAAAGGAGAATTTAAAATTCCCATATTTATAAATGTTTACGAAGTTAAACATTAGTAATTCGTTCTATTTAGTTGAAGCAGAGGCAACTGGTCGAAGTCCCGAGTTGTCAACGGCTTCGTCTTCGGAGACCTCTCTCCAATTGTTGGCATATTTTCTAGTTATTTCTCTTTGCTAGACGTTCATACATAAAAGATTGACCGTCCATAACCAAAGGAATATAGTCGATGTCAAAATTTTAACCGGCCATATTGTGTATTCCATTTATTTAGCGTAAAAGCTATTCAATATATTTTTTCTTACAATAAGCTTTACGAGATCTATTGACCATTGACACCTATGACGTTTCAGTACCACGTGACCCCTATCTAATTAGTGGAGATTTTTACTTCGAGGACCCTATATTACGGGCGTTTTATCGTCTAATTACGACCGTTTTTGACATTATTTCATAATTAAACGATTAATATATGTTTCAAGAATATAATAATGTTTCATTTTTAAGAAATTTAGATACGTGATAAAAACCCTTTAATATTGACATATAGAACACCCCTGTTTGCTCACTTTCTATCTTTAGCGGCAGGAATTACACGCAGATTGTTTCATGTTTTTTTAAAGTTCAATAGGTGTTTAATTACTATCTGTTACCCTCGACTCCTTCACTGGTGTATGTAGAAGCATTCTGAGAATTCAACATTTTTAGGCCTTTATCGTCCTTTTTCCTTGCGAACACAGCTGGTTTGTATTCGATAAAGGGTTCCATTAGATTAGACTTCGAACTGAATATAACGGTCTGAAGGAGGAAATATTACCTCTAAGATATACAATATAAGAAAACGTGACTTCTATATGTAGACAGTTTACGTTGCAGTCTTTCCCATTTGAAAAAAAACATTGAAAAAAGAAACAATTTTAACAAAATCTTATTTGATAAAACATCAATGGATATTGTCAAAATTATGCGACATAATCTTTTAAATCCCAAAGATTTCAGTTTTTAAAACTTTATTGAACGTGTACCTAAATTAATATACATGTACAAGTGACATTTTTGATAAAAGATAGGAGATAATGTGGACATGAATTACTTTTCTTTTTTTACTTTTTCTTTTTTTGTTGTTGAATTTTTAAAATTTTCTTTTTTTGTTGTTGAATTTTTAAAATTATTATCATATTTAGCTCAAATGAGCTAAAAGCTCAAGTGAGCTTTTCTGATCACCTGTTGTCCGTCGTCCGTCCGTCTGTAAACTTTTCACATTTTCAACTTCTTCTCAAGAACCACTGGGCCAATTTTGACCAATGTCAGTACAAAGCATCCTTGGGTAAAGGGGAGTTACAATTATTAAAATGAAGGGCCAAGCCCCCTTACAAGGGGAGATAATCAAGAAAAGACAAAAATAGAGTGGGATCATTAAAAAATCTTCTTCTCAAAAACCATTGGGCCAGAAAAGCTGAAACTTACATGGAAGCATCCCGGGGTAGTGTAAATTCTAAATTGTTCAAATCATGACCCCCGGGGGTAGGGTGGGGCCACAATTGGGAATCAAAGTTTTACATTGAAATATCTTTAAAAATCTTCTCAAGCACCACTGGGCCAGAAAAGCTGAAACTTACGTGGAAGCATCCTGGGGTAGTGAAGATTTTTAATTATTCAAGTCTTGACCCTCAGGGGTAGGGTGTGGCCACAATGGGGAATCCAATTTTTACATTGAAATATATAGGAAAAATCTCTAAAAATCTTTTTCTCAAGAACCACTGGGCCAGAAAAGCTTAAACTTACATGGAAGCAATCTTGGGTAGTGAAGATTCTAAATTATTCAAATCTTGTCCCCCAGGGGTAGGATGGGGCCACAATGGGGAATCCTTACATTGAAATATATAGGAAAAATCTTTAAAAATTTTCTTCTCAAGAACCACTGGGCCACAAAAGCTGAAACTTACAATGAAGCATTCTGGGGTTGTGTAGATTTTAAATTGTCCAAATCTTGACCCCCGGGGATAGGGTGGGGCCACAATACGTATTACAAGGGGAAAGTCTGGTGAAGAACAGCAGAGCCAAAGTTACTCAGGTGAGCGTTGTGACCTATGGGTCTCTTGTTATTATTACTTTTATTTTTTTTTTGCTATCATCATTTTCCATATGAACCCTATTTGTGTTGGTATTAGTTGTAGAGGGAGGATCATTCCACTTTGTCGGTGTTCCCGACATCATTTCTGTTGCACAATATGAGCGTTGACAGTAGGACTTTCATCTTCTACTGCTGGAGGTAATGGTGCTATCAATTCTGTTACGGTTTCCTTACAACTAATCTTTTTTAAATTACTGTTTCTGTAAACTTTAACCGAGTTTGACACCGCTTACTCATCATATGTCGTTTTTACTCATCATATGTCGTTTTTATGGTTCTTTTTCGAGCCTGGTAAATCGGAGCTAAATTTCTGGGTTTTTTTTTTTTAAATCAGAAAATTTGATCAAGGAGATCTTTTCGAAATCGTTCCCCAAAACAGTAGATTTAAATTTTTATATGAAATCTAAAGGTCGACGTTGAACTCTTCTTTGAAATTAGTAAGACACTTTCTGTGATAACACAATGTAGTTTTGGAAATTGTTTATTAGAAAGAAACATTTTTGACGATATGACATTGATTATTACTTCAAATCCTATTATTTCTCTGCTAACTAGATATTAGAGTATACTGCGTAAGAAGTAGGGTAAAATAAACGTGTTGAAAACCTTTCATTGCGCTTAAAACATCGTTATATACTATAAAGGGCTACGTTTGAGTAAAAATCATTTCCTTGAAAATGTTCGGAAATATTACTAGAGAGATGAAACAAAAATATATTGTATGCATTGTATTCTCAAAACCCACACTACCAACAGCTAGTGTGATTTGCATTGTTTCAATAAAAACCAAGAAAGCATACATGTACATGAAACACGTTGATTTTTTGTACTAATTGTTCGATGCACATTTGTTGTATGATTCAGAATATTTGGTATGCTCGTTGGTTGTTTAATAGTACAGGTGTTACCGTGGTTAAAGTTTTACTATTTCTTTGTTTTAGAAATTTGGCAAGTGGAAACTGACGTTCAACTGGAATTTAATGAACAATAAGAATATAATGAGTATACTGTCAATTATTGGCAATTATCTGTCATTTGTTATTTTTTTTCAATATTTCAAAAGCTATGTACAACGTTTTCTATTGTTAGTGCTTCACTACTGTAATTTCAGGGTGTACATGGGCCTACCTTCTATCCCTCCCATGGAGCTCGCGATGAGTTGGTCAATAGTGGCACCTACGGGTGGCAAGCGCCTGTCTCTCTGGGGTGCGGCCTCAGGGATGAAACTCTGGAAAAATTGGCACGATTTGTAATAATACCCAAAGAGGACAAAAAAACAAACCATAGGAATATCACAATAAATAATAGAAAACATAACAGTTCTTTTTTTGAAACAGTACCAAAATAGAGATCACGTAGAATATATTAGTCTTCATCATACAATGTATAAATGACTTGGTGCAAGAAAGCGCTGTGTTTTATAACGTGTGAGTAAGAGGTCTGTCGGTTTCAGCGTTACTGGCGCGGAACGAACAAAGTGTATTTCTGATCAAACTCCCATTAACAGACCTTCCCGACCCGCATGTGCGCAAAGATTCATGTTTTTACTCAATTATGATAAAAGTGCACATATTTTTTTTTTAATCAGTGGTTGTTTCTAACTATCTTGAACCCCAATATTGTGCATCCGGAATCTATAATTTGTTTACTGAATTTTGTTTATTTAAAGAAGTCTAAGGTGTGTTGCGAACTTTCTGACACCTTAAGTAAACCAAGCCATGACCGAAGTTCCTATCTTATCATCAAGGATGATGACGCTGACGGCTCATTTCAGTTGATGCCAGATTCTTGACAAAATCGACCAAGGGGATATCCGAATGACTCAGATTGTTGAATCATTTTATAATGCGTCTGTCTTAATTTCATCCCAACTTAATTTAAAATGTCATTTTAAAAAGCTATTTGCAGAGACACTGACCGACCGGCGAAGAAATGATCGGAACTCACTGAAAATGAAGTTTGAAACAGAACACCTCTAATATATATATTTGATTTGGTAAATAAAACAAATCAGAATCAATTTGCGATTTTTAAAACGTGAAAATGAGGATATTTCCCTTTTCTCAGATAACTTTTTATGAAAAAATGATTATGAAAGCCCCTTGAGCTCATTTTCGTAGGTAAAGAATAAATGATTTTTGCGTTTTAGCGCTTAACTTTCGCGTCTATTTTGCGAAACTTTCGCGTTATCAGACGCGGATCCAGGGATTGAAGTTAGAGGGGGCGCAAAAAGTCGGCAGATTTTTTAACCTACGTAAATGAGCTCAATGGGCTTTCGTACATAATCATACCACAGCATGTTTTTTTTTTATGTTACATTGCTTTATTTCCATTACAATTGGCTACATAACATTGAGATTACCGGTATGTCTTATAAATTATGGAAATAAATATTGTTTTGATTTTAACATTTTTTAAACAAAAACTCATTTACCTTTTTTTTTTTTAAATCTCATTTATTAACGTTTTTATTATCGATACCGTTTTCAGACAGCTCACATGAAAGAGGAACAACTCTAAAATTGTAGGAGTTTCCCCTCTCCTTAGCTGAGTTATTCCTCCTGTTTTCCGATAAATTTACTGTACGGAAGCGTATTAGTGCGTCCGTATTACTGTGAATTCTGATGAACACAAGAAACTGAGTGCTGTATAATAGAAAGTATCGAAAGTGAAAAAGAACTTTTCATTGAAATTAATTGAATACAATAGTTCCGAACTTATTTCACTGTAAACAGTTTCAGTTCGCATTTCCTAGAATAAAAAACAAGACGTTGATACCAATTATAATAATTATTCAGTCACTTATATATATAGATTGATAAATTAAAGTTAATGTGGATGAACACGGAATTTCTATTCTATTTATAGAAGCAACAGAACGATGCATACAATAACGGAGGGGGGGGGGGGATTGGTTCCCACCACCCATCTCTTGTTTAAAATAAGTAAGAAAGTATATATACACGTACTTCATTTATATCACAGGAGAGTTGTACATACACCATTGTGCTTTCACTTTTTTTTTTTTTTAAATCGAATTCAATACAAGTCGAAATCATTTATTTTACAGATATGAAACTGAGTGCATACATGTGTATGACTACATACCAGACACATGGACAAAAAATCCTTAGAAAATGAGTTTTATTAAAAACAAAACATACTAGTAGTCAATATTTAATGTACATACATGAATGAACGAATTCTTACTTTAGGGATTAAATAGACTTAATATCTGCAGATGTACATGTAACCGATGTTTCATCAAGCTCGAATAACCTGCGTTGTTGCAAAGAAATCGACATGCATCTACATTAAAATGCACTGTAGAGTTTTGAGTTTGTGATAAAATATAATGTAATATAATGTAAATAACATTTTAAAAGCAACAGGTATTTTCCAGCCAGATTTTTTTTTTGTACCTTCATAACATTGTTTACGTCCCAAGTATAAAAGACGCTGTGAGAAAAGTGACTTGTGGAGAAAAGGGGGAGGGGTGATTTTTCGCTATAAATTCAAAATATATTGCATAAAAAAGTTACGACAAAAAAAATATCCAGATTATTTTGGCAACCAGCTACATGAAGAAAGTATTTTTTTCCAAATTCAAACGATAGGGGGTTTTTTCATTAAAAAAAATATTTAAATTGAAAAGCACGCATTTTTCAAAGGTAAGATGAACAATAGTTTATCGGGTACCTGTAAAGTGCGAAACGAAACGAAATCTACCGAAACGAAACCTACCGAAACGAAACAAAATGAAGCGAACTCAAAACGAAACCTACCGAAACGAAACGAAACAAAACTATCAGAATGTTTTTCAAATCAAGGTATATCATTATATATAATGTGTAATTGCATATGGGCTATTTTTACTTCATATAAAATTTATATAGTTCAAGCACTTGTTAATATAAAATTTAAACACCGATAAATGCTCCTTCTCTAGGGATGTATTTACTTACATATGCATATATATACTGTAAATCAACTGCCAGCTACAAATATGAGCGAGCATACTATATAATTTCAAAATATGCGTAGTATTCTCTAATTTTGTGTCTTGCTCTTATTTTTAGCCCTTAATCACCGAAATACAACAATTTTCTCAAAATTGATATGTTACATGTAAAGGCTTGTTCATTTACGGATCGAAATAAAGTTACTATACTGTTGTATTGCGAATGTCTTTAAACATAACTTGCAAAAGAAAAAAAAAAAAGAAAAACAAAAGAAAAACTGTACACATTGAGTTAAATAAAAAAAAGTGCATTACTGTTATTTATACATATTTGATCAATTATACGAAGCCTAATTATTATTATACTTTTGATTATTGTCGGGTCCAGCTTTTTTTGAGAGGTAGTTCCGAGAAGGACCCCCCCCCCCCCCAAGGCCTATGTTTTCGTTGGTTTATTATATAAAATTAAAAATAAAATTTTACAGGTACCCCAAAACGACCTCGTTGTTAAAAAATATTGCGAACGGGAGTACGTGTATTTGGGAGGAAAAAAGAAAAAGTGGCAACATGCTTATTTTCATTTGCAAAACGTCTGTTTAAGGTAAGAATTCCCAGGCTTTAAAAAAGATATGTTAGTTATTTTTAAAGAGTCGGTATTAATTATACCGGAGGAAGTAAAAGCAAAGTTGCTCGATCTCCATTGGAGTTGATGTTTAAGCAGGAAAAATATTAAAATTTTATGAGAACTTTATCGTTTTGTTACTTATTTTTGGTAAAATGGTTTTGAATAAAAGAAGGGGGTCGATAGCTCTTATTCATTTACATTGAAATTATAATAATTAGTAGCCAAGAATGAGACAGAGAGAGATGTGAAATTATGCAATAGCTCGGTCATCTGAAAGTCTTATCACTGAGCCTTTCTATTGGTATTTTATTGTTCAAATGATTTGATAAAAATTGAGTTCTAATTTCGATAAATGCATGCTTTGAATTTAATTTAAATTTGATGTTGCAACTTTACCGTATTATTTCTGCAAAAATTGCTTATCCTTCGCTTTTAATTTACTGTTTATGAAAGTGCGTGATCTGATATTGTTTGGTGTTGGACACAAGCAGACCAAGAATCGCCATGCAGGTCTTGAAATTTGATTTTGCATATACAAGTATACATACAAATGGATTGTATTAACAAAAACCCGAAAGTGATAACTTGGGTTATATATATATATATATATATATATATATATATATATATATATATATATATATATATATATATATATATATATATATATATAGAGGCTTAGTCTAATGTGTTTGTTTTGCACTAAAATGAGCAATATCTATTTAAAAGTGTTACATACAAATGTGCACGTTTAGAAACGCGCAAAATCTTCTTTTTTTTTTTTTTTTACCTTTCACTGCGTATCAAAAGAGACTCGTTACTTATAAAATATACACTATATAATATATATTAAAATCATAATGGTTATATATATATATATATATATATATATATATATATATATATATATATATATATATATATATATATATATATATATATATATATATATATATATATATATATATATATATATATATAATTCTGCTCGATTTTATTTCATTTTTTGTTTCTATAGTTTTCGTTTGTTTCGGTAGGTTTCGTTTTGATTTCGTTTCGTTTTGTTTTGTTTCGGTAGATTTCGGTAAGTTTCGTTTCGGTAGATTTCGTTTCGTTTCATTTCGTTTCTATTTCGTTTTGCATTTTACAGGTACCCTCGTTTTTCAGTTTAAGTTCTTCAAAATTGTTTTTGTCGATGATTACCTCTACAAAATTACTTTATTAATGTTTTAAATGGTTAAACGAACTAATCAATGAAATTTGACAGCAGAGCTTGTATACCTAACTTTCTTAAAAATCAAGGCTCTTGAAAATTTCTTCTCCTCCTGAACAGTCAAACGGTGGAGGGGTTAACTTTTGGAACTCCTTGTCCAAATACGACTCGAACGATTTTGTCCAAAATATCTATACCATATAGTACATATAGACATGTATAAAATATACACTGTATACATGAATGACGAAAATTAAGACAGGATTTTTTTTGGGGGTGGGGGGGGGGTTGTACATCCTTAAAAGAGCGATTAAATACTAAATAATACTAGGAGGGACAATTTCTTTCTAAGCTGATTGGAGAGCAATTTCATACAAAAATGAAGTAGGAACAAAACGAGCCCCAACTGGCAAGACCCACTTCAGCTGTCAGTTCAGCATGTCCCATCTTGGAAACGCATGCAGGCCTGTAGCAACGATTTCAAAAGTTGGTGGGGCAACTTTCCCAGAAATCTGACCTTATCTAAATGTAGGGGGGGGGGCATTTCCCAAAATTATCTGACACGCAAATTAAAAAACAAACAAAAAGTTAAAAAAGAAAACATCCTAACCCTAACCTTAACCCTAAAGTGGGGGACCTACCAGCATCTACATCTAAAGGAAAATTTACTATAGCAAAAAAACTATACTTAGAAAAAAAAATTGGGGGGAACCTCCATCCCTCCCCCGCGTTCTACGGGCCTGAAATTACCAAGAATATATATTCATTACATCGTGGAGAGCTACCACTCTCTACCATCGGCTCATACGTGTCTGAGAGAGTAACACGAACGACAACTCTGCATGGGAGATTGGAGAGCTACATGTATGTCGATCGAAATAGTCTAGGGACGATGGCATTATGCGTTAATTTACTTCCGGTAAATCTGGACAAGGACGAGTCTGACGACTGCGATCCGGATCCAAAGCCAAGATGTGGTGGTCGATTGTTCCATCCACTGCCCTAACTATAGGCTTTCTCTTTATCCCTGCAACAGTAGTTGATAAAATATTTCGAGTGATTCGTTATAACGATAAGGCACGTAAACACGTTAGATTTATTATGTATGAAAATAGAGGAAATTCGGTTTGCATAAATTAAACATAGCAACTGCAGCCTTTGGTTTAAAAAAGAAATGACTAACTGTTTAAGCAATCGTAATAATTCAAATTTTGAAAACCATTTGCCATTTTTATTTGAGCCCAAAGTAGGTGATTAAAATGCTATACATTCATGTAAGTCTGTACATGTTTTACTTCATGCTTCATAATCTAATAATCATTTGCTATCTCTTCTGAATTCTTCAGACAGTACAAAGAGATACATTTGTAACAGAAGACTACACCATGAGTCACAGAGATTACTACATTATGGGAAGCAGATATGTCCGTAGGGTATGTATTACATGCAAAGTTCAACTATTTTCAAGTTGCCATTTCTTCATTCATGACTAACTGCTAAATCATACAATTTGAAAAAATAAGTAGATGACTAGAATACACCAGATTGTATCAAAAGTATTTCTGCATTTTGATGTCGAATACACAATCTTGGAGAAGAAAACAAAAAAGTATAAAAATTGCATTTATGTTTATAAAATGCACAAATTGCACAAACAATTAATAAATAAACAAAATTAATGAGTATTTGAATACTATGCACAAATGAATATTCCTTAACATTCATGGGGTTTTATAATCTTTGTACATGTATGGACTGATTGAAAATGCATCAGCCTTGAAAGTGCTGAATATTCCAACTCTTTAAAGCACCAAATTCTACATTAAAAAATTATGTTAAATACATCAGACAAAATTTTAAAAAGTCTATGTGTATTTTATCGCTGAAGTCAAGGAAGATTTAATAATTTGCATTATGAGCTTCATTGCACCAGACATATAGAATTTGAGGTGTTTAGGCATAGTCCAAAGAGCTTAATAAAAATCCAGTTGTTCAACATGTCACTAATTCTCAGAATTCTTGTCAACTGCTGACTCCAGTGTATATTAAATTTCCGCCATTTCATGTGTATCTTGTATATTGTCTAACAGTCTTTGTAATATTGTACATAGAACCTCATGTACCATTAAGAGGTCTGAGAGAATAAATTGGCTGATGATGTATGACATAATGACTGCATAAATTATCTCTGAAGACAAGTGTTTGTAAAATTTCAAATTAATACCATTCAACTTACCATGGTAGTACAATGATTTGATAACATATCCTCAGGAATATCCTTGTTATTTAAAATATTTTGTGTAATTGCGTACATTTTGTTTTACAGGGCATGGAATTTATTCCAGAGGTTGAATAAAGAGAACATCATTGGATATAACTATGTCTTATTTAGAAATGTTGTTTTGATATAATTAACTATTCTGTAATAAACAATTTTCTGAATTAAATTTCAATACTATTTTGTTTATTCAAGTGTGTGGGTTATGAAGTTGAAGTAGTGGTGAACATGAAAACTAGTCTGCTAATGATAAGGTCAACAAATTGAGTGTCGTTTTGAGTTGCATTGATGACCAGATGGAGTACTTGATGAACACTATCCAATAATTTTAAAAGACCATATTACCCCTAGCTTGAATTTTTTACTTTAATTCTTGGGAGAGTCTGTAAATGTTAATACAAGCATTACTTTTTCTTTACAGCATTAAAATAAGATAGGATTATATAAACCAAATACTAGTAATCTCAGATGGGTGAATTAAAAAAAAAAGACCAAACGGATATTTATCAACCCACACTAAAAATACAGGCAATGAAAATAGATTTCTATGTCTCAGCATATGTCTTTAGATAGTGTCTAAATACCTGCCAAATATCTCGTTGATATCTCAAATAACAAAAAAGTTATGCCCAAAAATGATGCTAAAATTGTCAGGAGTGCAACACCTTTTAGTGACATTTTGAAATTTCAATATTTTTTGGAGATCTGTGAAATAAACAATAATGCTTTATGTTGAAAATAAAGACTTTCCTGATAATATTCAAAGTATTGAGCTTTAAATGTGGCTGATGTTTAAAAAAATGTTATACCATGTGTCAGGAGTGCAACAGAAAAAATGTAGTATTGCCAAAAAACATCATTTGTAAAATTCTGAAAGAAAATTAAGACAAAAAAGAATTTTTGAAGTATAAAACAGTAACTGATATACATTTTAAAACTTAAAAATGTTATATAAATCACAAGCAGCATTAATGAGAGTCAAGTATATGTGCATACCCAATAATGTCAGAAGTGCAACATTTGATGTTTTGCTCCCAAGCATAAAAAAACTAGAATTATTATATGATTTTCTGATTTTTATTTTGGAAAATAAAGACACAAAGAACATTTTTACCAAATAGATTTATCAATTACAGGATCTCTCTGTGCTTCAGATCTATATTTCTATGGTCAGGAGTGCAACACATTTTTTTAAAGATTCAAGTTGTGTGACGAAAACAACTTCTATTCATGCTTAGAAGTATTCATTAATTAAAAATGATCTTTTTGTATAATTTAATACTAAATTATTGACAGTTTTATTATTAAATACTTCCTTTTTCAATTTTATCAATTCAGATGTGTTTTTATCTTTTTTGTGATTTTTTTTAATGAATGTTAAAAATAAACACGCTAAAAAATTGTCATAAAATTCAAGTAATTCCTCCTCAACTTCACTGAAACAACAGAACAAGTTCTTATGTAATTTTCACTTCACAATTCTATTTTAAAGGCCCCAATGCTTTTGGTCAGGAGTGCAACAAATATGTTAGAATTACAAATCATCCAATAAGAATTTAAAAATAAAGAAAATATGATGAGTAGAATTTTTCTGGTGGGTAACTGTGATTGTCCTCTAAAGGAAAATATGCTATTTAAATATATTTTATCTTCTAAATATACATTTAAGCTAGTTTTTTTTTTTTTTTTTTTTTTTTTTTTTTTTTTTTTTGCATAAATAGGGAATAATTCCAGAAAATAATGCGAATTTTAAATACTTTTCATCTGTTTTAATTATGAAGTATTGGACTATAAATATTGCACAATTTCATTACCACTTGATGTTTCCAACACTTTATGAATTTTTGTGTTCTGTGGTTTTAATTTAAAATTTTACTGCAGTCAGGAGTGCAACAAAACTGCTTTATAATTACCAATGCTTTTTTACTATCTTTACTAAAAAATAAGTTGAAAAGAAATGTTTGATACTATTTCATGTTCAAAATACTATATCTATCAACAAATTACGGAAATTTGACAGTCAATTCGATCAGGGAATAGTTTTCATTTCACATATATTTCTAAATACAATTTATATATTTTATACTTTGCAAATAATCATGTTTTAAGGTTCTCAAAAAATGAAAAACCTGCCGTAAACGATGAAAAATATCAAAACGACAAATTGATTTACAAAGTGGGAATGGATAATTGTGTGTTATAATTTTTAAAACAATGTTAAATAAAATACATATCAGATGTCAGGAGTGCAACACAATAATGTAACATACGGTCACTTCAAAATCTAGTATTTTTTGTAAGAGAACTCGTATATAAAAATTCTTCTTTTGGCTTAGATTTAAAGAATTGACTTAAACGGACAAAAAAGTAAATTTTGGGGCATTTTATATCTTCATATTTTTTTCATATTAAAACTTTTTAAACAAGAATTGAAAAAACAATGTAAAATAACAATCAAAAAGCCAATTTTTGTCACATATACAAGAGAAGATACTCAATCAAGGTCTAGATTTAATCATTTATACCCCTTTTACCATTTTGAAGCATAAAAAACTATTATTTCTAGTGATTATGTATTTTAGAAAGTCTTTTAAGGTGTAATGATATTTTCTTTTTTCAAAAGAAATTTTACTAATAAAAATTCTGAAACTTTTTAATCCAATTGTCTGTTCTATTGCCACTTCAGGATTTTAAACTAGAATGCATGTGCAACATGATGATATAAATGAAAAATATGTTATAAGTAGTTGAATTTTTCCAAAAAATTTCAGTTTGGTGGTCATTTTTTTTTTTAATTCACCCAGATAAGAAATTTAGTTAAGTTGGCAATATTGCAATAATGAGTGTTGTTTAATCTTGCTTTCAATCCTTAAAATCTAGCCTACTGCAGAAAATGCTCATTGAAATGTATTCATATTGAATTGTCTAGGAAATGGAAGAAAACTCCGCTGCATTGATTAGGACATACATGCTATGGTGCATGCTTTAAATTGAGAGGAAGGTTTGCGAAGCTTTGGATGCAAACAAACCGTATGAGATGTAAAAGCTTCCTAGTTCTGTATAAACTACTTATAGCTCATGGTTGTGATATAAGCAATCTTTAATATCCACCTTTTGATAATTTTCTGGTTCTGACTCCCGACGACTAAAAGCAGTGTAACATTATAATTGCATATTCGAATTAAGTATTTTGCACTCGTTAAGGATCTCTGTGAGATTATTGGTAGTTGGGCTATCTTTTTGAACTCTTTGGACGTATTTTTAAAAGACTTTACGTCCTGACTGAATGTTTTAGGTACAGTCAAAACTTTGAGGAGACTTGGACCTTTGAAAGATCCTTAGAGATCATGGCAATAACTCGGCAAACCGTTGAAAGATTTGGTTAATTTTACAACGCTTAGCAACTTTTCAACGGTCGCCACCTCTGGTTAAGGGCGTTAAAGATAATTAAGCTCATAAAGAACACCGATAAAGCACAGAAAAATCTCCAAATGGTCCCTCAGTAGTTAAAAAAATGTTTTGAACGCCTAAGGATCTCTCACTGATCTCTTTCGGTGATCTCTCTAGGTCGACTTTTATCTCTCGTAATCTCCGTACATCTCTCAATGGTCTCGATCGGTCGCAAATAAATCGCTCAGCAAACTCTCGGAGGTCGTCACGGAAAATAAATGAAACATCAGTCTCTGGAGGATCCTTCAGTGTGCATTCCTTGAACGCCTAGGTTAAAATCGCCATGAAATGTGGCAATTTTCTGAATTTTTCATCGCACAACAAGCGCTTTCTGATCTCCCTACAACATTAATAGGGACAGGCTTTCAAAGATTGCTCAGAGATCGGACAAATTTTGCATCGCCCAAAAGTCTCTAGAATCTCTATCCTTAAGAATTAACCTGTCAGTTGGATTGGGTAGTCAGAGAGACGGACGAAAGACTAACAAATCTATACTTAGTCTATTTATTTCTTTTATTTTTTGCCCACTGGCTCTTGGTGAATAGTATTTCTATGATCTGGAACAAACAACATGGCGGCTGAATTCATGCAGTACCGGAGGCCAGTAGGAGCAGGTCCATCATTGAACACGTGACCGATGTGTGACCCACATCGTTCACATGTGACTTCTAATCTGTGCATACCTACAAGAAACAAAAGATGTAATAGAAAATCTCGAATGTGTTGCATATGAAAAGGCCTACTGTATAGTCAACTGTTATTATTTTATATACAGGTTGAGAAAGTTAGTGTTTAGCGAATTTCTTAGAAGTTTCGAACCGTCACAGTAGCTCAGTCGGTAGAGCGCTCGCTCCGTGATCGGAAGGTCGTGTGTTCGAATAGGGGCCGCGACTGCCCTCCTAAGTCGATAAAAAAGGTAGCAATGAAATATGAAGATAACGAACAGTATTCAATCAATCTTGAAAGTCCAATTAAACGATACAAATATGGAGCAGAGCAAACGGACTTCAAAATTTAGAGGTGGGGTCAGGTGCCATGGAGGAGTGAGCATCCCCTGCCAACCGGTTACACCCGCCGTGTGCCCTCTGCCACGATCGAAAAAAAAACGAAAAATCCGTTGACAGTTCAGTGTATAAATAATGGCCTAAAAATTAGTATGAAAAACATCAGTCAATATTTGAACTCAATGATAGGTTGTATGTGCTGACATGGTCATTGTATCGACCGTAAAACTTCCGAAATAATGGCTTCAAACGAGACTGTTGATATCCTTGTTTCATCAACTTGTTTGTGAAAAGCTTGCCTCGTTTTAGAAATTTTTCATACGTACAGCATGCTCTTACGTGTCGAATCAACTGAGAGACATCAACCCCATATGCATGTGATAAGGGTATATTGCTACATAAGCAACTGTTCCTTCGCCAAGCTCTCGGCACTTTGAAGTGAAAGTTGCGTGTCCTTCGGTTGAGACCTTAAAGACCGAGGCCCCGTGTCACGGTAGGCCATGGCACGATATAAAACCCTCACTGTTCAATGGCCCTAAGTGCCGAGTAAAGGTCTAAATTTGAAGTATATGGTGACGTCTCTATATGAGTAAAAAAAAAACTCTCGAACGGGACGTAAAATAACATGCAATCAATCAATCAGAAGATTTGATTGGGCAAAATTTTGGGAATAAAGTATTCTTAAAACACAATAAAATGGATTAAGTACATTAAATGTAACCATACCATAAGAATTGTCTTCTACAATTCCCATCTGCGTTCCAATTTTGTCGTAAAAAGATGGCCATCCTGTGCCAGAGTTGTACTTGTGTTTTGATGAGTACAGAGTGTTATTGCAGACGATACAATGGTAAATGCCATGTTTGTGATTGTCGTAACCAGGGGAAAAGCGTCTGTACACATGTAGGATAAAAATGCAGTCAATTAAAAGTGAGAAAAGTTATACACACACATTGAAATGTTATTGAACATTTTGCATTTTTTATTTTTGATATGTTTATTATTATTATTTTTTTAAATAATAAATTAATATAATTATTTGTGATTTTAACCTCTCTGTTCCTTTTTCTCGAGTCACGTGATATTGGATGGGTGTAAGGCGTTCGCGCAAACTCTGTTCAGAATACGCCAGTGGACAAGTATTGGTGTCTCGGCAGGATTGCTTAAGGACTGTAAGTGCCGAATAGGGGTCAGAGGGAACAGTCGCTCCCATGGCGACCACCAGCAATGCAAAAAGCACCAGGGTGTTGATCATTTTGAAACTGAAAGCATGCAAAAACAAGAAAATGGATTTCAGCAAATGGAATACAGCATAGAGAATAAATCTAGTTAATTCTACTGAGAGAAAATAGTATAGCACTACGAAGACAAACTCACTATATAGATACATGTACATGTATACTCTTAGTTCAAATTATGAGCATGGCAAAGGAGTAATTGGAATTGTATTCTTCCCAGAAGTAAATTTATTTTAAATCATTCATTTAAATTGTGATGAGCTACATGTATCGATATTCATGATACAAGTAGTACAGTACTATAATCAAGCCTCACTTAAAAGAAATATGCCCCTCCCTGGGGCCTCGGCCCGATTCCTATAGAGAACATGAAAAACGTAACTTAGATACTTTGCTAGAAGGCTTATTATTCCATGGGACATGGAAATCACAATGTCTTCATATGAACTTAGTCCTGTCTTGGAACTTATAATTAAAAGCCTCGTTATACTGTCATGGTTGCTGATAAACTTAATATTGGTAGAGGACTTCTTGCTGACTATAATCATGTTAACAGTTTGTCTCTACATATAGATATGCATCTCTAATTGCATGGGGATAGGGGTCTTGGAATTCAAAGATCTGGTGTTTTTACTCCTAACTATGCTATATACCAATATTGCTGTGAAGTGTTTCGGTATGTACAGAAAAGAAGCTAAATTTGCCCTGAGGTATTCATTTAACACAAAAATCTATAACCGCTTCAGAAGCGCTTTTGGTTAGAATATGAAATACCGAAAAAAAATTATCCGAACAAACTTATCCATTACATCTTGATTTCCAGTTCAGATTTTACGTTATTTCACAAACATTGACACTTTGATAAAACATACAAGTAATGCTTCCCATTCTTTGGAGCAACAAGTAGGGCATAATTATGTCCTGTAACTTATTTCAATTTACTTGGAATGTATCTATAACGAAAATAATAAGATGTACTTTGTAATTAGAGTCTTCAGCATTATCATTTAGCAAAACTGTTAAACAAAGCTCCGTTAATCACCAATGAATAAGTGCCTCCAAAAATTTCTGCATATTACCATTTATGTTACTTATGAAATTGTTTGTGAATAAAAGAATTCCAAACCCATTAGCATGTTGAAATGTATCCATTTTCTAATGCATACAAGTAGGACAAGACCAGATATATCAGTGGAATTTCCTTTAATATAAAAAAATAGATAGAGATATATGAGAACCTTGTCATATGCATAGGCAAATTTTATAATTCTTTTTATGATGCTTTTTGCTAAAACTTTAGTTTCGTTTTAAATATTTTCACCCACTGTTGTCCAAAATTTCTTTTTTTTTCTTTGAGTGTTCAAAATGAATGCTATAATTACAAAAAAATATAATATGATAAAAGTCTGCAATACTCGACATATTTTCAACAACCATATATTAAGATATGTTTTGTATTCATTCTTTTTTATAATACTAAAAATTTTGAAAAGCTATGCTATTTTTTCTTCAAAGTATATATATCTTAAATATATTGTTTCTTGGTTTTTAAGATTTGTTATTGTAAATTTACATAACCTTCACTCTTCGCGAACGATGGTGAATTACGCAAACGATCAGAAAAACACGTGTTAAGACACTTACCTTGTCTAGCTGTTATCTCTACACTGTTTACTATTATCAGGGCTTTGTCCGGATTTATATCGAATATTTCTCCCATAGTTCGCAGCGGTCATGTTCGTCCATAAAATCTGTCAGGATTGATAAATCATTGTCTTTTTTATTTTTAATATTTTTAAAACTTGTTTTCGATTTTGCATTGATTATTCAATTAAAATTATAATACAGAATTTGTTTTAAATTTAAGGCTTTTATATTTTAAATTAAAAATTATGCACAATTTGCAATCCCCACTTATGCATGTCTACAGACAATTCACTTGAAAGATAAGAGCAGAATAAAGAATTGTTTATGAATATATATCCCTCTGATAAAGTATTTGAACTAACTTTTTCAATTAGGGATGTCTAATGATCCTTTGGTTTGCAAAAGTGCCATCCAATAATATACAGAAAAAGCATTGGTAACTGTCAGCTGATTTTACATCTTTGGAAATGCATAGAATTGAAAAAGAATAATAAAAATAAATAAATTAATTAATAAATTTAAGGAAAAAAAAACTCTGAAAATAAGTATAAACATTATGTAAAATTATATACAAATAAATACGAGGGGTGATCAAAAAGTTCACGAACTAATCAAATAACTGCCATAAAAAATAAAATTAGATTTTGGTGTTTATTATTTTTTAAGTAGTCTTCTCCGATTTTAAAGACATCTGCCACCGTTCTGCCCATGCGTGATTCACGTGATCCAGGCGATCACGTGACATGACACGTAGCGTTCTGTTCATATAGGCTAAAAGTTTTTTTCCGAGTCTTATATTTCTTACCATGCAAGTTATTTTTTAGTACAAGATTAGTCCATTTGTCGTAAATGGCCAAAGCTCGGCAATAGGATAGGTGGATAAGGTTATCTTTTCCCAGAATGAGCATTGCGACCATCACAACCCGACTTCTCTGTCTTGGATGCGTCGTTTTTCCATTGTGGATAAAGTATGGTAGCCTTCTTTTTAACATATCTGATATGTTTAAAGTCTAAATTAAACGGTATTTTATGGATTTAATAATTATAATATTCTTTAGATACTCAACTATATTTCTAACTCCAACTTGGCGATCTTTCATAACAAATTGCTCAACTAAGGACACATCTCTTCCCAAGCTTACTTTCACTGGGCATTAGAACAAACATCATTTTTAACCATCTCCCTTCCTTCATTAAAACGATCAATCCAATTTATGAACTTCTGGCAAGTCTTTTTCTTCATAAACATTGTACAGATTATTAAATGCTACTGCAAAGGAATTTCCAAGATATACGTTAAACTAAACAACCTTTCAATGCTCAAGTACGACTAAGTCAGCCATCTTTTGTGAAACGTCATCTCCATATTGACGTCATTTTCACATTGTGACGTCATAAACAACACATAACATAACATAAAACATTACATAACATCTGCTATTTATAGAACATGTTTATGAATATATGTGCGCCAAAGAGGTAGGTTCACTTTGTGCATAAAATGGCCCTGTAGATAAACCAATTTATCCACTAACACAATATGTCACTTTATCAACATCAATATAAAGTAGAGACTTGGCGCTTTCAATTTGTATATAAAAGTTTCCTCTAAAGAGTCCAGGTACTGGAAAACAGGTTGTGTGAAATTGCAATGTTCTTGAATTTTGCAGAAAACAGGTGAATTTGAGAACCTTCAACAAAGAATTAAAATATGAGCACACCCCTCGATCCAAAAATTAAAGTATGTTTTATATTCTTAGTGAGCAGTTCTTTCATAATATATTTGCACATTTTGGATCGGAGGTTGTGCTGTATATGAAATATTGAAAAATATCATCATATTTTGGCCATTTCTGAAGAAATATACGGGATATGTGAATAATGACGCAATTCATGGCGTCATAATGCATTGACTAGCAAGAAAATTACGTCATTTTTAGTAGGAATTCAGTCACCAAGTATTCAAGTAATATTTATTGCCTTGTCAACTAAAACTATGCAATTTTGATTTTTCAGAAATTTACAGGGCCAAAAAAGGCCCTAAGTGGCCCTTGCTCTTTCATTCTGATCTGAATAGCGGCTTTGTAAATATAGAGATAGTTGGCGAACTTTTTGATCACCCCACGTATTTATTTTTTTAATTTCACTTAGAGATAAATATATGTAAATATCTAGGGATATGATATGTATGCTAGACGTTGTGTGATGCGTCTGCTAGACGTTGTGTGATGCATCTAGTGTGTTGGCGTTGGTGTCTGTGTGCTTGTCACCTCTCGCTTTCAGTCCTCACCGCTGGCTGGCAGCAATGCGAAAAGGGAAGCAAATTGTAAGTCTTCCCCTTTCAGTACATAGCCTCTCCACAACAAGTCCTATGCGATGCCTCCACGTGGAAGCAGACGGACAACTGGGTACCTTTCGGCCCCAGGCTAACTTCGCAAGGACGAACGGAAAAATGAGACTCAAAAGCCTTGGCCTGCAACTCATCTAGGAGAGAAAATTCTGACCACAACCCGGATTTAGTAGAAGACCGTTATCAACTACTATATCCCCCCCCCCCTTGAATTTGGAGGTTGGACTTGAGGCAAATCACCTTCTTCCATAAGAATCAGATGATTACGAAAACCTTTACAACAATAAGTACCACGGATGGAAGGGTAGGCGCTACATGCGAGATTCCAGTTGAGGATTATCTTCATTGGGAATTCGAAAGTATGACGGCAATTAGAAAAAGCCGAAAGGACCCTAATAGTCTGAAAGGAACGCAGATGGCATCCATAACAACACCTAAAAACATCATCAAGATCGGACGTTGGAATGTAAGAACAATGTTCCAAATTGGAAAACGTTAACATCGTAAGAGAGTTTAACAGATACAAGTTGGACATAATGGGACTGAGCAAAGTAAGATGGACACGCATTGGTGAATCAAAGACACCCTAGGGGGGTGAGCATCTTGCACTCCGGAGCTGATGAACATCATAGAGGAGAAGGGCTTATACTTAGCAGGAAAAGTCGACAAAGCGTGATGGAATGGAATCCTGTTAATGATAGAATCATCAGCGCACGCTTTTTCTCCCGTTTTGCTAAGCTAACATTAATACAAATATACAGCCCAACAAACGAAGCGGATAAGGACACCTTCTACGAACAGTTACAGAAAGAGATTGCAAAATTGCCAAAACATGATATACTGATGGTAATGGGCGATGCGAATGCAAAAGTTGGAAAGTCAAGTGAAAGATGGGAAAGAGTCATGGGACAAGAGGGCACTGGGACTATGAATGAAAGCGGCATGAAGTTAGCTGAAATGTGCGCTCTAAATAATTAACTTAGTCATCTGCGGAACCCTCTTTAAGCACCTTGACATGTACAAGCTTACATGGGAATCTCCTAATGGAAGAGATAGGAACCAAATTGATCATATAATGGTGGATGGCAGATACAGGAAGTCTGTATGCGATGTAAGGGTTATGCGTGGTGCAGATGCCAATTCAGATCACCATCTGGCTAAAGTGAAGTTGAAGCTCTGCAGAAACTCAAAACCAAAAGAATGCAACAGGAAGGTGTATGATGTCAGTAAGCTGAAAGATCCGAGAATATGCAAAGGATTCCAGCTTGAAATAAGGAATAGGTTCAGCAGTTGTCTGAGGAGGAAAACACAGTCAACGAAAAATGGACCCTTGTGAAAGAGGTATATAATGAAACAGCAGAAAAGATCTTGGGCCAGAAGAAAAGGAAACACTGCTTACTGCAGAAACATACAGAATCATAGATGAAAGAAGGAAACTAAAAGAAGAAATAGATAAATTCGGAGAATATTGGACAAAAGACAAAGATGTTATAAGAAGAGCAAGAGCTGATAAAAGGAAAAATCTGGAGGATACAGCACACAAAGCAGAGAACACATCAAACACAAACCGCCTGAGTGAAGTTTACCAACTGACAAAGCAGCTTTGTGGGGGAAAAAGAAACAGAACAAGTGGCATAGGGTCCAAAAATGGTGAGCTAACCATCGAGAACGGAAAAATATTGGAAAGATGGAAAGAGCATTTTGAAGAGGTCCTTAATGTTCCAACAGAAGCAACAGAATTACCCGAGGGATTCATCATCCAAGAGAACATAATTGCTGAAATTGACACAACACCAATAATAGAGGAGGAGGTTAAAAAGGCGATCCAAAAAATGAAGAATGGAAAGAGCCCTGGCATAGATAACATCAATGCAGAACTACAAAAGGAGAGCATATCATATACAACATCAGAGTTAGCAGATTTATTGAACAGAATCATCAGTGAGCAGGAAATACCAACAGACTGGAAGAGATCGCTCACTGTCAAAATACCTAAGAAAGGAGATCTGACAATATGTGACAACTATAGAGCAGGGCTCTAATTGGCGACTAATTTAGTTGCCATGGCGCCTAAAAGTTTTGATTGGCGCCTAAAAATCTTCCATAAGTCGCCAAATTGGCGACCATTTAAATTGACTTGCTGATCCTCGAATTCCGGAAATTTTCACATTTTTAACAATTTTTCTGAAATAGGGAAAGGAATTTTAAAAGAAGAGGAAATTATTTTTAGCAATGGACATGTCATGTTTTCTTAGGCACGTCATGGGTCCATATATTCCATTAACTTTTAAAGTTGGCAACTTAGAAAAATTGCCTGGCGACTAAAAATTTGCATTGACGACTAAATTTTTTTGATAAGGCGCCAGCTGGCGCTTAAATTTTAGAGGCCACTTAGAGGCCTGTTGAGGAATATCACTACTATCAGTGCCATCTAAAGTGTTCTGCAGAATAGTGATTGACAGAATTAGAGATGGAATAGAAGACAGCCTAAGACCAGAGCAAGCTGCATATCGAAAAGGAATAGGAGCAATGAAACAGATTTACATACTAAGAAATATATTAGAACAATCTATATAGTAGCAAGCACCACTGTACATAAACTTCATATAGACTTTAAAAGAGCCTTTGACAGCATAATAAGAAACTGTGGGACACACTAAGGCAGTATGGGATTCCTGAAATACAGTATTGTGCCATTAGTGATCGTCCAAATTCAAAATGGCCGCCGCTATTGCGCAACTCGACTGGTTAGGAAAACTTGAAATAAAAAAATAAATAATTCATTTTCTTACCTTAGTATTTTGTTATGTAGCCTTTTGATCGTAATAGTCTTTGTATTCTTCGGGGGATCGACTTGTAAAGACTCTGAATGTAGTCAACCGGGATATTTGTCCACACTCGTCTAATGGCTGTCTCCAGTTCATTTTTGGAGGTGATAATTCTGTCGCCATTTTTCAGTTCTCTTTTGATTCTGAGCCATACGTTCTCTATAATGTTTAAATCGGGACTCTGAGCTGGCCAAAACATAGAGTGAATATTATTTTGTACCTTGAATTCTTGCACTAAACGGGCTCTATGTATGGGTGCATTATCGTCTTGGAAGATGCAATTATTCTGAGGAAAATGACGCACAATAACCGGCCACAAGTGTTCATCAATGATATCAATATATTTTTGGGCATTTATATTGCCATCTACGACAGTTAGTGTGCCTACACCATTAAAGGTTACACATCCCCATACCATCAAACTGAACTTAGGCGTTGGAGGCTGCGATAAACAACAGGGTAGCCAGTCCTCGCCGACCTTTCTCCAGATAAATACGCGACTATCAGATCCAATGTCTACTTTACATTCATCACTGAATATTACTCTCTGCCAGTAATTGTCGACAGTTTTGTAACGGTTGCCTCTGCACCAAGAAAGCCGAGCTTTACGATTGACTTCACGAATTCTGATTCGTTTTCTTACTATTCTCCTAAAATATCCCTGCTTATATAAAGTTCTCTGCACAGTTCGTTTTGAAACAGTAGAAGCTCTATGTTGGTTAAATATGGCAGTGATATCGGACAAACTTCGTTTTCTGTTTTCTTTTACTGACCGCAAAAGCTGTCGTGCATCTCTGTCATCCAGTTTTGCTTGTCTCCCTTTTCTTGGTATATTTTCTATATAACCTCGCTTCCGAAAACGATCTATCACCGATGTTATTGTTGTTCGGGGTATTCCCAATCTACGAGATATTTCTTGCTGTTTCAGTCCCGTTTGATACAAAGAAACAACCACTTCTTTGACATCTTTACTTAACTCTTTCCGAGCAGAAGCCATATTGTTTACATTGACAATATACCCAGCAGACGAGAATTTGTGACGTGTAAATTTGTCACGTGATAGTCATGAGGACATTCTTAAAATAGCGTCATTTTCACCGACAACAGTACCTTTGTTTATTTATAGTATGCAGATAAAGTTGTGCTAAAACATAAAAAATACGCAATGCACGCGACTTTGGACGATCACTAATGGCACAATACTGTATATGTGGACATAATCAGGAAATTATATGACAGCTCTCACATGGGCCCCTGAGGGAAAGAGAAGAAGAGGACGGCCAAAGAACATTTGGTGACGCTCTGTTGAGAGAGAAAGAGAACTGGGTTGGAGCAGGTGGAAGGAGGGCCAGGTTGTTGCCAGCGACCGCCGTAAGAGGCGTTCTTTGTTGAACGACCTCATGCGTCCTCCGGGGCACGGCGAGGATAAGAAAGTAAGTGATATGATATAGGGCTAGTGTTGCATTTATTTTATTCATTATACTTGTATATTTATATTTTAATTGCAGCTTGTTTCTTAAAATAAGCTTGTAAATGTAATCTCAAAAGTAACATTGTATTTTCATAAAAATGATATCAATGATTGTCTAATTCATGTAAAGAAATAAGCAGTCAATGTACACGAACAAATATAAACTCGATACAATTGAGGCCTTAAACAATCCTTCTGCGTCTGACTCATCAACAGGAATAAAACTAAAACTGTGCATGCCTTAGTATGATAATTTATTTCGAACCTTTGCTTCGTCAGGGGGAAAAACCTTAAAATCATTATTCAAAGCAGTCCACATTTTGTATGTAATGGCCAGCAATATGAAAGATTTTTAGACATTTTTCCAATAATAAACAATGTCGAACTAAACAGTATTTTGTCATCCAACGTCATAAACACTGTTGAGGATAGTGTGTTGTGCATGAGTGCCTAGAGTTTTGTATTCTTAGACTGCATTTTTTTTAATATAGGGTATTTCAGCAAACACGTCCCGACTAAATGTTAGGAAATTTTGCAAAAATGTAAGAACACAACCGTACAATTTTTTCAGTATGAAATTTTAAGCAAAGCTAGATTATTAAAATTTTTATTTTTAAGATATGCTTTTTTAAAACATTGACATATAAAGGTACCTTCTATCATCCATTTAAAAAAAAAACTCAGTACCTGACGTTTTACGGTGTAATCAAAACTTTTTTTTAAAAATCTTACGTAATTTTGTATACTGTGTTTATATCATAATATATATATTGCCCCAAAAAAAAATACTGTAATACATGTATACAGTTGTTGTTTTGTAAATATTTTATCACTGGGCGAAAAAATATAGACAAGCAAATTAAGTACATATTTGGTGAAACACCCTGTATTTAGAGATATATGATTTTGATATTTAATAATTTGTAACTTTTTTTCTTGTCTATCGGTACTATGACAGAGGGAAAACACATCTGTTATCGTCTCAAAAGTAGCCCCTGCATCACAAATAGAAGGCGCAAAATAGTTCCATAAACAGTAAATTGATATTTTAGTGTATTTTTTCAAGATGAAGGAAACTATAAAGTTGATGCAGAAAGCATAAAACATAATTATCTTTATATTTATCATGAAAATAAAATCTAAATTAAAACTATACTTTTCACACTTTTTACAGGACTTTTGCTATTTAGACGATAAAAGAGGTGCAAGTAAAGTTTGCATAGCGCGCGCTCTAGTGGGAGATTGTCTTTTTAAACTCTTAATTCAGGAAATAATGCCCTTGGGAATACTACTCGTATGTTACATTAGATTATGAAAAAATATATCCCTTGAAGTCTATTTATTGAATAGAATCGTCATTAAACATTTTCAGTTCAAAATAATGTTGAAAACTTATGTTTTTAATGAAAATACGTAAAAGATATTTATACATCTATCGATCGAGTAAAAGAGAGTGAAAAAGCGAGACATGTGTATGATAATTCTTCAACGTTATAATCATTGCCATGTTAGGTGATTCAGTTTTAACATAAAATTTCAACAAGATGTGTTTGTGAAACACTGATGCCCCTGTATGACAGCTTATGTCGAAGGTTAAAGTTTCTCAAATGCAAGTCAAAACCCAGGCCAAAAGATAAAAAATGTTGGTACCCAAAGAAAGGTCTTGTCTCGAGAAATATACATGTGAAATTTGAAAGCCCTAGCTGCAGCTGTTCAAATGTTATGGCGAAGGTTAAGTTTTTTAAAAAGTAAGTAAAACGTCAAGGTCAAAGTGGTTGGTATCCAAAGAAAGGTCTTGTTACAAGGATTGCATTTGAGATGTATGAAAGCCCTAGCGTCAACCATTCAAAAGTTATAGCCAAGGTTAAAGTTTTTCAAAAGTAGGTCAAACTCCTATGTCAAGGTCAAAGGGTCAAACTCCAAGGTCAAGGTCAAAGGGTCAAAGTTGTTGGTATCCAAAGGAAGGCCTTGTCACAGAGAATACACAAGTGAAGTTTGAAGCCCCAAGCACCAACTGTTCAAAAGTAATGGCCAAGGTTAAAGTTTTTCAAAAGTAGATCAAACTCCAAGGTCAAGGTCAAAAGGTCAAAGTTGTTGGTTTCCAAAGGAAGGCCTTGTCACAAAGAATACACATGTGAAGCTTGAAACCCCAAGCACCAACTGCTCAGAAGTTATGGCCAAGGTTAAAGTCTCATAAAATTTTGCAAAAGTGGGTCAAACTCCAAGGTCAAGGTCAAAAGGTCAAATATGATGGTACCCAAAGAAAGGTCTTGTCACTAGGAGTACACATGTGAAATACGAAAGTCATAGCTCTAACCAATCAAAAGTTATGGGCAAGGTTAAAGTTGACAACAGACAGACAGACAAACAGACAGACAGGACAAAAACAATATACCCCCGGGATCTTTCGATCCGGGGGCATAAAAATGACTATGTAACACGATTATTGATAAATCTGCCCAAGATAGAGCTGTCCTTACTTTGGGGAGGGGGTTCTTCCCGAGGGACAGAGTAATTTATATTTAGAAATACTGCATACAGAAACTTAATACTTCTTTGACCCTCAAAGAACTTGATTCAGGATCATGTTACGTCTTAATTTCTAAAGCAGACTTTATCCTTGTACTGTTTTCAAATTATAGAACTATGGACAACATAATGTTGTTCACGTCCCATCTTTTTGACCCAAGTCTTGAACAAATGACCCTTAGGCAGGGTCAAAACATAAAGCATGAACATACGTGTAAACATAAGCAGTATCTGTGTCAAAGGTTATTCGATAGCATATCTAACGTTTGTGACCTTGACCTTGTAAAATTCTCATGCTTGTGCCCCTCAAAGGTGACATTGTTTTGCATGGTAGTGCCCCCCATCCCCAGTGAAATTGCTTCCTACGGGCCTGACAAATGACGCTGGTTAAAGGTCGTGACACATTCTCTGATAGAAAGCTATTTTGAACAAGTGTGAACTTTCAATCTTTCTCAGTTGCAAATTCCTGTTTCAAACAAGAATTTTATACTTAAATTCGAGTCTATGACGTCCTAAGGTAGCTACATTGTTTGTGAATTCTATGTTTCTTAATAAAACTTTTGGAGTATAGATAGGGATTTTAAACTTCCAACCCTGTCGTATTTAACTTCTTTTTTGAATGGGTTTGTTTCGAGGTTTTGACTTATCTTCCGGTTATATGATAAGTTTGTACCAAATATGTGTTTCTAATATTTCTCAATTACTGAAATTGACAAAAAAATATACACTTTGTATTTCAAGTTGACTTTGATCAATACACTTTGTATTTCAACTTGACTTTGATCAAATAACTTGTTTCAAAGTTTTACGTCTCCCACTTAGTTATAAACAGACATCCTACCAATAAGAAGTATCAGTGCATTTACTTGACATGTTATAAGCAAGGAGATAAATACTAGAATTCAAACCCACTAGCATCGTGCTTCCACATGATAAAAGCACTCGGAGCTCCTCGCGCGGCCCGTACCTCGCACACTAGATGTTCAATCAATTTGCTTATACGATCATGTGATCAAGATCCTCAAAATTATTCCACATGCTTTCAAATAACAGAAGATTGTAATTAAAAGTAATATAATACAAGGAGGCAGTAGAAAAAGAATTTTAGGGGTCTTTAAGCAATGCGGAGGCAAAATAAGTTAAAAGGTAGTTCCGGTGAAGCCATGCATCAATACATGACATTGAATTTCTATACTAGGGGTGATCAAAAAATTCGCTAACTAATCGGATACCTTCCCTAAGAAATAAATTTAGGTTTCGGTGTTTATTCTCTACAATTTCAATGCACAACTGCCACCGTTCTGCCCATACGCGAATCATGTGATCTAGGCGGTCACGTGACATGCTCCGTAGCGTTCTGTTCACAGAAGCTAAAAGATTTTTCTGAGTCTTATATTTTCTAACATGCAAGTTATTTTTTAAAACAAGAATAATTCATTTGTCACAAATGGCCAAATATCGGCAATAGGATGGGTGGATAAGGATATCTTTTCCCAGAATGAGCATGGTGACCATCACATCCCGACTTCTCCGTCTTGGGTGCGTTGTTTTTCCATTGTGGATAAAGTATGGGCGCCTTCTTTTTATCATATCTGATATGTTTAAAGTCTAAAGTAAACGATGTTTTAGGGATTTAATAATTATGATATTCTTAAGATCTTCAACTATATTTTAATTGTAACTTGACTATCTTTCATAACAAATTGATCAACTAAGGACATATATCTTCCTAAGCTTACTTTCACTAGGCACCAAAACAAACATCATTTTAAACCATCTCCCTTCCTTCACTAAAACGATCAATCCAATTAATGATTGAACTTCTGGCAATCCATTTGTCTTCATAAACCTTGTACAAATTATTAAATCTACTGCAAAGAAATTTTTAAGATATACGTTAAACTTTACAGCCTTTCGTTGTTTTTCATGTTTTGACACAAGTTATCTACATATTGATGTCATTTTCACATTGTGACGTCACAAACGTGGAGCAAAACATTACGTAACATCTGCTTTTTATAGAACATATTTATGACTATATATGTGCCAAATTTTATTCTGATCTGAATAGTAGTTTTGTAAATATAGAGATACATGTAGATCGCGAACTTTTTGATCACCCCTCGTATCTTCCAAGGATTGTATTGAGTGTATCGGAGTTAGCCGAGAATGACCATATAAGGGTGCAATCAAAATGTTTCCTTGAAAACAGATAATCTCTAAAATCCTTTTTGTCACATCCATAATTTATAAGATTAATACGCATGCAATTTCAGATATTCGTACACATAACTACTACTATAGTATATTTGCGTCAGTCCAGTACAGGACTTTACACTGAAAAGAATTTTTTAAGTTTCCACTTCGCTAACCATGCACTCTGCATTGAAGTAAGTAATGACCTTGTTCTATTCCTTTCCGTTAAATTACATGTAATATCCCATTTTATCAATTGTTCATCAACAGAGCAAGATTGATTTAAAAGAAAAGAAGACTTCAACAAAAAAAATAAAATCTAGATTTTGACACAAGAACAAAGGGATTACACATAGCAGAATATGCCCAGACTTTACTTCTTGCATAGAATTGCACAAAAACAAACGATGTGCACACACTACAGAGACGCCGGTATCGACCAGTAACTGCTGATTTTCTTTGAGTACCCCTTACTAATTACTGATAACAACGGTGTGCCACCAATCCTTTTCTAAGCCCTCGTCAATACAGTAATTAATTGGATACGATTTCATATTGAGCAAACAAAATCAGGTAAATTCATTATTCTAGGATTTTAGATAATTACCATGCTTCGCATTTCTGTACATAAATACTCGAATAGGGATCAGAGAAGAGTTTCATTCTCAATATATTGACAAGGTGTTCCTGTGAAGGTCCAGCTGGTTCTTGCTGAGAAACTGGGTTTCAAAGAGTGGAGAATTAATTAACAGTTTCATTTGTCAAAGATTTTATTTTTTTTTTTTCAATCTCAAAATATTTCATTATAAAAAGAAAAACGAATCGCTTTCATATCCGCTGACTCACTATTTGACACATTCGATTAAATGGAAACTTTCAATTTGTTGTTAAGAAGTTATCCATTTTATAAGAAAAACTTTCTTAAGTGACTTTCTGTCAACTTTTTTTTTTCGAATTCAAGATTATAAAATATATTAATACAAAAGCACGAGTAGAGCACTTCAAAATAAAAAAATACAATAAATAACAATAAATAAATTGACTATAATACTGTAATGCTCAGTAACACAACTAAGATTGCGTCTGTTTACTTCCTGTGAACACCGTATGGGAACATCATCGAAGATATCACTCCCCTTTCCATGGTAACGGTATGCTGGGTTTCCATGTGACGCCGGAGGTCCACTTTTCTCTGAAATGCGCGCCCGCATTTTTCACAAGCAAATGGTTTGAAGCCTGTGTGTTTTCTGCTGTGTGTGATCAGATTTGAAGACTGGCTGAAAGCCTTACCGCACTGAAGACATTTGTGTGGCTTTTCTCCTGTAAAAAAATCTGATTCTGCATAAAATGTCCCCCAAAATCAAATCTTTACTGAATCTACGAATGAAGAAGATGACATTATATTTGACAAAAAAAAACATTTAAATCCAGTTTTAAAACCCTTAATAATGTATTGAATAAGTTATTGTTCTTTAACATTTTAAAGAAGCGTGTGATAGTGTGATATCAGCAGAGATATTAATCTATGAAACTGTTAAGAAAGCGATTTGTTCTTAAAATAACAGAATTATTGTCAAAAATCTTATTGACAAGATAATCATTATTAATTTACTTTGCATTCTTGAAAACAAATCTCTGGAGATATTATACATCATCAGTCATTAATTTCAATTAAGAGAGGTGACATTTTGCCTAAGCGGTCCCTTGAGGCCGCTTTGGCGATTTAGAACAAGATGAACCATTAACAATCTGTGGTTGACATTTTAGGATTGTCAGAGTCTCTCTACTGTATTACCTCTGTTTAGAAAACATCATTCCAGATTCTGCTTAGATAAGGGACAAAATCTGGTAACGATGTCCCTTGTAACATATCACTAGAGAGGCCCAATCCGATTCATGTCGCGAACGCAAAATGATTTTAACCTTTCACATTTAGGAATAATACGGCACATGGTGCCCCTTATCAATAACAAATGAATGATTGTCTATAATAGATGGAAATGTTTTCGATTTTGTTGCAGTTCATTTTTCTAATTCTGAATTTTTTATTTTTTAGGATTGTATAATGTCATAAATATATCTGCAAAATGTTATCGGGAAAAAATAAATAATAAATGCAAATGCTTTTCAATAAATACCTGTATGTATGTAAGTGTGCTTTTTCATATCCGACTTCTGGTGAAATCTTTTTCCGCAGTACGGACAAGGATATGGTCTTGTGTCGCTGTGAATCAGCAGATGAGTGGACAATGTTGACGATCTCTTGAAACATTTTCCACATTGCTTGCACTCAAAGCTACGCTCTTGTGTGTGAACAACGCGATGTTGGTCTAAGCTAACGGCATGTCCAAAAGTCTTGTTACAGATTTCACATGCATACGGCCTTGAACCGCTGTGTGACCTTCGCACGTGAACTTCCAGCCCGTGCGGTGTGCTGAAGAATTTGCTGCACTTCGTGCACTCATAAGCGCCATTTGTCGTCTCCAGCAAGGAGATGTCGTCAATTTGTTCCTCCTCTTTCGTGGTTTGAGGTCCCGGTCCTTGTGTGGGATATAGATCTCCGTACTTAAAAGGATAACCCCCGAAGTAGTGGTTATAGGACAGGAGAAAGTTATGGAGGAGAAAGCGTGTGTCGATACCAAATCTGAGACTTGGGTGCAC
Source organism: Saccostrea echinata (assembly GCF_033153115.1). Taxonomy (NCBI): domain Eukaryota; kingdom Metazoa; phylum Mollusca; class Bivalvia; order Ostreida; family Ostreidae; genus Saccostrea; species Saccostrea echinata. Next base: position 5,448,355 of record NW_026889757.1, on the reverse strand, counting down.
CATCGACATCATTTGTCTTGCGGCCAAAGTGTCAACAGCTGTAAAAAAAAATATTTTAGAATATTGAAGTCTGAATTTCTTTACAAACTTAAATTTTAGAAAATTGGATATTTAAGAAGATTACATAAAAATACAAATAGAATTGCTTAGAAGGTGTGTATAGAGTTAATTTTTGCTTTAGTTAATTTTTTCTAAGCGTGAGTACAACCTATATCTAATTTAAAAAAAGACCCTCGTCAAAAGTAATTATCAGTAAAGAAATTACCATTTTTGTTTCTTCAGAATCAAATATTTACATTCCACATGTATTTTGCTTATAAAATGTGAGGAAAGCTATGGCATTCAAAACACCATAACATGGAAAGGGGGTCAAAAGGTTTAAGTATGTGTTTTATTTTGACGTCACAAACGTTGAACATCGTGGAAGTGCAACGTCATGTAATAAGCGAAAATCACATTGAACAGAAGCTGTTGCAACGGCTCTTCTATAAATTGTAACTTACCCGAAGGATAAAATAAAGGGATTTTGAAATATAAATCACATTTGCAGTCAAGACAAGGAGTTGAAAATGTAAATATAAGCATTGAATCATTATTTTTTGAAAGATTTAGTCTCATAACTGCAACCGTATGTGGAAACAAATTTTCATATCGAGCGTTAGCGCGTTATCAAAATTTGTTGCACACACAATTGCAGCCAAGAGACTCTATCTTTCAAAAAATAATGATTCAATGCTTAAAAGAAGAACATTTTTAATATATTCGATCAGTGCATATTATCTATTCAAGATATATTACTAAAGTCAGGTACTCTTCACACAATTGCTCCGACGAAAATAGTTCCATTCATGATCAGTAGATACAAGATTACAACAAATGTTAAGAATAATGATGTATATTTAATACGTTAAAGAAAACAAAATTAACGTAAAAAGATTTTAAGAAAATCACCTTTTCCCCGGAAAAGCAAATAAAAAGTTTTCATATTCCTACGCTCGTTGCCTCCTCAGTCTTTTTCCCGAAAATATATAGGTCATACTTCGATTGATAATGATAAATCTTTTCACCAGTTATATTACTGTCATTATTATTGTTCGTTCATTGCCTTATAATTTCTTTTGAATGGATATGTTAATCATTAACTGTGTGTTTTTTTCTCTCTTTTAATGAATAACGGAATGGTTATTATGGTTAAACACCTGCAATCGTAACCTCTCGGCAAAGCAACGTAATGTTCTGAGCTCGTCTGAAAGGATCTTCGCACGTGTGTAGACCTAGGCTATTTGGTCTTGCAAGCACAGGTGTGTGCACCGTTTGCTAGAGACGCTTAGATCACGTAGACTGGGTATCAGTATTTGCTACGGAAATGAAGAAGTTTAGAACTATACACCAGTTTCATAAGAAGTGCAGGTTTTTTACTCAAGCCCTAAATTGGGCTAGAGGGGCTGAGTTATCTAAAAAGAGACTAGGTCATCGATCTACTCAGTTTAAAAACACGAAAATATACTAAGTTTATCTTCTAAACATCAGTATATTCAAAATCTATATTACGCAGCTCTGTTAAGGCTGCATAAAGGGGGCGGGGCCTAATTTATACGGGAAAAGTTTACTGTGACATCACACAAATATAGCAATTCCTCATTATAACAGAAAATGAAATAATCTGCGAATCTAAACTGCATAAGAGTAATGAACTACATCAAAACTTACCACTGCATTCATTTTTGTCGCTAGTTAAATCCTACACAGCAAGATATAAACTAGTCACTGATCGCTATGCACTTGTCGACATGACGTCATCATGGTAAAGTTTGACGCATTTTATGTGCAGTGAGAGGCGGATCAAGTGATTTTTTCACAGTGAAAAATGCATTTTATTATGAAACAGAATATTATTTGCAAATCTTAGGTAGACTATTAATACAAATCTGAAACCTTTGTTTAGTGCCATTATCTAAAAAATATCGAGAGAATGTATTGAATTAATTCTACCGTGTTTTTGTCTTCAGGGTGTGCATGTTTCACGCCGAGGTGCCTCATTAAATCGCCTTTTCGCAAGGGCATACACTTAATAGATCTTGACCATTTTTTGAATACACATAATTGACATATTCCTTAACTTGAAAAGTGCTGCTGCTTTCCTGAAATCGATAGCATAACTTAATAAATACATAAAATACTTGGTAAAGGTCACACATATTTCGACATTAGCAAGATAACTTGAAATTTAAACTAATAAAATGCGAATTCTATCTAAAGCAGCAGCACTTTCCATAAACTACAAGTTATATAGAAACAATCTATTACTTTAATTTTTAATTTTAACTAGGGTATGCCCTTGCGATATTGAAATGTGTTTGTGACCTACATACAGTACACATTACATGCATTTATCACGTGACTGTCAAATAACGTGACCAAACCAAATTCAGTACAGAGTGGGGTATACAATGTTATTTCAAAGAATGTTAAAGTCATAAGATAATATAGAACCTTTACAAAATTAAAATTCATTTTAAAAATGTATGTATTTATGCAAGTTTATATTGTGTTGATTTCTTCGAAGTACGCCTTAACACTGCTGCGTAAGTGTTAAATGTCGGATTCTATCCTATGACGAAGGAATATTCAGTGATGCTCCATAGCCGCAACCGATCTCGCGCTTTCCTTTGCGTTTAACAACGGCCGTTAATGCATCTCTGGACAAGTTCATTGATTACAAGTTCATTCATTCTAAAAGGTGACATGTTGACCATCTTTAACATCGGCCTATACTATGGGTGATAGTAATTTAATAGCACAAAATTAAAAAATAAATTAAAATCTATCCTTGGTAGATCTATAGTTTTGCTATTTAAAAAAAAAGGGCTATCTTTGATAATCCATAACGGCTTGAACTTGATTTGAATTTTTTTTTTACAGAAGATTATATCATTGGAAAGTTAGATGGTACACATGTAGCACAGGCCCATATATTTCGGAGCCCCCCCCCCCCCCTTCACTTTGAAAACGTTGCTACAGGCCTGTAACATGCTATTTGGTTTAAATATTCCTGAAAATGAGTGAGGTGTTAAATACATTTTTAAAATTATACGATTAATTATATTTAGTCTATGTTCTATGTGAAATTAAAACTATTTTTAGCGACTTTGTGATAGTCACTACATGCATCTACATGAACATGCAGTTTGTTTCCTAGTACATGCATATTTTATTCAACAAAAGATGTTGAAACTCAGTAGCCTAAATATTTTGTCGTTTTAGGATATTTATGGCACTTTTATTATGACTTTCTACAGCTTGAGTATCTCTGACGTTTTGTCAGTAAATACTTGTTTTTTTTATTAGAAATCATCTGAGCACAATGAAAATTCGAATAAATTAAAAGTCGAATATCTTGGATATGGGGTAACCCATATCTATTCTTGTTATAAGGAAGTCAAAATTGAGAAATGTTTAAACGCAAACTGCTAATAATGTAAGCGTCTGTTTTTCAAATTTCAGCTACGAAGTGTACTGTCCTTAACAAGAGAAAATTGTTATTTCTTACGCAAAATTTGTATATGGGAATTATTTTGTATAAGAAATATCAAAATGTTTGTTAAGGACAGTATATATACATGCGCTATAATTACTGAATAAGAAAAAAAATATGAGATTGAGTGGGCATGATTTCGATGTTTCTTAATGCCCAAGCCTCAAATACCTTATATTTTACCAAATGAATGTTGTCCGACACCTAATTCAGATCTATTTTTAAAAACAGAAAGACATTATTTTTGCTGCTGTCCATAGATTCATCGATGAAACTTACAGATTTTAATTGCCATGTTATTTCACAGAATTCCATTTATATTATTTGCATTTTTATTTATTTATTTGTTTTATTTTTTGTATGACATATTGTGATATTGAAGGAGAGGCACCCGTTAGTTGCAGGAATTTGTTTGCAATCTTTTGATTTATTCAATGAAATATGTTCAAAACAGAAAAAATGATCTTGAATTTCTGTTCAAACAAAATTTAAAACGAATACTTACTACTACTTTTCAAACTGTGATCAGTCCAGGGCCTGAACAGACCCCCGGGTTGTAAAAGGGGGTGATCAACAGGGTGATGCCCGGGTCCCGAGGAGGGATCTTCTAAAAATTCTTTTCCATTAAGTTTAGTACCTGCAACTAAAATATCAAATCTTTATCTGCATTTCAGCTGAAGGCTGTGCATTTATAAATGAATTTGCTAATGAATTAAGAGAGTGGTGTTATATTTTATAAATAGATATCATAGATCAATACCCATCAATGTGTTGTCTTAGCTTAAATAGTACATATAGATAGTTAACATGCAAAATATATTGTAAAATAAATACCTTACATATATGTATATCTATGTATCAATTTAAAGAATTATTAAGAAACTGAATTAAAATTTAAGATATTTGAAAGTCTGTAATTGTTTTAAGTTAATATGTACATGTACGATTTACATTTTTGATTTAAACTGTTGTGTGATTCTTATATATATAATCTCCCTTTTTCCCCGTATTTGCACAAATTTTCTAAATGAAATGAAAATATAAATACATTAATAATTTTGATTTTGTTAATATGTTATTTTATTTTCTAGTTTTCTAGTATATACGTAAAATTAGATATGCTGTCATTTAAACTTACTCAACGAAATATACACAATATTTTATAAATCTAATTTTAATCATGTTTAGATTGATAAATTAAAAATAAATACAATTTTTCTACAGAATTACTTACAATTCGTGGATGCTGGCATTACAAGTTGAAATGCGCTTGGGTTACCGGACTCCATAGCTTCTCCGTCGTAAAAGGCGCAAATATTTTTATGCTTGACAAGGAATGATTTGGGCATACTGCTTAAAGTTGGATAATGATATTCAAGAAAACCATGATTTCATTTTATAACAATATGCGATCGAGTTTATAATTTTAGTTCAAGAGGGTAACGCCCACAAACACAAAGCACGCGAACGCTGCAACTGGGCGCGTGTTGTGGAATTTTTCTTAACCAATCGCGTGCGACGTTAACAATGGAAGTTCAATGTATATTATTGAATGGGTAAACACATGGTAGAGAAAGTAATATTTGAGTTTAAATAAATATTTCCGAGTATGTTTTGTGATTGTGTTTGGATTTACCGAGAAAGAAGTCGGGGTGTCTGTTTGATGTGACTTTTGGTGATGTTTTGGTTAATTTACTTTTCTGTAGGTCTATTAAGCGCATTATGAGGTTCCTTATTCATGCGATGGAGACTAACTGTTACATCAAACAATGTAAGATTTTGATGAAAACCCGTTAATTTAAGGCATGTGTCGCCATTCTCACCTTCTGTGCATCTACCCGTGGTCCGCAATAGATTTGTTGATTTTTGTCTTCGAAAGTAAACATTGCACTATAAACACCTACGGAATCCCATAAAATAGATTTCATTGTGGTAAAGTCGAGAAAATTAGCGAGGAAAGATTGTCAAAAGATCATTGTTCACGTATTTCACAAACTGTTCAGGCATCAGATGGGGATTTTTTCCTCCTGTTTGCTATCTACAACTAAAAAAAAAACCTCAAGTTCTCACTTCCATATATAATTCAAGAAAAAATGTAGGGAAAAATATAATTTTTTATTTATTAATGTCGGCTTTATTTTGTTCAATTAACACTTTTGGTAATAGAGATGAAATACTTGTACATGTAGCTGAATATTGAACATGTTTGATAGTCATAGGTAATCATAAAACATGTTTCTCATCCCCGGCATTTGTTACAACTTATATATAAAATGAACATATGCATTTTGTTTTTTAATAGGAAATTCCTTGTATTATGCACACAGTATAATATCTAAAATAGCTATAGATGTCTGGGATTTTGTTAAACTATGTCTGTCTGGGATTTTGATCAACTAAAACTTACTTATATGATATCAATAACATATCTCTTTTAAATAATGCTAATATACATTATGCAAATTGTTTATACGATTATAACAAACATTCCGATAGCCCTAGAAGTGTCCTTTTCTAGATATTATCCTTAAACATTGATCTTTTAACTTCTTTCTTCTCTTTTTTCATAAAGAATTTGACATCCATTAATAATACTCATCTTTCTCTTCGCATTTATTTGCTAGAAATGATTAAGGAAACGAAGTCGCCAAACTGATGTCTTGTCCTAGAAGAAGTTTAAATAGTTAAAAAAAAAAAAAAAAAAAAAAAAAAAAAAAAAAAAAAAAAAAACAATGAATAAATAAATAAAAACTGTACATATATAAGTAAAATGTCCACATCACTAGATCCGTTGTCTTTTTGTAAATATTCATTATCTTACACGAGTATCCAATATCGCGAAATGGCTCGGTCGAAGCAATCTAAAAAAAAAAAAATAAAACCTTAGTAATTTAGCTCGCAAGTGCTGCTTCTCGCGAAATTACTGGATAATAAATCTAGAGCATACTAGTATAATATGTCTCTTTTATTTATCATGGCACTTGGCTTGATAAGCATTATTTTTTTAGGTTTTCAAATTCTGATTTCCTTTAATCATTCATTTTAAAATGAGGGCAAATCCTTTGTAAATAGTCAAAAACTCATCAGGGAAAAAATCTAACATCTTTTTAGTTACTAGTATCCTGTAACAATGATCTTGAATCCCGAGCAAGTTTAGGTTATGTTATGTATCAAAGAGTGTCAATATCTTTAGAGGACCCTCTATACACTAAAGCAAAATGGTTTTTGGACATTCAGAAATTATATTGTGTAAAGGTATAAATATTGAGCTTATATATTTCATTTTCAACATAGGGTACGTGGCATTTTCCCCCAGAAAAAATATTCAAAAACATTGAAATATTGATGAACAGAAATCACTGTTATTTACTTAGGTGGGAAAATGCATGCAAATAAAAGTGTTCAGTTTAATTATCTTTGACTATTCAAATATTAAGAATGCTTGTATTAATTACAAATTGAGTAATAGACTGTAAATTTCAGTTTATTTAATTTTATATATAAGGGCAGATTACTCAAACTAGATAAAAATACCATATAATCAGAGCTCTTGGAAGCGAACGGACACTCTATCTATTCAAACACAGTCTAGTCGTGAAGTAAATTTTATTTGAGGAAATAAATAATAATTTAGGTCTGATAAACGAACATGGACCAGAAGAAGGAAGGAACTGACGTAGGCACAACAGAATCATATGTCCATACTATTGAGTTATGTATAAAAATTCGAACGTTTGGTGTCTCTCATAAATCTCCCGATTAAGATTTGGTAGAGTTTTCAAATAAACACAAGTTTTGGAATGCAATCTCTACTTAGAAATCATTTGAATTCTCCTCACGAGCTTCCATATCAACAAAGTTCTTTCTTTGTGTCAAAGAAACGAACCTCAACGCTAAGCGAATGGTGACCGAATGCGTGAACAGTGAGCGAGGGAAGGAGATGCCACGCTGATCATGAGAGAACGGATTTTAGTGAGCAGCGAGCGAACTGAGTGAAATACTATACGTGAATTCCTTGTAATCTTCGAAAATGTAAATGTAATGAATATTTTTACTTGTATTTATTTACAAGCAATAGTTTATATTTGTTAATAAATAATATTATGTACATGATTATTTCTTCATTCATTTTATTCATTTACACATATGATTTATTTACTGGTTATTTATATATTTCTCTTTCTTTTCTTTTTTTGGGGGTGGGGGTGGGGGTGGGGGGATAATGAGAAGATAATTAAGCATAGTATCATGTTGCGTTCACAGGGAGAAGAATTCTGACTCGGAGAAAGATTTACAAAATGCTACTAAAGCTTCAAAGATGCTTATAATAAATGATTTCGATGCAGGTTGAAGAACTGATTTTTTCCAAGGAAAGATTTCAAACAATGGAATGCATTTGTAATTTTTAAGAAAAAAAAATCCTTGATTTCTCTCAGTGAGAAAGTATGGAGCGTTTATTTATGAACACGTTATACAAATACTACTGCATAACTTGGTGAAATGTTGTAGTTTGCGAATAAAGAAGTGCATGAATTCGAAATAACTTGAGGAATACGAGACATATAAAAAAATTCATGCAGACATACATAATTTATCCAGTTTTGAGGACTGTGAGTGTAACAGAGGAAATGACCACTCTGTACCTGGCCTGATTTTAAACCAGTACCTGGCAAGGTATTCATGGATTTAATTGATTAAAGATTCGGCTATTTACCGTTAAGTCAAAAAGTGTTTATTAAACTATGTTCTTTAGAGGCTGATTTTATCGAGTGCTATGAGTTTCACTTTTGTCTATTATAATTGTATTATTTGATTAACGGAGTTTACTGTTCGGGTTTGGGAATCTTGGATTGTTCTCTTGTTAAGGAAACACATGCTTTGGGTTGCTCTAAAGACCGCACTCTGCGGGTATTGTCATTCAAAGACCACGGTCCCCATTACATCTCTGTAACGGTCTATCGTGTATCAACAAAAGGAATTGGTTTAATGAAAGACAACACAAATAAATCGAGTTCTTAGACTGATTCTCAATTTTTAAATAGTGTCGCTCAACCTTAACCTAATTAACCTAAACGACTTTAACATACTAGTATTTTCCATATACATTTATTTAGTAGTATTTATTTTATCATATTTAAGTTGAATAACTAATTTTTGTTTCATGCCGATTCTGTTATGAATTTAATTATAATTTTTTTTTCTTAAAAAAAAAAAAACCTGTCAGATTAGTGATTTAATCGAAAAATGTTTTTTTTTGTTTTGTTTTGTTTTGTTTTTTTTTTTGTTTTGTTTTGTTTTGTTTGTTTGTTTGTTTGTTTTTTTTTTTTTTGCATTGAATGCAAGATTCCAGCATTTAAGAGCTGGTATTACATTTTAAAATCAAGAGGCCAATGGGCCACATCGCTCACCTGAGCAAATTGGCTAAGAGAAGACAGAAATCAGTCAGTATTAAAAAGTTTACGGGGGGACTTAAATTTACACTACCTCAGGATGCTTCCATATCAATATTACTGATCACGGCTTTGCTGTTCTTGAGTAGAAGAATTTTAACGATTTTTCCCTATGTATTCCTATGTAAAACTCTGATCGCTCATTGTGGCCCCACCCTAAATTTGAATCTACACTACCTGAGGATGCTTCTACTAATAATATGACTATATATAGAATAATTTATACATACATTAAATTGAGATATACAAAAAAATCGCTGGTATAGTTCAATATATACATCACACTGGAATAGATTAATACAAGCATTACATTGAAATAGAACAATGCACACATTGCAATGAAACAGATTTATACAAACATTACAAAGTAAAGATCAATACTCACATTTCTATAATGTCATTATGATACAAACATTACATTGAAAAAGATTATATAAACATTATTCTGCAATAGATCAATACAAGCAATACACTGTTCAAAAGAGATTAATAAAACATTACACTGATATCGATTTATAGAAACATTATTTTGCACTGAAATAGATAAATTAATTATTATATTTACATTCCAGTGAAATGGCTAAATCACACAATACAGTGTGTTATTTACACATAAATATTAATGACCTGCACAAACTTAAGAAACGTAACATACTATCTTTCATATTCTGTGAATATGAAATAGAACTGTTTTCAAGCTTCATTTACAAATAAATAGACTTTAATATAATTATTAATGAGAGGGAAACTTATAGAGATCATATCAAGGATAAAAATAAATCACGTTCAAGAAAAGCCCTGTCCGATACCATACATGTATAAAAATTCGAGGGTCATTTTTCTGCAGTGTGTCCACACCACCAAATAAACTTTTAACAAGAGGTCCATGGGCCACATCTTCACCTGAGCACATTGGCTTGTAAAAACGTCAGAAATCAGTTCAGTATTGAAAAGTTTACGGGGGAAGGGGACAAACTTAAATTTACACTACCTCAGGATGCTTCCATATCAATATTACTAATCATGGCTTTGCTGTTCTTTAGCAGAAGAATTTTATAGATTTTTTCCCTTATACATTCCTATGTAAAACTCTGATCTCTCGTTGTGGCCCCATCCTACCCACCCTAAATTTGAACAAATTTGAATCTACACTACCCGAGGATGCCTTTTTAATAATATGACTAATTAGGCTTTGCTGTTCTTGAGCAGATACCGTATATGATTGTATAAATATGACTAATAAGAAGATTTTCAAAGATATTTCTCATGTAATATGTATGATCAGGTTCTTACAAGATATATACAGATTTTCCTTTTACTCTGTCTAAGTTAATGATTGGAATGATTATTAAGACTGTTCTGTCCGAGGGTAAAATAAATCACACAGTATTAAAATTTTTCTCTTATCTAGAGATGGGGACTGGGTAAAGTACTACTTGCACAGTGTTTCTCCCCAAGGTTCCTACTGATTGATAAGAACCAGGTGTCTCAATCTTCTTCAGATTTACTACAACCAGAACTTAACATCAGTTCCCTAGGATACTTACCACTGGTGCTCATAACTTTTATTTTGCTCTTACCCTTAACTCTTTTATTGCTGATTCAATGGCCAACTTCCTCACCTAGCTTATTTTTGCCTAACTTTCCTATAGTTTTGCCTTATATACCATTTGCCTAGTCTATTCCAAGGGTTGTCAGGCCATTCCTTCAATGCGTTTTACGCAAATGCCCCTTTAAAACTATTACACCTATATATTCCCATGTAAAACTCTGGCCCACTGTTATGGCGCCGGTATACCCCCGGGGGTCATGATTTGAACAAACTAGAATTTACAACACCTGAGAATACTTCTGTATTAATATGACTAATAATGGCTTAACTTGAGAGGAAAAATTTTTAAAGATATATCCTATACATGTATATTATTATGTAAAAACTTGACCCCCTGTTATTTCTGCGCCCAATCCCCAGGGGTCATGATTTGAACAAACCCGAATCTACACTACCTGAGGATACTTCTATAATAATATCGGTATGACTAATAATGGCTTTGCTGGAGATTTCCAAAGTTATTTCCTATATATTCTTATGTAAAACTTTGACCCTCTGTTGTGGCCCTGCCTTACCCCCAGGGGTCATGATTGGAACAAATTTGAATCTACACTACATGAGGATACTTCTATAATAATATGACTAATCATGGCTTTGCTGTTCTCGAGGAGAAAAAATTTAAAGACATTTCCCATATATTCTTATGTAAAACTTCGACCCCCTCTTGCAGCCCCGCCGTTCCTCCGGGGGTTATGATATGAACAAATTTGAATCTAGAGGATGTAAAGAAGCTTTAATTCAAATTTCATCTTTTCTTGCCCAGTGGTTCCTGAGAAGGATTTCTAAAAGATGGCACCAAATTATCATGAATTCTTACCGATAATTATCTCCCTTTGTAATAGGACGTGTCACTTCCTGTCGAAAATGTGAAAAGTTTACAGACGACGGACGACAGACGCCGGGCACTCTTTTTGATCAGAAAAGCTCACTTGAGCCTTCGGCTAAGGTGAGCTAAAAATGATATACCAAGCATCAGCATCTTCAACTGAATCCTCCTCAAAATATAATTAAGTCTTTTACCGAATCCTCGATCACATCCATTTCTTCCTGCCTAGGATAATACACATATCTGTAAGAGTTCACAGAAATCCTTTCTTGACTTTCTGATATATATGATTTACGTTTGTTTTATGGGCAAACTGAAAAATAAACAAATAGGATCTAAAATAAAATATTTCTTTTTTTGCGGAATAATAAGAAATGGGGACTAGAAGATATTCATAACCTCGAACTAGATTCCAAGATAACGAATTAAATATAAGAAGTCGATCAATATGGAATGTAAACTGTTTCTAGTTTTTGTCTGTTTTGGTTTATCGTTTGGAGGTATGTATTGAGCTGAGATGTTTCAATTTCTGTTAACAGTACTGTCAAATACATTGCGTTTTTAAATGAATTTTTTTTTAGCTCACGTGGTTCAGCAACGCCAAGATATTGGAGCTCCTCATGGAATAGGTAAGAACGTGAAAGGCGTTGTGTTACTCCATCAGATCTACATATTTATTGATCATAGTTTTAGAAATAAAATAATGTGCCATTCTCTGTAATTAATTTAACTCGAATATTCGAGCCGTAACAAGCGTAATCGCAGAATTTTTTCAAACTTGCTATGTTAAAGTATTATTTGATACCATGGATTCATAACAGGCAAAAACTGGTTGTTATATTTCATGGCTACCATTGCAATATGCCCTGAAATTTGACAAGGGAGCATCTTTGAACATATTTAGTCCCATTACCAACGTTTGCAAGTATGCAGAAAAGTGACAGTGCCTTTTTTTTTTTCCAAACGTCGAAGACTATATTTTTTATATGTGTCATAAAAATCTTTGGGAAATCATGGATAATATGTCTTATCATGGAAACAATGTATTGAAAATCAGTTGTTTTATTCATTCATTTTTATGAGCTGTCTTTAAAAAGTGCAAGTTGAAATGTAACCAAATTATAAAAATCATTGTCACATATTTTAAGGAAGAATGTGATATTTTATTGGTTGCTATAGCAATAATACCGAAAACGAAAGGCAGTTTTTAAAAGTAATGATGGGGTCTAAATTTTTACATTTCAAAACTATTCTAAAATAAAGTGTTTCTCTTGAAATTGTATAAAATACATGTACAAAAAAATCTGAAAAGTATTTAGTTTACTTGGATTTGTACCTTTTATGTAGATTCCAAAAACTGAAATCTATAATCCAGCATTCCGACTTTCAGTTATGGTCACCATGCAATTTAACTGCCTGAAAGAAGCTACCACTAAAGATTTCAATATTATATCACAAATAGGAAATTAGGAAAATTAAACATTTTCCATTCTTGGTAACATTATTTTTAAAAAAAAATCGTACCGCAATGCCGGGTATATCATGATTTTCCCCCAAAATATCACGATAACGATATTTTTACAAGCAATATTTATTATGATTTCAAAGGGGTTTCCAGGGTTTTTCTTTCAAATATGCTGTAAAAACATAAGTTTACTTTTTTGGGTGCTAGGATGCCGTTAGTTTTTCTATGTTAAAATATGTTTTGCACTTCAATTTAAAAGTCTGAACAAATAAATGAATTATTTCTGAATTTTATGATTATTAACTAAATACCGGCGGTACTTTTGTCTTCGTATCACGATACGTATCATGCAATAAAAAAAATCACGATATACCGGTATACTGATAAAATCGCTATTGTTTTTATTTTAGGATTTAAATACCTTCACATTAAGCAATGTAACAATTATATATATAGTAACAGGATCGAGATAAACATTCAAATCACTTATCTGAATCGAACGGCAGTCACCTAGTGACCATTAATTGCTAGAGCCAATCGAAGTTGTATGTGAATTTCTAGAAATTTGAAGGAGTGACCCTAGAATCGATAAATGCATCAGTCCAAATATCAAGTTGAGCCGAATCTCAGCCGAGATTAGGACAAACATCAGGATGAATCACTACATGCCTTATGTCAGTTTGCCACAGATACAAATATTAAGCGTTTTTATCTTGCTTTTAAGGTGGTGCATCATGTCCTCATTTGTTCTATAGTGGAAACAGCACTTGTTACAGAGTTGTGCGTATTAAAGCGACATGGCCAGAAGCTCTGGTAAGCTCCATTACATTACATAGAGATGTATACAAATTCAAGGGCCTCAAAGCTCACCTGAGCCACCATTGTCCTGGTCTTCTTCAAAAGATTTTTTAAAGATTTTTACCCTCTACATTTTCATACAAATGCTGACACCATATCGTGGCCCCACGACCCAAGGGGTCATGACTTAACCAAATTGAATCCACTCTACATGAGGATTCCGAATATCAACGACTATTGTGTTTTGGTGTTTTGTTGGAGATTTTTAAAAGGCATTTGCTTCATTTATTCGTGTATTATTTTATGAATTCCTAGATTGTATCCCTTGAATCCGTACGATGTGAATGTTTGCATACCAATATGATTTAGTGTCGCCATCCTTCTCTTGAATTTCCTGTATAATATTAATCCAATATTCATGATATTCTAAACAGAAAATTCCTGTATATTTCCATGTAAAATTTTGAATTCTTATTTTAGCTCAATTCTAGCCCCTTGGAGCATGATCTGAACCAATATGAATCTGCACAATATTAGTTTGCTAGCATATTAATATGAGTACATGTCATTGTTGCACTATAATTGAGACAGGGTTTTTAAAAGAAGATTTTTCCTACATATTCCATGTGAATATTTGAACTCTAATTGTGGCTCACCCTTAACTCCTGGACCATGTTTTGAATAAATTTGAATCTGCACTATCTAGAAATGCTTGCATGATCACTAGTATATGATTTACTCAGTATATTGTTAACCTGCTGTTCTTGAAAAGATTTTTGACTGCATTTTTAATCTCCCATTGTCATTGAGAATGATTCTTTATGAATATGACTAGTCATAACCTCCGTTGCTGTTTTTGCGAAGATTTTCAAAGATTTTTTTGTATATACTGCCAAGATGTATACAAATTTATAACTTTTATCCTCAGTTGTGGCCTCACCTTACCCCCCCCCCCCCCCGGAGGTCGTGGTTTGAACAAATTTAAATCTCCATGTGAGGAAGTTGTCGCCATTCATCTTTTCTTGTCCAGTATCTCCTGATAAGGTTTTTAAATTATCCCACCCTTTTACATTGTTCTTGATTATCTCCTTATGGAAGAAGACATACCTTTTCATTTGAGCAAACTTAAATTCTCTTACTCAATTGCAAGAACCCCCTCGGCAAAGTTCGGTTGAAAATTTTGCATATTGGTTCTGGATGTTTAAAGTTAACAGATGGACCGACAGGCAAACGACGACGGACAAACTTCGATCAGAAAAACTCATTTGACAGAGGTGAGTTAACAAGAAAAAAAAAATACAAATATTCTTAGACATAAATAGCAATGAAGTTGATAAATGCAAAACACAACTACATGTACTAATTTTTGCACCTGAATTTAAATTATCGTAAACGATAGTTAATGGCTTTTTCAAGAGGAAAGGGCTTTGATTTAAAAAAAATTACCCTGAATTATCAACCATGTTTTTTAGGCTTATTGTGAGGCGTACAAGGCAGAACTTGCTATCATTGAATCTGAAGAAGAACAGAGATTTTTGGAAAATTACATCCAGACAGAAGCGGGTAATACGTATTATGTACAAGTAATGAAGGTTATGTTGTTTTTAACACATCCGAATGAGGTTTAATCTGTACGTTTTATCGAAAAGGGTCGAAGATAGAGTCTTGAAACTTTCGGGGATGATAGATCTTGACTTGAAGATGGGTTTTCTCTACAATATTGAATTTTTTTAACACTTGTTGATGTTAGTGAGAAAGTCTTAAGCAGAGTTTCAAGTCATAATAGTTTCGTCGGAAGTATGGTTCACCCAAACCGAAAGTAGTCTAAAAATGAGTAAATTTCACAGAAACTTTCAGGGATATTTTCTACAATACGTAATTTTTATTCATTTCGAGCACTTCCGGTCAAACTGGAAGTGAATTAAAAATACCAGAAGCAGATTAAATATTCTTTCAACTCTTATCTAAATCTAAATCTAAATCATGCTCTCATCTCTTATCTATATCTAAATATATTTTGAAGAATTAAGGTGCCAATTCCTACACATATAGTTGTTCCTTCACCAATTGAACGATCTCGGTCAAAATCCTATTGGGCAGAATACCTCTCTTTGCTCGCAACAAGATCACATCTAGTTACATCTATATGCATTATACACTAAACTGAAAAAAAGGGAAAATATTTTCAATATTTTCTCACAAAACTTTGTGATAAAGGAATCCTAATTAAATTTTATACGAATATATATTTTTTTAGCCTCGTTTGCGACGAAAGACTTTTGGTTGGGTGCTACTGACATCATGTCTGAAGGTGATTGGCAATGGGCTCTAACTATTGAGAGGGTAATATTGTTATTATTTTTTGTCATTGCAGATCTTGAAGCTCGTCTGTAGGGGGCAGATTTTTTTCATTAATATATTGTCTTGGTATTCTTTGATTACCCTCTTTGATAACTTTGAAGAGTTTCAAAATAGGCCTTTAATTTTGACGGAGCCGTCAAGAAGCCAAAACCAGTATCAAAGTATAAGTTGTAGTTTCCCTCTTGACAAACTAATATTTCTTAAAAGATGCAATTATACAACGAGAAAATGACTTTCTTTTTGCAAACAAAGTTTAACTTTAAGTGTTGATCTTTAAGTGTGCAACAGGAACTGAATCTCGGAGAAAATACTTTTACTTAAAGTTTGTGTTTTAGTCTTTGCTCTATTTCAATTCAAAATTTGCAAATTTCATGAGCAAGATTTATTTTATATATATATATATATATATATATATATATATATATATATATATATATATATATATATATATATATATATATATATATATATATATATATATATATCATTGGTAATCAACAACAGGTCAAACACGACCATAAATTTATAGGTATCATACACAAACTGGGCCCCTGGAAAGCCGAATAATCTACATAATGTTGAACACTGCCTAAAGACGGAGGGGGACAATAGCTTCCTGTGGAACGACGACGACTGTGAAACACACAATTACTTTGTTTGTGAGACCCTGGAAACATCGTAAACTCTCGGGTTTGTATCGTAATATATTTACCTGTTCAAATGTTTTTTTGTCAGAGATAAAACTATATGTATATCTGCTCATCACGTGACAGAACTACCTTCTCGCTGTGTGTGGCTTAGTAATATACTGGATGGGGTTTGCATTCTTAGATTTCTAATTATTGAATTAAATAACGAAACTATCTCATTTTTCTTATTGAATCAAAGATCAGTTAAAAATGTACATATAAGGAATAACTTTTTATGCAAATTCTCACGTGAGTAAACTGTTTGATCACACCTAGAACCAAAAAACTAGACAGTTATTCCTTATAGACTTGGATTTGTACGGTATAATATCGAAACACTCGGTTAGTTCCATAATGTCGTAAACTATCGGGTTTGTACTGTAATACAAGTGAAGCTTTTAAAAGCTTACCTGACTAATTTTAAACCTAACGTCTTTTACAAGGAATGTGAAAAAAAATATGTAATGAAATAAAACATATTGTTTGTTTCTCAAACAACAGGAATACAAGTGGAAATGTACATGCGTTTGGATAACATTTAAAAGAAGTTAATATGACATGATACTGAAGATTCTTTAAATGGTTTTAAATTAAAATGATCTAAGTAGGGAAAACAAATTAATGTAATTAATATATGCTGGGAAGCTGTGGATGTGCAAATGTTATATGAATACGTTTCAAATGCATACAAGCTCACAAATGCCGAAAGACAGCTGAAAATATAACTACTTGCCAATAAACAATAAGTTATTTTATCAAATGGGATAAACAAAATTCTAACGCTTGAGAATCAGGTTTAATACCGTGGAAATTATCATTCCCATTCAACAGAACATTCCAAGGAAAAGGCGCGAAGATTTACTCGTGACATTTATCGCGAAATGATTGTTTCACCCCTTTCGTAGAAGACAAATGGACTAAAAAGGTTATACGGACATGAGGACTAAAAAGGTTATACGGACATGTCCGTATAGGGATTTGCTTGTAGTAAACAGTTGCATGCAAAAAACTAAAGGAAGTAAATATTTTGCATCAGTAATATGATTGATTCTTCAGCTGTTGTTTTTAAAACGCAGGTAACAAATTGCGATGTGAATCTGCTAGCTTTCAACCCTTTTTTTTTTTACAACCCATGGAAAATCTGATTCTTAACCTACCGGTCTTAGAATAATATCACAGGCACTTGTTTCTGGAATATATTTTTGACCCATAGTATAATAATAACACAAGGTATCCAACTCCGAATTACATGGAGTATCCCCCTCCCCCAGAATCGCACTCATTTACAATTTCAGAGGACATGCACTGACAAACTGTTTATACCCATGTCTTCTACGATAAATCTACACAACCATATATGGCATGCTTGTCTTTATTTTCTTTTATCTCCGTAAACAGCGTCAAAACGCTGCTCGCCGAGTGCAAAAGTCTAACTCAACCATGGAATGGTATGTGCTAATCCCGAGCAGAGATTTTGATTGGCTAAAAATCTGTTTCTAAAATTACATCGGAAAAATGTCGTAGTGTTTTTATGGAAAATGAGAGGTAAACAAATTTTTTAAACACTGGAATTGAATTTTTAAACCCACTCATTTTTTAATTTTGCTCTCTGCCCGGGATTAGCACATACCATTTCATGGTTGAATTCGACTTTTCCACTCGGCGAGCAGAGTTTGACGCTGTTTACGGTGATAAAAGAAAATAAAGACAAGCATGCCATATTTGGTTGTGTAGATAAATTATTGTAGAAGACATGGGTATAAACAGTTTGCCAGTGCATGTCCTCTGAAATTGTAAATGAGTGCGATTCTGGGGGGGGGGGGGGGGATACTCCATGTAATTCGGAGTTGGATACCTTGTGTTATTATTATACTATGGGTCAAAAGTTTATTACAGAAACAAGTGCCTGTGAGAAATATGCATTAATCACATGTTTGTTTACGGATGGAAGTCAGCCCACTGTGCACGTGTAATACAGGGCGCAGCCATATTGTCTATAAAGTAGTCCCGGTTATTGTTCCATTAAGGATCGCCTAACATTAAAAAAATTCACTAAAACTAGAAAATTGAACACACTGTCAGAATATCTTTGTTAATTCAGGGAAAAAAATTCCAAAACTTCGAATGTGTCGACGAAAGATTAATATTTTTGTTTTTTATGTGTGCAATAAAATAGGAGCATTACTATATAAATTGTGCAAACACATGTAACTGAGTGGACAAATCCGATAGTTTATCAATATCTTAAGGAGGTTGGATCCTGCCATCAAAAGTAATGAGAATTTTTTATCAAGTATATTTTTAGAATTTATACACATGGCTTTATTAAAAATCAAAACAAAAAATGGGGGTCAATGCGCTTCTTTTGGCGCTACAGAGCATTTAGTTTGACCTTTTTGCACTGTAAATACGTCTTACACAGAAATCAATTTTGAAAGTTTTTCCTTCAATATTTTTTGTTCAAATAAATTATGGTGAACAAACACAGTCTTATTTCATCTTAAATAGACACATTAAAATTTGTAACAACGAAGAAATTTTCGAATTACTCCGCATGTTCAATTATTTGACCTTTTTGCACTCAAACATTTTCATTTTTCTGGCATTAAAATTTAACAAGCGGAAAAATCATTTGAAAGTAATGACATTTTACAGAATTTAAGAAGAATGATTAAAAGTATCGTATATATTCAGAAAAGAAAATTAAAAGTGGGGGTCTGTGATGTTAATTTTTAGATATTACTAAAACAGTGTTAATTTTAAGCTTAAATTAGGGCTATTTTTTTCTTCATTTCCACAATATATTTGCTATATTTATCAAATATGATGATAGAATTCATGACAGTTTATTTAATACATAATTTAGGAGCAGTATAAAACAGTCCACTGCACAAAATAACTATATGTGCAGACTGCATGTAAAAATAGGAATTCAAACTTAACATACTTTAAATACTTCGAAAGAGAAAAAATGATCATTTTCTTCCAAAAAACCTTCCGCCACAAAATATAGTTCCTCACTTAATGCTTTTGGTATGGAATTTAATCATGGAGTTTTAACTGAATATAGTTAAATTGGCATTGTAGAATCCAAATATATTGTAAGTATTAAAACATTATGCAGAATTTTTGAAATATAGGTTAAGATAAGAATCTGCTCAAAAGCTCAGGAGCGAACCTCGTTAACTAGCAAACTCAAGTGAAAAACATCGTGAGACAGTGTGCGACATTTCTATTAGAGTTATCTTTCTTAACATGTAATCATAGGTAGTTATATTTAACAAGAGAGGCGATGGGGGCTGAAGCAGCGAGAGGATGTCTGTTTTCCTTATCACACAAACGTACAGTACTTTCTTTTTTATGAATCCATAATGATAATAAAGAATTTTTTATGCCTGTGTGTATGTGTGTGCATGTTTTTCTCCCTTGTATAAAAACTGTCACATAGCATTTAGGATCATTTCTTACAATGTGATATTTAAGCTATAGAGAGAGAGAGAGAGAGAGGGAAGAAAGTGAATTTTTTCTCTTATTTTCTTTTTTTTAAAATAATTTCATGACTTATGAACTTGTGTGGGTTTAAACCCTTAAGATATGTAAGGTAGAAGAGAAGATGCTTATATAGCAGATGACCTGACAAAGTAAATAAATTATTGACAGTCCTTGATTAGCTAAGAGTATATTTCTGACGAGAATATTATTTTGGTGATCATCTCCGTTAGTCAGGGGTCATTGACTGACTAACGTCTCCGACATACCGCGGACCAGTTGTTCAGTATGACGTCTTATACTGCCCACTGCTACAGTCTAATCTTTGCTTACTTTGCATGAATTCGATTTATTTCTCATTCGTGGAGGACTGCTGATGAGAATTGGGTCTGGGTTTAATCAGCGCCTCTACTTTTCATGTAAATGTTTGTCTTTTTATAGCGCTTCTGCAGCTTTTTAAAGTTAATTTAAGTATTTCAATGACTTCGTAATCGTCTTTGTGTGTGAAGTTTGGGGTCTTGGAGCCTGAAGTATGTGACATATTGAGGGGTCAGAGGAATCCTGGCGTTACGATTCCGGTCCATTACATCAAAACCTCAGTAGAATATTTCTACAAACAAATGGAGGCGGAAATTAAGTTTAGATCAAAATAAAGATGGCTGTGTTCAATCTTTTGAATCAATATTTATAGAATTAAATTTGGTTTTGCTGTCGGTCTCCTGTGTTTCGAGATTATGTAATTATATCTAACTACCGATTGTTTACTTTGATCAGGAATTGCACTTTGTAATTTCTAAATTCTAGAGCTGGCTGCAAAGAGTAATTTTTGTAAACGTCACGATGTAGTTTCGTTAATTTTCTTAATTAAGTTTGGTGTTGGTAAAGTCGTTTGTTTATATATATATATATATATATATATATATATATATATATATATATATATTATATATATATATATATATATATATATATATATATATATATATATACGCAGATGCTCATTCAACCCTTCTTCTCTTTTACAGGATGTATGCCGAGAAACAGTGCTTTGTTTTCTAGAAATAAAAGAGGGAGTTCTTCCTTCGTTGATTTCGAATCCAACAGGACAAAATACACATTATACCACAATTTCATTAATTTTACCATTATAGCTTGTTTCCGCGTATCTGAAATACTTCTCGTTTTCGTTTCAAGCAAGCGAATTATTAAAGTATTTGGCCTCATTTGTTAATTTTAAGAAAATGATAATTTTTCTAGGGATAAAAATTTGCATAGGTTACGTCAATTTGAAAGGTGTTTTTTTTAAGCTTCTATAGTCAATTTTAATTAAGGTTAAGTAAGGGACGTACATCTACTAGAAAGGAATTTTCAAAATGTTTGCGTACACATCAGAGGAAATTTAAATAGAAAGGCCAAATTAAGGGTGTTGCCCATTTGGACACCTGCGCCAGGTAACATCTAAATGTCTGTGTCAAGGAATTTAACAAATTAACGTTCAACATTTCGATATAACTTAAAATTGAAGTAAAAAGGAAAAAGTCATTTTTATCTCAACTTTTATTGGAAGTGTTCCCAATGTTCTTGTAAGAGACAATATCGTAAAAAAATAAAACAATTACAAGCTTTCTGTGCCAAGATACCAAACAAGCGGGGAGATCGGAAACATTCCAACGAGAATTCGCCAATCCCCCACCTATCACACACAAACAGAATAAATAACAAAAAAAAATCCTGACATCTACCGCAAAGGCAAACATCACTGATATGTACAGATATTGTCTATAAAAATCACAATCACTCTCACAAAAGTCTTCACAATGACTTGTACATTACTCGGATCCTTTCTCTGATACAAGTGGAACTTGCATTCTCGTACTTTACTATATAGTTTTTACACTATATTTAAATAAATAATACATATTAGTTTTTACCACTGAAAAACTAACAAAATAAATAAATAAACATATAAATATTAATAGTTTATATTGCACTGTCTCACAAGCGATGACTAGAAATAGAAAAGTACAGCTTCTATTGTGGCCTTTCCTTTGGAATTAAGAAGAAAGGTTATGTTAATAGTTTAAAGCTGTAGTTCCACACATAGTGCTCACCGAAACATCGGCGAATTGTCAATAGAATGGAGGGATTACATGTTAGTACAAAGACCCTTTGAGCATAGTAAAAATGCCAGTCATGGTATCACACAGGTTATTACTAGTAATATATACCACCACCCCACTCAAGCCGCAGCCAAAAAGCTGCGGGGTCATAGGTCATCGCTGGCGATCGACTGTGTCATATGGTCTTCTAAGACCAAAGCGTCGATTTCTTTTAATGCTTTTCTAGGGCCAATGTATTTGGTCCATGGTTTTGTAAATATTTAGGAATGATTCTAATGATGTAGCAGCACCAGAAAAGTTGCGTGTTCCTGATTGCGTCACAGTGGTCGCGTGGCTTAGACACGAGACGTTTGTTTGATTGTTTTCTTAATTTTGGATGATAACTTCTTGGATTTTCCGCCAAAACATCCCCAGAAAAGACTGGGTTTGATGGGGGAGGATTCTTCTATGATGGGGTTTGATTTCTGGACGGGAACATCTTCAAGGTCCTCTAGGGTCACAAACACCTCGGGATCGGGGACATCGACTACACCGATACTGAAGAAATATTCCTCAGGGGGCCTCCAGTTGATTTCCAATTTCGTGACTGACAAAGCTCTGTCAAGATGATGTAGATAATAACCTAAAAGAAACCGGTAAATAAAAACTGAGTAAAGTTATGGTAAAAAGAAATAAAACTCATAGCCGATATATATATTGAAAATCGATAGATTTCATGACTGATTGTGAACGAGAGCTCCATTTTTTTGTCAACAGGTTGTTGATATGGATGTAAAATGTACATACCTTTATGATGGTACGGCTGGATGAAGACACTACCGTTTGATACTGGATGCATTATGAAGCATCTGTCATCTGGAGACTGGGGATCCACGGGGGTTTCTGACTGGTGTACCGCTAACCCCCGGTCAGGGGTCACGGACAGGTACAGGTCCCCCCGACTGTGGAGTCGGAATGTGCAGAATTCGGTGGAGTTTTCTCCGTCCTGAAGTGCATGTTTTGTCTGACGAAATATGTCTAAAAGGAAAAGAAAAAAATAAGTTAATGATGACAGTTTATGCAAAACATTTGAAAAATCTAGGTTAACAAGAACGATGTGATAAAAGACCGGGAAGGTGAATTTCAAGACTTGTTTCAACTAGTTTGTGAAGAAAAAAATAGTTGTTATTCAAATTTGTTTACGATTCCTTGGAATTCTATCCAATACCTGGAAAATCCAGATATATCGAGACATTTTATGCAATTACTTTCGTAATTATAGATTTATATAACTAATCGGTAATGAGCAGCGGAGAAAAATTCTCATAGGACCGTCTTCAGAAACATATAGCTATACACGTCATTCGCATTGTATAATACTGTGCGATGACGGTTGACATGCTTAGTATGGATAATGTGTTGTGGTCGTGAAATCCATAGTAATGTCAACAGATAGTACCATAAACAAGGATAAACCGCGCCATACTGCCGTGAAAATCGAAGAATGGTCAACGAAAAACGTGTGAGAAAGTTCCTTGTCTACTTCGCTGACCAGTAAACAGTAAAAATACAATATAACCAATGCCTGGCAGACTGCGGTTTTTTTGGTACATTTTTTATGTCGAAGCCACAGGTGGAATTTATCGTACGATTTATGAAGTGTCCTTGTACTGGGATAGTTTATATGGCATTAATTAGTTCAGACATAATTAATACGTATTTATAACACAAACAAACAGATATATGAATCTGAATTAAAATAATTTTTTTTTGGTCTTCATCTTCTCCACGAACCCGCTCTATACACCTCACCAAACATTTGAAGCACTAATTGGTTAAATTATGCGATTTATCAATATAGAACCGGAAATCATCAGGATTGGCCAAATCATCACCTATTTGCATCCCACTGTGTATAATGAGGAAACAATTCGTAATTTGTTTTCCATTTTCACCAGTGTCATTATTAGCGAATATATATATTATTCTAATAAAATACTTAGCAACTCATTAGACAACATCCTTCGGTCTTTTTTTTTTAAAGAAACTGAGCGGGTTGTCTTAAAACAATGCGTAAAATGTAAAAATTCAGACGTACACACACTAGTATGTGATTTATATTTTTTCATGTCCTTAAAATTTACTCGAAATACAGAGAACTGTTTATCAAATGTCCCTTCCTTGATGTAAAAGTAATTAGGCCATCGAAACATCTGGATTTTGTGATATTTTTAGATTAACTTCCTTGAATTTGTACACGTTGTACACTGTAATATTTTTTTAACCAAAGAAGGCTATATTATTAAGCATATGAAGTATTTGTTCTACACAAAAATAAACAATAAATAAATCAATAATTATAAAAATTAAAAATAGCACACAACTTCTAAAACTTATCGCAATGTTCTCTGTTGTAGTTGAAGGTATTGTGGGTTTTTTCAGGAAACTATTAAATATCTGATGATAAGGTGATTCTGAATTTGTAACAAGTTTCTTTATTTCCTTAAGTCAACTGGCTTATCAGAATGACACTTACGTG
Organism: Saccostrea echinata; assembly: GCF_033153115.1. NCBI lineage: Eukaryota > Metazoa > Mollusca > Bivalvia > Ostreida > Ostreidae > Saccostrea > Saccostrea echinata. Next base: position 5,423,492 of record NW_026889757.1, on the reverse strand, counting down.
TGTACATGTAATAGAATAATTAAGGAAAATAGAGAAGGGGAGACATGAATACATAAATGAAAATACATGTAGTGTTAAACACCAATGGCATTTTTTTTCTTAACAGAGTGGCAGCTTTTAAAAATTTACCCAAAGATTTTCAAAAGATCTTTAACATTGTTATTACTGAACAAGGCAAGTGACTTACTTGAATTGTTAGGGTCCTCTACATCTCCGAGGTATATGCGGTTAAGTTCCTCACATAAGCTGACCACGTAACCGTCTTTGGTTTCTACTGTAACATTGGAACTGTTCTCTTTCTGGGCTGAGTGTCTTCTCTTGATGCTTTCTATATATAAACAAAATCATTTTTTTTTTATTTTGTCCCTACTATTTCTTTAATTATTATAAATTGCGACCTGTCTATATCGGTATATAAATAATATACTAGTAATAATTACCTGTGTAGCTTGTTCTTGCCGAGGATGGGTTGTTTACTTCACTTTTCTTCGCCTAAAATTGACCCAAAAAAATTTAATAATTAAAAATCTATTGAAATTGCTTGGTCAATTGCACTAAACATGGTAAACTGTTGATGTAACATTGTAACCCCCTACAGAAAGTGACACGGGACATTACGCAAATTGACAGCATAAAAATTTTAAATTTTTGAAAAATGTCAGCGAAAGGTAATGCACTCAACACAATGAAATCAGCAGACGTGTAATTAATTGACAAAGCCTATTCCTGAACAATGCATGTACTGTCTATGGACCCAGGGGGATCGCACCGGTTGGGGGTGAAATATTATACCCTCCAGGGGTCATCCTATAAACAGAATATGGCAGCGTTTTGTTTTGGAGATACAGGCAGAAAGTGTTAAATGTCACAACAAAATACCTCAGGTCTACCCCCATTATTACTTGTAAACGATATTAAATGGAATCTTTTATTTCATTTATAGACCCGCTGACTATATACTTTGAAAATCTTTCTACAGGTAAGTTTCTAAATAAAGATAACATACAAATATTCTCGGGCTTTTTGATCTAAAAATAAGAGTGATGATATCAAAGGTAAATGTATTTAGGCCGATTGCATAACGACAACACAATATTTACTTTACATCATGTTTTTTCATCAGCCGATTACCTTTTCATTATTTCTTCAGTAAATTAAACCAAGTACCTATATTTTTCAGTATATTTAGTTAAAAATAAGGAAATCATGTTTGTCTGGCCCGGATTTAGGATCACTTAATTTTGTTCTAAAAATGGATGTAGCGGATTAGTGTTAAATAAATTCTTTTCATTAAACGGCTAATAGGTTTCAATATTGATGTATCCATCCATATACCATCTAATCAATCTTAAAATCGCCTATTGGCAATCTAAACAAAAATCAAGCGATAAAGGCTCTTAAAAATACAACCTTAGAACGACCATCTATTCAACACACTGATAACACCTATATACCAACTCAACACCCTTTAAATCAAGTATTCGACAGGCTAATATAGTATGATGAATAAACATTTATATAATTTGTTAAGAATGCAAAGCATTTAAAAAGGCCTATTGTTCAGAGATTGAAGATCTTAAATAGCCCCCGCCCGCCAAAGTAAATATCAGTCCCCTACATTTGGACAGTTTTCATGGAGATGAGAAATTTTTACATTCCTTCTTCGTAATTGTGGTCGGCACCGGAATTTCTGTATTTAACTAAATAGAGTGTCTGTATGTAATATTAGGATTATTCTCAGATTAGGATTAAAACTGAGTCATAGGGTACCCCGAGCACGTACCGCCTGTTGTACAGACAGGTGTTTTATTAACCCTTTCCTTCACCTGTTGTCAAGTGACCTAAATAGCACCATTTACCCTCCCACTACACCCCTCCCTATGCATACTGACCCAGTTCTACAACCAAGAATTAGAGGAAGAAAAGTTCAGCACGCATCCTCCCCATTTTCCTGTCCTTCACACCGTATTATTGATGGGGAGGATGAAATTATACATTTAAGTTGACACGTATGTCCTGGAGTCGATTTCTGACGAAAACATCATTATAAAATATCATGCAACAAATTGACAACATACAAGACGTTAGGGAAACCAATCAGATTCAATTATACAATATTTCCAGTAATCGATGTATATAGCAAACATAACTCCCGTCGTCACAACACAGGAATTTCAGTGATGTAATCGCACTAAAGGATGCAGCGCCGACAAAATTCCGTGCACATTTAGCTCTTTTTCTTCATCAAGATAACGGAACTCTCCCGGATTCTTATGCTTCAATTGATAGAGGATAATACAAGGAATTTCCTAATTTCGTAAATATTTCAAGAGAAAAAAGGAGCCCTACTGATACAATATGTAGATCTGTGACCTTAAACATATTAAAAGTGGTATGCCCAAACAATAAATGGATCAATTATGACATGTTTCATACAGCAAAAGACAAGCAAAATGAAAAATACTGACAATATAATGCTGTAAGATATGTATATTCAACTCTGGCTCCGGAGCCATAAAACTGAGACGAGCTAACTTTTGATCTTAGTCTCACTTAACAAAAGGAATATATAGTGGAAAAGTGAGACTAAGATCAAAAGTGAGCTCGTCTCAGTTTTATGGCCCCGGAGCCTGGTGTGTTTTAACCACATAGAAAACACGCACCAGGGTAATTTGAATTTGAACATGAGATAAAAATTACTTACATTTTGCGCCGGCGATCCACACTTATTGCATCCTTCTTGTCTCTCCTGTTCCTCTTTAATTTTTCCAATAATAAAATCACTGAAGTCAAAATGAGATTTTTGTTGTCGGCTGCTGGTTTTAACGAAGTTTACACTACTTAGAATCATCTTGTCGTCTGATATCGACCTCGTGCGGTCTCGTCTGTTTCATTGAATGAAAGAACCCACGCCGATTGCAGTATATGACTTCGTACTAAAAATAATCCACCAATCGTGTTATAGCGGAGTCAATACATGGGAAACTACCGGGTCACGTGTCCTCGAGGTTACGTTCATTGCATATTTGTAGTAAGATGCGGTTTTTTAAACGTATCAGTCCCGATTAAAAGATTTAACGTGTCTACAAGAATTAATCGGCGGAAACTGTCTAACAAGACGACCAATATGACGTTAGATTAGGGATTAACTGAAGGGTGACCGCGTGCTGGACTTTTATCTTAACTTTTCATTGAATAAAAACATACACTTCTTAAAAGGTGAACTTTTAGGATTAATTGACTCTAACAATATGTGATAAACAACATTTCAACTGTGCTCTAGTGGTCGTTGTCTCAGTGCCATGTTATCCTGTAATTTCTTTATGTCAAAGATATTTTTAATTATTTTTTTTTACTATTATTTATATTAATTTTTGTATGAGTCTGGTAAATATAAATGATCAAACATTTTTAGTTTTAAATTGAAATGAAGAAAATGGGAATAATATGTTGAAAAGAAAGACATATTTGAGGTGGCAAAATACAAAGTCCACAAGTTCTTTAGGCATCAAGATAATCATCAAAGAAGAAAGTATTCCCATCTAAATTATGCTGGATATAAGGTTAAAAAAATTCTACCCATCTCGATATTTCTCTGAGTTACGCGTTCATAAAGAAAGTGTTTAAATTTTTATGCATATGTCAAGATAAAGAACAACAAGAAAATGAAACCAAATTATTTTGATGAATTTTATATAAAAATATGAATAAAATAATAACTTACAGATGTCCTGAGTGACATACCCTCAAGACATTCCGAAGTTTTTTTTTATAAAGAAAATCGATTTGTTGTTTTAAAAAAATATCTATGTTAAACCGACTACTTGATGTGAGAACCTTCACTGTTTCAACCACCACAATTTCCTATCTGTAAAGTTATAACCAGGAGGGTAGGCCGGGCTCGGTTAAATGACTGTTTTACAGGTGCTTTTCACTTAAGCTTGCTTAATTTTAAATTTTATCTTTTTGAAAGAAAATGAAATAAATAGGTCAAATTGATATATGTACACCTTAATTTTTTTTTCAATTATTAAAGAAGATACTTTCCCATAAAATGATGGTCTGTTAAATTTCAAGGACTCTTCCCTAAATGATCTTCTTAAAACATTTAATATTAATAAGTGCAATACTGTTATACACCAGTAAACCTGTGGCGACATTTTTTTTTTTAGAAGATTAAGTTTTAATAACAAGTACTCTAGAAAATCTTTTCATGGGTTCGGTTAAGGGCCAACGGGTAAATATGAACGATCATCTATAAATGATACTTTGAATGTGCTCTCAAAGTTGTTAATGAATATGAAAGCGAGTAAAAACTGAATGAAAACACAGCTGAGTATTAAATGTTCATTGGATGGGATTGGTGCCCTCCAATTCGATGAAATAAGCACGACTCTGCAATATAATCTGAACTTGCGGAGGTGAAAGAGATCGAAATACCTTGAACTAATTATCACAATCGCTAGTCTCATCTTTCAATCGCCAGTCTATTTAATAGTACTTCTGAGTACTTCTACGTTCATATTTTGCAAGGTAAAACTAAAAATGTGCAAATTGTATGAACCGTCATATTGTAAATTTTGAATTTACCAGCAAATTGTAAATTTTGTACTTACTGCCATCCGTTAAACTCAAATTTTACAATATAGAACCTTTACAAATAAATAAATATTTTATATTAATACCACCAAACCTGAAAAATACGGGGAACCTCAAATAGAAACAGATCAACTTCATAACTTGGCAATTTTCGTATTCATTAGCAATGTAGATATTTTTTATAAATGGTAATTCGTAATATTTTTGCAATAAATAATGGAAATAGTAGTCTACTAATCAGATTTCAAATTCTTGGCGTGTTTTTGCACCGAGAAACAATTGTTCAGATGACCGACTTCTGCTGATATCTAACAGGTAGAGAATGACACTGTATGCCGACACACCGGGAATATTTTGTGTATTGTAGCCTGCAGACGTTCCTGTAATCCACATACTGATCTTCTCAGATAAATAATATGCTTTAAAAGTATAAACAACATTAGTGGTGTGAACGAACATCACTCAAAAACCACAAGATTCTGAAATTTCTTAAACCTATGACCTCTTTTGAATGCATATATATAGTGCTTTCTAATATAATTTTAGTTTATTAAGCAATGCTCGGCACAATGTATAAAAAAAACAGGTTTGGCCCCTGAGATATATAATTCATAGCTTTTATTCGCCGCGGAATCAAATTCTAGTAATAATTAAACCCAGATCGATTTGATAGTGAATGAAAATTATCCTGCAGGAGACCAGTATGAGGATTGGTCCTTAAAACTTTTTCTGCATTCCTTTTATCCCCTGGCTGCAAAGAATGGAATTTCTCGCGTGAGTAAATTCTGAAAATTTAAATGAGTTCTTATTAAGTCTATATGTAGCACACATGCATAAGATTTTCAAAATTATAATCCTCTTGTCAAAAGAATGCATGATGTTTAACATAAGATTTGAAACACTTGCTCATTGAAGTCTGGAGATTACAGAAAACTTTATACTTTCGCCTGTCCATTGGAATACTCGTATATTCTGAAAATCGTTGACAGAGGAATAAGAATTTCAGTTAAAATATAACAGTGAACCATACATGTCCTTAGAATTTATTTTAATTTTAATATAATACCAGGTGTTTAAAAAAATCGGAATAATTAACTTAGATTGATAAAAAAAAAAACTATGAATATACAATCTTATTTAAACATTTTATTTGCAAAAGTTTATGGGACTGGGCAGAAGACACAGCCTATGTTAGATCTCTCCCTTCATATTATTACAAAATACATGTCCCATCAACACAGAGTGGGTAAGTGCTGTAGGTGCAAACCCTGTCACAGGCCCGTAGGAAGCAATTAAAGGTTTTTTTTGTTTTGTTTTGTTTTTGTTTTTGTTTTTTTTTTGTTTTTTTTTTTTTTTATTTTTGATTTTTTTTGGGGGGGGGGGCACGACCAAACATTTTCATTTGGGGAGGAGGGGTGGTGGTAATACCAAACCAAAAAGTCATCAGACGTTATTATTGACTGTGCGCATCCATAAAGTAGCTTTCGTTTCTATAGTATACTATATAGCTGCAAATCTACTGGACTGCCCCCCCCCCCCACTCGGTTCCTACAGCATCTACACAGTCAAAAATGTATATTCTCCTCTTCTCTTTCTTGAACAAGTTATGAGACCTTGGTTTACTTTGCGAAACACATTTTTGTTAACGGATTCCTCAAGTAAAGGGTTTGTTCTCGAAGTGAATGACATTTAAATCGTAAAAATGTGATATTCATCAGAGCAACCGATTGATCGATATTCTAGAAATAAACAGGATGTGGACTTTCCCGCACATAAAAGGAAATATTGATATTCATCGATATTTTTTATAGATCATATCAAAAGCACGCGAATATCTACAATTACACCACTTTCTTCCTATACTTTATAGATATGTTAACTTTTAAAAGTGTTTCAATATTTTCAAAACAGGATACATAATTTGAATCTTTTTATTTCAGTGCAAGCACATCTATTTTGCTAGAAAAAAAAATGATGTTTTGGCAATAAAGCTTTTGTTTTATGAAAATAAACTCAATTATAGGCTTCAAACTTGATTGGACCGTCCCTACCAAGTCCTTTGGATGAAACCGTATAAAGCGAGGTCCCGTAATCGTACATGCAGTAGGTGCAGGCACGAAAGTACCTAGTTAAACTTTAAATGAAATATATGGAGATAACGAACAATATTCAAGTTCAAAAGTCCATTAAACAATACAAAATAGGAGCAGAGCAAACACGGACCACCAAAACATCAGAGGTGGGATCAGGTGCCATGGAGGAGTGAGCATCCCCTGCCGACTGGTCACACCTGCCGTGTGCTCCTTGTCATGATCGAGAAATAACGGAAAAATCAGTGTGTAAATAATGGCCTAACAATTAGTAAGAAAAACGTCAGTCAGCATTTGACTCAATGATAAATTGTATTTGCTGACAAGGTCATTGTATCGACCATAGAACTTACGAAATGATGACTGCTGATATTCTTGTTTCATCAACTTGTTTGTCAGTAATTTACCTCGTTTTAAAAATTGTACATACGTAGAGCATGCTCTTGCGTGTCGGATCAACTGAGAGATATAAACCCCGTATGCAGGTGATGAAGAAATACTGCTGCTTAAGTAAGGGAAGTTGACGATTTAAAAGTTAAAGTCATCACGTTTATCATAAAGCTTGGTTGTTAGATTACCATTAACGTTTTTTTTCAAGTAAAATATCCAAATATGAAACAGACGTGTCAGACTCTGTAGCATTCTACCAGCAAATGGTGGCGTCCCAATGGTGAAAAATAATTCTCAAAGGTAACGTAAAGCAAGCAAACATACAAGTGCAATCCATATTCTACTACACACCGACTAAATATAGTGTTCCGATGGGCCATTCGCATCTTCTTCTCTCTAGCACCTTTAGAGCAACGCTCCGAAAGTGCTAAAATTCGAGGGCAGAGATGCGAAGGCGAAAGTCCAAATAATACCAATATCGCTCTTCTGCACCTTCGACTTCGATACTTCGTACTTTTGCATATTCGCCTTAAAGGCAAGGGTGCGATTGACCCCGCCTTAACACTGCAACAAACAGAATCCTACCTCAAAACAGGTAACTTACAAAACTGTATATAGCAAAAAAAAGTTGGAATGATTTGTTATTGTATGTGTCGTTTCCCGATTTTTTATTTGAAAATTAAAAAAATAAGTATACGACTTTAGTGTCATATACAAATTTGAATTGAACAAGATGTGTTTGTGAAACACTGATGCCCCCGTATGGCAGCTTATGGCGAAGGTTAAAGTTTCTCAAATGCAAGTCAAAATCCAGGCCAAAAGATAAAAAATGTTAAATTTGAAAGCCCTAGCTGCAACTGTTCAAAAGTTATGGCGAAGGTTAAAGTTTTTTAAAAGTAAGTAAAACATCAAGGTCAAGGTCAAAGTTGTTGGTATCCAAAGGAAGGTCTTGTCACAAGGATAACATATGTAAAGTATGAAAGTCCTAGCACCAACCATTCAAAAGTTATGGCCAAGGTTAAAGTTTTTCGAAAGTAGGTCAAACTCCTATGTCAAGGTCAAAGGGTCAAAGTGGTTGGTATCCAAAGGAAGGTCTTGTCACAAGGATTACATATGTGAAATATGAAAGCCCTAGCACCAACCATTCAAAAATTATGGCCAAGGGTAAAGTTTTTCATAAGTCGGTCAAACTCCTATGCCAAGGTGAAAGGGTCAAAGTGGTTGGTATTCAAAGAAAGGTGATGTCACAAGGATTACATATGTGAAGTATGAAAGCCCTAGCATCAACCATTCAAAAGTTATGGCCAAGGTTAAAGTTTTCAAAAGTAGGTCAAACTCCTAGGTCAAGGTTAAAAGGTCAAAGTTGTTGGTATCCAAAGGAAGGTCTTGTCAAAAGGATTACATATGTGAAGTATGAAAGCCCTAGCTCTAACCGTTCAAAAGTTATGGCCAAGGTTAATTTTTTCAAAAGTAGGTCAAACTCCTAGGTCAAGGTCAAAGGGTCAAAGAGGTTGATATCCAGAGGAAGGTCTTGTCACAAGGAATACACATGTGAAGTTTGAAACCCCAAACACCAACTGTTCAAAAGGTATGGCCAAGGTTAAAGTTTTTCAAAAGTAGGTCAAACTCCAAGGTCAAGGTCAAAAGGTCAGAGTTGTTGGTATCCAAAGGAAGGCCTTGTCACAAAGAATACACATGTGAAGTTTGAAACCCCAAGCACCAACTGTTCAGCAGTTATGGCCAAGGTTAAAGTCTCATAAAATTTTGCATAAGTGGGTCAAACTCCAAGGTCAAGGTCAAAAGGTCAAATATGATGGTACCCAAAGAAAGGTCTTGTCACAAGGAATACACGTGTGAAATATGAAAGTCATAGCTCCAACCAATCAAAAGTTATGGGCAAGGTTAAAGTTGACAACAGATAAACAGACAGACAGGACAAAAACAATATACCCTCTGGATCTTTCGATCAGGGGGCATAAAAATTCTAACTTTGGTAGAGGAAATTTTTATATTTGTTCGATCAGCATTAGTGCTAAATGAAATTAATAAGGTTTATAAATGTGTCATGTTTATTTGCTCTCAGATTTGCACATCTCTGGTAAGTTATTTTCTTGACAATATATATACAAATGTAATTAAAATAAACAATTTTAATTTTGGCGAATATTTATAAATCGCCAAAATTAAGGACCAAAATTAAATCTCCGCCAGAAAGAAAGATTTACTTTTAGGCTCACCTCAACGAAGTTGGGCGAGCTTATGTAATACCATCGGCGTCCAAGGTTAAAGATTTCTTTGCCAATTTGGTCAGAGATGCTAAGATGATGTTTTTAGCATGTTTCCTTCATTTTATCAGTCCAGATTTCAGATGCTGCATTTTCAACCAGAAGGTTAAAAGTTTTGGAGCAGGTATCATTTCCAAGTACATGTAACTATATGTGACTAAACTTGCAGGGATGATACATCTAAGGATGCGCACCACAAAACTTGCTTTGGGTGTTGGATTCGACCTACATTTTCCGGATGAGTGACCAGGTTTAATTTTTTGGAGCAGGCTCTTCCAGTGTATCTTCAAATTCTTTCTTGACCAAACTTGCATGGATGATGCGTCAAGGGATGAACACTCTCAGACTTGCTTCAGATGTCGGATTTGATCTACATTACCTGGATGAATGACAATGTTAAAATTTTGGAGCAAGCTCATTCCCGTGTAACTTCAAGCCCTATCTGTACCAAGTTGACATGGAGTTTGCATCTAGGGATAAACACTACAAGACTTGTTTAAGATGCTGGATTTGACCTATATTTCTGAAAGTGACCAAGTTTTGGAGTAGGTTCATTCCAGTTTACTTTAAAGCCCTTCAAAGAGCAAACTTGCATTGATGATGCATCTAGGGATGCACACTACCAGACTTTCCTTGCATGCTGAATGTGAAGTAAAGCTTTCCGGATAAATGACCTGGTTAAAACTTTTTGAGCAGGTCCATTCCCAAGTGACTATAAAGCCTAACTGGACCAAACATGTATGGATAATGCTTGATGGGATGCACAGAAACAGTCTTGCTTTGTCTGCTAGATCTGACCTAGATGGGTGACAAAGCACAAGTCAATACCCAGATAACTGCAAGCCCTAATTGGAACAAAACTACATAAATGTTGCATCTAGGAATGCACACTACTAGGTGTTTAGTTAAGTGTGGGACTTGTCTTACTCAAAGATAACTGTCTTTGAGTAAGCTCTGTAATATTTGATTGCCTAGGTTTTAAATTGTCTTTAACAAAAGCCTACAGAGCATTTATCATCGTTATTTCCATAGTAATGAAGTATATCGTATACTGACTCTGAGTTGTACAAACAAAAACCCGTAGATATATGATACATCCCTTAGTATGAATGGATGTGTTCAGTGTTGTTTCCTGTTAGGAAGAGAGAGAAAAAAATAACTGCTTTTCTTGTAAACAGGATAAGTAGTACATGTATACACTGTTGTCTGTTCACTGAATACTTAAGATCATTGTAAACGGGAATTTATTGATAGTCACACAATTTTTAAAATGAAAGATTCATTTTATACTCGTATAGGGCAAGATGAAAAAGTTGAACATTTTCTACAATGATATCCCCAGAAATAGATTTTATTTATTCTCTTGCATATAACATGAACACCAAAATATTATTATTTGGTGATCAAAATCTTCCATTAGTAGAAAATATTGCAATTTTTTAAACTGTTCAGAATTATATAGTATATACTAAGAGGTTTACATAACCAGTTTATAACCCACCCACCCCCTTATAGGTATGTACGTATTCTATTACGCACATGTATATTTAGGAAGTGTCTTGTTTTCCTTGTATTAATTTGCTTTGGCATGACTTTTTGTATTTTTATAATTACTATCTATTAATTCAACCATATTCCGTTTTTTGTTTTGTTTTTGTTTTTGTTTTTGCTGACATTCAATTATCACTATCTTATTAATCGTATTTCATTTAGGAATTTGGAACCTTTAAGTTCTGTCAATTGACATGTTGTTATCAAATTTCAGATTGTATATGAATATAAAACCTCATACTTTACTTTCCTGTAATATTAAAAACTGAATTAATATTAAAAACTGATTTTTTTTGTATTACCTAATTTATATCATTGTCAAGTAATATAAGTTCATATAAGTTCCGATTCATTTTAGATGTCTTCCTACATGCACTTTAATGTCTGTAATCATTACTATTAATTTTCGATAAAATATGGTTTAAACGAAGAAGAAATTAGCTTTTTCTGTTTAAAAAACAACCTCAACAAAAGATTCCACACAGGGAGATATATCTATCTATGCCATGTACTTTTACTAAGCCTGTCTTAATTGGAATCCATACAAAATAAAGAATTCATGAACATTGACTAGACCAAGCCCAAACAATTCATTACACACAACAAGTCGACCTGCCTGTATTATGTAATGGTGGTCGGATGTGTTTATCATGCTTCATGCGCGCTGTGAATAAACCCTTTAGGGTTGCAAGTTTTTCACAGCTTATAATGATATACAGTTTAAAAATGTTGTAATTCAGTATAAAAATATGCATACAATTTGTCTAATAAGGGAATATTTGGTTGACTTAATAGCCAGCTGGTGTGCTTAGTACATAATAGAAGATTTCTATTAGTATTTACATGTAGTTTAAGATCTGACATAGAGACATCAAATATTTTTTATTCAAAATTTAAAACTTTAAAACTAACAATTAACTCTTCACATTCCCATTTCTTTGATTTAATGTTCTAGTTAAAATATTTTATTGCTTTTATTTATGTCGCATTGAAAAGGATAAATCATATTGATATGGTCAACCCGAATGACAAAAAAGATTTAAGGAATCTTCCATTAGAGAAAAATGAAACAATTGTAATGTAACCCCTTAATCTTGTGCTTGTCATTTTTATTCCGTCTGGAAATGACGCTGGATTACCATGAAGTGTACAAGATGGTCGGGACAGTGTCATATCTACATAGTGAATGCATTAGTATACACTTTTTAAATTAAATTCTACATAACAGTTCTCTTCACCCTAGCTAGTGCCTAACTAGTTAGCTATTTTTGGTGAACTCTTGAGACTGGAATGCACCAAGCTGCCACAACATCAGGGAAAGCAAGGTCATTTTCATCGATTGGAGCTTGCATGATAAATTATTCTAGTTTCATTTTTTTTTCTCAAGTTTCTTGAAACACCTCAGCGCAGGAAAAGTGTGAAACACCTCAGCGCAGGAAAAGTGTTTCAATTTACATTATGCTACCCATTCTATGACTTTTTTTTAAATCGATAATTGAAAGAAAAATACATATGCTACATCAAACTTTAAGATTATAAGCTTGATAAGTTTTATTTCTTTGTATTTCATTCTTTTTTGATAAAGGAAAAATTCAATAATACATTGGGTTATCAAACATCTCATTTATCAAAAAAAAAAAAAAAAAAAAAAAAAAATGTACGTTATATATGTATATTCATTGAAATTCTTTATTTATAAACCGAGCTTTAGAAAGGCTAAATTATAGGTCTTTTTCATTACAGTCATCTTTGAATGATGCGTACTGTATAATTGTTAGTCAATATCAAAATCAATATATTAAGTGTATCAGGATGGTTTCACTAGGGAGTCAAAAATTGATCACATTATAGGCGTGAGTAACTCTCCAACAGAAATGATAAATTTAATTAAGTAAATGATCGTCATTAATACAAGCGTTATTCGTGGTTAGACAAGAACTCCCACAGACAACTCTACAAGCAAGTCTTCGTACACCCTTTGCAACATTATAAGTTCAAAATCTGTAAGCTTTTTATCGTACACACTGTGCAACATTATATGTTTAAAATCACCAAGCTTTTGAATAACTTTATAGAAATGTAAAAAAAATTGGGATTCCTTTTGTAATTACAATATTCAGTTGGCAAGGAATTGTTATTCAATATGTTTCTTTGTTTTATTTGGATGTGATTTTGATTGACCAAAAGTCTCATTTGAAGATCAACTGAGAATAAAATAAAAGAAAGATTTATGAGCTAATATTGTGTGTATGTGTGTGTGTGTGTGTGTGATACTATACCCGATGAATGAAATGTTTAATGGTTTTAGAGGGTTTCATCACTAAATGCTACCAGTACAATACTACACTACAGTACAGTGACAACTGAAACTGAAATATTCGAGTAGTCGCAGTTACATACAAGATCATGAGTTGATTCTTTTGGTTTTTCTACTTTACGAGAGAAACTTCCTCAATTAAGACTTAGTAGAAATACATTGTATGTTATCAGGGATGTTGTCTTGATTTCTAGTAAAAAAGGGAAGTATATATATTTATCAAGGATATGATTGGAAGGGAAAACTAGTGAATATTCTAAAAGATATAAATAAATGTAATTATGTTTAACATATTTAATTCTAAATATAGGAAATAGTTGACCCCTGGTTTCCTTACCAACAGTCACCGGCCTACCTTAAACAAATGAATGAAATAATCCCAGTTCATGAGTACGGATCCTGACAAACGAGATCGATCAAAATTTTAGTATCATTGTCAATACTCTGGAATAGCTTATAGGAAGGGTTTCTGGGATATTATAAAATACAGAGGACAGGTCACATTATAAACAGTTTCACTTTTACTCAGGGTTTTGTATGACTTAGAACTGTTCGTCTGTTGATAGCAACAAGAACTGGAGAGTTCCGACTACCATTCTATACTCCATTTAATTACTCTTTTCTCTAAATTATGTCATCAATCGACATTTTTATTGGCTAACAATCATCATTTTATCATTTTATTAATTATGTAAGGCGTAGCAGGAAGAAAACGGTTCCAATTTTATTATTGTACGCTCGGTATAGTTAAATTAAAACAACAATTAATTATTGATTGAAATCTCATATTTCACAAGAACAATTTTGTCAACTGTACGCTTTAATGTCACATTGCAAGATGAATATAAATAATTATGCTGATTTATTACATTTTCAACAGTGAAATACTGTGATTTATTTATTAAATATAGGTGATATTCTCTCACAGTGTGAAAGTATACCAATGTGATATTCTCTCACAGTGTGAAAGGAAATCAAAGTAAGAGAAAAATAATTTCTGGCCTATCATAAGATAGATATAGTAACTAAAGCATCTTGATAGAGACTAAAACTGATAATTTCTTCCCAAATATGTTGCTAAAATCCATGTTACAAAGTTTTAAATCTCACAATTGCTAAGCTATGGTGTCTCAACTGCTCAACTATATGACGTCACAGTCTGTGTTAAGAAATGAAAGAGGCAGAGGGAAAATGAAAGAAAATGTAATAAACAGAAAATTCAATGTTTTGTAGTTTGATATGGATTTTATTTCACTCGTGAGACAGGGTTTTTTAAAAAAAATATTTTCACAAGTGCGAAGCACTCGTGAAAATATCAAAAAAATCTTGTCCCACTCGTGAAATAAATCCCATATCAACTACAAATCATTGAATTTTCTGTTTATTACACTGAATATCCTCTGTATAGTGGTAACCAGTTCCTTCGGTCAGACTGAATATTATCTCAATCTCAGAACAAGACAATGATGAACATGGGTAAAATTAAATGTCCAAACACATTTTTTTTTCAATAATCTAATTTAATCTTCAACAAAACACGAATCTGTCCTAGTCATTGTTGAAATAATAATGTATTTGGTTTTTTTCTTATGCTTGATGTTTTTGCTATCTGTTAAACTATAATATTGTGCATTTACTTAGAACCATGTGCTGTTACCCTATACATATCCCCTCTCTCTCTCTCTCTCTCTCTCTCTATAAAGTTATTTAAATTAGAACGGGGGTAAAACTTATGAATGTCATTAACAATATAAATTTCTCAAGAGCCTCTAAGTTAATGTTCATTTTTTCCACCGAAGAATATACGGAAGCGTATCTTAAAACTTTAAAAAATTGAATTAAATCTTCAAGTTCACATTCCTTGTCAGATGTTATATATATGTGGACATTTCACATCAATCCCAGTCATTAACAGGAAGTCTAAAACTATTATTAATCATATCATATCATAACGAAACACACAATTTTAGAACTCTCTGCTGTTAATTAAGGAATTATGCAAACAATGTGAATGCAAAGATGATGTAACATAAAAAATGACACTTCAGCTATGGTAAATTTCATTGTTCCAGATATGGTAAATTTCGTTGTTTCCAAAGCTCATCTCAAATGCCTATTATACTAACATTTTGACAATACTGGCAAAGACCGAGTAAACACATTTTACAATCATTCCTAACGTTAAATTCAAAGACCCGACCCCGGGATCATAAAGCATCTTAAGCTTAGGTTAAAATCGGTTTATTGCACTTAAATGTTTTAGAAGTCAAACAGTCTAAGATAAATGTGTTATTTAAAATTGCATCATCAAACTGTTGTTGTTTGTTTGTTTGTGAGTTCCAGTTCACAAACAATAAACATTATACAGATGTTTGAAATTTGGACTTAAGTCTAAGTTTGATCCATGATCCCGGGTCAGGCTTTTCGTCAACATAGACAATTGCTTTTTCAATAAAAATGGAACTCAGAAATTTATATATTTTATGATTAGTCAAATTAAAAGACGCTTATGATCAGTCAAATTAAAAGACGCTAGAGCTCCTCATTGGCAATATCTGTGATGTCTTTGGAGATCAGGTCTTTCAACAAACCGATGAGCAGTTATTGTGCTCCTTTATAAGCCGACCTAATTTAAAATTCTAAGCAGAATTTTTATCTATATCAACTATGTTTTATCAATTAACAATGGTTATTTTCACTTATATTTCGACTTGACATATCCAAGTGAACTCAAAATAATAGACACTACAGAGTCTGTCACATCTGTTTCATATCTGAATGTTTTACTGGCTAAAGACTTTGATGGCATCCAGATAACTAAACTATAATGACAGACGGGATGACTTCATTGACTTCAACTTTTCTTTGACAATTTATATTTTTACTGTAATATTCCAGTAATACCTGTTTCTGGTGTTTATGTCGCCCAACTGATTCGGTACGCAAGAGCATGTTTCAAGTATGATAAATTTTT
The DNA here is from genome assembly GCF_033153115.1 of Saccostrea echinata. NCBI lineage: Eukaryota > Metazoa > Mollusca > Bivalvia > Ostreida > Ostreidae > Saccostrea > Saccostrea echinata. The sequence goes on along the minus strand of NW_026889757.1, from coordinate 5,407,286 downwards.
AACCGAAGCAGACTTATGACAAATAAGCTGATGTTACAGAACTTTTTACAAAGTCATTGAAAGTCAGCATATCGAAAAGTCTATGGTCGACTTTATGGCTTAATTTGATTGTAAATACAACCTACATGTATCTTTGGGTTACATATTTTACTGACATGTTTCATACCAATTGTTTCGCCGTTGTTTTGAATTTATTTTGACTAGCTTTCTTTTCCTATCTCCAGAAGCTTTCTGCGTGTGTGTTTATTTGAATCGAATAATATATACATATTTCCTGTGTTTTAACTTATTTCCTTGTCCATTCTTCCTTATTTGACAATGATATTTCAATTAAACAAGGTTCGAAAGGAAATCTTAATGTATTGCTTTTCAAAGGAGGTACTACTATGAAATGTATGGAGATAACGAACAGTATTCAAGCTCAAAGGTCCATTAAACAATACAAATTTTGGAGCAGAGCAAACACAGACCTCTAAAACGTCAGAGGTGGGATCAGGTGCCATGGACGAGTGAGCATCCCCTGCCGACCGGTCACACCCGCCGTGTGCTCCTTGTCATGATCGGGGGATAACGGAAAAACCCGTCGATAATTCAGTGTGTAAATTCATATTTTTTCCCAACAATTAATTAATTAATTTTAGTGGCTTAAATTGATGCAGACAACGATGTGCTAATTCAAGAATACTGTTAATGAATCGTAATGAATAAAATGCATGGCGCGAATATCTGTACATAGAGCTTATTCATTGTTGCGCCAACCACTCTGTACCAAGTCATTGCGCTACATTTTAAATACGTTAATTTATGTACAAGTACAGTATTTCACTTCTTTTTTCCAGGAATTTATTTAATTAAATTGCCTGGACATCGTTCATATTAACTTCTGCATCTGTGTCAATATGATACGTGGACCTGAAGGTAAGTTCCTGTAGACGTTTACCAGACATAGTTAATTATAGTAATTACCCAGAAATCTACAACTTTTATAATATTAATTAAGATAAGAGTTGGTCTTTTCCGGACGTGAAAATCGTGATTTCTATATGCATAAAAAGTAAATGTCAGAGTATTACATAGTAAGGAGTTATTAAGAAGATCAACTCATTGGAAATTTGTTTAGGAATTAGTCTTATTAACATTTACTAATGAGTGATTTGTGTCTCTAAGGCACAAATTTACCTTTTTCTGTTTTCTTCTAGGTTAATCATCTTCCTTTTAAAAAATGAGGAGGTCAATGAAGCGCATGATCAGAATGTAATTTGTTAAGCTTTAGCAAACTTTATCTCTACATTGTCTTCTATATATAGGACTTGGGTTTGCAATATCATTAACTGACAATTTAATTTTGGTTGTAACTCGTCATTTGATTAGTTAAAACATTAATTTATATCGTATAACCTGTGTTGCCTAAGTCAAAACGGCATCAATCCGCTCGACTTTATATATTCAAAATATGTACAAATTGAAGGCATTTTTGAAGGAGAAATTGTCTTCTTTTGTACACTTAATGATGTAAAATTAAATTATAAGGAATGAATTTAATAGCGACCCAAGTTATACTGGTATAACCTGAGTTGGAACATTTTACGTTTTTTTAACCGCTTCGCAGTTTATAAAGCGTAAACTGCCCCATTCCAGGTTATACATTATAACTTCTGTAGCTATTAAATTCATTCCTTAAATAAAATCTAGTATCAACTCATTATTCATCGATATTTAGATGAAATAAACCTGATGTTTTGGAACAACAGCAAAAGTTTATGGAATGTAAAATGTTGCAGAACGGGAAAAACTATTTCAAAGAAGATCTATTTATTAGATAATCCGTGATATCTCGATCAAAAGTGAAACTGTTTCTGATTTGATGTGAGGCAAGAGAAGGGATTCGCTACTTATAGAACTTTGACGATTGCAGGTCAGCGAAATGTTTAAAAAGGTGCAGGTATGATTTGAATTGTTTTTACTTAATGATAAATAAGGTTTGATTAATAAACTCGGTAAGCATATCCATCAACAACTATCATTTGTCTGTTCTTCGATAAAATGTTCTTTCTTAAATTGTCGTTCATTCTGTACTTAACAAAACCATTTTGCAATAACGATAAGTAGACTCGCCATACGGTGACAACAACGGGATACTTATATTAAAATTTATAAAAACCCATTCATTTTTCTTTATACTGCTTCGTTGTCTTTTCTGCACACCTTTGTTGCCCAGGAATTCATAAGATAGATGTTATATATATAATAGACTCACATAACATGTTCTGATGTAAAGTAATGCCGAGAACACCTACATGTACTTGTCACTCATCCTGTATCCAGCATTCATTCTGCTAAGGCGTTATACACAACTTTCTAATTAACATGCTCTGTTGAATTGTCAGAATCTGAATCATAAGTTAATAAACTTTACATTCATGATGCATTCCATGTTAAGGAATTCCATTTTTAATTTTAAATTTATCTACATGAAAATGTTTTATTGATAAAGGTAAATAATTAACTGCAAATTACATTTTCATATTTTTTTAAGAAATGAAATAAACACTCTGATAGCATAAACCAAAACGCACATTTTTACCATATTTGACATGAAAGTGTTGTCAAAACCATCTTTTGAAGGAGCCAATCAAAACTCATCTCGAAGATGATGCATTGTCATGTGGTGTGGGATGCTGAAGGAAGCGCCTCTTTATTGGACACGATTTCTTACCTGCCCTGTAAGTTATTTCATGATAATTAATAGTTATTCCAACCACAGGTAATTACAACAAATGAGCCATAACATGTGAAAAGCGTGTATTATTTCACCTGTGTTGACAGCGGGGGTGTAAGAAGAGTTTGGGGCTGTGTGCTTAAGATTTAAATGTGGTTTCCCACGACGGTCTGTCGTATTAAGTTATTTAAAAAGGGTTTTCATATAAAGATAAATTATAATAATCTGAGCTTGAGGTTGTCTTCCTTATTTGTTGTTAGACAAGGAACTTACAAATTAAAAAAATACACCATGAAGATAATGCTCTTTTTTTCTTTTTAAGAACATTTTATGAAGAACTATTTCTGTTTATAATTAATTCGTTAACGATAGGTTGATGATAATAATTTGAAAAGAAGTTCTTTGTAAAAATTAAAAAAAAAAAACCCTCCACTTACTCTTGTAATCTGTGACCTTATCTTTACTTCTCACAAAAATATTAACTGCTGTAAAGGAGAAACTTCAGAAGTACTGTGCTACAGCATATTCGAGAAATGGAGTAAGCCAAATATGGATTCTCAAAGGACTTTTAGAAAATTTAAAATCACCATATTTTTCAAAAGTCAGCGACATCAAAACGTATAACTTTTCTCCACTTTATACGACCATTCCTCACGATAAATTAAAAACATGGCTTTTTGATACCATAGACAACTGCTTCTTCAATGAAATTGGAACTCGTCGATTTTCATATCTTGTGATTGGTCTTCTACAAAATTACTTTGTAATAATTTACTCTGATTCTACACATGAGTACTCTGAGGTTAATATTGAAAGAATGCTGGAGATCCCCATTGACAACATCTATGTGGTCTTAAGAGACCAAGTCTTCCAACAATCTGTTGGAATTCCGATGGGAAGTAATTATACTCCTTTATTAGCCGACCTGTTTTTTTATATTTCTGTGAAGCAGAATTTATTCAAAAACTTCTACATATAAATCATACACGGTACCAATTTTGATGCACCAGATGCGCATTTCGACAAATTATGTCTCCTTAGTGATGCTCAAGCCGAAACGTTGGAAATCCAAAATATTTATATAAAAAAGACTTGGAAGAGCTGAAAAAAGATGCCAAAGATTGGAGCCAAATACGTCGAAGGATCAGAGCTATGCATGAGGGAGATAATCCCTAATTTTGAAATAAATTTCTAAATTTCACCACAGCAATTAAATAATATATATCCGTATTTTCAAGCTAGTACCGAAGTACTAGGTTACTGGGCTGTAGAGACCCTCGGGGACTAACAGTCCACCAGCAGAGGCCTCGACCCAGGGGTCATAATATAAATCATACACGGTACCAATTTTGATGCACCAGAAGCGCTTTTCGACAAATTATGTCTCTTAGTCAAAAAGTCACAATTATTTGAAATAAACATAATGTACAACACGCTGAATAATACCTTTCGCATCGAGGAATATACCTTTATTCTGAAATGTATTTTGTCGAGGTACCAACGATGATCATCATTAAAACACAGTTCTTACATTTTATTGATCTATGCTTTGCAGCCATAAAGAATTTGTTATACGACAACGATCGTTTAGAAATGTGCAAGTTTTCCCACAAAGGTACCTCTAGGGAAAAAGAGAGACTTGGTTCAGAATAAATAATTCACAATTGTTGATTTTTGCTGAGTTATTAAGATCCTTTTATAATTAACCAACTGAGATAAAACAGGCCTCATGTATAAGGATAGGTCCTTCAAAGTTATTTACAATGATTCATAATTCCCAAAGCTGACATATATGGAAAGAAAGTCATCTTTTTTTTCCGAGGTATATTTTTATATGAATAACCACATTTCTGTTTCTATGCATACTGTAAAAATTGAGGTACTTCCAAATTAATCTTTAAAGCGTGCGTTTCTTATCAATTCGCCATTCATCCTATTGAATAAGATCTGTAAATTTACATTAATATCAAAATATTAAAAAACTGTACTTCACCATTTTTTTTTGTCTATACTTTAATTGTAAAAACTTTTCTTCTTAAATACCAATAGATGCATATATCTTCGAATACTGTTGGAAACACATATAAATGTTTAGATAAAAAATATATCAAATTTTGGTTGATTTTCGGCCACAGCGTTTGTTATACAAATATTTTTTTTGAAGATCACACATTTTTCTTACCAAGTGTTGCTCATTTTGTATAAGGTCTTCATCTTATAATAACTTAATCTTGCAGCACTCTGATCTTATTATTTCTTAGAGCGTTTGCTCTAAACTCGCGGCGTAAGGATTTGATCCTTACGTTGCCGGTTCGAATCCACTGTTTTACGTGGAGACCGTTCCTTCGGATGAGACCGTACCGAAGTCCCGTGTCGCATTAGGTGCAGACACGAATAAGATCCCTCACTGCTCAAAGACCGTAAGTGCCGAGTACAGGTCTAGATTTGCAGCCCTCCACCGGCAAGTGGTGGCGTCTCAATAATTACTAGTACATGAGTGAAAAATTCTCGAAGGCACGTTAAATAAACAAACAAATCCTGTTACAGAAAATAATTTAAAAAAGTAAAAAGTTACTTTCTGGTTTAATACCTAATGATGTCAATCGTAATAAATTAGTTCAACCAAATACTACAAAAATATCTCTCCTTAACAAGTGATATGGCTTACAAAAAGGTAAAGTTTATGCTTCCTGATGTGAAGAAATTAATACTATCATAATATACTTTATGTTCATACTTTAACAGTATATATGACTTGTATTGTAAGTAAATGGTTTAAGTAGATATTAAATATACGCACTTCTAGTTGGTTTTTAGTCCCAAGATACTAGTACAAGATCATACGCGATCATATTTTTTTTTCTTTTGAAAAATGATAGGGCTAAAGAGAGATAATTTCTTGGAGCATGAAGAGATACCCTTTTCCTTTTTCTTGTTTAGATGATGGACATTGACCAGACCAACACAAACAAGCCATTACCGCAACCGCCGTCCTTTAAAGGATGTGTACATACATTGTTATGTTAGGGTAATTGTATACATCATTATTACGAATTATTACAAGTTACACCATTCATTATTAACATTGTAAATAAACACATTTGGGGTTGTATGTCCTTTACATTAAATGGAGATGCAGAATATTAAAACTGATTTTTCAGCACAAATTATGTATACATTTTGTCAGATATTAAAGGGCTTAATTTCCAGTCTATTAAGGATTTGCATTAAATTGGTGTAATAAAGATTTAGACACTTATCTATATAATTGAATGAACACAATGGTTCTACATTGTTCTTTCTTGTCTACTTCAATGAGTGTTGTATAATACAACCAATAGCAATTATCCTACACGTTTATATGGAACGCCATAGCTGCCTTAAGGTCAATTTTTGATTATATGCAGTGATTATAGCATTATATGATGTTGTTACATCATTATATGCAGTTGAAAAATCATTATATGATGTGGTTAAATCATTATATGATGCTGTCAATTCATTATATGATGTTGTCAGATCATTATATGATGTTGTCAAATCATTATATGATGTTGTCAGATCATTATATGATGTTGTCAAATCATTATATGATGTTGTCAGATCATTATATGATGTTGTCAAATCATTATATGTGGTGGTCTAATTTTTATATGCAGTTGTGAAATCATTATACAATGAGGTTAAATGATTCTCTGGAGTGGTCCCATGATTATATGCAGATTTACATCATTATATGCAGTGGTTATCTCATTATATGATGTGGTATAATCATTATATGCAGTGATTATTTCATTATATGATGTGGTATAATCATTATATGATGTGGTATAACCATTATATGCAGTGGTTATATCATTATATGATGGGGTTTTATCATTATATGCAGTGATCACTTCATTATATGATGTGATAAAAACAACTTATATGAAGTTCGTCACACAAATATATAGCGATTAGCGATCACAGAATATACCGTCTTTTCAAAATGGCGGATACTGCAATGACAAAAGTTCTCAAAAAACTTCATTTAGAGACTGTTTACTCAAACTTTGAAAAGGAGAAGATAACACCAGACATTGTTGGAAAACTCTCCATGGCTGAACTGCAAACTTTGGGAATAACTAACAGTTCTGACATGATGAAGTTGCGTACTGAGTGTGTGAAGTATGGAAGTTGTAAACCAGGCAAAGTTACAGTGGATGGAGGGGCTCCTGAATATGACATTCCTAAATGCACACTTGAAAATCTTCTGGAAAATGGTTTTGAGATATCTGAAATAGCTAACCTTTTGTTGGTTTCGCAGAGAACAATATACCGACGAATGAACAAGTATTCTTTAAGTAAAATCGCTTTTAGTAATATAACAGATCAACAGCTTGATATGAGAGTGTTAAAAGCAAAGGCTGATTTTCCATTATGTGGTGAAAAAATGTTGAAACAAATCCTGGAACAAGAAGGACTGCAAATTCAAAGATGGCGAATCAGAGATTCTATACACCGAACAGACGAAACAGGAGTAGTGGAGCGGCGAAGGACAAGGCTCCACAGAAGAGTTTATAACGTCATGGGACCAAACCATTTGTGGCATATTGACACAAACCATAAACTAATCCGATGGCGATTTGTGATTGTGGGTGGTATTGATGGTTTTAGTAGAATGGTTATGTTCTTAAATTGTTCTGACAACAACAAGTCGGAAACTGTTCTCCAACATTTCTTAGGAGGTGTGAATGAGTATGGTGTACCTCTTCGAGTTCGCAGTGACAAAGGTCTAGAAAATGTTGGAGTAGCAGACTATATTTTAGCAAAAAGAGGACCTAATGGGATGATTACAGGCAAAAGCACACATAACCAAAGGATAGAAAGGCTGTGGCGTGACGTGTTTGAAGGTGTTCTTAGTTACTTTTACCACTTATTTTACCACATGGAGGATCTAGGAATCCTTGACTGCTTGAACAGCACGCATTTGCAAGCACTTCACTACATATATATGGCAGAAATTAACAGAAAGCTTGGTGTGTGGTCCAAAGCATGGAATTCACATAGAATTAGAACTGTAAAGTCCACCCCACAAGCTCTGTGGATGTCTGGACAAATACAGAACCCTGTAGGGATGGACATAGATCAAGACTTACATGAGGACTTAATATATGGTGACCTTTCTGACGTAGAAGAAAATGAAAGACCAATATTTCCTCCTCTTAACTCTGCCTTAATTGACCATTGCCAACAAATGTTGTCAGAAGAAATCTCAGTTCTGCAGTTTCAAAGAAATTTTGGCATTGAAGATTATATAACAGCTTTGAGAGTTATTCAAATGTTCAATGATTAAGGCCACAAATGCAACTATAATGTTTAAAATCGTGGATTTTTTTATCCTTTGAGTGAAAACTGGAATTTAGAAGAATCAAAAACATGCACCTGTGGCTGATAAAAAATTGGCTATTTAGCAATGCAGTGTTTTTATTTTCATGAAAATACTTACAAGAACCTTTGATACACATATGTACTGGTATCTTGGACATTGCATACTGACATTCATCATATTGTGATCAACGTTTATGTATACAATGGTAGCACATGCTCCAAGAAATTAAGGAAAAAATTGCTTAATCTTTGTTGAAAACTTTTTTTAATTAGACTGATGTGACTCCTCCATTGTAGAACTTTTCATTACCGCAGCTTTTACAAAACATTCCAAAATTTATCACACACTTCAAACATATCACATTTGAATTGTTGACATGCAGTACTTATAACCTCTAGTAATACAATTTTTGATAAAAATCTTGTTGGTCTGCATTTTGCTAAAAACTTTTTCCTACTTAGTGAATGTGCAGTGATTGTTATCACTGAAAAAATCTTAATTATTTTTTTGTGAAAATAGGCCTGCATTATAAGGTAGGAATACATGTACACAAATGGTAACCTTATTTTAAATGTTCTTTCAAAATGCAGGTGTAAGCCATACTCAAGTTCACTATACACATTAACTGCTTCTTCACTCCTATCAGTCATGCTCTTCATTATTATTTCTTTCTGTATGTGTAGAAGAAATAAAAAAAAAATCCTTTGTGGCTAAACACAGTGTTTGGCTTTGAAAAAAGAAATCTTTACACAAATTTGACTCTTTTGGCCACATAAATTCAAACATACTCCATTTCTAGACGCAAAAAAGTGACCTCATGGGCTTTCAACAAATCAAATTACACAAAACCATAATGAAGTCTTCAAGTACATGTTCCTATTTACAAAAATAGCACTAAGCATCTTTCAGAATGTGCAGTTAAAGTCAACTAGAGTTTCCAAGAAATGCATGTGTCACCTGCTATAGATTATCATTAAAGACAAATTAAACTAAATGGAAGTTATCTTTTCTTTAAATATATTTCCAGCATTATAGTTCAAGCCAAAAAAGACAGACAAAGGAACAGACAGACAAACAGACCTTGGGTAAAGTGATCCCTAATGCTCTAAGACGACAAAAGAATTCAATACAATCCATAAAATGTATTCATAAATGCGTAGTCATATAAGCGAAAAAGTTCCTCCTCCGAGGGTAAATGTACATCAGATGTTGGTCTTGGTAATCTCAGGGTATTGATGCATGTATTTGCAGTGGGTATAAAACCTGACTTAGACTGTGCTTCAACAAAATCTATAGATGGGTGTAGTGTGAAACCAAGCACAGGCTCTTCTGGTGTACCTGTTGTGAACTGCAAAACATGCTGTAGAGATACAGTTCCTCTTCTGCCACCTAAAAAGGGAATCATGATTGAAAATGCAGATGTTGCTAAAACAAAGTAGAAGACCATATTACTTACAGCTGTACTTTCAATTTTGTTAATTGATTTTTCAAGACAGTCTCCAAAAACTCTCCCCATTTAGCATGCTTTAGTATCTGATGTCAACCATCAGTCTGACTTAAGATAATCACTAATTCAAATATTAAAAAATAGTAAATGTTTTTATTGTTGTCTTCACAATACATTTGTTTTATTGAATGATGTTTGCTTAAAAACTAGTAACTTACTTGCAATTTCTCGTAGGTATTTCATAAAAGTTGCATATATGATATTTTCAAAACGTCTTGTATTGGACCCCTCCTCTGCAAACTTTGGATGCAGTAGTTGGATCAGAGCTTTTACTGTTATACTGGTGGTTGATGGTTGTAGTAAATATCTGAACATAGGCAACCTTACACCAACCTACAAATTTTAACTCGAATTGATCAATAAAAATCATTAACATATCAAAAAATGTACACAGTGCACCCCGGTATAGCTGGAGTCAGATATTAAAAAGATGGTATACCGTATACAGTCCCAGTGAATCCAGCCCAGCTCTCAAATTTGTGATGCACCTAGAACTGGCAGACACCTCTGAAAACACAAGACTGTGTAACTCCTCATCAAAAAACCGTGGGAGTTTTCCATTTTGAAGAATGCTCAAAGCTACAAATGTATATATATATATAGGGCAATGTGAGTTACATGAAAAAATATTTCACTTAAGGTCCATGTATGATTGAAAAAAATGTATGTAATAAAGTTTCACGTCAATTTTTTTTGTAATGAACTTACAAAGAATGCGTATAAAAATATTTTAGTTCATTTACCATTTCAAAAATGTATCTCAGAATATTTTACAATAATAGACTCAAAAGGAAGAAAATTTTACAGCGATAAACTTACCAAGAATTTTTCCAACTATTGTGTAGTCCTCAGCCAAATGCTCTCTAATACCATGATCAAAGTATTTTTCTTTGATCTCCATCAAGGCCAGCTGGAAGAACTCTTTTCTCGGACCACCATAGTCTGCCGCTACCTATAAACCATACATATGTATATTTATGTGCATTTAAAGACATACTTCAAGTTAAAAGGAATAGAGAATAAGACATACATTAAAATTCTTTGCTTAGTTTCTTGTGTTTAATTAGCTTTTTTAATTTATACACTGAATAGATTTCACATTAAAAAGATTTATATAATGAAATACTACGTAGTATGAAGTTGCATATAAGTTCATGCAAAAACATACCTCGCCATAAAATTGTACTTCTAGAGTGAACCTTAGATCATCTATTGCCTTTATCTCTTCAAACGCTGTTGTCAGTATATTAGATCTGTCCACACAGATGTAGTTAGTTTGGCCTTCGATAGGCTGGGAAGGATCATCAATGTCTAATTTCCGTCCGATGACCAGGACAGACTGTAAATATCGTAAAATATCCACAGGATCTTGTATTTGCTGTGCAGTACAATACTGAACTGCCCTAGTAGCTGTATCAATAATGCTTACTGGCTGAACATCTTCTGTGGACAAGTCTTCAGTATCATGATTAATATTTATTTCTCTGTCAGCCAAATTATTTGAGAAACTCGGTTCATCCATAAAGAATACTAATTCAGAGCTTGCAGAAATAGCAGCTGTTGTTTCCATATATGTAGTGGAATTTGTTGCAGGTTCCAGTAAAGGATCTGGCAAGTCATCTGTCTCCTCTGCATCTGGTGTGTTTATTTCTTGTTCATTTTTCTCATCTTTAGTTTCATTAGATTCTCCAACACAGGACTGACAATGTGCTCTTAGCTCTGCCATTGAAAATGAGTCTCCACATTGCTTGCATGTTTCGGTTGCCAGTGATTTGGTACTTTCCAATTTTTTCTTTTTAGATTCAGTTGAGAGATTCATTTGTATTGGTCTGATGTAAAGTTTACCTTGTGATCCAATGCAAGCCTTCAGATTTCTAACAGACCATTCAATGTCAATCAAAGTTAAAATTCTGCTGTTTGATTGACTTCTCATCAATTCAAATCCACCACAAGTCTTCAATTGAGGAAAGCCAAGACATTCATCGTTTTCGTCAGTTTCATCAGATGAAAGTTTTTGTATCACTTCTGTCTCTCCATCCATCAATCCAAATTTCATTTTTTTCAGGCCCAATCCTGCTTTTAACAAAAGTTCTTTTTCATCCGCAGTGGGGACTCTGGTACTGTTTTTATCAGATAAACACATCACTGAAACTGTCCAACCTCTGTATGAGCGTTTATTAACTTGCACACATTTATCTGGATCTGCAACATCCTTCCTCTTCCTACTAGTGCTAGATCTAGAAAATAGCAAATTTCTCTGTCTCCTTAAATGATCCACACCTAGTTCATTCTGTTCTGGTGCTGACGGTCTGCTTGTGGAAGGGGTTTGTTGATGTGACGAGCAATCGCGTTTTGTTAATTCAGTCACTTTTTCTCTCAGTCTTACCCGGTCTCCAATAGTTGTCACCCCGAGACGATTAAGCTCACCATCTGTCAAGCTCTGAATATCACTAATTTCTACTTTTTCCTCATGAAATCGGCCAATAAGATACTGTAATTTCAATTCTTCTAACACAGAATCAATGCTGGACATACTAGGAGAAGACATTTTACTGGATGATTGTACAAATGTGAAATAAAATCAAAGTTTGCTGAGTCTGGGAGTCTTTGTTTCACACGGCATTATTTAACTTATGGACTGGAGGTTCAACAAGTAGCTCTAAAACTTACCTTTCAGCAAAAATTTGAAGTAAGATTTCTTGTCTTTATTTAAGAAATTCATTTTTATTTTGATTATGATAGGTTAGACTTCTTAAAATCAGACCAATGGGACGTAAAACAATATACAACCAATCAAAATCTGACTCCACTCTAGACTCCATTCTAAAACTCCCTTCCTTGCCTCTAGCCCTTGAATTACATAGTGCCATTACATAAATGTCAACATGTTAACCCAGTTCTAGGAGACTCAGAGAGCTAAATTGGCTTACACCAAGATAAGGTTACAGGTACATTTCAATACATAGCCCTGAGGAACTCATTAATGTGTAGTATTCAAAAACTTATTAAATTAACAAATTGATAAGTTGGAATTTTTGGAATATTCCATACTTTGTCTACACAGACAATATCACAATATGAGAAAATTTAACATAAGCATTAGATTAAGTAAAGTCTGTATGCAACTATTTATCAAACTATGCTATAAATCAATTCGAGCGAATATGGGAAATGGGAAATATTAAACCTCATTAGCACGCCTAGAAGTGACTCAGTGACAGATATAGGTTAACACTGAGTTCTGAGAGAGTCGGAGAGGTAAATTGGCCTACATTCCTAAGACAATTTTAAATATCATATTGGGTTACAAGTACATTCCATTTCAACTTACTACCCTCAGTGGTAATGAATCATACAACAACATCATATAATAATACAACATCATATAATGATGTAACCACTGCATATAATGATTATACCACATCATATAATGATATTACCACTGCATATAATGATGTGACCACACCATATAATGATTATACCACATCATATAATGATATAACCACTGCATATAATGATGTGACCACACCATATAATGATTATACCACATCATATAATGATATAATCACATCATATAATGATATTTCCACATTATATAATGATATAAACACATCATATAATGATTATACCACATCATATAATAATATTACCACATTATATAATGATGTGAGCACTTCATATATTGATGCAATTACACCATATATTGGTTTAACCACATCATATAATTTTTATACCAATTCATATAATTATTTCACCACATCATATAGTGAATTTACCACCGCATATACTGTTTTAACAACATCATATAATGATATAACCACATCATATAATGATTTTACCACTGCATATAATGATTTAACCACGGCATATAATGATTTAACCACTGCATGTAATGATTTAACCACGGCATATAATGATTTAACCACGGAATATAATGATTTAACCACTGCATGTAATGATTTAACCACTGCATATAATTATTATACCACTGCATATAATCAAAGATTAACCTTAAGGCAGCTATGGCGTTCCATACGTTTATATAGGTTAAAAATAGTAGATTGCTATGAAGTGAAGAAAGACGAAACATCATTGGTATACACATGATGGACATCTAATACATGTACTCGCAAATTCATTTAATTTCCTATATGGAATCTGTTTAGTTCAGTTTTGGGACATGTCATCACTTTTCATATTACTTATATTACTATTATAGTAGACTGAAATTCACCGACTGCGTATGTCAGTCACGTCAACTCATGACAACTTATTGATTGATTTATTGTATGTTGTTTTACGTCCCATTCGAGAATTTTTCACTCATATGGAGACGTCACCAAATACCGGTGAAGGGCTTCAAATTTAGACCTTTACTCGGCACTCAGGGCCATTGAGCAGTGAGGTTCTTTATCGCGCCAACGCCTACCGTGACACGTGGCCTCGGTTTTTAAGGACTCATCCGAAGGACCTGCAAATTTCACTTCAAAGTGCCGAGCGCTTGGCGAAGGAACAGTTGCTATCTATTTTTTTATCGACTTAGGTCAGTCGCGGCCGTGATTCGAACACACGACCTTCCGATCACGGTCAACTTATCGAAGTAATGAAGTCATTTCGAAAGTCAATCGACACAGTCCGTCTCACAACGACTGATAAATTTATGGATAAGATAGGGTTGGGTTGGGTTATGCTTAGGGTTGGGTTAGGGTTAGGGTTAGGGTTATAGTTTCATTAAACTCTAACCAATAACAAGTAGCCCGTGATAGTTTTAGTCTGATTTTTTAAAAATCAATTTACTCCAGCATTCAAAGGGAAAGAAAAAAATGAGTTCAGTTAAAAGCATTTGGCGGAAATAAGCAATCTGTTATAATACTTAAATTAAATGGAAAACTCTTATATCTAAAATTGATGTAAAATTGCTGATATCAATTTATAAGGTATGATAAAAGTTAAGTTTTCCATGTAATGTTGATATCAAAATGAATTGCTTATTTCCACGAAATGTTTATTCTCACTTTCAAAACAGGTAATAAACCTCACTCGTATGATTTCTCTGCTAATTAAATGTATACTTTGCCGATGGCTGGTTATATTCTGTAGCAGAAAACATCAATGCAGAATGAATTATAAGTGTTCATTGCCGTCGGTGCAAATTTTTGACAGAATTACAATCTCCCAGTTGTATAAACTTTTACGGATTTGATCACCTGCCAATCCAACAAAAAGAGGATTTTCCTATTCACATTATATACTGACAAACTATAAAAATACACCGATATCCGTGATTTTCATTGGTTGGAATTTTGACGTGAGTGGCGTTTAACTTGGATAATGCTTTAGTATTCTACAACTGTGAGATGATAGGTGGAAGTGCATGCAGTACACATAGTGCTCAGCGAGTCAATGCCTTTTTTGTGGAGTTGACAGTTCAGTTTATTTCGCTCAAACCATACATGATAGTACATGAGAAACATATCTATTAAATCGTCAGAGGTACATATATCATCTCTACATAAATAAATATTGTACAACTGCTTGGAGAAAGGGCAAACATATAATAATAAAAAATATATTATGATAATAGTATATATAATCGTATTAACTTATCATTCAGTTTATTGAAATGTGTACGAATTCAGCTCTTTTCAATGGTATTAAACTTATTAACTTCTGTGAAATGGTAAATATTTTAGCAACCAGTTCTCAAAACTTTTTAAATGCCCCTCGTATAGTGGATTACTCAAAACATTTTAAAAAAATCATATGTAACCTCTGACATGTATAGACAAGGTGAAAACCTATTATAATTTCTTTTTACGTTATATACATTTATTTTAAAACTATTTTGAACGCTATCCTTTGCAAAATGATATTAAATGGGTCACGAGTCTCAATGAGAAATTAGTATTTGCAGAATAAGCTTAAACTATTAATACTTTTTATGGTGATAATATAGATTTATTGTCTGGCCATCCAGATGATTAACAAAGAGCATTAATTTAAAACTTGTTTTTCCAGATTATTGTGATCATTGCAAGCTCCAAGTAAATACAAACAAGACTAAAATACTCGTTTTTTCTGGAGAAAAAATTCCAAAAAAACATTTTCTTGTACAAAGGTGCAGCAATTGAAATTATGATAAATATTTAATCTAAATTTGTGTGGGATTACGTGGTTAAACTCTATTGTTAAAACATTGCTAAATTAATTTTCAAAAGAATAGAAATAACAGGATTTTAAAGGACAGTTTTGGATAAGAAATGTACCCAGGAAACTTTTGAAGGATTTAAAGATTATATTCACATCATTTAGAACGTGTAATCACAGAATTCAAATTGAAACTGTGTAATATACATTTAGACAGTCATGTATCTATTATGTGATAAAACTCGTGGTGATGAATTCCACTGTGTAATGGAATGCCAGTTTTATCTACATTTCGTAGAATACTTACTGATAAGAAATATTGTACTAACATAATTTAAGAGTCTTTTAATTTGTCTAGCACAGATATTGTTTCATTAGCAAGACTGTTTATATCTGTTTTAAAAAAAATACGACTGTTTTACCCAAAATAATATGATACTATATACTCCTTATAATTTTTGACTCTGATAGGTAAATATGTTTATATACCTCATGTACCATTGTATGCTATGAGAGGAAGAAATTAACAGCTGTTCAGAGATAATTCATTAATAAATTACACATGTAATTGAGATACAGCTTACGTACAAGAGAAGAGGTAAAATGTACTTTTCTTCGCAAACATACAGTTTAAAGACATGTTTGCTTCTTGTATTCGTACTTAGTATCTGCAATTAAACTTTATTAATTACCTGCTTCAATCTTTTACCAACACACACAAAAAAAATTCCAATTCTATCTAAGGAGATGTAATCGGGAACAATGCTGTATTATTGTATTTTTTTTTATCAATGATAAAATATAACTCTTAGTCTATAGATAGTGATACAAAAAGCAAGCACATCACATTGATATGACGTAAACAATAAAAAAAAAATAAAGTTTGATGATGTGGTATATATATATATATATATTTTTTGGCATTCTTTTAATTTCATTTAAGCAAAGGCCAATAGCCGAAAATTATATTTTGTTTTATCGCCTCAAGCTCTTTCTTGGAATTATCTAAAGATAATTACCTTATAAAAATAACAGTTTTGATAGCTGTTCGTCAATACAGTTGAAGAATGCTGGTTTTAAAGGCACAAACAAAATGCATAGATGAGCATGACATAACGTTAATTAAAAGAGGTAATTAACCATGCTTTTTTTTTTTTTATCCTAGATTCAGAATTATATATAGTATACTATTATATAAACATCACGATTTAAAAATGTTGTAAAAGAAATGTCAGCGTTTAAAGTCGTGTCAATTGGTATTTTTATTAGGGGAACTCTCTGGAATATGTGGAAAATATTTAGTTAGAGATCTAATTTTGATCAGAAATATTTGCTAAAAGTACATTCGTAAAAAAATTATTTCCTCTAAGCCGTAAATTACCTCCGTCATGCTTTTTTCAATGTGCACGTATCTTCCTGTTTTGAAATTTTTAGATTCATGTGGTTTTGTTCATCAGACATTTCTCAGCATATACCTCTACATTATAGAAAAGGGTTTTACCAATTAAATTGAAAATTTAAGCTTTAGAGGGCAGTGACAGCAAATTAAGTATGCACCATCAAATTTTAATCGATTAAAATCCAATGTCAATTAATAAATCAACTATTTTAAGAAAAATGGAAAGTTTCCTTGACATGCGGGAGCTCATTTAGATGCGAATGCTAAAAGAATGGCTAAATGTTCTGCAGGCTTCATACAAGAGGGAAAGGTGTCAGTAATATATATAAAATCTCATTTAATGCCTACATGTACATGTTTCTGATTCACTTGTAATTTTAAAAAAGACATATTTCATTCAAAAGGATATATATGTAGACAAAAAAGACTACTTTTGTAACTAGTATTTCATGAAAAAACGTTAAGATAGCGAACATTGATCGATCTCAAAATCTACAAACAATATATATATATATATATATATATATATATATATATATATATATATATATATATATATATATATATATATATATATATATATATATATATATATATATATATATATATTCTAACATATTTGTTTATCTTTTTGCTTGCTAATGTTAATAAAAGTTTGAAAAACTGGTGAAATGTAATCTGTAATTTAATTATGAACTATTATAAATTTAATTATTAAAATTTACTTTCGCAAAGTATTTGTAATTTAATTAATTATTTTTGTAAATGACAGTGTATATTTCTTTTTAATGTATAAGATATTACTAGAAACTTTCGGATAAAACATGCATTTAAATAAAATGAAGAGAAATGAACTATTTGATCTGATTTACTATAAAGAATGATTATTTTCTAAGTAGATCAGATGAACTTAATTACATAAGATATATAAGACGAACGCCCAAGATCACCATTCATAGGCCGTATGTGAAAAGTGCACATCTGTTACTATATAAGAAAGAATTACTACGGAATTAGGACTTTAAATAGTGGACAATGGAATACTCTTAATGCACTGAATACCCTTGTTGTACTCAGTATTTGTTAATCTTCATTGACATAATTTCACAACAGAAAGATTGTTATCCACATTGTAGTCAGTACAAGATCTAAAGCATAAGCAAAGACCATATAGTAACGATTATAAACCTGTTTTTAGTGAGTCATACGAACTGTAAAAAACTTAGAAAGAGATGTTCATTTATTTGGTGAAAAATCAAATTTTTTTTTAAAATCATTAAACATTTTACTAGTTCAATAAAACGATTTTTCCACAGTACCTGTCACCGTTCAGCTCTGTCATGAGCTATATACTCGTTAGGTACATGTATGAACTGATCCTTAGACACAAATTGGAAAGGAAAATGGTGATTAAACTCTAAGTCCATTTGATAAAAAAATATTTGAAATGAATCGCATAAGAGTGAATTGTGAAGATAACGAAAAATAAAATTTCTCATGAGTCTAATTAAACAATTATACAAATTGTGAGCAGAGCAGACGGACCTTCGAAAACATCAGAGGTCGGATCATGTGGCAAGGATGAGTAAGCTTCCCCTGTCAACCAGTCACACCCACTGTTTGTCCCTTGTCATGATCAGGTAAAGGAGAAATCTGTAGACAAATCAACATGGAAATGATAGCGTAACAATTATAAAAATCCAATGATACAAACAAAAAAGTAATAAACTCATCATACATATATTTGTTGAAAACATGAGGGTGCATGTTTTTCTGTTTCACGTGCGAAAACAAAATTTCTGATCTGAACGATATAATCTACGTATCATAAGGGTATACTATGTTTATATTCCATACTAAGGTGGCTGTCCTACAGTATAAAGGGTTTATAGTTGTCGTGACCATTCAATGCATCCTTCCGAAGAAATTAAGCGGAATGCATATACATGTAATTGATATGGAAGAGCAAATTTTGTTTTTTCTTAAGCAATGAATATATTTAATTCTTGCAAGTATTCTACTTGCAGAATTAAAATATAATGTAAAAGCTCTCATCTTTTGCAGATGATTTTTGCATGGTTATAATAAATTTCATCATATTATTCTTGAAAATATTAGATACAGCACAAAAGACATTTTAGGAAAAAAGTAACAGGTCTTGCTAGAGCAATACAGTGGAAAAGACATGAAAAGTCTGAAGAACTGAAGGATATTTAAAACTGTGAAAACAATTGACAGGTTTGGAATCAGGTTTTCACGCCACTGTCACTTAACGTCTAGAAACTTCAAGTGGTTGCTCTGTAAATACCATGACAGCAGAGTAAAAATCAGTCCACACTATGCACCTTTATATGTTCATGTAAACAGAACACCTTAATATGCATTGTAGCGCACCGAGCAGGTTGACGCCATGTTTATTATACTGAATATATTCAAACATACAAACAAAGCAGTTTTGATATAACATTAGGCCCACATACTAAAAGGCAAAAACACAAAAAGCGAATAAATAATAATGCAATAAAATTTAAAGCCTCCTCCGCCGCCCAGGAAAAAACATAGATAAAAACAAATATTTTGAAGAAACTATGGAAACCTGTGTGTCTGCGGCAAATTGCAGAGTAAGCGAAAAAGTGGAGTGGCGGACCCTCACTCATGTTTTAAACATCCAAAAAATTTATACCAAAATTTATGAAAATATAAATTTTACTATTGTATTTATAAAAAAAAATAAAAATAAAAAACACGACTTGCTCGGGATAGCGTGCGCTAGAAAGTGAACTCTTACTAACCACCCGTAAATACAATCGAATATGTTTTCTCAATACCGACATTTCATTGGCTGAAACCTACATAACAATTTCACCTTAGTAACACCACACTTTCGTATTCGTTTACATGTCGTCAGGACAATTATTTTTCGCTATACTTCGTAACGCGAAAAAATATAATTATAAATTTTCAAAATTAAAGTGAAGTCAATAACAATTTCATCAAATATACGTCATTCTTCAAAATATTCACTAAATTTCCCGTAAATTACAGAGTCCGAGAATTTTTCTAACAACCCTCGTATATATATATATATATATATATATATATATATATATATATATATATATATATATATATATATATATATATATATATATATATGTTACATTTTTCAACAGTGAAATACTGTGATTTATTCATTGAATAAAAGTGATATTCTCTCACAGCGTGAAAGGATACATGTACATAAGTGGTATTCTCTCACAGTGTGAAAGGATATCAAAGTAAGTAAAATATAATTTCTGGTATGTAATAAGATTGAAATAGTAACTAAACCATCTTGACAGAGACTAAAATTGCCAATTTCTTCCCAAATATGTTGCTAAAATCCATGTTACAATGTCTTGTCATCTTACAACTGCTAAGCCATGACGTCTCAACTGCTCAACTATGAGAGGCAAAGGGAAAATCAAAGTAAATGTAATAAATAGAAAATTCAATGTTTTGTAGTTGGATATGGAATTTATTTCACGAGCGGGACAGGATTTTTTGATATTTTCACTCGTGCTTCGCACGAGTGAAAATATCAAAAAATCCTGTCCCGCTCGTGAAATAAATTCCATATCCAACTACAAAACATTGATTATCCTCTCTCTCTCTCTCTCTCTCTCTATATATATATATATATATATATATATGTGTGTGTGTGTGAATTCGAAATTCACATTTATTCTACACAATGCAAACCTTAATTTTTTTTTTCGCAAAAATCCCTGAAGGTTATTTTTTTCAATTATACTTAATTTCTTCTTCCCAAGTAATATTAATATCACAGTAATTCACTGTATAATAAAAGTTTTATTTTGGACTTTGCTATTTTGCTTTTCAATTTATTGTTTCCATCATTTATTCAGGATATCATGTTTAACGAAGATAATTGTTTAAGGAGGGTATTTATCTGTTTTCCAAATTGACTGTGTTTTCACAATGAGTTTGA
Source organism: Saccostrea echinata (assembly GCF_033153115.1). Lineage (NCBI taxonomy): Eukaryota > Metazoa > Mollusca > Bivalvia > Ostreida > Ostreidae > Saccostrea > Saccostrea echinata. Next base: position 5,386,152 of record NW_026889757.1, on the reverse strand, counting down.
GGAGGTAATAAAATAAACTCATCATACATTATACGTTGACAACATGAGGATGCACTTTTCCTGTTTCACGTGCGAATACAAAATTCTTATTTGAAAGATATAACCCACGCATCATAAGGATGTATTACATTTGTTTACATTCTACATTAAGGTGGTTGTCTTGTAATACTTAGGGTTATAGTTATCTTTACCATTCAAAACATCCTTCTTTTCACATATTATAATTCGTATTTGTGTTAATGAAAGGACTGCTTTTGCCCAAATATATGTATTTAATAATTGTGTTCTATTGTGGAGCAATTTGGAAGGGTTTTAATATATGTGAAAGGCTCTCAACATCTGCTGATGAGTTTAGCATAATTGATATAGATTCCACCATAATTATTCTGGAATATATGTCTTAAAAAAAGGACACGAAAAGCATTGATCAAGATTTAATTATCAATTACGTAAACCATATAAAGATATAAAAAAAAATGTGGTATTTTTTTTTTGTCACAAAGATGTCCATAATGAATATAAACAAAAACAAGATTTTGAAATTTATTTTCATAAAATGGAACTCATTATTTTTCTCAAATATCGTTAATGATTAAATTGTAACGAGTATTTTCGCATAATAACATACTTTCTTCCTTCAAAGTGATGCTTACGTATTAAACCCAAATGCAGAAAGCATAATCAAAAATCATAATTAAATGGTTTACAGTGGAAATACACTTAGCTGTAACGGACACTTATTTTCATTAATTAGGAAAGCATGTTAAACATCGCGTAATGTAGTAAGTCGCATGAAGAAGTTGATTTTGAATCAGTCATTTTAATAAAATGCTATCAATAAGAAAAATGCTTTTTAGTAAGTTAAGATATATCCAAAAAGGTGTATGTAAGTGTAAAATTCGAAAAATGATTGTTTAAATTTCATATAAGGATATAAAACTTTAGTTTTATATCTTAAAGTGCAATCTACGTCAGACTTTGTGGATATATACTAGAATCAAACTACAGTATCCGTTTAGTCTCGCTATAATGCTTTATCTACCGGTGGTCATATTTACACATTTTTTCAAAATGTGTATGAAGGTCCTCCAATGAATGTGCTCACGTTTCTTTAATGTGGAAAAGACCTTGACGACATCCATACTGTGTAACATTCTACAGCTTAAGCCTAATAATAACTCAGTTGAAATACATGGCTAACTGTCATTTTATACTAATTGTCATCCATGCATTAATAAGTTAAGCATTTATTTTAGTAGCGAAAACGTGTATGTGTTTAACAGTATTAAAATGCTAATATTTCTGATACAATTTCAAAATGAAATTGAAAATTACCATATGCTTTAAATTTACTTCATGCAGTGTCAATGACGGTTTGAGCTCGATATAACCATATTTGGCCTGCAGCATTAATCAGGAACTCCTGAAGATATGAAGTGTTTAATTACCAAATAATGTCTTTATCATTAAAATATAAGAATATGATGCGCAATCAGATGTGGTAACGCCCTTCTAAAAATATTGGACACACACTTCTTTTCTGTCCCATACATGATTTGTAAATACTTTATTATGGTTAGCCAAACCACAAATGTAGCTACACCAAATGAGCCATTAAAGGTACGTTTCGTGCTTTAATCACCTGTGTATCGTCAGCGGGGGAGTAAAATTGTTTGCAGCTATTTGTTTTTAATCTTGGGGTTTGTTTCCCACGATAACCTGCGTTTTCAATATACCGGTATTTATATAAGGAAAAATTGGGGTCATTTGAGGTTTTTGGTTAAATTCAATTTGCATCAACTACTTAAAAGTCCAGAAGAAATTCGATAGTTATATATAAGAGTACATTTCGAATTACTTCTTGCAAAGACATTATCGAACAGATACAGTGTATATTGTTTTTGTTCATGTATCATACATGTATTTTACTACATTTTCCATAAAAAAAGAATTCGTATTCAATTCATTGCTTTTACATAAGGATAGTGGTCCGTGTTTTGGCCTGTTCACGATTCGTGTTTTTTTCTCAGGATTTGTGAAATTGATCACTGTTCTTTAACTTCACCTTTTTCATGGAATTTTTCAACTTTCTGATGTAATGAATTATCTCAAGCATGTAAGAATGTCTTTTAAAGCTCGGACGAAAAGTATCTTAATAAAAAGGATAGTCCTAAAAGCAGTTGCTACATGTAAACAGTGTTTTATAGCTCTAGTATTTGAAAGCAAAAATTATATGTTGAATTAAAATACATCTGATATCTGACACGTTTGGTCTTTCAAGCAAATGTAAAATATATCCAGTCTTTATACCAATTATATCAGTAATATTGCTGTATGTTAGGTGGGTTTTAAAATTTTCCCCCTAATTTAAAATGAGTGTAATAAAACTTTTGAGTATTTTTATATTTTATTATTATTTGATCAACTATTCCTTCTTCATAGCAGTGAGAGTCAACAAAGGTTCACTTGTGACTATATTTCATTTCTGTATTTTTCAATTACTGACCATTTTATTTTTTGTTAATTCAAAAAAAAAAATATATGTTGCAATTTGTAAAGTTCGATAATGCCACTAACGAGTAAAATAATAATGATGTCTAGAAGACTAGAACTGAATAATATTTCATTTGCTAAAACCATTCTAACGTTAGAGAGAACAATCCAGTTCAAAGCATTAAATACATGTATCTAATGCCCTTGCTCACTTTAATTCCAATTCAACGTAAGTTACTGCGAATTAAATTTGAATCGTGTTTACATGGAGAATTTAATGCAAATTTATTTAATTCGAATTAATGTACTGCACAGCAAATTGCTTTGCATTAACTTCATGTGAACATTAAGCGAAACTTATTCGAATTAGATTTTAACGCATGCAAAAAAAAAAAAAACAAAAAAAAAAAACAAACAAACAAACAAACAAACAAACAAAAAACAAAAAAACAGTAAAAAAGAAAGAAAGAATTATGCCGCATATTAGTGGTCAGATATAAGTTATATATATGCTATTTTTGAGTGAAAAAAAAAGAAAAATTAAGCTTATCACTAAAAATGTATACAGAAACTGTGACATTACTTAGTATCTCCTCTGCGTAAGGTGTCTTAGATTTAGATGTCAGAAAATTAATCTCTCTTTCTCTTTCATCAGATAAAAATCACAGCTTTCACAGTGTCTTATTATACAGACAGATGCTGATGTAGTGAGCACTTTTATAAATAAAAGTGTGACTGCTGATATTCACAATATTTTTTTTATTTGTCACAATCAAATGGAGCAAAGAATAAACACTATTAGCAATATTATCACTTAGTACAAAATTCAGAGAAGACTGTAGAATAAAAAGAATATGGAAGGATAAATTGGAAAGAAAAACGTTTTTTTTAATTAGTTTTTATTATTTACAAGTATGCTGCATACCTAGCGTTTACTCTTCACACTTTTTAATGTATCCTCAGTTGCACATACTGGATATGTTGTCTCTTATACTATGCGAAGGACCTGAGCTATTTTCCAAAGAAGACCTATGTATTTGTAATTTGTTACCCTTATGCTAGTTAATAAGCATGACATTTACTTTTACTTTCATCATATAAAGATAATAAATCTCTCCAGAATAAAGAATTATGAACTTGCTTAAACAAATGGTGGCCGGATGTTAACATCCTGGTATGCCTCACACGAATGCTTTTTGAAAAGTTGTGAAAAAAACAGTATTGAAAATGACATTCCAGGTTAATTCTTGCATACAATTTTGTTTAATAAGATTAATGTGGAAAGCTTTACTTGTTTGAAATAGAAACCGCATGTTCTGTCAAGGAGCATTGCAGACAGTTCTGTTTGAGACCGTGCATAGAATTTGACTTATGGGGAAAATATGAGTAATTTCAATCATATGTAGAGAATATTCAAGAAAGAAGACATTAAGTTAGCATTTGGATAAAATTGCATCTATATGGCTACGTGACAAAACTCCATTAAGCACAAAGGGGAAAAGTTAAAGCTGTCTTGTATTCATCAACAGCTAGAAATTAGAAAGTTAATGTCAATTTCTCTAGAAATATTCGATTACTGCATCTGAATCACGAACGCCACATTGTGTTCACTAATGTTAAACTCCGTACAAGTTTCTTATAGTTTATCATAAGTTATATATTAACAAATGAGTACCGGTCCTTCGGATGAGACCGTATAAACCGAGTCCCTTGTCGCAGAAGATGCTGGCACGAAAAAGATCCCTCACTGCTCAATGGCCCTAAGTATTTCTCATAAATCTTTAGCTTTATGATACAATTATCTTAAAAGAAACACATGATATTGACTCACTATGTAACTTTAATAATGAATTATATTTCACTGCGTAGAGGATTCTTCACCAATACAGTAATATTCATCTTTCATTCTTCTATATGGGTGTAACGTACTGTACATGCATTCTAGTTAAAATTCCAAAAGTGGCAATAGAGTAGACAATTTCATGAAAAAGTTTCAGAATTTTTATAGTAAAACTTAATTTGAACAAAGAAAATATTACTACATCCTAAAAGACTTTCTAAAATACATAATCAAAAGAAATTATACTTTTTATGTTTTAAAATGGTTTCAAGGATATAAATGATTAGATCTAAACCTTGATTAAGTTTCTTCTCTTGTACATGTGAAAGGAATTGGCTTTTTGATTGTTATTTTACATATTTTTTTTTTCAATTCTGGTTTGAAAAGTTTTAATATGAAAGAAATGTGAAACAGTAAATTCCCTCAATATACTTTTTGTCCATATGTCATTTCTTTAAATCTAAGCTAAAAATGAATTTTGATATGCAAGTTATCTTCCAAAAAATACTAGATTTTGAAGCGATCCTATTTTACCTTATTTTGTTGAACTCCTGACATCTAATATGTACTTTATCAAAAATTGTTTTAAAAATTATAACACACAATAACTCATTCAAAGTTTGTAAATCAGTTCGTCGTTTGATAATTTTTATCATTAAAGGCAAGTTTTTCATATTTTCTAGACTTCAAAATATGATTATTTGCTTGTGTAATATATTTAAAAATATATGTTTAGTGATGAAAATTATTCTGTGAATTGACTGTAAAATATCCAAACAATATCTGTAATTTGTTGATAGACATAACGCTTTGAACTACAAATAGTATCAAACATTTTCTGCAATTTATTTATAGTAAAGATAGATGAAGTTCCTTGATAATTATAAAACAGTGTAGTTGCACTCCTGACTTCAGTAAAATTTTACATTAAAACCATAGAACACAACAAATCATAAAGTGTTGGCAACATCAGGTCGTAACAAAATTATGCAATATTTATAGCCTAATACTGGTACTTCATGGTTAAAACACGTAAAAGTTTATTAGTTTTTAAAATTGGCTTTATATCTTGAATTATTCCCTATTTATGTCAAAAAATCTCGCTAAAAATATATTTAGAAGATAAAAGTATATTTTATAAAATATTTTCGTTCAAGGGACAAACACTCTAGGTAATTGAGGTCAACCAGAAACATTCTACTCATTGATTTTTTCTTTTTATCTGATTATATTTGATCAGCAATAATTCTAACATTTTTGTTGCACTCCTGACCAAGAACATGTTCGTCTTTAAAGTAGAATTGTGAGGTAAAAATTACATCAGAATGTTTTCTGTTGTTTCAGTGAAGTTGAGGTAGAATTACTTGAATTTTATAACAATTTTTCAGTGGGTTTTTTTATTCATAAGAAAATTCAAAGTAAAGATAAAAACACATCTGGATTGATAAAACTGAAAAATAGACATATTTTTTAATAATAAAATTTTGAATAATTATATACTAAATCGTTCGAATAGATCAATATTGATTAAAGAATATTTATTACTATGAATAGGAGTCTTTTCATCATATAACTTGGATCTTTAAAAAAAATGTTGCACTCCTGATCACATGAATATAGATCTGAAACACACACAGACCCTGTAATTGATAGATCTATTTGGTAAAAATGTTCCGTGTGTCTTTATTTAAAAAAAAAAAGAATCACATACTGATGAAAGTTTTTCCAAGCTGCGGAACAAAACTTCAAATGTTGCACTCTTGACATAATTGGGTATGCACAGATACTTGACTCTCATATATCGTATGCTGCTTGTGATTTATATAACATTTTTAAGTATTAAATCGAATATCAGTTATTGTTTTACACTTTGAAAATTCTTGACTTCATTGTCATACAGATTTTTAAAATTGACGTTTTTTGGCAACACTACATTTTTTTCTGTCGTACTCCTGACATGGTATAATATTTTTTTCAGCACCAGCCATGACCACAACTTGATCAAACAAAAGTTGCTAAAATCTACATTTAAATTTCAATACTTTGAAGATTATCAGGAAAGTCTTTATTTCCAACATAAATCATTATTATTAATTTTACAGATCTTAAAAAAATATTGAATTTTCAAAATGTCACAAAAAGGTTTTGCACTCCTGACATTTTAACATTATTTTTGGGCATAACATTTTTTGTAAGATAATAACATGTATAGAAATCGTCAACAATTTATATAAACATGTATTACAGTTAATATTCAATGTTAAGAGGCGAAATGAAAACCATCCGGGTAACCGGGTATTCGATCGAAAAGGGAAGCGAGTAATCTATTACTAAAAAGCTTCAGATTTGACAACACTATATATCAACTCGATATATCCCTGTGAACTCAAACTAAAAGACATATCTCTTCAAATTTGTTTATCTTAATGATTAAATACTTCGATAGCCAATTAACAACAAGTATATGGCAAACGGGATGACTTCAACTTTTCCAACGTCAACTTTCCAAATTTATGTAGCAATATTCCACAGTCACCTGTATATGGTGATTATGTCTCCCAGCTAATTCAATGGAGCATGTTCTGAGTACAATCAATCTTTAAACACAGGCTGACTACTGACAAATAAGTTGATGTTACATGATTTTTTTACTAGCTTGTTCAAAGTCAGCCTTTTGCAAATTCGTTGGTCTTTATAATGATGTCCTTCTTTGCAAATACAGCCTATCATTGAGTTGTATTTTGACTTACATGTTTCTCACCAGTTGTTAGGCCATTGTGTTATACCATTTTAACACGGATTACCCCGTCTTCCTCGTCAATACAGAGGGCTCACAGCAGATTGAAAGGGGATGTTTACTCCTCCTAGGCAGCTGATCCCACCTCTGGAGTTTCCAGTGGTTCGTGTTTTTGCACTGTTTTCGATTCATATTCTTCATTGATGACTGTTCGTTAACTTCACCTTTTACATTATTTTTTTCTCCTGGATATTTTCCCTTAATTTGTTTGTATATTTATATTTCCATCATTATGAATTCACTTCTTTTTAGAGTAGAAGAGAAGTCCAAAGTAATATTTATATGATGCATGTAAAATATCTTTAAACTTTTCTGTATTGTGCGATATAGGCGTACAAGTTATGGTAAATATAAAAAAAAATGTGAAAAGATAAAAAAAAAAGTCAGAAAGAATGTTTTAGATTTTATTACTTCATTCTGTAAACCAAATTAATAACCAATCACTTCAAGTGCAAATGAAATTATGAAATAGTGACGACATGTTTATAAAGTGTTCAGAGCTAGGTGCTTGTAGGTTCGAACAAGAAAAAAAAAAAAAAAACCTTGATAAACTGATATACAGAAATTATTATTTTGCAAAAACTAGTTTTCCTTTTTAAGTACCTCTTTACTGCGTAACATTACTTTAAAGGGATTATTTTTAAAGCGTATACAATGTTCATAATAATACTAACGTCAAAGATAATTAAATATAAGTAAGAAATGAATAGTACACAGCTGATAGTAAACAATGTGTCAAGGCATGTCGTCTGGAAACAGGACTTTAATAATCCACAACAGGAAATCGTGGATAATGGGTAAGGTCAGTGCACCGAGTAAAGTAATGTACTCGGTGTTTTAGGGATACAAATCCTATCATGGCAATCCTTTAAAAAAATATTTCTTCAATTTCACAATGTACCTAGCATAATATCTGTAGCAATATCATAACACAGTGTAATAATTCTGATATACATGTACATATATATGAGAATAGATTATTTTTTTTATTTGCCCTTTTGTTCGAGTAAACATTTTTTGGTCTAAAATCTGTATTTAAACATGAGCTCTTTATGCTTCTGAGGTTTTCTTTGAATAACATCTGCAAGAGCAATTTGCTTTTCCTAAACCTATAATATCCTTGGTTAGGCCTATATTTGTTTAAATGACAGCATTTATTTTATGTATTTGTTCCATGTATACATGTTTACATTTACGAAGAATTGTGAATCATTAAGCCATTGATATGTAAGCAAAGATTTTCAAAATAAGCATCCAAAAAATTACGAATTTGATCGTCAGTGTTGAGTGCTGAGTAAAAACTTCCGTGTGAAATATAATACATTTATTCAGATACTTGAGTTTCTCATTGACAATATCTATGTGAAATATGTTGAGATAACGAACAGTATTCAAGCTCAAAAGTCCAATAAACATTACAAAATAGGGGTTGAGCAAACACGGACCTCTAGAATATCTCTATGGGGAGTGAGCATCCCCTGCTGACCGGTCACACCCGTCGTGTGCTCCTTGTCATGATCGGGAAATAACGGAAAAATCTGTCGACAAATCAGTGTGTAAATAATGGCCTAACAATTAGTATGAAAAAAGTCAGTCAGGATTTGACTTAATGAAAGATTGTATTTGCTGACAAGGTCATTGTATCGACCGTAGAACTTACGAAATGATGACTTTAAACGAGACTGCTGATATTCTTGTTTCATCAACTTGTTTGTCAATAATTTACTTCGTTTTGGAATTGTTCATACGTAGAGAATGCTCTTGCGTATCGAATCAACTGAGAGATATAAACCCCGTATGCAGGTGATAAGGGTATATTGCTGCACAAGTAAGGGAAGTTGACGGTTGAAAAGTTAAAGTCATCACGTTTGTCATAAAGTTTTGTTGTTAGATTACCATTAACGCCTTTTTCTAATAAAATATCCAAATATAAAACAGATGTTTCAGACTCTTTGGTATCTTTTATCTCAAGCTCACCGGAATATATCGTGTCGAAATAAGGATGGAAATAACCATTGTTAATTGACAATACGTCGTCGATATATCTAAATGTCGAGTTGAACGCCACAGCAAGTGTTTTCTTCTTTTACACGTAAAAGATTTTGAACAAATTCTGCTTCATATGAATTCAAAAATAGGTCTTGGTACCCATGGTAGTTCCAATAGTTTGTTAGAAGACCTGGTCTCCAAAAACCACATAGATATTGTCAATTAGAAACTCGAGCATCTTTTTAATGCCATCTTCAGAGTACTTGTGTAGTTTTCGGAGATCAGGTCTTCGAACAATCTGTTGGAATTCCCATAGATACTAATTGCACCCCCTTATTAGCAGACCTATTTCTGTTTTCATATTAAGCAGATTTTATTTTAAAAAACTTCTACATGAAAAAAGAAGCATCTTGCTATCGCATTCAATTTGACATTTAGATATATATTGTCGCCCGCGTGGCGCAGTGGTTAGAGCGTCTGCTCTAGAGTCGCGTAAGGAGTTGATCCTTCCGTCGCGGGTTCGAATCCCACTGTGGGACGTGGAGACCGGTCCTTCGGATGAGACCGTATAAACCGAGGTCCCGTGTCGCAGTAGGTGCTGGCACGAAAAAGATCCCTCACTGCTCAATGGCCGTAAGTGCCGAGTATAGGACAAAATTTGCAGCTCTCCACCGGCAAGTGGTGGCGTCTGCATATGAGTGAAAATTCTCGAGAGGGACGTTAAACAACATACAAACAAACAAACAAAAAACATTTAGATATATTTCAGCTCTTCAATTTTTTTAATTCAAATATTTCGGATTTCTAACGTTTCATGCATGAGCATCTCTGAAGAGACATAATTTGTCGAAATGCGCATCTGGTGCATCAAAATTGGCACCGTATATGATTTACATATATCAATGACGTTTTATAAATTAACCAAATTCGCTGATTCAATATATATTATTGAACTCAACACCACGAAGTATGACACCTCTGTTTCATATTTGGATGTTTTATAGGAGAAAGACATTCTTGGCAAACTAACAACTACACTTTATGGTAAAGATTATGACTTCAACTTTTATATTGCTATCTTCCCTTATTTATTTAGCAATATACCATTATCACCTGCATTTGGAGTTTATGTCTCCAAGTTGATGCGATAGGCAAGAGCTCTTTCTACGTATGAACTATTTTTTAAGCGAGGCAGGCTATTGAGAGAAGTAAGTTTGTGATACAGGGATAACAACAATCTCGTTTAAAGTCAACTTTTCGCAAATTCTATATGCAATGATCTTGTTTGCAAATGCAAATTGTCCTTAATGTTAACCGACGTCATTTATACAAATTGTTAGGCCATTATTATTACCCTGCATTGTCTACTGTTTTTCTGCTTACGATTTGTGTTGTTTAAATGGACTTCTGAGAATAATCCTGTTCACTATCTTCTCACTTTATAAAGATGTATGAAAATCAAAGTAAAACATATTCATATAAAAAATTATTAATGACATGGATTTACATTCTTATTAAATCGTTTTTGATAGCCCAGCATGCTTGAATTGAGGAATATTATCTCAAACTACCGAATCACATTCTTCATTGATATTTATATATTTATGTTAACTATTTTATGCAACGATATACTTGAAATGTTGGAATGCAGAGCAAAAAGCAAAAAGAGCATTAGGAAGTAAATTGCTAAATCAATTCCAATAGGACTAATAGTTCAAATCATAAAGAAGCATATGCAATTGTTAGTTTCTTTTTTTTCTTTTCTTTTCTTTTTTTTTTTTAAATTCTCATATTATTTTTTTTTTTCACTGTAGTTTTCAATTATGATTGAAAATGATTATGTGAGATAAAAAACAGTTATAAAATTTTGCCATAACATTATTATCAATTATTCTTTGTAATTAAGGAACAAGATGAATCATAATGAAAGCAAACTATTATCATTATAAATATTGACATATTTTGTTGATGTTGACATATTTTGTTGATGTTGACATATTTACATATTTTGTTGATGTTGACATATTCACATATTTTGTTGGTTAACAACAATGTCTGGCAGGAAATTACACATGATATCAATAATTCATTTAATGGAATTTAATTGCATTCATTCGAAAACTTCTACACAAGAAGTGAAATCTTACTATGGACAAATTAGACTTTTAGATAAATCAACGATGTTTAATCAATTATTATTCATTTTTATTCATATGTCAACTCGATATATCATATCCATTGAACTCGGGAAAAAAACACCACAGAGTTTGTCACATCTGTTTCATATTTGGATGTTTTACTGAACAAAGATAGAAAAAATCTATGGTTCGTTATACCACTCTTTTCATACCTGACCATTACAGAGGGCTAACAGCGGGTGTAACCAGTCGACCAAGGATAATTCCTCCTCCTAGACAACTGATCCCACTATAGTGTTTCCATTTTGACCATCTCTCCATCTGTACATGTAATCTTATAGAATATTTATGAATTTGATCAGTGATCGTTATCTTCCCCTTCACATTTCAAACTACATAATGTACCCTCAAGTTTTCCAAAATGTTGAGAACAGCTGAAAAATATTTTGATTTTTTATTAACAAATATTTAACCATTAATATTTTTATGTTTAGAATCACCATAATAAAAAATAAGCAAGATGCAGAAAAAATAGTTTTGAAGAAGCAAGAGAAAGTTTAAGGACCCCTCTATAAACCAATGAAAAATCTTTTGGGGGTTTGAGAAAATCATATCATACGAAGATATTAATATGGAGTTTATCTATTTGATTGTCAACATAGGATACCTGCCATTTATCCCCAGGAAAAACATTCATATTCAATGAAGTGTTGGTGAACTGAAATCACTGTTGCTTACTTAAATGGGAAAATGCATGCAAATAAAGTGTTCAGTGAATTCACCTAGGCCAAATAAAATGTTTAGAATGCTTGAATTGATTACAATTTGATAACAAACTTTAAGTTTTATTTATTTCATTTTATATCCATTGCAGATCACCCTAACTGCATAAAAATACCATGGAAATAGAACTCTTTAGTGTGCGGTGTTTTGAGGGTTCTTAATGTAATACATTTTGATTATTTTCATATATTTAAAAAAATAATCTAAGTTTAAATCAGATTTCTTAAGTCGACGCAGTAAAAATTCTACGAATGAAGAGTTTACACTACGGATAGAAGTCTGATTTTAATTAGATTGTTAAAAAAATTGAATTGAACTACGTGTATGTATTACATGCATATAATGTTTAATTTAGAGTTAATGCATTAATTACAGGAGTTTAAAGTTGTCTTTTTTCCAAATTCAAACCTCATTAATTCATGAAACAACCCTTTTAGCTAGTTTGTAATAGATACTATAGTATATTGCAATAACATACAAAATATACCATTCTATATATATCCATATACAAAATTGACTTCAATGATCACATACAAACAAATATGTGACATACAACCTCCCCCAAATTCATAAATGAGGAACTGAATTTGCCAAATCTTATTTAAGCTATTCTCAAAATTTTGAAACTCTAAAAATGAATTACAATATCTTTATTTTTAAAACAAAACTGAAGTCTATAGTACATGTGTATACAGTGTACATCACGTCAGTGTGTCTGTCAGACAAAAGATTTTATCTTCCGAGAGAATAAAACGATAAGCATTCACAACATCAAATGTGTCTAGCACCTCTTTCTTTATTTTATTTTATTATTATTTTTTTTTTTTTTTGCTGTTGAGAAAACAGGTTGATAACGTTATTATAAGTATCCGTAAGAGTACTGCTTGAAGAAATGATTTTTTTTTTCGTTTATATCTTTTGTCCTGTTTTTTTAATGCTGAAAACTTCTTATTTAGCACTTTGGTTTGAAAATTTGGTGTCAAATTTTGCCAACTTTTGTGATATAAGGTCTATTCACTTCTTGAACCTTGAAACGTCTTTACAAATGCAACTTCTGATTAAAGAAATTGTCTTTTTATTTGCTTGTTTTATTTACCGTCATGTTGCTTATAATGGAGAATTGTGGATGTGTTTTTGAAGAGAAAAAAAAAAAAAAAAAAAAAAAAAAGACATCAACCAGGTGGAAACCATTTCTTAGTAATTGTTTTCAAAATTATGTCCGTGATGAAAAATTATTTGACCAAATGAAAAAAAAAGATTGTTCATCTTTCTTTTTTCTGAAAGTCTACTGGAAATTTTTTTCTTCTTGTGCATATTGTTAGGCCATTTTTTAAAATTGACTACGGATTTCTCTGTTTGCCCGATCATGTCAAGGAGCACATGGCGGGTGTGACCGGTCGACAGGGGATACTTACTCCTCCATGACACATGATCCCACCTCTGATGTTTTTATAGGTCCGTCAAATGGCATTTAAAAATTCTGAAGGGTGCTTTTGCTAGGGAGAGGGAAAGAAATTGGGCATCGATATATTTTTTTTTTAATTAAAAAATGTTATCAGAATTTCCAACCCAAAAAGTAATGCAGTTGTATACCACTAGCTGCAATAACGTAGCCCTCTCCGATTTTTTTTAATCTGATATTTTCAGGAGAGGCCAAAAAACAATCGGAGAGGGCTACATTATTGCAGCTAGTATACCACTTGTGTTATTAGAAGGGTATAAAATTAGGTTGCAGTTTACTCACGATAAAATGGATGTGAAATTAGATTTCAAATCAGCTGATTCTTGGGTAATGTTTTTGATTTCTAAGTTCACACCATACGTAGAAGTGATGTCTCACTGAGTGTTTATATAATGGTAGTTTGATGTACTATCATGCACTTTGTCTTATGTCAAGAAATCTTGTAGGGTTGCATGTCCTTTACATACCAATCATTTTTAAACTTTAATACTTTTTGTTAGCAACGACAACTGGTCTATCTGCGCTTGGCAATTATACCAGACCAATGATACTAGCAATGAATAATATCGTAAACTTTCACTATTTAGTCCTTTGTTTTAATATTCCAGAATTCAAGGGCTTTATAATTAGGAAACAAATATACTTTTTAAAAAATACACGTGATGCACAAGTGAACATTATGAAATTTAAAATACAAGAAAGTAAGTAAGACGCGAACGTTCAAAACGTGCAGAAGCTGCCCTTTAATCTTACTTGTTTTTGGAAACCTTGCAAGTTTTTCGTATATACTAACAGTATTCTTCTGTATTTCTTTTACTCGCGAAAATTTCATTCTGGCGTACATTAATTTTACAGTGTATTATGTACAACAAAAAACAATATTCGCGAAATTTTGGTCTTGCATATAGATACTATATTTGATGTCCATCTGAAGTCAATTTCGGGACAATATTGTACCAGCATAAACGTAGGAGATTATTTTTTTTTATACATGAAATTGTTCCTTATGGACGACCATATAGGAACCTTTTACTTTTAGCAACCCCCCATATATATATATATATATATATATATATATATATATATATATATATATATATATATATATATATATATATATATATATATATATATATATATATATATATATATATATATATATATATATATATATATATAATGCTAAGGTGCAAGTGACCATATCGGAACACCAATGTCTGGATTTTGCGTATGAATCACAAAATTTGTACTTGGCATAAAAAATAGGGGTAAATAATACAAATAAAGAATTATAATGCTTATATATTTCTATTGTTTTGTGCTCCGTTTTCAAATCATCACTTTTTGTTGAAAGAGATAGAGAGAAAGGAATAGTTGGTCATGAATAAAAATACGGAATATTGTCTTACGTCGAAAGAATATCTGTACCTCATAATTGCTTATATCCCGTCTATTGAAGACAGTTTGTTATATTAAGTCCAGGGACTGTCGTGATAATGATTATGACTGTATTTTTGAAGAACAGATAAGGAAAATGTTCGGAGTACAACGTTTGTACATTTTCTCCGTTTTGTGTGAGTATATCTAAATCCAGACTTACAGAAACACTAGAAGCTAAAACAGGTTACCATAAATTTGTGTGACTTTACACTATATTTCTATAAATATTTTTTAATTTAGGTTATTCCCTTAATATGTTGTTTTCCTGGTGTATAGGACGTGTTGAGGTCTTGATTTTTTTTTTCATATTGTGTTTCCTCTTTCTCTCCATTCGCAGTTTACAGATCGTGCAAAGAAAACTTTTAGGAATATCTATTAATTCAAGGTCAAAGTCGCCATGGTTATGACGTAGTAATTTCTGATAAATGATTTACAAACGACACCGGAAATGAATCAGTGATAAATAATTGAGTTGTATGTACAAAAATTAGATGTCTGGGCATTAGGGTTGGGTAATTGCGTTAATCTGACTGTGTAACTCTTCCACTTTCCATTAACCTTGCTGAAAACTATCAATGTAAACAATGACTTATGATAAGTTTTGCAATGACCCTGGCTCAAGGTCATTTGGTCATGTTAAGGTAACAGAGACTAGATATATCTTAATTGGCACATTTACTGAACAAAAATGTTATGATCAGAGTTAGTGACCATTATCCAATTCCATAGAAGAATAATGGAAAAGTAAAGGAATAAAATTATTGTCCTTTTCATTGCAATAGTAAAAACTTTTGATGCTTATACTTTGCACAAAGGTATATTATGATCAAAGGGTTCTAGTGACCCTGACCACAATTTAAGGTCACGGTTATTTTGGTATCATAGACAACTACTTCTTCAATAAAAATGGAACGCGGAAATTTTTCATATCATGTGATTGGTCATCTACAAAATTACTTTGTAAAAAATCACTTTGATTCTAAACACAAGTACCCTAAAGTTGATATTAAAATGATGCTGGAGTTCCTCATTGACAACATCTGTGGTCTTAAGAGACCAGGTCTTCCAACAATCTGTTGGAATTCCGATAGGAAGTAATTATGCTCCTTTATTAGCCGACCTGTTTTTATATTTCTATGAAGCAGAATTTATCAAAAACTTCTATATGAGAAGAAAAACTGGGTTTTGGCCTTCAGCTCGACATTTAGATATACTAAGTATCGACGACAATCTATAAATTATTATAGCTACTTTCATTCAGATGTCGACTCGATATATCGAACCCGATATTTATAGTGAATTCGAAATAAAAGACACCACAGAGTCTGCAACATCTGTTTCAAATTTGGATGTTTAGCTTACTATAGACGATAATGGCCAAATAACAACTAAACTGCATATTAAATGAGATGACTTCAGCTTTTCCATCGTCAGCTTGATTTCTTTGTTTATGCAGTAATATCCCATTATCAACTGCACATGGTGTCTGTTTTCCCATCTTATTCGACACGCAAGAGCATACTCCAAGTATGATGAAGTTTAAACCCGAGGCAGACTTCTGACGGATAAGTTGATGTTAAAGGGAATTCAACGACCTCGTTTAAAGTCAGCATTTCGTAAATTCTATTGTCGTTATAATGATTTTTTTAGCAAATATAACCTATCATTGGGTCGTATTTTGGCTAAAGTGTTTCATACCAATTGTTAGGCCTTTGTTTTTAATTTTCTATAATTATCTCGTCTACCTGATCAATACATAGGACTCATGAAGGGTGTGACCCGTCCACATTGGATGCTTACTCCTCCTAGGCACCTGATCTCACCCTGTGAAATTTCCGGCAGTCCGTGTTTTATGCCCTGTTCACAGATTTGTATTGTTTGTAGTTTTTTTGAGATCGATTACTGTTCGTTATCTTCACCTTATTCATCAAGATAAAGTATTACTGTTGTTCAAACATCTGATTTCCCTAATGTATATTTCATCAAATTGTGATGTATATTAATTCATATAAAAGGCACATTATGATTGGGTAAACTGTCCAATCACTGCTTTATTTAGAAATTTTAATTATGTTAATATTTGCATAATCGTTAAAAAAGTAACTTTTGCTTAATTCTAATCATAAATTAAAGCTAGGAAATATCTTAAGTGTGTTTTCTTTCTCTGGGTCTTATATCCCCACCCCGCCCAATCTTTTCCTAAGTATAACTTTTTAATACCATAAATTTATCAGTTCATGCAATGTGTTTTCAAATGTTGCTATCCAACCATGATAATTTTCCTTGAGATATCTCTTATAATGCCTTGTGTGAACAACGGTAATGTTAGTTAAGAAATTGTAGAAACATTCTCTTCATCTATCAGTATGACTGACGTTATAGTGTTGACCGACATTCTTTATCTTTCAGTAAAACTAGTGTGGAGTTATACAGTTATAATTGTAGAACAAGGTGGGGTTATACAGTTATAATAGACATTCTTTATATCTTTCCGTAGAGCAAGTGTGGGGTTATACAGTGATAACTGACGTTATCTTCCAGTAGAACAAGGAGGGGGTTAACAGTTATAATTGACACTCTTTATCTTTCAGCTTTCAGTAGAACAAATGTGGGGGTATACAGCTATAACTGACGTTATCTTCCAGTAGAACAAGGGCGGTGGGCGTGCTATACGGTGATAACTCACATTTTTTGTCTTCCAGTAGAACAAGGTGGGGTTATACAGTTATAACTGACGTTATCTTCCAGTAGAACAAGGTGGAATTATACAGTGATAACTGACATTCTTCATCTATCAGTAGAACTATTGTGGTTATACATTGATGACTGATATTTATTATCTTTCAGTAGGACTAGCGTGGAGTTGCACTGATGGCTGGATAAAACATGGCAACTACTGCTTCCTGTTCAGTCATAATAAAGTCCACTGGGCCGAGGCTGCGGTTCGAATACTTTTTAAAATTACTCTTATAAGTTTAAATGAATGGTTATTTGGACAGAAAAATCATAATACGGTAAAAAAAATATCATTTTTGTCAGGGATGTCAGGCATCTATACTATGTGGTCTTCGCATTCTTAAAACCAATGAAAGATAACTCTTGATTGTTCTTGGAAAAAGAAAATACAATGTAGTACTAAAGCGCAATATTCCGAAATAATCGTTTTTTCGTCGACTTAAACATTTGACTATTCGAATAATGAAAATGTAAACCAAGCATCTTAATTTACATTTTCATCACATTGCATGAAAGATTTTTTTTAAAGTAACATTTTACTTATAGGAAATATGCCGTTCATTTGATTCATTTCTGGCTGAACCAAACACACACGACATCGACAGTTTTATAGTTGCCAAGACTCGTGTCACCAGTGGGTGAAATGTTTAAAGTCTTATTTTTATTGATAAACTCTATTGATAAAACTTAAACAATGCTATTGCAATACACGAACTAAAATCGGAGTGGATCCAGTTAAATTTAGCAAGAAAAACTGGACATGACGTCTGTATTAGTGGTTTTCAAAGGATATCTATAATAAATACTGATACGTTTGTTTAAGGTGTCTCTAATTACAATGCAAGCCCGTAGGAAGCAAGTTCAGTCTTGCAAGGGGTGGGGTGGGGGGGGGGGCACAACCAAACATTTTCAGTGTGGGGGGATACTACCAAGAAGGTTTCTTGACGAGGGAAAGAAAAGGTCATCAAACGTTATTATTGAGAGGGCACAAGCATAAAGTAGCTCTGATGTTTTTTGTAGTATGATATATATCGGCGAAACTGTTGGGAGCAGTGGTGGATCCAGGAATTCATAACGGGGGGGGGGGGGGCGCAGTAGAAGGCAGGGGGGTCTTATTGAAGCCCCCAATGGGTCCAGGGCAAAGTCCTGATGGGGGTCGGGGGGGGGGCGAAGCCCCCGGAAGGTGACGAATTCTTACAAATAAGAGGTGTTTTTTCCTTGATTTTAGTATAATGAACATACAAGTTCTACATACAAAAAAATTCAGACGGGGGGAGGGGGGGGGGGCGCACACCCGGCGCGCCGACTCTGGATCCGCCTTTAGGGAGGCACCCCCATCTCGTGCCCCCTCCCCCGGTTCCCAAGGTCATGCCATGCTAATAACTCGTTACATATTGGATTGCTAATTTTTCTAACATCCAATTTTTGCTTATTTTGGGAAATGGGGTGGGTGGTGGTGGGCTAGGGCTCCTATTAAACCCGGAACCGGAAGGTACTATAAATTGATAACAGTGCCGAGTGAGATTAAAATAAAAGTTTATGTTCCAATAAATATTTTAATATAAATACTATGTACGTAGGTTAAAAAAAACCCTATAGGAACCGGGGCGGGGTCAGGGTTCTGTTCCCACCCCCAAAACATTGCTAATATATAATACTATACTACAGAAAATTGTCTGGAAATGGGCTCTGCATCCGCCCCTACTGAAATGCTTCCTACGGACCTAATTCCGATTGATAAAGAACCGGTAATTCAAATGTGGATAAACTCCCTTCTCTCTACATCTGATACAATTAAGAGTGGGTTAATTTTTAAACCACAATGATAAACCGTGGGTAAAGTTAACAAGAATTTCAGTAGTCTGGTTATAAGTATTGATCTCGGTTAACTCTTGTGCATTAATAATTGACTCATTGTATTTGTTAGATCATACATTTTTTTAAGATCCAAAGAGGGTATATTGGCTAGGTGGCTCCGACTTGCAGAAGGAGGGGACATTTGTATGGACGTCCCTGGGCCAACCTTTCTCCTACAAAAACTGGATCCCTGGGGACCCCAACAACGCTAACGCAGGGGAGGACTGTGTGATTGCCAACTGGTCAGGGGACGGGCGCTGGGCAGACGCTGACTGTGAGTGGGAGGAATACTACATCTGTCAGAAGGAGTAAGTACAACCTCGTCCTCAGTACATAACACAAATCAAAAACAGAGAAAAAATTAGAAATGTGGAGAGTGGATTGTGCTGTGTGATTTGAATTTTCATCGAACTTTTACCAGAACTATTTACTCATACCTATGGGTATATAATGAACAAATTCAACCCAACAATTTTTTCCATTTCACTTGTGAGTAAATCATTAATTTTACAAAATAATGGAAGAAAAATGGGTAACTTAACTGTTTGGAAACCTTAAGTATGTGTAACCCCCCCCCCCTTTCAATACCTGAATGTTTGTTGTGAATTTCTGTAAATTTATTTTCGGTTTATTTCAGGAGTGATGATGAGACTATGATTATTGGATGAAATAAACATACATGTTTAGCAAATATTTGTACATGTTACTAATCCAACCAAGGAGATGTTGATGTCCAAGATGTGACCATGCAAATTTTGTGCAACTCTTGCAGCTAACCTTTTCCAATAATCAATTAATCTCTCAATCTAAAACTAATTGAAGAACTGTGAGCAAACTAACAAAATGGCACTCCCAAACAACTTTTTAATGTTCCGACATCCAATATTTCTCTGAACAAGTAACAGTTTTATACTTCTTCTGCCACTGCCCTTGAACTTGCCCAAGTTACCTGGTGTCAGGGTCATGACACATCAAAGGTCACAAATAATCTTTTAGTGAAGTATAAACTTCCAATTTCTCCACAAGATATAAATTAGACATTTTTTTTCCTACCATCGTCGGAAACCCACGGCCAATCTCGCATATGCTGATCAATAAGCATATGCCAGACTGGTTTTCACACCATGTTTTCTACAAAAGACCTTGAACTTGCCCGTGACCTTGAGTCAAGACAATATAATACCCTATGGTCATAAGCAATCTTTGTGCCAAGTATGAGCTTCCAATGTTTCTCCATTTTAAGTTATGATCAAGACAGAACTAATATAGTTTTTCAAGTGACCCTGAACTGGCCCAAATGACCCTGAGTCAAGGTAATGACACACTCTTGAATCAGTCAAAAACTTGCATATACTTCCAATCTCTCTCCATTAGAAAACTATAGACTGGACATGAATTATATACTTATTCTGCCAGTGACCTTGCCAGATTCAAAAAAAAATTAAGAAAGCTCAATTGAGCCTCTAGCATAGGTGAGTAAAAATGATGCAACAGGTGCCTTGTAAGAACAGTTTTATCATGAAATTGTTTAAACAAATACCAAGACATCAAAACAATTTTGTTTCCACAATAAAAATAATTTAAGCAACACCTACAAATTTAAATACCTAAGAGTCTTCACCATGTTCTTCATTGAAATACTGATGAAGCTGCAATACCTTCTTACATTTGTGAACACATGCCAAACATTTTCCACTTTCCTATGGCACTGCAAGGATTGAAAACAGGCCTTACAAAGACCAGGACAAAAATTCACGATCATTATGTCTAGGGCACAATTATACAGAGTTTTATTTACAGACATCGAATATCTCAATGAAGAACATGTCGAGATGTACATGTATGTACAGTGTACTGTACAGTGTGTAAGAAATGCTATAATATATGACTTCTATATGTACAATTATATACAGGAATGACAGATTTAAAACTACAGCATAACAATTATCAGGTGTTATGTACATGTATGTCTGACACTTGATCACAAAATGAGTTAGCACTGTACTAAATCACATTCACTGAAATCAGTACCAATGACCTTAGCACTGTACAAAGAAAAATATTCACTACATCCAGAACTCTCTCAAAGTTCTTCAACATATTACTTCATTCACTTCTGAATATTAACAACATGAGCATACATGTGACAAGAATGGCATTTGTTTAGTGATGCACATAAAATAAAGTGGTAACAAGGCTGAAAATAAAAACACAAGTACACAATGAGTTTTCTATACAGCACACAAATGGCTAACATTAGCACTGATCAGGCTTAGGTCTGTATATATACAAAAAAAAATATCACAATTGCTGTGTTCTTGCTATGTACATTCTCCATGCATCACTTTATAACATTACTCACCAGAGTACACAATAAATATACACTGTACATTGTATTATCTACTGCCAAAAAAATTGGCAAAATGGTTGTACACTTACAATGCTTCCAATGGAAGTCAGTTTGTATACATATGTAGAACAAATATTCAGACCTCTACTGAATTCAGCAACTTAGTGTAAAACATGTACAGTAAATTCCAACTAATCAGTTGTAATGTAGGGTTGTTATTTTTTTTTCAAGAATAAAAATGTTGCTCTATCAACTTGTAATGAACATTTGAAAATTGTATTCTTTTCATAAAGGGCATTTTATTCCAAAAGCATATACCTTTAATAAATGCACGTTTTTATTCTATAAAATATATATTTTATAGTCAGAACTCAGCATTAATTTCTCTAGAACTGTGATGTTGACAAAAGAATAACTAGATCTCAAAAACATTCTTTTTTTCTTTCTAGGAGAAAAAAAGTAGCTTTCACATATCCCATTTAATACATTTACAATAATTCAAAGTTTTGGAAATCTTTACTTTTTTTTACAGCAAACAACATGACTATAATTATAATTCAAGATCTTAAATCTATAGACAGGTGCTATACAAGTCTTACTGTATCAGGACTAGAAGTGTTATTATCTGCACTGAGCACACAACTTGTCTATATCATCATAAATACATCTTAAACAATTGCTGGATTTCTACATTCTGCTACATTTAGAAAAGCTAAGATTTATTCTTGGATTTCAGTCTCTTAACACCTATCATAAAGTTATGCATATGTTTACAATATATTGATTTCAACCTGCATCTGATTACATAGAAAAGTTACTAAAATAAATCCTATAATAATCCAAACACTGTCTTATCTCAGCATTGGTGTACACTGTGAATGAAGCAACAAGTATAATTAAGAACTTAAGCAAACAACTGTAATAGAATCCACTTTCATTTTCTAATTTCATAGATTAAATAACTGGGGCCACTGAAATCTTTGATACTATCATTACCAGTTTCCCCTTCCACAACACTATCAGGAGGGACTCAGTCTTTGTTTGTTTTGTTCTCCTCCTCCCCAGTATCAGGGTTATCTCCCCCTGTCTGTGAGTTGTTCTGGTTGTTCAGTTGATTGACAATCTGATCATGTGGTACAACTGGCTGCTGGGAATTATGGGAAGAGTTCACATGATTGTTCTGAAACTGCTGATTGGTGGATCCCTCTTGTTTGGGTTGACTGGTTCCCACCTCTGGTTTACTCGATGATGTTCCCTGTTGTGGGGATTGCCTGGCTTGATAACCAGGTGGGTTTTCATCTGGGTGTGCTGCTTCCTGATCATCTGAAAGCTCAGCATCATCTGGTTCCTAAAAATAATTATATCACTTCAATGTAGAGAGCCTAATGCACTAAGCAGATTTTTGAAGAATCTATATCACTATTTTTTTTAATGAAGGTCCGTTACAAAACAACTGGTAAAAACATAACAAAATTTCCCTTTCCAGTTGCTGGCATAGAACAAGAGAACAAATGTATTCCCAACCATAACTGTCTCACTGAAAAAATGAAGCTATTGGTTAAATCTGCTTTCTTTATTAATCTTACCTCATCTGGACAAAGTTCATATGCTTTTGACAAAGTCACTCTAGCACTGTGAGATCTCTCCAGGAAGTACCTAAAATAAATATATCTGTGATACAGCTTTTGGTGGATTCAAGAAAACAAGATCTCTCTAACAATACTAAAATTTGTTTTCATAAGATTTTTTTTTATAACTTGGATCAATACAAGTGCATGTACAGTATACATGAGTTTTCTTCTTTATAATTAATTGTTGATTTGACAAATCTATTGTTATCTCACCAATGAATAATAAAGTCATAAACAAAATGCATGCAGAAGTTTCTCAGTCTTTTCTTACCCATTAGAGGTCTCGTTGGACTGGGCTGGTGGAGACCAGTTGTTGTAGGTGTACTGGGCGTTTCCTGGGTAGGGCCTTCTCTCTAGTTCATCATTCAGCCACTCCACTGCCCATGTCCACTTTCTCTTCACATCACCATTACTCTGTAACATCTCAGCAGCAGGTCCACAACTACAATGTCATATATACACATTCTCATTTTATACATGTCTAAACTGATCCCCCACTAGAATTACAGTATTTGTTTCTGAATCAAATTGTGTTTCAGACAAGAAAACAAACATTTTACACTTACAGTGTAAATAAAGATACCATCATTTTGATACACTGGTAGGCTCGCTTCTGGTAATGGTTTTTGGATCTCTGAATAGTGTCAAATAAACCGTCTCTATCGTCAGGAATTCCTACAATTTATAGCAGTAAACATCTAGTTGTGGTTACACCATCGACTACTAACCTGACACATATTGGAGCAATGTTCATAGTCAGTTCATAACATTTAACTAAAAAGAAAAGGGTACATTTACAAGATATTTTAGCAGAACAGAAACAGCAGGTATGGTACCTTTGAGAGCATTATGAATTCTATGATTCTGCCAGGAATCTTCCAACAATAACATCTGTAGTAGCAGATCTAAGTAAGGTCTTAACTCGTATGTATAAGAGTAGGCCACCTGCAAAGATCAACATTTTGTTTCAAACTGAAATTCAGAGTACTTTTCACAACTCATGTGAAAAAATAAAGCAAAATACAATAACTGAACATAACTAAAAGACAATTTCAACAAATATGTAAGTTGCATCGTACATGTATGTTTTACATCATTGAAGTGAACAGTTCACACATAATCATGCTACTTAAATTACCTGCCATAGGAGTTCACTCAGAACGGTTGATGAAAAGTGAGGATTCTCCCAACTACAGAACTGTAACATAAAGACAATATATATTTACTTAAAATTGCACATTCAGAAACAGAACTGCTACAAATAATAAAGGTTTTCACTCATTTCATCTTCTTGATTGACCATGTCACCTCACCCTTAACAGTTTACATGTGTCCTCAGAATTGTTGCAGTCTTCTATCAGTTTCTTGACATATCCTGTCTTGCCGTACAAGAGATCTCCCACCTGGGGCTGAAGTGGCATTAGAGGCTGGCTAATGGAGGAATCCCCATACGGGTTTGGTTTGGGAGGATCCCCCTGCTACAAAAATGATCAATATTTTATACAAATTAAACCATAATTAAATAGAACTGTATTAAATGTCAGGCTTTTATTCCTACCAAAAGCTGAAAGGCAATTCTTCAATAGTAAAAATCATAATTCCATTTTCAAATATTTTGAAGACTTAAATTGTGGAATTTTCTGTTGATAAGAAATTTAGAAGAAATCTTAAAACAGTATGAATGACTAGAGAACATTTAAGGCAAGGGAAACTTACATTTGAAGAAAGACATCGGGATGAAACATCACAGCATCGCACCAGAACAGAGACAACAGAGTAGAGACGATTCAGCTCAGCATACTGGTACTTGATGGGAGGCCCCGGGCCCTCATCCAGTGCAACCAGCATAAACAAGGATGGCACATTTAGCTTCAACAACTGCACTTTCTGTGTAAAGAGAGAGACTCCAGGTCATAAAATGAAGAATGCTATTGTGACTACATTCAAATATTCCATTTACTAACTTAAAAGTGTCCACTAACCTCCTGTTCCCCGAGGTTGGCATACATGAGGAAGAGGTGGAAGTACTGCTGTAGGTGGCGTCCATGATCGGATACCTCCTTTCTCAGTAACTGCAGCACTGCTAGGAGGAGGTGGTCACTTAATGTAGCACTGGGGTCTGCTTGCTGTCCAGGACCTGTATTAATGAAAGAAAAGCCTCACATTATTGTACAAGTCACATTTATAACTTACATGTAACATTGACAGAGTCTTTTTGACAGAGACTTTTTGAACAGATTCTCGTACCATAGAGACCCTGAACAAGGGGTGGTGGACATGGACCATCCTTCAAGGCAAAATGAGCCAAACACACAATGATTTTGGAGAAGGCATTCCTCACCTGTAAAGAAAGTTGTTACCAGAATTAACAACCCATTCATTTGATTTTTACAAAAACTGGTTGTACATGTAAGTTCAAATTCTATATGATCCACAAACCTCTGATGAAGGACACTCCAGTAAGTACTCAGCAAATCGATTTGTATGGGAGAACAGCACATTTTGTGCGAACCAATTCCTGACCTTTTTACTGGAACGTAGATGACAGTTCAAAGCCTCATACCACTCATTGGCAGCACCCCTACAACATATCATATGAGCACATTCATGCCATTCTGCTTTCATTTAAAAACCTTTGGTCATTACTACATGTAAAATGTAAAAACTTTCTGTAATACTAATATGTTTACCTCAGTGTCTTTTTGGTATGAAATCCTACACTAAAAAGGAACTTTGATGCAAGCTCTGTGCTTATCATTGCTAGGTTCTCCATATCTTGTGACTGCAATCAAAAATGAAAGTTTACATTTGCTTTTATTTCTAACTAAGCTTCATGTATATGTATGTCAGAACACAAAAAGGAGTCGTTCAGTAAATCAGTTAAGTAGAACTCACGAGTTTCTCTTGGGGTCCATGAGTAAAGACAGGGTTACAGTTGAGTAATTTCTTCATGAACTGAAAGTACTCTGGGCAGAACTGACTCCTCTCATGCATAAACAGAATATTTTGCTTACGTACACACTTTTCTATACAGCTTGGCATTTTAATTTGGTAAGGTTTATTAACTGTAAAAAAAAAAAAAGAACCAAAATATTTAGCATGTTCAAAAACAAGCATAATCTATTATTGTATAATACTTGTACATACATGAATTATATTTATTAGGGAAAACAATATGTTACAAACCTATAGTTAAGTCCTGTAGGGTTTTGTAGATATCCTTCTCATCTTTTTCATCCTGTCGCTCATAGAAAAGTATATAGGCATTCCACCACCGCTTCTGGCGTCTGTATGCCATCCTTTTTACAAACAAATTTAATCAATGAACAAGTTGAGGTGTATGTAAATTTGTACAACAACACTAAAGAAGAATCTACTCTACCTTTTTAGCATGTGATCAAACACTTCTCCAAGATACTCTCCTCCAAAACACTGGTTCTTCATCTCCTGTTAACAATAAACTTACATAATACACATATATCTCACTAGGAATCTCACTACCATTTCAGTCATTTTACAGCAATGTAATTCTTAACATGTTTGATGTTTGAGACAAACTTACCTCGTCATCCTCCATTTTGCACTCAGTCACATCGCCATCGTCAAACTTGTACCACTTAGGCTGATTGTCTTCTCCTCTACAAGTCAGAGAACATAACAGAAATAAGACATTAGCAGTAAACAGTGAAAATACTGTGTATAATCACAAAGAACATGGGATCTGAGAAGCATTAAATCAACCTTACATGTATATTGTATTACAGTAAAACTTGTCTAATACAAACACCACTCGTTCCAGAGAAATTGGCTGGATTAGACAACATTTTGGGTAGGGCAACACATTTAAACAATGAAATTTACTGAAAGGGATTTCAAGTTTAGATTGTATTAGGCAAGATTTCAGAATACAGAACATCCAGATTAGACAAGTTTCACTGTATAATTGCAAACAGCACAAGCTACACAATATCACTACATACATGTACTGTACATGAATGAAGACATCCATGTTCGTGAATGAAAGATATTGAAACAATAATCATTCTTGAGAGTTCAAACAATTCCTTATGGAAAATTGTAAATTCATTTAGAAGATTTTTGTCCCTTACCGATGAAGAATATAGGAATAGTAATGGCCACCACTGGCTTGTCCACTGTGAACCACTACTCCAAATAACTTGTACTTTGTGCTCTGTTCTTTGTTCTCAATATCATCATCTATAATTTCACCTACGGAAAAAAAGTTCAAAGTTGAGAAGACAAAAATAATAATACTGGTGCACATGAAAGCATCACAGCTTTGTTAGGGTGTGAAATGATTTCAGAATTACACACACATATACATGTATATCCACTTATCAATACCTTCTATTTTTGCAAGTCCCTGTACTGTATAAGGTTCCATATCAAATTCTCGAGGAAATTCAAAATAATCATTGAACTTTATTGCACTTTCTCTTTCCCAGTCATAATCAAATCTCTTTAGTTGGATTGCTAAAACTTTGGGAAGCTTTTTAATGACTAATCTCTTCACTGTGTCAACCTGTAAAACAAATTCTATACATAAGAATACTTCTATCTACAGTGTACATGTATATTATTTCTTAATTTAATTAATTTGTATCTTCACTCAGAGTATATCTGCTTATGCATCTTGTATTATTTTTTTGTTTTCATAAATTTATTTTGTACAGTGAATGAAATTCCCTCAAACATCCTAATTAAAATACTCTATCAAGTAGGAAAACACAGACAATGACCTTTTTGTTGCACTTTTCACAATGATAAGCATTGGCAGCTTCCAAAAGATCTCCTTTGACATACTGTTCCAATGACTCCAGCAGATTTTGGTGATTGCGGATATCTACATTGAGTGTGGTGAAGGGCTCCTCTCTTTGGTATCTGTTCAGAACAATACCTCATATTTACCATACATGAATGGAAGAAATAAAACTGCCCAGACAATCCAAGATATAAAGGATTTTGATGGGATCACCCACAAAAATAATGTTAAGTAACATACATGTGCACATGTGTACAAATTTCTAACTTTAATTAACCTTAATAAGGGAAGTAAAACAGAGTCACATACAGTTTGCTGAACAAAGATTTCTATTTCTTACTTACCTATGAGGACAATCTTTGCAGATTTTCTGATCAGCAAATGACCCTCCCATGACCTTAGATAAAACTGGTGGTTGTCCAAGAGCTTTCAAAGATTCATCTAAGCTATCAACTAAGCTGTTGAAAAACTCCAGAGCATCATGTTGTTCCCGTAAATTGACAGGCTCTCCCCATAATCTGTACAAAAAATATTCTTAGTCCCTCTACTGTTTTCCGTTTACATGTATTGTAATGCTACATGTACATGTATAAAGAATTCATTCTAAAAAGTAGTAAAATCATCTGTACAGGTACTTGTATCTCCATAAAGATTCCATTTAATTCTAATTTTTTAATAATTATATTATACATTTTATTGCATTTACATGTATAAAATATATTTGTAACACATAAAGATTCCTCCTGTTTCCTCACATAAAGTAAAGCAATAATTTAATGAGTTCTGATTTTGTTAAATATCTCCATTTAAAATATTATGACCAATAAAAAATCTCTTACTTGAAATGCTTCCAGAACCCCTTTGGCACATAGTACTGAAGTTTACTGGCCGCTAGATGACCAAAGATGAGCTGTATTCTCTTGAGAACCCCCAGGTTATATTCTTTTCTCTCTTCATCTCTGTTAACAACTACTGGCTTTTCCTCATCTTTTCTTTCTTCTTCACCCATGTCTGTGTTGGTCTAAACAAAAGTAATGAAGGCAGAGTAATATCTTCTTTCTTTCTTAAAAGAACATTTTTGCAACAAACACTGTTGATAAAATGTTTCCTTTCAATTAATTATAAATACTGTAAATCATCTTTATTCATATGCAAGAAATATCCCTAAGTCTTGCAACTTCTTTTACTTGCGAATATTTTTTGCCACAAACTAATTCTTTACTTTTGAGTTTTTGCTAAATGTTTTCTCAGTCACAGAAATTAGTGGTCGTGAATGGGTTGATTAATCACAAAAAAAAAGATGCCGCAAATAATAGTTGGTTTACAGTATATGCCAAAAGCATTTCACTTCCCCTTTTTCAATCTCAAATTAAGTTTTATAAATTTTATTTACATTGTTTTATACATGCAGAGGAAAATCAATTTAAAGAAGTTTATGAGATGAATCTGCCTTTAAAGTTCCTCCTTGACGTTGCCACAGCATTGAAATTACCTCATTTTCTGTTTTCTCCTCCCCATACTCCTCATCAATCACATCTTCTGCAACTCCCTCTACTGCCAGAATTCCATTACGAATTTCTTCTATCATGAAGAGCTAAAAATGCAAAGAAACAGAAAATCATACATTTTAAAAATTAAGAAAATGTGCTTTATGTATATGATGGTACTACAGGTACTTTTCTTGCTTTATTGATCTGAAAACTGATAGGATCTCCCATCTCCATACCTGTTGTAGCACTGAGTTCATATAACAGGTAGCTCCTGCATTCTTCAGGCCCACAAAACCTTTAAGAGGTCTGGGACCCACAGGAGGCAGGTATTCCCATTCTGTGAGTGGTGGTTCACCTAAAAACAATAACATTTTTGAGAGCTGATACTAAAAATTTGTCTTCATTGTATGTTTATTTTATGCATCAAAAGAACATATAGTATATATCAAAATCTTTGGAAATGGCAAATGATTTGACATAACTTCAATTCCTTTTAGAATTATTTTAGCAACTGATATGATTTTCTGAAATAAATGCATAATAAAGGGATAAGTGCAAAATGAAAATTTAATGAAAGCAAATGTTATTTTAATGCTAAGTCATATTTCCACTTACCATTATAAAACATTTCTAACAGCATATGAGCTACACACTTCAAGTTTGGTACACAGTTTGTACAGAGTGACACCAAAAGATCAAAGGCTGCTACCACGGTTGGAGGTGTGGCACACACGGGAACAGCTGACACTAAGGGGAATTCCCCACCTGTTTTCCTGCTCTGAAGGACGATCTTTGATGCAGGAAACAGAAAATCTTCTACCACTTCCTGTTGGAATAATTTTTTTTTTTTTAAAATGTACCTGTGGAAACTGCTGATAATCAAAGAAATCAATGCAATTCAATCTACAAAGTATGGAAGGATATTATACATATACTGACATTACATGTAATGACAAGTACATTTGGGGGGAAAAAAGTTTTAGGTGCAAAAGTAAAGGCAGTTTAGCTATACAGACATTATTTAGTGTATTCCATACCTTAATGAGATTGGATCCTCCTTTTTCAGATCCGATGTTATACTTCTTTTCTGGTGACTGGAATGCTAGTAATTCACGTGTAATCCCCAGATGTCCCTCTAACAGAGCATCCTCTACAATCACTTCTCCAGAGTTTATCACGTGATCCTGAAATATTGACTGGTCATTGAAAGCTTTACATAATAATAATGGAAGATGAATCTAAAGCAGTCCTTTACTTCTAACATTTGAACAACAAAATGCCTCAAGACAACAGAACCCTCTCATTTATTCATAATCTTCTATTTTGTATAAGTTAAAGACCATCTACTTCTGAATACAGCCGCAAAAAATTGAAACTGTTAGAAAACAAACCTTAGTTTTCTTTATCCACTGAATTTCATTATTTAACTGTTTTTCAGCATTTGGTAACTTGACCTCTGAAGCTGATGCATAATTTAATAATCTGAAAAAGAAGATAACAAGCATCATTTATTTGTTTCTGATAATGATAGCTATGAAATTATCACCATACTTCAACCAGTGCCAAGTTGTACTTACTTCCACAGTAAATTAAAGTATTCATGGGCTTGCTTGGCATTCTCTTTCACAGCTTCCTGTTCAAAAACAATTTTATTTTCTATTTAAACATGTGCCTTTAATTACATATAAACTGTGTAAATTGGATAAAAGCAAATTTTTAAGAATGTTGTTTCCAGTAGATACAAATACATGAACGAAACTGAAAAGATCTGATGCACAAATATTAATAAACACTGCTACTGAGGTAGCATCATTGCTCTCCCCATTGCTAATTTTGTGTAATTTTTAAATAAATATTTTTGACTCATTTAAAGTTCATACTGTATGAAGAGCAAAATAAATGTCTTACACTGAGTTCACAGAAGAGAAGAGTTATAAAGAAAACCATTGGACGAGTTCCCCCACAGCATCGAGTGGCCATCAAACAAAACTGTTCAGCGGCAGCAACTCTCACTGGCCTAAAAAAAAATTAATTTCATAAAAGTGCTGACGAATGTATATTATGAAATATTCATATTTCTGTTTTTTGTCTCAAAAATATCTCATTTTAGAAGGTCAAAGCAAAAAATAAAAAAAAAAAACACACGAAAAACACACAAAAAACTGAACATTTACAGATTTTCTTTTTTTTTTAATTGACTGTAATTTTTCAAACTAAAACACTTCAAAAAAAGATATACCTGTTTTTACAGTGCAATAAAAGATCCTTAATAAATGTCTGCCAAGACTTGTCCTTGTTGAGGGCATCTAAGGCAGGAGGACATAACATAAGACAAACAGTGAGGACCTCCAGGGACTCCCTGGCCACTGTTAGATCCTCCATCTCTACATGTTCCTGTCTCTGTAAACACAACACACATGCATCACATAACAAAGCCAGAAATCTGTAAACTCTTAACCAAAAAAGCCCATGAACATCATGTATATAGTCAATTTTCCTGCAAATTCCTACAAAATGCATACCCCCCCCCCCCCATTTTTGTTTTAAAATTAAATGATTGTACAGGAACAGTACATAATAAAAGTGGAATTTTTCTGAATGTGATTTAGAGCCATACCAACATCAATGTCCCTATGGTATTCTATAGACAATAGTGAATGTGAAGCCTACCTTCTCCAGAGCTTTATGGATTTCCTCATTAGTGGCATGTACTAAGTGTAAGGAACTACTACTGGATGCCCAGGCAATCCTCTGTATGGCTTTTATCACAGACATATCGGGAGCAAACTTGGCAGCCTGGAAAAAACACAGAAATCAAACTATATTAAGACTGGAGCAAAAGAATGTTCATCTATACTTACTTTAAAGGGGATTGTTACTTGTTCCCAAGCATTAGGCAGATGAAGAACTTGCACATACACATAGTTTTTCAATGAGTAGGGATTCTACATACACAGTTGAATTTTGGTATCTGGAACGCCAATATCTTGAATACTATGGATATGTTGAAGTGATTTGGAAGTCCCACCTACTTATTCTTTAAGTATTTTACCTTCAACATCACTAATCCTTGTATATCTTAAAAGTTTTTTCTCGACCCCATCGAGGTTGAGATAACGATGTTTGACTTATGAACAAGTGAAACTTCTAATTATATTTATCTTAAACATACATGTACCTTATCACATCAAATGTTTCAGTACTTTGTTGAAATTAATAAAGTTATAGCCATTATAAATATAACCTTAAGATAATTCAGTACAAAATTCAAGTTCATGCATTTGTTTGTAAGCTTCTTCAATCACACTAAAGAGTAAGATATTAAACATATATAATTATTTATATGAACATATACAATGCACCCATATTTACATCTAAAATTTCCAAGTACATATACAATATATTGCTGAAAAAGATTGCATTTCAGAATTATCTAAAAGTAGAATATTGTAAAATATGTGTGTGCACTTGATTCAAAAGTTTTCCAGTTAAACTGTCCATTACTGCAAACATGGATATTTACCCATGTGCACAAATTAGATCCAAGAACATTACACATTGGGGTTATTTCTGTGATAACATGATGATGTTTTGATAGAACTGATCAAAATATGCTTAAAGGAGTTTGTACGGGGGATATATTTACCCGAAAGATTTCTTACCACATATTTGCACAAATTACCCCCCCTTGTAAATTTCCACATTTACAGTATCTACCAAAGAGTACATATTGATTTCAACAATACTTTTATATACATATAATCTGAGAGTCATAAACATTTAAGAATTGACCAATCAGAATTCATAACATGCAAATGCTTAGGATTGTGAGCTCTCCTCAATCACATATGACAGGAGTTCTCATAAAGTATACCTACGTTTTTGAAAGTAATGCAAGTCTTAAAAAAAATAAATTCATAGCAATCTAAATCTTTGTTATTCCGAATTCAACACAATCGTTTTTTTGAGGGTTTAAGCTTTGTTCTTTTTATTTTCTTAATCACAGGAAGTAAGCTTTTGTATGCCTATATTTCAAACTTGCAAACCAATAATTAGAGTAAACATTACAAAAAAAAAAGGATTCATAAATTACACATTTATTCAGTAATAAGTCATATTATACCTGATCAAGCAACTGTTGACCCAGCCTTAATCCTACCATTCTTGTCATGACCTCTGCCCCTGGGTTAGGAATAAACTGAAGGGCCTGCTGAAGAATCAGAGCATGACTATGTTCCGCTTGAGTGATATTGGGAGATTGAGGATCGGCACTGCAGGCCTCCACCACTACTTGAAATTTGGCATGACTGACGGTGGTGAGCATGAGCTTACAGATCTTCATCACGGTTATATAGGCCGCCCTGTAACGCATACATGAGGAAAGTTGTTTAAACTGAAGTAGCAATTTGCACAGCTTCTGCTGTTGTAATATTTTCTTTGCAATCAGCAAATTTTACAAAATTATACATCATATCATTTCTTTTCTCACGCAAATGTATGCTTATCCCAGTATTTTTTAGTTTGCTACTAGAGCTGTAATATGTATGAAAAATTAACTTTTCATCTTTGTGAAAGACATTTCAACTTGGTGAACACTCTCACCTTCTAGTAGGTAAATCAGCTGATGGTAGAAAGTTGTTTTTGGTTAACATGTTCATGGCAATTTGAACACCACCACTTTTTACAAAGTTATATTGAAATTCAAATGCATCATCTGAAGTTGTTTCTACTGCTGGCATTAGTAAACTATATGCAACCTGACGAAAAATGTAGATCATTTACTGACACAATCAAAAATATAAAGTTATATGACACAATCAAACAAATTAAGTTATATGGAATTCAAATGCATCATCTGAAGTTGTCTCTACTGCTACCATTAGTAAACTATATGCAACCTGACCAAAAAAGTAGATCATTTATTGAGACAATTAGAAATATGTAAACAAAACACAAATATTTTATACGAGACAAAATACCTCAATATTATACAAAGCTTGAGTTGCTGAAGTAGTAAAAAACATGGCTTCTAAGTCATTGGAATATGTTGTTTCTCCTCGACTGTGTTCAGCACATATTGACTTAAGCTGGTCTATTGTATGTACATCTACAATGGGGAGCAGGTAAGTCAATATATAAGGCATGAGGAAAATACAACAAATATACACATTTGAGTCGTTCTGGATTAATTATGTGTGTAACATTTAAAAGAATTTAAGTCTCCAACAGAGAGATGAAGAGAAATGATCACAGTAAGACAAACTCAGAATATTAACAATATCTTATTTATCAAATTGTTACATATATCACAGAAGCACCTACCAGCTGGCATGAGTTTTAACACTGCCCTGGCAGTATCTCGTAGTCTCGGCACCTGTAGCTGGCAGCCCAAGTCTGATAGTTGAAACAGGAACTGAGTATACCGGTAATTGTTTGATATTATCTGAAAAGACAAGAGGTTTGGAAATTCAAAGCTGGGGGAAAATGGATTAAGAATCTGTCCCAGAAACCACACTTCACTGTATCAATACATATATGTATAAAAAAAAATTCCATCATGATTTTTTTGAAAATTATTTTACTACAGCTTTATGATTAATAAATTGTACTCCAATAATACAAAAATACATGTACAAGCATGAAATGCCTTACCACCCCTGGTAAACAGTTTTCTGCCTCAATGTTAGGGCCATCAAATGTATGATGAGGGGAGCCAGCAGAACTGTCTGAACTGCTGTCAGGACTAGAGGGCATGTTACTTCCCACCTGTATCAACTTTGCTGTTATAAGCTACAACACAAATACACATATTAAGCTTATTAATTCGTATTAATTAGAAAGTACACAGGTATACATTATTACATTAGTTTCAACGCTCATAATTCCAAGTGTTTACATTACAACAATTTCAGTGTTTTAAAGTCTTCTGGCACCTATGAATAATTTGAAATTTAAAAAAATGTATTATGTAAGGCATTGATATTTCCAGAAAATACATTCTGTAGAACATAAAATCTACTTCTGAAATGCTTATCAACCCATTTCTTTTTCTCATGCAATTAGTGGAAACACAAACATTACCAGTAATTTGTTTCTTTTTGTTTGGTCTTATCAAGCCATCATAAAATATGATTTCACACCAAGGGGGAAATATGAGAATATATGTGCACATATATGTATACCAATAAATACTATCTAACAAACAAATATTCAAGTTTCTATGGGTGAACATAATCAAATGATATCATAACGTAATTTCTACTCACTGATTTTTCTCGTAAGGGAATCTGAGAAATAAGTCTCTTGTCTTCCACTGGATCAAGAAGTTCACCATTAGCATACAAGTCCACTTTAATATTACTACTGGCTTTAATTTTACACAAAACTTGTCTTCGTACTTGTCCTATTGTATCGTTAGTATGAGACCAGATGTCTATATCATCCATCTGACGTCCTTGACTAGGGAACCGAATTATTAAGGTCACTAATTTTCCTCGACACGCTCTACAAAAGAAAATAAAAGCTCAAACATATGGAGATTAACATGTATCTTAATTAAAACTAATTTTCCCACCAAATGTACGTCTTAAACCTAAAAGAACATTTTATCACAAAATAGTACCCCCACCTCCTAATGAATTGGTATCTCTCTGATGTTGGGAAATTACACAAACCTGCTAAGTGGGAGAATGGATCGTTCCTCCGTGTAAGCCTCGTCACACTCTGCCACATACTCCCGAAGCACCGTCAATACTCGAACCATTCTGGTGGTCTCCTGCATTACACGATTTGTACTGTCTTTGTCTTTCTCCAGCACACTCACTGTGTCATACAATGCCTTGAGTCGGTCCACACATGACTGAATAAAGTCATCGTGTATTTCCACTTGATTTTGTTGTAAACGAGGTCCCAGGTTTGTGTAAATGTCTTTCAATAAGATAATTGCCTTGTTTGCAACTTCATCTGGGCTTAATAACACTACCTGCAACAGGAATAGCAGAAATTTCAAATCATCTACTGTATATTTATCAAGTAATTCAAATAAAGTTCATAAACTTTACATAATAGCCAAAGGACACTAAAATTTTTAGCAAATATTCAAAAATTATCTATAATTAGCATGGTCAAATAAAACACTTTTCACAGCTGATAAACCAATGACTGTTAAGCATGACCTTACCCTCCATAAATAATCCATTCCTATGAGTTCAAGGTCAT
Organism: Saccostrea echinata; assembly: GCF_033153115.1. NCBI lineage: Eukaryota > Metazoa > Mollusca > Bivalvia > Ostreida > Ostreidae > Saccostrea > Saccostrea echinata. The sequence goes on along the minus strand of NW_026889757.1, from coordinate 5,349,145 downwards.
CCATCAGATGACCTCCCCTTCTCTTGGCAATGATTTTGTTTTCTTTTTGATTCACATGCTTAAAGAATCTCTCGAAGCAACTGAGAAAGAATTTAACATTTTAAATACCAAGAGAAATGAATATACATCTTTGCACTTCACCATTCATGTATGTTAATGTTCTATTAAAATGCATTTTTATAAATATTAATTCTCTGCTAATTAAAACCTACTTCATTCCATTTTCTGTCAACAGACTCGGGTCAAGCTGTAGAATGTTTTGTTCAAAGAAATCTTTTGTTATTTCTGGATCTAAGTCTGGTTCTTCTCCCATTAGCTGCAATATACATGTATATGAAATGTTATGTATGCAACATCTATTGACACAGCGGGTATTTACCATAAACCAAAAGAAAAACTTCAGTTCTGTCCTGAGCCTGTTATCCTTACCTTGGCAAACCATTTAAAACAAGACTCCCTATCTGAGGGATAAATTGCACTCTCTGCTAAGCACTGCCATATCTAAAATACCAAAAATACTGAATAACATTCATAAATCAGTTTAAGAACTTCAGAGAAATAAATGTACATCTGTGTGAGTTATTACAGTATTCTCAAATGTTACCTGTCTGGCTTGAGATTCACACAACCACAGCTGACCATCTTTTAGTAAAAACCTTCAAAAAGTCAAACTATAAATTAAGAAACTGATCTTTAAGCCTTTTTTTTAAATTAACCTTGACTTTCAGTTCAAAATAAAGTTATACTAACATTGTATACTTCACTGTTTTTTTCTCTGAAACAATTTTCAAAATTAAAATTATGTCTCAATTATACTGAACATACAGTACCTTAAAAACCTGAGACGTTCCTGAATTTGTTGTACATGGTTAAATCTCCCATCTGGTAAAATATTGCTGGAATCCAGTTCTGGATGATCTGTTGATGTACAAAATTCGACAACAATAATATGGTTATATACATGCAACTTTAAATCTCATTACATATCTTCAATACAATGTTATAATGATGATTTTTTTATTACCTCTTGCCAGCTCTCTTGCTTTCTTCATGTAGTTGGAGAGATTTGTGGCTACTAACATGACTATGGAGTGGTTACTCTGGAGCTGTGCTATCACAGTATTGCGATAGTATACATGAGAGGCTCTCTGTGGAGCATGAGGAAAATTCTGTGGTGACTGAAAGGATAAAAAATTCTATGGTTGCATTTAATCAAAGCTGGGCACATGAACAGGAAAACAGTCACGGTTCTCTGTGTTATTAGTCTTATCAGGAAGTACATATTTTTAATTTTACTCTCTTCATTTTGACCAGTAAATAAACACTACTTTATGTGTCCCTGCAGCAAAAGTGAGTAGATTCTCTTTGCTATCCTGCTTAAGGAAAATATGTATGTACAGTACATGTATAATGTAGATATGACAGCATTTACAGGTACCTCTGGAAAGAGCTGACAGATTTCACGAATTTGCTTCAATGCTGGCAATACCCATTTGTCATTCTTCAATTCTTCCACAAATTTTGTTATCCATGTCATCTTCTGGGCATCACGGTCCTACAAAGAAATTGTGTCATTTCCTTTCATATTTCACCTTTTGTCCCCCTTTTCATGTATAGCAAAAAATTAATGACAAATACATACAGATATACATACATGTATGATTAAACTTGTCACAGACAAAACCATTATCAATTCCTGACCTAGTGACATTAAAACATCCATGGAGAGTTTAAATAAATTGCTTCGTTCCTTACTTCTTTGTACTCAATAATAATTCTATTATTAATGCAATATTTCTGTCAAAATTAATTATACATACATTGAACTACATGTACATGTACACTATACTGAAGTATTCCTGATAAAAGTATTCAATATTAACTTGTTATTATAGTTTCTTTTAATTTCACTACCTGTGAGCAACTATAGTCTAAGATCTTGATGTGGGCTGTTAAAGCCTGGTCCATGATCTCCGTGGGGACATCCTCACTGTGAGCTAAATTCCACAATAATCCAAGAACCTGGAAAGGAGTTAAACAAATGCACATGTATATATAATACACATCTAGTACAAATATCATTCTCTCTCTTTCAAAAATCCAGAAATGCAAAAATCAATGTTTCCAGCTCATACATGTATATAGACGTTAATACTGTAGGCACACTTTTTCAACATGGGATTAAATTATGCTATGTAAGCAGTCACAAATGTTCTGCTAAAATTGGTCACAGTGTATTTTAGAGCACTGATGACTTTCAAAGGCAATCCAAGAAATCTGCTTAATTTTCTACCAGTGGATTGAACAAAAATTGTGATTGCATGCAATTATGATCCAGTGGGAAAAAAGTCTGTTTACAGTACAGGTAACTCTTGATGGCTCGAAATTCGATCTCTCGAAGTTCTTGATCGCTCGAAGTGAGTCTCCAGTCCCCAACTTATAACTAAGCAAATTTACTCTTGATTTCTCGAACTCTTGATCTCTCGAAACCCTTGATCCCTCAAAGTCAAAATGCAGTCCAGTTATGCATATTCTATTAGAATTTACCCTCGATACCTCAAAGTGGCTATTGTATACAAGGTTATATAATTAGCACCTTTACCTGGACATTTAAATGGACCCAGGCAGAAGATGCCGGTCTCGAAGAACGGGATGTTTATTCAGGTGACACTTATGATGCAAGGTGATAATTGATTTAAAATTAATCTTTTTTGCCTTAAGCTATTAAAATAATTATCATCGACTGTCTTACAATAATTTACGCAGTGTCAGTGAAAAGTAGTAATAGATTAAAAGACGAAACACTAATTTAATTTCTATTTCGAGTCAGTGTCAAAGTTAAATGAATTATGAAAAGGCAGAAACGGCCTCAATGTCAATATGACAACTATTATTGGACAAATAATTACAGAACTGCGTTCAATGACCATGTTTGGAATAGTCAATGCTATATGTACGACGCTGTAAAATGTCGTATTCATGTAACAAATGTGTAGTATGATGTTCGTATTACAAAGAATAAATAAATATACATGAAATGACGATACACATTTTTTGCTTTACTCAGTTTAATGAAATATTCATCTTAATTATGAAAAATATCGTTGTTTTATAAAAACCAAGGGTAAAATGTTAGCACTGTATGAAAATCATTACATTCGGTAAGACTAATTTTAAAACCTGTCAACAAAACCAGAAAATTCTGGACTCTTGAAAACTCGAACTCTTGATCTCTCGAAGTTTTTCCTTGGTCGTGCGGACTTCGAGGTATCGAGAGTTAACTGTAATTATAAATTAGAGGAAATTCATAGATTAGAGATTTCCTATATGTAAAATTAATAATTACATTTACAATTACAGGAAACAGAAAATTTAAATAATCTACAAGATACATAAAAATGTACTACCTTGTGAGCCATAACTCCCTCTTTGTCATCCTCAGCCAATCTGCGAATCAACTCTAACAATTTCTCTCTCTGTTTCTTCGAGGCATGAGTCCAGCTCACCTTTTAACAAAAAAGACTTCATCAAACCTTTGTTTATTTTCATTTTTCCTCCATAACTTATTTTTGTGTATTGTACATGTAAATGTTAAAGTCTTGTAATTTTCTAACATATGCACTTCTATTGAAAATTCATCATTACAAAGTCTCAAAACAAATAACAACTGAAAAGTTTTAAACTCTAGAAACCTACCTGAAAACACTCAAACAGGTGATCTAGCTGTTCTGGAGAAAAATCCCATGCTAACTTTGCTAGCAGGTCATGTACATTTTTCACAATAGCATCATGTTTCCCAGACTACAATGGATAAATAGAAGATACTCAATGTTTTGTAGTTGAATATGGAATTTATTTCACAAGTAATACAAAATTTCAATTCTGAAATCCATTTCAGAATTTTTTTGATATTTTCACTAGTGCAAAATTACAGTAGTTCACTGTTGAAAATGTAATAGTATAACATTGGTTAATAACTAATATGAACCTGATAGTAAATCATTTACACATATTTCAGAATTACTGGGCAGTATTGTCATTTACCTGTGCTTCCCAAAGCTTGTCAAGATCCTCAGAAGTCAGAGCTTTTTCTTTGATCATAAATCTAAGGATCTTCTCTAATTTCTCTACATACTGAGGTTGATGGAGACTGTCTCGTAAAACTATGGTCAGCACATTATTTTTCTGAATCCATTCCTATTACAATAGTAAAACTATGATCAGCACATTATTTTTCTGAATCCATTCCTATACAATATTTGAAAATCTTTAATTTTCTTTCCTACTACACTTTACATGTGACATGTATTTCTTCTAAATGGTGTGTACTTTTTCATATTTAATGCCATGAATTTGTCAACAAAAATCTACATGTAGTTACATGTACTACATATTTATTGAAACCATTATATACATGTATATATGAGTAAATAATACATAATTTATCATTCTCCATCATCGAAGGAAATTTTTAACATCTTATTTTCACAACAAAGGACAAAATAAGCTAGGACCCCTTTTTGGTTCCAACTTTCGGGTGTCTCTTAGAACGATGTAGTAGTTCATAATCAAACCTATTACAAAATGAGTATGGATTTTAAGTGATAAAATACATAGAGATTACCATGAAGGTCACTAAATTTGCCAATTTCTAATTTTTTTCATTCTTTTTCAAATTTTCATCAATTTTAAGGCATATTTTGTTTCAGAAAACACAGAGTCCAAGTTTGCTTATCTACAAAATTTACATATTTGATCCACTAGTATCAGATACATGTACATGTACATCTTGTGTATGAAAATCTCATAATGACAAGCCTGTACTCTAACCTATGTTTCCCAAAGTGAATAGTATCTTAAATGTGACAAAATTCCATCAGAATTCAGGAAATTTGGTAAAATGTTCTTATTTTCACCTTCTTGTGGCATCTGTATGCTTCGACTTAAAATTAATTCTTGATCTAAAACAAGCATCATTTAAAGTTCTGAACTGCAAACTACCACAATTGCATGTATATCAGTGTTTTGATTTTTATATCAAATAAGGAGCCAAATTCAGCTGTCACCATACCTTGCCCTTTCTTCCATGAACTTAGCACCTTTCAACCAAATCAGTACAATGTATTATCTGATTTTTGCCACTTTATTACTTACAGCCATTTTCTCTGCTGTCAGCCACTCATCTTCTTCTGTCTGAGAGTGACGACTGGATTGGAATGAGACATTAGAAATGACCTTGTTCACTTCATTTAGAGCATTCATTTTACCATTGAAGGAAGAGATTTGTAACAACCTAAAAATATAAAACATACATTATGACACAAAAGATTGAATACTTCTGAATTCTTTAAAATAACTAACAAAAACAAAACACATGCATTAGTAGTTTAAATTTCACACACCTCAGAATCATTCTGAGTCTAAAACCCTCAAGGTTTTTAATTGTGTCTTCCTGATTTGGAAGTCGGTTTACTAGCTGCTTCAGTCCTTTGATGATAGAGGACAAAGCATCATTTTTGGCTTCATTTTTTGATTCCTTTTTTAGCTCTTCATCTGTGAGTTCATTGAGAAATTTTGGAACTATTTCCTGCAACAAAACAAACATATATATGTACATACAGTATAAGAAAAATATCATACGGGAAAACATCAATTTCATTTTCCAGTTTTTTTTTTTGGCAAAAAGAATAAAAAATATATAGGCTATCTATCCATGAAAACTGAACATGTATTTCAGAAATACTTCAACAATATCAAACAAAATGTGCGCTTTCACATGCAGTTATTTTTATCTATTGAAAATTTTCTCCAACAAGGAAATTAAACAAGTGATGGAAATGGGAACTTCCTCTTCAGACTGACAAGAGAAAAAGATGAATTCCCTTTTTTCCTGGACACACTTAAGTACTAATCACAATGATAACAAAATACTGGTTTAAAATTAAATGCCAAGCACTGTCTCTCTTTCCTACATTAGAGCAAAAGAAAACAAACTTGAGATTTTCATTACACCCTTACTTAAAACAAATCCTTTGCTTCATATATACATGCTAACTCATATAATATACAATGTACCCTTGAGATGAAAATATACCAAACAATATTTATCAAATCTGATCTATAAGAATATGTACATAACAGGACTCATTCCATAAAGAAAGTCAGGCATACTCACAATAATTGGTAAGAAGTACTGTTCTACTGTCTGGGGTGTAAGGACCTCAGCACACTGACCAAACGGCCTATTAAAAAAAGGTCATCTCTCTCAATCAATCATCATTAGTAAATAAGTCTATAACACACACCCTCCACAACTTCTAAACAAAACAGTTTCCATAAACAAAACCATTTCCTGTAAACCTACTTGATCAATGCTGCTACAACTGGCACAAAGAGTTGAGGACCATTTTTAAATCTGTCAAGCAGAATCTGGAATCCACCTAACTTTCCAAACTTATTCACCAAGTCTACCAGCCATCCCTGCAAATAATTAATCATATTATTATCATAAACAAATTCATTAACAAATACGCACAACTTGTCAGATCTTTGGTCTTGCATAAATTTAAGTTCAGATTTTAAATACATAATTAGATACATGTACATAAATAAGTTTTTTGGGTTAATAATTTTAGAATAAGAATGATTACTTTAGGATTTCTAGGATCAGGGGGACGAGCATATGCCTCTTCAGTATTTTCAGATCCAGTCTGAACGCTCTCTGAGGTACGACTTCCATTGTATATATGAAATCTGATAAAGCAAAAAAACATTCAAATATTATTCTATATCATTAGAACCTAATATATGACAACCAATTAATTCATTAAAAAAATTATGCTTACTTGCAAAGTGGATTCAAAACCATAGCTAAAAGTTCAAGAAGTGGAAACCAGTCTTGGGACAGCTTTGTAACAACTAATTCAATGAGCTTCTCTGCATTTTTTAATATGCATCTCTAAAATAGATCAAAAATGAAAATCTTACTATATTTATAAACACGGAATTAAGGTTAAAGCTAGACATCCAAAATATAAACCTATTTCAGTCAAATACAGGAGATGAAATAAAATTATTATTTGTTAATTTACTTATTAATTCCACACATATCAAACATTACTTATATATATACATATATATATATATATCTGTAAACCTGGGATAGGAAATTTATACCTACAGCTGAAAAATATTAAACATCTATGTAACTATGATCTCAAAGAGACATCCATTAAACTTCAAGATATCCAATGATTCAAGAAAGTAAGTTTAAAAACATGAAGAAAAAGTGGTTGGGACTGCCAACTCACTTCAACATATTCCTAAGTGTTTGAGACATCAGTGTTCAATATAACAAAGTTCAATTCCTACAATATATAAGATTTATCATAAATTTCAATACACATAATAAATAACGCTTCATTACATCTTTACTTACGTGAATTTCATACTTCCATCCACTAACTGCTTCATCAGTCATTATTTTTGTAAATGATACAGTCAGTCCTTCTCTGAAAAATCTTTGGCAAGGTTCACTTCTTGTATCTAATCCTAGTAACAGAAAATAAAGGTGAAATCAAAAAATTCAATATTATTTCAAATAAAATTTTAGATGGATGCTCTAGATTCTTACCTTCTTTGCACAACTTAATGGCAGCATCCAGCAAAACCTCTAGTTCTCCTTTAGGTAGCACCGGAACCACCCACCTAGGTCTATTTATCATTTCATCCAGCCTTCCTAACTCCACAACTGGAAAGTCTGGCTCTTGGTCATCTCTTAGCTCGTCCAGATCAATGGACACATCTGCTGGAGCCACTTCATCTGCCACCATTTGTGACCCACTTGTCTGGGGTCCAGCAGAATTCTGGGTAGATGAAGGGGGTACTGCAGTTGTTCCTTTTTGTAGTGGAACATCTTGTGGGGTGTCTTCCCCAGATTGACCCCCTTTCATTACAATGGTCATGGTCACTTGACCAAATTCTGCAAATAATGTGATACTGTCATCAGTTGCTATTATGATTACACTTAAAGCTTATATAGTTATTCATAGCGAGCGCAGCGAGTGGCGCAAAGCGCCGCTCGTCTCTGCGAGCTCTAACGACAATGCCTGGGTGAAGAGAAAATTCGGACTGCTGCACATTCATTCAATAGAATTTTTTTCCGCAGTAATTCTGGACCCACAATGCATCGCTTGTTGTTCTCGCTGCTAACTTCGTTCATGCGGTAACAACAACTAAAAATTCATAAAAAATAAACTCACCTTAATTTAATGGATATTGCATACAGATTAGTATATTAAACATTCTTTGATAAAATTTTGCACTTTTCAAACTTTGGTTATGGAAATGCAGCTAACATACGACGTCATGTGACGTCACAGTCTTGACGTTCCAAATGTCTCATGCGGCTTGAAGAGGCGGATCTTAAAATTAAGTGAACAATGCGCTCGCCCCAACGGTCGCACCGTCAACATATTAATAATCCCCATTGAAGCTTTGTTCCCATAATTGTTTCCCTCCAAAAATACTAGCACATTATACACAAACAAAATTTACGGTCATTTCCCTAAACGTGTATAGGAGATAACTATCTGCATACAATGCCTTGTTCAACCTGCTACACTTTATAAATACGTCAATATTTTACTCTTACACAGCAACAGGAAAACAAGTGCCAATGTCCGCAAAAGAATCGCAAGTCAGACGAATGATATATCAAATATTCTTTTCAGAAAATAACCGTAGAAGAAATTCTCCATGAGAAAATATGTAGTCCTGAGCAAAGTGTATCCATTCCCATGCAGCGCAACACTATCTATAACGATAACTTAATGTAAAATCATCTCAGATGCTATTGTTCTGTTATTCTATATTTGACAATTGCGTTTATTTTGGTTTAGGAAATCCCGGATCTCACATAACATGGCCGACTATCGACAACTTTCACAACGGAGCGTTACTTTTGTCATGAGTCGATTACCTTTGAGAAATTCAAAGTGACACGCTAACTTTCATATGCTTTGAGGTTCTTCAAATCATTTGCAAGATCTTTTGAAAATAAAGATCTTTGAATTCGATGCCTTGTGCATCGAACTGCACTGTCTGCGACTTTGGTGAAATGTCTAATGACATAATCTCGCGAAACGGGACTTTTATTGTTCAAAATATAATTTTTAAACGATTTGAAAAAAATGATTATAATATGAAATGAATCCAAATATTATACGCATAATGAAATAATATAATTTTATATATAAATTTTATTAACGGTTGTTAAAAATGGACTAAATCTATACGATCGCATAAAACGGAATTTAGAGTTATTCCCCTTAGGCCATGTTCATTGAATCCAGAATGTTCGTTCACGGATTAAATTTATTGAAATCTGGTTTTCTTATTTAAAAGTTTTAAGAAGGAATTTGACACGTTTAGACGATTAATACCCGGGTTTTTTTTTTATTTAAAAACAACAACAACAACAAAACATAAAACATTGAAACAAGCCTGAGTTGAATATCTGAAGGAGGGGTGAGGGTAAAAGTACCTGTGACCATAATTAAGGTATTCCATCCCTTATAGACTTAATTATTCATCATGTAAAAATTGATACTCTGGTATTAATTTAAAACCTTCATGAGTAGAAAAGGATTTATCATGAGAAATTTTAAAAATGTAATTTTCTAAGAAGTATATAGGGACAGGTCGAGGTCATATACTAGGCATCATTCCGCTCTCACATTCTGAAAGTAATAAATGGGAATTATGTCTAAAATTAATGAGTATATAACCGGATATATAGATCTGTTTTGATTTCAATTTCATTGAATGGAAAATCTTAACATTCGTTACACATGTAACTTTATCTGTTCAGTAAGTTTATTTTCGTAATTAGTTCAGTTCTGTAGATGCCAAACTACATGTATATAGAACTTAAACAAAAATACTTGAAGATATCATTAATTTATAAAATATACACGCAACGTTTCAGTTGAAGATATAATTGAATGAATTTTTGCTCTCTTCAAACGAATTTATGATATCCACAATTGAATTGATGCGTGCAATAATTCAATTGAAGAGAGCAATAATTCAATCAATGCACGCATCAAATCAATTACTCTCATCAATTGTTTAATGCGCGCATCAATTCATTTTATGCGCACAATAATGTGAATTATTGTTCTCTTTCAATGAAATAATGGTATTAATTCAAAGCTCTTCCACTGAATTAATGATATCAATAATTCAATTAATTCATTTTTTTAGAGACTAATTAATTTATGATATCCTCAATTTAATACACCCGTAATTCAAATGTTGATCTTTTTTTAATTGTTGCTCTGTCTCTCTAATGGAGAGAACTGATGCCTATAAAATCCTGTAACAATTAAGGGCTTTGTAAAATAATCAAAACTATCAATTGAATCATGCAATTGAAATCAGTTGAATCGAAGAGACCAACAAAACATTTATACCTAACCCCTGAATATCTCCCTTCATGGGCCCACCAATGGAAGTCGTTCAAATCATTCTCTTTAAACTTAATTTTTTTTTTTTTTACTTTAATGAACAAAAAATCATTTTGCTTATATTTGCAATGGGAAAATAAATGCAAATAATGTATACAATTACTTTATCTTGGACAGATCTAATATAATATTAAGAACAAAACTATCATCGAGAATTGTGTTCAGTATATCAAAATACCGATTTCTGTTTTTTCTATTTAAAAATTAATGAAATAGAACTCTTCTGTGAGTAGTGTTTAGAGCTTCCTTAACGATATAATAGTCACATTTACCGTAATTTCAAAGATGGGCAATTTAACTTTCTGTGTTGCACATTGTATTTTTTTGTTGTTGTTTTTTTTTGGTTGTTTTTTTGTTTTTGTTTCATAACGATTTCTCTCTCTCTCTCTCTCTCTCTTAAACATACATGTATTGGAGTGTTTCAGAAAGTTAACAAAGGGAAAAAAACGAAAACTTTTAAGACTCACAAAGGCTCTATATAAATCTTGCTTCAAACAATAGTTTATTCACAAAAGTGCATGAGATTGGTTAACAGACAGAGCCAATTTTAACCCTCTCCCTAAATCCAGAAACTGAAAGATATTGTGTAATAAATTATAGTGTTCAGCGAGAGTTTACGAAATCAAACTATGCTCTAGAACGAGTTTTAAGGTAGGTCGCGGGTTTACTGCATAAAAATTCTTACGAGAAAACATATCCTGAAAATTTGATATAATGTTCCTTAGAATTTGCGGCATATTATCTGAAATTTTTATTAAATTTGCCTATGTGGTTTTAATGCTATATTACTGTAAACGCGGTATAGTTTTCGGTACCATTTTTACGCTTTACTATAGTAATATATAGGAAAATGACGTTTTTGAAATATAATTTTACCGAAATAGTTTCTTTAGAAAAGATCGGATAACTTTTTAAAGACGTAGACGAATTACTCAGAAATTTCAAAATATCAAGATGAGGTCAAATTACAACCATTGAGGTAAAAAAAATCAGTAATATGTCTTCTCGCTAGTTGTTTTGCTAAATAATTTTAAAGTTTGCTTTCATATCGCCATAATGTTGCGTTTATGGCGTTATTTATGTTTATGTTTATGTTTATGACGTCATATATTGAACGTAATCGCGTTTACAGATAAGTATCTTTATATTTGGAATATACAAGATCTAAAAGGTGACATAGATGCACACTGTAACTTTATTCAGCATTTCACTTATTGCGGAAACATGTTAGGAACAAAAGCAAACCCGCGACCTACCTTAAATATTAATCAAACGATTTTTAATTTGTTGACGATTTTTTACTTTCACCTGTACATTTTTGGAGAGCTTTAATATATTGAACATTTTTTTTGGTCACTTGAATCACTTGGGTAACTTATTGCTGACTCTGTCTATGTGCGATGTTTGTCGCTCATGGCCTCAGGGGCAGGGTTCTGGTCTGGGAGGGGGGGGGTACTGATAATATAATGAAAATGCATTATTTCTATTTTATTTTATTGAAAATCTTCTCTGCTCCTGGGTATTTAGCAGATAACCTAAGTGCATGGTTATGATAAGCAAGGATGCCTCTTCCAAAATTGTGAAATTCATGGCCCAAGGTCAGGGGTTCTGGTGTTAGGGTGGGGGCTCTATTGATTTTATAGTAAAAATACATAAATTCTTTAAAATCTCGGTTATAATGAGAATTTTTTTTTTTTTTTTACCAGATTTGTGAAATTCTTGACCACTTGGTCAAGTGTTTTCTGGTGTGCTGGGCAGAGCTCTGTTGATATTGTAGGGAAATTTGTACGCGCTACTGAGAGAAGTTATTCCCCTTTGCTATATAAAACGGTTACCTGAGTATAATACAATAATTTAGAGGATGCAAAGAGTATAAAATAAACTGATAAACGAAGCTTTGTCGCCCAAAAGCAAGAGAAATAGGATGATCAGGATCAACGAAATAATTATTCTAGTATTCAGTAACAACTCATAAAGTAAGTTCCAATCTGTCCCCATTTATCACTATTACCACGCGGACTATTAATAAAATATTCAATACTATTTTTAACCCCATATTATTACCTCTCACATTGGCCTCTCTTGGTCTTTGAAGAGCATTTAATAAGATAAGTTATTATTTCTGTCTCATTTTTATTTATCTATTATTTACAAGTCTACCTGATCATTAAAACTACGAAAGTACTTTTTGTACAATACAATAAATATTCTCTTATTCTAGTACTAACCTTTCAAATACATTATTTACAGTGATTAATTATCAAAGATGAATGGCAAAGGGGAATAACTTTTCTCAGTAGAATACAAACTTATAGAGCCCAGGCCAGGGCCAGAACACTTGACAAAAGAATATTTTCAAAGAAATAATGCATTTTCACTACATATTCAACACAGTCCAATCCTAACACCAGAACACATGACCCAGGATCACAAATTTCACAAATCTGGAAGAGGTACCATTCAGAGAGAACATCTGACCCAGCGGCCATGCAACTCACAATTCTGGAAGAGGCACCCTTGCTCATCATAACTATACACTTAGTTTCTTTGCTTTATAACCAGGAGCAGAAAAGAATATTTTCAAAGAGATTATGCTTTTTCACAATATAATCAATAGAGCCTCACTTTCACCAAAACCCCGAACCCCAGGGCCATTAATTTCAAAATTTTGGAAGAGGCATTCTTGCTTATCATAACCATGCACTTAGTTTGTTTAAATAATACCCAGGAGCAGAGAAGAAGATTTTGAAACACTTTATGATTTATTACTGAGAACTAGACCACATTGTAACAATTTTGTTGACACCAGATTATTCTATTTCTCTTGCTTTGGGACATCATATCTTCATCTCTTGATTTATTTTGCTTCAGTGCTGTATTATACTAAGGTGACCATTAATGATTCTGAAAATTGAGAAAATAAAATCCTCCTATCTCATGGGCAAAAAGTATAAGGACAAAGTTTTGTTTTATCTTTATTGTAAATACACATTATAACAATGACCCCACTTAGAGAGAATGTATTGGTAATGGAAAAGTGATTCTTTTTCCATCAATGAAATATATATATTTCCCAAACAATTCACTTATGAATATGGGTATACATTTATACTCTAATAAAAGTTAACAGACTTCCTCCTTACTCAAATTTAAATAAAAACAATGACTCAATACATGTACATATATCACTTTTTGTTACGCAATAACTTGAATTTAAGCCCTAAAACAAAATGTCTTAGCAAACTAAAAAAATAAAAGACCTAAAATTCACAACTCTTGCATCAAGAATGCAAATAAATAAAAACAAAAATTTATGGACAACAAAATTGTACAGATAAAGCACATAAAAGATATGGCAAACAGAACAAGTTTTACCAACAAATATGGACGGAGAATATAAACTTGTTTGGTAATGCTCTAGTCTTAAGATGACCAAATTTAAAGTATGATTTCAAACTAATTGTTTAATTATAAATGATTCCAGAATAATCATTGCAAACAACCAAAGATGGACGGAGAACATCTAAAGGTTTGGAAATGAGTCTATGGTTGAGCAAATGTGAAGTAAAAGTTCCAGCTCCAATCATATCTACTTGCTACAAATGTTAATCTTGGTGGGTATTTCCTGGATATGTCTCACTACATTTTTAATCAACAGAATCTCTAGACAAACAGTCCGTCCCTTCAGCTGGTGTTAACATACAGGTGTATGTACAGTACAATTGAGGACTTAATCACATGGGCTGATTCTACCTTCCGAATGGTATTGTTTTACTGGCAGGACTCCAAGCTGGACGGAATTCTATACTTTCTGTTGATCCATATCTCCGACTCTTCTCCTTTCTCTTAGTTTCATCCTGTAAATAAATGTTTAGATATGTAAGAACTTGTTTGCACTTCAACTCTAAATGACAAATAAACCTGATAATTTATTTTTTAAGAATCTGCCTCCTGAACATTTCACATGTATGAAAATATTTGCCATGAGGTTATCTTTAAAAAATTGTTTGGTTGCCCTCTACTGACTGACTAAAAATGGCCCGAATGAAAACTTTTCCTAACCTCCAGGAAATAATAATTTTTTTTAAGCATTCTGGAAAATAGATTTTGAAAATTCAGCATTGATGTTGAAAATTCCTGGGAAAAAAATTGTCAACCTTCCTACTGACGAATTTTTTTTATCCCGATCTTCAGAAGAGGGCAAACACATTATTTTAAAGTTGGTCTGACTGACTGAATGGCACATTTGTCGTCTCTTCCCTAGAGAGAGACAACTTAAATTTCTGATGAATGAAAAGCTTAAAGGAAAACCAATTATGGTTAAAATGTGAACTTATATTACAAAACGTTGACATGTCCTTTCGAAATTGGAACTTGAGAAACTGCATGCTTCTACAGGGTGTTTCATAATATGTGCCCCTATCATAAACTGGTATAAAAATACAGGTACATCTGTGACAAATAAATTTATTTAGAAGGTTTTAATAAACTACGAAAAAATTTAATTTAACATTTTTTTCTGGTGTATGCCTTCATTATTTTCTTTTACAATGTTTTTGATAAAGCCATCTTCAAAAAAAGTCAGTTTTACATTATGTCTGAAATTCTGATCACTGCAGCACAAATCTTTTCATTGTTTTCACAAGACACTAGATGTACACAGTATTTTTGGTGATTTTTTTTTTTTTTGTCTTTGAATTGGATACTTCTTTGCATCATCCAGACAACAGTTAATTGGTGAATGACATTCATGGTACAGATGCACAACTTTAAAACTTTGTTCTTATCATTGAGACATAGAAATTTCAGAGTTTAATTATTATGATGCCATACATGACATTGTAACATTTAAAAAATTCCATATTTTTTAAACTTGCTTCTTTAGAATAATGTTTTATTTTTCTTAAAATGTGATCAAAATTAAAGCTTTTACAGGCAATTGTGATGGGGACAGGTATTATGAAACACCTTGTATCATAAAATAACGTGATAATTTGTTCTTCATTAGATCTGTTTCTTTTAGAGTCTTACCTTTCTTCTAAGCCATTGATCATACAGCTTTTCGGCCTCTTTTTCCTGCTCCTTTTTCAGCTGTTCCTGTTCCTTTAGAGTGGCCATATTCTTCTTTTTCTCCTCCCTGGCCTTTTCTTTCAATACTTGGTCTTTCTTGTTGTTCCTGAATACAAAACAAAGTCATCATATCTTCTCAAAAATTTCAAGAAATATTTGGAGATGCATCACATAAAGCACATGTATCCACAGATGCACCAAATCTGCAAGTTTGGTTTGAATACCTCCGTGAGATAAGCTAGGAAGTGATCTACAAATTGAAATCAATCTTGCATCTTCAGCTATACGGATGTATGAACAGACAAATGGAGCCATGATTCCAGTTAAACCTCCTCCTCCTCCCGACACCACAACTTTGCTGTGAGGGTGTAGAATTTTTATTTGACGTCATAGGTGATTATACAGAGGTACAGTAATCCCATTATAACAATAGCTACAGTAATTAACATACTAGTGCATGTAATCATTTATCACATAATCAAAGGACCTTATCTGCCATTAGGAATCACAGTTACAAAGAGTTTTTTCCCAGACGCATTTACTGTAGAAATTTTGTGATTCGTTGATCCATGAATTTGTATTATTTGTTGAACCTTAAAAAAAAAATTATAAACATACCATCCCCTTAGTGCAGTAACATTCTCCTTTTCTTTGTTCTTCTTTGCTTCCTCCTTTTCATATTCTTTCTCTCTCTCCTCCTCTTTTTTCTTTCTCAACTTTTCTTTTATTTCTTCATCCTTTTCTTCTTTCCATATTTTGAATGTCTAAATAAGAATATTTATTTACAACATGATCTGATTTAATTTTTATTGAATATGTAATATTTATATACACTGAAGATTTTCTTTTTGCAGAACATGTCAAAGGTAATTGATCAGCATCACTTTTCAGATGAAATCCAGTTTGACCCCTCTAAATCAAGTACATGTACACTTTTTCTCTTTGATAACTAAAATGAACATATTTGTGTGAATATGCTTTATGATCTCTAAACTTGTCATCTCTTATCCTAGCAAAAACCACACTTTTTACCATAATAAAATAAAGTAATTAAATCTAAAAATTAATCAATATAGACAGTGAGTGATAAACTAATATTACATACTCAGGTACATATTCAACTGCCTTTACTGGATATAATGAGTTAGATAAACTTCAAGCAATTTTGGCTTTTGCTAGCTTTTTGCTATACAATGAATATCGTAAACAACACGTACCCCCCAAAAATTACTGAATTGATTTGTGATTGTAGGCTTTGTTATCACAAAAAAAATCCATAACCATGAAATTTCACATTTCAATACTTATCAACTATGTCTGTATGTGAATACCACAAAAGCCATTTACATGTATTACAATTTTGTAACAAATTTTCTTAATTATACCAAATTACCTTTTCTGCTTCTTTGATCTTTTGTTCTTTTTCTTTCTCTTCCTTTTCCTTCTTCTCTCTTTCTTTCCTTCTTTCTTCTTTGATCTTTTTAACAAATGTATCTTCTTTTGATTCTTTCCAAGTCTTGTAGGAGCTATCATTTTCCAATTTCTTTTCTTTTTTCTCCTACAAAAAAAAAAAAAAAAAGTGATGAGCAATGAATTTATATAAATTAACAAAAGGAGTCATATTAACATCTCGGGCAATCACAGGATACTTGACATTTTATATGAAATTTCTTTACAGGCATAATCTCGCAAGATACATTCATCAAAAATTTTATTTAGTATACATTACCTGAATTCTGATATTGCAATTTAATTGTTATCAATACCATCAACTCAGAAATATGATATTTAAGGAAACCAATACACAACAAATATTAACAAGTATGGTATAAAAAAGAAACCTCTCAAATGAAGTGACTAAAATTACTAGGGTCTATGAATTTTGTTAATTCATATCATATGCCCCTCCAAAAATTTCCACAAAATCACTGTAAATCAAGTTGCATGTGACTAACAAATCAGGACTGTTGAGAGTATGTGTCTTAAAACATACATGTAAATGTGTATCATCACTATTAAATCATTTGATATCAGAATAGACAGAAAAGTAGTAAATGTCCATTAACATCACAACCAGACACCTAAATCCACAATACTGATGAATAATAAGCTTACCTCCTCCTTCTTTTTCTCTTCCTCCTGTTTTTTCTTTTCTTCCTCTTTTTTCTCCTTTCTCGCTGATTTCATCTTCTCTCTCCTCCATTCCTCATACACAGCCTGACGTATAGACATGGTGTCATTGAAGGACATTTCTGACAGGGTACCTTGACTAGTGGGGGTCCCAGGGATTGTGTAGCGGGGTTTAGGACGGTGTTCCTTATCAATTCTGTAAAGAAAATTTTAACAGAATTCCAAAAAGTGCTGCAATTTTCTAGGATTTATTGCTATGATCATGTTAAAAAGAAACAAGTTGGTAATAGATGTAGTTCTATTTTTTATTGTTTTGTTTTTAATTACTGAACTTTCCTAACACAAACTACATACCGGCATTCAGTATTGTTGAAACAGTTTTTTTTGCACATGTAAGCTGCTCTAAGTTGACTTTGTGTAAATGGATACAAATATATTTTCACCAGTTTAAAACTTACTTTTTGAAAGACTTGCTAGTGTCTGTGGACTTCATTGTACCAGAAGATGGTTTGTTTTGTTCCTGAGCTACTTTGTTTATGATGTCATCTGATTTTTTACTCTCTGTTGGGCCCTTGCCTGGCCTACAAAAGAAATTTTAATTTAAAGACATAAAACAGATCACCAATACTTCGTAGGAATGCAGCTGTTAATTTATCAACGTATGAACATTAAAAAATGAAAATGTTATTTATTGTCATTCAGTGATTTATTTAATAGAGACTTTAAATTTATTGGTGCATGAATACTCAAATTCCATCCTAATATGGTACTTAAGAGATCTATTCTGAGAGGACTTTGTCATTAAATTTTGTCATTAATTTTGACATTAAAAGTTGTCATTCTTTGATGAAAAAAATTTAGAATATATATTTCAAAAAAAAAAAAAAAAAATAATAATAATAATTCCACTAAAAATAAAATTGCTGAAAAGTTAACATACTTAGCTTGTTTTTCCGGTTCAGCAAATGACCTTCCTAAAGGATCCTTGTCAAACTCTTCACAAAGTGAACTATCGTCCGGTATCTCTTTCTCATTGTCCGTTCGCTTTTTTGCGACTGACCTGGTGTCTCCACTACCAATGTCTCCACTGCCTGACTTAGCCTGCCTCTGTTTGGCTCTGTTGATTTTATCCCCCAGAATATCATCCCTGATACTATCTTTCCTCTCCTGTGGTTCCTCCTGTGAACCCCGAAGTAGCCTTGGCTTGGGTTCCTCTCTCTTTTTTGTTTTTGAGGAATCCACATCCTCATTGAGAAAATCTAGAAGTGATGCCTCTTTTTTCAGTGGGGCCTTTTTTGTATCTTTCTCTCTGTCAGATTTCCTGTAGGATGTTTTATCTGTAGGGGTTTTTCTGCCATCTAATCCTGTAGGAGTTTTTCTGCCATCCAATCCTGTAGGAGTCTTCCTGCCATCTAAGTTTGTTGGAGTTTTTCTTCCACTCTGAAATCAAAATGTCAATTTTTTACTTTAAATTTCACAAGCATATTGGGTGTTCACAAATAGATGTGTGCATCACTCTGTATTGGTAGTACATGTACATGTATTTATATCATATGTACCTAACATTAACTGTTTTTTGTTTTTACATTTAGAGCTACTCTTAGTCAAAAGGGATGCTTTGTGATATGTATTACAATAACATAAACATGAAGATACATATGCTTCCATTAATACAGTAGGACATTTATGGCCCCTCTATATACAGTCAAACATCATTATCTCAAACTCAATGGGACCATAAACTACTTCAGTCTAGAAATCTGCAGGTTTGGGATTTTGGGGTTTAAATACTTACAGAAAAAGTGGTTGGGACTTCAAACTCACTTCATGACATTCATGGTTTTTGTGATTTTGAAGTTCAACTGTATTCCTACATGTATATAAGGCTACACAGTATGGAGGAACTTTTGTCACTGAAATATATCTATTCCATTTGAACTCCTTGATGAAGCCTACCTGTGTAGGAGTTTTTCTGCCACCTGGAGCAGCTCTGTGGAATCGGCTGACAGATGGAGAATCTGTCTCCAAATCCACATCCACATGATCTGTTTTTCCAAATATGTCTGTCTTGTGTCTTGGTCTGGGTTTGGGAGCTTCATCCAGTCGTGGTGAATCATCTATGGAGAGGCTCCTAGTTAAAATAAAATTGGATGCATATTGTCATTATGGTGACTGACCAATATAATAAAAAGGAAATCATACATTTCTTAATTCTGACTGGAGCCTCCTATCTAAATACTTATGTCCTGTATAAGATATTTAACAATTCATACTTTGGAGATTTCCTGTCTGACTTTGAGAACCGATCTTTTGGACTAGTGAGGCCCCCTTTAGGACTGGTTCGGCCAGCCTTAGGACTACGGTCAGTAGGACTAGGGAACCGGTTTTTCCTGGGTGTCCCTGCATTTTCATCAATGCTTTGAAGAAAAGGTTCCTGAGATGGAGTTCTTCTTCCTTGTAAGCCTGCAATATTTAGAAATAATTAGTTGAACATTTCACATGCAACAGCATCTTAATTCTGATATAACTCATGTATTATATGCCCAAAAAGCATTTAAAAAATTCATGTTTTGTTTTTTAAAACAAATCTATGGGAAAAAATTACACAGGATGAAAATTATGAAATAAAGATACCATATATACTCGCCTATAAGTTGGTTGTATTTTTTTCAGATTATTTTTGAGGAATTTGGCTTTGACCCACTTATAAGTTGAAACAGTTTTTTGCTGGAATCTGTTGCCAATTGCAAATCAATATTCTATTGTATTTAATATCTGTCTTTTCAAAATTGTTCTTGGGTATGACATCAATATTTGATCTTTAATTTAAAACGATTTAAACAAAAATTAGATCATTAAAATTTGTAAGCACTTGTATTTTATGCATATGGATAACCTTAAATCTTCTTTTCCTGCATGCATTTAAGAATCTTAAGATTAATATCCGATCTGTTTGAAGGATTATTGTTGGTGTTTTTACAAAATTACTATATTTCCTCTTTCAGAAAAATGCCGATGTTTCTAGGACTTGCTTACAAGTCTGACATATTGAATTTTTGTCCAAAATTTAACTGCCAATACATGTAATCCAACTTGAAGGCAAGTATATATGGTATATGTACATATACAATGGACAAGATTTAAATGACAATTCCTAGATTCAAAAGGTTAATCTAAGGCAAGAGCCATCTTACTATGAATTTTTTTAAGAACTTCAGATCTGGGATAGACTAGATCATAAACATATTTATATAAGATCATAAAGTCCAAACTCACCGGGGGAGGGTGCTCGGTTTTCTTGCTGCTCTGCACCTGGACTTTTGCGAAAGTTTGGTGGTTGCCATGGTTTGTTATCTGTTGGACTCTGACGCCTGAGGAGACAAAGAAATAAACAAATCTTATAAATTTCATTTTTTTTCCATTGACCATTAAATAATTGAATGTAAGGCAATGTTTTTTTTAAATCTCCATAAAATGTAAAAGCACAATTTTGATTCCATTCAGTTTACAAAGTTTATTTGCCTTGGATCATTAGTTGGTGTCTTCCTGCCAAAAATAATATCCTCCTGAGACATAGACTGGGTTCCATACTTGGGACTGGGAGACCTTTTTCCTCCTAATGCATCTGTCAGACTTTTGCTATCTTTTGGAGAAAGTTTTGGGGATGTCAAAGATGGCATCCCAGGAGAAGTTCTCCCTTTTCCTCCCATGTTGAGGGAGGGAATGCCCTCTTTCTGGCCTTGCTGTCCACGCTGTTTCATAAATTTATTTCCACTTTGTCCTGGCCTAATAGTATCTCCCAAACTTAAATCATTTGTGTCTTGAAAGGTGGGTGTTCTTCTCTTGGCAGAGGTTGGTCGGTTTGATTGCTTTTGGTTGGACAGATTTCTTCTATGCTGTGCAAGGATTTCTGCAAAATGTAATTGAAAGGTACATGTATTACAGGAATACCACCAATATCTGGTAAAACTCATAATATTCAAATGTATAATACAAAACTGTTATACAAAAACATGTGTTTCTGAAATTCCTCTCTAGAAATGCACCCTGGTAGTTTTTTAATTTACAAATTTATTTAGATTCTGCATTCATATTCCATACCCAGAACTTTAGTCCTAAATTATGAGAAATTTTGCATTACGCTAGCAATACTGTGTACTATAAATTGTATGACCATTTGAGCCATCCCTAGCAAAAAAAACTTTTCTTGTAAATAAGAAAAAAATTCCACAATTATTATTTATATTCTGCCAAAATGAAGCTAACCTAATATTGATCATAACCTGTATGTATGGAAGGTGCAATATGACGTCACACTGGGGAAATCATGATCATTTAAACTAATTTCAATGCTAATTTCTATTAATTACCTCCTTAATTTCATAATTTTTAATGACATTTCACAACACAATAAATTATCAACATGAATTCCCATCAAAAGTTTAACTTCTTATGCCTTTATAATGAAGCATTAAAAATAAGGAGCAAGTAGGAAATGCTAAGCCATATGTGATTCCCAAGTACAATACTGTGGAATCATTAGATTTCATTGTGGCTCAATTTACATGGAATTCGTGAATTAATAAACTAGGGTTACAAAGTCATATTTCCTCTTGTAGATATACGAGAATACACAAAATTACAACCCAAGGAGCCTGTAAAATTTAAGCAATCCACGAGAATTGGCCACCACAAATTTTAATGGTTCCACAGTATATATTTTCATTATACAAATGTGCTAAAACTCCCTTGATAAACAAGGCTACATAATGAATTTTAAATTAAGATTTTGGGAATATGCACTGTTGGTCGCTTTTCAGCTAGACAGTTGAAATATGGATTGTCTCCTTTTTCCAGCTAGAGAGGTGTAACAGCTAGGAAGGGGAGAAAATTTATGGCTGGACCAGGAATTGAACCCTGGCCCCTGCATTACTAGTCAGATGTTCTATCCATTGAGCTACCCAGGCCCATATTCAGGGTCCATATAGCCCTAATCACAACAGAGGTATTACATGTAAGTACATGTAATATATCTATTACATATGAACCCTAGATATTGGTCTGGGTACCTCAGTGGTAGAGCACTGACTAGTAATACAGGGGTCTGGGGTTTGATTCCCAGTCCAGCCATACATTACATTTGATGGCCAGTGTGAGGGGCCTTGTTCAGATTATATGTAAATTATTAAGTCCAGAACTTGCATCTTCAAGGTCAAAGACTGTTTAAGAAGGAAGGAGAGTACCCGGTAAAAGATTGGGCTATATGGACCCTCGATATCAGCTTTAGTAGCTCAGTGGTAGAGCACCTGTCTAATAATACAGGGGTTCCCAGTTCAATTCTCGGTCCAGCCATATATTTTCTTTACTCATTCCTCCTTTCATACATCATCACAAACCACGACCAAAATGTACGATCCTCTCCCATTCTGGCGGTGGTTGAATGAGAAGAGAATATTTCGTAGCTCATTAAAATATTGACCAATGCGAGTAAAGCATAGTCAGATAATGAACTTTGACACAACCTTTCAATACCCAATCACAGTATATGAAACATTTCTTGTATACTGTTGATATGTCAATTGTGATGGAAACAAAAATTGTCATTGGCTGAACATGACGTCATAATACAGAGGCGTAAATATTCAAGATTATGACACTTTTTGTGATTAAGCAGCAACGGGTAGAAAAGAGCTATATGCGGACTCCGGACCGTGGCTTGAGACAATGCCTTTCATACTACAGATCATTACCTTCATCACTGTCACCATCATCATCATCAACAATGCTGTCACTCTCTTCACTTGTCAGGCCATATGTTAAACCTTCTTGTCTGCGCTGCTGAAGTTTTCTTTGTAGTTCTGACTGGAACATGGTGTCTGATTGTTTTTGATGTGATCTCTTCTTCTTGAGAAAAGGCGAGTCCACTTCATCCATTTTGCAATGCCTGTTAAACAAGTCAGATATATTACTTATCAAGTACAAAGTGATACAGATGATTTATCATGATTAATTAGGAAAATAAAAGAAAAACCCCGATTTCTGCTAATTTTAGATCAATGTTGTCATATTTGAGAACCTGTCGAAGCATGTAAATTTTGGAGGAAATATGTCATAGAACCAATAAATATAAATTTAGCATCGCTAACATTTACAAAAGATATATTATTTTATCATATTAACGTACCTTTGATTAAAAACAAAATAGAGAATTCAACACACTAATGACTTTTCTGCAATTTTACACCTTTTTCTCCGATCTGTAACCAATAAACAATGCAGCGAAATTTCAGAATGTTAATTTAGTTTTAGACAAAACGAATACCAAATAAGCCTAAACGCACACAAAATATTTGAATAGAAAATCCTGTAAAATGTAAACATTTTCCTATATTTTGATTCTTGTTCAACAAGATTGTGATTTTTATTTTCTTTTCAAAGTTAGAATAATTTTTTCGTTTACATATTTTTTTCAGCGGAAATAAGTCGCTGAAGTTCTAAGCGGCCCTGAAAAATGAAAACACGAAGCTTAGCCTTGCGAATCTGAACGAATACCTTGAATATGATATAGTTGGATTTGGAAAGATTGTTTTATGGATATGAATTAGGAAATCTCATTGTCACAACATTTGGATCTTGGTACGCAAGGTTGATTACATCAGATTAATGTAAAAGTATCATATATTTGTGAAATTATTACTGCAACAATTTACGTATGTGATACGCCTAAACCAGTTGTCTATCCACGGACACTACAATTGTTTTCTTTGAAGTAGTGTTCGAACCGGTACTAGCGTTGTTTTGAGATGTCCTTGTTTCATAGTCTTTCTCTGATTCAATGAAAATTGACTTGGAAGAATTTACATTATTGGCATTTTAGTTCTACTTCTAACTTTCATTGACAGATTTGAAGGACACTACAGATAATCATGTCATTTTCAATCAACTTACCACCATCGGTGATGGCCAAAAAGGCCAAATCGGAGGAGCAGGATGAACCAAAAAAGAAGTCCCGCGAGGACTGGAGGAAACAGAAAGAGTTGGAGGAGATGAGAAAAGCTGGAACAGCACCAGCCATGACAGATGAGGAGGGGAAGTCAGTATCAGAAACATCTGCGTTATCAAAAATATCACGAAAACATTCAATGATTTATCAACATATGAACTAGTTCTAAAATATGTTTACCAAATATATCAAACACAAATTAACCCCAAAAATTTCGAAATATTTGGTAAGAAGTAAGAACATGAATCCTTATGATTTTCTATGAATAATTGTAAAGCGAGTAGTTCAGTCTTTGCATCTTTTATTATTTTTAATATATCATTCTTTTGATTTATATAGATTGTATTAAGCATTGTATTTGTTTTCTTTAGAGAAATCAACCCCCACATTCCCCAGTATATTATGCAGGCACCATGGTACTATCAAGCTACGCAGGCCACACTAAAACATCAAAGAATACAGGAAGACCAAAAGAAAAATTATGATGATAGAAATACATGGTACAAAAAAGGTCTCAAGGAGGTAAGACTGATGTCCATTCTTACATTACAGTGATTTTTTTTTTAAATTAGATGTTCAAATATCATTTTGATAAAATGGAAAAAACATTTCTTAATAATGTTGATATTCTGTCTGAATAGTCATTATGCTTTAAATATAGGGTCCAGTTGTGACAAAATTTAGAAAAGGAGCTTGTGAAAACTGTGGAGCAATGACTCATAAGAAAAAGGACTGCTTAGAGGTAATGAGAATAAAGCTTTAGAAATTTCTTATACACACAATCATCTACATGTACATAGCATATTGCACAGACCCTTAACATAACATTGCCATACATGCCAACTTTCCCGATTTAGGCGGGATCCTCCCGATTTTACCCTTTGATCCCGCTCTCCCGATCGGGAAAGCAAAAATGCCCTAAAATCCCGATTTGAAAAAATTCAGTCTAAAATTCCTGATTTTCAGAGTTTCCCTACCGAAATATTTTGTCAATCGGGATTATAATATCAGACTTGTTTATTCAATGCACACAGATTAGTCTCTTTGTTTATTTAACTCATGCAGGGGTGTTAATTAGCCACAGGAAATCACTTCTCGCTTGAACGCACACAGCTGTCCAGGTACCGGTAACATAGCCTGGAGCGGTTAGGGGATTTAACTTTTCAGTCAGAAGGGGTGCACATAGATTTAGGGGTTAATTAAATATCATTTTAATAAAAACAAAAAATAAATACAGTGATATGATAAACTAACAACAAAATCGGAATTAATCCATGTTGATTGTTTTTTAAAAACGAAAGTAGAAAACAACAAAGCATAGATGCTGATTTTATCTGCTTGTAATAAAAATATTGTAAAGTTTACTGGTTAAAATAAGATGTAAATAATTTAGATGAAACAACAAAGTCTTATACCTCAAGTACACTGAATTTCTCCCCCCCCCCCCCCCATGTAATTTGACAAGGGAATACCCACGAGACACTGCCAAGATTACGCAAACGTTCATGATGATTAAAACAATTTTAGTTTTTGTTTGGGATAGGGGGTATCCTTGTTTTAAATAATTTATGACCTCAAGAGTAAATTTATTTCTTCAAATTGTTTTGTGTGTGTGATAAAATTAATCATCATGATGTCTACTCATTAATAAGGAATAAAATGACACTTCTGTTTAAAGTACATATCACTAACAAATTTTCTTATCTCTCTCTCTCTCACACACACACACAGACACACCCTCACACACAATGCATTGCAATTCTTCAATATTTCTTTTTTTCAATTTAATGTCCAATTAAGAAATTCTAATTGTGTAAAATGTAAATATAGAATTTTGCAAATGTTTTCCAGAAACTGTACAGTAACAAAACCTAATATATTTCTAAAACTTTGCAGAAAAATCTATTGAACTGAAAGTTGAACATTTTCACCAAATTATGTGTCTTTTTTCAAACATAATGTTGTTAAACTAAACAGATATCACTTCTTTAGTGAGAGAGGTACCTATTTAAGCAAAAGATATTTGAATTTTGGAAGGAAAAAAATTGTTTGTATTATTTATTCTGAAATTGTATTAACAAGTGATATTGATCTTATAAATTAAAAAAAAAGGGATAAACATTTATTTTCACGACAAAATGTCGCAAATTTAAAGCTTTGAAAATTGTCGTCACGTGCAAAATCCCCCATGGGAATTTTCAAAAGTTGGCATGTATGCATTGCACTAGAATATCTTATATAGAGTACAATGATGTTATTGGAAGTTCAAAAAAAAAAATGTTACAATTGTCGTAATCCACTGATACAAAATATGATTTTGAAAAAAAAATAAATCTAAAATTACTTGTGATTCACAATTCACCAGTGCTTAAACATTTTCTTTGAATTTGATAAACACTATATGGAATCCTTAGGTAAACACAATATTGAATCCAGTTTTAGTTGCAGCATATCACAAATAACTTGGTGGAAACCATTCCTTTTCCATGCTTTGTCTTGGGTTACAGTTCATTTTGAAATTTGTTTATCAGGGTACAGATTTTTTGTCTTTCTATGCTGAAAATAAGGATTTGAAATGATTGATATACAAAAATACATGTAGATGTGCAAGAATTTGTTTAAAAAAAAAAAACGAAGAACTAAGAATGTTTTAATTTTTCATTATCAGAGGCCAAGGAGGATTGGTGCCAAATTCACAGGTGACAATATAGCCCCTGACGAGTACATTACTCCTACCCTAAACTTTGATTATGAGGGTAAGCGTGATCATGCAGCTGGCGTAGATGTGGAAGATCACCAGAGAAAAGTCAGGGAGGAATACAGCCGCTTGGAAGAGGTGTGTGTATATATGTGTGTAGGGATAAATAGGAATAAACACATGTGATCAGTTAAACAGGTGTAATTAGGTTTTATTATTATGCATACAAAAAAATTATACAAGTATCTTTTTACCATACTTTAAGTACATGAACTGTGTCATAATCTTCAAAGACTTGTATTTTAAACTGGCCTGTTTCTAAAGTTAGCAGCTGTAATTAGAGAAAGAAATTTTCAGTAATTTCCCCATAAATTGTTGAATGTAATTACTTTCTGAAGATAAAACATTATGTAAATTGTATGCAGTGGACTGTAATATCTGTTGTTTTTTTTTCTTAAGGCAAAGAGAATGCTGAAAGAGGCAAACTTTTTGGAAGGAAAAGAATCTGCTGAAACAGTAAAGCACCTTTTTAATTTTCACAAAATATGAAAAATCTAGTTATGTCTATTTTTAGCTCTACTGGTCAGAGACCGCAAGATTATGCATTAGCATTAGTCCATCATCTGTCTGTCTGTAAACAATTCTTCAAAATGCTACTCACTGTACAGTTTTGGTTCAATTTCATTAAGACTTGGTACACCAGTAGTCTATAAATACTAAGGTACACAATTCTATATATAGGTTTTTGATTTTGACAAAAGCTGTTGCCATGGTTACTTAAAATAAAAAAAATAATTTGAATTCTTTTGAGACATTACTCCTCCTAAGTTTTGGTCTGATCAGACTTTACACAAGTAGATTATATTAAGATGCATCTTTCTTTGGTGGTAGTACACACGGATAGAGCTACAGTCTCATCACAGACTACTGGTTTAAAGAAATATCAAATGACTTTCTAATTACTTATTAAGTATCAAAGTAATGATATTTGTTTTGGTATTTTTAGTTTATATATACTGTATGTTTACAAGTATTTGTTGGTCTCACATCATATTACAACATGGTTAATATATTTTCCTGCTTTAAAATATGTATTTAGCATAACTAATGTTATTTTGAGTACATTTAGCTTTCTAGAAAATTTCTATTTACCAGAGTTTTAACATTTTTTTCTTTAGTCTCAAGGTGACAGTGAGGATGAGGATAAATATGCAGATGATGTAGACATGCCTGGTCAAAAGTTTGAGACCAAACAGCGTATCACAGTTAGGAATCTCCGAATCAGAGAGGACACAGCTAAAGTTAGTCAGCTTTATTTTAATCTTGTATATTTGTAACTATATGATATATTGTATACTACAACCTGAAATACATACAATAAAATTAATTTGAATTTTAAATAATTTAAGCAAAATAAGGAAAAGTTAATTCAACAAAACTGAAACAAAGCAAGAAAAAAATGTACTTAATAGTGTATCATAACATGTACCTAATTCATCTTTTCTATTTACTTGCAGTATTTGTACAACCTTGATCCAAACTCTGCCTTTTATGATCCCAAAACTCGTTCTATGAGGGAAAATCCATATAAAAACACTGGAAACATAGAGATGGAGTAGGTTCATGAAACAATTTTTCAAATGTGGAGTTGAATATGTAGTAAAATATTGATACATTGTTTAATATAATCATACAAATACCAATTACAGTGAAAACTGTCTAATGTGACATCTATGCAATCTGTTTCACATGAGTTCTGTCATTTATTCTCATTCCCATTTTACTATATTCCATGTTCTTTAGACTGTGTGTAAACTGACACCCTGTCTAATGACTATTCCGACACAAAATCTGTCTTCTAGTGCATGTCTGATTAGACAGATTTCATTGTACATGTAATATTAAGTGTACAACTTTCTTTCTCAATAACTTTCTGATAGTAGTTAAGATGAATTAAGTGGGAAATTCAATATTGTTCAAGGTGCAGCACACACACAATCATATACATGCTATACATATCACATGTTTACCCCTTTGCACAGTGGATATTGGTTATATGATAACGTTTTCATATCAACAGTGGTGACGTCACAATGGATTTTGTGTGAAAGTGTTGAAGTTAATTGTAAAACATGGGATAGTTTTGTAAAACATAGTAATAAAAAGAATTTCACATGGTTTTTATCCAACTTGCTGTTTGTTTTCTATCTCCCCACCAAAACTCAGGGATAGAAGACATACATAAATATCTTGATATTGAGTTAAATTAAAAATGAATAATAAATCTTTATCTTTATTTAATGACAGGCAAAAGTATGCAGGAGACAACTTTGTCAGATTCTCTGGAGATGCACATGAATTTGCCAAAAAACAAGGTAAACCTTCTAAGATACTTTTAAGATAAAAAGGATAAAAGTGCATCACTTACGTTGTACTCAGAAGGAAGGCTTGATATTGTGTGTAGATGCTAACCAGTTTAAATTATCCTAATACAGTGTTTGCTTGGGAAGCCTATGAACATGGAACAGATGTGCACTTACAAGCAGATCCCACCAAATTAGAACTACTCACTAAAGAAGTGCAGAAGAGGAAAGAGGACTTTAAATCCAGTGCCAAGGAGAGCATTCTGGACAAATATGGAGGAGAGGAGCATTTACAAGCCCCTCCCAAACAGCTCTTAATGGCACAAACAGTAAGTTTTTTTTTATAGATTAAAAATATTTTATATGATACAAATGAAAGGTTCACTGAAATATTACTTGTGAATTTTTAGATGTTGATACACCAATTCTATATATAAACTGTATGGGATAAAAACTGAAATGAAGTAGGACTTTTTGTTTACCATGTCTCCATGTGCAAGTTAATAAGCATAAATTCCTATATATAAAGTTTTACTTCTTCAGCCCATATTGATTGTGACATTATTTTTTACTGTGACTTGTTTTGTAGGAGGATTATGTGGAGTATTCTCGACATGGTTCAGTAATTAAAGGGAATGAAAAACCAGTGGTCAGATCAAAGTATGAAGAAGATGTCTACATAAATAATCATACAGTGAGTAGTTGGACTATTTACTGAATAAAACTAAACTTTCTAAACCAAAAATATGATCTTGAATACTGATTTCTTTAATATTGTTGATAAAGGTTCATCAAACATCCATGTGTTTGTGGAAGAATGTTGTTTATGATATCTTGAATTTCTATAAATTTTTTGTACCATAAAAGGCTCTAATAATCTACAAAACAAAGGTTTTAAAATGTTACTATATGTATTTTCAAAGACAAAATTTCTCAAAGCCAAAATTTCATACACTTTTTGTAATTACAGTCTGTTTGGGGTTCATTCTGGAAAGATGGTAGATGGGGCTACAAGTGTTGTCAGAGCTTCATTAAGGAGTCCTACTGCACTGGGGCAGCAGGGATTGAGGCCTCCAACACAGATATTATCCCCACCATTAGGAATGGAGAGGAGGAGATTGAGGAAGAGGATGAGGAAGCTCCAAAGTCACTGCTACAGGTAGGGGTCGTAACTCCATAGTTTCTGCTACTAGTACAGGCTTAAACTCTATAGTCACTGTTATAGGTAGGGATTGTAATGCCATAGTTTCTGCTACCAGTGGGGGCCATAACTCCATAGTCTGCTACAGGTGGGGACCAAAACTCCACAGTCACTGCTACAAATAGGGGCCATAACTCTATAGTCACTACTACAAGTAGGGGCCATATTCCACAATCACTGCTACAAGTAGGGGCCATAACTCCACAGTCACTGCTACAATTAGGGACCATAACTCCACAGTCACTGCTACAAGTAGGGGCCATAACTCCACAGTCACTGCTACAAATAGAGGCCATAACTCCATAGTCACTGCTACAAGTAGGGGCCATAACTCCACAGTCACTGCTACAAATAGGGGCCATAACTCCATAGTCACTGCTACAAGTAGGGACCAAAACTGCACAGTCACTGCTACAAATAGGGGCCATAGCTACAGTTAGGGACCATAACTTTAAAGTTACTGCTATAGGTAGGGGTCATAATTCCAAAGTCACTACTACAGGTAGTGCCATACTGTAACTCAAGGTAGGGGCCATGATACATGTATGTAAATGTAACAAATGTAGGACATTTAATATTTGGGCAAATATTTTTAGATTACTTGTATACTTGAATTGCTGAAAGTTATTCATGTTAGCATGGACTTGCAAATTCAAGTCATCTGATGTTAGAATGAGCATTCTTCAAATATTTCTGTGTTTAGTCCTTTGTTGACTGTCAAAAGTTACACAAGTGCAATATTATAGGGTTTTTGAACTTTTCTTGAATATTGCATAAGCTTGTGAGTGCATTGTACAGCCAACAAGTCCCAAAATTCACCAATTTAAGTTCTATAACTCTTTTTTTTTTACATAGCTAAAACATTTTCCTATTGATTTATATTAATCATTTAAATGAAATAACTCCAAATTAATGAGAATTATTCAAAACCAGTATTAACATTAAGTTTGCAATAGCAGCGTTTGTCCTGGAAGTGTTCAATATTACATCATTCCAATGACCCTACAAGCACGGAGATTTGCTTACTGACATTTTTATTGGGGTTTATAGGCATTGGATTAGTAATAATAATTTCAATTTTGTATAGAAATAGACACATCTTACTTACATGTCAGCTGCCACTACCATCATAAATATTACCATTGAGCTGTTGATCAGATGACATTTTTTATTTACAAAGACACATTTTGATATTGAATGCTAGCATTTGGAATGTTTTGAGGCCTACTCATATTCAATTAGACTTTTAGTAGTTTTTTATTATAGACTATTAACTATATGATAAACATGAATATTGATGTTTTGTACTCTGAGTACCTCAGTCCTATAATTTCTTTCCTTATTATAGCAACATCAGGAAAAATTATTATCAAAAGAAAAGAAAAAGAAGAAGAAAAAGAAAAATAAGAGGAAACACAAAAAGAAGAGTAAAAGTAGCAGCAGCAGCGAGTCAGAGTCGGAGGATGAAGAGGCGATACGAGAAAGAAAACTGAAAGAGGTACTTATTCTAATGTTTTATACGATTATACAAACGATGCAGCAAAGCACATAAAGCTCTTTACTCAGTAAATGTATATTTAGAAAAAGTGTATAATCAGAAGTACATGTACTTCTGTTCAAGAACATTTATATGAGTTAAGTTTGGTTGCATATTTATAAGCTTGATTTATAATGAACAACAGAATATTTTGGAATGTATATAATTTTTCTTCACCAAATATGAGCTTATGACTGGCAAGATGTGGTAAGATTTCAACGGAGATTCATTTCTGTATAAGAATTACAGTCTCCTAACTGTCTTGTTTGTTTGGTGGTCAGTGTGTCTATTCAGGTGTATGTCTGTTTTGACAAAACTGTGTAAATTTTACATACTTTATGTAATGCATCAAACTGCATATACATGTTTAATGCTTCAAACCTCTCGAAGGGTTGAGCCCTAGTTTGTAATTGAATATGCATTTTCACAACCCAGGGGTTTGGCATGTATCTTCTCAGATGAGAAATACTTATTGAAACCTTGAATTGTACAGATGTTAAAGTTCTTTACACCTTTGAAATTGACATTTTAGGCTCTGAAGAAAGAGGAGGAGCAGCAGAAGAAAGCAGATCATCTTCTGTCTATGGATGAACGTAAGCGACCATACAACAGTATGTATACTAACGTAGCCCCTAGTGAAGAGGAGATGGAGGCCTGGAGGATGAAACAAAGAAGAACGGAGGATCCCATGTCACATTTCTCATAGCTGAGAGGACAGAGGACCACTGTTACATGTTACATAGCTGAGAGGACTGAGGACCTCTGTTACATGTTACATAGCTGAGGGGACAGAGGACCTCTGCTACATTTCATGAAGGCAAAAGGACCTCATCTTGTCTTCTGTATATTTAGGTGTCCAACTATGGTGAAAATACAGAACTTTGGTGAAATACAGATCAACTGTACATTCAACTCCTGACACGTCTTTTATTACTTTCTTCCAGTATTAAATAGCAAGTGCTAATTCCCTCAGGACAGAGGAGATAAAATTATAAACTATGAAAAGTTTCATTGGAATTGATTTCGAAAGATTTGTCTGTATTCAAATATTTTATTTAACTGTGATAATTTTTCTTAAAGTGGTCAGGTGAGGTAATTATTTGTAAATGTATTTATTTAATATGAAGTTTCCTTAATACAGAGATGAATTTTAATTTGTGAAATGTTTGGTATGCAATACAGCTGATATGTATACTGTTCCTAAACAATTTAAGTTTCAATTATTTTGAAACCCTTTGCATGGAAATTAATTGCCAACTACATTAAGAGACATTGGCACTCATGAATTTCATTATATGCACATGTACATATCCATAATAAAAGTATGGAAATCAAAAAAAAAAAGTTATTCATTGAAAATTGGTACATGTTCAAGAAAAAATGTAGCAACCTTGGCCATAACTTTTGAACAGTTGGTGCTAGGGCTTTCATACTTCACGTGTGTATTCCTTGTGACAAGACCTTCCTCTGGATACAACTTTGACCCTTTGACCTTGGAGTTTGACCTACTTTAATTTTGAAAAATTTAACCTTGGCCATAACTTTTGATTGGTTGGAGCTATGGCTTTCATACTTCACATGTGCATTCCTTGTGACAAGACCTTCCTTGGATACCAACATCTTTGACCCTTTGAGCTTGGAGTTTGACCTACTTTTAACCTTAGCGAAACATTTTGAACAGCTGGTGCTAGGGCTTTCATACTTCACATGTATATTCCTTGTGACAAGACCTTCCTTTGGATTCCAAAATTTTGGCATTGACCTTGACCTTGGAGTTTCAACAGTTGCTGCTACAGCTTTCATATTTCACACATGTTTTCATTGCGACAAGACCTTCCCTTGGTTTACCAACAATTTTGATGTGTTTGCATTGACCTTGAAAATTTGACTTGTATTTAAAAAACTTTAACCTTTGCCATGAGCTGCCATATGGGGGCATCAGTGTTTCACAAGCACATCTTGTTTACAAATGTAGTATTATTTTAACTATAAAAACTATGTGTGAAAAAATTGGCATTGGTTATTGTTCACAGAGTTGGCTATTCAATAACACTTTTAGTTGAATGTTAGAGTTGTTTATTATTGATTAAGCTGTGTTAATATTGTTTGTATAACATGTGGATGCAGCACACTTTTGACCAGTCTTTCAAACACTTTAGAATAAGTTTCATTTTTACACCTTTCAGCAAATGACTTGCACAGGTTTGCAGGAGTCTTAGATTTTAAGTCTGTCTTTCCATTTTTGGAGGGTTTAATTTCTTTGCTTTCATCTTCTTTGATTTTACTCTCAACAATAACAATATAAGGAAAATCATGTCCACTACTAGTAAGTAAATCTTGAGAACACAATTCTTCATTTAAATCTTCTTTTAAATTATCTCCCCTATCAAGCTTACATTTTTCTTCTTGTTCAGATTTAAGATTTTTGGCTGCTTCTCTTTTATCATAAGTTTCCAGATTTTCACTAAATTTTCTCTTCTTTCTGTAAAATCTGTCATTGCCTCGAACTGGAATGTTTCTGAGAGCATTACACAACATGTTCTGAGTATTTTTATCTTTCTCCTCTGCACCATATTTCATTGTCAGTGCCAACTGTAAGAGCTGAATATTTGTATCAAGTGGCAGAATTTCCTGCAATAATAAATGCTTTCTTTTAACAAATATCATTTATATAAAGGAAGTCTTTCACATAGCACTTGTTAATGAAAAACTATTAAAAATTAATATTGATCCACTAACCTCGCCGGGGTTTATCCAATTATCCTCTTTATGATCTTTCTTTGACTGGTGCTCTTGGTGATCTTCCTTTAACTGGTCCCTAGCCCCTAACAGTGTGGAAAACAAGCACCTTGTAATGGCCTCTGATACACGGCTTTCTAAGTCCTCTTCCTGCAAACAGCACTTTGTATATTTTATCTTCTTCAGAACAAGTGAAGGTGATATATGAATTTGTTTAGGTGAATCATCTTTATACATGAATATACCAGTAACTACTTTATATTCACTGCATTTTCTTGTGTTTATGAATAATGACTACCCTGGCAGCATATGCTACCATGTGTTACCATCCTTGGTAAACAAACTGTAAATCACTAATTCACGAGAACTTTATTTTTGCATAATTACAGGAGCAGGTCTGCTCGATAAAATTTCTTTCTTGAGTATATTTTTTATGGTATAGATTATAAACAACAATACCCAGAATTTGTGAAAATTCTGTCTCGCTTATAAATACCAAATACCTATCTCGTGAAAATAAGGTGTTGCGAAAAATTGGTGATCTACTGTACAGTACGTGTAAAATAAACTACAGATGTAGTTTGACAATTATTTTCTCTCAGGGTGTCAATTTTATTAGCTGTTACCCTCAAAACATGCACTATTTATTTTATTACATTGAATGTCTTGTTGATATATGATGCCAACAAAAAAATTTGGAGATTGTCATTAAGTTCATGCTTTGAATGGCTTTCAACTCTCAACTTCTGTTTTTCTCAATAAGAAAGCTTTAAAAAAGATTTACCAATCTTTTTATTGTTTCCTTGATAAACAGAGAGTCCTTTATCATCTAAAGTTTCATTATTTCTGCACAGTTGAGAGAAGAGTAAATTTGCAGGAGTTTACTGTAAAACAAACTGAATAGAAGAAACTTAGAAATCATGTTTTATTCACTGAGCAGGATTAGTACCCTTACTGTATCAATCCACGTGTTGATGCTGATTGAATCCTCAAGGCTCTCCACATAGTGCCACCAATGACGAGGTACGTACAGGACCTGTCCTGGCTCCAGTATCACAATGTAGGGATTGGCTTTCTGTAGATATATGTAAAACAACTATACCATAAAGAAATAAACGTTCTTTTCTTTTTCTGAATCACCTGACTGGCTTTCTTTATATACACTGTACATGAACCACAAACAGACATTCACTTTTATGAAATATATATACATGTACGTTCTATTCTTAAAACACCCGAGTCACTCGGATAACCTTTTACTATTTTATTTTTGTCTGTCTAGGTGTGAATCTATACTCTTCTGAACATTTTAATTAGGGCTTTTCGCTTTCAGGCGAAAAGCCCTATTGTTTTCGTCTTTTTTATTATTATTATTATTATTATTATTATTATACTGAACACTTTTTTCGTTCAGCATTTGAGGAGTACCTTTAGAAATAGGATTTTTCTCTGATAACCTCTAAATAGCAAATGTAAATATCTCGCGTATGTAAGGAACTGAACTTCCGGTTTAGTCACTTCCGGTTTCTACTAAAGAAAAACTGAAATACCTAAAGAAGCTAAAATCTTTCTCATTTTGAATGTCTAGACTCTCAAATTCAAGATACAAATTTTAGAGACCAATACCTACAAAAAAGTTAGCGGTGGTGATTTTCGACCACTGATACTTTCTGAGATATAGGACTTCAAACATTCAAAAAGGGGGGTTGAAATTTTTAAAAGTCACAATTAAGCTTTGAAAATTATTTTGGGCATTGAAATATGTTAAAACTAATAAGTTGAACATATACTGTAAGTTTCATATCGATCCAAGCCGAACTTCCGGTTTTAGGGGTCTTTGAAAATTGTCTATGGGAGTTTCTATGTTAAATTGAAATCAGTCGTGGCACGTTTTCTCTTAAAATAATCAAGATATTCTTGTGAGATTTTCAGTGTAAAATGATTTTGATACGGTACCAACCTCATTAGGTCACTAAAAGATAATTCGGGAAAATAAGGGATTTCTAGGGGCCAACATTGAAAACATACTTTTTCCTGTAACTTTTTTATTTCTCAATGAATTTTTAAACAGTTTGCTATTCTGGGTTCAGATCAAAGAGAACAATCTAAAAATTATGGTCCGTGGGGTCACTTTTTGACCCCTTATAGGAGTTATAGAAGACTGAAATAATGTAATTTTTATTCATTTCAAAAATAGTTGAGTAAGAGTTATCTCCCTTTGAACATCAGTTAACAGGCTTACATATTCTTTAGGTTTCAAGTTTGGTATGCATATGACAAGTACTTCCGGTTAAATGAATCTCTGAATTTGTCTATGGGAGTTCCCATGTTAAATGGAAAATTGCACATTTCACGATATCTCTTAAAGTAATCAAGATATTCTTGTGAAAATTTAGCTATATAATGACTGTGATATTATTTCAACCCCATTAGGGTTTGAAAAGGAATTTCTGGGAAAAAAGGGATTTCTAGGGGCCAGAGATGAAAATTGACCTTTGTCCATAACTTTTTTAATTCTTAATGAATTTTTAAACAGTTCTCTTTTCTGGGTTTAGCTTAAAGAGTACAATCTAAAAATTATGGTCCGTGGGGTCACTTTTTGACCCCTTTTAGGAGTGACAGAGGACTGAAATAATGTAATTTTTATTTATTTCAAATATGATGAAGTAAGAATTATCACCCTTTGCATATCTGTTGGCGGGCTTACATACTCTTTAGGTTTCAAGTTTGGTATGCATATGACAAGTACTTCCGGTTTTATGAATCTCTGAATTTGTTTATGGGAGTTCCCATGTTAAATAGAAAAATGCACATGTCACGATATCTCCTAAACTAAATAAGATATTCTTGTGAAAATTCAGTGTTATAATGACTTTGATATTGTTTCAACCCCTATAGGGCCTGAATATAAAATTCTGAAAAATAAGGGATTTCAAGGGGCTTATATTTAAAACAGATTTTCCCTTGTAACATTTTTATTTCTCAATGAATTTTTGAACAGTTTTCGGTTCTGAGTTCAGCATAAAGGGTACAATTTGAAAATTATGGTCCGTGGGGTCACTTTTTGACCCCTTATAGGTGTTTTAGACACCTGAAATATAGTAACGTTAAGTAATTTTCAAAATAACATTGTAAGAGTTACCTCCCTCTGCAGAGCTCTAGTGAGAATTACTTACTCTTCAGGTTTTCATATTTAAAAGCTCCTGAAGACTTGATCCGGTTTGATTATTTTTTTAAAATGTTTTTTTATTTAATTAGAGTTATCGCTCTTTAAGGTCCTTGTGATTTTAAGCGTCGAAAAGCCCTCCGTTTTTGTTGAACGACAAAAAAGGTCTAGTTATCTTTGAAATTGTTAATTGAGCCAATTTTAATAATAGTTTCAGTGCACAATATCTGCAGGCATGTAAATTTCATGTCTAATTTTTTTAGTCTCCTACCAGTGAAACCATAGGGGACTATAGGTTTCCTCCTCATCTGTCCACCTGTCTAGCTGTCCCTCTGTCTGTCTGTCTGTCTCACTTGGTTTTCCGCACATTTTTTCTAAACACTTGCAAATATTGAGCTGATTTTTGGTATATGAGTGTATCATAATGAGTTCTCTTTCAGAAGTCTGAATAGCACCCTTAGACCTACTCGTTGGTTTTGTACCCAAAACAAACTGTTTGCAAAATTTTATGGAGCAATTAATAAATGTGATATGTATAAAGTTTATATTGAGAAAAACTTGCTATATAATACTCAGGTGATTTTCAAGGACCATGGAACCCTTGATGTTTACAATGATTGTCATAAATCCTTCAAACCAGTACTTCTTCTAAAACTGAAATTAATTTTTTTTTAAACACCTGTAAATTTATACAAATTATATGTACAGTACCTTAAATTCTGAATGCTGTTGATAATCTGGATTTTTTACATTCACTTCACTGAACACACTTGACTCTTCATAAGGAATTCTTGTGGGATAAAGATAGAAACTCTCCCAGGGAGGAAACAAAATCCAGCGCTTCCTAATACAAAATATAATACAGCATTTAGATTTAGAGTTGTGGCAGTACTATTAAAACGCATAACATTTTGTCATTATCCTACCTACCTTCCTTGAATTTGTGCTACCAGATTAAATCCATATGTGTCATAGTGACAGTTAGTATAACATCCTTCTGTTCCAATCCAGATCGTGCTTTCTGTTCCGTCCCGCCCTGGAAATCCGAACACTTCCCAGTCTACTGCCTGGAAAATATTTACTGGTAATGTGATTATTTTAGCCTTGATGAAACTGTATTCAATTCACTTTCTGTCAACATGTTACCATGTAACCAGTTCTTAGACAATTTTTCTTTTCTGCTCTGATTTTGACAGCAAAATAATTTAAATATATTAATTTCATAAAGAATGAACATTTATTTTTGCAAGTTTTCTTGCAAATATTTTGTGTATGTTTTTTTTTTTATCTAGTAATTTATAACTTTTTACAGATACATTATTTGGGAAATCTTGTAAAGGTTTTCTCCCAACTACCTTAATTAAAAACAGAGCTCCAGATAAGGTGCGTATTTGCAGAAATATGCATTGAATTTTTCAAAATACGCATTAGAAATTAAATCAGGGCGTACAATTACGCATTAGCAATCATAAATAAGCATTACACTACAAAAGTACTGCGTACGACGGATTGAATGACACAAGTACGATTTAATTATGTGAATTGAGGTCAGGTCAGTGTTTCAATTTTTATCGAAAGGAAATAGTGATTTATAAGCGTATTCGAAATAACATAGTTCGATTTTCCGTTCGGGAGAATGATTTGAATATTAAATATTCATATTTTGTCTAAAAATATCACAGATTTCCACTGTTCAAATAACAACCAAATTTTCGTTCTTGACGCGTACACGTCGATATTGTCAAAATTGCGCAAAACACGAATGGTGTCTAAGTTATCCTTTATCACTGTTAATCAGTTCTTATATATTTACCATTTTCTGTAGTAATGTCATCTAAAGTTCGCCTTCAACATTTATTAATTGTATGAAAATAATTCCTTTTTTGCTTTCCACATGCTCCTGTGCTATAAATAGCGCCACGAGACTTTTAACGCAAACTCTACACTCGAACTCTAAAACTATTACCTCGATCGATGCCAATATATGAAAACCTAATATAAATATATATTTTTGATTAAAAAAAAAAACAACGGGGTGGGACATTTTGAGAGGGGCAGATGGGGATGAGAATCTAAAGATTAATTTTTTCTGGCCAAAGGAAGGATATTTTTCTCGGTAAACTCTTCCTACGATCGATATAGGCCTAATCTTAAATGGAGTTCCGTTGTGCCTGTGGTAACTTTGCCTACCCTATGGTCTTTCTGGTGAAAGAAATGAAATGTTTCTCGGTTATAGATAAAGCTGACAAAATTTTTAAAATTTCATCAACCTATTAGTAATTGATTAATGCAGAAACTGTCCGTATTTTACATTCCTCTTTCAAAAACACTTATTTCAATAACAAGCTAAATATCACATTAGATGTAAAAAGAGCAATAGATTAACAAAATACTCTTTGATTATTTAGCTGAAAAGCAAAATCTGCATTGATTTGAAAATCAGGGAGTAAATACACTTTGAGGTAAAAAATTATCTGGAGCTCTGAAAAAGCAGATATTTTCCCAGTTTGTTTTGTAAGAATACAAAAGAAAAACACTACATGTATAAGCACATCTTCACAATGTCAAGGTTTTGTGATATTGTTCCTCTACATAAAGAGAAAAGGTACGATATCACAAAACCTTGACAATGTCAAGATGCTAATAAGCAATAAACATTTTTTACTGGTGCACATAGGTGTACATACTATAGAAAAAAAAAGATATTTTCTAACCTTAAGATGTTCTTTGGGTGAAATGTCTTTCATATATTTATAATCTATGTAACACGAGAAGTCCTCCGGTTGGTATTTATAAAGTGGATTTGATTTATCATCATTTGTTTGCATCCATGAATAGAATTCTTTCAATGTGACATCCTCATGAATACACTGTGTCTCCCATAAATCTGAAATATACTGTATGGGCATAATCAAATATTCTGGTTTCTGTCATGAATATACTGGCTTAATTGCATTGCTTTCAATATAGATTCTAAATATTGTTAAATGGCGAGCTCAGGGAGTCGCACAAAGCACCTCTTGTGCAGAGTAGAATTTTAATAGAAACCAAAACTTCTATACAAACAGGCTTACAAGTAAAACCAAAGAATCGCAATCATGTCCTTTATATTAGATCATCTTACTTTGACTTTCCCTTGGAGAAAGCTTGCAAGATAACTTCTGTGTGATTTGATGAGATAACAGCTCTATATTCCATTGTCTTGATTCCCACTGACTAGTCATGTTGTTAAAAATTAGCGGTGGGCAATCTGGACTACAAATCATCGCAGATATATCAGTATCGGATCTCGACATCGTAATCTTATTATGATTCAGTGCCTCGAAATTGCCAATATTTCATTATTTGCAGAGAACGCGGAATGGTAAAAGGAAACTCAACACCGGAAGCAACTTGATAGATACTAAAAGTGAAAAAAAAAAAATCCGTCTTTCCAGCATTTTAAAAAACGTGAATTGGCATTGGGGGTAGACTTCAATCAATTTGGCCTCGGATAATTTTGACCTCCTGCCAAAACATCCATATCCTTTGCTTCAAATTAAGTTTGTGTTTTCCACAGAAAATGCCTCTCCGCCTCTGCCTTCCTAAAAAAAGTTTATCTGGAATCAGGGACCTATATACTAGGGACCTATATACTAACTTTTAGTATATAGGTCCCTGTTGGATATCCCCTACTGACCCAAACTCCGTCACCATAAGCGGAAAACACGCCAGGTTGCTTCTCTGAATTATTTTTTGATTTATTTCTTGTTTGCTACACTTAGTAATCTATTTTTAAAAATTTAGTGATTGGGCTTATACAAAACTACTATAAACAGAACGCACTTAATAAGAAATTTTTCTCCAGTTCAGTTTTTTCTCCCTTCATCTTAAATTTGTAAACATAGAAAATTAGTTTTGAAGATTTAGAATAGTATTAAATTTTTTTTTTTAAGGAAAAATATCAACAACAGAAAAAAATAACGTTAATATAACGTATTTTATATACATGTAATAGCGTTACGCTGCGTTATCTCCAGCGTGTAGCGCATCAGGGCAAACTGAGAAGAAAAATAAAATATTTTTAGCCGTATTCAATATCGAATGTCATATAATTGATTAATCCTTTGGCAAAGACCGTCATAAATAAAAACTTCAAAAACTTTTACATCTATATAATACATACTTTTTCCGAGTACCCGGGTTATGACTCGATCGGAAAATCGTCCGAGTAACCGATTATCAAATAATGACCGATTTGGCATCCCTAATAAATATCCTTTTTTTCCCTTACAGCTTGATAAATTATTTAGCGAAAAAAATACTGTTGAACGTTTAGTGAAAGTCACGTTTGGGCGCATTTCAGTGGCGGATTCAGGGGGGTTTGGGGGGGGGGGGGTTCGGGAAAACCCCCCGCCCAATCAAAAAAAAAATTTAAAGTGTCAATTTAACAATATATTTCATAAATAAGAGTCTATCCAAGCCCATTGTTTACACAGAGGTGAAATATACAGCCACCACCAGAAACCCCTTTCCGCTTGAACGCACACAATACACAGGTATAATCAACAGTACAGAGATCATGATAGTCCGTGCAGCTAGTGATGACACA
Organism: Saccostrea echinata; assembly: GCF_033153115.1. Taxonomy (NCBI): domain Eukaryota; kingdom Metazoa; phylum Mollusca; class Bivalvia; order Ostreida; family Ostreidae; genus Saccostrea; species Saccostrea echinata. Next base: position 5,306,118 of record NW_026889757.1, on the reverse strand, counting down.
AGGTCATACATTAACAACCAAAACTGCACAGAGTTATTACCGTATTGTTTTGGTATTGATAAAGTAACATTTTTTCAAGATTTTTATCCTCTTTCTTCGATAAATGATACTTTATTGAATAAACTGTGATAGTTAAATTATTTGTATAATGAATTGTGATAAAAGCAGAAGTCCAGTCCTGTCAAAACAAGAATTGGCCACTACTGACTGGTTTTCAAGACTTTGGGCTGGTAAGTGGGTAAAAAAAAAATAGAATTAAAGAGTGCATTTGTGTTAGAAATTATAATTTACCCCCCCCCCCCATGAATAAGCAATAATTCCAACAATTTTCCAACATATTTTATATTTATTCTTCAATATGAAATATCATTAATGTTTATAATTCAATTTATATGAACAGTATAGTCAAGTAGTTGAAAAGAGTTATTAGGGTTTCTACACAGAATCCAAATTTTCTAATTTCCAAGTGTTGGGAAATTGCACATCAGTTGTACATTGGTAGTCAGAGCTTCACATGCGATACTGGGCGTGCATTTTAAAATGAAGAATTGGATATTATTTATCAAATGGCGATATTTTATCAGATTTTACATTTAATTTTTTTTTAAAAAGAAAAGTCTCATTTTTCATGTTTACATGGAAGTTAAAAATAATCCCAAAATTTTAATTTTTTGTTCAAATTCTTGAAAATTTGGGTAGGTAGGTCTTGAAAAACTAGAGAAAAAAAGTGACCAATCACTAACTAATTCAATCTAAAATGCTGGAAAATGCACCATTTGGAGCCATTTCTCAAGAAAAATTCTCGGGGGAGGCCCCCCGAACCCCCACCTATGGGAGGGGGACACCCCCTCCCATGCCCTCCCCCTTCGGCCCTATGGGCCTCAAACCCCCCCCCCCCACATGAACTTCTGGATCCGCCACTGCATTTTTTTAAATGGATTATATGGTTTACGAAAAGAAGAAAGGCCTCAGACTGTCCATTCTGTGAAAAGAAAGAAGTAGATCTAATTAAGGGCCTACCCTTTCTCATAATCAAAACATGATTTTCTTAGTCCTGAGAATTAAATAAAAAATGTGTAGAAAACTGGTGTCGTAAATATTAAGGGCAGATGCTACGAACAAAATTTTTTCAACAATCATGAAAATAACTATGTTTATATAATTATGTAAAATGTATAAGTTTAACCGGATAGATTGTTAAATTTTAATTCTTAATATTCAAATTTTCACAATAATGTATTTAAAATTGATATATTTTGTATAGATTTACATGAATGAGAATGATTTCAGAAAGGTAGAATTTTGAACATCATAGAAACTTTACAGTTTCTTAATTAAGAATAGGATATTGTGAAACTTTGAATTGAAAACTAAAATCTAACAATCTATCCGAACACAAAAGTGCATTCCTGGATTGGTATATAATTTTGGAGCTATTGTGATCGAAAATGACACAAAAATCTTTCAAAATATTGATAATTACAATCCAGGCATGCACTTTATTTGTTCGTATCATGATTGTGTCAGGTAACACATAGCTAATGACAAATTCATTGTAAACAAAATGGACAGTCGCGGATAAGACCAGGGATGCGCAGCATATTTTGTTATACCTTTAAAAATTGTTTCCTTTAAAAATCTATACTAAAAAAGTCAAACATTTTCCAACGTTTTTCTGAGCGGTCAAAAATTGGATCTTTGTAACGATTTTTTACAGTGTTGGCGCGGGATCAGCTATATCTTATCAATTATAGCAAACGTGAAAGCAGAGCAAAATATGTCAAAATTAAAAGTAAAAGGTATAACAAAACATTTATTGACTATGTTTTGACAAAATGACTTTTTGTGCAAACAGTTTGGTTATTGGTCCTACAACATGTTGTCCTCGTACCCAGTCAATAAATGTAAATATGCACATATTAATATGCATCGGCTAGCAGTTACATGGATAAATAAAACATAGAGATAACGAACAGTAATCAAGCTCAAAAGTTCAAGGATACAAAACAGATCAGGAGCAGAGCAAACACGGACCTCTAAAAACATCAGAAATGGGATCAGGTGGCATGGCGGAGTAACAATCCCTGTCTACCGGTCACAACCGCCGTGTGCTCCTTGTCATGATCGGGCAAACGGAGAAACCGATAGACAATTCAGTGTGTAAAAATGGCCTAACAATTAGTATGAAAAACGTCAGACAGCATTCGACTTAATGATAGATTGTATTTGCTGACAAAGTCATTGTATCGACCATACAACATGCGAAATGTTGACTTCAAACAAATATGGCATTTTTAGGAACTTAATTGTGCCATCTTTAATTATACATACTCTTTTAAGTAGTAATTTCCTGGAGAAAAAATTAGGGGGGAAATTCTATGTGCATTCAAATATTTGCCAGACCATCTTTAAAATCTTACCACCATAGATAAAGTTGTTACCCATTGATATTCAATGATTGAAAAATTGCTTCAAACTGCACCTCACTATTTGCTTACTTCCGAATTCTGATTCGATCGGAAACTGTAAACGTCCTTTTCCATAATTTCACAAAATTACAATTTTTATTCAACCCGCGGGTAGAAAATTACGCGGATTTCTTGGATTGCCATTGTGTGTCTTAAGTACGCTGTAACAAATTTTAGCGGAAAAATTCCACTCGGAAAAAAGTACGTCTACAGTTATTTATAAAATTGCCTAATTCAAATTCTCAAGTTGGTGTATGAATCCTATTTAGCCAATTTCGATATAACCTCTCTCTTTTTTAACATCACTCACAAGTTTAAATCTCTAATGGATCATATCCATTAAGCTGCTAATAACCAAACTTAAGCTATTTAAAAGTGTAGAGTGGCTACCATCAGCACAAAGTGGCCACCAGAAGAACAGAGTGATTATCAGAAGTACAGAGTGGTTATCAGAAGTACAGAGTGGCTACCAATTTAGCAGAGTGGCAACCAGACGCGAAGAGTGGCTACCAGAAACACGGCCTGGTTATCAGAAGGTCAGAGGTCAGAAGTAGAATGATTACCGGTATCAGAAGTACAGAGTGGTTATCAGAAGTACAGAATGGTTATCAGAAGTACAGAGTGATTACCACAAGTACAGAGTGGTTATTAGAAGTACAGAGTGGTTATCAGAAGTACAGAGTGGTTATCAGAAGTACAGAATGGTTACCAGAAGTACAACGTGGTTACCACAAGTACAAAGTGGTTATTAGAAGTACAGAATGGTTATCAGAAGTACAGAGTGATTACCACAAGTACAGAGTGGTTACCAGAAGTACAGAGTGGTTACCAGAAGTACAGAGTGGTTATTAGAAGTACAGAGTGGTTACCAGAAGTACAGAGTGGTTATCAGAAGTACAGAGTATTTATCAGAAGTACAGAATGGTTATCAGAAGTACAGAGTGGTTATCATGCAAAGATATTAATGGGCGAAGAGTTTGATACAACGATATTTTTAGGAATGAAAATACTAGTACTTTTAGAATACTAGCATATTGCTGCATGGAACGTAATGTATTATAGAAATTGCACAAATATGGTACATGCACTGGAGAATTTTACAGTCCGAATGTAACTATGAATAGTCTTGCATTTCTTTGTAACCGTATAACATTCCAGCCCGAGACCAACCTTTGTAATACAGTGGGAAAAGTGTAACTTTTTGTGAGGCTTATTTTATGTGTTTCTAAAGTGGTATCGTTTCCTTTCAAGTACATGTATAATTATATGATCTGCACAAGTTGTTCCATTGTTTTGGCCAATAATATAGTGCATTGATCACCACGTAATTTCATTCCTCTTGTAATAAAAAGTTTACATACCACTGATTAAACTTTCATCCTTTGAATTTCTGACATTTCCTCACATTTTTGTAAGTCCTCCACAAAAATGCGGTCGATAAATGACTCTTAGAGCTTCTATATAGTAACTCCTTTAAAACACCAGACTTATGTCGGAAACTTCTCAAGTAAACCTTGGATAAGAGAATATCAGAGACATCAATATAATTGAACTAAGCAAATATGAATGATAACAAAACCTACAACTAAAATATATATTTTCTCTAGGAATCTCCATAGGATTTTTTACTTATTGCAGAAAGAAAAGGAAGACAGAATTGAATTCTATACAGGATAGGCTAATTTTATGCTAGCTACAGAAATTGACCACTACACAGATGCTACCATCTGCAGACCTTTTCTTTGACAGTTTGTGAGGCTATGGTTGCTACTTGTTACCAGTCTGCCTTAATGTCTCTGTGTCATTGAAATGCAAAGTTTGAAAATGTATAATCTACACGCCTTAAAATATTTTTAAAAATTGCAATGAAAATAAAGTGAAGGTTTGAGTTATTAAACAATTGAAATGCATTGAATGTCTTGATTTTTTATAAGGTTCAATTAGCAAAGCTTCACAAGAAACAATGTTATCATGAAATTACATTTTTGAAAACATTTAGGCATAATAAAAAAGGTGAAAATAACGATCAAAAATCAATCTAAATAAAAACAATACAACTCTTTGAACATGGCATAAAACATGGACCCCTGGAATTTCCAGTGCTAGGATCAGGTGCCTAGGAGAATTAAGGATCCCCTGTTGATCTGTCACACCTGCCGTGATCCCTGTGTATTAATCAGGTAGACGGAATTTTCCTTAGTATAAAAACAAAGGCCTATCAATTGTATGAAATATGTCAGTCATAAAACAACCCAATGATAGGTTACATTTGCTAACAAGGCCATTATATAAGTTATATAGTTCTTTTTATTTCAGTGTTCATTAATTTCAACAAAGAGTTATAATGCATTGAAAAAGGTTAATGAGCACATATTTACATTTCCTCTAAACTTTTGCACACTTCCAATGAAGATAAAAACCAGCTTTTCACTTTTATCTATTACACACAAATACTTCAGTTCATCTGCTACGATTCTCATCAATTATCTTATGAATAATATAACCAAGTTCTTCATGTGTTAACTGTGATACATAATATGACATTTTCAAACATTTCTGTGCCTTGGAATCCTTGGACAGCTTGAAGCAGATTTAAAAAAAGAAACAATTAAAAATACAAATTTTCTATACCCAACACCTCTTAAGAGATTAACTATTTATTTATCTACATTATAAATTGACTTTAAGCATGTTTTGCTAGAAATATTGCTTTATAACCTTTGTTTAAAATTTAAAAGAACTAATTGCTTCGTAAACCTTGTTTAAAATTCAAAAGTATTTAAAAAAAAAATTAAAAAATGTTCCTTTTTTATATCAATAGAATTTTTTTTTCCTTGAATTGATTTGTCGACTATGACTACAAAGCATTAGAACTGAAGTAATAGAATAAATAGACAGCTGTGTCCTGATCAATATAAGTGTATTACTGTTCCTATCAGAATAAAAGAATTTAATACATGCCTCCATAGCTCAGTGGTTAGAGCACTGGTCTTGTAAACCAGGGGTCGTGAGTTCGATCCTCACTGGGGGCTTTTTTAAATAAAATTTTTTAAATGGCAAAAATGCCAATTCGAAAATGATCATGCAAAAAAAAAAAACAAAAAAAAAACGTAGCTTATTTCATCGCTTGTTCACAACACACAAGCACACACACACCTATCTGTAGAAATGTTTGATTGACTGATTGAGTGTTGTTTTATGTCCCGTTCGGGAATTTTTCACTCATACAGAGACGTCATCATATATCGATGAAGGGCTTCAAATTTAGACCTAGTTTACTCGGCACTCGGGGCCATTGAGCAGTGAGGGTTCTTTATCGTGCCAACTACCGTGATACGGGGCCTCGGTTTTTAAGGTCTCATCCGAAAGATCCACAATTTTCACTCCAAAGTGTCGTGTGCTTGGCGAAGGAAGAGTTGCTATCTCTTTTTTTTTTTATATCGACTTAGGTCAGTCGCGGCCGTGATTCGAACACACGACCTTCCGATCACGGAGCGAGTGTGACTGACTGTGTTACCTTGACGGTATGTAGAACTGTAGCTGTCAGATTGACAAAATTCGTACAGATAAAACAAGAGAACTACAGATTTAAGCACTTTAAAAGCATTCGATTTACGGCGACGCTCTTTTGTCGCTCGCTTTACTTTGGGTATTATTTCTTTTGTTTGTCGTTGGCATTTTCACTTTAAACTTTTCCTTGCTAGTAGAGGGTACTTGTGTGATGAATAACAGGAGAGTGTAATGTAGTAATGACTCAAATCTGCCTCGATGTCATCATTGGCGCAATGGCAAAGTGATTTTGGACAATAACATTAAGAAAAAAAACTTTGGAATGCAATGGAGGGACTGTTTGACGTTTTTTCATACAAATTATTAAGCAAATTTCTACACACTGAATTGTCTAATGATTGATTTTCCGTTTCCCCAGTCATGACAAGGAGCACACGGCGGGTGTGGCCAGTCGACAGAGTTGCTTACTCCTTCATGGCACTTGATCCCACCTCTGATGTTTTTAGAGGTCCGTGTATGCTCTGCTCCCAATTCGTATTTTTTAAATGGACTTTTGAACTTGTTCGTCATCTCAATCTCAATATTTCTTCGTGCAAATTTTATGTCCATTCAACTTATTGTTTAAAATAACAAGACTAATGTTGGAAATTTCTGAAGTTAACTTGATAAGATAATATAAAAGATATCAATATAATCATCATATCAATGTAATCAAACTAAGCAAATATGAATGATAATAAAATCTACAACTATAAAAAAACTAGATTTATCAATCTCTAGGAATATAGGAACACAGAACTAAATTCATAATGGGACACAATAATTCTATGATAGGAATGGAAATATGACCCCTTCATAGAGTGAAGATGGCTATCACCTTCAGGACTTTTCTTTGACAGTTTCGGGAGCTCTAGTTGTTACTTCTCACCTGTTTTTCTCAATGTATCCAGGATTTCGAAACATTCTGCAAAGTTTGAAAAATGTGAAAGCCATATTGCCTTAAAATAAATTAAAGGTGTTAGTGAAAATGAAGTGGAAGATTGAGTTATTTTACCGTACGTGTAATAAGAATATGTAAAATGATTAATGAATAAGATATCATGTTATGAAAAGGAAATATCTGACTTTTTGTAAGGCTAAATTATTTAAAAGGAACAATGTAATAAAAAAAATGATTTTTGAAACCTCTAAGAATACCTCAGGAATAGTCACTGTAATGCTTTTTACGTCAGAGTGATAAAATCAACTTCGACAAAGGATCGCTGGAGTAATGTATTAATTGACAAATCTTTCTTTATTTTTACACCTACTGTAAACATTGACTAGGGAGATGAAAACCAGCATTTCAATTTTATCTAATTAACACAAATACATCCAATTATCTATTACTTTTATCATGAATTATCTTATGAGTGATATTACTATATTCTTTGTGCGATGATTAAGGACATTGGCAAGGTTCCTGGTTATTGTATAGAATTTTTCAAGAACTTTTGAGTAGGTTTAAATGTACTAAATAGGCTATATTCTGGATCGTTTTACCTACTAATCCAGCATTCTTTTTTAGATTTTGTCAAATTAGTGTTTTTACAATTCTTAATGCATTTCCTATGTAAAATGTTGATAAAAGTGACCTACATAAATTTTCACCATAATATTTCTTCAAAACCCATTTATTTCATACAGTTTTTGTATTGTATACATTATTGTAACTTCATTTCCTATGACTTCTAGATATTTTGGTTGAAAATGTATATATAGAAAAAAGACATGGATATACCGGCACCGATCATCATTTTTGAGTTGCGCCCCTTAACAGCTAAAATTGGTCAAGTGACTGGTTGATTGTTTTTATCATGTAATTGACTGAATTGATTGAAATACATTGTCATAAAAATATTGACATGGATTTATTTTTAACTTTTATTCGTAATTACTAAATGCTGATTCCTTCACACGACCTAAGAACTGTTCTCAGTCGGCATGGTCGACCTACCTTTCAGCATATGTCACATCTTTGCCCTTCCCAGCATACTGAGCATAACTATGGTAAATGACGACCTGTTTGCTCTTTGTCCCTGAATACAATGTACAACAAAGCCATTACTACTTTTCTTTCTTGCTGTATAGAAGATTCTACCCGTTGAAGGAAGTACACGTGCTTTTGTTTACCTCTATAACATACGCTTTACTGGTTTTCACCGCTTAGAGAATTCTACACGGGAGATCACTCTCAATCACTATTTTACAAGTGAAAAAACCCATGTATTAAACCTTTTTTCTCCGGAAAGCCCTGACTTGCCAATGTCCTTTTAAAATGTATAATATTTGTGACGAATTCAAAAATTTCTGTCATGGACACCCAGACCTATATCTGGAAATCCTTTGACAGCTTGAAGCAGATTTGAAAAATTAGAGGAATCAAAAATACGGATCTTCTATACAAAACAGCTAATAAAAGATGTAATATTTATTTGTTGATTTAAGATTTTGGATTTGAAGATGTAGTCCATGATTGTTGCATAGAATATGGAGATAACGAACTGTATTCAAGCTCAAAGTCCATTTAGACAATATAAATTGGTAGCAAAGCAATTACGGACCTCCAAAAACATCAGAGGTGGGATCAGGTGCCATGGAGGAGTGAGCATCCCCTGCCGACTAGTCACACCTGCCGTGTGCTTCTCGTCATGATCGGGAAAAATGAACAAATCCGCAGATATTTCAGTGTGTAAATAATGGCCTAACAATTAGTATGAAAAACGTGGACCAGCATTTGACTAAATGATAGGTTGTATTTGCTGACAAGGTCATCGTATTGACCATAAAATTTGCGAAATGATGACTTCAAACGAGACTGCTGATATCCTTGTTTCATCAACTTTATACATAAACTTTATTCAAAATAAAAAAAAACAAATTGAAAAAAAACTTGTTTTTCTATTTATCGAATTTTTTTTCATTGATTTGATCTGTTGACTACTACTACAGTTTTGGAACTGAAGGAATACAATTAAAGAGACAGTTGTTTCCTGATCGATTTATTTGTATTAATGTTCTTATAAATACTGTTATTAGTATATTTATGTCAGGATTTACTAGTATGGGATAAGATTATGCCTCCATAGCTCAGTGGTTAGAGCACTCACTGGGTCTTGTAAGTCAGGGTCGTGAAATCGAAACTGGAAAAGTTTATCCATTAAAATGATGTAGTGAAAAGTATGTGATGTGCACCAATTTCGTCCATTGTTTTAACATATGTTGTGGGGCACAACATGCAACTTCTCTTTTCTTGTTGTAATAAATTTTCAAACCATAATAAGCTTATAAAATTTGTATTCTTCAAATTTTGACATTTCCCCAAATATTTTAAAAGTCCTTTAAAAAATACAGTCGATAAATGATTCCCAGAGCTTTGCACAATGCCGTTAGCTCCATAAAATTGTAAAAACAAGAAAGGGTATTTTCATTTTATAACTGATTTTCTTTCAGTAATGCAAAGAAAAAGACAATTGTTAAAATCTTGCTTCCATTGTTTTGACCGTCTATCTAGTTATTATGTTTACATCATTTATTTCTCTAAACCAGAGTTCAAAGTATCCATTGATATCACACCTGAAAATTTTTTATGGTACAGATTTTTATGTTCATTTGACTAAGCTCCTTGGAAATAACAAACATTTCGAAACCTTCTGAAGTTCAGTTCAGCTTAAATAAGAGAATTTCAGAGACATTAATGTTGTAAAACTTATCTGAGGTAACGAATTCTACAACTAAAGAAACAGGGTTTTTAGGAAACTTTCGAGAAATGCATGATTTTTTTCAATTAACCGATCCTGGACATGGAGAGAATTTCAGAGACATTAATGTTGTAAAACTTATCTGAGGTAACGAATTCTACAACTAAAGAAACAGGTTTTCAATATATAGGAAACTTTCGAGAAATGCATGATTTTTTTTCAATTAACCGATCCTGGACAAGGAGAGAAACACAGATTTGCAATAACCCTTATATGAGTAAAGTTGGCTGTCATCTTCAGACACTTTTGGGACAATTTCTGAGGCTATGGTTGCCACTTCTCACAAGTCTTTTGTAAAGTTTCCATGGCAACGAAATCTTTTGTAAAATTATATGAATGAAACAAATTACAATGAAAATGAAGTGGAGGTTTGAGCTATTAACCAAACGTATATGTAACTGAAATATGTTGAATAACAGGGTCGTCGCCAAGTTTTTTGGAAAAAGGGAGATGTGGAGGTAGGACTGGGAGGGGTTCCACCTAGGCATAATTTTTACAAAAATTTTCTGATTACATTTTATTTCAGAATTCATTTTCGACAAAGGGTCATTTAATGTTATGATACATTATAATGTTAATTGACACAGATTTCTTTTTTTTTGTACTTCTACTGGTAACATTGACACACTTGCAAAGAATAAAATAAAGCAGCTAAATTCAAATACTTGATATCATCCCTTACTATTTTAATCAGTTATGTTTTGAATGATATTACCAATACTCTTCGTGTATAAATTATGATTTATGATGTGACAAAATCAAATATTTCTCTGAAGGACACCCTATATCCTAATAAATCCTTTGACAGCTTGAAGTAGAAAAATGCTTTTTTTAGAGCAATCGAAAATATGAATTTTCTATATAAACAATAGTTCTTAGAAAATGAACTATTTTGTTTTTTAAATATTACCAAATTATTATTGAAGATGAAAATTATAAAACATTAAAAGAAAGTGATCTTTAAATCTTTAATTTTTTTTCTATTTATTACAATTTCTCTCATTACTATATAATATTGATATGTTGACTATTACTACGGAGGATTTGGAGATGAATGGATATGATAAAAGGAGCAGCTGTTCTGATCTGATCGATATAAGTGTATTTAACCTTATATGCTTATCAAATATCAAATACTTGTAAACGTTATAGGCCTCCATAGCTCAGTGGTTAGAGCACTGGTCTTGTAAACCAGGGGTCGTGAGTTCGATCCTCACTGGGGGCTTTTTTGAGTAAAAATGTTTTAATGGCGCTAACATGTTAATTTTATGTGAGCATGCAAATCAATTATGATGAAATGAAAAAACAACAACAACAAAACAAACAAAGAAATAAAAAATAAAAAAAAAAATGTTCATCAGATGTCATTGATTGTTAATAGAAATAGCTCCTAGTATCTTTTTGCGTAAGGGTAAGTGGCTTGCTGATACTATGCCACTAGGAACTAGAATAGTCTTCTACAGAATATAAAAGTCGCTCTCGCTTAGGGGCTATCATATTGTCGATGATACTTTTGTTTTTAGACTGTATTGTTGATCTTTGTCGGATCTTTGTCTTTCAACATGGCATAAAAATGACTAACTTTTCTGAAAAGTTAAATTAAACTTTCTTTCTTTTCCTTTAAACTTCTTTTAAGAGGAAAGAGGAGGATTTTTAATGCTTAAAACAAAAAGACTGTGTAATTCACATGATTGCATGAGTGGTTCAAATACTTCATTAGCTTATGTAGATTAAAAAACAATATGCAAACAATCGTGGCATTGACCTAGGATTTTCGTAAAACAAAATGGCGAATTTAGTAATGAGGCACAATTTACGTCGAAATTACTTTGATGCTTTTATTTATGAAATATAATATTCGGACGAGCATTGTTCTCAATAGAGATTGTTCTATCTGACATATCCGTATAAGTATCCGTATCCGTATACGTATCGAGGTGAGAGAGGCATCTCGATCCCGATGTCTAAACTATTTACTATAATTTCCATCGTTATTTGTTTGGTTTTAAAGCAGCCTCATTCATTTAAGAATAGCATATGTACGATGGCCGACAGCGGCCGCCACTTTCTGATTAAATATATTGTCATTTTGTACAGCGTTTTTGTCAATTTTCGTTGACATATTACAACTAAACTGGTAATGCTATATGTACATGTACACTTTTTACACTGACAATTTACACCAGCGAAAAACATTAAAATTCTTTCGTGTGATATGAAATTAAGATACATAAAACAGGTGGCTTGAAAGAGATAAGGAGCATTTTAATGATTTTCACCCTCAATTAGTCTGAGATATCGTAACCCAGTTAATCCTAGATTAGACGTAAATCGTCATTCTGTCACCTTGTATCATTAAAAAGATATTCTTGGGATTGTAATTAAAAAGGCGAATAAAAGTAATACGTTTGTTGTAATGGATATACATGAATATAATGGATATATCTCGATCCTCAAAGTGTATGAGACAACTCGATTCTACCTATTATGTAGAGGTAGAAAAACAGGATTTAGTAGCTCTACATGTGAGCATCCAATCAAAAGTTTATGAAATGTATCAAAAACAAAACTTTAGATACGGAAATATACCCAGCAAGAATAAAATGACAACCTTAAATGTGGGAGTCTGTATTTGCTCTCTAAATACATAAAATTAATAACTAAATGCTTGAAACACTTTTAAAGGCCAACACAACCTCTCAAGACTTCCACCTGGTCGGCCAATTATTTTTCAATGTAGTACGGGAATGAAAATATAGGTACATGTAACTAATGTTATCATTTCATCGTGCGCATTGTTTAAAAAACAAAATCCATACATCAAAGACACGTCCGATTATGAACAAAATCAAATTTCTGATAGACCTGGAAAATTTCATCCTGGTTACCTATGATGTGACCAGCAGGTACACCAACATGGAATTTTATGAATTAATTACTACAATCTGTCGAGAAAGCATATCTAGAAGACAATACTAATCTGTAATCACCCCGACCTTGCTGTTCTGCTAGAACCTTAAGCTTATCACCTTCAAGTAACCTGTTTTATGTTTCTTCATTTCATATCACAAGAAAGAATTTTAATGATTTTCTCCAGTGTAAATTGTCAGTATAAAAACTGTATATGGACATATAGCATTACCAGTTTAGTTGTAATTTGTCAACGAAAATGGACAAAAAAGCTGTACAAAATGACAATATTCAGAATCAAAAGTGGCGGCCGCTGTCGGCCATCGTACATATGGTATTTTTTCTAATAAAGAATGTATTAAGCTGCTGTAAAAGTTTGTTATTTCGCCGGAAAATTTAAAAAAAAAAGAATAGATAATGAAATTCAATAAATTTGTATTTGTTTTAATTATATTGTTTAAAACTTTAATTGCAATTTTGTTTAAAAACATTAATCGGGATTCCCCTCTCTCCCTCTTAACATCAGGACATTTTATTGATTGATTCTGTAATTTACATTAGATGACATAAAAGTTAACCCCCTTACTCACACACTAAATGCAAAAGACGTTGATATCCACACAATCAATAAAACCGTGTAGCAGTTTTCTAAAGAGAATTTGCTTCCAGACCCTTACCAGTATATGCTTAAAAATACCAGTGCCCCCCCCCCCCCCGGGGAACACAACTTTCATAGCGTCTGTTGACTTTTTTCATTCTTTTTTTTTTCAATGAACTATTTGACAAATACCTGTATGTCTTCCCTTCCCCTCCCCAGTTGAAATTGCTACTTTCGGGTCTATTCTCACACGGCTTGATTTTGTTTTATATTTTGTCCTTTCAGCAGTAATAACTTGAACTTTAAGACTTCATGGCGACAAAAATAGGTAATGAAATGAAAATTCAATTGTTAAATTTGATTTTTCTTTTTAATTCTCTTGTTGTCGTACATGTGTATTATAATTCATGGTTTGATATAGAACTGTTTCAAAATAGGGTATTCATTATCTTAACTCTCTTTTTATAAGAAAGAAAAAAACATTTGACTAAAAAATGCAAAACAATAGATTTATCTATTTCTTCTATGCTACCTTGTCCATCCAGCTGATTTTTATTTATTTATATTTTTATTTTTATTTATTTATGCATTTTGGCATGGGACAAGTGTGAGTCAATTCAACACGCAGTTCATAGAATTGAATAGAAGAGGCTGCTTCAACGTAACAGAGAAATAAAAAAAAAACAACGGAATGAAGGATAAAATTTATGCAAAACATTTAATTGATAAAATATCAGCATTTTTTTCAGAGTTTTTATCCCACTTGTACACAAAGAATTACAGTCATCTTAATTTCAATAAATAAATCATTTAAGTAAACTTTAGTCAACATGTATATAAAGTAATGTATAAGAAATAAAAAATTTTCTCCGTTTATCTCCTTTTATCGACTATTGTTAATTCATCCCCGACAAAAACTGCGTGTAATTGCATCACTCACGGAAATCGTAGTCCTTTCTCAAGCTCTCTCGAATTTCGGATACTGCTATCTCCTAACAATTTAGGGAATTGAGAGTCTTCAAACCACCTGAGAATTGCCAATTTTCCAAAGCTTTTCTGGAGAACTATGTCCATTAAATATAATCAAATGATATACAGAATATTTATAATGATAAAAAAGAAAATGAGGATGGAAATTTTCAGTGACACCCCCCCCCCCCCAACACACACACACAGAGTATGCAGTATGGTCACCTTTTTATTGTCAAAGTTTTGATAAGTTGACTTAATTGTCATTTTTTAGTTTCTCCCTGCCTCGGCCCAGCTTCCCCCTTCTCCACTTTGTTAATCGATTTTAAGTGTCTGCTTGATGTAAACAAACTTATACTCATCTAGAATGTTTGATCTCTGATACCTCCTACAGTTAAACTTTGCTAACTCAAACCCTTGGATATATCGAAGTTTTAATTGGTCCAATCAAGTTTGAGATAACGAGCGTTGACTGTATGCATTATGGGGAATATGTCTTGTACTGGTGAAGGTTACTTCTAGAATGAAACAAAATACATCCTGATATTGTGAGAGAGAGAGAGAGAGAGAGAGAGAAGTCCCTTTTTGAACCTTTTTTTTATTTTTTAACAATTTAATAAAAATATACGTATTTTTTTTTTTTACTAATTTTATTTTTTTTTTTAAATCCTTCCATAAAATGATAGGTGTGAACAGCAACTTGATACGTTTCATTAGAAATGTTATTATATATCTCATTTTCCAATTAATGAGGTTAAAATCAAACAAGAAACGATGGAAATGTTACCCAACGGTTAAATCATCGGGATCGAGATGCCTCTCATACTTCGATACGTATACGGATACGGATACGTATACGGATACGTCAGATAGAACAATCTCTATTGATAAGGTCAATAAAGAATTAAACCTTCATGGCTGATCAGTCACTGGGGGGTTATTCTTGAATCTCTTGAAAAGAAAGGTGCATTTGGCATGTTATCTGGAGGAACCATATGTACAAACCCTTCATAGTTTAAATGCCCAAGTAAAACAGATGATCTTGGTCTGCTGACCACAGCTGAGCAGATTTTACGAAACATACGCAGACAGGAAAATGTTCCATTAGATTGAAATAAAATAATATACATGTAATAATATTGAAGTCGGCTTATCTTAACAGTTACGATAACATTTGGCATACTGGGAACTTAACACCTTTGCTTTAATTCACTATGTTTACGAATCATCATTCCTCCTTGAAATTAAACCCATGATGAATAAGGTTGTACAGGGTGTCCCAGAATATATGATACCATTTCAAGATTCTGTAAAACCTAATGTAATGATTGATTGATTGTATGTTGTTTAACGTCCCTCTCGAGAATTTTTCACTCATATGGAGACGCCACCACTTGCCGGTGGAGAGCTGCAAATTTTGTCCTATACTCGGCACTTACGGCCATTGAGCAGTGAGGGATCTTTTTCGTGCCAGCACCTACTGCGACACGGGACCTCGGTTTATACGGTCTCATCCGAAGGACCGGTCTCCACGTCCCACAGTGGGATTCGAGCCCGCGACGTAAGGATCAACTCCTTACTTCGCGACTCTAGAGCAGACGCTCTAACCACTGCGCCACGCCGGCGACCCTAATGTAATGAATACTGAATTACAACAAATGCATTATAAATATTGCATATACTGTCCAATTTTATTCACATGATTTGACAGTCATTAAAAAGAAAACAACAAAATGAGTTCACTTTGAAAAATGCTATGGTTTTTAAATGATGACCTCTAAATGACGTTCTATCTATGTAATGATAATGTCAAGTCATTGCATGAAATATATGGAGATAACGAACAGTATTCAAGCTCAAAAGTCCATTATACAATACAAAATAGGAGCAGAGCAAACACGGACCTCCAAACATCAGAGGTGGGATCAGGTGCCATGGAGGAGTGAGCATCCCCTGCCGACCGGTCACACCCGCCGTGTGCTCCTTGTCATGATCGGGAAATAACGGAAAAATCCGTCGACAATTCAGTGTGTAAATAATGGCCTAACAATTAGTATGAAAAACGTCAGTCAGCATTTCACTCAATGATAAATTGTATTTGCTGACAAGGTCATTGTATCGACCATAGAACTTACGAAATGATGACTTTAGATGAGACAGCTGATATTCTTGTTTCATCAACTTATTTATCAATAATTTACCTCGTTTTAGAAAATGTACATACGTAGAGCATGCTCTTGCGTATCGAATCAACTGAGAGATATATACCCCGTATGCAGGTGATGAGGTATATTGCTGCATAAGTAAGGGAAGTTGACGATTGAAAAGTTAAAGTCATCACGTTTATCATAAAGCTTGGTTGTTAGATTACCATTAACGTCTTTTTCAAGTAAAATATCCAAATATGAAACAGATGTGTCGGACTCTTTAAATTGAGACAACAGTGCCTGTCTCGGTAGTAACTTCTGAATTTTCATCAGAGGTAAACCTTTTATATACGTGAAGGATTCTGGTTTGGGTTTAGCAGCAGTAACCTAAGACTAGGATTGATAATTAAAGTTTCAAAATGAGGATAGCCAGCTCTTTTCATTATCCATTTTGATTGAAATTGCAGTTTTTGCAAAAGTTTGATGTAAATTTGTTGGGACTTGTGAGAATTTTTTTTTGGAATATTTTGTTGCTAAAAAATTGTATTTACTCAAATATTTTTAAAAACATATATCAAAGAAATTGGCCAAGGGATATGTTTGTGGCAGGTATTTCAAATGGTATCATATATTTTGGGACACCCTGTAAGATCACATATATTTTCTTTGATGGGGTACACACCTATACTATGAAATTAAACAATCGCGATTAGTACCCTAGTAACAATCATGAAATTTTGGCAACGGGTAATTAAAATGATCTACAGTAAACAAATACCAGATAAAAAAGTATAGTTAAATGCAAATGCACTAAAATTTCAGTGGGTCGGAAGAATTGCTTTTATCTCGGTGCTACAGAATCAAATCTAACTTTATTTTAAAATTCTGAAACAAAAATCGGTAAAATAAATCAAACCGTTAAATGACTTGAATGTTTGCTTAAAAAAATAAAGTCCCCAAGTGAAGATCGAACCAAAACTTATCTATTCCTAACCGTCATGGACAGGTAAAATATTCGACTGTGCTATCGTCGCTACTCGTACAAAAACTGGGTTTTAAAACGACAATGAAACAGAGTATTTACACAATATGATTTTTTTGAAAAGTTATTAATTTAATGGTATCTGCATCTTCTCTCCATTTTTATTATTATTATTATTATTATTATTATTTTACATATGTTTGCTCGTTTCTTTGATTTTAAATGTACACAAATAACGTTTTCAAATCATGGAGCGATGACCCAAAATAGAAATTTATAGAAAAACTTTAAAATAATACCAGTGTTTATTTTAATCAACTTAAGGTAATAAGTTTCTCAACAGAGTTGAAGAGGGAAAATTTGCCTGGCATACACTACATATACTGTCTGTAGCTTAGTCTGTGAAAAGACTTTTCTTTCTGGCAAAGGCCTTAATTGTAAACATTGCAGGACAAAAATAAATTTCACCCTTCAAGGAATACATTGAATTTTCTTTGTAAAATGCTTTTAGAGAAAATTGCAAATATCAAATATATCAACAAGTCGGAATAAAACTCATTGCAACAATGTCTTGCAGAAAAATGATATTTTCCGGAAACTACAAATTTGAATGAGCACTACAGTTACCAGATGCTTTTTTGAAAGAAGAAAACACTAATTTAGCTTTTCTGTTTTATGTCCAATTATCGCTACTGGTTTTATTAAGATGTGGAAGAATCATATATTGAAGAAACTAAATGCATTCATACGCTTAACATGAAGAATTGTGACCTGCCTAAAGGAAAGGCTAAAGGAATGTTTTGGTATTTGCTGACTGTTTAAAAGAGAGGGACATACAAAGGTATATGTAGCTAGGTTCCCGTACTCGAGCGAGTTACCGATCTTTCTCCAACAAAAGATGCGGATTTGAATGAACACTTTAGTTTCCAGATGCTTTCATATGATTAACTTTTTTGGAACAATTTCATGTTCTCTTGTGGGTCAATGTAGTAAAAGCAGGCGATTTTGATGAATGGAAAATGTTGAAATCACGACCTCTGTTCCATGTCCAATTATCGGCGCTGATTTTGTCCAAAGTGGAAGAAATAGATAATGGAGACACCAAATACATTAATGTTATTTCCAAGCTCATATACTTTTAGATAAAGAACTACAGTCTTCTACCTACAGGAAAGATGATAGGATGTCTGTTTAATATTTGTTGATTACTTAAAGAGAAAAACATAGAAATAGGTATAAATTATTATGATTTCTCTTATTGACATGTTAGTTATATGTCAGGAATATGTATACCTTAATTACTGGCTAAGACTTTTACATTTCCCTGAACACATCTGTGTTTAGATGTACAAGCTGCACTCTTGTCAGAAGCTTACTGTTATAGTCCAGTCAATTTACCACGTCAGACTAATTGCAACAATTATTTTGTCATAAATAAAATCTAACTGGTACGAAATATTTGCATTAGAAATCTGAAAAAATCTAAAGAGCGGAAAATATAATTTTGGTATGATTTAATTAGCTATGGAAATTACTTTAGAAAAGAGGCATAACTCTGCCAATCAATCTAATGTTTTGCTAAAATCCCAGTTTTTCACGAAAGTGTAAACTGATAAAAACTTTTCTGATACAGTTAAAGAAATGACTATTTTTACTTGGATAGTGTAAATCTGAATCGGATATTTTGAATTGATTATCATGGTTAATTTGAAAATATCTGCATTTTATTTAAAGAGATAAGGAATACAGAGTTTTAAAAAGAATAAAAATAAATGTGTAAATTTTCTTTAGACTAAGATTTACTATGCATGGATCATTTCATTTAGTACATATAATATGAAAACATAACCATAAAGGTTTAGAGACAAAATTTGAACCATGTTTTGATAACCTCTGCCCTAAAATGTTACTTTTATGAGGCAAAGAAATGCAACATACACTCGATCGGAAGTCATCTGTTAACATTTTTTCTTGGGTATAAAAGGTTTTAAATATCATTATACACAGTTAGGTTCATTTACTCTTCAAGTTTGAAAAAAAGTATACCAAAATTTTTACCAACATTCACTAAATTGACAAGAATTATGCTCTTTTCTAAATAAATTTTCATATAAAATTATGAACAAAAATTTTAACCAAAATTTACTGAATTGACAAGAGTTATGCCCCTTTCGTATAGTAATAGAAAAATAATGAACCCCATAAAATGCTTGCCCCACATCCGATCTTGTTATATTTTTGAAATTAATTTATTTTGTGCATTCTAGTGTTTATTTATAACAAAAGAAATTGTGTTGCAATTAGTTTGACTATTTATGAAACATTGACTGGACTCTTACACGCTCTGTACTGATCAGATAAAACTGTCAAATAAGATTTGTTACTCAACTCTATGAACTCTATGAAACATATATTCAGGATAAGGGTTGAATTGAACAGCTAACTAGTAACTAGCTAACCGATTATATCTATCTATCTATCTATCTATCTTTTCCCTTTTTTTCTCGATCCCGTATAGATATTCTCAGGTCTATCAATATTATAACGTAAAAACTTTAAGGATTAGCTTTTATACTAGCAGAAAACACATGATTATTTAGTTATCATTTAAAATGCCAAATTTAAATAATTTATCTTAAAATTTTGGATCTGTCAGTATTTATAAAAAAATGTTTTTTTTTTTCTTTTTGTTTCAAATACATCTTTGAATTTATACATGTATTAAAAAACTTAATTGCATTTTTCATTCGCAATATGCCCCGAGGAACAGGAAATTTCAAGCATAAATGTTTACTTTAGGAAAAATTTGTTCAAAGTCATTTTTACTCGAGATCATTTACTTAGAAATACTTAAAGTATGAAATATTATAGTTCTTTAGTCAATATTAAACATGAATGAACAAACAGCTGTTCTCTGATCGATTGAAACAAATCTAAGCTAAGCTGGATTTGCTATGTGGTTCTTCAAACAAATACGTACAGGCCTCCATAGCTCAGTGGTTAGACCACTGGTCTTGTAAACCAGGGGTCGTGAGTTCGATCCTCACTGGGGGCTTTTTTTATTTGAATAGATACATATACATGTATTTATAATGTAACGAGTTTTCTCCAGGATTGCTTTTTCACTGATTGTAGAAAGCAATATAATTATATAAAAGTTTTCGATATATTTAGCCGCCCCGGTAGCTCAGTCGGTAGACCGCTCGCTCCGTGGTAGGGAGGTCGGGAGTTTAAATCTCGGCCGCGATTGATCTAAGTCGATATAAAATGGGAAGCAACTGTTCCTTCGCCATGCGCTCGGCACTTTGAAGTGAAAATTGCGGGTCCTTCGGATGAGACTTTAAAAACCGAGGCCCCGCGGTGTCGCGGCAGGCGTTGGCACGATAAAGATCTCTCACTGCTCAATGCCCTGAGTGCCGAGTAAAGGTCAAAATTTGAAGCCCTTTACCGGTATATGGTGACGTCTCTATATGAGTGAAAAATTCTTGAATGGGACGTAAAACAACATACAATCAATCAATCGAACACTTGTATTGGTTTCTATTTGTAGTTTGTTGAAGTAAGCTAGTGACACCTGTATGACCGGTTATGTAGAGCATGAATGTTCTATGTCTAAGCCATTCGAGCTCAAGACTTTGCGCTTTTCATACGCTTTATAACCACTCACCTTCTCTCTGTATTCACATAGATATAAAGTTTTTCATTGCTAAACGTTATAAATTACAATGAATCGTTTTAGATGTGTTATGAAGTTGATAACTGATGCAGTTTCTTTTTCAAAGCAGCAAAGCAGATAATCGCGTGTTCAATGTATTTTGTAAGAATAAATGCGCAAGTTTTGGGCCATTACCAATAAATTGTGTTTTTATGAATTTGAACCAAGGTAGTAAATATTTAATGTTCGTTTGAGACTTGGTCGAATAATAACATAATGTAAATTATTATAATATACATATAACAAATATTGCATTTCTTATTTTAAAGATAATATAGAGTTGAACATTTCTTATGGTGCGTTTTTCATCAATATGAATATTTCATATTTACAGAAACATTCTGAATATAAACAACTAAGTAAAACTGCAAAATTGCATTCATTGTAACTGTACATACATGTACTACTGAAGCTGAAGCCGGTTAACCGGGTACTCGATCGAACGTCCGAGTATCGAATACTAAAATCGGTACTCGGTTACTCGGGTGTATATTTTTTTTTCATATTTCAAAGTGCATATTTTTATTAAAAACTTATCAAGAAATGTGATTTAAATATCTATTGTCCATGCCCATACAGAAATTAGCGTCACCTACACCAGTTAATACCCATTATCGCCTTTGGCTGCTTACATGTGTATACATTAATTACCGTGACCAATTACTGGACATCGTACACAGGTGTTCTCACCTCTTGTGACCCTAATTTTTGAAAGGCTTTAATTATTTGTTTTCAATGAACATTTTTTAATTATGATCTATTAATTATCCTTATAATAATTAATTAGCATACGGTAGCGAAATCGGACATACATAGAAATATCAGCGTATACGGGGTGAAACAACCATATATTTAAGGAACCGCTGTCTAGTTTGTTGGGTATGCTAGAACATCAACGGCAGTTGGAAATGTGGGATAATTTATGCATAACGGGTGAAGTTGTAAATATCGAGAAATCAACATAATTAACTTTCAGAGTTATCAAGAGAAAACTCGGAAATGTAAATAATATACATGTACGACTCGCGATCACGACAACGTCCATTCCCAAAGACGTGATTCTCTTTCGCTAGTCTAATCATTACAAAGTTGCGTCCTTCTCTTCCGTTGATCAAATTGTCTTCCTAAAAAAGAACTGTAAATCATTTGTAATTGTTGGTGTAATAATTGATCATGTCTTTTGTGTTTGTTTGATACATAAATTAAGTACCAAAAAATCGTTTTCGTTGGGCTCGATGTTTATGTACATGCATTATAAACGAAAGAAAACATCGATGGTGTAAACAGGTCTCAATAAAATCAACAAACTTTTCATGTATACCGCTTTTTCCGAGTACCCGGGTACTCGATCGGAAAATCGTCCGTGTAACCGGTTATCAAATATTGACCGATTTGACAATCCTAATATATATATATATATATATATATATATATATATATATATATATATATATATATATATATATATATATATATATATATATATATATATATATACATCTATTGAACCAAACTTTTAAGTGTTCACCTACTAACATTTTTTAAGTTAAAAAGAACAAATGCATACAATAAATAATTTCTTTAAATCATGGTTGATGATGCATATTTCAGTTCGATGTTGCGCAAATTTCATGTAAGTATCTTTAAAGCAAAGTGTCAAGGACATGATGTACCCTCAAAATGAAAATTCACATAAAATAATCTCTATGGAGTAAGACCACCACTCGGTCAAATTATTGCAAGACACCCTTTTCTTATGGATACCATGTACCCTTGAATAGGAGGTTGACCTATCTGCTGCCACACCTACTGCATGGATCTTTCTAAACCGTTGAAATTGTGTGGAGGGGGAGGGGGGCTTGGACATTCCTTTTGAAAGTCCCAAATATGTTCAATGGGATTTAGATCCGGGTATTTGGCAGGCCAGTGCATCACACAGATGCCTTTTTGTCAACACTTAGACCCTCTTTGGGCGTTACGCAAGTAAGTGTACCTCTTTAAGGATGATTCAGACTGTTTGAGATGATATTGGACTTCCATGAACACCAATTTGTTGCCAATTTCTTACCATTGAAGTTGCTGCTTCAAATGTTTCTAAAGTGGTTCAGGACCATGTAACAATCTTTTAACCTGGTTGTGACGCGAAGCCTTGGCCTCAGACGAAGATCCAGATCACTTCCGGTTTGGTTAAATTTTGTCCAAAGCTTTCAAACGGGGATAAGTTGGCGATAAAAATGAGACATAACCTATAGAAAAATGTGTTTAAATGGATTTTTATACTGGTTGTTAATTTTTAAAAGTAATATCAAGGACAAATAAACAGTAAAATAAAAGTTAATAAAACGTGTCATAAGGATGATCCAGATATCAACATTCCAACGGCTCTCCCTCCTTCCTCAATGGTCATTTTGCCCATGTTTTGTGTTTTTTAGTTAAACCAGTTGTTAAAAAATGGTAATGATCACAAAAGAAGCTGATTACACAAAGCACGTGTCGCAAAGTACAGATTTATTGTTTTTAAGCTTCGTCAAGGGACATTGGTTTTCATCGGTGATAAGCGGTTTTCTTTCGACAATTGTTGGAAGACTCATTGGTTATAATAATTTGAAAATATCATAATATTCCATCATGTAGTTTTTAAATAAATGCATTTATTGGAGTGAACACTTAGAAGTTTTGTTAAGTGTATATATTTAAAATAAATGCACTTCTCAAAATACAGATGATTTAAAAATATCAATATCGACATATCCCTATTAAATTTTTATGATTCTATTTACTCTGTAAATGTACTTGTATGTTAAAATTTTGTTAGTAGGTAACAGAGGAGGTGAAGAGTTCGCACTTGGAGAGCATTTACCTGCCATGCGCTACTGAACACAGTAGTGTTTACCTACAGAACAATCCTTTTAAACGCTTTGTTTGTTGCAAAAACTACATTTAATTTCTGATACACGATCTCCAAAATTATTAACATCTTTCTGAAATAAATATATTATCTATGTGATACACATTAAAGAAATGGAGATATTTTGTCCATTTGTAACACGTGGGGACAGAGTTTCTTTTTTAATGTAGTAAAATAAAATATGGACAGTATATTTGAAGGTTAGAGAAATATCAATAACAACATCCAGCAGTTCTGATTAAAATATTGTAACTAATTCCGAGATTCTATGATGCCAAAGAAAAAAAATGATGTATTCACTGTAAAAGTAATTGTACATAAAAGATTCAGTAAGTCAGTGAGATTTTTTAAAAGATTGGTACAAAAGCTATAAAAATTAAATTACAGAATAAAAAGAAAACACCCCCATTTCTCCAATAAAAATAAAGAAAGGGTTTTTATTTCTTTTATCAATTTTCTCTTTCAATCTATTTGCTGATCTGGATAAAAAATAATAAAATAAAGAACGTTGCTATTTCATTCACCTTAAAACAGCATGATTCTGATGCTGAATACTTTGATTGCTATTAAAATCAGTGGAAGACTTAAATATGTAAAAGAATAAACAACAATGAAACATCAGTACAATTTTCATACTGACGATAATTAGGAAATTAAAATTGAGAATGATTGTATACGTAGTTAAAAATATTTCCTTTTTGTTAATTAAAGTTTTTTTTAATTACTGACTTTATGTCGCGATAGAAAGGAATAAATATGCCGTAAGACAAAGGTACAATATCAGAAAGAACCAGAAAGCTAAGGAGTCTATGGCCGACGCCACGTCCTTCCATTCACAGTTACTGGCTTCCTGTAAATTTTCCCCAGGCAATTTTAGAGAATTGTTAATTTGGTTGTCCTTGTCTGACTCTGAAGACGATGTAGAAACATTCGACGGTCGACAAGATTTAGAACACTTTAAGCATCTCTCAAGGTTAACAATAATTTTGAACACTCTGGATATTGGAACAGTTGAATCTCTGTGGTGCAGGCGAATTTGCAAAGCTGTGATAACCAAAATCAATACACCCATTGACATCTGAAGTAAAAGATAAAAACTCAAAACAGAGGTACTGTCTGAACTGACAGGTAGTTGGGTATTGATGATGGAGAGAAAAACGGCAAAAGACAGGAAGACAGTCATGGCATACGACATCTTTTCGCCGCTGTCAACCGGTAAAACGAAAACAAGAATTGTGAGCAATCCGAGAAACAAGATGGGGGCAATGATATTGAGTACAAAGTACAGAGGCTTCCTCTTAAGATGGATTGAAAACGTGACTTTGGATTCTGCCGAATCCTTGCTAACTTTAGCTTCTGTGTGTGTTATTTCCCAGACGCCACTTTCCTTGTAACCATAAAGATCGACCCCTTCAGCAGATTTACGAATTTCTACATCAAAAACTGTGTAACTCCAAACAAGAAACACAATATCGCAGACTTCTTTATCGTATGGAAAATAAGTTGTATCGATAGTGCAGTGACTTTCAAAGACCTGGAAAGGCTGCCACAATACGGTGCCTGTACTCAGAATGTCAACAAAGTAAAAGCTTCCTCCAAACTCCTCAAACTTTTTAAATCCATTACCTAGTACAAGATCTGGTTTCCAAATGTCATTCTGGAAAACCAAATTTGAAAGATTTTTAATAATAAGGAGCCTGATAAAAACAAAGATCAAATGTTTTTTGATTTTAAAAAAGTAACAAAATAAATTGTCATTTGATCCAGAGTTTTAATGATCAGATACTATATTCTTACTTTTGAAAAAAGCAATTTGAAAGCTTTGATATGAAAAATGTAATTTTCCCTGCTTCTTTGTTTTAGAAACATGTATTGTTTCTATCCCATGAAGAAAATGTAGAAATTCTGGAACAAGCAAGAAATCTTACGAGTAAGTTTGGAATCCAGAGAAAATTTGAATTTTTTAAAGTGATAATATTTTTTAATCATACATGTAATAATGTAAAATGATACTCTAACCTGAGGTAAAAATATTCTTTGAATTCCATTATTAGTTGCAGGATCCCAAGTAAGCATGGAATCATCCCACTGCACCGTTAAATATCCAGAAGTTTCCAGCTTCTCATTCACTTCGTCAACTCCTATGATACTAATGAGATTAAAACTGACGTCCAGAATCACAGGTAACGACTGATCTTGAACTGGACGGATTCTTTTGTCATAACTCGAAAAAAGATTGCTGATAAGACTTTTGACCTGTTGAGGAGTCTGACCAGAGGCCAGTCCAAGAACCGTCAGGATGAGATAAAGCACAGTTATAATCATTCTGTTAAATTCGCTATCTAAATCTTCTTTAAAAACTGTTAATTTTTCCCAAAAATTATGTAGCGCTTTTAACTAGCAGGACAGGTCATGTGAATGCTTTTTAAGTGGAAATAGCAATGTTCAGGTTTGTCCGTTGATGGGAAAATAAATGTTATATACCTCATGATTAAATACTTTGATCAAGATTGAACTCTCCTATAAGGTTATCGACATTAAGTTAAGTGGGGAGCTTACAGGACTAGCAGCTTAATGTGGAATTGGGAAATTAAATCTGAAATAAACTAAACCTATGATTTAGGCTCTTGAGAAACGTACAGTATTGAAAACAATTATATCGATAGGAATATAAAAACAAAGTATTCGTACTCTCTTTCATAGCTTTTTCTGACTATTTTAGTGTCACAATATCAACATTCACAATCAAAAAGTTAATTAATCAATTTAGATATCAAACAATCAATGTTTCAATCAGTCAATGCTTCAATCAGTAAATGTCACAATCAATGAAACATCGGTGTGTGTGTGTGTGTGTGGGGGGGGGGGGGTGCACTCTAAAACGATTATATACATGCATAAGGCTATAAGTATTATTCTTGTTCTTAAATAAGTTAACTGATCTATGCATCTCTTTATAAATGACTTAATTTGTGGTGTGTTTATAGTCCAATTATCTGATGGAACTTTCACTCATTGGTGTACTTGCATACTCAAAAATCAATGAACATAAATCATTAGGGCTTTCTGTCAAAATAGAAGTGAAACTATTTTCTTTTAGCCTTGCGTAGATGCAAATTTGAAATAAATTCCCATCCTATTTTGAAATATGTATGATATATTTCTACGCACCCCCTTCCCCTCGTAGTCCTGGTACATTTCTGAGGAGGAAAATCTGAAATATATATATTTTTTTGTTTTGAGAAGTTCAGATAATTATACGTCATTGTGGAAATAGTTTTGATTTTTTTCTGCTGTGAAGTCAAAACTAAACATTACAGTTTTCCATCATAATAGAAGGTAAATCTATAACCTTTTATTTCTTATAAATGTTCTTCGACTTTTACTACCAAACTTTTTGATTACCCCCCCCCCCCCAAAAAAAAAAAAAAACCAAACCAAAAACCCTACAATCCTAACTCATATTTACTACTATCACATTTGTAAATAATTATTATACTTGTATGTACTATTTAATAATCATGTAGCAAAATTCCCCTACGTGTTCATGTCCATCTTTTCCCCACAACTGTTGTCCTGCTGGGAACCTATTTACTAGTGATGTAAATATAGTTAATAATGAAGATTGTTACCCCTCTGTATTGAGTAATTCAGAAATTATTAAATAATTAGCTAGATTGCATGATCAATACGTACGGGACACAACTATTACTATATTTCCCTTTCAGCAGGAAAGATATTCTTTTAAATCACATGTATTTAATGGCAAACTAACAATTAAACTTTATGATAAACGTGATGACTTCAACCTTTCTATCGTCTACCTTCATTATAAATAAACAATAAACCATTATCACCTGCAAATGTGCCCCATTTGATTAAACAAAAGAACATATTCTTCATATGAACAATTTCTAAACCAAGGCAGACCACTGACAAATTAGTTGATGATAAAAGGGTATCTACAACCTTGATAACAGTCAAAATTTCACAAATTTTATTGCAGATATACCCCAACAAAAGGTACAGCTGTTAAGTATAGTTTACCATTGTTAGCTTTGGTTTACTAAGGTATAAAGTTAAACTATAGCAAATCAGTTTTTACTATTGAAAATCAAAGTTATTTTACTAGGGATTTCAGATTGCTATATCTATGTTGTCCAAATCATACCTGCACATTTTTCTTATCAAATGGAAATATTACTTGTATATTCACATATTACATATATTTCGTAATTTTACATCGCATTTATTATCGCATTTAAGTGACTTTAAGCACTGAAATTCCCCAAAAAGTTCTAGAGTAAAGGCTCATAGTAAATCAAAGTATCAAGGTATTAACTATAGTTAACTTTAGTTAACTATAGTTAATATGTGTTAGGATAATGATCTTGTTTGCAAATACAATCAGTCATTAGGTCGAATGTTTACTGACGTCTTTCATAAAAAATGTTAGTCCACTATTTTCATACTGAATTAACTATGGATTTCTCATTTTAGGGTTCTCTGATGTTTTTAAAGGTATGTGTTTTCTCTGCTCACAATTTGTATTGTTTCATTGGATTTTAGAGGATGATTACTAATCGTTATCTTCAACTTTAACATTCATGTTCATGTGACTAAAACAACGAAAGTTTGAAAAGCGAGTCAAAATTTATCGACAATGCCTCTCAGCGAAGTTGGGAGCCTTTTTGCTATATATAGAGTGGGATAGAATATTTAAAAAAATTGCTTTAGGTAATATTTTTTGAATTGATGGTATCGATTAGATCACAAATATATCATAAGAAGATAATATATGAAAGAAAATCATAAAGGCTCGAAGATATTTATTTTCTAGGAGGGTGAGGGATCCAATGTCCTCAGATATCTGTAGGTACATTCCAAAGCCAGTCCTTTATCTTAATGTCAATAGGGCGTCAAATAAACATAAACTCGAATAATTGAATATTTCTCAATTTATTGAAAGATTTATGAATTAATTTGTTGCGCACATAACGAATTTCCAGAAAAATCATTTATAATGCTTAAGTTAAATGGAGAAAACATATTTTATAAAAACATCAATCAAATTTAGGAGATTTTTAAAACTAATAAAAAAATGTGTCCTTCAGTTCTACTCATAATCTAAAGAATTGAATAAATCTTGGAATTTATTTTCTAGCTGCGAATGAGAAAACATGCTTTTCATTTATATCATGATAATTTGTTTTGTTGATTGTATAACTTCCCATTGAGAATTTTTCACTCAATCTGAGACGCCACCACTTGCTGCTGGAGGGCTGCATATTAAGACATAAAGTCAGAATTATGGCCGTTGAGCTGTGAGGGATCTTTTTCATGCCACTCCAAACTCGATTTATCTGTCTCATGCGAAGGACCCGTCTCCACATCCCGCAGTGGTATTCGAACCCGCGACGTATAAGGATCAGCTCCTTACTCTGCGACTCTAAAGCAAACGCTCTAACCACTGTCCCATGCTTGTGACTCTTTCATGATAATAAGCAAGCTCCTGACAAGTTTACTCAGATTAATTATTTGAAAATAATAATTTCTTTGCGTGACAATTATGCAATATTTTATTCTGCTTTATATATATATATATATATATATATATATATATATATATATATATATATATATATATATATATATATATATATATATATATATATATAAAGCACTAAAAATGACCAACGACACGAACAATAATAATTGTCAAATTTACGGGACGACCTGTCCCTTCCTCAGGACAAAGAATAAAGTTAAGAAGTCATGAAAACAAATGAAATAGAGAAACAAAAACAACAAGCACTACTACTAAACTACCAAACATAAATATTTACAGTGTTACATGTTTAATTTGAAGTTTATAAACAGTTGTGAACAAAGAAATCCTGAGCGCTATGAATTGCGTCCGGTCTATCGGGTGTACTCTGGTGAAGTGCAATTTACATAATCAAACGAATTAATTATCGCTAATTAATTACGACCAAGCAGTAAATCGTACATTGTCTTATTCTCTCAAAATAGCCGTACATGATAAAAAGAAATTAAAGAAAGATAATATGGAAGGGAAATTTTAAAATATGAATTTGGATATATTAAAAATTTGGTAATCGGATAAAAGAAATAAACAAAAACGTAAGCTGTAAATGTTTGGGTAGGTTGTTCCAGAATTGCTAATGCGAATTAACGGTAAAGTTTACACTATATAGAGAGAATGAACTTGTTTGTTACAATCCGGCATTGGGTCTAGTTCACGTTCATCCTGGTGAAGTCATTAAGTTTGTTAGTACCATTAGGGCGGAATGACTTCAGCCTGTGCATCCAGAACTTTTCCTTGCCTTTTCTCTGAGCATCTGTCCATCTTGGATTATGGTCGATAACCACTACTGTCATGTCCTCCCCGGGCGAACCCGGGCCTTCCGATTACGAAGCGAGCGCCCTACCACTAGGCTAAACTCCTAATTTAATAAAAAGAAAAAAATCTTATTATGTGTATATTGGCTATAATCATGATTTAATGAATAGTCATCTAATTTCGTATTTCTCCTTCCTGTTTTCTTTTTAAATTCAATAATGTAGTCAATCATTACTTATTTCTATATATAAATCATTTTGGAATACCCAGTCAAAGAGGTATGTTTATTCAAATTAAGACAATATGTTTAAAAACATATTATCCCTACAGTTCAATTAGAATATATATGATAAAAAAAGGGAAACTTAAGTCAGTATAATTGCATGAAAAAGTTTTTGTAATTGTATATATTATCCATACCTTTATATTTAGTTACAATTTTTAAAACGAAAGTTGAAACGTATGAAAACAAATACACGTCATATTATTTTTCATAATTTTCAGTTATAGTAAATATATTCAACATGAATGACAGTCTGTATACTGGGGAGAATTTATCCTGGTTAAAAGTCACAGTAGCACCTCTGCTGTGCATATTATTTACTTTTAAAGGGATTTTGGCCACACACAACAATGGATTCAAATTCTTGTGAGTAATATCTTTTACATGCTTGTACCGTATGTCTTGTATATGTAGTTGAAAAAAAAAGAAGTGTGAATGTTGTGGCACTCTCATTAATACATTGATCTTTCTCAATATTAAATGGATGGCAATTAACTTCCATTGAGAAAATGAACTGTATATATCATTCTTGAAGGGATAAATAGCTAGGTCATCATTACAAACATTTATAATGAGACGCATTTTTTTTTGTAGGTCTCTCCTTTCTTCTGGAACTCTTACTAAGATTGTTTGTTCCATCATAGTTATCAAGGTATTTGATTTAGAAATAAATCACATTCGATAATTCATTGAGAATTGCCAAATTTGTTACATACAGTTATTTGATTTATTTTAGGTTTTGTTTGATATGGTGTGTTTGTTCCTCAATGTCAGCTTCGTTCGACGGAAGGTCTTCAAACCTTATAAAACTAAGAAACTTACAATCATCGCTACAATTTTTATGGTAGGTTATTATGTTTAGAGTTTTCCAAATGATTCAGCAAAAGCACCACCAAACGGATCATCAGCTCGCGATAGGAACTATTTTCAGAATATGGATTATTAAGGGGTCACTGCATATTAAGAAACAAATTTTAAAGCTGGCGATCACTAACGCTTGACACCTTCAATTCAGTTAACTTTGAATTTCAAAAGACCATTTTACCAAACATTGTTTCCTTTCAATTTTGCCCACAAGCTTGTACACAAACATACCCACAGCAACACCATGTACCTTCGCATCTGGTTGAAATTCTCACAAGTTTAAGGTTTATAGAAATACTTCCTTTCAGACTTTCTCCACTGCTGATTGTCCGAAGGAGTTATTTCGTCATGATGGACAGAATGGGACAACCGTGTGCTGTAAAGGTGTAACATGTGCTCCAGGTACTGGTAAAATTTAATCAAATAATTAAATAATTATAAAAACAGACAAATCAAGACATTAGAATAAAACCAAAATGGTTCAAATTCGGAAAATTTTCTGTGTATGTGCATTGCATCAATTAGTTTAAAAAATGACAGATAATATAGATATGAAAATAAAATAAGAATTCTACTACGGTTATCGCAAAGATCAAAGAGATGCCGCGGACATTATTCCCCAATAAATCACAAATGTCGTCCACAAATATCAATAAGTTTCAATCGGTTTTCTCTAAATTTGACTGTGTTCACTATAGGGAAAGGAGAGACGAATTTTTGTATTATGACGCAAACTGGTTGAAAAAAATTACTTTGGGTTCGGAATACATCGTACTTTTTCTAAAGCTTGAGATACAAATGAACGAGGAGTAGTTCACTCTCTACCATCGGCTCATCAATCTCCTTTGCAGAGTTGTCGTTCGTTCCTCTCTCAGACAATGTATGAGCCGATGGTAGAGAGTGTCGGCTCATACATTCACCTCTGTCGTTGGCTCGCGTATACCACAGTGATAAGCACGAGAAATAGTGCGTTTCATTTAATTTATTATAATTAAATATCTGAGCTAATGATAGTCTTTAAGGATGGATATTTACAAAATAGATCTAAAACTATAAGTTTAATTTGAAATAATCCTTGAAATGTTATGTTTTTAACGTTATGTCAAAAATCTTGAAGCAAGCCCATTGCAGAGATGTCTGAGAGAGAAACGAACGACAACTCTGCAAGGGAGATTGGGAGTAGTTTTCTACTGTGACGTTATGAGACTTCTATAATGACGTCCAAATCAAGCTTCTGCATTTCTCTATAGAGAAGTTGAAATATTCACCATAGAAGAATAGAAATAATTCCCTTGTCGTCGGAATTCTTGGAGAATATACCCCTCAGTCTCGAGATTTGTTGGCAAATAAAACCTCACTCTTCGGGCTCTGTTTTTGTTTGCCAACAAAATCTCTTGACTAACGGGGTATCGACCTATTCTCCAACAATTCCTCTGAGCGGGAATTAGTGAAATGATGTTATTTTTACCGTAGGATCGTATGTTCAAACCTGTTCAGTAAACAAAACAGAAGATACCTGTCAACCTTGTGGACCTAAAACATACCTGTTGGATTCTACAAATTCTGCCTTTCCCATTCCTTGTATTGAAGCTAATTGTCCCCCAGGTGATTTTCTGTGTGTCTTTGATGTTATAGAACCTTAACTTGTCAACAGATAGCTTTGTAGATTTTTTTTTCGTAACATTTACAAAAAAATGTAAAAGTTTTGAATTAAAATACTTCTATACAATACAGAAAAATATTCTAATCGAGAAATCAGTATGGTTCCAACTGTCTCAATTACTTTTTCTGAGAAATAACCTTTTTTGATTTCCCATATCAAACGTATTTCATGTAAAGTTTAAAACGTTAATGTAGAGGCAACTATGTCAACAACTTTTCCTAAGTCTGGCTGCAGACTAAGATGTAGATGTGATTCTGCCAGAGGCTATTTCGGACATGACCCGTGCAGTTGCAAAAGGTATGATAATTTTTCGTGACCATCATCCTTTACTCAGGTTACTATCAAAATGTCGGTTTTGCTAAGATTTTGCTAAGAAAAGGAACACTACATAAATAATTCTATAAGTCGTGTTTATGGTTGTATTTTTCTAATATTTACTGTAATTTGCAGATTAGGTAAATAAATGAAACCAAACAGAGGAAACAACCAGGTATGTTGTGTTTGTTGTTTTTAAAATTGAGGAAACACTTGCAGATTTCTTTTTTACATCGATTTTGAAATATAAAATAATCAAAACCATATTTACATTTGTAGATAGTCGAAACGGGCAAAGATGGTCCTATTCTAATGACTCCATCAAGAAAACCGTGTAAGTTATTTCAGAATAACTCTGATATGAAATTTGGTTTTGTGAGTTTGATTTTTAATATGATGTAATTTTTTCTTACTAAAATAGAGCAATTGTTACGATCACCACCGGATTGATTATACT
Source organism: Saccostrea echinata (assembly GCF_033153115.1). Taxonomy (NCBI): domain Eukaryota; kingdom Metazoa; phylum Mollusca; class Bivalvia; order Ostreida; family Ostreidae; genus Saccostrea; species Saccostrea echinata. The sequence continues at coordinate 5,272,165 of NW_026889757.1, read as the reverse complement.
GGTGTGGTGTCTATACCTGTTGCATGACAGATTTTATCACAGTCAGTACTGAACATTTAAATATTAATGATACATGCATGTTGATTTTTACAAGCACTATTTTAAATATGCAATTATCATAATGCGGTGATTTCTTTTCTCAAATCCTTCAATATTTTGCTTTAATCTGACACTATCATTATCATAAAGTTTAAATAAGAAAATCTAAATCATGAGTACCAAACTAATAAATGGATTCGTCTTGGTGTGTTTACTTAACATAAAATCAACAATTTCCAACATAGGTGTAAATAATATTTATTATGTTTTTGTCTAGGTCACTGATTGCCTGGTCAGTATGTGTGATGAAGAATCTGAAGACGGGGATCTGATAATTAAATTATGCATTTTCTCTTCATACATTTTTAAAGTACAATAAATTATTAACAAAGTCCACATTTGTTGCTGATATGTTTACTTGTTAGGTCATTATTTAAACAGTAAATTGTCTACGGATTTCCCCCTTATTTCCCGATCATGACAAGGAGCACACGGCGGGTGTGACAGGTCGCCAGGGGATGCTCACTCCTGCATGGCACCTGATCCCATCTCTGATGTTTAAGAGGTCCGTGTTTGCTCAGCTCCTATTTTGTATTCTTTAAATGGAACGGGCTTGTTCTTTATCGCCATATATTTCATTGTAGAAAAATCAGTTTACAAAGAAAACAAAATATTTTTGTTTTTATTTTTACACATTATTATTATTATTATTATTCTTTATTTATTTATTTATTTTTTTTTTTTTTATAAAAATTCATTATCAATATACTCAGTTTTCGTTTTTATTTTTAAACAATAAAGAATCAATAAAGGGTAAGAAAAGAATGGCTTAGGGGGGAGAACAATTTTCTAGAAAAAAGCCACATTTCAATATCAATGTTTAATATTTAATATTTACCCTGTAAGTCTCCTAGGGAAGACCTGCCCCTAAATGAAATAATGAAATTTTAATACACAGCACTGTAAAGGCGAACGATACAGTAATCAACGTTCTGTGGAAGTGTATTAACAGATACCTTTTTAAACTAAATATATAGAGTTGTGTGAATCCATTAAATCATCAGGCGACTTTGATATTAATAAAAATAAAATAGTAATCCCACTCCTCTATATTGAATTTTGTTTGGTAACATGATTTGACAGTCACGTGATAAATGTGATTATTAAATATGGTAAGTTTTGATGCAGAATCTATTTTAAAAGTTTTAAGTCGCAAACTAAGACTCATGCATTTCAATAACTTGATTCTTTTCGCTCTTCATTCCAATCGGCGTAAAGCAATGTCCTCGCTTATTGCCAACTTTTTCAAAGCAGTAGGAAAACAACCTTTAAATGGTCTATGAACGAAAATGATAGAATAAAACGAAGGATAGCTCAGAATTGTACATAATGCGAAAAGAATTGCATAATTTTTCATTGGGGGGATATAATGAGGAATTGTAATTTCGACCAACTTGGGGCTGCCCTATCGGAAGAGTTGAATGAATATTACTATGAGAAAGATAAATGCATTGATGAACTCCATGCAGAGAAGAATCAAGGTTGTGATAGACGCGCATGGGAGATATTGAGAATTTTTATTTTCATTTTTTTTTTTGGGGGGGGGGGGTTACCGTCATATACATTTCAATAATTCTTGATTATAAGTCAAAATCAATTGAGATTTGGTAACTGATTGATTAAAGATGAATTTAATTGATAGATAACAATACTGGAAATACCCTCGGGAAAAAAGCATTAATTCACCTCTTCTTTCTTTCATTATATTTTAGAATATGATAGATGGTGTCCTGTTGATAAGCTATAAGGATTTGAATTTTTCAATATTACTATGTAGGCCAAAAGGAGTTCAAATAATGACGTTTTTTTCTACAAAAACCTGGTTCCAAGAACTCCTCTATATTTTAGGCAGTACCCTTATCATCTTTGGGATCTGTCCTGTAGAAGTGCATTAATGTTTCGATATTTCATTTTTACCCTGAGGGTCAAATGGGGATCGAAAATGACGTTTTTCTACAAAACTCTAGTTCCCAGAACTCCTCTTTCATTTGACGCAGTAATCAACTCAATTTTTCAAAGATGATTGCTGGTGTCCAGTAGATGTGCAAATAAGGTTTCGGAATTATCTTTCTAACTTTAGAGGCCAAACAGGGGTCGAAAAACAACGTTTTTTGACAAAAAAATCTTGGTTCCCAGAACCCCTCTTACATTTCACGCAGAAGCCAGATTTTTTTGGACAATGATTTCTATTGTGAGCGCACTATTTGCATGAAACCAGTAAACTCTGCAGATAAAAACTATACGTATTTTCCAAAAACATTGCAAAGATTTGGTGTTTTCCAATGATCTGTAAATAAATATACAGCGATATTAATTAGATAAAACATGTTTCACGGAGTTTACATTACGTAAACATTTTTTTTCGAAATTAAAAAAATTGCACTGTCGTAGAGCATAAAGATTTATGATGAAATATTTGAAGATAACGAACAGTATTCAGGCTCAAAAGTCCATCAAACAATACAAAATAGAAGCAGACCAAACACGGACCTCCAAACATCAGAGGTGGGATCAGGTGCCATGGATCGTTAATAAACGGACGTTATTTTTTTTTACATGCTAATAAACAAAAGATGATTGATTGATTGATTAAATATTGTTTAACGCCGAGTCGGCAATCTTTCAACCATATTTCGGCGGTAAACAAAAGATGAGAATTCAATCAGACATATCTCATTTTTTCAAAGTACACATAGTACATTAAATTTTCCTTAATTCAATGTCTTTGCTGACTTTCCTAACAACGTATATGTATATCATATTTTCCCACTAACAATTAAGTTTCTTTTGAAAACCAATTGTAGTTTTTCTTTAGAATATTTTGAAACAGAACACCGTGTATCATTAAACAGCGATAAAAAGAAATAAAGTGACCGAGAAAATAATGTACACGATCAGAAAGAAGTAGAAAGCAAAGGAATCTATAGCAGCAGTAACATCCTTCCACTCAGTTTTGTTCTCTTTCCATTTTTCCCAACTTGTTTCCAGATTATTTCTTGCTTGTTTGTCTGAGGTCGTTAGAGATCCAACAGAATTTTTCGATAATGGAAAAGATTTAGAGCATGTCAAGCATATTTTGAACTTCACCATTATTTCAAAAACTCTGGATATTGGAACAGTTGCATCTCTGTGGTGCAGACGAATTTGCAAAGCCGTGATAACCAAAATCAATACGCCCATTGACATCTGAAGTAAAAGATAAAAACTCAAAACAGAGGTACTGTCTGAACTAACCGGTAATTGGGTATTGATGATGGTAAGGAAAACAGCAAACGACAGGAAGACAGTAATTGCATACGACATCTTTTCGCCGCTGTCAACCGGTAAAACGAAAACAAGAATTGTGAGCAATCCGAGAAACAAGATGGGAACTATGATATTGAGAACAAAGTACAGAGGCTTCCTCTTCAGATAGAGTGAAAAAGTGACCATGGATTCTGCCGAGCCCCTGCTAACTTCAGCCTTTGTGTGTGTTATTTCCCAGACGCCGCTTTCCTTGTAACCCTGGAGGTCAACCCCATCAGAAGATGTACGAATTTCTACATCTAAAACTGTGTAACTCCAAACACGGAACACTATCTCGCACACTTCTTTATCGTATGGGAAGTAAGTTGTATCGATAGTGCAGTGACTTTCAAAGACCTGGAAAGGCTGCCATAATACAAAACCTGTACACAGAATGTCAACAAAGTAAAAGCTTCCTCCAAACTCCTCAAACTTTTTAAATCCATTTCCTAGTACCAAGTCTGGTTTCCAAATATCGTTCTGAAAGACAAAGGTACGTACTGAAGACATTAAATACTGAAAACAATAGAGTCAAGTTAAAAAGATGACAAAAACTGTTACTTTTAGAAGTAACGGAATGAATTAATTTTCAATTTTAGGTCTAGTATAGTCTAACTTTTGAAAAAGACAATCATTTTTATCACTTTAAAGAATAAGCTAGATTGCATGTTCAATATGCACTAGTGCCAGCTAACAAAGCAGGTGAAACCCATAGTCTTTGTTGTAAGGCTTATATAATTGCATTTAGTCTACAAGTGGTAATCCAACGTATACTCATTATTCCCTTTTTAAGGAAAAGATTTTTCAAAATCAAATGTCACTTTTCAAATGTTTTCAATATTCCAAGCCAAATTAAATTTGAATTCCATATCTGTACATATACTGGATTCCAAAGCTTCTAAAAACCTGTCAAAGATACAAGACGGGAACTAGTAAATGTTCTACCGACCTTTTTTTCTTTAACTCCTCACGACAATATCAACATTGCCATTAGTACTGTCCAACAGGATATTCGAGAAGTGGTGTTACTTAAATGTGGAAAGTAAAGGACTCCAAAAAACTTCAAGAAAATTTAGCTAACAGAAATTTGCAAAAATCAATAGAATCAAGACAATTCAACATATATACAGCAATTCTCCACGAAAAACTAAAGATCAGGCTTCTTGACATCATAGACAACTGCTTTTTCAATAAAAAATTGAGATCACAAATTTTCATATCTTTTCATAGGTTATTTACAAATTTTCTTTTGTTGCCCGCGTGGCGCAGTGATTAGAGCGTTTGCTCTAGAGTCGCGAAATAAGGAGTTGATCCTTACGTCGCGGGTTCGAATTCCACTGTGAGACCGGTCCTTCGGATGAGACCGTATAAACCGAGGTCCCGTGTCGCAGTAGGTTCTGGCACGATAAAGATCCCTCACTGCTCAATGGCCGTAAGTGCCGAGCATAGGACAAAATTTGCAGCTCTCCACTGGCAAGTGGTGGCGTCTCCATATGAGTGAAAAATTCTCGAGAGGGACGTTAAACAACACATAAACAAACAAATTTCCTTTCTTAAGGCCTAACGTCTTTCTTATAGGAGAGATAACTTCTTAAGAATGTTATCCATTTTTTTCAGGTGTGACTTATTTACCCAAAAGTTTGTTCATTTACATGTACAATATTTCACACCTGTTGATGGAAGAAAATTTAATGAGACAAACATTTACTTATATTTTCCTTTGCCAATATTTTTGATAATTATTTATAATATTTGATCCAAAACAGTTGCACTCTTCGTTTCTTAGCCGTTTCTAAATTATAACATATTTATCTTTTCAAATAAAATGTAAAACTTGAATAATTTACCATGTACCATATATAGCATTTTTATTGTTAATCTTTATTTTTATTACATTAAGCAAAAAATAGAGAAAGGTAACACTTACTGATAGATTTATTATCATTTTTTTTTGCCAACAAAGAATTCTGACTTAAAAAGCATTGCGTCATTATGTTTTCTGATATAGATTTATTAGGTATTATACTGAATGTCATTTCTATATTTTTGATTTTATACTGGGGTAATAAATTATTGCTCTTTTTTTTCGCTGTGTCACATTTTCTACATATCATCATAAGACAAATTAGTTTCTGAGAAAGTAAGCCTCGCTTCATCTTTAAACTTTTTCCCACTGAAATCTAAGGGGTTTATTGTAGATGAAAATCAATGTTGGAGATTTTTACTTATTTTGGATGAAATTTAGAACAGGTGGATATTAGGCCTTAAAACCATTCTGATTCTAAAATCAAGTACTCAGTGGTTGATATGGTAAAGACACTTGGGTTTCGCATTGATGACAATCTCGTGGTCTGGGTGGCGCAGTGGTTAGAGCGTTTGCTCTAGAGTCGCGGAGTAAGGAGTTGATCCTTACGTCGCGGGTTCGAAACCCACTGCGGGACATATAGACCTGTCCTTCGGATGAGACTATATAAACCGAGGTCCCGTGTTGCAGTGGGAGCTGGCACGAAAAAGGTCCCTTACTGCTCAATGGCCATGAGTGCCAGGTCTAAATTTGGAGCTCACCACCAGCAGGTGATGGCGTCTTAATAAAAGTGAAAAATTCTCGAAAGGAACGTTAAACAAACAAACAAAATAGCAATATCTTTGTAGTTATTGAGAGACCAGGTCTTCCAACAATCTCTTTGAATTCCGATGGGTGATTATTCTGCCTCATTGTTAGCCTGATTTTGTATTCTTATGAAGAAGAATTTATTTAAAAATAAACTTCTAAAAAACAGAAGTCTTTTGCTAAGTAATTCAATTCGATATTAAAGATTCCTCGCAGACAATATTTTTTGGAATATCACTCGTCATTAAATAATGTTTACTGCTACAATCTAATACTTTGGAGAGCATGGTTACATCAGAAGGTAATAGTTTTTTTAAACAAATGTTTCTTAACGAATCAGATTCAACTCATTTAAATTTCATTCATACGTTGATTCAATATATCACATTGAATTCCACAAAATCTCGCAAATCGGTTTCACATTTTGATGTATTACTAGAGAAAGACATTGATGACAAACTAATACGTCAATTTAATGATAATTGTGATGAAAAAGTATTTTATCGTCAATTTCTTCTATTTATGTAGCATAATATACCATTATCACCTGCAAAAGATGTTTACGCCTCCCAAGTGAACATTTCGCAAATTCTATGGTCGATAAAATGCCCTCTGTCGCCAAATACAATCTATCAATAGATCGACTGTTGACTGACGTCTTTCATACAAGTTGTTAGGCCAGTATTGTGTACGGAATTTTTCGTTTACCAGATCATAACAAGGGGCACATAGTGGTGTAATAGATTGACAGGGGATGCTTACTCCTCCATGGTATCTGATCCGACCTATGAGTTTTATACTTGATTGCTCTGCTCATAATTTGTATTGTGTATTGGGAATTTTTCTCGATAATTATATAAAGTGATACATACCTGGGGTACAAATATTCTTTCAATTCCGTCGTTTGTTTCAGGATCCCAAGTCAGCATTGCATCATGCCACTGCACCGTTAAATATCCTGAACTTTCCAGCTTCTCGTTCACTTCATCAACTCCGATGATACTTATGAGATTAAAGCTGACGTCTAGAATCACCGGTAACGATTGGTCTGCAACTGGGCGAACTCTTTTATCATAATTCGAGAAAAGAATACTTATAAGACTTTGGACCTGTTTAGGGGTCTGACCAAAGGCAAGTCCAAAAACCGTCATTATGAGAAAAACAACAGTTACAATCATTTTCTAATAAATTGTCTTTTGAAAACTATAGAATGATATAGATGAAGCAATGTTTAGCAGCTTCCCAAATCCATGTGAATGCTTTTTGAGTGGACACATAGAAATTCAGTATTTTGTTAATGAAGAATAAGGTTATATATCTCCTGAGATTTTATTACTTTCGTTTGATCTTTCCAAAAGGTGTTAGGCATTAAATGAAGTGGAGAGTATAATGACAAGCAATCTTGCCAGGACATCCTGTCCGGCATAGGTTTGAGGTGAAGCCAATAAAAGCGCAATTAACACTAGTCAGTAGTCATTGATATTTCTAAAGAGTGATACGAGGCAATTAATGGCAGTATCTTTGAGGGGTGGATCCGAAAGTAAACAGATTTTGAATTAAAGATGACTGCACTAAGGATATGCAAAATTTGGGACAAAATAAACATTCAGAACTAGCATTTTTCTTTTCATTGCAGGAATGATCTACATCTAATCTACAAGAATCTGTTTTCATAGGAAGAAACATCACGATCGACTTAATACATAGCGCATGTTTGTCTATTTTTCTTCGTTTAACAGTAGTTGTATACATGTATTTGCATTAATAAAATTGTTTCAAAAGGAGATTTATAGAAAATCATGAGCTCAAGATTTAAAAGAAAAAAACCTGATTCTTCTTACATTCGCTCTCTCTGTTGTTACCAAGGGTTGTGTCAGGTTACTAGGACATTTTATTCGAACACCTTAAATTGTCAGGTATTGATATAAAATCTGATAAATTTACTTGGACGTGGCCATATTAGTAATTTCATTTTGAAACCTTTGTGAATGGTGTATTTGTGCCATACAAAAAAGAGAGGGAGATGGGGAAAGAGTGATCAAGTATTTTTTAATATATGCTATTGTTACTTCTGGGTGATTTTAGACACATTATTACAATGTTAACCACCTCTCATCCATATATTTATCAACCTAATGTTTGTATTTTGAACTTCGAATGAAATTCAAAATATGAACGTACCAAAACATGAAAAAATAGTTTCCTGAAAACTTAAAATAATTCAACTGCTAAGTTCTTCTTGACATGGTACAGGAAAATAGTGTCATACGAGCTTGCACAAAATTTGAGTTTGTAGGTTTTTCTCCCCACAGTGATGTGCCACAAGCTAAGGGATAGAAGGTTGTCTAGTGTCTGTAAGTGTTTCACTTTATTATGTTATTATTTAGAGGACACAAACATAAAATTGCTGTTTTGTATAGTGTACTTTAAAAATGATTGTCCCCCTCCTCCCCCCGTTCCTATGGCCATGATACAAGGGTATCATCAATCTTGTTTTAAGTTAACTTTTCTCAAACTCTTTGGTCGATATGACCTTCACACTTTATGCTAAATAAAACATGTATACTTAATGTAGCAGTGTGTTTTACTGTATATAATGTATATCACATAATATTTGAACAAATATTATTGATATAAATGAAATTAAATTAGATTTTATGATTTAATACAAATTCCAGATCCACCCCTTTATTTACTTGGTGAGCGATAGAGTTTAAAGGTTATGACATTAGGGTTCTGTAATTTTATTGGTTGTAAGTTTTGGTGGTTCTGAGTTGTTCTCAGATAGACTACACAGAGATTTTGGCCAGGTTGGCTGTGTTTGAAGTTTAAAGATTTTCTAGACAAAGACAAAGACTTTGAGACCTTTAAAATCAGACCTGACAGTAAGTATAAAGTTTAACATTCTATATCTTTATAATATGTCTATCTAGCTAATATCACTGTTTGAAAGAAGAGTGAAAGTTTAAATATGAATAAAAACTTAATTTAAAGCATTTTACCTCAGAGTATAAATTTATTTGAATTATGAGTATTATAGTATGTATAGTATAGTGTACAGTATTTGTTATTAGATATGTAGACCTGTATGAAGCATCCAGGCTATTTACTATGTTTTATGGAATGGGCCTTGTCCCATAGAGAGGTAATTTGAATATATGTTACCTTTTGTATATTTTAAGTTATAATTATATATTGTTACATTTATTGAAATGTGGCAGTAAAATATTTGTGTAAAGAATATTTGTACAGTGATTTATGTATATGCTAAATATTCAAAGTAAGGGAGATAACTCTTAACTGTTAAATCTATTTATTGTACATCAATCAGAATAAGTAATATATATTGTATACATTTGTTATCTCATGTGATATTCATTGTTATTATTTTATTTTTTAGGGCCGTTTTGTTTATAATATTGACTACCATAAACATCAGTAATAAACACAGTAATGAACCCTTAGCCAGGAGTTGAGTTATTTACATCTAATATAAACCACCCCTGCAACATTAATTAAAGATTAATCAGGCTTATACAGCTTTTAATCAAATAATCTATTTTCAAAAAATATGTCTAATCGATTGGTTTTCCTTAGAATAAAATTAATGTTCCTGGACAGAATAAATTATCATTTTTGCACGTGCATTGTCGCATTAAAAGAGTTTGACAGAAAATATAAATAGCTCACAATAATTTATGTCTGTCATCAATTTTATATTTCCATTGTAAAGTACTTGGCTTTAGTTCTTGTATTCGTGAAATTGTCCTTGTCTTGGTTGTTTTTGAAAGATAAAAAAATTACCCTAGATTCACCTCAACTGTAAAAAATTAGTATTTGATATGTTACGCGTTAATTAATTGCTACAAGACCTTCAGATAGAACTGTATTGTAGCCTCGACGTTTTTCTTTTTGTGGGATCGACCTCTTTATTTGATCTTCTTTTTATTCTCGGATAAAACCAGGTGTCAAATAAACATTCTTTTTCTTTTTTAGCTCACCTGAGCTGAAAGCTCAAGTGAGCTTTTCTGATCACCCGTTGTCCGTCGTCCGTTCGTCCGTCTGTAAACTTTTCACATTTTCAACTTCTTCTCAAGAACCACTGGGCCAATTTTAACCAAACTTGGTACAAAGTATCCTTGGGAAAAGGGAAGTTTAAATTGTTAAATTAAAGGGCTAAGTCCCCTTACAAGGGGAGATAATCAAGAAAAGACAAAAATAGGGTGGGGTCATTAAAAAACTTCTTCTCAAGAACCACTGGGCCAAAAAAGCTGAAACTTATGTGGAAGCATTCTGGGATAGTGTAAATTTTAAATTGTTAAAATCATGACCCCGGGGGTAGGGCGGGGCCGCAACAGGGAATCCAAGTTTTACATTGAAATATGTAAGAAAAATCTTTAAAAATCTTCTTCTCAAGAACCACTGGGCAAGAAAAGCTGAAACTTATGTGGAAACATCCTGGGATAGGGTAGATTTTAAATTGTTCAAATCATGACCCCCGTGGGTAGGGCGGCGCCACAATAGGGAATCCAAGTTTTACATTGAAATATGTAAGAAAAATCTTTAGAAATCTTCTTCCTGGTGTAGTGTAGATGCTAAATTGTAAAAATTGTAAAAATCATGACCCCCGGGGGTAGGGCGGGGTCACAATAAGTATTACAAGGGGGAAATCTAGTAAAGAACAGCAAAAATCGTACGTTTATTTCACTTTTCATTGTATAGGATGTACTGGCAAAATTTTCCTATGGGCTTGGAAATATTAAAATTCATGTAAAGCCGACAAGGAATACATATATTGCATTTTATCTAGATTCTACTGTTCTCAGAGTCGCCCAGGGTACGTGATAGTTTCAGTATTGTACATGGGTGAATTATAAAATAATGACCACAGGACTTCAAAACATGATTATTTGCAATGTGAAATAAATATACATTGTATTTAAAAATATGTGTTAAGTGATGAAAACTATTCTCTGAATTGACTGTAAAATGTCTGTAATTAGTTGATAGACATAATGTTTTGAACATCAAACATAATTTATGCTTTAGTAAAGATAAATGAAGATCATTGATTAAAACCATAGAACACAACAATTCAAAATGTGTTGGCAACATCAAGTGGTAACGAAATTGTGCAATATTTATGGTCCAGTACTTCATAGTTAAAACACATGAAAGTAATTAAAATTGGCTTTATATCTTGAATTTTTGCCTATTTATGTCAAATAACTAGCTAAAAAATATTTAGAAGATAAAATATATATATTGTAGTATATTTTCCTTCACAGGACAAACACTGTAAGCAACTGAGGTCAACCAGAAACATTCTACTCATCATTTTTCTTTATATTTATTCATATCTGATCAGCAATAATTCTAAGATATTTGTTGCACTCCTGACCAAGAGCATGGGAGTCTTTAAAGTAGAATTGTGAAGCGAAAATTACACCAGAACTTATTCTGTTGTTTCAGTGAAGTTGAGGTGGAATTACTTGACTTTTATAACAATTTTTCAGTGTGTTTATTTTTAACATTCATAGAAAATTCAAAGAAAAGATAAAACGCATCTCAATCGATAAAATTGAGGAAAAAAAAGAATTTTAATAATAAAACTGTAAATTATTTAGTACTCAATTATTCAAATAGATCATTATTAATGAAAGAATATTTCTTAGCATGAATAAAAGTCAGTTCTTCATATAACTTGCATCTTTAAAAAATGTGTTGCACTCCTGACCATAGAAATATAGATCTGAAACACATACAGACCATGTAATTGATAAATCTATTTGGTAAAAATGTTCTTTGTGTCTTTATTTTCCAAAATAAAAACCACAGAATCATATATGATAAAAAAAATTTCATGCTGAAGAGCAAAACATCAAATGTTGCCCTCCTGACATTATTGGGTATGTACAGCTACTTGACTCTCATTAATGCCGCTTGTAATGTATATAATATATCAGTAATTGTTTTACACCTTGAAAATTCTTTTTTGACTTAATTGTCTTTCAGATTTTTAAAATCGATGTTTTTTTGGCAACACTACATTTTGTCTGTTGCACTCCTGACATGGTTTAATATTTTTTTCAACATCAGCCATGAACACGATTTGGCCAAACAAAAGTTGCCACAGTCTTCATTTAAAGCTTAATACTTTGATTATTATCAGGAAATATAACTCTTTATTTCCAACATAAACCATTATTATCTATTTCACAGATCTTTAAAAAAATATTGAATTTTCAAAATGTCACAAAAAGGTGTTGCACTCCTGACATTTTTATCGTCATTTTTGGGCATAACGTTTTTGTGAATTGAGATATCAATGAGATATTTGGCAGGTATTGAGCCACTAACTAAAGATATATGCTGAGACATAGAAATTTATTCCAATTGTCTGTGTTTTTAGTGCAGGTTGATAAATATGTGTTTTCGGTCATTTTATTTTAATTCACCCACATCGCTCCATTCCACTCCACTCAGGAAATTAAACAAAGCCGATTCTACTTCCGGTGTAAACAAACGGCATGTTTCGTTTTCAAAAGAGATAACATAGACAAGTTGTACACAAGGTAAGAAAAATGCATGACTTATGGTCTGATATTTACTTTAATTAGAATGCAAAAAGAACATGTTAAAACTGTACTTTTGATAAGCATAATGAATCCTTGTCAATATGATACTGAACTTTAAAACAACTAGTTCAAGGCAACATTTTTGCTATCTTATTTTATTAGTTATTAGTCTCTGGGACTGACACGGAGATAAGCGACCGTCTACTTCCTGATTATCTTAATCTGTATCGAATTATTATCTCACACTCTCTTATACTGTAGTAGAAAGAAATAATGGAATTAAGAATTTATTGTACAAATATTTGTTTATTAATGTTTAAAGCAAATCTAGCATTGATTAGCTGTTGACCCGAGGATTTACCCATGTTAATGCATACATTATATTTAGGACGATATATAAATATGTGCATGTATAACTAATAGGGCATTAAAATGCTCACAACACAATATAATTTGACTTAAATGCGAGTGACTTTAGTTTATGATAAAAGGAGAAGTAAGTAAACCGATACTATATTTCGGAAATTGCTAGTAACACGCATTTCCAATATTTTCAAAATACAGATATGTTTGTGTCTGGAAAAGCAGCCTTGATAACTGGGTCCACCAGCGGGATTGGACAAGCTACAGCCAAACTTCTGGCAGAAAATGGATGCTCAGTCATAGTAACGGGGTCAAGATCAGAAGAAAAGGCCAGAGAAGCTCTGCAGGATATTCAAAGCACGTGCGTCGGCACTGATAAATCTTGCGTATTCAAGTTTAAGTACCCCGTTCATATTATCAGTGTTACCAATAAAATTATACATATGTAATAATATCTTATCACCATGATCTGATCACCACTTATTGCAATGATACTGAAGACCTTACCATAAGAACAGAAACCAAAACTTCCTCAATAAATATTATTTCAACAGCCGTGACTCTCAGAAAAAGTATCAAAATACTGTAAGACGAATGGCATAGAGGCATGGCAATGTATTTATTTTGTAGACATTATTATCTAAATCTACTGCATATATACGATTATGAATTAATGATTATTTGCAAGAGTGCTTTCTGAAATCAAAAAATTTCAGGTAGGTCAGCTGGCATTTTCATTCAAGTTCTTCGATAAATTTTCTTTGTTCGAAAGGGCTGTTGGCAAGGTGCATTTCATACAGTGTGATCTTCGGGAAGTTAAAAATGTTGAAGATTTATGTAAAAGAGCAGATGAGATAATTCCAGAGGGCATCGATATTCTAGTGAATAATGCCGGTAAGTAGACATATTAATCTTCAGTTATCTTTAGTAAAACTGGTCACGTGTCTCATTTATCAATGCTGCCAATGGTCTGATAACAGTCTAGTAAGATAAAGAAAGAATATGGGATTGACCAGGCTTACATAAATGACAATTAATGACAGTTAGAAAGTTTATCAGAAGTAAAATACATGCATTAAGAGAGATCACATGCTAGTCATTTGATCACTTTATTCCCACATTTCTTACTTTCTGGAGTCCAACTATTCTTTTTTGTAATATTTTGATAAAGTCTAAGCGAAGTGTAATTTTCATTTTATTTCATACAAATGTAATTTTCTACCAATCCATTTCAGGATTACAGCATGTAGCTCCCGTCGATGAAATGCCACTTGAAAAGTGGAACGATTTGATACAAGTAAATCTGACAACTCCGTTCATGCTTAGCAAACATGTTGTACCATCAATGAAGAAAAAAGGTAAAAACTTATAAAATTATCAATATTTTAACATTTTGTATTCAATATAACTGTATAAATAAAGCATTTATTAGAATGCTAGGGGGTGTTCGAAGAGCGAATACAGCCACTAATCAAACAAGAGGCCCAAGGATATATAAAAGTATATTGAAGGAGCAATTTCAGCTTCTTGATTGCTTAAACTTTGTCTGTTTTAATGTACCATATCTTAATAGAACCAATACCTCTTATTTTCTTTTCTATAAAATCCTCCTCAAATCTCAGGGCACATGTTTTTTTTAAATGAAATGCAGACATGTTGAGATAGCTTGTGGACAAGCAGAGAACAATAGGCAGACAGAAAGACAACTAGACAGACACACAATCACGAATGAACATATTGCCTATCTATTCTTTTCTTGGGTTCAAAACATATTTATTTTATAGAATTCTCAATAATATCATTTGCTGAGTAAATAGTACTCTTTGTTTTTTTTTAATTTATAGGCTGGGGGAGAATTGTCAACATCTCGTCCGTCCAGGCAATGATGGCCCACTCCAATAAAACTCCCTATATATCTTCAAAGACTGGACTGGTTGGACTAACGCGGGTAAGGATATATTTTAAACTAATTAGAAGATTGATTTTTTTTATTCAAAGCATTTTTATTATTCTAATTGAATATTCTATAACCATCTACGGTATAAAGAATTTGGCCCTTAATCATACCTCTGCCAAGCAATATGATCTTCTAAATAGACGGCTCCACACACAGACACACACACAAAAGACAAACACACAGGCAGTATGTAAATAGTATTGTTTGAATCCTTTTCAGGGTGTTGCTATGGACACCGCTACCTTTGGAATCACCTGCAATGCCATTTGTCCGGCATGGACTGATACACCCCGTATGTTAAACACACACGTACAAACACACAATATAAAGTAAAAAAAAAAAAGATACAAAAATTGTATATTGTTTTCTTTCTGCCATTATGAATATAGGCATAATAAATCATGTACTGCAACCAAAGTAATATATGGTATTTTATAAAACTGAATATTTACCTTTCAACTAGTTTTTCTCAGATTTAAATTTTTAACATTAAATATACATATTTGGAGAATTTCAATACAGTAAAGCTGACCTTAATTAATATTATCTATAGTTGTAGCACCTCAGGTAAAGATACTGGCAGAGAAAACTGGCAAATCACTGGAGGAGGCTAAGGTATATCATGGTATAACTGTTTAATGTTTAAATCTTAAAATCCAATATTGATAATTAATGTAAACATTTATCTACGATTTTGTTTTCTCCAGCATGATTTGTTCACAAATGCTACACCCACCGGTAAAATAAATCGACCATCCCAGGTGCGTATGTAATACAACTCGCCAGTTTATTTATTTTATTTGTATATTTGAAATACGTTGCTAAAAAATATTAATCTAGTAAATGAAAATTTTTTAATTTGTATTTCAGGAAAGAGGGTCAAATTTTCTAATCCAAAACAATATAATCTTTTTTTAAAATGATAAGTTAGATCTCATGCAGACTTGTAAGGTCCACATTAATTTGTTTTTTAGATAGCTAATATGATCCTGTTTCTCTGTTCTCCGGACGCTGATAATATGACAGGGACATCTATTCCCATGGACGGAGGAATGACAGTGCAATAATTCAATAAATTACACTCAATAAAAAAGGATACACTAAAACTATTTCACTTCTCAAATACCTGTAAACTGTATTACAATTACAAAAATTATAAGCATTGTTGAGTTCCATAATTTGATTATAGAACCTTCATCTATCATATATAGTTAGACATGTTTTGTCTTTGGAAGTTGACGAGTGTGTCAAATTGGAAGAAAAAACAAATCAAAACAAAAACGTTATTTTCTGTGACCAGTATTTCACTTCTCATCAATCTTGGAATCAATGGAGTCTTCTATTTTCCGAAGTCTAAACTACACAGCGAAATGTATGATGATACCAGAGATAGCAAAATTAGTAAAGCCATATATGGTCTTGAAATACTGCCATACAAGCAGTTCTGATTATCGTGGACTAAGTGTTTACCAGCCAATAAGACACAGAGATCATTTAATTATATAGATTACATAGATATGTCGGATAAAATATGCCAATAATCCCGCAAATGAAACTACTGAAATTCACTCATGTGATAAACTTTTCATCAATGAATGAAACCTCATCGTGTTATGAATTATAAGTTAAGTATTGCCTTGGGATCAAAATGATAAAAGTGTACAAACACCGGAAGCTGCCTGGTGTTAAGAGGAAATTGTACGAGGCTATTCTCCTTGTTTATCTGTACTTTAAGACAGTGAATGTAGAATTAGAATATATGTGGTGTTTAATTTTCACCCCTTTTTCTTTAGTATTTAACGGCCCCCTCATATCAAGACCGAAAACTGAGAAACGACAAGTTAAAAAAAACATCTGGATTTTTTTTTTCTTCAATTTTCAAGTACGCGTTTGAAAAAAAATGCAGGTTTGTACATTTATTTGAATGCAAATTCATGATAAAACAATCGTTTAATTATAACAATTATACAAATACTTATATTAATTTGACTTCAATGTGTTCTCAGTTAATAATTTTGATATCTGGACTGATTTAGTGCCAAAACTTTGTGCTCTTTTTTCCGGTCCGACTTACTCCTCCATGGCACCTGATCCCACCTCTGATGTTTTAGAGGTCCATGTGTGCTCTGTTCCTGATTTGTATTGTTTGAATGGACTTTTGAGCTTGAATACTGTTCGTTATCTCCATATATTCCATGTAGTATTTATTATGAATGTTTTATACAAATACGAAGAAATGTAAAGCGGGGGCACATAGATTCCGCGCAGTCATTTTTTTTTTTTGAATATTACCTGTCCTCAGACAATGTTGACTATTACTATAAGTTCTATCGCCCTGGAGAGCGTCCTTTCATCATTCAGAGGGTAACTGTTTTTTAACAAATGTTTCTCGACGAATCAAATTCAAATAATTTATATGAAAGTATAGATTATTAATTGAGAAAAACGTCGTCTATATATATATATATATATATATATATATATATATATATATATATATATATATATATATATATATATGACATATGGCTTTAGGAGACCAAGGAGGATATATTTTCTGGCTTAGGGAGACCACTGGATTAAGGCGACCTTTTTCGGTCTCCCTATTATTTTGACCTCATCAGTATTGCAAATGTCTTTTTATAGATAAATAAACAGTCTGCCATTAAATATTATTAATCTTTAACTCTGTTATTTAACATTCAAAAGTTGTCTAATTTCTATCATCTTCCCTAAAAAAGAAAAGAATTTATAACCTACGTATAATTTCAAAGGATAATTTTTCTGCATTTTGGAGACCATGAAAAACATGCAATTAAACAAAAAATCTAGCATATATATTTTTTCCGCTTTTGATTTGTTCAAATGAGTGTTTCTTTAACTTAGTTTTCCATGTTTTATGTTAAAAACCTAAAAAGGAAAAATATTGTAAATTTATGAACCATGTTTTGAATTCTTAGCAAGTGCTTTCCGTCATTTGTTCCGAATGCCATCGGAATGCCCCTTCAGTTTTCAGAAAATGACCTCTGAACACCATGGATGTTGAGAAATTTGGGTAAGTAACTAAAATGATACAGTAATAAGTTGTAATTAAGAATACACAAGACAAACATTCGTTTGGTTTTGTTGTTGTTTTTTTTTTTTTTTGTTGTTTTTTTTTTTTTTTTGCCTAGTAATTTAGCTTTCAAGAGAAAAAGTATGATTTTAAATAATCGTTAGACTATAGTTCGGTATATAAAATCCTGAAGGAAATTCGAAATAAAGTTAAATGATAGGCCCCTATATTTTTTTAATTCTTTTATGCAAGTCCACAAACAAATTAAATATTTAAAGATTAGGCCGAACGTTGAAAAAATAGTCTCGCAAGTTGACGCAGCTATTTCGAGCTTAAAAATTTAAATTAAACTTTCTGTAAACATCATGCAGGACATGTTCATCATGATATAGTATAAATGAAACAGACCCTGTAAGAAAAAAATAGCTGTAATTTAATAATTGTTTATTAATATAATGTGGTCCTCTGCTAATGGAATATATATGCTGTAAAAAAAAAATCTGAATCAGGGTGAAGCAGATTTGATACAATACATGGCTGAAGGAACGGGGGGGGGGGGGGCAGGCCCCCTGTAATTTTGCTGAAATTTAGGTATACTATAGAAAACATTGCTCCTTTATGCTTGGGCCCCCTCAATAATAACCTCTGATGATCTATTTTTCTTTTGCTTTTGGGCCCCCTCAATAATAACCTCTGACAAGTAATAGCTTTTCAAAAAGCTTGCCTGACTAATCAATCAATATCTATGGAACGTATAAGCAAGAGAGGTGCTAAACGTTTCCGTCATCAAGGAGCGACATAGTTGCGATACTTCATGACACAAGATACAATTGACTTCTCAGTGGATTAACGAATATCTAAGAAATGCCACTATTCAATCATTTATTAGTTAGCCCACGGGCTGACAAGTTACGTTGGGATGAAACTCTAACTTTAAGTGCGATAGCGTAGATTATAATTTTGGGAAAATAGTTAGATGATTCTAAAGAAATTCATATTACATGTACTCTCTTACTAGAGGGCGCGCTTCTCTGGTCAGTGATAGATTGATGAGACAGCCTCCTTTTATAAACTGGTCTGTTTTCCGTCGTTTTCGACGTCGAAGTAAATTATGAACAGTTTTAACTGCCTTTTCTTGA
Organism: Saccostrea echinata; assembly: GCF_033153115.1. Taxonomy (NCBI): domain Eukaryota; kingdom Metazoa; phylum Mollusca; class Bivalvia; order Ostreida; family Ostreidae; genus Saccostrea; species Saccostrea echinata. The sequence goes on along the minus strand of NW_026889757.1, from coordinate 5,253,078 downwards.
AGTGTTTGAGACAAAAATGCTTCAATGCTGCTCTAGAACTCAAAGTAAATGCATGGACTGTACACTTTACAGCTAGAGCAAAACAAGATACTAATAACACCCCCCCCCCCCCCGGACGAAACTCACGCGCTGATGGTCTTACCATATACATGTACATGTATTCTAAATGAGTTTAAAATACATCTTTATGTGCAGTTTTACTATTGTTTAGTCTTTCTTTTCAATCGATTTCAGGACCTTTCTCATAATTATAATAACGTGCTTTTATATGAAATGAAAACTAGTACAGATCATGATGTTTTCTTCATTTTGCCGATTCTTTGCTTAGAACCTTACGGGAGTTAAGCCCATTCCTCTATGGGTACTGACCTACTATTGTCACTATCCTTGTTCATCACACAGCATGAAATAATATGCTACTGGCTGACTTTCTAAGCTTTCTTAAAAACCTAACCTTGTAACGTACATTATTAATAAATGTAATATTGAAATTAAAGGTGGGAAACAGACTGAATCAAGAAGGGATGTCCCATTTACTAGGTCGAGGGAGTTTGCTTATGATTGGACTAGTTTACTTAAGGGATAAATAGTAAGAATAATCAGCAAATCCATTGCTATAGTGTTGCCTGCCCATATACAATGTGTTCTTTTAAAAATGAGATAAAATTTTAATAAAAAATCTGAAGCTGAAGAATCAGGTTAAAAGAATAAACCTTATTTATTTCCATAGAAGTATCACACCCATTCAATAGAACAATCCAAGAAAAAGGCGCGAAGATAATTTACATGTGACATTTGGCGCGAAATGATTGTGTCACCCCTTTTGTAGAAGGCAAATGGACTGATCCAGTAGTTTAGAAACGCAGAAAAAATATTACACGGACATGCCCGTACAAAGAATCGCAAAGAATAAACATGTGCATGCCAAAAAACTGAAGGAATTAAACACATCATTATTTTGCATCAGTAATACGATTATTTCTTCAGCAAACTGTATTTGTTTAAATGCAGGAAACAAATTCCAGTGTAAGTCAGCTTCCAGAAAATCTAGTTCATTAAGAATGATCGCTTAGTTTCGGATCTTGAAAAAATTAATCCTTATACTGCCTGACGCACGTGGCGTCAGGCAATAATGTATTTTTCTTTTGCTTATTAAAAATTTTTTTGGTTTGTAGCCTCCCCCAACCTGAAAGTGAAAAATGTTGTTTGGTTGTGCTCACCCCCCCCCCCCCCTCCAACTAAATTACGTACGGGCCTATTCTCCATCCCTGAGGTTTTCTTTCACCAAAGAAAGATGAATTGGTAACAGTTCAGATATATATAGCAATATTTACGGAAGGGAATATTCTCGTATAATTATGAAGATGTGACAGTAACTCAGTCAAAGCCACAGTGAGTGTAACATTTATTTAATATCATATGTTTACAAATAGTGAAATACTGATACTGTGAAATTTTAATGGATATATAGAAAATATACAAGTACAACCATTTATTGTAAATCACATACATGAAAAGCTTCTTTTTTTTTAAGCAATTGGAAATTCTTCATTTTTTCATGAAATTATTTTATTTCGTATGTATGATAATTTATTTCGTATTTTAATTCTGTCAACAAATCATTGTCGCAGCCTAGTTCCCTTCATTATTTTCAGCAGTTCAGTGACAGAGATAAAATAATCATTTGAGGTTTATATCCCCCCCCTCCCCACCAAATGAAACTGAAAAATGTTTGGTTTTGGTCCCCTTCAACTGAAATTGATTCCTACTTACCATGCTTACAGGCTTAACTATGAAGATGTGACAGGGAGTGTAATAACAATAATTGTTCAGACGGATACATATTAAGCTGATATACGTATCAAATTTTAATGGATAGATAGAAATTAATAAACAATTACAACCATTTATTATAAACTACATAAAGATAATTTTTCAAGCAATTTGAAATTCTTCATTTTTTATGATAATATTTTATTTCGTATATATGTTTATAGGTTTATTCGTATCAACAAATCTGTGTACGAGTTAATAACGCAGCCTGGTTCCCTGCATTTTCAGTGAACCACAGAGAACCAGAATAAGATTGTAGGGAAGCAAGCCTTGTTACAAGGTTTGAGGTTTGTTTATTTTATATTTTAATTTACACTTTTAAAAATTATTATTATTATGCAAAAATCTGTGTGCAGATGAATATTTACATTTTAATGTTATAAGTCGTTTTGTGGTTCATATTTGCGGTGACTGTCCCACGTGTGTTTACCAGTGTTTACCTGTTTACATTCACCTACTGACCTAGAGTCTTCAAAATATACCTTCTGTAATCATGACTGTTGTAATCTTGTTTTTATGTTAGTTTACCATATGTAACTTGACTGTTGTATAGATTTATAGCGATCACTGCAAGCTTTTGATATTTAGGTGAAGAGAAATTTCAGACTATCAATCACAGGCACTTGTTTCATATACGGTGCACCCCTACTTATTTTTACCACAAGGTATCTAACTCAATTTCAGGCACCCCCGCTTCAAGCTCGTATTTTGTTCATGTATCATTATCAATCATTAACCTACTTTAAAATGACATCGTTCGCTTCAAGAGACTTTTTTCTTGTCAAATAAATCGTTTTACATTTTACAATCGATACATTTTAAGACTTAAGATGGGATACAACTTCCAGTTGGGGGTAGAATAAAACAAGAGACTTCCGAGTATTCCATTCCGAGGTCTCTGGTTTTATCCTTCATTTATAACCCCAACCGCAAATTTGTATCGAAAATTACCTTGATACATTTTAAGACTTTAGATGGGATACAAATTTCATTTTTTTCACAGGTCACGAGGTTTCAACTTAAAAAATAAAAATTCTCACCGTTAAGATATGTTGGAAATTTTAGCTTGATATGTTGATAATTTGCCAAATTATTATGTAATAGAGGGGACTTTATATGATCACCCGGCGCTGTCGCTTTAGTTCAGTCTTCACAACAATTCTTTTTCAGCACATGCCCTTCGGGCATGTAGACCTATCATTTTCACCCAGCCCATTCAAATTTGTACATGTCCTACTCAAAATTCTTACATTTACCAGTATTGTGCAACAAAAAAAACCCATTAGGTATAAAGGTTTTATATTAATTTTTTCAGCGTTGTAAACCAACCATGGCCTGTGATTGCCATTTTCTAAAGCGTTTTTGTTCATAAATAACTTTTGAGTTGCATGCTGGTCATTTGTTGGCCGGTTTAGCTGAACTGAATTTCAGAAATGGGATCATGACTGTAGTGCCACAGTATGTGGCATTGATGAACATCTCGTAATTTAGCAAGCAACTTTGAGAAAACAAATAGGTTAAACTAAACACTTCAATGATTAGATTGACAATCATTTGACAGGTCGTATCGAGAATGTAGACAGGCAATCCATCGACATTACATATAGCAACGTTTAAGCGAATAATGGGGGTAGGACAGAGTAAATGGCAAGTAAAGATCGTACAATGAAAGAAGATTCACATATGCCCTCTTCAGACATGTAATTTGGCAATTTTTACATGCCCGGCTGCAAATTTAACAGGTCCCTGGCATTGGACTCCCAGGTTATTTGGAAGACTGTTAGTTTAGTTTCATGAGGTCCGACAACATTGATTCTCAATGTCTGCTCCCTCTACCCCATACACTTATCTTGATAAAATTACATAAATTATATTATTAATTATATAAATTGATATAAATCATATAAACCGGTCTTGATTATATAATTTTACAATGTCATAAACAGCTGCTTAAGTGCATATAATATTGTACTAAATGGATTTATATATAGGATTAGGGAAAGATCCTCAATTGATTATGGCAGCATATTTAGCCCGTAGGAGTTTATTATCTACCACACATGATCAATGTCACTTTTGGACGTGAATGACTTTTGACACCCTAACTTCAGTTCAAATCAACGTTAACTTTATGTGACGTCTCTCTGAATCTTTTTTGGTATGTAACTTGGGTAAAAACAATTAAGTACTCTTGATGCATTTGATTTCTCTTAGCCCGTTTAAACATTTCCAAGGTCTATACCAGTTTTTGCAGGGGCGAAACTATGTAGAAGTTGGAAAAGAAACCCATCCCCTTTTCGACGTATTTGGTTTTCGAGGGGTGAAAATTTTCAATATTACACTCAATTACATGCAATATTTATTATATTATACTGAATGTTTTATACAAATACAAATAATAGTGAACCTTGAGCGCATAAATCTGCGCAGTCACTATTTTTTGGAATATCACCCGTCGTCAAGCAATGTTGACTGTTGCGACACTGGGCGTGGCTTCATTATTCAGCGGATAATAGTGCTTTTTAACAAATGTTTCTTGACGAATCAGATTAATTCATCTAATATACCTGAAAGTACAATATTGATTAATTGTCATCATTTTCCTATACATGTATTAGCATTTTTACTGGTAATGGTTTTGAAATGATAGGAACATGCACTGTTCAAAAAGTCTTAAAATGTTGTTTTGACTCAATTTGTTTGTTAGATTACTGTGTTGAACTAAGGCAGGTCAATTAAAGTAACATGATCCTATAGATTCCATGTACATTTAGTACTGTAAAGTAGACATATTTATTGTTCTCGCAAGTAGTTCTCAAACATTGATTTAAGTTGGTCTCCTGAAGGATGTAATAATGCAATTGGTCTGCTTAAGGTACAGTGATAATATAGACATGCATATTTTATTTTGAATTTGTATTATGTCAATCATTAGAAATATATGGATCTTAATTAAAAAACATTGTTTTCATTAGAATTTAAGATATGTATAGTAGGCATATATTCTTCATGCTTTTTCCATAGTTAAGTCCTTTTTTTACAGGGTCTCTGCTAGAATCATGTGGACCCCAGTGTAACAAATCTATGGAAAGAGAGAAAATCTCAGCTCAAGTGTCCACATGTCTTTATTCCAAGAAAGGTAAATTGATAATTTTTTCTGCTAAAATACTCTTTTATAAAATTATAATATCAATGCAAAAGAGTGAACAAACAATGTACCTAACAACATTTTGAAAATGAAAGTGCAATAACAGTTAATAATTATGATCAATCGAATGAATGTTAATAATCCAATCAAAGTCCTTGTTGTATATCATTTGTGTCAAGCTCAAGTGAGCTTTTCTGATCAAAATTTGTCCGTTGTCTGTCGTCGTTGTCGTAAACTTTTCACATTTTCATCTTCTTCTCAAGAACCACTGGACCAATTTCAACCAAACTTGTCACAAAGTATCCTTGGGTAAAGGGGATTCAAATTTGTTCAAATGAAGGGCCACACCCTCTTTCAAGAGGAGATAATTAAGAATTAGTGAAAATTTAGTGGTATCTTTTAAAAATCTTCTTCTCAAGAACCACTGGGCTGTAAAAGTTGAAACTTAGGTGAGACCTTCATTACATAGTGTAGATTCGTTTGTTCAAATCATGACCCCCTGGGGTAGGGTGGAGCCACAATGGGGGATCAAAGTTTTACATAGGAATATATAGGAATAAATCTTTAAAAATCTTCTCCTCAAGAACAACAAAGCCACGATTAGTCATATTGATATGGAATCATCCTCAGGTAGTGTAGATTCAAGTTTGTTCAAATCATGACCCCCAGGGGTAGGATGGGGCCACAAGGGGGGATCAAAGTTTTACATAGGAATATATAGAAAAAAATCTTTAAAAATCTTTTTCTCAAGAACAACAAAGCCACAATTAGGCATATTGATATGGAATTATCCTCAGGTAGTGCAGATTCAAGTTTGTTCAAATCATGACCCCCAGGGGTAGGGTGGGGCCACAATGGGGGATCAAAGTTTTACATAGAAATATGTAGGACAAATCTTGAAATTGTTTTTCTTAAAAACAACAAAGCCACAATTAGTCATAATTTATATGGAAGCATCCTCAGGTAGTGTAGATTCAAGTTTGTACAAAATCATGACCCCTGGGCGGGGGGGGGGGGGCACAATGGGGGATCAAAATTTTACATAGGAATATATAGGAATAAATCTTTAAAAATCTTCTCCTCAAGAACAACAAAGCCACGATTAGTCATATTGATATGGAATCATTCTCAGGTAGTGTAGATTAAATTTTGTACAAATCATGACCCCCAGGGGTAGGGTGGGACCACAATGGGGGATCAAAATTTTACATAGATATATATAGAAAAAATCTTTAAAAATCTTTTTCTCAAGAACAACAAAGCCACAATTAGGCATATTGATATGGAATTATCCTCAGGTAGTGCAGATTCAAGTTTGTTCAAATCATGACCCCCAGGGGTAGGGTGGGGCCACAATGGGGATCAAAGTTTTACATAGAAATATGTAGGACAAATCTTGAAATTGTTTTTCTTAAAAACAACAAAGCCACAATTAGTCATAATTTATATGGAAGCATCCTCAGGTAGTGTAGATTCAAGTTTGTACAAAATCATGACCCCCGGCCGGGGGGGGGGGGGGGGGGGCACAATGGGGGATCAAAATTTTACATTGGAATTTATAGAAAAAAATCTTTAAAAACCTTTCTCTCAAGAACATCAAAGCCACATTTAGTCATTTTGATATGGAATCATTCTCAGGTAGTGTAGATTAAATTTTGTACAAATCATGACCCCCAGGGGTAGGGTGGGACCACAGTGGGGGATCAAAATTTTACATAGAAATATGTAGAAAAAAATCTTGAAAAATCTTCTTCTCAAGAACAACAAAGTCACAATTAGTCATATTGATGTGGATTCATCCTCAGGTAGTGAAGATTCAAGTTTGTATCAAATCATGACCCCTCGGGGTAGGGTGGGGCCACAAGGGGCGATCAAAGTTTTACATAGCAATACACAGAAAAAAAAATTGAAAAATCTTCTTCTCAAGAACAGCAAAGCCTTGTTAAGTCATATTGATATGGAAGCATTCTCAGATAGTGTAGATTTAACTTTGTTCAAATCATGACCCCCAGGGTTAGGGTGGTGCCACAATTAAGGATCAAAGTTTTACATAGGAATACATAGGAAAAAACTTCAAAAATCTTCTTCTCAAGAACAGCAAAGTCATGTTTTGTCATACTGATATGGAAGCTTCCTCAGGTAGTGTAGATTCAAGTTTTTTCAAATCATGACCCCTGGGGGTAGGGTGGGGCCACAATGGGGGATCATAGTTTTACATAAGAATATATAGGGAAAAAAAACTTGAAAAATCTTCTTCTCAGGAACAGCAAAGTCATGTTTTGTCATATTGATATGGAAGCTTCCTCAGGTAGTGTAGATTCAATTTTGTTCAAATCATGACCCCTGGGGGTAGGGTGGGACCACAATGGGGGATCATAGTTTTCCATAGGAATACATAGGAAAAAACTTCAAAAATCTTCTTCTCAAGAACAGCAAAGTCATGTTTTGTCATACTGATATGGAAGCATCTTCAGGTAGTGTAGATTCAAGTTTGTTCAAATCATAAACCCCAGGGGTAGGGTGGGGCCACAATGTGGGATCAAATTTTTACATAGGAATATATAGGAAAAAATCTTTTCATCAACAGAAAAGCCATGTTTAGTCATTTTGATATGGAAGCATCTTCAGGTAGTGTAGATTCAAGTTTGTTCAAATGATGGAAGGGGGGGGGGGGGGTTAGGGAGGGTCCACAATGGGGGATCAAATTTTTAACAAGGGAATATATAGGAAAAAAATCTTTAAAAATCTTCTGCTCAAGAACAGTAAAGCCATTTGTTAAATTGATATGGAAGCATCCTCAGGTAGTTCAAAATCCAAGCCCCCTCCCCTTTAAACTTTTCAATACTGAAGTGATTTGTGCTTTTTCCTAGCCAATGTGCTCAGGTGAGCGTTGTGGCCCATGGGCCTCTTGTTTTTGATACGATATATTCATTAATCTAGATATGTATCGATATACAGGTAAACTTCGGTATCTCGAACACCGGTATGTCGAATACCACGGATATCTCGAAGTGAATCAACGGTCCCAGCCGTTTTTATTATGTTTATGATTTTAAAAAACCCCGGTATCTCAAACACGGAAATCTCGAATACCTCGCTTATCTCGAAGTAGATTTACGGTCCCAAGTGCTATAAACACATGCGTTATCTCGAAGTCCAACAAATTCTCACTCCACTGCATTCACACCTTAGTACACAATAATCCCATTATGCTAATTTTACGGTCTGTTGGACGTTTCCGATAGGTCTAGCACAGGCTTCATGGGACCATTGCTGATAATCACACCTTATTAGTCCCAAGCTGTTGTTTTTGGTAGTTAAATTTAATTACGCAGGCCAGGTGATTTGGAGGTGTTAATAAAATGCACTCTCAGAGATACTATGACACGATAATGAAACAGCAGCTTGGGGATGATTACTGTACTAGAAATTTAAATTATCGAAAATACACGCTTATACACATCATTACATATCAAAGTAAACACTGAACACATCAAAGTGATATTGACCTCAAGAAATTAAACAATTAAAGACATTACTTTGAGTATAAAAGTCAGTACCAAAAATCAATTCTTCAGTAAATATCATGTCCGATAAGGCAGTCTAACGAAGGACCCGGTAGCCAACCAGGGGGGATAGTTAGATTATCTGACCGTAGTGGAAAAAGAAAACTTAAAGTTTATACAATCGAAACAAAGTTTGCTTTTGTTTATTCATATTGGCAATTTCAATAAATTATTGTAGAACGATAATTCCTGTTGTTACATTTAGGCATGTGGGTATATGTACATATCCTGTTAAAGTCTTTGTGTATCACATTATATCATGATGTACTTCAGACAAATTAGTACACCCGTAGTTTTGAATACAATTCATACATTGATTTCATTTGCCACAATGGTCTCTTTAATATTGCAATAATGCATTTGGTCTTCCTAATGCATGTATAATGCAGGTACTGTATATATTCTATGTCCAGCTTATAGGTGAGTCATAAAAAGATTAGTATTTTGAAACCAGGTTAAAACATCAGAGCATTGATTTGAAATTGTCAATTGATTCTGGCAAAAAGTTGTACCAATTTATAAGCGGGTCAATAGCAAATCCCTCCAAAATAACCTCAAAAAATACAACTGACTTATAGGTGGACCACCTTATAGGCAAATATATATACGGTATAGTTTTTGTTGAATTTTGCTAACAGCAGAACACTATGAATAATGAATTTTGGAAAAAAAAAGATTATTAAGTTTAATGATGCATGTATGTAGTATAGAAATATTGTTCATATGCCTGTACATGGTACAAATATGCATTTTACAGAGTGTACATATGCCAGAATCATATGGACTGCAGACTGGCCCTGGTGATTCCGTTAAGAAAAAAGAGGAAAAATCAGTGCTTGTGCTCATTGGTCATTGGACAAAGGTAACTAGATTTATTTCATGAAACTAAACATGTAAATTACTAGGATATTAAAATATCACAATTAAAATACATGTACTGATTTATATATATATATATGGATATCAGTTGGTCTCCTTGATGGAGTTAAATGCATTTGTTATCCCTTTTAAGTGGATCATTTAAATATTATGCAGTTTATTTAGAAGCTCTTTATTATCTGCACTGTTCACTTTTACAGGGTGAATGCCAGAATTTTTTCAAGAACAGTCTGAATCTGACATGGAAAAAATGAAGAAAAACAGCCTTCCTGTTTACATTCTGACAAAGGGTAATTTTGTTTAGTTCAATTAGAAGTGCACATTTAATTTCAGTTGCTTTCCTTAATGATATATTATAGCATTTTTATTCCCTTATGAACAATATGTATACTTGTAAAGCATGTATCACAAAATCTTCTGCCAACAAAGTTTTGGGTGTAGAGTGTTTGTTGTTTAACGTCCCTCTTGAGAATTTTTCACTCATATGGAGACGCCACCACTTGTCAGTGGAGAGCTGCAAATTTTTGTCCTATACTCAGCACTTACGGCCATTGAGCATTGAGGGATCTTTATCGAGCCAGCACCTACTGTGACATGGGACCTCGGTTAATACCTCTGTCTCATCTGAAGAACGGGTCTCCACGTCCCACAGTGGGATTCAAACCTGCGATGTAAGGATCAGCTTCTTTCTCCGCAACTCTAGAGTAGACGCTCTAACCACTGCATCTGCTCTACTTTGGCAACTTTGGGAGTATATAAGCATAGGAATCATCATGTCCATCTGTCTGTTCATGTGTTTGGCCACTTTTATGATCAGTTTTTTTGTTCCAATTCTGGCTGAGATAAATTGATTTAAGTCATCTAAATACAAACAAATTAAGGGAAATTACTATGGTATTGGAATGAATTTTTTGGAATACTTCTAATTGTTCCATTGTAGTTGGTTTCTTTAATGTTGAAGTAATGCATCTGGTCTTCCTAATGCATGGCATACACTGTATGCATGTGTAATGTTAAAGTTGGCTGAATGTAAAACATTTCTTGCGTTATGACAAAGGTAAATAGATTTAGTTCATGTAACTAAACATGTAAATTATTAGGGTATTAAAATCTCAAGTTTTGAATACTGATTTACATGTGGAGAGTAGTTGGTCTCCTTAATGCAGTAATAATACATTTGGTCTCCCTTATGCATACTGTATATTATATAAATTTAATGACTGACATGTACGAGGGTTGATCCAAAAGTTCATGGAATTTCTTCATATTTTATTTATTTATAAGTGAAAGTTGTTGAATACTGATTTACATGTGGATAGTAGTTGGTCTCCTTAATGCAGTAATAATACATTTGGTCTCCCTTATGCATACTGTACATTATATAAATTTAATGACTGACATGTACGAGCGTCGATCCAAAAGTTCGTGGAATTTCTTCTAGTGTTGTACCGATAATCAGAAAACATCGATTGTCGACAAAAAAAATGCTACTGATTCCGATGATCGATTATAGTTTTTCATAATCGATCATCGGAAACATACTTCTAATACAATACATTCCGGAATTATCCATTTCTGGTTTAAAATTTATTTCTTCTTAATGAAAGAAAGTGGCATCTGCATCTGATACTAGCCAACTAGCATGAAGCAGAGGTGATTAAGAACCGAAGATGCATTTATAGGGCCTAAAAAAAATTATTTTTGTTTCCTGTAATAACCCGACCGACCCATTCAATTTACCCCCGGGTGAATTTTTTTCTGCCAAATCTGTGTTTGCTCTTTGGTTTGATCAATCAGCTGATTCTTTTTATTCAAAAAATATTAATTGTATCTTTTATTTGAGATATAAAATATGCAACTTAGTCAACATTTACCTTAAATATAGAGTGATCAATTCCCCCCACAACTTTTTGAAGTTCGTTTTCTGCCGCTAGGCAGCCATGTTGGGTGTCCACTGTAAATATTTTTAGGTCTAGAAAGTGTAAAAGAAGCAAAACAACAAAGAAAATAATATATTATGTATTTTATATATTCATGTTAAAGAAATAAATGAAATTATTGTAATAGTCTGCTTTTTGTATACAAAACTATGAAGAAATCCGATTATAATTGGTGAAATCGCATCAGAAGCAGTAACCAATTCCAACCGATGATTGATTATGAAAATTAACCGATGTCTCATCACTAATTTCTTCATATTTTTTTTTATTTATTAGTGAAAGCGGTTGAATACTGATTTACATGTGGAGAGTTGTTGGTCTCCTTAATGCAGTAATAATACATTTGGTCTCCCTTATGCATACTGTACATTATATAAATTTAATGACTGACATGTACGAGCGTCGATCCAAAAGTTCGTGGAATTTCTTCTAGTGTTGTACCGATAATCAGAAAACATCGATTGTCGACAAAAAAAATGCTACTGATTCCGATGATCGATTATAGTTTTTCATAATCGATCATCGGAAACATACTTCTAATACAATACATTCCGGAATTATCCATTTCTGGTTTAAAATTTATTTCTTCTTAATGAAAGAAAGTGGCATCTGCATCTGATACTAGCCAACTAGCATGAAGCAGAGGTGATTAAGAACCGAAGATGCATATATAGGGCCTAAAAAAAATTATTTTTGTTTCCTGTAATAACCCGACCGACCCATTCAATTTACCCCCGGGTGAATTTTTTTCTGCCAAATCTGTGTTTGCTCTTTGGTTTGATCAATCAGCTGATTCTTTTTATTCAAAAAATATTAATTGTATCTTTTATTTGAGATATAAAATATGCAACTTAGTCAACATTTACCTTAAATATAGAGTGATCAATTCCCCCCACAACTTTTTGAAGTTCGTTTTCTGCCGCTAGGCAGCCATGTTGGGTGTCCACTGTAAATATTTTTAGGTCTAGAAAGTGTAAAAGAAGCAAAACAACAAAGAAAATAATATATTATGTATTTTATATATTCATGTTAAAGAAATAAATGAAATTATTGTAATAGTCTGCTTTTTGTATACAAAACTATGAAGAAATCCGATTATAATTGGTGAAATCGCATCAGAAGCAGTAACCAATTCCAACCGATGATTGATTATGAAAATTAACCGATGTCTCATCACTAATTTCTTCATATTTTTTTTTATTTATTAGTGAAAGCGGTTGAATACTGATTTACATGTGGAGAGTTGTTGGTCACCTTAATGCAGTAATAATACATTTGGTCTCCCTTATGCGTACTGTATATTATATAAATTTAATGTCTGACATGTACGAGGGTTGATCCAAATGCTTATGGAATTTCTTCATATTTTATTTTTTTATTAGTGAAAGTGGTTGAATACTGATTTACATATGGATAGTGGTTGGTCTCCTTAATGCAGTAATAATACATTTGGTCTCCCTTATGCATACTGTATATTGTATAAATTTAATGACTGACATGTAAGAGGATTGATCCGAAAGTTCATGGAATTTCTTCTTATTTTATTTATTTATTAGTGAAAGTGGTCGAAAATTACAAATAAAAATATAGACACTTGTTGAATTTTTTTAATAAAAAAATATTTTAAATATTAATGATAGTAACTCTATGGCAGTTGCCATAGCAAAGGATGTTTTAAAATGCAGGGGAGACATTTACTTGTTCATTATCATTTTAATTCTTAATACGTGATATAAGAAAAAACCTGTGGCAAATAAAATGAGAATTTTGTCATTATTACGATTGCTTGACCACTAATATACCTGTCTGTGAGAGTTTTACTGATTTAACTTGATATTTAGATTATTAGTTGATGATTTCTTGTTCATCTTTTAATTGTTAGAGAACGTCACATTTCAGTCAAGTTATAAGTTTTGTTAAAATCTTGGGAACACTCTGACTTAAAGGGGTATACTACTGATACAGGCTGGAGAAAAATGCATTTAGCAACTGATTTTCCAGTGGCGTGAGAAATTCAAGAACTTCCATGGAGGTTGATTAAAGGTGTGGCTGCTTTTGGAGGGTCTGTTTTTCTCGTAGACAAATTAAGCGTTGATGGATGTTGACCACTGACGTACTGTGCTTGACTTTGCTACTGAAATTGGAACATCATATGGAAAGATGGGGAGTATTTTTGAAATATGAGTGTAATATAAAGATAAGTCGATTGGTGGATACCCAGGCTTTTCTTGAGAGAAAAAAAGAGAAAAAGGCAGAATATTCTGTAGAATTACTTAGTTGAATTGAACATGAGGGTGAGATGCTCCTATAACATGACATGACATACTTAACTTGACGTTACGTCGAAGTCTCCCCCGGATTTTACAACTATCAGTGTTCAGAAAGCTCATGTGACCTTATTGGTAATTGGAACGTGGTGAAATTTTCCAGTATTGTAGCATAAAGTCTCTACATTATAAATATGCCTATTGTTTGCTTTCATCAAATCACAATAAAATTTTAGAAATAATTAAATTCCATGAACTTTTGGATCAACCCTCGTATTAGAAAAAAGATGGATCTAAGATTGAACAGGTTATAATTCACCTGAGTCATTTAAATTACTTATTGCTATCTGTTCTTGTTCAGTCATCATGTGTCAAGTATTGTCTGTAAACTATTGAACATTTTCAGCTTCTTTTCTGGAACCAGTTTCAACTAATTTCTCGGTTGAAGTACTGTATAGGGGATTAATTTCAGGGGTTGTAATTTTCATGTTTTTCTCTCCTCTGACACGATCGCGGTTCGTTGAATTCGCAGAATCGGTATATAACTAAGGTTACATGTACCTCCCTTCAATGTCTATATCCGTTTAATCCATAGCATAGCTAGAAGGCATTAATCAGCGTTATGTATTCACTTCATGAACAACAGGGTAGATTTATATATACATCAGCAAGTTCAATAGTTATTTGAATGATTTTTTAAAACCAAAATGTCGATAAAAACATGATAATGCAGGTAACAAATACACGTCGTAACATAGTTACGTACGGGTATTCAAAACCCATGACCCTAGTGTTTTGATTGATGAAACATGTAGCGTTGGCTATTAAAACAGTTTTTTTTTTTTTTTTAAACAAACACAGGTTATTATCTGCTGGGTGATCTAAATTAATGTCAAGCATTTTAATTAAAATAATTGAATGACAAGTACGATTCATAATTACTGAAATGACCATGCACTGCATGTATATTTACCTATGATATCGTAGTCTATTCTCAAATTTCCAAATATAACATGTAGGTTATTGAAAACTTATTCACTGTTTCTTGAATTCACGGATTTATTCACACCGTGAATATAGCGAATATTAACACCGCGAGTTATTTTCCCCCTATACAGTATACAGACTTAATATAGAAATGATTTTATCGACTTTCTCAATCTATCATGAATTTAAAAATGTAAATATATTAAGCATTTAATTGTAAATATTAAACATTTAGCATCTCATAACCAGAGTTGGAAATTACTGACTGCCCGAGGCAGTCTGTTTTTCAGGTAGGCAGGGACAAACTTTAGATTAACCTCGGTGGTCGGGGTCATTTAAACAGGTAGTTCCTGTTTTCCTCCTTTTTTTTCAGGGTATAGTAAGTCTATAGAAATTAAGTAAAATATAGTTTATCAAAGGAACACTTCTAGTTAAAAATATGAGATGACCTATAGGACCAATATTGGTTTCAGTCTTTAGAAAAAGCTTACCGATATATGTTCCGGTCACTGACTTTAGGTCACATGTGTGTAGTTTCTTGTTTCTCATGTATTGCTTTAGTTCTACATTAATGGTAATCTAACAACCAAGCTTTATGATAAACGTGATGACTTTAACTTTTCAATCGTCAACTTCCCTTACTTATTCAGCAATATACCTTCATCACCTGCATACGGGGTTTATATCTCTCAGTTGATTCGATACACAAGAGCATCCACTTTTGCTGAATGATACTTCTTGTGCTATTTTACCCGAGAAAAAAATCGAATGAAGTTGTATAGATACCTGTATCCATAGTGATCAAACTAAGAAATTTGCATGCTTGCATTTGAAATAATACAATAACTATTAACATTAGTTCCTTTAAATTTTAAAATGAAAAAAGTGTATTTAGGTGGCTTTCAATACCAGTACCATTGTCTTGCATGAATGTTAAAAAAGTTTGACACTTTTATTTATGATGACATTTTAACGACACTAAACTCTCCTAACCATCCCGTGTTCCTAAAACCAAATACATACAAACTTCTCTATGCGGCTTGACTACGATATAATGATACAAAACGTGGTTATGTTTTACAGTGAGCATCTTTGAGGAATGTTTACCTGGGTAGAACTCACGTGACTACCAGTATTTTAAATAATTTATTCCACGGGTGGGTTCAACATAGGTCATACAGGTAAATAGCTCTTGCTTGTTATAGGAAAAACATTGAACTTTTCATACATTTTTAATATTTTAAGTACAAGCCTAATCATGTACAAATTTCCTACTTTCACACAAGTTTTATAAATGTATAATGCATTTTTTGTCAATCGCACAAGTTTGTACAATGTTAGGCTGACAGTAAACAAAAGCTTTGAAATGAATGACCGTCCTCGGTTTACTATAAAAAATCACGAATGTCGGCTGACCCCTACCACATTGTATGGCTTTGCTCTTTGTATATTCATGAATTTCAGTGATAAAATTTGTTGAATCTTATGGTTTAGAGATCAATTAATGATCTGAGATGGAAAATTATGCTTAATTTAATTCTTCATTTTGTCACATTTTACCGGGGCCCATAAGTGCACTCGTTCTTTAGTATTTATACAGGTAAAAAGTTTGAAAAAATAAAAATGTGCCAACAAATGGTTTCGAACCAGGACACTAAAAATGTTCATGGTGAGAGTCTGCGGTCTATCGTTCTGGGCTATGCTGACTATGAGGACATTTGTAATAAATATAAACCAGTATGATAGAAATAGGTTTTCACGTTTTTTGTAGTTTTTTTTCTATGAATTTCGACCCTAGGCACCTCTAAAAGAACCTTGTTTTAAATAATTGCTTACTAGATCAAAATCTATCAAAATTTCATAATTTAATTTAGGGGCAGGCAAAGGGTGATTATATTGCATCCATCGGGTATAATTTTCTTATCAGAAAATTGTAGAGATATGCAAGGTTAATTAATGACAACATTTATTTTTCCTTTTTGCCTAATACTTTTATGATTTTCACTAATAAATTGATTATTAAAAAAAGCCTTTAATATGACTGCTGATTTTATCTCCATCTGTTAATTTTCAACACCTTTTCTCATGATTATAGTAGATAGAGAACAGATTATGATTTCTAACATTTACTAGCTTTTACAGATCATTTCCTTGAGATAGGTGGAACCAACAGTCAAATACAGACACTTTTTAGAAAAGTAAAAATCTGGCTCAGGTTAAAAAAAAAAAAAAAAAATCATTTACAGTTTTAACAATTAGTAATTTTACCTTAATTAACTGGAAAAATCTTATTTGACGAAATACAGGTCAAGAATGAAGAGTTTAAAGCCTAGTAGGGATTTTGGTCACGCAGGTAGGTTAGGCTTCCCGTAGAATATCACAGTGCACTCTGTGCCTTCACATCTCTGAACTACCAAAATATGACGTCATAATGGAAAATGACGTCAAGTCACTGAAATCTTGAGGTGTTATGACGGGGAGAGTGTCATGAACTTTACACTTTATTTGAAACTGCATGTAAAATGCTAGGTAGCTATTGCAAAATTCACGGGTCGTTAAAGGTTTTTTTAAGTCATATATGTCAGAATATTTTAAAAATACACCGCTTACCTACCCTTGATTGAAATTCAGCATGTTCAAAATGCTTATGAAAAATATACTTTTGAAATGTACTCTGTTTTATACCCGTGGTTGGAGGTAGAATTTATTTAGTGTGTATAAAAGAGTCTGGCGCAGGTGAAGAATGAGGATTAATCTGAGAATTTTTGTTGAAATCTGTAAGAAGAGGTTGTTCTCTAACTGAATCTTGCTTGGAAAAATGTGTGTTGGCTTTGTTTTAATACAGATTACGATATTGTGTGGAAAATACCCTCAAATTTGTAGGTAAGTTGAATTTCTCTGGAAATATTTTATATCTAAGTAATACTATGACTTTTCCCAAGCACATTTCGGATACACAAGGATACGATGAGCTTATTTTTATAACAAAATGTTAATAATTATTGTGTAAATCAACTGCGCCGAAGCGATTTATATGAAACACTTCAAAAAATTATAAATGACCGTCACGTGATCAGCAAAGTCATGTGATATCATAACAAATATGTTAATACATAGCCAGGGAAATCCTCTATATAAATTGGAAGTACTTAAGTTCAATACTTTTATATTAAAACTAAAACCAACCTCGCAATGACATATTATGTTTTGAGCCCATTTTAAAGCTTCGGGAAGCCTAAACATAGCTGCGCAATTATTACAGGTAATCTGCAGGCCCTTTCAAGAATTTTACACTCATATGGAGACGCCACCACTTGCCAGTGGAAAGCTGCAAATTCTGTCCTATACTCTGCACTCATGGCCATTGAGCAGTGAGGGGTCTTTTTCATGCCAGCACCTACTGTGACACGGGACCTTGGTTTATAAGGTCTCATCCGAAGGACTGGTCTCCATGTCCCACAGTGGGATTCAAACCTGCGACATAAGGATCAACTCCTTACTTCGCGACTCTAGAGCAGACGCTCTAACCATGGCGCCACGCTTGTGACTAGCTCAGTTTTAAAGAAATCATTCAAGATATTTTTTATCAAACTTAATATGCTGATACATATATAATTAGTAAGACCTATTCAACTATTTCAAAAACTTTTGACCTTTCCTGTGACCTTGACCTCACTTTCCTTCAATTTGCATTTTGCATGGTTTTAAAACCATTTAAAATATTGATATCTAAGGCTATGCATCTATACATAATTTGGTGAGAATTTATCATCTATATCCATTTTTTTTAGATTTCAATTTCAATTTTAAAGAAATTTTTCAAGATATTCTCATCAAACTTCATACACTAACACAAAATTTCATGTTGCATTATTATACACTCGGCAGGCATACATGTCCTATGGACATATTTCTAGTGTATTGCTATTTCTGTTGTTTGTTTACTTCCGGTCAATAAGTGCCCCCTAGGGGCAAGCCCCAGTCCTGTTTTCTTTTCCAGGGTTGCAACAGCGCCCCCTAGAAAAACAAGTTGCACCATCCAATCAAATCATGTTTTGTGCTGCTTTATGCCAATGAAATTAAGGCTGGACAGCATATGTATTATATTCTGACCAATGGGGTTGCCGTATTTTCAAATAATTAGGATAGACTTACCACTTCAGTATTCCTTTCATCACTGAAGTGATATACATGGTCAAAAATTGACTAACTTTCACTTTTGTGTCAACTGCAGAGCAGAACGACACTTAGAGATCACTTTACCTGGTGTCTGTCTGTCCGTCTGTCACACCTTATATCTCCAAAATTTTGAGAGGCAGGGTTTTGATAATTAGCATTTATATATGTTTTTGAGCTCATGATACTATACTTTGAAACTGTATGAAATTCAGTTACCACACAAACTTATATTTAAATACTATGAAAATACATTGGGATCAGTATTCCACAATGAATCGTGTTGACTGACAAAGTGACAATTAAAGTAAAGACAGTCTGAAATTCCTTTCCTCCGAGTATTGTTGGAAGCACCTACATGTGTATTAACAAAATGATAAATAGTTATTCCTCATAATTTCAATTTAATTATTCATTTGAGGACTGGGGAACCATATTTTCTTTGATTGCCAGATTCTATCCCAGTCTTTTACTTTTGGATCCTTTTTTTCCTTGCAGGCAAATGCATGAACCTCCATGCTAATATTAAATTAATAGCTGACCACTCTTAGATTTATTTACCTCTTTAATGACGATACCTAGCAGGTGACATATACATTCCTTGAAACACTCTAGTTCCTATTTGATTTTCACTAATATAAAGATTATTGAAAAAAGACTAAGGTGCTCTATAGTGATCAGTCTATAAATTCATCTGTCTGTCAAATACATATATCCGATGTTCAGAGTACAGGTGACTCTAAATACTTCAAACTTTATATTTTTTAATTAGATACATGTAGCTGCTTTGGAACATCTGAAAGGTCTATTACATTATCACTAGTTTTACTAGTTTTCTTCATGTAAGTTGAATATATTTTAAACTTTTAAATTTTTATTTTTTCCAGGTAAGAAAGAAATTCAGGAGTTCTTAAATTGCCCTTGGAGTTCTTGGATTGCATCAAACTGCTAAAAGACCTCAACAAAAACAGCGTCTTGAAAATAAAAATGAAAATATTCAGTGAAAAAAAATGATGAAAGAGCCACTAAAAATCTTCAAGCCTTTGAGCTGAAATCTGGAAGTCAATCTGTGGACTTTACTAGTATGTCATAATTACTAAGTCATCATTTGTGTATAATAAATACACTAAACTGTAAACACTTGTTAAAATGTGTATAATTTTTAGATATAATTTGTAGCTCACAGACTTCAATAGTTTCATGTAATGTAAGTAATAATGAAAATTTCCTGTTGTCTAGCTAGATTAGAAACTATTATTGTCCAATTTTGGATATTGTGAAATAATTCATCTAGTGTGCATACATGTGTGTACACTTACGTGTAAATTAATTGTTATAGCAAATTCAATTGATCATTAAGTTGAATGTTGACTAATGTTTTTCATCAAAATTGTTTACACTGAATTGTTTGTGGATTTTTCCATTTGCCTAGTCATGTCAAGGAGCACATGGCAGGAAATGCTTTCTCCTCCATTGCACCTGGTGTTTTTAGAGGTCTGTGTTTGCTCTGCTCTAATTATGTATTGTTTCAATGGACTTTAAAGCTTGATCACTGTTGGTAATCTTCATATTTCATATACTATTAGAGTACTTGAAGAAAACTGTAAAGATTTAACATACAGTATAATGCATGTATATTGCACTTTAAGTACAGTGTATGTGGTTAAGAAATGTTAAATCGTCTCATAGTGCATTGAATTTGTTGAAAATTAGAAAATGTGTTGAATTTTTTTTTGAAATAATGTTAGATTGCAGATTTTTTTAAATCATGCAAGTAAGAAATTGCTAAATATTTTTTAGCTTTTCTGGACAGTCTAGATGAGTTCTTATTATATACCTAGCATTGTCATCCCAGTTAAAATTTAAGGAGCAAGGTTCATTCCTAAGCTCTACCTGGACAAACTTGCATGGATTAAAGCACATTAACAGATTTACTTCAGATGCTTGACCTGATCTACATTTTCCTCATGTGTTTTTTTTTTGTTTTTGTTTGTTTGTTGTTTAACATCCCTCTCATGAATTTTTCATCCATATGGAGATGCCACTACTTGCTGGTGGAGAGCTGCAAAATTTGACCTATACTTTGCACTCAGGGCCTTGAGCAGTAAGGGATTTTTTTTGTGTCCACATCAACTGCTAGGCGGGACCTCAGTTTATATGGTCTAATCTGAAGGACTGGTCCCCACATCCCCAGTGGATTTGAACCTGAGACTTAAGGATTAAATCCTTACTCGCGACTCTAGATTACAAACTCTATCCTTTGCGCCACATGGGGGACTCCACAAGATTAAGTGTTTTGAGCAGTCCTATTCTCATGTAATTATAAACTCTATGTTGAACAAACCTGCAAAGATGATGTATGTACATGTAAATGTTTCAGGGTACCAATCCTTGATTTGACTTAGATTTTCTGGATTAATGACCAGTTTTTTAGAGAAGGTTCATTCAAAGTAACAATATACTCTTTGGTGATCAGTAAACATAGATGATGTATCCTGCTTCTGATGCTGGATGTAACATACATTTTCAGGGTTATTGAGCAGTTAAATCTAACCCAGACCAACTTGCATAGATTTTGGATCCAGGTGATATACATTACCAGAGTGTTTGTTGAGTGAGACTTTGCCTTACTAGTAGATAACATTTATAGAAGTGAGCTTTGTATTCTTTGATTAGGTATGTTTTTTCTTTGCTCAGGATATATATATACCATCAGTGCCAACTACCATACATTTTATATAATAGATGTAGCTGTTGTTCAACTGAATATGATAAAACTGTGGATGAAAATAATTTGATTTTTGTACCTTTGAATGTATTGAATTCATTTGTAAAAGCTGTTATGATGCAATGTTTGATATTTTATAAAAGTTTTTAGCATATGCAATCAATAAATGTATCAACATTTTTATTTTATTATACTTTTTACCCTGCAAACTTCTTAAAAACAGAATAGTAATGATCCATTTAACTGATACTAGGTCAGTGTCACATTGTATTGGTATATCATGTATACTGAACTGTAAATAAGAAACATCTAAATAGGTAAAATCACAGCATGAATCATTGGATTATGTAAGAAGTGCACTATCTTGTGCTTTGGTATGGTATTAATAATAAATGTTAAACTATCATTTTTTTTTTCAAATTAACAAAGGATATGCTTGAGTGACTGTATTTTGACTAGCAGTAAAAATAAAATGATTTTTAAGGATTTGAATTATTTTGATTCATGGTCTCTGCAAGTTTAATGATAGCAAATATGTATATTGAACATGGCATCCACATATTGCTATACTGGATGGGGCATAACTTTAACTGAATCTTAATCACAACCTTGAAATTTTATGTAGTACATGTACTCTTGGTTTCAACTGGTCAAATGTATTCTTAAATCAGAAAGAATTTAAACAAATATAGGCATAGGTCAGAACTTCATCAATTAGTTGGAAAGCGAATGCACTCAGTGACTATATGGTTTAAAAGAAGCTTGGTATAAATAGCAGGAAAAACTACTTGATGTACACTGTGAACTTTGTGTCCTCAACAAAACAATATGGAGTATACTATACTTGGTCTAAAGAATAATCTATGTCTGCATTCACTTTTAGGTTAAACTGTTTTGGGCATTGAGAGTTTGTTTGTTGTTTAACGTCCCTCTGGAGAATTTTTCACTCATATGGAGATGCCAACACTTGCCGATGGAGAGCTGCAAATGAGCTATGCTCGGCACTCAGGGCCAATGGGCAGTGAGGGATCTTTTTCATGCCAGCATCTACTGCGACACTGGACCTCTGTTTGTACGAAGGACCGGTCTCTACGTCCCACAGTGGGATTCAAACATGTGAGAAAAGGATCAACTAACTCCACGACTCTAGAGCATTGGCTCTTTCCACTGCACCACGTGGGCGACAGCATTGAGAGTTAAATGTGGATATCAGAACAAGCTACTCTGGGCTTATACTCTCTATATATTGATTGATTGTATGTTGTTTAACATTCCTCTCAAGATTTTTTCACTCAAATGGAGACACCACCACATGCCGGTGGAGATCTGCAAATTTTGTCCTATATCGGCACTTACGGCCATTGAGCATCGAGGGATTTTTTTCGTGCCAGCACCTACTGCGACACAGGACCTCGATTTATACGGTCTCATCTGAAGGACCGGTCTCCCCATCCCACAGTGGGATTTGAACCTGTGACGTAAGGATCAACTCCTTACTTCGCTACTCTAGAGCAGATGCTCTAACCACTGCGCCACTGGGGCAACTACTCTCTATTTAAGTCACTTGTGCAATGACTTCAGTTTAATTCAAAGTTTTGTACTGATCATGTTGAGTCACATTAGCACAAATATCTTTCTGCTGACCTTGACTAATGACCATCCGCAACTATTCTGGTTGGAAACAATATGTTAATTAATGCATAATAAGTGAAACTACTATGAAAGAAAAATGGTCTACTTAAACCACAAGTTATATTTATAAAAAATATACACTGGTCTCCTTAAGTCATATGAGAGAAACATAAAATATTAAGGAGACCATTTTTTTCATATATTTTTAGGAGGCATTTATTATGAAAAAATAAAGCAAGAGTCGACTAAATGGTGTTCTATAGATCTTTGATCTGGTATTTCTTTTTAGAAAAAAGCAAATTTAAAAAAATTGTATATTGTCTCCTTAAGCCATATATAATGGTCTGGTCTCCCTAGTCCTTAAATCAGAGTTATATATATATATATATATATATATATATATAATATTAAATTATTAATACTCTAGTACAAATATACATGTTACAAATCTTTGTACGTTTGCTAATTATATATATGTATATATATATATATATATATATTTTTTAAAGCATTTATTATTGGTAATCCCCATCTGCTATAATCATCATCATCTTCTTTAGTTAGTTTCTTTTCTTTTCTCTTAATATCGACATGTTGTTACTATCAATTTTGAATTTCTTCTTGTGTATATAATTCTTTACTTGTATGCCCTGAGGGGCCCCAAATTGGGATCAATAAATCTTATCTTATCTTATCTTATCTTATCTTATATGCATCTAAATATGTTTAATTGAAAGCCAAAGTAACTTTTTAAAGAAATTTTGCTTCATAACAATAATAATAATAATAATAATAATAATAATAAAAAAAAAAAAAAAAGCCGAGTCGAATAATAAAGGGACACAATTAGTACCAATGTGATCTATTACTACATGCTACAAGATACAGAAAAGTTGGAGCAAATCAAACCCAATATCAACAGATAAATAAAAACCATATTTTATGAAAAGAAAACACTAAATATAAAACTTAAGGTATTCAATGTATAACGACCATATTTTGTACCTAATAAATGAATGGTCCGATGTTGGTAATCTAGCAATGCATATTTAACAAGTTTAAAATGATTCAAAATTGTTCTGTATGAATTTTTTAAGGTTAAAAAAGAGGAATACAAGTTTGATATTTTGTAATTAAAAGTTTTTCAAAAATCATGTGCAAGGTGACAATTCTGTAAGCAAAATACTTTGTGGAAAGTCTATTAACTTGCTAAATATCACAAGGTCAGGCCCCTGGTAAAGTGATATTTCTAAATATTGCTCTAAAAGATGCGATTTGGAAAGAGAATATATCTGTACATGATCTTTAATTGATTTTTAAATGTGCTTTTAAGCCCAAACTATTTTGAAAGAAGCATGACTACTGTAAATTTGATCTTCTTTCACACGAACAACATTACTAAATGAAATTTTTAATCTACTTCGTTGTCTCAAGGAGTATCATATGTTCATAGAAACCACTGTAGGTTATGATAAGACACATTTTGTTACACCTGTGGGTATGTATTTTCATGATCTAACAGGGAAACACGTGATAACAAATCTAAGCTATTTTGAGAAAATGAAGATCACTCGGGGAGAGATAATCTAGTAACACATGATTTTTGCTCGGCCATAATTTTATTATTTAAAAAGAAAGAAAAGAAAAAAAGAAAGAAGTTTGTACCTATATAGACGTCACGTACGATGTTGGTGTCAAAAAGTCCAAATTTCCATTGCGGCAGCATTTGCGCTATTCTGATAATTTTGAAACAATTAATTGTTTGAAAACTATATATCTTTCGGTCGGTTATTGTAATACATTTTAAAATTAATATTGGTCAAAATATTCCATTTATCAGATACTGTATATTAATTCGACTATTCCGTCAAATACGTCCAAAACACATGTAGGTAGGTAACGGTAGCTTATTTAATATTTTTCTAAGTACCCAGACATTTCGTGTTCATTCCATATTAATTTTCTTCGGTTAAGACTTATCTACATCTCTGTCTTTTGCATTTTGAGCGACGCGTTCACAGCATTCGGATTGACATCACAATTGTAAGAATTTATATCATTTACATAATATTTTGAATTTTTCTGCTGAATTTTATGTTTGTATTGTTTGTTTTATGGAAGTTGTCAACAATATGTTATAATTGTGTGTGCTATATATAGCATTTAGGTGGTACATGTACATTCTGCAGAGGAAACAGATCCAGAGACTATAAGGAATTGTGTAAAATTGAATTGCATGCAATTATGTTATAATATTTTTCTTTTTTTCTGTTATCTGTCATTCGATTTCTTATTTTGACTGTGTGCTAACATGATGATGTCAATAAATTGAATTGAATTTTAAATAAGATTCCAGTACTTGATATACACGTAACTGCAAAAAATGTGAAACATAATGATCCTCTCGGAGATGAAGATTCAAGTACATCATAGAATATGTTGTGTCGATGTTTAATGTCATGATAGATTCAAGATCATATTGGAAGGACAAGGTCAAAGGCCAATGGTCAGCATGTTGAAGTTAAAATTTTAGACTGTAGATTAAAGAACATACATGTATAAATAAAAATGCTAGCGAGACGCAAATTTAGCGATCACCTGAGTATCATAAGCTTCTCACATTATGATCACTTTACTAAATGTTCATGACTAAGGAATATTTTCAAATGTGTCAGATATTTTCAATGTATAACCAACTTAGCCCCACTTTGGAGCCTGAACACTTGACCCAGGGACATGATTTTTTTTTTTATAACAAAATGGTAAAAGGTCCAGTGCTCATTGTAATCGTGTATTCGTGCAAAATAGTTTGCAAGCTAGATGTCCATGAATAAAGATGTTCAACTGTCTAATATATTTTCAGTATATGACCAACCTAGACACACCCTTGTATCGAAAAAAAAACCCATGGGTATGGGGCCATAACTTTTACAAGTTTAATACTGGGCTAAGTTTTTTTTTATTATAATCATGGAAACGGTTTGCTTGCTTAATGACCTTAAGTAGAGAAGAAGATTTTCAAAAATGAAATATATATTTTTATATGACTAACTATATATTTACCCCATTCTTATGAGGAACAGTTTTAGTATTTATTTCCATTAAGTGATATCACCTATCCAAACATTCAAATTGAAAAGATGATATCATCTATTCGAATAGTTGATATTACTTATTCGTATATGATATAAACTTGTATATGAGATATGACCTTATAAGATTGGTGAAATAGATAGGTAATATCACCTATTTGAATAGGTGATACCATCTATTCGAATTGAATAGGTGATATCACCTATATGAAGAGATGATATCCCTAATTTAAACTGGGATATTATCTATTTGTTTTGAATTGGTAATATCACTTATTCGAGTGAGTGATGTCACCTATTTGCATTTCTTACTACATGCATTAGGGCCCTGTAACACCAAGCTGCGTCCACACGGATCGAGTTATTACGCCGTTGTTAAATTCTTAAAATCGCAGTGGAATCGCAGGGAAATTAAACAAATTTCTGTAAAGTTTTCACAATGTGAAGATGTCATGGCGTCCCTACGGCGACCCACGCATTTCTACAGCTTTGTAGCGGCGTGCTACTGCGTTCCCACGGAGATCTCTTCGCGATTGACTGCGCTACCGCGGAGCTTTTAGGAGTTGTCACCTCGCGTTCACGGCGTTCTCACTGCGCTTGCTGCGTTCACAATACGTTCCCAATGCGTTCACTATGGATATATATATTCAGAAGGAGTGTAACACATTTTTTTAAAATTCAAGTCACATGACGAAAAGACTCCTACTTATGCCAAGAAATATTCTTTAATTAAAACTGATCCTTTTGAATAATTTAGTATTAAATCATTGATAGTTTTATTATTAAAACGCTAATTTTCCAATTATATCAATTCAGATGTGTGTTTATGTTTTCTTTGATTTTATTATGAATGTAAAAAATAAACACACTGAAAAGTTGTTATAAATCTTAGTTATTCCACCGCAACTCCACTGAAACAACAGAACAAGTTTTGGTGTAATTTTTACTCCCCAATTCTTCTCCCATGCTCCTGGTCAGGAGTGCAACAAATATGCTAGAATTATTGCTGATCAATTATTTTGCCATTGATCTTGTTCTAACAACGCCATGAAAGCGCATTGTGATCGCCAACGGACGCGGTAGAAACACCAAGGGAGCGCAATGATCGCAGTGACAACTCTTTGTTCTCGGTGTGTAATCGCAGTAAAAAAAATCACAAGACAATTAATCTCATTAGAAGCGCCGTAAAAGCGCGATAGAAACGCAGTGACATCACCAAGGACTCTGTGAGGTCTCCGTGGAAGCGCAGTCTACTATCACTGCGTTCATGCTGCGATTATGTGCGTCTTCACGGCGTGCCTACGGAGCTCCCACTGCGTTGTTGGAGATCTCACCGCGCTGCTACGGCTATCATACTACATTTCTACTGCGTTCTTATCAGACCGCGATCACACGGCGCGTACTTTGTGCATGCCCAAAGTGCGCGCCGTCCCCTGGCGTTCTAGGAGACCCTACGCGACCCTACCGCGTTCAGTGGAGATCTCGCCGCGTTGTCACGGCGCTATAGGAGACTCTACTGCGCTCACCTCGGCGTTTTGCATTTTTTATGGACGCCGTGCGATCGGCGTGAGGACGCTGTCCCGGTGTAACAGGGGTTTTAAATGATGAATGGTCTCTTTTTTTAAGACAATCTAACTTCAATGCAAAGTATGGTGTGAAATTTTAAAAGGCTTCCAAAGAACATTTTTATTTATTTACATTGATTAAAATATGATGATACTGATTTCATTCCCCCCTGCACAAACGTTTTTTTTAAAAAGCTGATAAAGGATTCTCTGGACTCGCTGAACTTAATTTGAGCCACATCCGCTATATATACTACTTTTTCATTGATTAATCAAATAAATTGAAGATTCGTTGTAAGATCTATTTTTTTTTTTTTTGGCAAAAAGGGGTATGGACACTGTTGGTATGTTATATGTTCACCAAAAAGTGTCCATAGAACAATTATTTACAAACGAAAAATCCTATTTCGATTGACCTTAAGGAAATTGAGGCTGCCATTTTCCACTGTGTTATAGTTTGAGACAATTTATAACACCATCTATAAACTTTCCTGCGAAAAAGTGATATCACCTATTCAAATTAACAGTAAATCCTATTCAATGTGAATAGGTGATATCACGAATAAGTGATATTGCCAATTCAAATGAAATAGGAGATATCACATATTCGGATAGGTGATATCACCAATTGGATATGCGATATTACATTTTTATGCCCTCGTAATCGAAGAAGGGGTATAGTTTTTGTCCTGTCGGTCTGTCTGTTTGTCTGCAAAAACTTTAACCGTGCCCATAACTTTTGATAGGTTGGAACTATGACTTTCATATTTCACGTGTGTATTCCTTGTGAAAAGACCTTTTTGGGGTACCAAAATATTTAACATCTTGACCTTGACCTTAGAGTTTGACCCACTTTTGCAAAATTTACCCAACTTTAACCTTGGTCATAACTTTTGAACAGTTGTTGCGAGGGCTTTCATATTTCACATGTGTATTAATAGTGACAAGACCTTTCCATGGGTGTAAATATTTTTGACCTCTTGATCTTAGAGTTTGGTCAACTTTTAAAAAAACTTAAACCTTGGCTATAACTATTGAACGGTTAGCACAAGGGCTTTCAAATTTTATAAGTATATTCCTTGTGACAAGACCTTCCTTTCGATACTAACAATGTTGACCTTTTGACCTTAGAGTTTGACTAACTTTTGAAAAACTTTAACCATCGCAATAACTTTTGAGCAGTTGGTACTAGGGCTTTTATGTTTTGCATATGTATTTCTTATGACAAGGTTTTCCCCTGGGTACTATTAATTTTGACCATTTGACCTTGGAGTTTGATTCACTTTTAGAAAACATTAACCTTGTCCATAACTTTTGAATGGTTGGTGCTTGGGCTTTCATATTTTCCAGGTATATCCATTTACACAAATTCTCTCTTTGGGTAACAACATTTTTGATCTCTTAACCTTGGCGTTTGACTCACATTTGAGAAACTTTAACCTTCGCCATAAGCTGCCACACAGGGGCTTCAGTGTTTCACAAACACATCTTATTGAACTGGTTATATCACTTAAAGGTAGTAAATACCAAAACCAGCCCCTAATATATATATATATATATATATATATATATATATATATATATATATATATATATATATATATATATATATATATATATATATATATATGGAGTTTGAATCCTAAGCTCAGGGGCTAGGGAGCCATGAATTTCGCAATTTTTTAAAAGATCATTAAAAGATTAGAATACATACATTTTGCCTGGTGAAAGTCCAGTCTACATGTATTACTACTACTACATAAATGAGGAGAAGTTGTCAATGGAAAAGCCGTGGTCTCTAGTTTTTTAATATAGTTTAGTTGTTAGTTGGCCATAAATGGAAAGCTGAGGTCATTCCATTTTTCATTAAGTTTAGTTGTTACTTGGTCATAAACGTCCATACTTATTAAAACATCCAAATATGAAACAGATTGTAACCAATATCTACAGTGACGTATCTTTTGTGCGATTTTAATTTAATTGAGTGTTCTTCCAGTGTTCGTAAGAAAAAGGCAATACACATTGAGATAAAAACCTTTGCATCAATCACATATTTCAATTTTTTGTATCACTGTGTTGGGATAGGGGTCATTTTTCAGGGATGTCAAAATATTTATTTTCCTTAGTCGATTATTCGATTGCATTATTCGAACGATAGTCGAATATTCGAAAAATTTACTGGAAATAAAATTTTATTTCATACTTCGCTTTGGTTGATGTTAGCAAGACTAAGCAAGAGTTACATGTGTCTTTCTTTGGTTAATTCACTGGTACATGACGCATTTATAACTTAAAAACCCTTTTACTTAAATTTATATAAAAAAGTTACATCAAATGCCTATGTTAGACACAGATGCTCACAGGCACATAACATGTGGATAGTGTGTTTATATGAAATAATAATAATATATCTATCTATCTATCTATCTATCTATCTATCGATAGATCTCTCTCTCTCTCTCTCTCTCTCTCTCTCTCTCTCTCTATCTATCTATCTATCTATCTATCTATCTATCTATCTATCTATCTATCTATCTATCTATCTATCGATAGATCTCTCTCTCTCTCTCTCTCTCTATCTATCTATCTATCTATCTATCTATCTATCTATCTATCTATCTATCTATCTAGTTGAACTTCGGTATCTCGAACACTGAAATCTCGAATACCATGGATGTGTCGAATTGATTGGGAAGTTCCAATCCCTTATTCTTGAAGTATTTTACCCCGGATATCTCGAATCTTTGGATATCTTAAAGTTTTTTTTTCTCGGACCCATTGGGTTCGTGATAAAGAGATTTGAATATATTTATATAAATACATGAATGGTTTAGAAACTTTTTCCATTAGATTGTTGTCTTTGTAACTTCAGTATTTTCATATTTGACGAGGACGGATCTTGTCATAAAAAGGAAATAGCATATTAATAGTTTTCATATGCAAAGTAAGATGAAAGTGACAGTTTTTGTGGAAACAAAGGAAAAGAAGGTGCGGTTACGGATTTATTATGCCTTAAAAAATTATTTTCAAAAAGTTTTGAAATGTTCGTATATAATTAGTTGAATTAGAGTGATTAATCAGAAAAGAAAATGGCATAAAAGAAGACCGTTCTGGAAATGTGACATTTTAAAATTTTTTGAATTTCTAGGTTTAAAAAGAAAAGGACTCAAAATGACTCATTTTCAGATAGTATCTTTTTTAAGAAAGTAATCTTTGAGAAATTAAATTTTTTAAACTCTTTGTGGGTGATGCATATGGTCTATTATGTCTCAAAGAAAAGTTCACTGAAAATTGCTGTGTTCTACGCAACTTTTTAAGAAAACACGATAAAAGAATGCACAAGTTCATGACGTCAAAATTTGATATTTAGGAGGTCATATGCATGATCTTACTGCATGGACTCTAAAAATTAAGAATCCATAAGTATAATTTCTTACAACAATTTCATATATTCAAAAGTTACAATGCCAGATTTGTATTGAAACCATATCCTGTTCTTTAAAATGGCCAAAGTGTTGACAAGAGAAAATTTATATGTGCCATACATTTGATTAGACATTGTGTCGGGTATTAATGAACCCATATCAAATGCCTTTTAGAACTAACATGATTTATCTGTTATGATTGATATAAAGTAATTAAATCATGTACTTCATTGCAGTGGAATTGGAAAATGATTTGTTAAATGTTCAGGTTTATAGTCGTTATTTAACAAATGACCCCCCGTTCAAGGTTTACTCAATTAAACTGCCATTGTATTTTCCAAATGTGGATTGTTGTATAAGTAAATTTCCGGTTATTAACGTGGTTTGCATGTTCAGCAAACGTTGATTTAATTAAACATCGAGACCTTGGAGGATGGAATAGTAGTTTTACTTTAATGTTAAAATTCAATTTATGAGTCATGGCCTTTTGTTTTTAATCTAAAGTTCCCCGTAAAAAATCAATTAAAAGGAAGAAAAAAAGTAGATTTTCATTTTTTTTTTTTTTTTACATATATGTAGTTCTGTTTATGAGTTTAAATTATGACCCGGGAGAAGGGTGTAGATCAAGGGAACATACTTAAATCCTCAATATTAAAAGTGACTGGTCTTTTCACTAGAATTTTGACTGAAAGCATTAACTGAAAAAGTAGCACCCATCGATTGAGACAATAAACAACGGATTAAAGTGTGGCGTGTAGCAGGTAACACCTAAACATCGAAATCGACAAAAAGACACAGAAATATAGTAAAACGCAGTATAAGGAATTAAAAGCATTGCATTTCTGCCATTTCAATCCGCATTTATAAAATCAATATATTTAAAGTACAATTCTTATTTTGTTAAAAACAATATGAGCTGTACTTTTGAGAATTTTTTGGCCGTAAAAAGGTGTTATCATGATAAATCTGAATGTAACTGAAGTCTTTATGATTAATAATTATTGATTGTTAAATTTTATCAGAAGAAAGATTTCTGACTATGGAATGTATTCAATATTATTTAAGACATCGAATTTTGTAAAGGATGTACCTTTTACTTCAATCAGAGCTTGTAAATAGTTTTTCCAACGCAAATATAAATAACAGAAGTTATTAAACCTTCAATTCCTTTTCTGTTATTAAAAGTGTGTATTACAATATTAAGGCAGTTTTTTTTAACGAAAATCGAAGCTCATATTGCTTTATTATAATTATTATTATTTTATTTCAAATCCTTCATTATAGATCTATCCTAATAAAAATTGAAGTTTCTCGGTATAACTATGCGAGTATTGATGGTAGCATTAGTGAAATTTAATCATTTCTTTGACAGGTTTGGACAGAATAGTTGGCCATGAACAAAGCTTTGCAGAATGGCATCATCGTCGATGTAAACAAACTTTATCCTCTCAATAAGAGTATGAGTTTGGTTATTTATTCTCTTGCACGTATTACACTCCCAATTCTCTGCGGAATACTGGCATATCGGTTCCGATCCGAAGGTAATGAAGTAGAAGAATAGTCCATATTTCCTGCACAACACATTTCAATCCTCAGCTTTTTAAATTTCAGAAATACGTTTCAGTACGTTGATATTCAAGATTTTCCAGATATTTTCATAAAAAAAGATGGACCAATTATCCCATACTGTCCATGTCACAAATTTTGGTCTGGGTTTACATAAGAAATAGCAATTCGTGTGTAAACAACGTTAAGTCGCCGGTGTGGCTCAATGGTAAGCGCGTCTGCTTTGGAGTCGCGGTGTAAAGAGTTGATCCTTACCTCGCGGGTTCGAATCCCACTGCGGGACTTGGAGACCGGTCTTCCGGATGAGACCGTATAATCCGAGATCCCATGTCACAGTAGGTGCTGGCATGAAAAGCTCCCTTACTGCTTAATAGCCCTGAGTGCCGAGTATAGGTCTAAATTTTGCAGCCCTCCATCGGCAAGTGGTGGCGTCTAAACAGACGAACAAACATGTAGTTTATAGTCATCTACACAAAGTCGTCTTCTTACGGTTCTTTCAGACACATTGTTTTAAAGTGTTACGTCAATTTGTTAAGTCTTTAAATGTCTGCCTTTCAGTTCTACCAGCCCCCTTTCTAAGGAGGAAATTCTTCAAAACCATATGTCAGTTTCGAATATT
The DNA here is from genome assembly GCF_033153115.1 of Saccostrea echinata. Classification (NCBI taxonomy): domain Eukaryota; kingdom Metazoa; phylum Mollusca; class Bivalvia; order Ostreida; family Ostreidae; genus Saccostrea; species Saccostrea echinata. Next base: position 5,219,655 of record NW_026889757.1, on the reverse strand, counting down.
TTTAAATATTCCCAAAAACCAAAATGAATTTGAATTACCATATTTATATTTGATTCCGAAACTTCATAAAAATCCTTGCAAACAAAGATACATAGCGGTTTCCAGTAAATGTTCTACCAAGCCTCTTTCTTGACTCATCACTAAAATATTAACAGCAATGAAGGAAAAACTTCAGGAGTACTGTGCAACAATATATTCAAGAAGTTGTATAAATCAGATGTGGATACTTAAAAATTCCAAGGAACTTTTTGAAAATTGAAATCTCAAAATTTCACTAAAATCAATAACATAAAAACTCAAGATTTTTCAACTCTGTATACAACCGTTCCCCGAGATAAATTAAAGTCCAGGTTTTTTGACATCATTGACAACAACATGAGTACCAGTTGCGCCCCGTTGTTACAGACCTATTTTAGTATTAATATGAAGCAGAATTTATTCAAAATCTTATATATGAGGAAAAGAAAATTCTTGCCATGGCCTTCAACTCGACATTTAGATATCGACGACGTATTATCAATTAACAATAATTATTTCCATTCATATGTTGATATGATATAACCCTGTGAACTTAAAATAAAAGATTCCACAGAGTCTGACGTATCTGTTTCATATTTGGATATTTTACTAGAAAAGCGTTAATGGTAAACTAACAACAAAACTGTATGATAAACGTGATGGCTTTAACTTTTCAATCGTCAACTTCGTTATCACCTGCATACGGGGTTTATATCTCTCAGTTGATTCGATACGCAAGAGCATGCTCTACGTATGAACAATTTCTAAAACGAGGTAAGTTATTGACAAACAAAGTGATGAAACAAGAATATCAACAGTCTCGTTTAAAGTCATCATTTCGTAAGTTCTAAGGTCGATACAATGACCTTGTGAGCAAATACAGTCTATTATTTAGTCATATACAAATTGTTAGGCCATTGTTTACACACTGAATTGTCGACGGATTTTTCCGTTTTTTCCTGATCATGACAAGGAGCACACGGCAGATGTGACCGGTCGGCAGGGGATGCTCACTCCTCTATGACACCTGATCCCGCCTCTGATGTTTGGAGGTCTGTGTTTGCTCTGCTCCCGACTTGTATTATTTTAATGGACTTTGAGCTTGAATTCTGTTCGTTATCTCCACATTTCATTTGGGCATTGTCTTTTTCTTACTTCCACTTCTATGATTCCTTTCTTATTCATCGTTTATAAAATTTCTTAATAGCTCTACTTCTACTATTTGTACTCGTCAAATGCTCGGATTTATTACACTTTCTTTCTGTTCACTTATCAACTCTTTTCCCTTACTAACCATTCTTTCTATGCAAACGATAATTTTAATAACAAAGAGAGATATACATTTATAAGCTAGAAAGTAAAAGGAATAGCTGAAAATTGTCGAAGTATTTATTCGGATAAATCAAGGCAGAATTTTTCTCTCAACTTTTCAAGCGAAAATGTTAAAGCGAACAACGCCACCATTTTTAATTCTCATTCATTGCCAACTTAAAAAGAATATACATTGAGCTCTTTTATTTATGTTATTCCTCAGTTTGCAGGGTCTCAGTTTGATTTTTAAAGGTTGTCTACTTAAAACTTAGCGTTTGATAGATCTGTTCGACATAATATTACAATAAAAAATGACTCCAAGGTGCACTTACAGTCGACTGCAAGTTTGTTTTCATAAGTTGCACTTCAGAATCAAATGTTCACCATACTCTGTAGAAAAAATAAAGAAACATCAGTTCTGTATAAAGTTCTATTCTAATTTTTTAAAGATGAAAAAAGTTGAGTTTAAAATGTTTATTTAGAAATTTAGACCAGTTTAAAATATGCACATTTAAAATAAGTAGAACTTTTATACACATGTATATATAAAAAATGAAATTTGTTGATTTAAAAAGAAAGGGGACAAAATCCGGCTATTTGAAGAATATATACTGTAAATATGAAATAAGTGTTTACACTGACCGAAAAACTTGTCAGTGGCTAATTTCGTTCTATCACCTTCATTTAATTTGTAACATAAATTGACTGATATATATTGCATGATCGATATCGGAGTCCCTAGGCTGTAACCAATATTCTCAATCTCAAAAGAGAATCCATGTTTATACCAAATGACATAAAAATAAACAATACGTAGATATATGATAACTCTACTATATGCACCTAAAATGTCTGACTGTTTGAGTTGATATTTCTTGACATTTATGTGTTGCTTTGAGATTGCGATAGTAGATACAAATGAAGACCAATGCAAAATTTTACACAGTTTGCTGCACAAATAGCATTTGATCAAGAGATTGTCATCTTGCAACAAAGTTTCATAAAATACGGCCCAAATATGTGTGCGTTTGTCCCATCAATATTATTTTTTCAATAATAGGAGTACCATTTAATCTATTATCTGTCTTAATAATCTCTACAATATATGTGGCCAGGGGGAAAAAGCACATTTGCCCGTGGTCAAGAGATCAAGTGTAATGGTAGGAGTAAACAATGTTAGGAACAATTTATACATGTACTATGGTGGCATATTTCTGCCCCATGTGCGCAAGTTATTTTTCTGTCAAATATGTCGACATGCAAGATAAATATGTTGACATGCAAGATAGTTATGTCAACATGCAATATAACTATGTTGACCTGCAAGAAAATTGCAATCAAATAAGAATTATAAAAAATCTTTAAAAAATCTACAATATTGCCCAAATGTGACTTCCAATATGATAGATGCTACTTATTTATTTTGACATGCAAGTTATTTATGCTTACATGCGAAATAAATATGTTGGCATGCAAGTTATTTATGTCAACATCCAACTTAGGTATGTTAACATGCTACTTATTTATGTCAACATGCAACTTATTTATGTCAACATGCAACTTACTTATGTCAACATGCAATTTGTTTATGTCAACATGCAACTTAGTTATGTTGACATGCAACTTAGTTTTGTTGAGTAGCGGATATATATATAATTTTAAAAAAGTAAATATCCAAAAATGAAATCACAAATCGATGTAAATGTCTGAAGACCCAGGAATGGCGAAAAAGTTTACAGTGAATATGATCGATTTGTGATTTCATTTTGGATATATACTTTTTTAAATATGATCGATTTTCAGAATGATAAGATTTTGAATTAAATGATTAAATTTAAATGCAAAAGAAATTATGTGATACACAATTTGAACATTTGTGCGAGCGTGCAGATTCGTTACTACCCAAGACATGTGCAATGAGACACAGTTCTGTTTTTTTTTTTTTTTTTTTTGTTTTTTTGTTTTTTTTTTTTTTTGGTAAAATTGAAGTTGATTTTAATGATCGAAAATTTATTCAAGCAAATGTTGCAGTTTAAATTATTTTCTATAATATGAGGTGGACAACAAACTATGAATTGAACTTCCTTGGATAAAATGTCCTGGCGATTCAGAAACGTGACCGTAGATTATTAAACGTTTTTAGGGCCCCTCTCTGCGGGCGACCTATAGTAATTAGTGTGTCCGTCCGTCCATCTGTTTGTCCGAGGTCTCTTTTAAAGGGTGTGTAGTGACCTTGAACTATGTTTCAAGGTCTAAGGTTAAGGTCATAGCAGAACTGTATCTGAAAAATGCATGTAAACATAAATAAGTTGCATGTCGACATAAATAAGTTGCATATCAATATATTTATCTTGCATGTCAACATAACCAACTTGCATGTTGACATAAATAACTTGAATATCAACATATTTATCTCGCATGTTAACATAAATAAAATGCATGTTGACATAAATAAGTAGCATCTAGCATGTTGGATGTCACATGTGGGCGATATTTGAGATTTGTGAAATTTTTTTATAATATTTATTTGATTGCAATTTTCTTGCATGTCAACATAGTTACGTTGCATGTTGACATAACTATCTTGCATGTCAACATATTTATCTTGCATGTCGACATATTTGATAGAAAAATAACTTGCACACAAGGGGCAGAAATATGCCACCATAATGTACATTGTATTTTTGTTTTTTAAAATAGTTTTTTTTAAATCGTGAATTTGTTTTATGGGGGCATCCAAAATGGCAAAAAGTAGACCCCCCCCCCCTAAAAAAATGATAATAAAAAAATTAAATAAGTAAAAAAAAATTAAAAAAATTAAAGAAATAAAAACAAAAAATAATAATGAACTTGTAAGAAATATATGCCCTATTTGATAAACCTGTTATTTCTGCTTTGAAATTCATTTTAAACTGATTAAAGAAATTAAAACATGATATTTGTTACCGTTTCATTTTTTTTTCAATAGAATGTACATGTAGTAATATTTCAATTCGTTTCCATATGATCGTCTCTTTTGTCAAAGTTAGTCAAATATTCCAAATATTCCATTGAATGAAAGACTTTGTACATAATGTAACTCATGTCAAATAGCAGACGAATTCCTTTTCATTTTCGAATGTAAAACATTGATTAGTTTAAGGAAGAACCTTTTACGCACCAGATTTTGTAAAAATATACGAATATACTTATCTATAGTGAAATTATGTCAACCATAAGTTTTTAAATAATCTTTGAAAAATATCTGTATATTCATTTCTTAAATATATGATTTAGTATGTCTTCCAGGTACTCAATATTCTTTTTCTTTTATTTCTGTCTTCATTGTGTGTGTGTTTGTTGGTATATTTTGTACACATGATTGTATATGTCTCTAACATATGTATGTAACTATGATGAATTTATATACTGTACCTCATGAACCACAGATTGTTTAGTGTGAGCGTAATAAATGATCTTGTAAAAGAAAAGTCCTGTAACATTATTTTTCTATCGAAGCTCTAGTACTTTTTAACAAATAAATATATTAGGTCTCCTATTTTGTTGAAATTTAAGACAACTTAAGTCGGCACTGAGACATAAAGCAGAAAAAATATGTAGGTGTTTGCTTTGATATCAGGAAAAAACCAGATGGTTTTAATAGACAACGGATCTTGGATTTATACACAAAATGAATTTTCAAGATATTTTAATAAATTTTTTTCCCCGGAAATTTGGTTCAAATTTTTTTAAAGATAATATTTTTGTGCTAGCAGGGTATCTTACAATAAATTATATGACAAACGTAATGACTTTATTTTTTTCCTTCGTCAGCTTTCGTCAACTTTATCCAGCAATATCATTTGTATGTGGTTTTTATGTCCCCCATCTGATTTGGTACGCAAAACATATTCTGAGTACTATCAACCTCTAAACCGAGGCAGGCTAATCATAAATAAGTTGATATTCCAGGGGTTTCAACAATATCCTTGAAGTCAACATTTTGCAAATCTATTGTCGATATAATGACTACAGCATATTTGCAACCTTTTGTTGTTTCGTATTTTAACGGACATGTTTCATACCAAGTGTGAGGCCATTGATTTACACTAATTTTGATTAAGGATTACTTTATATACTTTATCAACACAGAGGGCTCTGGGTGAGTTTGACCAGTCGACAGTGCAATGCTTACTCCTTGTAGGCACTTGGTCTTACCTCTAGTGTTTCAAGGGGGTCTGTAATTTTGCTCTGTTCACGATTCTTACATGTATAGTATACAGGACATCAGCATACAATTTTGATTTGTTTTCTCAAATTCAAAGTGTTTCTGGATTATTCCATTGATTTTCAACCTGTTTAATTCTTTCCATAAGTAGCAATCATATAATCAACGACACATTTATATCTAATGATTGACCTGTTTTGTTACTTGTGTCGTAATCGTTCTAAATTGACACTGATTGAACGGATTAAAGGGTGCATTTGTTAAACGAGGCACTTGAGCAAATGGAAATATTTTATGAATACAAGTTTAAATATGCATTTCTGATATTTGGATTATTCTCTAGGGGATCATTTCTTTATCTAAATCGTTGAATCTAAATGTATAATGCATAATGAACTATGTAAATTTCCATTTCATATTTGATCTCCCTTTACCCAGAGGTTTATACGCGTCTTTTTAAAAAACACTCTGTATGCCGCCTTATATAGATATATGTTTGATCACTTTTGTTGATTTTTATTTAAGATCGTTTGATCACGTTTAAATAAAACATTACAAGTGTACATAGCCATAGCATCTTCCATTGAGAGATTCCAAACAGATCTTGAAAACAGTTCAATTCACATGACAACATTTTTATAAAATGACGTATGTAAAGTGTAGATTCAAGTTATTCAGCTCATGGTCCTCAGGGCCAGCTGAGACCAAGGCAGGAATTGAGATTCAAGTATATTTTAAAAATAGGTTTGTTACAAAAATACACAATAAAACTGTAGTCTATTGACTCCTTGGAAGTTTCCGAGTAACATTAGATGTACCATGGGAATTTGTATTTTTAACACAGTAACACGTCTAATACGTAAAGGAGGGATTTGTCTTTCATGTTAAACGTTCCTCAATTTATACGTGCACCTGCAGGTAAATTTGCATTTTTTGGGAAGTTCCCTCTCTGATCGTCGCGAATCAGACGATGAGGAGGAAATAAGTGGATTTGACAATGATCTCCGAATTCGTTCGTGTCTGATTCGAGAATTTGTCTCTCTTGTATATGGGTCATCAACTTCATGGGAGCAATTTCGTTTTTTAATCGTACATCTCAAACATGTCACATGTCTTTTGATCTCTGCACGAAACGACTGATTCATCCAACAATACAATATAGGATTTATACACGAACTAGCTATGGCAATCCAATGACAAACGAAGAAGGCAGCACTGCTGTATTTGAATGCTATCCTATTTGGATGAAGATCAGTCAGAAGGTGGTAAAAATTAATTGGTGCCCAGCACACTGTAAACACTATAACTACAGCGACCAATAATTTAATTGTTTTCCTTTTTTTCTGAATTTCCATTCTTCTCTGAGTCTCTGTTACTACACCTAAATGTGTCCGTAACCAGAGTTTCTGAATCACCCTAATATACGCTATAGCTATAACTCCAACTGGTAAAAAGAACTGTAAGACTGCAGTGCTTATCGTGAGAGCCTGTTCCCACTTTTCAGCAGGTTGAGGGAAAACGGTTGTGCATCGTCTCAATTTTGCGAAAATGAAATTGGTCTCTGCCACTTTGGTAAAAAATCCATAAGGTAATGCTAGCAGAATTGAAAGAAACCATATAGCAAAAATAATAACGAAGCTGATTCTTTTCGTGATTCGAGGTTGTAAAGGATACAATAATACCTGATGTCTGTCCAGGGCAATGGCGGTCAAAGTGAAAGTAGACACATAAGTTGACAACATCAGAGAGAAATTCAACATATAGCACAGGAAGTCTCCTAACGCCCATTCCTGCGACACATGTCTCGCAATATTTAATGGAACATTCAGAAAAATCAGAATTAAATCCGAAACGGACATATTCACTATAAAAACATTGGTTACAGTTCGCATTTTCTTGTTCTTTCCAACTACGTAACAAACAACAATATTGCAGACTAAGGTAACCACAGCCAAGGGAACGAACGCAGATATAAGAACCGTCTGAGTTGTTGGATCCGGTCTGCCTTGAAAAAAGTTTAGCTTTGTCGAATTTTTAAAATCATCCGGGAATATATCATGCAGTGTTTCATTGTCCATGGAATCAAAAATCTTTTCGATGTCATCCATTTTAAATTGTAAAACCGACATCACGTTGCTATATGACTTCCCAGACGAGGATGAGATTGAGTTATCCCACTGGCATCATTTTACATTAAGGGTAATCTGAAATAAAAACAATTGTAGTTTATAGTTGTTATATTACATGTAATTTATACATGTATATTAAGATTTTGAATACTACTATTCAAATTGTTTCTGTTACTGAATATTTTGTTGAAATTCAAATCACCGATGCGTTCAGACATGCACACATATACATGCACTCGATCAATTAGATTTACAAAAAAAATATCACAGATATTTTAACAATTATCACCACTCAGTAATTATCTCCGATATTTTTCATCATGTAAAATTGGTAAAGAATTTGTCAAATATAGACAATCCTTGTTTTACATGTCATGCATGCACTTCCTTTCTGTTGCGATGTTAATTCCCCTTCAAGCGTTCATTTCTACTAATCTTTGACAGCAATGTATCCGTTACATCGTATTTTATCCAAGCATCCTTTCGTATTGCTAATAAGGGAATAAGTCCATTATTTCCTTTGTCGAGAAGCAGGAAATATCAATTCTTGATCTGTAATTTCCTCGCTTTGCTCAATAAATAAGCACATGATCAACTGTATGAATTTCATTCACACATTTGGTAGTCAACCGACATTTCTCATTCAGACGGAGGGTAAAATTCATCTCATATTTTTTCAGGTAATTTAACACAATGTATACAGATGAATTTTTATAGTTTCTAAGAAAAGTTGATTTTTTTGTAATTTCACGAAAAAATAACTTTTACTATGATTTTTCTCTGTCCAAAGAGGACAAGAGCTAGGATACAAAAACCAGTCTGATATTTACAGAAGCGATACTGAGTATGAAAAGCCTGGCTTGCCTCTATATCTTAGTGGTCTCTCTCATCCATATTTGATTTTCAATGCTTTATACAATACGACAAATTAGCATTTCTAAGTGAATCTGTGAGGTCTCTGATGATATTGATTTAGATAACCTTGATTTGTAGAACTACAGCCTCAGAATGTATACCATATATATCATCAGTTATTCTGATTCCTTTGATAATTTCTCGGTCGAGACTAATGGATCATTTTAGATCCCTTATTTCTTAATCTATCAAAAAGTAATGCCGACATAATTTTTTAAGGAAACATGAAACTATTTCATAAAATACTTAGTCTAGCAGTCTTATAGTCTAACCAATGTAAAATCTATGGAAGGTTAGGATTTGCACGTTTCCCATTGAAATTAAAATTTCACAAGGCATCACTGAGTTTCGTACATCTATTCCATATTTGGATGTCTTACTTACAATAGACAATAAGGGTCACTAACAACTAAACTGTATGACAAACGAGATGACTTCATGTTTTCCATCGTCAACTTCCCTTATTTATGTAGTTATTTTCCGCTCTCACCTGCATACATATGGTGTTGAATATCTTTTCGATACTCAAGGGCATGCTCTGAGTAAAATCAATTTTAAAACCAAGGCAGGCTACTGACGGATGAGTTGATGTTACAGGGATTTCAGCAACCTCGTTTAAATCCAGAATTTTGTAAATTCTATGGTCGTTATAATGACCTTCTAAGCAAATATAACCTGAACTGAGCTTTATTTTGACTGACATTTGTTAGGCCTTTGTTATTTTATAAAAATTGACCACGGAACATTCCGTCTATGTGATCAATTCATAGGGATAACGACGGGTCTGACTGGTCGACAAGGATGCTTACTCCTCCTAAGCACCTGATCCCACTAGGGGTCCGTGAATTAAGCCCTGTTAACAAATGTGTACCGTCGGAAGGTTTTATTTTGAGATCGATCACTGTTCGTTGTCTTCACCTTTTTTCATTACACTCCAGATTGGGCTATACTATCTCTTCATTTTTATTCATTGACAGGAAAAATTTCATACATTCTCTGACTTGTCTAGAGTCTTTATGTCTGATGATGGGTCGGTCATTATTTGTATGTTCATGTGTCAGTCATTACTTAAAGGTATATTCATGGGCCAGTTATTACTTGAATGTTTGTTCATGGGTCAGTCATTGCTTAATGTCTGATAATGGGTCAGTCATTACTTAAATGTATGTTCATGGGTCAGTCATTGCTTAATGTTTGATGATGGGTCAGTCATTTCTTAAATGTATGTTCATGGGTCAGTTATTACTTAAATGTCAGATGATGGGTGAGCCATTACTTGGATGTATGTTCGTGGGTCATTCATTACTTAAATGTCTGATGATGGGTGAGCCATTACTTAAATGTATGTTTACTTAAATGTCTGATGATGGATCAGCCATGACTTAAATGTATGTTCATGGGTCAGTCATTGCTTAATGTTTGATAATGGGTCAGCCTTTACTTCAATGTATGTTCATGGGTCAGTCATTACTTAAATGTATGTTCATGGGTCAGTTGTTACTTAAATGTATATTCATGTGTCACTCATTGCATCATGTCTGATGATGGGTCAGCCATTACTTAAATGTACGTTCATGGGTCACTCATTGCTTCATGTCTGATGATTGGTCAGCCATTACTTAAATGTATGTTCATTGGTTAATTGTTACTTAAATGTATGTTCATGGATCAGTCATTACTTCATGTCTGATGATGAGTCAGACATTAGCTGCTCAAACGGGTCTGAGCAGTATTGCTTCTTTTCAACCGATATCCATTTCTCAGTTCAACTTTGAAACCAGTCTTATAAATACATGTAGATCATGAATCTCTGTCATAGATTGTATTGTTTTAATCTGTGATTTTCAAAATAAAAGTTCAAGTCATTAAAAAACTTAAAACTTAAGGACCACGATAACCAAATTTTTAAGATATGACTTTTAGCAAGTCTTTGCCACAACTGTCAAGAGGAATCATTGTTAAATGTTTGAAATCATTCTGTTTAGTTGTTTCCCTGGTATGGTTTTGGTGAAATCTTTAACCTGTTGACTATGATGCTTTTGACCTTTGAGGGTGCAGCCATGAATTAAGACCATAATACAAAACTGACATGAGTAAGAACAAATTTGTTGCATGCCCTATTAATTTGACCGTAAACACTTAATTACTGATAGGATCAACTTGTGTGACAAATGACGAACAAATCAATGTGATGGCCATCAGGAATTCTCCAATTGTACTCCACCTTCTTAAAGGGGATTTATAATAAATAAGCTAAAATGTCATTTTTCCTTGGCCCCTGAGACATTGAATACCTTATTTAATACCTAATTATGAGACATGTATTTCATTGAAATTCCAGTATTGCACGAAATAATCGTCTAATGACTTCATACAGGGAGTCTCAGTCCTCGACAACATCCTTCAACACATATTTCAACGTGACTTGATTGCACTGTGGAATGTTGTACAATGTAGCATTATCCCTAACTTGCATAAAATTAATTTTTCGTTTGCCAAAAAACAAAACAAAGCAAAACAAAAAAAAAAAAAAAAAACAAACAAACAAAACAAAACAAAAACAAAAACCCCCAAAACAAAACAAAAACAACAACAAAAAAAAAAAAAAAAAACAACAACAAACAAACAAACAAACAAAACAAAACAAAACAAAAAACCAACAAAAAACTATGGAAAACCTTTTTTTAAAAATTGGAATTGAAATAATCTTTCACGGATTTAACCTTTAAACAGCAAAGCCTCTTTGTCCTTATTTGATGTGCACTATACACTGTAAATCAATAATGTGAAATTATGTAAAATTTAACCTTGACATGGTATTTTTTTTTCTCACATGAAATTTATTTAAGCAATTTTTATGTCAACATTTCATTCAATCGAGAAGTTGAATTTATTTTTTAGTAATCCCCTTAAATTTTCTTCCTGAAAAGGGGACTTTTTCAAACATACAAATCGTTTTTTTTCCCATGAAATTTAAGGCAAATTACAGCTGTTTTCATCATTATCCTTGATATTTCCAAGTTCATCAAGGTCTATCAAATATTAATTAAACATTCATATAATTTTTTTTATTTTTCATGCATCGATGTAATAAAGGTTAAGTTTGAACTACTGTAATTCTTATTACCGGATAACCAACTTAAATTTTTTTAAAGGAGGAAACGAACATCTCTATATTTCAAATACCTAAAAAAAAATTATCGAGAAAAATTCTTTAAAAAATGCATATATTTTTAAAAAATACACCTAATTAATTCCGTATTTTAAGTGAAAGCCACCATTGCAGAAACAATATATGTTTATCAATGAATGGCAAGTTGGACTTCCATAGCCTCTGGAAAGTTGTTTTCCCTGTTTATTTTGTCCAAATGTTAAGATCTGAAACCGAAAGTACATTGCAAATGGCGGATTTTATAGGGGTCTTGTCTTTGTACATGTCATGCTTTCAATAACAGCCTTTCAGAGACCATTCACGTCCAACTTGCCCTTCATTGATAAACATATATTATTTCTGCAATGATGGGTTTCACTAAAAGTACAGAATTAAGCAGGTGCATTTATTTTAAATATGCAAATTTTTTGAAATTTTTTTTCTCAGAAAATTTATTTTTTTAAATATTTGTTTTCAAGTGATACTTTCTATCTGTTAATCAATGTAATATTTATAAACTATAAAAGTTTTAACTTTATATCTCACATACTTTTGGAGCTATTGTAAAAATAATTTTTTGGACATTTTTACCTTTGGTAAAAGCTTAATTTTGAATTGAACGCCACAGCAAGAAACTTCTTGTATTCATGTAAAAGTTTTTGAATAAATTCTGCTTCATAAGAATGCAAAAATAGGTCTGCTAATAACGGGGCGCAAATAACAACCATGGGAATTCCGAAAAATTGTTGGAAGACTTCATCTCCAAAACTACAAAGATATTGTCAATCAGAAACTCAAGCATCTTTTTAATATCAACTTTGGAGTACTTGTGTGTACAATCAGAATAGTTTTGCAAATAACCAATGACAAAATAAGAAAATTTACGACAATAAATGAAAATTTTGCCGAATAATGAATGAATCGTGAAAAGAAACACGAAGTTGTGTTCCTTAAAACAAATTTAGATCGTTGATGACTTTCACACACACACACACACCCTCACACACACACATTCTCACACAAACAAATATACACAGAGGACTGCAGTATGGATGAATAGTTTTCCCTCTATAATATAAAGGGAAAACTTACTTTTCTAAGCGCTGAAATAGATCGAAGCAGACAGGGTAACTTCAGAAAGAACACAAAATGATGTTGCAAGCTAAATTTTAAAATAAAAAAAGTTGATCTTCAAAAGGTATTATTGGTGTGTTAATATCGATTTTCGAGTCCGAATCTGATGACCCACTAGTTACATATATAACTAAACTTCAAATAACATCCTACAAGACAAGTATAAATAAACTGCGATCAGTGGTCTTGGTTTGAGATGATTCAATCTCGATCCGTTACTGGCTACCTCGGCATTTTTCATTCAAATTTCATTCCTCATTCAAATCATTAAAAGGGCTTTTATAGGAATAGCGTCTGTTATAACATACCTCAATGGTATGTACATGTGTGTTTTTGTGTACTTTAATGTAATGCCGCAAAGGGAATGAATAATTCTTAGTGTCGTGAATAATCTCGAAAGTGCTGAAAAATTAGGCTTGAGTAATGGCTTTGTACTTTCGATTTTCTCTTGTCAGGAAAGACAATAATTATGCTGCAGCTGCACTGTTAATCACAAAAGCGGTTTAAATATGATTTTATTGAAAAAAAGCTTCTTTAAAACTTTCATAAAACTTTAATATTTTGTATGTTTACTTGTCTCACGTTGTCTGGAATTATGGGAAGTTTAAAACCTGGGCCTATTTTAAAGTGAAGGTAAGTAGAATCTGAACCATCACCGGCAATGTGAAGTTTTTTGTGGACCCTTCAAATAATAGCATGATAAAATTTATTCATTGTGTAAACTCTTCGGCACCTTGCAATATACTTTAATAAATAATTAATCGACCAAAACATGTTCCCCAGCCAATACGAGACTATCTGTCCAATTCATTAGAAAACAGAAATAGAATTTTTGGTCATACATTTTTGTTTAAGAAATTAAATAAGGGCGTTTCCCCATTTAAAATGCCCCAATAAATTACTCTCTTATAGTTAAATTTTTTGTTATTCCATTTATAGTCCGACATGGAATTTCAATGTTGCAGATCAATAATTTTTCTATAAATTAAAAGAGGACCAAAATACATTCATTTTCTCTAATGCAAAACGGAAATGAAACGATTAGAGAAAAAAATAAAAGATTTTTTATTTCAATTTGACGGAATCGCTATTGGTTATTGTCTAGATAAGGAAATCACTTAATGTTCGCGAAGCTGGCGGCCTACGAGCATTGCCTTAATATTAGGATCCGACATGAAATGCGGGAGCCCTGTAGGAATCACAACGTTCGTCTGTTCGTCACCACTAGTTTGTTGTGAAGTGATAACTTAAACAGTTTTCAAATAAATTTTTAAATTTTGTACAGAATTACTTAACAATAAGAGGAAGATACTTTTAAATTACGGGGTCATTTACCTTGTGTATTTGTCTGTATGTTTGAATGTTTATCAATTGACACAATAAACGCAATAAACCAAACAATTTTAAATTTACAGAAGTACTTTAATACTATATGAGGAAGACACTATAGATTTTTGGATCAGATCACTTTGTTTGTCTGTATGTATGTTCATCTAAATACGTCCATCGTGACGCTCAAACAGGTATCATCGTATTTATTTCTACTTTTGCACAGGAGATTTTTTTTTCAAAAGGTGCCTTGCCAGTGCTTTCATATTTTAAGTCTTTACATAGCTAGAGTTGTAAACACATGTATTAATTAAGGGTTTGCACACATTTGAATTTCAGGTATAGAAAAAAAATAAAATAAAAGTTGCGTCTTGGAACAGATTAAGAAAATAAAATAAGAAATGAAATATGAAGATAACGAACATTATTTAATCGCGAAGTCCAATGAAACGATACAAATTTGGAGCAGAGCAAACACGGAGCTCAAAATTTAGAGATGGAATCAGGTGCTCTGGAGGAGTGACCATCCCCTGCCGACCTGTCACACGTGCCGTGTGCTCCTTGTCATGATCGGGAAAAAACGAAAAATTCGTTGACAGTTCAGTGTATAAATAATGGCCTAACAGTTAGTATGAAAAAAAACGTCAGTCAACATTTGACTCAGTGATTGGTTGTATGTGCTGACAAGGTCAAATTATCGACAATAAAACTTGCAAAACGATGACTTCAAACGAGACTGTTGATATCCTTGTTTCATCAACTTGTTTGTCAATAGCTTGCCTTGTTTTAGAAATTGTTCATACGTAGAGCATGCTCTTTGATTTATTTCTATGATTTAAAAACAAGAAAAAAATATTTACAGACACAGACACGCACACACAAAACAATCATAAATAGATTCAATTATCAAACGAAAAGCAGATTGAGCTGAGACAAAAAAAAATTAATATGTAATGCATCATCAGCCTTATTTTTTTTTTTTAAAGGATTCATCTAATATGTGTTATGAAATAGGAAATAAGAATCATTTATTCATTTTTCTTTTTTTTCAAATGTAATGATTAATACTCAATGAAATATTATGAAATAAATAAATTCTCACTTTTTTTTTTACAACACACATTTAGATACATGTAATTTTTTTTTTCATTTTACAATACATTGATAAAATAATGGTAAATCCCAGACAGAGAGCAGATTTTAATTGCTATTTAAAAACCATATCACACCTATTGTTCCATACCTAATTATCAAATGTGTGCAAGATCGGAAAACACCAAATTAAGATTGTATGACAGAAATAGAATACACTGTACTTGTATATATTAAAAAAAAACCTCATTACAGGAATCACCTAATGACGGCGAAAATGCCTTCCAAAAAAGCAAAAAAAAAAGAAAAAAAAAAAAAAAAAAAAAGAGGTCTTTTCTGGTCTTAATGCATTTTTTTCTAGATTATTTCTTTTGTAATTTGAGTACCTTAGATCATATTCCTTTAAAACACGTTATGTCTGACTTTAAAGGAAGATAAAGTAAAAAAAAAAAAAGGCTGATTGACATTTTATGAACAGACATATATGTTTTGTTTAAAATATTTAGCACTTAATAGCCTGTTGATATTGAGCACAATTAGTACGACTAGAAGATTTTCTTCGCTCCTATTTTATGTACTTTAAACAGAAGGAAAATCAGTTTCCATGACTTATAGACTCCCTATTGATTTTACTTAGCCCTTTTTTCTAATACAATTTTTATTCACTTGAACAAAAGATAATGGCATCATTTTGTAGCGGAAAGTTAACCAATAGTTCCCCTCGATTTTAGTGGCGACGAATGACTACTACCCAATATATATTAAAATCAAACATGTTTTAAGAGGCCACCTTAGGGAAGTTTTGAAGGAGGCCAGTTGACTTAAGACAGGTGGCCTCTTATTCCAGTTTGCCCTCGAAATAGCCAGTCAAACAATAAAATGAACCTTGAGTTACAAAAATGCTAGCTTTAAGAATTTATTTCTTAGCAATGAGAAAAAAATGTTTACTCCTCGTGATTTAGTTATTTATTTCGATCGGCGGTCTTAAAAAATAAATTATGCTTAATTTATTAACCTTATACTAAAGTACATGTATGGTGAACTGTTGTTTACTAGTTTCTGAAACTTTAATAAAATTTTTACCTTTACGAATCAAAGTTTCATAGTTTTCACAATATTTAATCACAGTTTTTTCCAAAATTAAACTGAGTTTAAAGTTGTTCTTTTTTAATAGTTAATCAAAGTACCAATGTTTTCATTTTTAGTCGAAGTTCATTAGTATTCATTATTAAAATTAAGCTATTTGGCTTTGATAATAGTGTTCTATAGTATATCGACAGTTTGACCCTTAGTTTTTCAAATTCATTTAGTAAATAAGAAACATTTAAAACCAACAATGTAAAAATAGAACATCTTTCTGTAAGTAGCTGTTTAGCATTCTCGAACTTATATTTGTAGTGACCTTGGATACTTGTCACAACACAATATAAATTCATTCTGCAGTTTGTTTCATTCAATAATATAATGATTTTTCTTACAGGAATCGTTTTATTAAAGGATTCTTTTCTGGTAAAAGATTTATCCCTTGAATGATGTATGATTATCTTCCAAGAAATCTCTACAATGAGGAGATTATTTTCCTGATTATAAATAATCGAAGCAGGTTTTACTCATTTGTATTGGAATTGTTGGAATCCTTAAAACTGGAATTTGAAACAAGTTACTCAAAATAATCCTCTAACACGAAGCTGTTGTCTATGTCTATAAGAATTTGTAAGGGATACAACGCTAAGATTCCATGTCTGGCTTCATCCATGAATAAAAGAATACATATATAATAGTGTATTTAAAATATATGTTCAGAACGAAACTCGTACCTTTTAACCCAGAGAGGGGAAAATGATAGAAATTATCATTATTTGTTTCAAATCGAAATTAATTAATCATGCTTTCTTCTAAGTGGTGTTGATTTGTATTTCAATTGCTTTATTATTTCATGCTATCTAACTAACTAAATTTAGATCAGTGCGAAATGAAGAAGGAATCAATAGTATACAATTTAACACAAAATTGCATATTTAAAAAAACTGTCCACTTAGTCTTTACATGTATAAAATGTCTAATGGGCGGAAGACACAGGATGGAGAAAGGATTGTTGAGTAGCAACACAACATTAGATTGAAGAAGTAAAAGAAAAATAGATCACAGAAGTCTAATTAAACAGTTACCTCAACTAGAAATTTAAGGATTGATTCTTTCTGAACTCAGTTGGACTATTACTTAAAAGACACGCCTAAAGTTGATACTGTATGTAAAATTAATCTTAGAAACATCGTAGATACCTGTAAATAGCCACACTGTTGAAATTCACGATCTAGTCTTTTTATTACTTCTGAATGAACTTTAATTTAAATAATATTGTTATTTGCCTTGTTAAATTACACTTTACCTTCACCTATACTAAATCTTGAAATTGAAATGTTAAATCTAATGTTATAGATAAGTATTTCTTAGAGAAAACATCACTCTAAATTAAACACCTCTTGTGACTTGTCAAACAGAAATATAATTTTGTTAAAACATTATGTTTCTTCCCACAAGTATATTGAAATGGATATTAAGATGCTGGAACTGATAATATGTATGTAGTCTTAAAGACCATGTCTTTCAACGATCTTTTGGAATTCCTATGGGTAATAATTGTGTCCCTTGTATGAAAAGGCCTGTGTTTGTATTGATATGAAAAAGATTTTTCCTCAAAAATGTCCACATGGAAAGAACGAGTCTCTTGCCGTGGCCTTAATTCGATATTTAGATATATCGAAAAACAAATTTTCAACTGAAAATATTTATTTTCATTCATACGCTTATTCGATCTATACAAATAAACTCGCAATAAAAATTCCCAAAGAGTCTGACTCATCTGATTTATATTGGATATATTAAAAGCTATTCACATAGATGGCAACCTCATAATTAAACCTTTATGATGAATGAGATGATTTCAATTTTTCTATTCTCAACTTCCCTAATTATTTAAGTAATACACCATTATCATCCGTGTATGGTGGTGTTTATGTCTCCAAGTTGATTCGATACACAAGAGCAAGTTCTGTGGAAATTTCAATTTCCAGACAGACTTCTGACAAATAAGTTGATGTTACAGGAATTTCAACAATCTCTTTTAAAGTCAATATTTTCGCAAACGCTGTGACTGTTTCAATGACCTTGTTAGCAACTAAAAACTGAAGTTGGTCAAATGTTGACCTACCAATTACATACAGAGTTTTAGGCCATTGCACAATAATTTGTCCACGAATTACTCAGGTACCCTGATCAAGAAAAGGGCTCACGGTGGGTGTAACTAGTTCGAAAGGGATTTTTACTCTTCAGAGGTACGTAATCTCCCCTCTGGTGTTTCCATGGCGTGTTCTTGTCTTGGTCTCGATTTATATGACTCGATTAGATTCTGAACTTGATCATTTTTAATGTTATCTTTACAATATGTTAAAAAGAAAATACATAGACGTGTATGTTATACATTGATTTCGCTTTAATTTGTTTGTGGACTACAAAAATGCGATTATAATAATTTGTTCTCTCTGTAACATGTTTCGATATCAAACTGAATAACTATTGATGGAAAGAGCAATTATAGACATCGCCATATGTTTGAACCTATTTCAATTTATTTTTTATTGTTGAAATTATGCTGTGCCTTTTTAGTCAAAACAGGCAAACAAAAAATATATAACAGAGGATAATACACTAAAATAAGATTACTAGTACATTTTCTTATCATTAAGGACATTCATTTATCGTAAATAACGTTATACTTGTATAAGAGAAATTTATACAAAACACGATCAGTATAATCAAAATAAGAGAAGATATATTTACATGTAGATAAGCTCTGCAATGGAAACCTTCGCAGAAAATAAATTATAAAAACGAAATATTACAAGCGATTTAATCTCTCAATATTTAGTGTTTTGGTTCATGGTATGAATTGAGCACTGATTTTTCCCCAGCTTATGTATAGGTATGCATATGGTTACTCTGAAAATTGGAAAATCTCAGACACCATTGGAAACAAAACATTGAATAAGCATGAGCAGATCACCGTTTACCATAATAATAAATTTTTGAATCAAAAGATTTTAAAAAAGGTTTCTCACGACATACAAGAGAATCAAATTTTTGTGTCCGTTCTGCATAAGATTTGGCATTAGAGGCGATCCTTCCACGCGAGAGCGAGAGTTTTTTTTTCTGAATATACTTTTGTAATGTGTATGTACATGTCGAGATAAATTATATTACATTTGTTATTTCTCAATATTCTTTCATCATATTTTTATCCTCCATGCAAGTATATTCATTAAAAAATATGAGAAATTATGGAATTATCACCTTTCATTATATATGTGGTGAAGCGACTCAAATGCAGAAGATATACGTTTCCTTGTTTTATGCCTTTTTATGCATCACCTTATTGCTGCACTTAGTGTATTTAAAAAAAATTGTATTATTGGCTTGGCTACTCGTGTCATGTGATTCATTATATTTGTGTCATGTGACTAGTAGACATGTTTTTAATTGTCAGTATGTTTAAAGTACTCCTTAATTAGTCAATTTGTATTATTTGTTTATTTCAGAATTAAGGCCCAGTCCATGAATTGTTATGTAATAATATGTAACATGAAAATTTGGTTTTTGGTCATTTGTAAGTTTTCATTAACGACAATTTCACATAATCGTAGTTTTTCTTCATTTTAGCATATCAAACAAAAAGTGCTGCAAATAGCCTGAGTTGTTTTGTTTTCCTTGCAGACTAGAATAGAATTATGAAATAAATATGATATATGAAATATTAAATAATTTAGCAGTATAAGAGTATGAAAAGGTGATGATCAATCTAAAAAAAATCTACAAATAAAACAAATCTGTGAACGGGGCATAAAACACTGACCCCCGGAAATTCCAGAGGTGGGATCAGGTTTCTAAGAGGAGTAAGCATCGCTTGTCTACCGGTCATGACCGTCGTGAGCCCTTTGTATTGATCAGGTACACGAAATATTCCGTAGTCAAATTTAGTATAAAAACAAAGTCCTAAAAATTTGTATGAAACACTTCAGCCAAAATACAACCCAATGATGGGTTAACAGGGTCATTATAACGTCCATAGAATTTACAAAATGCTGATTTTAAACGAGGGTGATGAAATTCCTGCAACATCAACTTATCTGTCAGCAGTCTGCCTTGGTTTAAAAAAATGATCGTACTTAGGGCATGCTCTAGAGTATCGAATAAGTAACATTTTAATAACAGGGTGAATAGTGTAAGCAAAGCATATATTTTTTACCACAGTCAAGCAGTATCTTTTTAAATAACAAAATTAAAAGTAATTTAGTCAATGTCTACCCCTTTTGATGTTTTACAGCTATGCATATATATTTAATTCTGCATGATTTTAAATTACATATAATGATTCCAATTGAAAACTTTATATTGATGTATTGGTTATATCTTTAAGAAACGCAGTAAAATCTACGAAAATTAAATTAAATACAAATATGTTAAGATAATGTGAATGCTAATTATTATTTACCTTTAATAAGATGAGGTTGAGTCTTGTTATCTGCGCTGTTTTTGGTGTTGATAAGCGTAAATCCGATCACGTCTACATAGAATTAACTTCTAAAGCAGGAACGGGAAGCGTGGGTCGATGAAATAAATAATTCGTATACTTCATAGGAAAGCGATGCATGCATTCTTGAATACGTGTAGTATACTTGTTATTGTGTTAAACCTCTACTCTGTGAATGAAACACCCCATCTCCTAAAAGTGTATTTTTTTAACATTATACAATCACTCAGAAATTAGATACCATTTTGGGACAACGGATCCTGGCATAAAGGAGTATCATTCCAAAAAAGCTCAGTAGGACGGGCAATGATTCAGAATATTGCCCCCGACTGTAGTAATCTATTTCCAAAGCAAGTGACAGGTCATTAAAAGATATATATTTCTAGACCTCATGGACAGGATTCCACTTTACTATTTTGATCTTTAATGTCGTGCCCTACTTCCAGAACTGTTTGAAGCATTCAAATCCATCTTTTTGCGAGATTAATGTCTCCAGGCACATCTTTTTAACAATACTTTGATTATACGCAGTGAAATGACTTCCTGTCAACTTTTTGATGCAAAGTAAATGTACTGCACAACAACAATAATATTACACTGATCTTTATTACTCTAACCATTGACAATTCTTTCTGATTAGCCTACTTTTAGGGCTTCTTTTTCAATTATTTTAATAATTGAATAGATAATTAAATTCTGAGTTAGAATAAGAAGTCGTTTTTATTTGAATGAAGAGAATGCCATCGCGTCATAAAGGTGTCAAGGAAGGATGACGACTCTTGGAACGAGATATCAAAATCAAGGTCAACTGGGTCAAACCCAGTGTGACAGATAATTGCCGGAAAGCCACCGCGCGGTACGAACTTTATAAAGAACATAAGAGAATAATAAGTCAAGGTCACATCATTTTTTCATCAAAGCTTAAAAAAATATTTTCCGAATTTGTAAGAAGCGTTTAATATAGCATTATGTAAACACTATCCTCAGCTAGCTTTATCAATTGTCATACTTTTGGTATACGTGTACATTTTTATTTATTTCCTATTATCATTAGAAAAAAAGGCTGTGATATAGATTACTAACAACACTTATGAGACAGAGCCATCGTACCAGATAGAGGAACTGTATCACTTTATGATTTATGACATGTAAAACTATGATTAAGAATCAAGATAATATATTTTCTAGACTGGTATAGAGTCGTTTTTAATGGAAACATTGATTTTCCATATTTAAAAGTTCATGAGCTCTTTTCTCAGATTTCAAAAATGCTGTAAAGAAATATTCACCTGATGGTAGTCGATATTAAATGCATTTTTCAGTGTCGATGCTCAATTCAAATAAAAAATTGTTTTCTCAAAATGGACAGACAAAAAAATTTGCTACAGCTGTGATCTAGTTTTTGAAAATCAGACGGAGAATGCTTTATTTATATAAGAGTTATTCTTATTACAACATTGTACATTGTAGGTATATGGTGAATATCTATTAAGTCCAAAAATAGCTGGAAATAAATAAAACACAAAATTACTAATTAATGCAATATGTTCTTATTTTCTTAAATTGAGCATCTGGCAGTATAACAAATCCATCTGTAACAGGCCAGCAGAATACGATGTACTTAGCACGGTATGAAATCATGCACCCAAGCGAATAAAAATAAATCGGTTCCGGTTTTACAAATTAATTAAAACTCCAATATTGCGATGTCGGGTGATTCGTTGGTCAGGGCTGATTTTCAACTTCTGAGTATTTTAACATTATAATTATTCGACAGTCACAAAGGACTAATTTTTCAAAATAAATTAATGGAAGAAGATGAATAGAAAACATTTAATAAATATTTAATAAAAATATATTCATAAAATCTAATACATGCATAATAATAATAACCATAGTCAGTAATATACTCGTTTTATTTCATTAAATTAATCATTTAAAAGTTATATATTTCATTCAACTTTCTAATATTTCATTGGCTACTGATCTTTTCAAAGTTCTTATTGCTAAGAGGAAAGTGCTCATATTGATCAATGTAAAAATCTGAGGGAGAGGTTATCCGTTCAAGTAGCAATTACTTTTTTGAATGACACTGACACAAAGTATTCTGCCAATCCCATTGTTAACGGAATCAATTTTATTCTTATGATCGTCAGATATTCTGTAGTATTACTTGTCATCATTTTCGAAACCAACAGTTGAAAATATAAAAATAGAGGTTAAATGATATTAATTAGGAAACTGAAAAGGACATTGTATTGTAGTAAAGACAGAATGACTTAATGTCTTGATGACTTGATGTAGATTTAATGACTAAAATCTAGAAGGCATGTTCCCATCTGGTTAGAAGAAGTCTGTAAACTATATTGAGACCATTAACGCAAACAACAGTTTTTGAATCAAATATTCGAGCACAGGTAAATGTAAATGCACGTTGCTTCCAGTGATGTTTCAGGAACATTTTAGGATGATCTAGTTCGTGCTATAGAATGTTTAAATGAAATATGAAGATATATGTAACGAACAGTATTCAATCTCGAATGTCCAATGAAACGATACAAATTTGGAGCAGAACAAACACGGACCTTTCAAACTTCAGAGGTGGGATCAGGTGCCATGGAAGAGTGAGTATCTCCTGTCCACCGGTCACACCCGCCATGCTCCTTTTCATGATCAATAAAAAAAAAGGAAAAATCCGTAGACAGTTCAGTGTATAAATAATGGCCTAACAGTTAGTATGAAAAACGTCAGTCAGCATTTGACTCAATGATAGGTTGTATGTGCTGACAAGGTCATTGTATCGACCGTAAAATTTGCGAAATGATGACTTCAAACGAGACTGTCGATATCCTTGTTTCATCAACTTTTTTGTCAATAGCTTGTCTCGTTTTAGAAATTGTTCATAGGTAGAGCATGCTCTTGAGTATCGAATCAATTGAGAGATATAAACCCATATGTAGGTGATAAGGGTATATTGCTACATAAGTAAGGGAAGTTGACGATTGAAAAGTTGAAGTCATCACGATTATCATAAAGCTTTGTTGTTAGGTTACCATTAACGTCTTTTTCTAGTAAAATATCCAAATATGAAATAGATGTGTCAGACACTGTGGTATCTTTTATCTCAAGCTCAGCGGGATATATCGTGTCGACATAAGAATGGAAATACTGTATACAGGGAAAATTTCGCCCCCGTTTTATTTTCGCCCCTTTCGCTCTACTCACAGGTGGGCGAATTTAAAACGGGGCGAATTCAAAGAACACGGTATAATTTCTTAAACAAAACTGTGACTGGTCGAATTTAAAATGGGACAAAATTGCTTGTAAGTGTGAATGGGCGAAAATAACACGGGGCGAAAATAACCCTGAATACAGTAACCATTGTTAATTGACAATACGTCGTCAATATATCTAAATGTCGAGTTGAAGGCCACAGCAAGTGTTTTCTTCTTTTCTCGTAAAAGATTTTGAACAAATTCTGCTTCATATGAATACAAAAATTGGTCTGCTAATAACGGGGCGCAATTGGTACCCATGGTAATTCCAATAGATTGTTGGAAGACCTGGTCTCCAAAAACCACATAGATATTGTCAATCAGAAACTCGAGCATCTTTTAATATCAACTTCAGAGTACTTGTGTGTACAATCAGATTGTTTTTTTTTTGACAAAGTAATTTTGCAAATGACCAATGACAAGAAAAGTAAATTTACGGGTTCCATTTTTATTGAAAAAGCAGCTATCAACGATGTCAGAAAGTCGGGACTTTAATTTATCATGGGGAATAGTTATATCTAAAATTGAAAAGTCGTAAGTTTTTATTTTGAAAAACAAAACAAAATAGAACAAGACCCCCCCCCCCCCCAAAAAAAAAAAATCAAACAAGTAAAAAAAAAAATTAAACAAAAACATAACACAAAAAACCCTACAACAAACAAAAATATAACAAACACACAAAAAAATCAACCCCCCTCCCCCCCCCCCCAAAAAAAACAAACAAACAAACAAATAAAAAAAACAACAAAAAACAAAACGACATGAACATGTACATATTAAGCTCTATATAATCATAAATAAAGCGCCATATCCTAAAATGTGTGAAAATTATTACCTCATTGTCAGTGGCAATAATCTATCAAATATACATCTAGTTTATGCACATCTGTTCATGTATCATACACATAACTTATGTTTACTTCTACAAAATATGCAAATGATTCCTAGAAGAACAAGTTATGCCGATATCTGAAATCTTCCTTAAAGAAGGTTAGATAAACATATTTCTACTATCATCAAACTATTTTTTTGTTGACATACTACTTACATATGCAACTTATTCAAGTTTAACATTACATTTTCAGTAAACAAAAAGACTAGAATTTGGTTATATGACATTATCCGGTACATTTTATTCTTGCATATCGTCATAAATACGTTGTTTTTCATTAGTTGTAATTCCTTCAGCATATTCTCTACCTAAACATTATTCATTTATTAGGTTTATCTTAATCTGTGACTTAAATCGATCAACAGAAAATAAGGTGTGCTTGTGAAACGCAAATACTTTTGGGTATGGCCCAGTTTTAACGTAAACAAATTAGAGTACATTGTAAATCTGCCCTGACAAAACCAATATCAATGTAAGTATTGGAATATTGTATATAAGAACTCATCAACTCGGATTACCGTGGTTCCAGGACATGGTAGTTCCTTCCATAGAATCGTTTTGACATTACAATGATCTGAACAGAACAAGAAAATTATAACAAAATTATTCTCAGAAAAGAGATTCTTCAACGAACATCGGGGAGCATCTAACAGAAGTATACTTTTTATTTTCCGTTTGGTTAAATGCAGTCTTATTTTGCAAAATTTAAGCAATTCCTATTGTTGCAAACATTAAAAGTAAGATATTACTTATGTGAAAAAAATTCAGTTAAGGACAAAGAGAAGGTTTATTCTTAAACCTTTTTTTCGGTAGCTGACACTTTGGACACAGCTTGTTCACTAATTAGCAAACAAGATGTGTTTGTGAAACACTGATGCTCCTGTATGACAGCCAATGGCGAGGGTTTAAAGTTTCTCATTGACAAATGCAAATCAAACTTAAAGGTCAAGAGATCAAAAATGATGGTACCCAAAGAAGGATCTTGTCACAAGGAATACACATTGAAAGATGAAAGCCCTAGCACCAACCATTTAAAGATTATGGCCAAGGTTAAAGTTTTTTTTTCAAAATAGGTCAAATTCCAAGGTCAAATGTCAAAATTGTTGTTACTCAAAGACAGGTCTTGCCACAAGGAATATACATGTGAAATATGAAAGCCCTTGACAAAGTTATGGCCAAGGTTAAAGTTTTTCAAAAGTAAGTCAAACTCCAAAGTCAAGGGAAAATGGTAAAAAAATTATTGTACCCAAGGAGAGGTCTTATCAAAAGGAATACACATGTGAAGTATGAAAGCCCTAGCACCAACTGTTCAAAAGTTATAGCCAAGGTTAATTTTTTGCAAAAGTGGGTCAAACTCTAAGGCCAAGGTCAAGAGGTAATATGTTGGTACCCAAAGGAAGGTCTTGTCACAAGGGATTCACATGTGAAATATGAAAGCCATAGCTCCATTTTGGCAATGATAAAGTTTTTGCTGACAAACAGACAAACAGCTAGACAGACGGACGGACGGACAGGGCAAAAACTATATACCCCCCGAATCTTCGATTACGGGGACATAAAAACAATTTTCAAGCTTAAATTTACTTTTAAAAATGATCCTGTTTAATTCTATATAATACAGTCAATGGATACTGAATCACGCAGTAAAGCATACTACATTATTAGTAAGCACAGATATAGAAGAAAATTTTTACATCACCCCAATTTTCTCTAACTTCATTCAAAAATGGATGTTTATTATCACCATGCGCATTCAACACTATATGGTCACCTGCATATCCTTATAAAGAAGGGCAATGTAAGTAGTCGGGTCCTCTTTTATCTCTTAATCTTTCTCCTGAATCAAGTATTTTCTACTGTCATAAAAATACACCTTTCACATTTTATCAGTTTCACTATTGTATGAAACCATGAAGATAGTAACAGTAACTCATGTTTATTGCACATTTTTTCTCTGTTTTGCATTCTGTAGTTCGTCAAATATATTCGGCATTCACCGAGTTCTGATTTTATTTAATCTTAAACCGACATTAAAGCAAGACTTTGTATTGATCAACAAAGTGTCGTCTCCCATTCTGTAATGTAATGTATCTTAGGGGTCCCCTAGAAAACGAAAAACAAAACGTCTCAGGGTTATTCTGTGACAAAATAGTACATGTAAATTATAATACTAGTAGATATTAAAAGAGCAATGTTTTCCCTCAAGGTTCAATCCAAATAAAGTTAAGTAACAGTACCTCACTGTGTAGCAATACATCGACATCTATTTATTAATGTATGACTTGTGTCTTGAAACAGCGTTCATCAGCACGTGAGACAAT
Organism: Saccostrea echinata; assembly: GCF_033153115.1. NCBI lineage: Eukaryota > Metazoa > Mollusca > Bivalvia > Ostreida > Ostreidae > Saccostrea > Saccostrea echinata. The sequence goes on along the minus strand of NW_026889757.1, from coordinate 5,192,294 downwards.
TCGAATTTTTAAAAACAGAGAACATAGTGTAGGCGTTAATAAACTATAACTGAGATTTAAGATCCAAGTGGGGATTTTTCCTACACGCTGTTTATTTCTTTCGTAAAGTAAAGTGTGTGTGATGTCAAATAGATTAGGGATAGGCCTTGAAATTTACTTTTAAAGCTTGATCTTGCATGTTTCTGAGAGAGAGAGAGAAAAAAAAAAGCGCATTCCTAATTAATATATTTCCTTTTTGATATAGCAATATTAAATCAGCTCTATATGAATTTGAGAGCTGACTGTTGCTAGAAATCATGTGCAGTTGCAACAATAAGAAAATGAAAAAAAATCTGGTTGTTTCTAGCTCGAAAGCCCTTCCACCATTCAATTTTTCACGTTTTTTTTTTCTTTATTTGAATTCCAATGTTTCAATTTATTTGTTTTAATACTGTAAAAGCAAATAAATTACAAACACATCAACAAGAAAAATATTTAAACTGATATAAACTAAATATTTTCACACGATAAAATGGGTTTGAATTTCTGTATTCTATCTTACAATCGGAATATTGAGTGAAATACATCCCCAGGGAACTTGCTTCCCTTATGCTGTTATTCACACACAGTTCCGATTGTATGACTGAGCATGACGTTGAAAAACTGTCAATCTACCTCAATTGATTCCCAGATGAACGTTAATAGGTAACCTAGTAATCACGTGTAGGTAATCAGTGCAATAACATTTTATGTGACCTACCTGCCCTGAACAACGAACTAGAGACATGTTTATCAATCTTGTCTTTGAAAAATGTTTGAATTTCTGTCATTTTCATTGCAAGAATATACTTTCTTCTACTCTGTTTATATATATATATATATATATATATATATATATATATATATATATATATAAAGCACGAAGAAATTCACTTAAAAGAATACTCACTCCAGCCCCAACCCGCGGTTAAACTCTCAACCTGTCTCCTAGCAGTACAGGAACATGGGTTTTTTTTTCACTTTATACCTTTTTAATTGATATAATTGGTAATATCTATAATTTTAAGTTGATAATGAGTGTTTCAAGCTTCTTTTTGTCTTAAAAATTTGAAGGTATAAAAAGTAACTCCCTTTATGCAATGTCATTGCATAAATTGATCCTTTTATTTCTTCTTATTTCTTAATTATGGAATACATGTATGTTATTTTTTAAATTAGATTTTCTAATAGCTACATAAAGTATTTTATTTTCAATAGAATATCACCGAGCTCTGGAAAGTTGAAATGATTCTCTGCTTCTGAATTAAGAGCCTTACATATTTTTAGCAAATATCATAAGTGCAACAAGATTAAGGAAACAAGATTTATCTTAAATCAGCCAAATTTACTACAATAAAATATGGAGATAACGAACAGTATTCAAGGTCATAAGTCTATTCAAACTATACAAATCAGGAGCAGATCAAACACGGACCTCCAAAAACATCAGAGATGGGATCAGGTGTCATGGAGGGAAAGCACCCCCGGTCGACCGGTCACTATTACTATCATTTTCGTCTATACTCTTATGAAAAGGATTCCAAAACTTCTTCAAATTCATTAGAAAATACATTGTAAGGTCCAGTACCTTGCCTCTTTTTTCTTCCACACGAAAGATTACAATAGCATAGAAGGAGAAGCTTCAGAAGTACCGTGCAAGAACAAACTAGTATTAGAGAAGTGATATTAATCAAATGTGGATACTAAAAAACCCCCAAAGAACTTTTACCGAAGTAATAGCAAAACTTTTCCCCACAAAATCAGCTAAATCAAAATAAATAACTTTTCAACACTTTAAACAATCATTCCGCATAATAAATTGAAAACGAGACTATTTGATACTGTAGATAACTGCTTCTTCAATAACAATGACACTCGGAAAAAAAATACATATCTTGTGATTAGCATCCAAAAAATCATTTTGGTAGTCCGATCCACAGGTTCCGAAAATCAGTTTTTAAGTAATTGAAAATGCTCACAAAAATGTCTCTGATTTCACATAGTAACGTGAATTTACCCATGGTATTTCTTCATCATTATAGTTAATCATATTATATAGGGAAAATTATCAAATTTCAAATATATTTTCAGGAAATGCGAATAGAAACACCAGCTACGCATTTTCTAATTGAAAATTGATCAACAAATATAATTTAGAATAAAAAAATATAGGCATCAAGGCTTTTGGAGAAAAATGCATCTTTTTATGCTTATACAGTATTTAAGTTCTTCTCTTAACTTCAATTGTTATATGATGCATAGTTAAAAAATCTTGTGCTATCTTTGCTAGACATCAAATATCACGTCTAATTTCATATCATGCTAATAAGCATTGGTATCTAATGCTAGATTAAAGGAAATTCGATTTCTCTAAAAATGAATTAATTATTTTTCCTTTATTGGGTACAAATACATATGTCAACTTTTTACAAGACCGTTTCTAAAACTTCAAAGAACCATAAATCATATTGAGATGCTTAAAATAAAAATTGTTGCATGATAAGATCTCAATTTCAAGCTTCTTTTTGAGACTTTTTAAATATAATAAACTGAAGAGATATCCTTCCTGGCTGAGGATCGGATATCCGTAACACATTTTGAATCTTTTTCAAGTATTCTTAAGTTAATATTACGAAGATGGTAGAATTCCTGGTTGACAACATCTATGTTGTCTTTGGAGACCAGTTCTTCCAACTATCTATTGGAATTCCCATGGGTGGGTATAATTGTGTCCCTTTATTAGCTGACCTATTTTGTACTTTAAAGAAGCAGAATTTATACAAAAACTTCTACGTGAACGACGTTTTTCGCTGTGGACTTAATTCGACATTTAGATATATCGACGACGAATTTATCAATTACCAATATTCATTTTCATTCATGCATATACGTTAATTCGATAAATCTCACTGAAGTCGAAATAAAGGAGTTGTCAGAGGTGTAAGTCTCTATGGATTGTCACCACAGAGTCTGACACCTATAGTTCTTCTTCAGATATTTTACAAAACGTAGAAATTGATGGCAGACGAGAATCTTTATGACAAACGTGATAGATTTTGCATTGTCAACTTTCCTTTTTATGTAGCAATATACCATTATCACCTGCATATGGTTTTTGTGTCTCCCAGTTGATTCGATACACAAGTGCATGTTCTTCCTAAACTAAGACAGACTACTTGAAAAGAAACTGAGTGTTTTAAAGTCAATAATTTGCAAATGTAATGGAAATTAAAACATTATTTATTTAGCAAATACAGCATGTCAGTTCAAATGTTGACTAACGTTTCTTTAAAAAAAAAAATTAAGGCCATTTTCCTCATAATAAATTGTCTATGGACTACTGTAGTGCTCTGTTTACCCCATCGAGACAAAAGGTTCACGGCAGACGTGGCCGATCGACAGGGAACGTTTACTCCTCAGGACACCTGATTCCCACTGGTGTTTCCAAGAATCCGTTTGCTCTGCTTCAAATTTGCATGATTCTTAAGCTTTATAACGGTTCGTTATCTTCACATTTTATGCTGCTCTTTATTATAGCAATGTTACTTACAGATCTATAATCACAATTATGCATTTTTATAATGTTTGAGAGGCGTTTTGAAATAATACATGTTTGTTATAATAATAGTATTCTTTTCCATTTTTATAATGTTTGAGAGGCATTTTGAAATGACACATAAGCTTGTTATGATAATAGTATTCTTTTCCACTCAAAATGTCAGTTGAAATTACATATTAAAGCAATTATTAATCTCGGCGAAATCCACATTTTCGCAAGATTTTAATCAAAAAGGGGAAAAACTATAGCTAGACATAACGCACTTTGACACACTAATGGATACAAGTAAAATCTTATATTTAGTCATGGCAGCATCAAGTATACCAATGTTTTTTTAAACCTGTTCCACAGAATCATAGCATCAATATAATGTCTATGTAAACAATATAATTTCTTTCAAACAAATACAATTGGGAGAATAGGGTTTTAAGTAAAGTTCAGATCTGCATTGCCGTTAAAGTAAACACGACATTATGTAAATGATATTGTCCAAAAACAATTATTTTTCTGCAAAACAATTCGTAGGCCTGCACTCGCGGTTAAAATTAGTCAAAAAAACTTCGTAAGGTAAAATGCTACAACAATGACGTAACGGATTCTTAAATGATTTTATAGAATATAAATGTCTGTTACAACTGATTTATATCGCAATAACTGTACCACATCAAATACAGCATTTCATGATAGAACATTATGACAAAATTTAGTCCATCACCTCTAATTATAAGTTATGACTTCCATGTAAAAAATCTGGAGGCATTAATAGAAGGTATAATAAAGCATGTAAAAAAAAAATACGAAATTTATGATATATTTGGGAAAATAAAGGAAACGTTTTAAAATAAATGTCAATACTAGAATAATTATTATACTTTGTATGACTAGTATCCTTTGAAAGTACAGGTTGATTGATTTGAACACACGTCTTTATTGTAACATTGCTTTACAACTGTGCTTGGAAACAGTTTCTTATACTTTAATTAACTACAGAATATATATCACTGTCACGTGAGAAAGTATATGTAATATGAAAAACTGTTTTTTTACACTGCCATGTTGTAAATTTTGAATTTACAGGGTAAATTTTGTTTTACTGGTACCCGGTAAATTCAAAATTTACAACATGACAACACCTTTAAAAATTGGTTCCTACATAAATCTATACTAAAACAAGTATTCCTTTTACGGGAGTGATCGGCATGGAATCATAGTCAGCATTATAAAATGTCTTGAAATAAGTTTATAGACTTTTCCTTTTAATTAACTTAATATTTTTTTCTATGAGTATGTATATACATTAATTATTTATAATTTCACATTATTTCTCAACTGAGTACCACATGTAAAGGAAAGCTATATTAACATGCTTTCCTTGATATACCAAATTTAATGAATAATCGAACAAATTTTAACAGGGCATTGTTGTTATATAAAAAAAAGTACGACCACATTATGTTGCCTTTAAAAATATTTTTCTTCGGAAAAACATGAAAAATGTAATGTAGACTTTTTTTAATGGGATAATAGACATGAAATCAAATAGGCTAAACCTTTAAAAAGAAAAACAACTCATAAGACAAATTAATTTTTTTTTTAAATAAAACTTTAGTACTCATGCATGTACCTAGTATATTATGTAAACGATTTTTTTCTTATTAACAGGATCTTGAATTATGTTCAGGAATAACTCCAGCAAAGTTAGTGCTACGGAAAAACTTTGAATGACCTTGTACTTAATTTGTTGATTGATTTATTAATTAATTGTAGGCTGTTTCACGTCCTGTTCGAGAATTTTTCACTCATAGAGACGTCACCATATAGCGATGAAGGGCTTCAAAGTTAGACCTTTACTCGGCACTCAGGGCCATTGTGCAGTGATGAGGGTTCTTTATCGTGCCAACGCCTACCGTGACACGGGGACTCTGTTTTTAAGGTCTCATCCGAAAGACCCGCACATTTCACTTCAAAGTGCCAAGCTCTTGGCGAAGGAACAGTTGCTACCTATTTTTTTTATCGACTTAGGTCAGTCGCGGCCATGATTCAAACACACGACCTTCCGATCACGGAGCGAGCGCTCTACCGACTGAGCTACCATGACGGCTTAAATGTCTTTTGTATTCGTTGGTGTTTGATTATGGAAGCCAGCACTAGATACAAGTATGTCACAAACACACACACAATATATATATATATATATATATATATATATATATATATATATATATATATATATATATATATATATATATATATATATATATATAAGGTGTAAAAAAAAAACATTTATTGACTGTGTTCTCGGGCAAAATGCACATTGTCAACGCCTAGAACCAAACTGTTTGCCTTCGGCCTAACGGCTTCATGCAAACTGTTCGGTTCTCGGTTCCGACAAAACGCATGTTTTCTCGAACCCTGCCAATAAATGTATATTGTTATATACTTCTTTTAGAGAAATATTCAACATATATAACAAATTAATCAATGATCTATCATTTTCTCCACAACTTTTAGATGTCCTGTAACCATTTTAGAAACCTACAAATTCATTCAAAGATAAACACATTGAAAAGCGCACCCGCCATCAAATAGAAACATGATTTTAGAGGGTGTACGCATATTTATAGACATTGTCTGAAGTCACGGGATGTGCCCCTGGAATAGATCATATCATTAGGTAAGGGAATTCATTTAGAATATATGGGAAGGTAACTTGATTTTCAAAATATAGTCAAAAGAAAAAACCTCGAATTTCACCCAGCTGCTTCTTTCACATTAGTGGTCAATCAAACCCATGTATTTTTCGGGGCTGGGGCTGTTACGCCTCCTCCCCTCAATTTTCGGTTTTTGGTCATATGACCGACAATGCCAGCATAAATATTGACAATCTACATTGTAACCCAACAACTCGGATGACTAATAAAATCTTTTTGTTTTACAAATTTCTTATAGCTATTTTCATTCAGAATAAATATTCAAGTACTAAAAATGAACAATTCTATCTAAAATTCTTTTGGATCTGTATTTGTACCATCAAACGTATTTCATTGCAGAGGCTATTTTTACCTGTTTATAAAGGGGGGAAATGATAATCATCCTTGTATCTTTACTATTTTGTATATTACAATATATCATGTATAGATCTACACTGGCTGTTCAACTTTACCATTTGTTTCTATGGACTAAATAGTGTCATGCATGATAAGAATAGTGCGTTGAACTACTCGCAGGGTTACCTTCACTAAGTAAAGCATTATATATGAAAATTACCAGTACAGTACAAAAATAATTAGAAGTTCTCTCGGAATTCTCATTCTGTTCACAATAATAATGATTAGCATTTGTGCCACATAATACAAGTATTTGCACGCTTTTCTTCACGAAGAAATTCAAAAACGTGACGAGTATTACAATGTACTATTCAAACCATGGGTCTATTTAGTCCATACAATATCGTGGTGATATTGATGTATATCTGTTAAAGTTGAACATCATGCCAACTATAATTAACTGCTAAGCTAATAACAGATTTTTTTTCTCAGGCAAAAAATCCTTATTTGGCTAAATTACCTGAAATTCTCTTAAAGGAGGCAACAAATCTCACTTAGCCTCGATGTTTTTCAGACAATTTTTTTTTATTTAAAAAAATTATTGCCATGAAAAAGTTTGACTCGATTTTGTTGCCCCACCTTAATCCGAAAGAGGTCAAATGCTGGTTCGGGTCTCAAGGGGTGATATTTATGCCACTAGGTCTCACCACTTAAAACCTTGAGTTAATTCCCACCGTCTCTAAATAGGTTCTGCCAGCAAGTCACATGCCACACATCCTTGTGGTGACCCTGGAAATGCTTTAGTAGCTAAATGGCAGTGGCAAAAGGAGAGTGTCCGGTGCCTTGAAATAACTGGAACCCGTGGCTAAGGGAAGGATACCCTGACAGAAAACCACCGGCCCTCCGAGTCCAGGGGGTTGAGATTAGGGCCAACAACCCTACTCATAAAAAAAGTATTGTTACGGAAACAGTAACGAGGAATATCTCTATACCTTTGAACGAGAGCCTCTCTAGGACCTGCACTGGAACCAGTATGACTGTAGGTAGCTGAGCGGAAACTACCAACATGAATAGGGAGGCCCTCAACTCGGCCAAGACCAAGACCAAAATAGATTTTGGAATGTACGCACTATGTGTGCAACCGGTAAATTAGCACAAGTAACAGCCGAGATGAGAAGATACAACCTGCATGTGCTGGGAGTCAGTGAAAGCAGATGGACTGATTCAGGGAAAATACGTACAACAACAGGTGAAACACTACTGTATTCTGGTCGAGAAGATGGAAGAAAATAGGGCAATGGGACAACATAGTTGTGGAATCATGAATGAAAATGGAAAGAGGCTTGCAGAATTTTGTACCACCAACTATGTAATTGGAGGAACACTATGCCCCCAACAAAACATTCATAAGTTAACCTGGCACTCTCCAAACATGAGAGACAAAATTCAAATTGGCCACATCATGATAAATGGAAAATGGAGACGATCATTCATGGATGTGAGGATGATCGAGGAGAGGTGCCGATGTTGATAGCGATCACCACCTGGTAACAACTATCAAACTAAAACTGCGTAGCACAGAGAGCAAGAACATGACAAGAAAGAAATTTGATGTGGATAAACTTAAGACATCAAGATACGACATGAATTCAACATCATGCTCAGGAATAAGTTTGATATATTACAAAATTTGGAACCAGGGGACAACATACATGTAACATCAATCGACAAAAAGTGGGGAAAAATTAGCAACACCTACACTGAAACTAAAGAGAAATGTATTTGTTATAGGCAAAAACGACGGAATAAAGATTGGATATGTCTAGAACATGGATGTTGATTGGCTCAAGAAGAGATGCCAAAAAGAAAGTGAATGAGGCCAAATCTCTGAGACTTAAAGAGAGACATCAAAGGGAATACAGTGAAATAGAGAAGTGAAAAAGGCTCTACGCGCAGACAAGAGAGCACACATAGATGCCCTAGCAACAAAAGCAGAAGAGGCAGCCACTAGAGGAGAGCAGGGAAACCTTTACAAAATAACAAAGGCACTGAGTGGCAGGAATAGACCATCTCCAAATCTACCTGTCAAGGACAAAAGAGGAAAGTTGCTGTCATCAGAAAAAAAGATGGAGGAACGATGGACAGAGCATTTTAAGGAAATCTTAGACCACCCCCAACTCACGAACATGACATCAGTGATCCAGCAGCTGACCTAAACATAAGCATTGAACCACCACAAATTCCAGAGATTGTCTCTGCAATATTAACTCTTAAAAAATGCAAAAGCCCCTGGATACGACAACTTTAAAAGCATAATTGTTCAAAAAAGATCCATTTCTTACAGCCACAATTTTACATGCAGTTTTCCATGACATCGGAAAGAAACACCATGAATGGAACCATGGAGTCATCATTAAAATACCACAGAAAGGCAACCTGAATGACTGCAACAATTGGCGAAGAATAACACTTCTTTCCATCCCAAGTAAGATCGTGGCTAAAATCATCATCAGAAGGATGTCCATAGCTGTAGATGTCAAACTGCATAAAGAACAAGCAGGGTTTAGGCCATTGCGAGGATGTATTGTTCAAATATTTACACCAAGAAACATCATTAAACAGTGTACAGAATGGCAACAACAGTTATATATTAATTTTACTGATTTTGAAAAAGCCTTCGACAGCATTCATAGAGGCACTCTCCGGAAAACCGTGCAGTTAAATGGCATCCCACAACGTCTAAAAGATGTAATCAAGAGTTTTTATGTTAACTTCAGTTGCAGAGTTGGAAACACCAGCATCGAGTTTGACGTTACAACAGGAGTCCGTCAAGTTTGTGTGATGTCATCAACACTATTCATCATAGCCATTGACTGGGTCATGAAGAATACAACATCTGACATTTCGAGAGGCATCAGATGGGGTACATTTACAACACTAGAAGACCTGGACTTTGCTGCTAATATAGCCTTATTCTCCCACTCCCACCAGCACATTCAAGAAAAACCAGCAGGCTGCACAAATATGCAGGAAGCACTGGACTGAAAATAAGCATCAAAAAACAGAGGTCATGATCCTAAATGTAAACAACCCACAAGCGGTCAAAGTGGAAAATCACATCCTTCCATGCACCAACACCTTTACATACTTGGGTAGCAAAGTAACAACAGATGGTGGAGCAAAGACCGACATCAAAGAGAGACTATCCAAGGCAAGAGCAGCATTTATCAACCTGCAAATTGTTTGGAGATCAAGTCAGTATACAACAAGAACAAAGCTGTAACTATACAAAAGCTGCATTATACCTATCCTTTTGTATGGATCATATACCTATCCTTTTGTATGGATCAAAGTGTTGGAGAATGACAGAGAGCGACCTGAACAAGCTGTTGACATTCCATACAAAGTCCCTGAGAAGGATCCTAAGAATATTTTGGCCCAATACCATCTCAAATCAGGACCTTCTCAACAGGTGCCAGCAAGAGGATATGGCTACAATCATCATCAGAAGACGGTGGAACTGGTTTATCCATGTACTTAGAAGGGACTTGGACAGCATCATAAAGACAGCTCTCTTCTAAACGCCAGAGGGAAAACGGAAAAGAGGAAGACCCAAAGTCACTTAAAGGCGGACAGTGGAAGCTGAATTTAAAGAACAAAAAAGAAGCTGGGGCACACTCCAAAAGCTAGCCAGTGATAGACAAGGATGGAGAACCCTCGTTACTGCCCTATACGCCAAAGGCATCACGGGCAGTAAGTAAGTAACCCTAATCCCAAAGGGGTCATGTTTTAACCAAATTTCAATTCTGTTCCACACAACATTCGCATGCATCTATAAGAATATGAACCAATATGGTTTTAATTGCTGTTCTGGAAGTTTTGTTCCTGTTCATTATCCAGTTTGTAAAATTTATCCACCTTAACCAACAGATCCATAATCTTTTTTTTAAAAAAAAGAAGCAAATGGGCCACAATTCTCACCTGAGTAACTTTTCTTAAGATTTCAAAAAAGATTTTTATATTCCCATGAAAAATTGTAACCCCATATTAAAGACCCCACTCTAAGGGTCTCTAATCTACACAACACGGGGATGCTTCAATATCATTATGATTAACTTGGACTTGCAGTAATGGAGAAGATTTTTTTTCAAGTATACAAACATATATTATCTAAAATTTGATCCGTATTTCAGCAAACTCTAACCCACGATGCGTAATTTGAAAAAAAAATGAATCCACTCAACTTGGAAATAATTGCATATGAATGTTGTGATTGTGATTCTTGAGAAGATTCTCATAATTTATTTCCAATGAAGTCCAATGTAAAATTTTAATCCCCTATTGTGGCCCAACTATACCATCGGGTGGCCCATGATTTAAACAATTTAGAAACTACGACACCTCAGGAAGCTTTCATTGAAGTTTCTTTTCCTCTGGCCCAGTGGTTCTTGAGAAGATTTATAAAGATTCTTTCCTATATATTTTACTCTAATTTAAAACTTGGAACCCATATTGTGGTCCCACCATCCCCCCCCCCCCCCCCCCAGGGGGGGGGGGGGCATGATTTGAATAATTTAGAATCAACACTTTCTAGGGAATCTTTCACATGTTTCATCTCTTATAGTCCAGTGGTTCTTGAGAAGATTTTTAAAGCATTTTACTTATATATTTCAATGTTAACTTTGATCCCCTATTGGCGACCCATCCTTCCCAGGGAGGGGGGAGGGGGGCATGATTTGAACAATTTAAAATCTACACTACCTCAGGAAGCTTTCACTCAAGTTTCATCTCCTCTGTCCCAGTGGTTCTTGAGAAGATTTTTTTTGACCCCACCCTATCTTGCCTATTCTTGATTAATATTTCCTTTTGGAATAGGACTTGGCCCTTCATCTGAACAATTTAGAATCCCCTTCACCCAAAAATGCTTTTTTAATTTTGGTTGAAATTGGCCCATTGATTCTTGAGAAGTTGAAAATGTGAAAAGTTTACAGATGGAAGGACAGACAGAAGGATGGGCAGACAATGAGTGATCAGAAAAGCTCACTTCAGCTAAAAAAAAAAAGAGGCCCAAGGGCCTTAATGATCATCTGAGTATAATACAACAATGTAAAGGATCCATAGAAGTATAAAATAAATCAAAATAAACTGATAGATGAAGCTTTGTTGCCCAAAAGCAAGAGAAATAGGATGATCAGGATCAATGAAATAGTCTAGTACTCAGTAACAACTCATAAAGTAGTTCTACTTGCCCCCATTTATCACTATCGCCATGCAAACTAAACAAAACTATAGTATTTACTTCAGCATTTATCACTTCTCACAGTGGCCTCTCCTGATCTTTGAAGAAGAATTACCAGTATCAAATAAGTTACTTTTGTCTCATTTTTTATTTATCTATTATTAACAAATCTACTTAATCATTAAAACTGTGAAAGTATTTTTTGTATTATACAATATTCTATTAAACTTTCAATTACATTATTTACAGTGATTAATTATTCTAGGTGAATAGCAAAGGGGAATAACTTCTCTCAGTAGAATACAAATTAACAGAGCCCTGGCTAGCACCAGAACACTTCACCAAGTGGTCCAGAATTTCAAAAATCTGATATAAATACCCTTGCCTATTACAACTTTTACTCTGTTTGCCTCCTAGATGCCCAGAAACAAAGAAAAATTTCAAAGAAATAATGCACTTTCACTATGGATTCAACACAGCCCCACCCTAACACCAGAACCTATGACCCAGGGGCCATGATACTCATAATTTTGGAAGAAACACCCTTGCTCATCATAACTATACAATTATAGTTTCTTTATTATCAGGAGCAGAAAAGAATATTTTCAAAGAAATTATGCATTTTCACTATATAATCAATAGAGCCCGCCACCCCCTTCACCAGAAACCCTGCCTCTGTGCCATGAATGTCACATTTTTAGAAGAAGCATCCTTGCTTATTATAACCATGCACATTTTACGTTCTTCCTTGATGAAGTATGTTAGGTCAAATTGTGAGTGGTCACTAAGCTAAATTTGGATAGTGTGACTAGGGCTTTAAAGATTGCAAAAATTTTTATGGTTTTGGCCCCACCCCTCAAACCCCAAGGGGGCAAGGACCAGGAAATTCAGAATTTCTGTAACCCTTCATTTATATACGCAATATACCAAATATGGTTAAAATTGGTTCCCCAATTTCATCAGAAGTTGAAAATGTTCATATATATATATATATATATATATATGACTTGAACACAAACTGAAATCTGTACCCATAGATACCGGTAATTCAAATGTATTCCCATGTAAAACTATGACTCCCTATTGTGGCCCCACCCTACCCTGGGAGCCATGCCTTAAACAAACTTAAATTTACAGTATGTCAAGAAAATTTCAAAAAAGTTTCATGTTTTGGGGCCATGTGGTTCTTATGAATATTTATATATAACCCCCTTTTTTTTATTTTCTCCCCTTGGAAGAAGGTTTTTCATTTCAACAAATTTTAATCCCCTTCACTCAAGGATATTCAAATTTGGCTCAAACTGGCCCAGTGGTTCCAAAGACAAAGATGAAAATGTAAAAAGTTTATATGCTTAGGTAAACCAAAAAAAAAAAAAATCCTCCCATTGGAATATATATCTTTTATTAAATCAATAACTGTATTATAAATATTAAATCAGTCACTTTTTCAATGTGTGGTACATTGTAGATATTTGCTTATGGATATAGTCAGATATCTGCTATTTTTTTTTATTTGCAAGCATGTTGCTATGGGATATAAGGCTTACTGGTAAGTGAAAATCAATTTTTTATATCAACCATTTATGATATTCCATCACAATTTATTTCTAACACTCAAATTCTAATAATTTGGTAATAATTTAATGAATCACACATCTTAAAATGTCCCACATATTTCAACATCCTGAATTTTAGTTGTCCTTACAATCTCTCGTCTTGTCAATGGTGATGATTATGTTTTTCCATTCTCTGAAACAAAATAGTTTAATATGAAATCCATTGTACAATTTTATAAAATGCAAAACTGTCAAAAAATTAATCACTTCTAAGGTCTGAGCATAATCATTCATTGTTGAAAAATTGAACCCCCCCCCCCCCCCCAGCTTATGAATTGATACATGTATAATTTTAAGTTTTTTCTAAATGAATTTGGTATCTTTAAAGAAACTGGGGAACTGTTCCTTAATACATCCCAACTTCGATATACATTTATGCTAGAATTTTACTGTTTTAATAATTAACCAATCAATGTTTGTTCTTAAATAACTTGCATGTATCATGCACATAACATTACACATGAAAACATTATCTTACTCAGACAAAGATCTAGAAAAGGGGAATACAAGTCTTCTGAAATTCAGTAACAGACTAAATGTCTGGATCAATAACAAGAGGTTATTAACCTAAAAGTGAAAACAAAGTAAATATCTTATATATACATATATATATTTACATTTCTAATGTCTTTGTCCGAGATAAAATTACTGATTGTAAAAATACTTTATTTCTACATAAATCTACTGGTTCATCGGTAGGCGCGGTTAAAAAAAATCACATGCGGGGCGGGACAAATAGAGACAGAAGCGGGGCTATTAGCACGGGAATTTGCAGAATCAGGAGCATGTAAATATAAGGAATAACTGTCAGATTTTTTGGATTCATGACGATGATCAATCGATTGGCTTGCGTGATAATTTTATGCATAAACGCCTTCGGCGTTTATGCAAATTATCACGCAAGCCACTCGATTGATCACATCATGAATCCAAAAAATTAGACAGTTATTCCTTAAATATATATATATATATACAATATTTGTACTCAAAATAAAAAAGCACTGAATGTTCATTGTTCACATGTATGTATTTTAATTTCTTTATACAAGTATACATATGAACAAAGCAATTAAAATTCTGTACAATGTGTACATTTGTTTAACAAAAGTGTATGCACTACAAATGAATATTCTTTGTGAATATTTTTTTTTAATCTCCAAAAACTTTTCATCCCTTCATACTTTCATGATGAACTAGATATTATTTCATTTGTAGTTGGGCCTAAACTATCAAAAGTCATAAAATTCTATTTTCATGCAATCAAGAATTGATTACTTGGAGGAATAGGAGGACAGCAAACTAGTAAACATCTCACATGCCTAGCAAGCAAAAACACCAGCTAAGAAAATTGGATGTCTTTCTTAACTAAGATAAATGCTTTATCAATCATATAATAACCACAGATAACAATATAAAGAGCACCAGCAGATAATCTCATTATACATGCTCTGTATAAAAAAATTTGCTGAAAAATGTTACATTTACATTATGAAAAATATATAATTATGTTACATGTTCAAATAAAAAGCTAACTGCTAATTTCATTAAATGAAATTCAATGAAGAAGCAGTATATAGAACATATTTTATGATTAAGTGATTACCTTAAGATTTCCTGAGGCTATTCCTGACTCTATTTTAATTGACCAGTATAACTCAATTTTGGTATGAACTTTCATTAAGAAATCAATCTCAGCATACTTAAATGCCTTTTTGCTAGAACAGCAGACATTATATCTGATTTCAAGGATTAATGGAGATCAATGATAGGAAAATGACCTGACAGAGTGTTTTAAAAGCTACCATAATACTGAAAGCATCTCCTCAGAATTTACTTATGTTGTATAATTGTACAGGTGAATACTTTTCAGACATTAAAAATCAAAATTGCTGATGTAGGAAGATAGACTTAAGGACAGTTGTTCTCCTTTCACAAATTAATTTTGTTTCATAACCCAGTCAAATTACCCACAAAGGAAACTCATTAATTTTAAATGTACATCTGCGATTTTACTAGGCAAAGGAAGCAAGCCATTATAAAGGAAGGTGCAGAATGGTTTACCTTGCCCAAAGCATTCAAATCAGGAAAGGTATTTATCACCAAAATGAGTCCTACCTGTTAATGCTGTCTATATCTCATTTTCTCCATTGACTAGGTTAATAAACAAATAAGATGAGAAATTCTCATAATTCATTAAGTACTGCATTAGAACAGGTATCTACCAGGTATATTTTCAAAGAACTTACATGTAAATCTATGACAAGATGTTTAAGCTAAAAGTACAATGTCATGCACTTGTAAGTCATGATTTTTTAAGCATTACCGTCATGCATGAAATCAACAATCTAAAGTGCCTGTAATTGGCAATAGTTAAACAAAATTGTACGGTTTTTCAAAAATCTTGTATATCCTACATTTTATCATAATAAAAATACAAGAGGTTATCTAACATGAGAAAATAGCAGAATCTTCAAAAATGACACATTTTTAAGCATAAACTGAACATGAGGCAAATGGGTTATAATGCTCTCCTGAACTACTTTAAATTCAGCCAAGAGATATCATTTGAAAAACTGAATCTTTTACTTCCCAGGGATGCTTTATAATAACATTTCATCATATGGTTTTATTTTAAAGAAAGATCTTTGAAAAATTTGGTAAATTCAATCCCATCATTAGCCTATTTTTGCAAAAAGTGCAACATGCATTTAAAACTAATTTATGACTTGAATAACATGAGAATGTCAAAGCTACTAATACCCATATAATGATTTTCGATATATAACATGACCATATGCTGTAGTTTGAGTTTGAACAAGTTTGAATATACACTGATAACAAAGGGTTTTAAAGTCCCAAAAGCTAAGAGTTCTTTTTTGCTCAGTTTCAATTGGTCTACTTCTTAAGATGTCAGAACAGATGATGGACAAACTTCAATCAGAGATACTCTGTTGAGACTCTGCTTAGGTGAGCTAATAAATGTTGGTGTACTTAGAAGAAAATGACTATGCAAATGTATTTATTTCAAAATAACAATACAGTAAAACTTGTTTAGTAAGAACATAGATAAAGCGAATTTACAGGTATAGCCAAGGTTTCTGCAATCCCAGGCCAAATTTTTAACAATTCCTTGTAAAATTTTATGGATATAAAGAACTCAGATATAGAGAATTTACTGAATTTTTGTCCCCTAGAAGATAATAATAGTGTAATTTATATCTTCAATAGCAAATTTTCAAAATATTGAAATGACATTGATTTTGTACGTATTTATATTCGAAACTCAATTCATCCGAAAACTTTTTCACTCCAAGGCAAATTTTGAATTTTATACTTCCCTAAATACATTTTGTAGTCACACTTAATTGAAAAAAAAAAATCTATATTGCAAATTCGCTATGTATACTTCAAGGAATTCGATCTAGGGATACAACAAATAACGGATATAGTGAAGTAAATTCAAAGGTGCCCTGAACTTCTCTATATACAAGTTTTACTGTATGTGTTTGCTCTTTTCTATGCATTCCCTTTTCTGCCAAACATTTGGGTAAGAAAAAAATTTTAAATTGTAATTCATTGATTTAGAAATCACATATTGATGATATACTTGATAAACAATTTATAGATGAAGATGATATACTTTACAACTTTTCATGATTTATTCATGAGTCATGTCAAGCATGAGAGGTTGACTCTTTGAATGGAAGCATTAATATGACAAAGGAAAAGCAACAGTTTACAAAACATCTATACCTTCTTTCGGATAGAGTGTCTAGCAGAAAAAGAATTCATATTTGACACAACATCACAAAATGCTTTGAGGTTATTTTTTTTTTTTTAAAAATCACACTTCAACTCACTTTTGTACAGTAACCAAGAGACTATTAGTAAGACATAATTAGTAATTTTAAGAGTTCTAGTAAAGGGGAGCAACTCAACACCATACCTCTAACATTTCTTTTCCTATTTCAGCTGGGGATAATGTGACTGTGACACCTGCTGCTTTTAATGTCTCTATTTTTTCATCTGCTCCTCCTTTCCCCCCAGCAATGATGGCTCCTGCATGGCCCATTCTCCTGCCTGGAGGTGCAGTCAAGCCAGCAATAAAAGAAACTACTGGCTTGGCATTTGGACCCTACAAAATTTGATTGAATGTGCTTAGTTATCAATTAACAGAATTGATGCCTTTTTATGCCTTAACAAATGGTTATGTCCTCATTTGCCATTTATCATTTTTACCAATGGGTTTGGAATTTTTTGTGAAATAAGAAATCAATCATTTTCATTCATTTTTTTTCTCTGAATTAAGTTTAAAAATGAACTGCCTTTTTCTGGACTGGTAGATGCTCTTGATATCACCAAAGACAAATTAAAGCTAGCTACACTGAATTTTAGCTTAATACTTCTCCAAATTATTAAACATAAATAAATTACAGTACTGTATACAGGGTTATTTTTGCTCCAAGCTATTTTCGCCTTTCACACTTGCAAACAATTTTGCACATTTAAAATTTGCCCAGTCGCGGTTCTGTTTAACAAATTATACTGTGTTCTTTGAATTCGCCCCGTTTATAATTCACAAAACTGTGAGTAGGGCGAAAGGGGTGAACATAAAATGGGGGCGAAAATTTCCCTATATACAGTAATGGTACATAAAGTCTGGTAAGAGAATACATAATTCCTTGAGCCAGATTTATTTTCCCTAAACATATGTTTAAAGAATTTTTGAAGTCCACATATGTATTTGGATTCAATCTGTGGAAATGTTTGAGTTACATGGTTGTTATTTCTTTAATAGATACTCTGCTTTTTAATGTCTGACTTACGTGGTTGTTATTTCTGAGGTATTCTGCTGCTTTTTCCTCAGCTCCACCTCCAATCTCACCAATCAGAATTATTCCTAGGTTAAAGAACATTAAAGCTAGCATTTAAATATATCTTAAATGAAAAAAAAAAATCCTGCTTATGGTTTGTGATTGATAACTTCATTTCCAAGTATAAAACACAATCTCTCACTACTTCCATTCAGACATTCATGTATCTATAGAATTAACAAACAAGAGGCCCAAGGGCCTTAACGGTCACCTGAGTATAATACAACAATTTAGAGGATCCATAGAGTATAAAATGAACTGAAAGGTGAAGCTTTGTTGCCCAAAAGCAAGAAAAATAGGGTGATCAGGATCAACAAAATAATTAGTCTAGTATTCATTAACAGTTCATACATTAGGTTCTAATCTGTTCCCCATTTATCACTCTCACCAGACAGTATATTAAGAAACTATCAGTGCTTCTGTACTCTTTTAATTCCTTGTGGAAATCTCTTACATTGGCCTGAGTAAGACTCTCGGTCTTTGATGAACATTTAAGGTACTGTTATTCCATCCCTAATAGCCTCAGATTCAATGAATTTGAATACATAACAGATGTGTACGGGTGGAATACTCAGTATATTTAGACATAATCTACATTTATTACTATTAGCATGTAAGAATGGAAGTGTCCTAATTTATGACTTGACCTTTGTTGAAGAGTTATCTCCCTCTTTTTTTAAGTAATAAAAATCAATTTTAAAAAAATATACGGTAAAATAATTGTTTTCAATTGTCATTCTATTTTTAATGATTTAATGGATCTTTCCACCACAGTAGTTATTAGTCCCCTACCGGTGAAACCGGAGGGGACTATAGGTTTCCTCTGAGTCTGTCCGTCCGTCTGTCCGTCCGTCTGTCTGTCCGTCTGTCTGTCTGTCTGTCCCTCTGTCTGTCTGTCAGTCTGTCCCACTTGGTTTTCCGCACTTTTTTCCTAAACGCTTGCAGATATTGAGCTGATTTTTGGTATGTGAGTGTATCTTGATGAGTTACAGATCAAGTTTGCATTTCGTTCCGCTTCATTGATTTTTGACGGAATTACGGCCTTTTCAATTTTAACGGGTTTTCCGCAATTTTCTTCTAAACGCTTGTAGATATTGAGCTGATTTTTGGTATGTGGCTTTACCTTGATTAGTTACAGATCAAGTTTGCACTTCGTCCCGCTTCATTAATTTTTGACGGAATTATGGCATTTTCAATTCTTAACGGGAACGGAACCAGATTACACTTGCCGGTAGGGGACTAGTATTGCTAATGCAATACTCTCAGAATGCTTGTTGATATTCTTATTATCTGAATTTTTATTTTTAAAAAATCGCTTGTCTCCATAGACTTCAATGCAATTTCTATTAATTAAATACTGCTTAGTTAATTACGTTTCTGAAACTTTCACTTGGTAAATCCTTTTCTACTGTAAAGTTCTTAATTAATATCAGAGTATTATATACGTGATTGATATTTAAGGATAGAGAATTAGTTCCTATTAGGGATGGAAAACCTTAATAAGACAAGTCTACCTGATCATTAAAACTATGAAAGTACTTTTTGTATTATACAATAAAAATTCTTGCATAATTCTCTTATTCTATTAACCTTTCAAGTACATTATTTACAGTGATTAATTATCACAAGTAAATGGCAAAGGGGAATAACTCCTCTCAGTAGAATACAAATTAATAGAGCCCTGGCCTGGACTAGAACACTTGACCAAATGGTCTTGATGTTCAAAAATCTGGTAAAAATACCCTTCCTTATTAAAACTTTTACCCTTTTTGCCTCTGATATGCCCAGGTGCAGAGAAGATTTTTAAAGCATTAATGCATTTTCACTATATAATAAATAGAGTCCCGCCCTAACATCAGAACCTCTGATCCAGGGGTCATGAAATTCACAAATTTGGAAAAGGCATCCTTGCTTATCATAACCATGTATTTGTTTAAATAATACCAAGGAGAAGAGAAGAAGCTTTTCAAAGAAATAATGCACTTTCACTATATGATCTATATAGCCCCACCCTAGCACCAGAACCCCTGACCCAGGGGCCATGAATTTCACAATTTTGGTAGAGTCACTCTTGCTCATCATAACTATGTATTCGATTTGTTTCAATAATACCAAGGAGTAGATAAGAAGATTTTCAAAGAAATAATGCACTTTCACGATATGATCTATATAGCCCCGCCCTAGCACCAAAACCCCTGACCCTGGGGCCATGAATTTCACAATTTTGGTAGAGTTACTCTTGCTTATCATAACTATGTATTCAATTTGTTTCAATAATACCCAGGAGTAGAGAAGAAGATTTTCAAAGAATTAATGCATTTTCATTATATAATCAAAAGAGCCCTGCCCTAGCACCAGAACCCCTGACCCAGGGGTCATGAATTTCACAATTTTGGTAGAGTTACTCTTGCTTATCATAACTATGTATTCAATTTGTTTCAATAATATCCAGGAGTAGAGAAGAAGATTTTCAAAGAAATAATGCACTTTCACGATATGTTCTATATAGCCCCGCCCTAACACCAGAACCCCTGACGCTGGGGCCATGAATTTCACAATTTTGGTAGAGTCACCCTTGCTCATCATAACTATGTATTCAATTTGTTTCAATAATACCCAGGAGTAGAGAAGAAGATTTTCAAAGAAATAATGCACTTTCACTATATGATCTATATAGCCCCGCCCTAGCACCAGAACCCCTGACCCTGGGGCCATGAATTTCATAATTTTGGTAGAGGGCTAAATGCTTATTACAATCATGCCAACAGTTTGACTGCTTGATGTCCAGGAGTAAAGAAGAAGATTTTTAAAGATTGCATTAATTTTGATGGTTTTGGCCCCACCCCTCAGGCCCCAGGGGGGCAGGGGCCACAAATTTCACAATTTTTGTTCCCCTTCACCCATAGATGCTATATGCCAAAATTGGTTGAAATTGGTTCACTGGTTCCAGAGAAGAAGCTGAAAATGTTCAAAAGTTTACGACCAACGAACGACGGACGATGACGGACGAAAAGAGATAGCAATAGGTCACCTGAGTGACTCAGGTGACCTAAAAATATACTTTAAAAAAAAAATGAATTTTCTGAAATTCTATAACCACGAATATGATCAGTTTAACATTCATACCTTCTGTTTTAGGATCAGCTAAAAACACCTCCAAACAATCGATAAAATTGGTTCCATTAAATGGATCTCCCCCAATACCAACACAAAGGGTCTGACCGAGTCCCGTCTGTGTGGTCTGATGGACAGCTTCGTAGGTCAGGGTTCCGGAGCGAGAAACAATTCCTATACATCCTCTCTGATGAATGTGGCCTGGCATTATGCCAATTTTACACTCTCCTGGCTGTAAGTTAAAAAGATTTATAAGGCCAACAATAAAAAATGATTTGTTTGATGTACTCTGACTGACCTGTCAAAATTGCCCCTGCCCAGTCATTTTCTTACAGTACTTTAAATTAAAAAAAAAAAAATATTATTATTTTTTGCAGAAGATAAAATAAGATTGTCCGTATCATTTTCAAAGTCAGTGTTTATCATTTTTCTACGATGTTTTAGACTGCATGTTTTTATAGCCATAAATATTTAATCTGTTTAGTTGTCCTGTGTATACATTGTGTACTGCAACCATCAATAAATTTTTAAGTCTGTGACTTTTATGATGGTTATAAATGTGTGAAAAAATTTAAAATTGCCTACCTACTTACCCACATTGAAAAAAAAAGTGGATCAGAGTGCATCAAACAAAACCTTTTTAAATGGTGGCCTAATATATATATATATATATATATATATATATATATATATATATATATATTATTTCAAATTATTCAACAAGTTAAATGATCATTCAGGTGTAACATGCTACCCTGACTAACCCTGTAATTTGCCTTATGTCTTATAAGTTCTTTGTTTCCATTGGTATGAGTTTTGTTTTCTTGTGTTAATTGGTTTGTAAATATTCTGTTCTTTGTCCAGAACTTTTGCAGAGAGGTTGACTTGTGTATTTGAAAAATTACACCAACTGAATTTGTGACAATTTCTTCATCACCTGGTAAGCCAATATTTATTTACTTACTTTAAATATCTATAATATATTTCGATTAATTGTGAAACCTATAATTTTGGCAATATCAATTTGCACAGTAGGAAAGATATTTTGAAAGTTAGATTTTTAATAAGTTATTAGCACTAAAGCTAGTGTATTTTATAGTCCAGAAAATATGTACATATATATTTTGTGATAAATGAATTATGTGTACGGTAGTCAATGATAATTTATAGTTATCATCTGGACTCCGAGCCATTTACGAAGTAAATTGCCTATTCCTTCAGAATAAAATTTTATTGTTTTTATGACCTATTGTTTATTTACAAAAAGTATATAATGTCTAATATGCATATATGATAAGCTTAAAAGTAATGTTATATACTGTGTTGTGAAAGTATTTTTAATTGTATGTTCAAAGTATATTTCAAAGAGAGTATTGGATTTATGTTAAATGAATGTAAGAGTTATCTCCCTTTATGCAATATTGCGTATGTTTTGGATTGTGCATTAATTATCATGATTATTTAATGATATATTCTCAATATTGTTACGGTAGGGTCAGGGCAATCAAATTTGGTAAATAATAAATTATGAACCCTTAAAGGAGTTTTGTTATTCCATTAAAAGCAGAAACTACCCTGTTACAATTCAATATACTGTAAAATCACATATTTTTGTGGGGTCAAATTTTCATGGTTTTAGAAAAAAAAATTTGGGTTCATGGGGATTTGATTTAGTGGATGAAGAGTTGTTGAGTAGTAATATATGTGAAAATGACATTTTGTGGTGGACAAATTCATGGGTCTCTATGTACCTCTAACGAAAATTGAACACAAAATTTACTGATTTCAGTACTACATGTACCTTTACCAGTACAATCTCTTGATGCAGTTGCTTGTCCCCATTAGAACAGATAACTCTACCAAATGATTCACAAGTATATATGGAGACAAATCTTATTCAAACTTAAATAACTTTTTTGGGATCTATATTTTTCTCAGGAAGAAAGTAATGACTTTTCCTTTCAACTCTTATACCAAAAATATCTTCTAATCTGTAACTGAATCAGTCTCCCTGACTTACTTTAATAATGCCTGGACAGTTTGGTCCAATAAGTCTAGTCTTATCCTGGCGTACTAATTTATGTTTGACCTTGACCATATCCTGCTGGGGAATTCCCTCTGTAATGCAAACAACTAGGGGGATTTCTGCATCAATTGCTTCATTAATGGCAGCTGCTGCAAATGGTGGTGGAACATAAATAACTGAAGCATCACAGTCTGTCTTGTCCTTTGCCTGTAACAGGATACAGTGGATTTATTCTAATAGTCAGACTGTCATGTATGACTCTAATACATTGAAATTTGTATTAGATTTGAACCTTATGTTATATGTAAATAACTTACATACATTTTAGTAATTTGATGTTACAAGCAGTGATTAGAAATTGCATTTACCTCCTGAACTGAATTAAAGACAGGAAGACCTAAGTGGATTTGACCCCCTTTTCCAGGGGAGACACCTCCAACCATCTTTGTCCCATACTCAATGGCTTGCTGGCTGTGTATGGTCCCCTAAAAAGAAAACCATGAGTTTTATACAAACAAAAACTTAAGAGTAGCTGTAATTTGGTTGAAATTGCTGTTTGAACATGTTAGGGTCTCTATGAATATGTCTAGAATTTGAGAATGAAAGGTAGTTGATTGTCCAATGCTGAAAAATGGAGAAATACATCCCCAAGTGCACAGAAAAACTTGTGCTGTAAATTGCACCATATTTGCATTATGGGATCTGTACCATTATATATGGTCAAAGACTAAAATATAAAACCATAATGCTACAGTCCTGCAGCTTGAACCGTGACAGCCCTAGAACACTGAAGTCACTTTAACCATTTTTGTTTCAGATTTGCTGCATAAAATACTTTACTGCTTCATAATTAATATATGGTTACTTTTATCAGCAATATTCTGGTTATCCTTCTTATATACAAATATGTATACAATGATACCTGTTTTCCTGTGAATCCCTGGCAGATAACTTTAGTATTTCTGTCTATCATCAGATTTTTTCGTGTATTGGTGTAACATGATCTGACTCCAGATTTTGTGATGCCTGCAAACAGTTTATTCATATAATTATTAGGCCCCCCTATATGTTTAAATAGATAATTTTTAATCCTTTTAATATGCAATCACAGTATGGAAAATATGTTCATCTCATATATTCAACTATAAATGAGGACCAAAATTTGTATCATAATACCAGTCACCCTCAAAGTTTTCACAATAACTCATTTTCATACAAAAACTGAAATTTACGCTCCTGGGATTTCAATGAGCGATAAAACTCTGAAAGCCAAATGTGACACACATAATGCCAATCCTGTGAACATTAACTGATAAAGATGGGTTAAAGAATAAATGATGTGTGAAAAAAATCTTTTAAGCCCACACACCTTATAAAAAAATGAAATGTACACCGTAAACCAAACGAATTATTCAAAACATAGGTCTACATCAATTTAATCACCATATCATACGTTGATTATAGAGGAAATTCGAAATGCCAGTGTCACCTTGGTAAATAGGTGATCGAAGCAAATTCTAAATTTGCATAAATCTACATTTGAGTAAAATGAAACGGGTTTTCATTTAAAGACACATAAATATAAAAAATTAATTGAAAAATCTTACTCGAAATTCTACAAATAAGTTTTCCAGCCGCAGCCATCGTGGGAAACACTAAGTGTAGAACTTTGCATGCATAGAATGAAGATTTCCGGAAAGTAAAATCGTTGGCACAATAGAAATTCGCTGTAACAAATCATAAAAAAATCTTTTATACAATCTTAACTGCCATATCGTATAAACATTGATGTTCCTAACAATTATCTGGGGGCATACTTTGTAGGTGTCGATAATTATGTACTTTTACTTCATGGTTCTTAGTCGTCGTAAAACAGTGAATGCCCTAGCTCATACTCTTTACTTCTCATCACTCTTGCATTCGCAACCAAGTCAACCAAGGCTCGGGGATAAAATAACCCCAGACAACTCGTTGGATAAGAATCATATCCAACCACAAATCAAGAGAGATCCTATATTTATTTATTGAATAAAGTGTGAACCTACATCATGTTTCAAGTTTATCTTTGATAAACATTTAAATATCGAGCATTTCTGTGAAGGTTATAGGCCGAAAACTGTCCATTCTGTGAGAAGAGAAAGCTGTTGGAGGAACGTTAGGCCCGACAATAGTTCTTTCTTGTCACAGAATGGACAGTATGAAGCCTATAACCTACTCAAAACATTTATAATGTACTGTCTTAGAACTGTTTCATATATAATCATTGTATTATATAAGTAAACTTTGTCTACTTATTGGACTGTCTCGGGTAAATGTTGATGACAATCAAAAGAAACTTGCATATATTCATTGTAATCGTTAACTTATTGAACAGTTACAGATAAGTGCTATATTTAAATAACTGATTAAAGAATGTGATTGACCACAAAGCATGAGATACGAACACCATTTTCTTGTGATTGTAAATGTTGAAAGCATATTTCTGATGCGAAACGAATTGAGATATGATGACCAATCTAGTAATAATAAAGAAATAAAGATATCAATTCATTATCAAGTTACATTTTGGATTTTGAGCTTAGCTAGGATTGTCAAGATAATGTGCTTTGAACTCAAAGTGGGGGTTTTCTCAAATATTTCTCAATGACTTTAAAGGGAACGTAGAGATTTCCCTAATTACATCAACAATATTTAGATGATTTAGAACAGTCTTATCACAGAAAATGGAGCAGAAATGTAAATGGGCAGTGACTTTTGTTCTTTAATTGACAGAGAGAATGTTACACAGTACCCAATGTTGATGTTTTCATGCTTAAGGACATCGCCATGTTAGGTGAAAAAGAAATAAAAAGAAGCTTTTTTTAACGCTGAAGTCAGAAACAAGTCGGGCGAAAACTTTTGACCAAATACCCTTGCATTCCTATAACAGAAGAGACGATGTGCTCCTGCAGAAATAAGAAAAATAAATCTGAGTACTAGTGAGAAAGAAGAAGGACCGATTGATTCTTTCCAGGAAGGCATTAAAAAGAAGTGATATTCCCGGGCGTGTTGTTGGTGCAAGTTACATTCAGACCCGTAGGAAGCAATTTCAGTTGGGGGGGGGGGGGGGGAGGGGGCACAGCCATACATTTTCAGTTGTGGGGGCACTGTCAACTACCAACTATCCTTGAAAAGCAAAAAAAAAAAGGGGGCATCAGGACGTTTTTATTGAGGGGGCACAAGCATATAGTAGCTATGTTTTCTATAGTAATCTATATATCGGCAAAATTATTAGAGGGGGGGGGGGCACCCCCCCCCCCATCCGTTTCCTACTGCCATGAAATTCCAAAGAATTGGGTGATATTTCCTTCAAATTCAAGTTTTGACATTCGTTATGAGTTGGAATACACATTTCATTATTTATTGAAACAATTACAAAGTTTCAGTTTTTGTTTCTGTGTCTTGGAATATATATATATTTCATATTGATAACTTTGTGATACATGCATGCATGTTGGATTCATTGCTTAAACAAATATTTGTGTCTTTGTTGTGTTTTCCTATTCCAACAACTTACCTGTAGCCGTCCAATAAGTTACAAAATAACATTCCTTATATTTTTAATAATGGACAGATTTTTAAACTTATTGGACAGTTACAGGTAACTTATTGGACTGTCTTGGTTCTTTCAAGAAATAGAAAGTATTAAAAGAACAAAAGATGATGTCATACTAATGTTTGAACTAATACACAAACTCGAATTCCCTTTATTTCTAGATAATTTAAGAAGGCGAGGGACCAATCTCGCACACACAATTCTTAGATTTGTATTACATGTAGTAATTCATGGGCAGAACAATAAGGCAATATTTTTTTCGACGGTATGCAGTGGTACCTAGTGTCTTTTGCTATTGTCAGTAGCTATTCGTCCTCATGTTTAGTTCTATCCGGGGACTCGATGAGAAAGCTCCCACTTACATTAAAAAAAATCCATTCGTATTTTTAAAAGCTTTTGTCCAGGAACTTTCACAAATTGGCAACGTTTGTATGTTTCCTTAATTTTCATGCATTTTAACAAAGGGATAAAATTCATTTTAGTAGATCTACCTTAAGGGCGCTCGCTGTAGTAGATCAATAATCTCCATCCTCATAAACCATCAGTGCATCTGTCTCCATGTTTGCAGTCTTTTGATAACAAAAGTCTCTCTCGACCTTCCTGTCTAGACTACTTCCAGCCCACTCCCCCGCTTACAGACGATTGGGGACGGAAGCAGACTTCTCTCTCCCTTCTCCGTCTTACTGCTTTCTCTAGTGGTTACACTGATGTGGTTTGCAAACCTCTAAACTCATTTTCTCTTCAGCCTCCTTGACGATATTGATGGATTGTTATCTCCGCCCTTCTTTCTTCCATTTTGATCTTCGGAACACATACCCCCCCCCCCTCTCTCAAAGAAACCCATCGATGGTCGTCTCGCTTCTAGAGAGGCGAGGCCGATCGCGGTTTTCTGATAAGTTACTTTCTAATCATGAAATAAAACTTTTTAAAACACACCCCAGTGGCCAAAGGACTTTAAAAAATCGCCATCCCTCATTTTTAAATTTTTTTTTCATTAAGTGACAAAGTTTGAAGCCAGGATCCAAAGCAAAGATTTTTTTCTATTTTTTCAGACAGTTTTAAGTTTTTTTGTTTGTTGTTGTTGTTTTTTTAATATTCAACAAAATAAAGAAAGAAAGAAGAAGCAAAAAACATTGCTGTTAAATTAATATTCACACTGTCACTGCCAAACATTCATGAAACTAAATAAATACCATTAATGCTTTATCATAAACATGACCTTTCCATTCTCCTTTGATTTATTGAACACTTCATTCTGAGTTTCTATTTTAAACTCTTCTGGTAGCGGCTTATCTCGAGAAGCTTGCAGGATGTTAAAAGATATGCTTGCACTTTACGCCGACTGATACAGTATGACGAAAAATTATCAAATTGTTGTTTTAATTGTTCCATAATGGAACGGAAAACATTGACATTAATGGTCTTAATTAACTTCAAAGTAGCATTACCGTACACGCAAAATTAATGTAACACAGAAAATGATCGATATCGATAAAATTTTTTCCCAGAGATTGAAAGTCCATTGATCTTCTATATTGAGGTCCAACAAGATGGCTTTTCGGGTTTTCTCCATATCATTTTATGTGACTTCAACTCTGATTATTTTCTTACTGAACTTTCCTGTCATTATCATTTTAATCAGTGGACGTTGCATGGGGCGAAAAATCCGGAACGTCCACATCTTGAGCCTCAGTATCACCGATTGTTTGGTGAGCATTAGTAGCGTGTTTCTGTTCAACGCGCTTCGCATTACGGATGGAATTAAGGATCCTAGGCCTCCTCTGGTGTACGCTCGTTGCTGGTTTGCCCTAAGTATATACCTATGTTGCATTGTAGCTTCTTTGCTACATTTGTGTTTTATATGTGCAGACCGTTGGTGGATATTAACTAAAAATTACTCTTCAGAGCGGACCAAAAGGGTGTGTCGATTCTGGATAATTGTTATTGCAACATGGGTTTGTTCATTTATGATTGTATTCATACCATTCACAGCTTTGCGACAGGACCATAACATTACTGTGTGCACCATTCCACAACTCTTTTCAGATCATGACGCTCACGCTATTTTCCGCTCCTGGGCCATCCTTCTCTTCCTCGGCCTCTTTTTCATTATCACTTCCTGTGGATGGATGTTACATCGAGTTCTAAATCTTCAGAGAACTCTGGTATCCCCTACATCAAGCAAACGTAACCCTGTTTTTACCATCAGTAAACCGCGAGTTATCAACGTTCAACCCCAGTCTGGTCAGCGAAAAGAGATAAAGGAAGAACTGTCTTTTACATCACGCAAACCATGTGACATCAACATAAAACGGTTGTCTTTGAGAACTTTAAAACTTGTTTCTCATAGAAAGGCAGTTGTCACGTTGCTGATTCTAGCAGGTTGTCTTCTGTTCTGTTTATCGCCTTTGTGTGCTTTGTCTTTTCTAATGGGTTGGAGACATGCATTTCCATCAGAGGAAGGAGTGAGCCAGGATGCAATATATTTCGTGTGTGTCATTGCGAATCTCAATTCCGCCTTTAACCCTCTAGTATATGCATTTCGAGTGAATGAAGTAAGACACAACCTCAGGGCGTTGAAGAAGAAAATGACTTGTTGTATTTGTTCACTTTTTTGGAATAATGAGTCGTGATATAAGAAAACACCACAACACATAAAACTTTTACATTACCTTGTGTCCCTTAAACCAATTAATAAAGGTAACACTAAAAACTAACTTAGAATAGACAAAACTTTAACCTCATACAATTCCATTCTAGATTCTTTGCGATTACCATGTTTTTTTCTTTTTCTTTTATCATAATTTAAAACTTGCCTTATAAAAGTTTTTGCTTATATGAAACATTTCAGCTGCTTATAAGCCTTATATGTGGATAATATTTAAGTTGCGATAGTACTTCTTCGTTAGATGCTAGTGTTTTGTCTTTATATGCCGACACTTCATTATTTGTTAAAACGTTGGCATTCCGTGCTGATACATGATTCTTTATCATAAACTCATAGTGATACTTTGACCTTTTATGCTGATACGTCATTATATGCTGATATGTGTATTTCCTCATTATAATCTTATAGGTGTCTTTAAATGCTGCAACTTTTTCATTATATGATGTTACTTTGACATTATTATTTAAGGATATCCGCTCCTCAGCTAGGAACAATAACTCTTAAAATTATTAATTAAATATCTCAAAATGAAACCTAAAATTGAAATGTTTTCGTGCAACAATTTTTATTTCAGGCAATGTAATATATGTTCAAGGTTCTATGATTTTGTAGAAATGGACTTATAAAAAGTAAATATTTCCAACCCCCCTAAAAGTGGGGAAAACTGACATTTGTATAGAAATCGAATTTCCGTTAATCTTGCCTTCAACAGCAATGTTTATTAGCATGAAATGATACTTGGAAGTGATCTGTGGTAGCTTGCAATGATGTTGCATGCTTTTTAAAGTTACATGTATGTATTATGTAACAATTGAAGTTGATAGAAGAAATGAAATATCATATAAGTATTCATATAAATTATATTAAAAAACGTGTATTTTTCCAAATGCCTGGATACCTATAAATTTTTTATCCTAATATATACTTCATGATAAATTTTCAATTAGAAAACGTTTAATTGATGCTTTTATTTACGTTTTCTGAAAATATATTTGAGTAAAATAAATTAATTTTCCCTATATAATTACATGTATAACCCCCCCCCCCCCAATACGGACCTGTCATTGCAGAAAAAACATGGGTATATTCACATTACTTTTTGAGTTCTTAACTAGTCTACTGATGTTCATAACCTGAGGATCGGACAACTTGATCATATGCTGATTCTTATTCATCACATTTGTATATATAAAGATAAATTGTCTTTATATGCTGATACCTTGAAATTAATACTTATAATTTGACATGCTGATACTTTGATATTATAATATGATGACAGTTTGACATTTTAAGACAATTTTTTATATCCTACATGTAACATGTATCGGAGAAACTGCAGGTGCAACAATCATGTGGATATTTTTGGCTAGCTAACAGTAGATTTGGGCGAAATTTAAATGTTCTGAGAGAATTGGAAATATTGTATAATAGATAAAATGATATAAAACTGTGTTGATAATATGGGGTTGCATTAATTGTCAGTTGGAAAAAAGATCAATACTTCAATTTTCTAAATACGAACTGGTCATTGATGAAAAAAGTGGTCCCAGGACGGAACCTTGTGGCACTCCTGCTTTGACCGTAAATACTGTTGCATGTAGTGTGTGTAACCGCTCTAGCGTGTGTTGAATAGAAAAAAAAAGTGACACAAAAGCAAAAATGAATAACCTTTTTATTTTAATGGTATCAAAATATGCAATTAGATATAAGAATTTCATGACAATCTAAGTAAAACAGTAGCTTTAATTACTGATTCTCATATAAATGAGTATAAAATAAGTGTTATTAAAGATCATGAAAAAAGACTGTAGAAGAAACTTTAAGGTCATCACTCTTGTACTTGTGATTTGATTACTATGTCATTAAAAATATGAAAAAGGTCAATTTTTCAGAACTAAAGAGTCTCAAATGGAAGATACTGTTAATGCTAAATGGTGTTAATTTTATTTAGTATAAATAAAATGAGGAACAACATTATTTGACTCACCTTTTTCATTATACTATAAAGACAAAGCTACCAATTATTAAATAAGCAATTCTTCAAGGTTCTAAAAATACATTGAACATACTGGTTGCTTGATTTACAGGAATATCAATTTTGTTCCGGATTACTTATATTTGTCATATATTGTTCATAGATTAATGTTTGATTTCTCATGGACTATTTCCAGATATCCTTCAACCCTTGATTTTCCAATGTCTGGAAACATGAAACATATAGAGGCCCATTTCCGACAATTTTTTCTTTTTCGCCTTTTTAACTTACCTGAGCTGAAAGCTCAAGTGAGCTTTTCTGATCACCCCTTGTCCGTCGTCCGTCCGTCTGTAAACTTTTCACATTTTCAACTTCTTCTCAAGAACCACTGGGCCAATTTTAACCAAACTTGGTACAAAACATCCTTGGGTAAAGGGGAGTTTAAATTCTTAAAATGAAGGGCCAGGCCCCCTTCAAAGGGGAGATAATCAAGAAAAGACAAAAATCGGGTGGGGTCATTAAAAAATCTTCTTCTCAAGTACCACTGGGCCAGAAAAGCTGAAACTTATGTCGAAGCATCCTGGGGTAGTGTAGATTCTAAATTGTTCAAATCATGACCCCCGTGGGTAAGACGGGGTCACAATAGGGAATCCAAGTTTTACATTGAAAATCTTCTTCTCTAGAACCACTAGGCTAGAAAAGCTGAAACTTATGTTGAAGCATCCTGGTGTAGTGTAGATTCTAAATTGTTCAAATCATGACCCCCGGGGGTAGGGCGGGGCCACAATAGGGAATCCAAGTTTTACATTGAAATATGTAGAAGATATCTTTAAAAATCTTTTTCTCAAGAACCACTGGGCCAGAAAAGCTGAAACTTATGTGGAAGTATCCTGGGATATTGTAAATTCTACATTGTATAAATCATGACCCCCGGGGGTAGGGCGGGGCCACAATAGGGAATCCAAGTTTTACATTGAAATATATAGGAAAAATCTTTAAAAATCTTCTTCTCTAGAACCACTGGGTCAGAAAAGCTGAAACTTACGTGGAAGCATCCTGTTGTAGTGTAGATTCTAAATTGTTCAAATCATGACCCCTGGGGGTAGGGCGGGGCCACAATAGGGAATCCAAGTTTTACATTGAAAATCTTCTTCTCTAGAACCACTAGGCTAGAAAAGCTGAAACTTATGTTGAAGCATCCTGGTGTAGTGTAGATTCTAAATTGTTCAAATCATGACCCCCGGGGGTAGGGCGGGGCCACAATAGGGAATCCAAGTTTTACATTGAAATATGTAGAAGATATCTTTAAAAATCTTTTTCTCAAGAACCACTGGGCCAGAAAAGCTGAAACTTATGTGGAAGTATCCTGGGGTATTGTAAATTCTACATTGTATAAATCATGACCCCCGGGGGTAAGACGGGGTCACAATAGGGAATCCAAGTTTTACATTGAAATATGTAGTAAAAATCTTTAAAAATCTTCTTCTCTAGAACCACTGGGTCAGAAAAGCTGAAACTTACGTGGAAGCATCCTGTTGTAGTGTAGATTCTAAATTGTTCAAATCATGACCCCCGGGGGTAGGGCGGGGCCACAATAGGGAATCCAAGTTTTACGTTGAAATATGTAGAAAATATCTTTAAAAATCTTCTTCTCAAGAACCACTAGGCCAGAAAAGCTGAAACGTATGTGGAAGCATCCTGGGGTAGTGTAGATTCTAAATTGTTCATATCATGACCCCCGTGGGTAAGACGGGGTCACAATAGGGAATCCAAGTTTTACATTGAAATATGTAGTAAAAATCTTCTTCTCAAGTTTTACAAATATAAAGGAAAAAATCTTCTTCTCAAGAACCACTGGGCCAGAAAAGCTGAAACTTATGTCGAAGCATCCTTGGTTAGTGTAGATTCTAAATTGTTCATATCATGACCCCCGGGGGGTAAGACGGGGCCACAATAGGGAATCCAAGTTTTACATTGAAATATGTAGTAAAAATCTTTAAAAATCTTCTTCTCAAGAACCACTGGGCCAGAAAAGCTGAAACTTATGTTGAAGCATTCTGGGGGTAGTGTAGATTCTAAATTGTTCATATAATCACGGGGGGGGGGGTGTTAGGGCCACAAAAGGTATAACAATGTAGGAAATCAGGTGAAGAACAGCAGGGCCATAGTTACTCAGTTGAGCGTTGTGGCCCATGGGTCTCTTGTCATTTCTTATTTTGGGAGACTTCTCCTAAAAGTTGTTAATAGCAAACTTTTCCTCCCTTTTTATCCCCCACCCTCCGGAAATGGTCGGAGCATTTATAGAGTTACCCCTTTCCGTCCAAATTCCCTTCAATATACAGTAAATCTCTGAACTTTCTGGCTGCACTTTTGGATAATTAGATGATTTTTGGTATGAATTCTGTTTATGTTGAAAAATAACGAGTCAAATTGTTTAGCTAACTTGACTTGTTATTTGTCAAACAGTTTCATATAGATTGACTACTTACAAATGTACGAAAGTTATCAATAGTACCTAGACTAGCTTAGACCTGATTTGTAATTAATTAATTATTCACTCTTTCTGTGTTTTTATTATTATTATTATTTTTTCTTTGTTCCTTCTTATTTTTGGGTGATCAGCTGATTTTTTTAGTGGTCTCACTCATATTGATGGCATATGTGTGGGAATTTCAAAGGAATTTTTGATCAGGGACATGTAGATGAGGTAGTAAGATATTAAAAATAAAGAAAATTATATATAAGAAAATAATTTTTTTTAAATCAAGGGGGGGGGGGGGGGTGCATCGTAAAAGCAGGGTCCTTTACTTACTTACTTACTTACTTATGGTATTTTTCCAACACAGGTCCTGTCAAGGTCCTCTTCGTCGGACTCCAAACTTGCTTTGTGACTACTTGGGTGACTACTTGGGTGACTACCGGTGTAATCGGTTTTAAAATCTACTTTGTAATTATAGAGCACATCCTGGTCCTTCCAGAAGTTGTCTAGTCTATTCTTGAAAGTATTCAGAGTTTTAGCACTTACAACATCCTCTGGTAAGCTATTCCATAGACTGACAGTTCTAACACTGAAGCTGAATTTTCTTATATTGAGTCTCGGTCTCTGTACAAACAGCTTCTTGGAATTCCCTCTTCCTTGTTCCCTAGTAACGTGGTCTCTCCTTAACTTGATAAAGTCTGCTGCTAATGGGTCATACTTTCCACTTGTTATTTTGTACACTTCAATCATATCTCCTCGGTGGCGCCTGTACTTCAGCGTTGGTAGTTTTAGTTTCTTCAACCTTTCTTCATAGCTTAATTTTGCCAATCCAGGAATCTGCTTGGTAGCTCTTCTCTGCACTCCTTCAATCATCTCTATGTGTCTTGATTTGAAAGGGAACCAGACCGAACTCGCATAGTCTAAATGTGTCCTGACAAGTATCTTATAAAGAGGAATGAAAGTTTCTTCGTCCAAATGTTGAAAAGTTCGCCTTAACATTGCAAAAATAGAGTTTGCCTTTTTCACCTTCTCGCTTATGTGTCTATCAAAGTCCTGTCTACAAGCACATACGCAAATAATATTATGCATTGAGATTATAATTCCATTAAATTAGCTCGTAAGATAACTTGATAAAGTGAACCATATATACACGACACATTTCAACACCCTGTACTTTTAAGTTAAAAATAATAATATAACCACTTTGGCTCATCGTTCTATAGATACATTATTTCGGAAATGAACGAATCGGACGGAAGAAGCCTTCGTAATATGTTGTTGATCATTATATCCGATTTGATAAGAGGTTCGTCTACTCAGAAAAGCCTGAATGCCTGGCTTGATAAGATGATAATTTGACGGACATTGGACAAAGTTTGAAATTGTTCTACGACAAAAATATATTTTAAATTGAAATGATAATAGCAGAAAAAGTGCATTAATACAAAGAGAAACAAATAAAGCATTTTGCATAATGATAAACAACTGATAAAGCATCGTCTGAAATGGAAGTCTACATTATTGGCTTTTGTCTATTTACTGTGGTATTCCTTGCAGTAGTGAAGCTTTACCAAGTGTCCATCAAAAGAGCTTTTATATCCAATGTCAAACTTCATGGAAAGACTGCCATCATCACGGGGGCAAATACTGGTAGGTTGGACTAATTATATTTAT
Source organism: Saccostrea echinata (assembly GCF_033153115.1). Taxonomy (NCBI): domain Eukaryota; kingdom Metazoa; phylum Mollusca; class Bivalvia; order Ostreida; family Ostreidae; genus Saccostrea; species Saccostrea echinata. The sequence goes on along the minus strand of NW_026889757.1, from coordinate 5,156,410 downwards.
TATAGTTGTTCAATATTCACTGCATTTTAAAAATATTTCATTTTTTAGCTAACCTGAGCTGAAAGCTCAATTGAGCTTTTCTGATCACATTTTGTCCGTCGTCCATCCATCTGAAAATCTTTCAAATTGTCGACTTCATCTCAAGAACCACTTGGCCAAAAATTTTGTCAGGTATCTTATAAAAATCTTCGTCTCAAGAACCACTGGGCCAAAAATGTTGAAACTTATATGAAACCTAATTTGTTCTAATCATGACTCCGGGGGTAGGGTGGCGCCATAATGGGGTATCAAAGTTTTACAGAGGAATATATAGGAAAAAATCTTCAAAAATCTTCTTCTCAAGAACAGCAAAGCCATGTTTAGTCATATTGATATGGAAGCATCCTCAGGTAGTGTGGATTCAATTTTATTCAAATCATGATCATAGGGAGTAGGGTGGTGCCACAATGGGGATCAAGTTTTATGTAGGAATATATAGAGGGAAAAATTATCTTCAAAAATCTTCTTCTCAAGATCAGCAAAGCCTTGTTTATAGTCAAAATATGGAAGCATTCTCAGGTAGTGTAGATTCAAATTTGTTCAAATCAAGACCCCCAGGGTAGGATGGGGTCACAGTGGGGGGATCAAAGTTTAACATAGGAATAAATTGGAAAAAAATCTTTAAAAATCTTCTTCCTAAGAACAGCAAAACCGTTAGTAATATTAATATGGAAACATCCAAGAAATTTAGTGAAAAAAAATCTTCTATGGGATTTGTAAAAAATTGCTTGTAATTGAGATTTCCTAATAAGCAAGTTCTTTATAACTGTGTTTTACTGTAGTTTACTACACTGGTAATTAAGAGTTGTGGTAGCTAGCCTGGCAGTTATATAACCACTCGCTTTATGATTGGGAGGTCTGCCAGGGTTCTGTTCTTATTCCTGGTGCCTCATCAAACCTAAGACATAAAACATGAATAGTGACTGCCAGGTTTCTTTGCCAAGTGCCTGGCATTGAAATTGAAATTCATGAGTCTTTTGGATGAGACCTTGAAAATGGAGGTCTCATGTTATGGAAGGCAATAGGCATTGCCATCAAATAAAAGAACTCTCTTGCTATGGCTGTAAGTGCCCGTGCATAGGTCACAGTGCCCATGCCCATGGATAGGTTGCTGCTTGTGACCCAAGCAGTTAGGGTCCCTACATGAGTGAAAAATTTTTGAATGGAACATTAAACAACATACATGTATATCAAATCAATCAATAAATTATTTTGACTATAAAATGTTTAATTGTAGAATGCATTAGAAATGAAATTGATTTGATTTTAGGATTAGGATTTTGGACAGCTCTTGATTTAGCAAAGAGAGGAGCTCGTGTCATTCTGGCGTGTAGAAACTTGCAAAAAGCAGAAGAAGCCAGGAAAAAAATTCTGGATGAAGTAGATGTTGGAGGTGATGTAGTCGTCAGACACTTAGATCTGAGTTCTATGAGGTCTGTGAGGCAGTTTGCTAGAGAGACATATGAACAGGAATCCAGATTAGATATTCTCATCAACAATGCTGCAGTTTCAGGTATAGTATAACATGGTTAAGAAATTTTACTTAGTGTAACGAATATTTTACTTTATAAACAAAGACAATATCTATTTAGTCCCCCCCCCCCCCCCCCAAATCCTGAAATGTACAGAGTTTTATTTGAAATAGGTTCTTTTTATCACTTACAATAAATATGGTGTGTGTTTTTGCATTTATAGGTCTACCTGCAGTAATTACAGAGGAGAGCTTAGAATTTACTTATGCAACAAACTATGTTGGACCATTTCATCTCACAAATCTTCTTCTAGGTAAGACTAGATTTTGCAAATGTAATTTTTAGCTCACCTCTACGAAGTTGGGGGGGGGGGGGGGCTTACATAATACCCTTGGTATCAGTATTGGAATTGGTGTCCCAGGTTAAAAGCTTTGGAGCATATTTCTTTTCAAGTACGTCTATGCTCTTTACTAATTAGAGATGTATGGCCGATGCTTCCAATGTTTCATTGTACCATCAACTTGATGGCATTAAGGTTTCAAATGCTGTTATTTCAACTAAAATGTGACCAGGTTAATGTTTTTGGAGCAGGTTAAAGTTTTTGGAGCAGTTAAAGCCAAATATGGCATATTTTTGATAAAATATCAGATAACCAAAATTAAAAAGATATTTCTATTTGTTTTATTACTTTGAATAAAGATTGGACTTTACTGTAAATTACACAATTAAAATCAATCATGTTTCAAAGATATCAAACATTTGAAACAATAGCCGATTTAATTAGTGACTCCACATTTAAATTACAGACCAATTTTAAGGCAATTTAACTATAGAAACGTGAGGTTATTCAAGTTCAAAATCAGTAAAATTTTTTAATTTGAACGTAAATAACATATATCATGTATATCTACACTCAGTCTTGTATTATTAATTTTTAGCTCTGCAGATACGCCATATGTAGCTTTGAAGTTTTTGGAGCAAGTATCATTTCCAAGTGACGATAAGCCCTATAGTGACCAAACTTGCATGTATGATACATCTAAGGTGACACATAGTTTCTTGCTCTAAACGAAGTAACACTGAATTACATGTAATTAGATTGGGTAGAGTTGATTTCTCCGAAACAGTATTCTTACAAATTCATCAATTAGGCAAATATTTTAACTAAATTAAGCAATAAATTTGGATCAGATCTTGGTTCCTTTTGAATTCCAGCTTTACCAATGTCTGTGCAACAAAACTGATGTCTTGAAAATGTCCACCTCCTTATGCAGTTATAAATTGTTTAAAGAAATTCCAGGTGATATGATAGAGCATAAAAATCCATGGAACTCTTGTTTAAGATTTGCTGAAGAAGTCTGTTCCCAGCCGGATAGTGAATCTGACGTCAGTAATGAATATTCTGGCACACGTTGATTGTGATGACATACAAGCAAAGAAAGGTTTTCATCCTTATGATGCTTACAAGAACTCAAAGCTGATGAACATATTGTTTACGAAAGAGCTTGCTAGAAGATTGGAGGGAACAGGTATGTTTAGTGAACACATAGATATTAGGTGTGGTGATTATAATTCAGTAAAGGCCTATCTCCTTCACTTCAACTTTTCTTAACAAACTAAACTCTCTGCCTCTCTTAAACTTTTTAACCAAACTAAGCACTCTGTCTCTCTTAAAGGTCACCAATTTGAAACAGTCAAAATATTCAACATTAACCTCAAAGGATAGGTGAAGAGAATCCCTTTATCTATATACTTATCTGGTTTGCACCCATATTGTATCACTGTTATTTTTGTCTTTGGGCACAAATTTCCTTAAAATCCTTTCATTAAATATACGTTCATTATATTTTTTTTTACAGAAAGCTATCTGCCCGAGAATTGCTTTAATGCATGGATATAGTTATTTGAAGTCATAAAAATCTTTCTTTACAATGTACAGCTATAAATCTGTATTTATGTGTTGTTTGAAGTATTAATTGAGATGCCATTGTGTTTTTTAATGTACAGGTGTAGCTTCTTGCTGTGTTCATCCAGGAGTTGCAGCCACAGACATTTTCAGATGTTTATGGGGCAGCAGTATTTTAACAGCATTTCTAGGACTATTTTTTAAGGTATGTATATAATCATCAGAGATAGTGACAAAAATAAAAGTTAGATTACTTAAAGAATTGTGAAAATATACTTAAAATATTGGACTTCGAAATAATTCTGTTTTGTGACAGCTTAGGCCACCAAAATAAATAAAGTATATTTTTAAAACTGTGCATAAATGCATTCTTTTGCCATGAACAATAACTCTGAAAAATTATTGTTTAATTTATTAAAAAAAGTGAAGCTTGAAATTGAAATCTTTTCATGCAACAATTTTCATTTCATGCACCTCGTTATGGTTCTTTGAAGTGACAGTCTTAGAAAAGATCTTGTAAAAAGTTGACATGAAACGGCATAACCCATCATACCCTTCCTTTTTTGTACCAATCTTATGATTTATTGTTGTATTTGTTTGTATATTAAGTGTCTTCATTTGTTTATGTTTCTTTTGAGTTGGGGTGGATAATCTATATATGTAAATTGGAAGAACTTGTGTCCAATCTATTATCTGTGTATATTTGAAAATGTATTTACATTAAATGCTCAACATGAATAAAAATATTTGAATTTTAAATGCTTGTATGTAGGAAAGTATAATGTGTTTTTACTCACTACACTTGCAGACAGCTAAAGATGGTGCACAAACAACTGTGTATGCTGCTGTGTCAGAGGAAATGCGGGATGCCAAGGGAGAATACCTGAGTGATAGTCAGGTGTATGACAGAACAAGGTGGATAAACAAGGAAGCCTATGATGAAGGATTGTGCAAAAAACTGTGGGAAACTACTGAGGCTATTCTGGCATCCATTGATTCAGACAGTCACTGAGTGAGAAAGGAAGAAAACAGACCTGCAGCTGATTTTCGAATACCTCTCATTGTCACATGTACAGTATAGTTATTTTTAGGGGAAATCAAATAATTGCAAGTTACTAACATGCAATTTTATGGTCAATCCAGACTCTAAGAAAGTGAAGACATGAAAATATGTTTTGAGATGTCTTCATCAGTTATAATTGATTAATCAGGTAATTTTTTTTTTTACAATTACTCAAAGGAAATAGTTCTAGAATGCATACAATTCTTATTTTTTTTTAAACAAAAATTTCAAGTTACGCTTGCAAAATGCTTTTTTTTCTACAGATATCTTTTTCTAAGGGAAAATATTATCTCAGTCTACAAAATTAAACTGATAAGAGATTTTGCTTTTGTTGAAGTATATCTGTTGGTTTGTTGGCTAGGTTTTCGGTTTGTAAAAATGATTATTAGGTTTTCAGTCATATGTGCCTGTTTGATTGTAATTCAGGATTTCAGTTGTGTGCTGATGTTTTTTGATAAGTTTTTCAGTCATGTGGATCTTTTTTTGTCTTTTAGGTTTTCTGTCAGTTTTTATCTGTTTGTTAGATTTTCAATCATTTGTGACCGTTTGTCAGTTGTTTCAGTTTTCAGTCATGTTTGCCAGTTTGTTTGAAAGTTAGATTTTCAGTGTTGAATGATTGCATCTTTTTTGGTAAGGTTTTTAGTCACCTGTTTGTAGGTAGGGTTTCCAGTCATGTTTGTCTGTTTATGTGTAAGAGAGGCTTTTAATCATATGTGCTTTTTTGTTTTCAGACATGTGTCTGTTTGTTTTTTGGTGAGGTCTTAGTCATGTGTGCTTTTTTGTTTTCAGATATGTGTCTGTTTGTTTTTTGGTGAGGTCTTAGTCATGTGTGCTTTTTTGTTTTCAGAAATGTGTCTGTTTGTTTGTTGGTGAGGTTTTTAGTCAGGTGTGTTTTTTTGTTTTCAGACATGTTTGTCTGTTTGTTTGTTGGTGAGGATTTTAGTCATGTATGTTTTTTTGTTTTCAGACATGTGTCTGTTTGTTTGTTGGTGAGGCTTTCAGTCAGGTGTGCTTTTTTGTTTTCAGACATGTGTCTGTTTGTTTGTTGGTGAGGCTTTCAGTCAGGTGTGCTTTTTTGTTTTCAGACATGTTTGTCTTTTTGTTTGTTGGTGAGCTTTTTAGTCATGTGTGCTTTATTGTTTTCAGATGTGTGTCTGTTTGTTGGTTTTTAGTCATGTGTGCTTTTTTGTTTTCAGATGTGTGTCTGTTTGTTTGTTGGCGAGGTTTTTATTCATGTGTGCCTTTTTATTTTCGAACATGTTTGTCTGTTTATTTGTGAGAGAGGCTTTTATTCATATGTGCTTGTTTGTTTTCAGACATGTGTCTGTTTGTTTTGGTGAGGTTTGTAGTCATGGGTTCCAAGTTTGTTTTCAGTCATTTGCGTATGTTAGTCAAGTTTTCAGTCATGTTTGTATATATGTTTCCTTTGTTAACATTTTGCTTATGTTTTTAGCTCACCTGAGCCGAAGGCTCAAGTGAGCTTTTCTGATCACATTTTGTCTGTAGTCCGTCTGTCCGTCTGTCCGTCTGTCTGTCTGTCTGTCTGTCCGTCCGTCCGTCTGTAAACTTTTCACATTTTCGACTTCTTCTCAAGAACCACTGGGCCAATTTCAACCAAACTTGCCACAAAGTATCCTTGGGTGAAGGGGATTCAAGTTTGTTCAAATGAAGGGCCACACCCTCATTCAAGGGGAGATAATGAAGAATTGGTGAAAAATTAGTAGCATCTTTTAAAAATCTTCTTCTCAAGAACCTCAAAGCCAGGGAAGATGAAACTTATGTGGAAGCATCCTCAGGTAGTGTAGATTCAAGTTTGTTCAAATCATGACCCCCGGGGGTAGGGCGGGGCCACAGTGGAGGATCAAAGTTTTACATAGAAATATATAGGAAAAACCTTTAAAAATCTTCTTCTCAAGAACAGCAAAGCCATGATGAGTCATTTTTATATGGATGCATCCTCAGGTAGTGTAGATTCAAGTTTGTTCAAATCATGATCCCCGGGGGTAGGGCGGGGCCACAATGGAGGATCAAAGTTTTACATAGAAATATATAGGAAAAACCTTTAAAAATCTTCTTCTCAATAACAGCAAAGCCATGATGAGTCATATTTATATGGAAGCATCCTCAGGTAGTGTAGATTCAAGTTTGTTCAAATCATGATCCCCGGGGGTAGGGCGGGGCCACAATGGAGGATCAAAGTTTTACATGTACATAGAAATATATAGGAAAAACCTTTAAAAATCTTCTTCTCAATAACAGCAAAGCCCTTATTGGTCATATTTATATTGCAGCATCCTCAGGTAGTGTAGATTCAAATTTGTCCAAATCATGACCCCTGGGGGTAGGGCGGGGCCACAATGGAAGATCAAAGTTTTACATAGAAATATATAGGAAAAATCTTTAAAAATCTTCTTCTCAATAACAGCAAAGCCCTAATTGGTCATATTTATATGAAAGCATCCTCAGGTAGTGTAGATTCAAGTTTGTTCAAATCATGACCCCCGGGGGTAGGGCGGGGCCACAATGGAGGATCAAAGTTTTACATAGAAATATATAGGAAAAATCTTTAAAAATCTTCTTCTCAGGAACAGCAAAGCCCTGATTGATTATATATTTATGTGGAAGTATCCTCAGGTAGTGTAGATTCAAGTTTGTTCAAATCATGACCCCCGGGGGTAGGACGGGGCCACAGTGGAGGATCAAAGTTTTACATAGAAATATATAGGAAAAACCTTTAAAAATCTTCTTCTCAAGAACAACAAAGCCATGATGAGTCATATTTATATGAAAGCATTCTCAGGTAGTGTAGATTCAAGTTTGTTCAAATCATGACCCCCGGGGGTAGGGCGGGGCCACAATGGAGGATCAAAGTTTTACATAGAAATATATAGGAAAAATCTTTAAAAATCTTCTTCTCAATAACAGCAAAGCCATGATGAGTCATATTTATATGGAAGCATCCTCAGGTAGTGTAGATTCAAGTTTGTTCAAATCATGACCCCCGGGGGTAGGGCGGGGCCACAATGGAGGATCAAAGTTTTACATGTACATAGAAATGTATAGGAAAAACCTTTAAAAATCTTCTTCTCAATAACAGCAAAGCCCTTATTGGTCATATTTATATTGCAGCATCCTCAGGTAGTGTAGATTCAAGTTTGTCCAAATCATGACCCCTGGGGGTAGGGCGGGGCCACAATGGAAGATCAAAGTTTTACATAGAAATATATAGGAAAAATCTTTAAAAATCTTCTTCTCAATAACAGCAAAGCCCTAATTGGTCATATTTATATGAAAGCATCCTCAGGTAGTGTAGATTCAAGTTTGTTCAAATCATGACCCCCGGGGGTAGGGCGGGGCCACAATGGAGGATCAAAGTTTTACATAGAAATATATAGGAAAAATCTTTAAATATCTTCTTCTCAGGAACAGCAAAGCCCTGATTGATCATATTTATGTGGAAGTATCCTCAGGTAGTGTAGATTCAAGTTTGTTCAAATCATGACCTCTGGGGGTAGGGCGGGGCCACAATGGAGGATAAAAGTCTGAAATAGAAATATGTAGGAAGATATGTTCTGATGAAGAACTGCAAAGCCATGATGAGTCATATTTATATGGAAGCATCCTCAGGTAGTGTAAATTCAATTTTGTTCAAATGATGACCCCCGAGGGTAGGTGGGGCCCAATAAGGGGATCAAAAGTTTTACATAGGAACATATAGAAAAAATTTCTTCTCAAGAACAGAAAAGCTATGTTTAGTCATATTGATATGGAAGCATCCTCAGGTAGTGTAGATTCAAGTTTGTTCAAATGATGACCCCTGGGATAGGGAGGAGCCACAATGGGGGATCAAATTTTTACAGAAGAATATATGGGAATTTTTTTTTAAAATCTTCTCAAGTACAACAAAGCCATTTGTTAAAACAAATTATATATTGACATGGAAGCATCATCAGGTAGTTTAAAATTCAAGCCCCCCCCCCCCCCTTGCCAATGTGCTCAGGTGAGCGATGTGGCCCATGGGCCTCTTGTTCTGTTTCCGTTTGTTTATCCATATGGTATATCAAATGAGTGTGATAGTTGTCCTTAAATATTTCTGAACTTTTTTTTTACAGGAATTGTATCGACTGTGCAGTATTGAAGCTCATTAATGTACATGTACCTAATTTTTTTTAAATTACATGTGATAACATGACTTCTTATTTGCTGAAAGAGTTTTTTTTGTTGTTTTATTATACCAAATGATACTCAAGATGATTACATGTATGTACAAACTAGATACCCTGCAGGGATAGACATTAACTTTCAGATTCACTTGCCCGAAGGGCAAGTGATCTCAGACTTTTACTTGTCCGAATGCAAAACTTGGTTGCCCAAAATCTGCGATGCTGCATTTGTACATAAATGTATACCACTGTACTTGTAAATTTAACCTGTTAGCACACATTGCCATGCAGCAATAACCCTCCGTTTCCTTTAAATAAAATTCATTAAATTTTTTTTTGTAGGATCCTTTTGTAAACGTGATTTTCAGAGATGACTGTGAAGCAACGCTAAAGGAAGATAGTTGCTACGAATAAATAATCTAATTTCCTATCCCTATAAGAAGTTAACAAAATTTTGTTAGACGTAGAGCGTATTTACAATGAAAAAAAAAATAACGAACCCAATTTATAAGTGAACGGTATAATACAGAAACGCTAGCAAGGAATTCCAAATGCAAAAACATTGTCAGTCAGGTGCGTTGGGGAAAAAGTGTTCAATTTATCATTTTATTTATAAATTAATGTAAACTTAATAAATATGTACATTTGTATGAAAAAAATTCACTTGCCCGATCGGACAAGTACGTCGACAATTTCACTTGCCCGAACTGAGAATTTACTTGTCCCGGGCAATCGGACAACTGTTAATGTCGATCCCTGCCCTGTATTACAATTAAGTTATCTTTAAAGTACTATGATAAGACAAGTTGATGCTATTGAAAAAATTACACCTATCCCTTTTTGTTTAGCTTGAACTATTATTGAAAAATTTAATCAAACCACAACAAATTTGAACTGTAACACTGTGTTTAATAAAGTGGAATTTGTTGTTTGAAATAAGCTTTATGAAACTGTTCTTGATGATATATTGGCCGAGACACTTTTTTGCTGTGAAAATTGTATTTGAGGTGCAACAGTTTAGTGGATTTTTTAAGCAAAATTATGAGTCTAAAGAGTGTAAAGTGTTGAAATATTGGCAATCATGCCAGTTCTCCGATTGGCTTTGTAATCAATTTTGAAAAAGAGAGCATATTTGATTTTGAAAAAGAGATCATATACATATTTGTCAGATGTTAGATTCTATTTGCAAAAAGGGTTATTTACTTTTGAAGTTATTTTCAAAATATGTAAAAATGTACAAAGTATAGTGTAACTATCAAAACCCTGAATATTAAAAAAAAGAAAAGAAAAGAAAATCAGATTTCCGAATTTAAATTGTACACACCTGAATTTTAAACGTAAATTCTCCTAATCATTAATTTTGAATTATTTCACATACTAGTACTTAAAATAACCACAAAAAACGTATGTTCAAAATATTTCTTGATGAACAAGATGTACATGTATTTAATAAATACAAATGTCGGGAGAGTGGCGTATTCTATTGAAAGACAATATATTATAAGAGTTTCAATGACATTACAAAATAACAAGTAAATGTCTAGTAATTAAGTGGATGCAAATGTGGTGCATATGTGGTTGGGCAGTTTCCTTTATACCTAGCAGAAACATGCCCGTATGCCCTATATTAATATAAATATTTGAATGTTTATGTACTTACCTTGTTGAAATAATATTGTAGGGATAGTCAACCATGATCGGTTCTGTCTCAATAATTTGAACATCAATTTGAAAAACACACATATAAATAACCATAAATGGCACCGAACAGTGACATATTTATAACTTCCTAGGTTCTTTAAGAATTAAGACAGCGACGGTTAAATAAATTTCAAATAAATAATTGTTGTACCAAATTCATGATGAAATGCCCTGCCCATTGAATGCGCAAAATACCCGGTAGCACCCATGGTAGATAAATCAGAAGAACGTAAATTATTTACTATGAAGTATGAAGACAATGACTGTAATCAAGCTCAAAAGTCCATTGGAACAATTCAAATTGTGAGTAGAGAAAACATGAACCTCTAAAAAAAATCAGAGGTGGGTTCAGGTGCAATGGAGGAGTAAGTTTCCCCCTGTCGACCGGTTACACCCTTCTTGTGCTCTTTGTCATGATCGGGCAAACAGAAAAAAATATGTAGACAATTCGGTGTAAAAATAATGGCCTTACAGTATGTATTTCCTATCAAGACCATTGTATCCACCATAGAAAAGTTGACTTTAAATGAGATCGTTGATATTCTTGTATAGACTTATTTATGAATAGATTGCCTTGTATTAAATATTCTTCGTTAAGTAGAACATGTATGGTTATCGAATCAACTGGGAGACATAAACTCCGTATGTTGGTGATTATGGTATATTGCTACATAAAAACATGTAAAGGAAGTTGATGAAAGAAAAATTAAAGTCATCACTTTTTTCATAAAGTTTTGCTATTAGTTTTCCATTATTGTCTTTCTCTAGTAAAATATCCAAATATGAAACAGATTTATCCTTATTTATTTATTTAGTATTTATTTATTCTGAGTTTAAAGGGATACGTATATCGAATCAACATTGGAATGAAAAGGAATACCATTAATTGATAAAACGTCGTCTATATATCATAAATTCGAATCGAAGGCCACAGCAACAGACTTCTTATTTTCGTTTGGATGTTTTGAAAAAAAAATTGCATCATATGAATACAAAAATAGGTCTACTAATAACGTGGAGCAATTAGTACCCATGGGAATTCCAACAGATCATTGGAAAACTTGATCCTCAAAAACTACATTGATGTTGTCAATCAAAAACCCAAGTATCTAGTTAGTAACAACTTCGGAATACTTGTGTGAACAATCATAATGCTTTTTAACATAATTTTGCAAATGACCAATGAAAAGGTATGCAAATTTACAAGTTCCAACTGCAATTATGTTTCTTGGAGTTTTTAAATATCCACATCTCGAATACGTTGATGTACAGTGCCCCTGATGTTTCTCCTTCACTGCTGTTAATATTTTGGTGAGGAGTAAGAAAGAGGCTTGGTAGAACATTTACTAAAACCCGCTATGTCCCTTTGTAAGGATTTTTATGTAGTTCAGGAATCCAATATAGGTATAGTGATTAAAATTCAACTTGATTGTTGGGAAATAAAAAAAAAATTAGACCGACTTATGATTTTGAAAAAAAAATCCTTCTTAGGAAGGGAACTTTGAGTGTAAGTTGGATTACCTCAAAATTGTGGAATTAAAATCCTCTAAATACAATTACTAGTATAATATTGAGTCTTACAAACAAACACCGTTATTTCCTGCTTGGTCAGCTGGAATCACTATATATTTATTATGTAATCTATCTTATTCCCTTTTTCTCTTCTGAATTATTATATCTTGTAATTCAGAAAATTGTATTTTACATAAAGTTGAGATTTTTTTTTGTAGAGGTAAAGTGGTCATATATTAAAAGTAAATAACATCCTTGAAAATCAACATGTGTACATAACGCATGGACACAGAGCAGGCGCATTATTTGCATGATTATAATGAGAAGCTAGCTTTCTACAGTTTTTTTATTCATGTCCCCACGACTAGGGATCAGGCCTCAGGGTAGAGCTTAGTTGCTCAAATATTGTTTATGTATTGATATTTATTATGCAGGGTTCCTTATCTTCTTTAACTTCATCTAGATGAGCTTCATGAATGTAATCTCACCGAATTGTTAATTTTTTGTCACATAGTCAAATCCAGAACAGTCCCAGGTGGGACCAAACTACACATGAAGTAATAACTTGAAAAGCTTGTGATACGTGGGTGACCGTCAAGGCCCATTGGTCACAGGCACATGACGTTTTGGACATTTCTCTTCATTGATAAAAAAAATCCCTACATTCTTTTATCATAGAAAGGAAATATGGAAAGGACATTTTTAGGTTTTATAAAATGGGAAGTGGCTGTGTCATAGGTTTCTTGTTAAAATGTACACATCAAGCTCGTCCAGTTGGCAACCATTAACTGTACAGCATTCAATAAGTCAAGTAACTTATTCTACAATCAGAAATCAATGGTTTCATACCATTTGTGTACTAAAATATTTATTATTCTGTAATGAAGGTTGCAGTGCCTGGACTAAAACGTGGTCGAGAGGTGATCGATAACACTTTCTTCAACATTAATGCAAGTTTGGTTGACCTATAGATCACAGCACATTGCCTTATTACATGTAGATACCAGTAGCATTACAAAACAGGGCATTAAGTCGTGAACGAAAAATGCAATTAAATGTGAGAAACAAACTCGCATCACTACATGTACGTCTTGATATCGATGTTATTTAGTTTGGATGTGCTGGAAAAACCACACCCACACACCCACCCACACACACATGATGATATGTAATACTTATAGTCTAGTATATCATTAAGTTGAACTTTCCAACTTAACCAAAAACTTGCGTATGGGCACTCAAATCAGTGTATGTTTGAAAATTGTTATTCAAAAATGTTGTTGGTACACAAACTGTGATCATCCAATAACTTGTAGGGCCAAAACCCACCTTCCATCATTACATCAAGCAACTTTTGTGTCACATGTGTAGCTTTAACCCTTTGGACATAAAACAATGACGTTAATATCAGGGTTATAACAAGCTTTTATAAAAGTCTCCGTTCGTGCAAATTTCTATCGACTCTTCATTAAAAAGGTCACTGTATGCACTGGAAAATTCAAATCCTTGTGGACCTTGGCATTGTTCGACATTGATTCAAGTGAAATATGGAGATAACGAACAGTATTACAGCTCAAAGTCCATTAAAACAATACAAATCGGGAGCAGAGAAAAAACGGACCTCCAAAAACATCAGAGGTGGGATCAAGTGCCATGGAGGAGTGAGCATCCCCTGCCGACCGGTCACACCCGCCGTGTGCTCCTGTCATGATCGGGAAATAACGGAAAAATTCAGATAAATAATGTAATGTAGATAATGGTCTAACAATTAGTATGAAAAACGTCAGTCAGCATATGACTTAATGACAGATTGTATTTGCTGACAAGGTCATTGTATCAAGGTCATAGCACGCCTTTTGTCATAAATTTTAAGCTACGTACAACTAATACGCAGTGTCGATTCATCAGAAGTTGTAAGCAATATTTGTTAAAGTTTGATATCCCTTCAAATCTTTTTGATGTCTATAAAGGTTTGGCTAATGCAAATTGTTCAACAAAATAAAGTATGAACATGTGAGTGCTTTTACTGTTTTGATCTACAAATATTATGAAAATTTGCATCACCTTTTTGACTTACTCGTGGACATTAAGGAATTGTTTTGTTCTAGAGATATTATTACACCTTGTTTGATTACTGCTTGCATGATTCCTTTTATAACGACCTAATACTGCGAGTCGACGACTGAATTAAATTTTTTTCCCCTGGCTGTCGTGTTGTCTTCATTAGTGCAATTTTATAAAACATTGAATGCCGTTCAGCTATGGTCTTCATAGAACAAAGCATTCATTGAATTTTTATTTGGCCAGTGCGATCATTTACGCAAATACTCAATTTAGCTGAATGTCATCATTTTCCAAGAGATGATTGAGTGTTTTGACCTAATAGATGTCAATAATTATAAATTATTACTATAAAGATATCTGTGTGATATGTTCAGTAAACAAATAGACCTATTATAAATTTGGATAATACAACCAGTCAGTGCCCCAGCATGCTTCAGGTTAGTGTTACAGCCAATGGGACTGTTCTCTAAAATTTGAGTTTATGTTTTTATTAATAATTACAATTTAATGATTTACCTTGACTTTGATTATATGAAATGTACTTTCTTAATTTCCCAAGTCGATTCATAAAACGTTATCTAAAGTTTGAGTACGTGCAGGTGAAATGACCCTCTGTTATCTAAAGCTTCAACGTTTTATTGAAAGATCATTGGGTTTCTAAGATGGAACGACTATATCGAGACTTTTTGTTGGTTGTCATTGTGTTCGTAATTGTAAGTTGTGTAATTAATTTTGCTTCCATATTTCGGTGCACTCCGAAGGAAATAGTGAAAACTTTACCGTGTGTAAGATATAATACTCAGTGTGCATCCAGTGCAGAAAGTGTAAAGGAAAACGTGTTATCTAACTTAACAGTAGTGTGGGACACGACGTCAGGTAAGGATAGGATATATGAACAAATGAATTACAAACCGGAAGTGGATTTGTCTCGTAATAAGATTATATTGATAAGCGGAAGCGGTGATTTTGACGTTCCAAGAGGACAAGAAAAGTTTATTCAGGACAACTGTCCGATAAAAAATTGTGAACTTCACAGAGACGATAACCAGAAGAGAAAAGCCGACGCCAAACTCTTCAATATCATGATAAGTTTTAATGAATTATCAATGTTTAGTAGAGATCCAAATGAAATATGGATTCTTTATATTTTGGAGGGTCCATTGGCCACCCCAGATTATTTCTTGTTGGGTGATATTTTTAACTGGACAGTTGCATATCGCCATGATTCAACAATAGTAGCGCCTTATGAAAAATGGTTACCATTCACAGAGAGAAAGAATAAGACTGAACCGAAAAATTATGCAGCTGGAAAGAAAAAGCTAGCAGCAATTTTTGTATCAAACTGTGATACCAGTAATAATAGAATGGGGTATGTTACAGAGTTGCAGAAGTACATACCTGTAGATGTGTATGGTGGTTGTGGAAATAAACAGTGCGACAGATCCATCGAAATGGATTGCTTTAAAATGTTGAAAAAAGACTACAAATTTTATCTGGCTTTCGAAAATTCCAACTGCAGGGATTATATAACAGAAAAGTTTTTCCGGAACGCTCTAATGTAAGTAAATGATCTTCACGTTTCTGATTTTAAAACGATTGTGATCAAAATGTATTGATCCATTTTAATTTCATGAAATGTGAAGATAAAGAAGAATGATCATGTTTATACGAAAGTAGTACGAAAGCCATGAAGGGACACGTCGATTTCTCAAAAAAGCAAAAATGAATTTGAGATCTCGAATTACACAATCCGTTCTCACAGATTACTAATTCGTTCCCTCGGTTTATAATTCGAGATCTCGAATAACATAATCCGTTCCCACTGATTACCAATTCGTTCCCTCGGTTTATAATTCGAGATCTCGAACTACATAATCCGTTCCCACTGATTACCAATTCGTTCCCTCGGTTTATAATTCGAGATCTCGAATTACATAATCCGTTCCCACTGATTATCACTTCGGCCTCTTGATTTAGACAATCCATCAATTACATGTTTTACGACTTGAAGAATCCATTCCCTTATCTCAACGCATGCGTTCTATTTTGTTTATGCAACAGGCCGTTCCGTAGTATTTTTAAATTAAGTAAATGTAAATTTATTTAATAAAAAATAATTACAGAGGACCCATGTTTACTTTTATCAGTGTTTTCCATGATTCTAAAATAACCAAATATCTAAGAATTTACTTGTACAAATATTAGTACTAGTAAATGGATTAGAAAAATATTCGTGTAATTTTCTCAGTAAGGACCGTGATATGTAATGAAATGTAGAGTGTGTACTATTCTATATTCTATTCATTAAACAAATATTGCTATATCTGAGATGGACAGATAAATAAGTGCACTCAGCTGCCAGCTGGTAGACCAGCAAATGGTGCATGAAATCAAAATGGATAACCTGTAAAACAAATTATATTCCTCCCGATAACGACAAACATTCCAAGAAAATGTATTTTTTAACTCGAGAGAATGAATTACAATCCGAGATAACGGATTGTGTAATTTGAGGGAACGAATTGATAATCTGTGAGAACGAATTAGTAATTCGTTATAACAGATTGTCATTCCGAGAGAACGGATTATATAAATCGAGATCTCGGTTTACTTTTACACTTTTTTGAAAATTCTCATGTCCCTTCATGGCTTTCGTACCATGGAGTATCAAATCTGTAGGAATGAAAAAGAATATTGTTGATTGATAAGATGTCCTTGATATATCTAGTCGAATTGGAGACCACGGCACTTCTTCTTTTCATTTAGGAGTTTTTGAATACAACCACATGTCTGCAAACTGGACACAATTAGTACTACCAAAGAAAATTCTATCAGTTTGTTAAAAGACTACTTAGAAATTGTCAGTAACTCAAGCATCTTTTGAATATTAGCCTCGAAGTACTTATGTGTAGAATCATATTGTTTTTAACAATATTGTTTTTAACAAAGTAAATTTGTTGATGACCAATGACATGGTATGTAAATTTTTTGAGTATATATTTATTGAAAAAGCAGCTGTCTATGATGTCAAAAAGCCTGGTCTTTAATTTATCTTGCGGAACTGTTTAATGAAATATGGAGATAAGAACAGTATTCAAGCTCAAAGTCCATTAAAACAATACATATTGCGAGCAGGGCAAACACGGACCTCAAAAAACATCAGAGGTGGGATCAGGTGCCATGGAGGAGTGAGCATCCGCTGCCAAACGGTCACACTCGTCGTGTGCTCCTTGTCATGATCGGGAAATAACGGAAAAATCCGTCGGCAATTCAGTGTGTAAATCATGGCCTAACAATTAGTATGAAAAACGTCGGTCAGCATATGACTTAATGATAGATTGTATTTGCTGACAAGGTCATTGTATCGACCACAAAACTTACGAAATGATGACTTTAAACGATACTGTTGATATTCTTCTTTCATCAACTTGTTTATCGATAACTTACCTCGTTTTGAAAATTGTTCATTCGTAGAGCATGCTCTTGCGTATCGAAGCAACTGAGAGATATACACCCCATATGCAGGTGATAAGGGTATATTGCTGCATAAGTAAGGGAAGTTGACGATTGAAAATTAGTCATCAAGTTTATCATAAAGCTTGATTGTTAGATTACCATTAACGTCTTTTTCTAGAAAAATATCCAAATATGAAACAGATGTGTCAGACTCTGTGGTATCTTTTATTTCAAGCATGTTTAAAAGTCATACATATACGATTTGATTCTGTTTTGATAATTTTGGTTAAATGTTTATGTTTTGCAAATTTTCTAAAAGTTCATTGGAGTTTTTACGTATGCACATCTGATTAACATCACTTCTCAGATGTATAAAATGCATGTTTTTCAAAAGATTTCAATACAAATTTAGTACAAAGTGATGATAATGTGCAGAAATGTTGTTAGTCTGAAAAAGAGTGGGATAGAAGAGCGAAGAGTTCATTACAATTCCATATAAAGTAATAGATTAAGATACGTTACACTTGCTGTTTTGATGTTTACTTTGTTTCAGTGTTGCTCTCTTTGACGAAAAAGTTTAATTCTTCATTCCTAGTTCTTTTTCTAGATTTGAAAACAACTGCATGTACTATGTTTAAATTTTAATTTTAAAATCGTGTTTGAAGAATCTTCAATCTTCTTCAATTTTGATTGAATATTTTACACGTTACCTTGTATAAGACTTCCAGATATTCAGCACACAATTTATCAATGTTTTTTTTAAATTGTTCAGGAATTTAAAGTTTTCTAGAATGAAAATTACTGTTCATATGTAAAACAAGTTTAAATTCGCTTCTTTTTTTGACATTTTAATTAGTGATACTACCAGTTTTATTTTATCACTCCTCTTCCCATTGTCCCCTAAATACTGGTTCTGAATTTGTTTCCATTCTTGCTGCTGACCAATCCGTTTTTTTTAACTATTACAGGAATGACGTGGTTCCTGTTGTCATGGGAGCACATCCTGATGACTACAAAAGATCTGCTCCACCGAACTCTTACCTGCACGTAGAAGACTTTGAATCTGCTGAAAATTTAGGAGATTACCTCAAGTTTTTAGACGCTAATGACGAAAAGTATAATGAGTATTTCAAATGGAAAGGAACAGGGGATTTCATAGACACTAAATTCTGGTGTAGATTATGTGCAATGTTAAATGATATTAATAAACCAAATCTCGTCATACGAGATCTTGCATCCTGGTGGAAAAAACCGGAAATTTGTATACGAGGAGACCAAAAATGGCGAAGGTAACATCATTGAATCTAGTTTTATACTTATTTTTTATGTAATTAAACCGTTTTTGAAAAAAATACCCGGTATTTATTTTTTGCTCCCCCTATACGTCAGTGTTTATGAATAAAACTGGAAAAAAAAACTTATTTTTGGGTCAATAATTTTAAACATTTATGATAAAACATTCTTGCAAGCGCCTGCAACATGAAATATTTTGTAAAAACTCTTTTCAAGCTCTCTTTCTCTCCCTCTCTTTCTAATGTTAAAAATTTTAGAAAAGGACACAGGGCCCCAAACGGGGCGTGCACGAGTCTTATTAAACGTACCTCGCTACATGTAGAACAACCCTCTCATCCCCCGGCCGTTAAATGAGTTTAAAAAGGAAGTTATTGTTCATTAGCTGTGTGTTCGAGAAGCTTGAAGCTACACTGCCTTAGGATGCTTGCACAAAAATATAAATAATCAGGACTTTGCTGTTATTAAGAAGAATTTTCCCCCAATAATTTCTATGTAAAAATTTGATTGCCTATTGTGGCCCTGCCCCAGGGGTCATGATTTGAACAAACTGCCAAAAAATCCCTCTTATTCAAACTCTGTCACCGTTTCCTGATTTTTTCAATAATTTGCATTCAGTGCTTTCGGATGCTTTCTTCGATATTTCAGATCAGATTTTTTTGGGTGTCAACAACTTCAGAAGCTTTTTAATATGCACATTCCTTACAAAATACTGCAATAATTCCAGATATAAACTCATAGTTAAAACACACATGATAGAAATTTCATGTAATTTTTTACACACAAGTGTTTGACCAAAATATATTTAAACACAGCAACACGAGTATTTTGTACAATGATATTGATGCTTGTTGAATTCTGTGAGCTCTATTAGAAATTATATTCATATTTGCTTTACAAAAAAAAAAAAAAAAAAAAAAAAAAAAAAAAAAAAAAAAAAACAGTAACAGATTTATACTCACACTGATTCTCGAGACTGCTTTCATACTTTTTAACTAGCATTATTTATATCCTTCTCCATATATATTTTTGTCGGCGCAGGATAACATGACCGAATGGTATGGCTTTGACATATCATTTACATGATTCTACTCCCTTTTCAATTATAAAAGCTACGTTCAGGAAAAAAAATAGTGATCACGTGAACATCGGAACAATGGATCTTTGAAAAAAAAGTGGAAATTTACGCGGAAGATTAATTTCGAAAAAAAAAAACCAACCAAACAAAATAAATAAATACCCCCCCCCCCAAAAAAAAAAACCCCTTAATCCTGGCATCCTATATATCAATCGGTCAATTAATCGTGTGCGGAAAATACTCTGCAATTAAAGCTAATTTGAAAATTCAAAAGAAGAAATTCAGATCATATCTGTTGCTTTGAATTCCACCCCAAGCAGGGCTGATCTGATATAGGCCCAAATTATACCGATAAATCTTAATTTATTTATAGAAATTCCAAGATTTTCCAAGAGCAAGAATACCTTGAAAGATATCTTGACCAGAATGTTATTGAAAATAAATGAACAAAAATTTGTCACGAACTGATGTCCTGCTATCTTTATTGACCAATTAAAAAAAACAAGTACAAAACTTCAGACATTAAAACAATATATTAATAAATTAATTAGCTTGAAATTTTGAGTACGAGGGTTGTCCGGTAAAATCGTGAACAAGTAGTCTAGAGTGAAAAATAATCAACATTTTATTCTAAAATTTCCCTACCCATTAGTACATTTTTCATTAATATACATAGCAAATTTCAAAGAGTTATATGCTGAAATAAACAAAATATGGGATTTTATGTTATAAGTGATATCGTCTTACGGAGCACAGATAATAACGTCAAAATGTCAAAAGCAACGTCACATTTCATCTTTGCTTAAAAAAGTTGGATGAGCCCCACTTAAATTTCAGGAATTTTACCGACGCACACACTCGAGTTCGCCTTTATTCCTCCTTAAATAGTCGAGTGACCAATCTCGCACACACATGGGACGTTATGAAAACTTTCATTAATAAGATATGGAAGGTACTCTCACTGAACTAAATTGGCAGTGTTTTTTCGACGGTTTGCAATGAAAGCGTCTTCCGTTATTGCCAATAGCTGATTTTATGTATGTTTCGATCTACTGGAGGACTCGATCAAAAAGCCGCCGTTAAAATTGCCCAATCCACTTGTAATTTAATGTGTAAGTGATATTTTATATGTATTTTTATATTCTGTTATCATTTAAAGTCTCGTAAGGCGTCATTACTCAACATATAACTGAACTGCTTTCCGGTGCGACGTAACGTCATCAAGCGTCGCCATTTTTCGTGTGTTACGTTTTCCACTTTCCCTATTTTAAAGTCTAGGAAAACTGATAAAAATTAAGCAAATTCCTTGAAATTTTCCAAATGACGACATAATAGATAGGGAATTAAAAATATGATAATTTTTACCCCAACCTTATCTATTTAATACTTTTATTTCGAAATAATACTCGAATATTTCCTCATAAAATCCTAATTTTTGGGTTCTGCGCCGTAGGACCATACCCTGTACACATTCCAGTATAATAAAATCCCAATTTTTGCCTATAATTTATTTAAAATATAAATATGTACGTAAATATGATTGATAAACATTTCCTGAAAATTTCAACTCAGTGTGAATTATTGTGATGTCCACAATTTTACCGGACAACCCTTGCACTATCTCATGGTCCCGCCCGATTTTTGATTTTTTTTCTGTAAGATTTTACGAATTGTTTCCTAAGAAAGATCATTTTTAGAATCCTATATTTTCAAATTTCACTGAAAAAATTTTTTGGACCAGAAGAATTAACTATGATTACACGTCTTTAACTACATGTACATACTAGTATCCACTGAAAATATGAATAATAAATCATAACAATACAGAAAGTTCATCCTATTTTGTGGAATCTGCAGTATGCTAGAGATTAGTCTCTTAATGCAACCAGAAGCTCTTGGAACCTGTGAAAAGAGAACTGAAATTCAAATCTGGTACTTAGGTAATTAGGAGAGGCACATACATGTACATGTATTGGTCATATATGAATAAAATTTATAAAAGTATCTATATCATAGATATCAAAAATTATTTCAAAATTTGAAATACCATCATTTTTCAACATTTTTGTTGTGCTAATGGGTTACAAGTATTGGGGGGTAATGGTACTTAGGTAGCCTAATAGTCCCACCTGCATGCCTCTCGTGAGGCACATCGTCGTTATCTGTATGAACAGATTCCGAGTCAGTATCCACCCCTTCCACCTCCACCAGCCAATACGTGCGAACGATTCCCTTAAAGGCGTTCTGTAGGTCGATATCGTTCTGTAAATCATAAAAAAATATCATTTTGATTCACTCTACTTGCATTGCTAGCTGATAAGTAAAAGAAAGAGGAGGCATAAGAAATTCGATCAGAGATAAAAGATCCATTAATATATTTAAAAGTATTTCTATTCGAAGTAAAAAGTCATAATGATGCTTAATAACACTTCAAACCTTTGCAATGGAATCCTTCCTTTCCTGCATTGTAAATCCGCCAATAGAGGTCAAGAGATCAAATGTTGTCTCGCTCAGGTGAACTTTGTTTGCTATGTAATTCATAGAAATAAATAAGAATTTGAAAAATCCTCGACGTTTGAACGAGGTTAGTTGTTAGTGGAATATTCTGTTGTGTTACCTTTTCCGAGAGATTCCATTTTTGAGGCCACGCTAACTGTTTCTCCAAACAAACAATACCTTGGCATCTTGTTCCCTACTACTCCAGCCACCACGGCACCTGTGTGTGCAACAAAATGCTCTGAAAAGCTTTTCACTAACATGGAATACTATAATACTAAAAAAAAAATGCGTATTTCAAAGCTGCAATGACCACAGCATTCACGCGTAGAACCAAAAATCGATTTTTTTTTTGTTTATTGAGATAATATGTTGACGGTGCGACCGTTAGGG
The DNA here is from genome assembly GCF_033153115.1 of Saccostrea echinata. NCBI lineage: Eukaryota > Metazoa > Mollusca > Bivalvia > Ostreida > Ostreidae > Saccostrea > Saccostrea echinata. The sequence continues at coordinate 5,133,777 of NW_026889757.1, read as the reverse complement.
CGAGCGCAGATACCTATATTCAGATCGGGCTCTTCAAATCGCACGTGACATTTAGTACGTCTAGACTCTGACGTCACATGACGTCGCTTGTAAGTTGCATTACCAAAACGAAGTCTGAACAGTGCTAATTTTAATAAAGAAGGTTTAATCTTCTATCTATCTACTATACATCCATCAAATCAAGGTGAGTGTATTTTTTTCTTGGAACTTCTTGTTACCGCGTGAACGTTGTTTGCGGCGAGATGGAATTCGCAAAGCATTATAGGACCACAGTTAACTGCGGAAAAAAATTCGTTTGGATCAATGTGCAAAGTCAGAATTTTCTCTTCGCCCAGGCGTTGCTTTAAGAGCTCGCAGTGACGAGCGGCGCTTCGCGCCGCTCGCTGCGCTCGCTATTAAGGTAGTGCGATCCTCAGGTATTGAAAATCAGGAGTTTAATAATTGAAAGTGCTCACAAAAATGTCCGAGAATTCTCAAAGTAATGTGTATTTACTCATGGTATTTTCTCAATTTCAAGCTTAATTTTGAGACTTTTTTAAATTAATTAATAATTTTAAGAGTTATCCTTCCTTTCTGAGGATCGGATTTCCTTAAATTTTGTTTTTCCTTTTGCGAGAGTTACTGAAACATCAGATCTGGACAGTGGTAACACCTTGCTAAAAATATGAAAAGATAACAGGTATAAATGCAGTCCAGCACCATTTCAAAAAAGTACAAATGCCAGATGCAGCATTGTTTGGAAAAACTGTATGAGTAATGTGTAATACAAAAACGACAATTTACCAGAATGACAGCCGATACGCAGACTGAATTTGATGCCCGGAAGGTGAGGTATTTCTAGATGGCGAAGTTTTCTCACAAGGTCAAAGGCCATCTTGGCAATCTCTGATGCGTGCTGTTTCCCGTTCTTTCTTGGTACACCTATTTTGAATTAAATTTGTGTCATCTTTATTTGTATTTAATGCACAATATCTGATGACGTTACACATGTAAATGTTTTTCCTACCTGATACAACCATATAGGCGTCTCCTATAGTCTCCACTTTGTAAACATCGTACATTTCTATTCTCTCGTCGAAACAAGTGTACAGACTGTTCAACATGTCAACGACCTGTTTAATAAACATAAAAATCAATTTTTGATAAATTGTTGTCTTTGAATGACTAATAAAACATTTGGTAACTGCATTTTCCTTACCTGCAATGGAGAGCTGGAGGAAGAAATTTTTGTGAATCCAACAATGTCACTGAAAAAGATGGTGGCTTGATCATAATGTTCGGCATCCACTTGTTCATTGCACTTTAAACGTTCTGCCACAGATTTAGGCAACATCTGGTAGAGCAGCGTGTCTGTTCTCTTCTTTTCCTTGTTCAACGCCTTTGTTCTTAAAAAAAAGTAAGGATAAAAAAATATCTTTCTTATCATTTACATAGACATAGAAACATGCCAAATATCATGGTATTTATGAAGTATTATTATAATGATTTCCCCTTAATGAAATTAGACCGAGAGATGGGAACAATTACTAGAAATCGCAGTGAATGGACTAATTTCCGTTCTGCCGTGCGTTAGTCAAGTGAGCTATTCCCTGCTTCGAAAGCCAATTATCGGTTATCAGGAATTCTCTTGATATTTTTTGTATCAGTATAATAAAACATTTAAAAGTATAACACTGAGGGAGTTAACAAGATTCCAGTTCCACTCGACAATGTCCCTTGGCTTCGCATCGAGAAATAGTCCTGGCTTCGGGAAACTACAATCTTGCTAACTCTCTTAATGATATACTTTAATTGTATACCATTTTTATGTTGTAACAATGGCGCTTGTGAAGAGGATGCTCCTTTATACTTCTCTTAAGTAAGTCTATATTAAGAATATGTGTACCTATTGGCAATGGATATGGAATATTTCTGGATTTCCGACGTCAGAAAGTATACACCGACGATCACCAAAGGGCAGACGATGAAAACAGCGCCAAAGATACAAGCAATCGTTATAATGGTGTACATGTCTTCTGTGCTTCTCACCGTCAACATTTCATTTATCTTCGTTGCTAGGGCCTTTTGTGTTTCTCGAACGATATCCTGGTATACAGTCATGTTGTCGAACCATTCATTTGCTTTAGCTAGTGATCCCTCACTTTGATAACTCTTGTTCGATCGAATTTGAAGCCTCATTGATCGCACAGGAGCTAAAATCAAATCATTATTCAAAAGTTGAGTCTCATAAATGCTGTAAGCTAACTCGGAATATCGCCGACACGACATAAATGTTATATTCGCGATATCTTGTGCCTCCAAAAACAGCAGATAGTCTTCTTTACTTCTGAAGCCTCCGAAGGCGAAATACGTTACACCCATGCCTCTTTCCCGCCCAATGTATTCGCTTGCAACAATGATTTCTTGATAGGCTACCAAAGTTTTCCAAATGGAGCCAGATCTTGCCTCCGACACAGCGTCATAAAGCCAAGTGATGAATATATCGATAACATCTGTATAGAAAAGCATCTCCTCTTTGACTGTTCGGTTGTACAGATCTAGTTGATACCGATGGCGGTTTAGAAATAACAGAAACTTGTCCTTTGATTGGAACTCCTTCCTGTCGTTTTTCTTACTGACGGGCCAGTATGATAAATTTTCCAAGGCCATGTCCGTATCTGGGTATCTTCTGAGGAGAACTTCTTTTGTGTCTGGGCCAATGGCGCTTATGTAGAGGGCGCTCATATCTCGTTCTCTTTGTAGGTATCTCATCATTTGGCCAAGTTCAATGCTGAAAGATTATTAATAGGAAACAATCTATAAACTTTCTTTCGAAATCTTAATCAGTAACCTTAGCCGATAAATTTTAGTCCTTTACTCACGAGAAAAATAGAGCATCTCTTGTATCTTTTGCTTCTATGAAGTTCTTGATGGTGTAGACAAAGACATTTCCCGTCATGCCTACCAATATTGCCATTGGTAGAAGAACTACAGACAGCATTTTCAATAACTGCTTCCGCTTTCCAGATTCAGTGATTGGATTTCCTTTTCACATGTACAAAAATAATAAAATTACCTAAATATGCTTTTATTCCTTCCATGTAAATTATTAAATTATTACGTTGTGTATGTACACATCTGTTTCATATTTGGATATTTTACTAGTAAAACACGTTAATGGTAATCTAACAACAAAGCTTTATTACAAACGTGATGCCTTTAACTTTTCAATCGACAACTTCTCTTACTTATGCAGCAATAACCTTCATATGGGGTTCACATCTTTCAGTTGATTCGATACATATGAACAATTTCTAAAACGAGGTAAGTTATTGACAAACAAGTTGATGAAACAAGAATATCGTTACAGTCTCGTTTAAAGTCATCATTTCGTTGTTCTATGGTCGATACAATGACCTTGTCACTAAATACAATCTATCATTAAATAAATTGCTGACTGACGTTTTTCATACTAATTGTTAGACTATATTTACCCACTGAATTGTCGACGGATTTTTCTGTTATTTCCAGATCATGACAAGGATCACACGGCCGGTGATGTTTTTAGAAGTCCGTGTTTGCTCTGCTCCCGATTTGTATTGTTTTAATGGACTTTGAGCTTGAATACTGTTCGTTAACTCCATATTTCATGTAAAAGTAACATCTTAACTACAGAGAGCTTAAACATACACTTCCTTATAGACTTCCTTTTGTGTCTTCAATTAATAATGATTAAGATTAATAAGTAAGATCATGTTTTACCTCGACAGACATAATCACAGCTATTTGTTGTCTGAGATAAGTTCAGCATGTCCATTATCGCCAAATTCAGTTGAGACTGGGTCATGGATCCGGCTGAACTGTTCAAAGAATGGGTGGACTTTGAAGGTTGAACCTGGTTGTTCTTTTTCTTGAACAACCCCATGATGTGTGAGGTTTTTTCTCACTATTTTCTAGATGTTAGGGTTAAACACAATACCTTTCAAATAAAAAAATCACAGCATTTAAAGAATTAAGAAATAATGGTCATTCTAAGGTTTGTTATTTTGTATTTGGGGAGTATGCTTTACCTTAAAATCTTACCTTTTTGTAAAAGATCCAACTTTTTAAAATTCTGAAAGGAAAATGCCAAGAAAAGCAGTCTTCAAATGTTGGTTGCCATAGCAACGTATTACGTTTCTTCACGTTGGCTCTGTTTATTTCTTAAGTGATAATCAAATGAATTTTTCCTCAAAATATCGATAACTCCATATTTGATTTTGTTTGAGAACATTTCGTGCTGTTTATCTACTTATCATATTAGATATACTCTCTGATGTTCAAATTTGAAATATTAACATTTCTGCAAAATATTTAATAACTTAAAACTTGTTAATAACTATTCCGAAAACATGTCAACTGATGAAAGATTTTATATGATTACGGGCGAATTTTATCATTTTGACAGACTTCAAAATAATTAATTTGAAAATTAGACCCGTTGCCATTTCTTTAATTATCATCAAGATTAAAATGGCAGATGGCCGAAATGATTTTTTGTAAATTCCATTTCATACCCACGTCTTCATTAACACTTTCCTGAGAGTGATAATAAGAATTCATTTTTACCAGTTTACCAATATAATAACTTCATGCAAACATAACTCGGGGGAAAAAATCTATATTACAAAAGCAAACACATAAAATCTTAAATGGCATGGAATTAGTGTGACTAACAAAACACATTCAATCACTCCTGTGTGATATTTCAAATAAAGTTTTCAAAAATAAAGTTGATTATTATTTAATAAAAGTTTCTTAAAGCTTTGAATATTTGAATCTTTTGACGATGAATAGAACATCACTAGTATCTGCTTTAAAAGTAAACAACCCTTAAACAAAAATAATATAGACTATTTTGGTAAAATTTTTGAAGTAAGATTTTTCATTATTCCGGATTGAAATTTGACGGAGTCTCCACAACTTTTAACCTACTCGCACCCAGTATTAACTACAATAAATTACACATTTAGATTACTGCATGCAGATTTCAAAATTAAAACACATGATACAGCATTAGAAAAGAAGCAAAAAATTAATGCCAATTGATCATCTATCTGTAGCAAAATTTTACATTATTTATTCAAAGACTAAATCGTGTGCTTATAACAATCACGTCACCAAACGGGGGAAATAATTTGTGTACATATATGAAGGAAAACAATCAAAACGTAAATATAAATAAAAATTAACAACATGGAGGATTGAAATATTGGAAATTAGCAAGTGTGATGCGCAATTCAACATGTTTTCATTAGCTGTGACAAGTATCTCTGTTACAGAGCGATTTGAAGATGTCAGCTTAGCAAACAACTTTTAAAAAGAAGAGGTTTTAATGTAATTTACATCTTACTAGGCAAACTTAAATTGCCTGAAAGTGAAAATCGTGAATTAAAAGCCTGTTGTAGTTTCTATTTCATCTATGCAACAAATGTAAGGTTAAAAAGTATTGCAAATCAGGACTTTTAAAATTAAAACGTTTGGCAATAAAAGGTAAATATGGAAAAGTTTATTTTACAATATAAATAACTTATAACCTAGTCATGAAATATGAGAGTTAAAAATTTCTCTAAAAATACTACTTCTTTTATGGTTTTAATCCAATTTCAATAAATTTCGTATACAATATTAATAGGACTAAACTGAGATGAATAATTTTCTGTTATTTGGGTTTTTCATTTAGATGAATATTGTAAAAATATTTACTACATTAGAATAAATTTGCATTTTTCTTTTCGAAACACCACTTTTCCTACTATTATTTGTTTGATTTCAGTTAAATCTGAAATACAAATAAACTCAACCAAATATCACGATTTTTCTAGGGGTCATGGATAAGGAAAAAACACAAAAACGTAAACGTGCGAATTAGGTGTGCATTATTTGATCCCACCCCTGGAGTTTCCAGGGGTCGTGTTTTATGCCCTGTTCACACATTTGTATTGTTTACGGATTTTTTGAGATCGATCACTGTTCGTTGTCTTTACCTTTTACATTAAGTAATTGAAGACCAATGTAAAGGGAATACTTTATATTTCATGCATGGGTATTCCCTGTTAATGCTAATAATCATGTGTTATTTCCGCTAAATATGCAAATTATCACGTGCTCCTAGGGTTATTCATCATCTCAGACACCAAATCATAAAGAATTGGGAGGTTTCAGAATTAGCTTTCATGTAATCCAAAGCTGCATGGTTTTTCTGATAAACAGTCAGTCATCCGTACGTTGGACAATAAAGAATCCTGAAATATTAGTCTGGTGTTTAAGTAAAAAAATATCTTAAATGTCGTAGATGTCGTAGATGTGTGAGGTGTCAATTAACACTTAAATATTATTTTAGATATTGCCCTTTTGAAGCAAATAAGAAAAAGACTTTCTGAAAATTTAGTTTAATTATCACTTAAGAGAATGCTACAGAGCATGGGTACATAATTCTGTATCATGACAACGGTATGTGGAACAATCAATCAAAAACATTTATTTGACTGCTTTCGAAAAAGGTTGATGTTCTAAATAAAGGTAAGTATCTATTTTTTAGAATTAAAGTTATAATGCTGTTTCCATGTAATATGTCGAAATAGAGGCCAATGTTTACAAAATCAATGTAATGAAAATTTTGGAAAATGACAATGTCATAGTCTTGGTGTGCTTGCATCAGGCATGGGGTAATCGTAATCGAGTAATTGTAATGATTGTAATGATTACTTTTTTCAAATATTCGACAGTAATCTGTAATCGAAGAGATTTTCGATTACTTTTAATTTAATCGATTAAAGCTAAAATTTTCAATGTAATTACTTTTCGATTACTTTCCATTACTTTATACATAAATGAATGTCATTTTGGAGAATTATTTCCAGTCAGTCACACGTAAAAATATTTTTTAAAAAATCACCCACAGATATGCGTTGATTTCCTAACTTTTATTATGATGATCAAAAGTTTGATAACGTTCACAATAAAATTTGCATTACAGGCCTGCTGGTCTAGTATTAAATAATTCAGAAGTGTATTTCAACCATTTATTAATAAGATATACAGATTTTTTGTGTGCATTTTACATTTGACTCGCTGACTCTTGATGTTGAAAAACTTTGTTTTGTCATAAAAAATATATATTAAATAGCAAAAACAGATTTAAAGTGCTGTATTAAATATAAATAATATGGTAAATAAACTACATTATATTTGGAAAAAAGAAGATGAAAATACTTAATATTCATTTCTGTTTTGTTATGTTTAAGTAACTTTAAAATCTTAAAATCATTCTCATGTTTTCATTCAAAATTGTAAGGTTACTTGTTTTTTCAGTGAAAGGTTCTGTCTGTATTTTTAAAAACAGGGGGTAGGATTCACTGTGTTTGTTTATCTTGGCTATTAATTGTCTGGGACATCTTTGACATGCAGATAATGAGGTGTGAGCTTTGACCTACTTATTGTTTAACCTTTATAATTGATAGTTCCATTGAAGACAAACAATATTATCAGAACAATTAATAGCTCTCAAAACACTATAATATTTCATCACAGAATGCAATTGTGCTATTAGTTTTACTTAAAGGCACATTTAATTTACATATTTGTTAATAAGAGTTCTAAACTTATTTTTTTAGCGAGAAGACAAAGGAATGTTTTATGTGTACTGCCAACATGCAGGCAGTCCAAATCCTCCACAATAAAATATTAAATAATTTCTACAACCAAAATCAATAAATATGGAGGTTCAGATCCAGTGTCGAAAGTAAAAATTCATTCCTCTTATACTTTATAGTAGGAACCATGTCTCCACTGTCCATGGTAGAGAATCCCTCATTTTGGCATTTAGTGAAAATGTTAGGTCTAATATATGAAATGAAACCAGAATAAAACCTTACAAGAATCTGCACTGAATCTGCAGAAACACATTCAAACTTAGTGGATATCATTAACATTTCCATATAACTTTATATAATTTAATTTGAGGGGATAAAAACTTGGAAGTAATCGATTATTAAATTATAATCGATAATTTCATCTTCCAAAGTAATCGATTACAATCGATTACAGAACAAAAATGAATGTAATCGATTAATAATTGATTACACAAAATTCCTCTAAGTGATCGATTATTAATCGATTACATTTTTCAGTAATCGTGCCAATGCCCCGCTTGCATATCCTTCCTGTAAATACTTTACATACTTTCAGGGTATGGAATGGACGAGAACAAAATTAAGAAGGCATAATCCTTAATTTAATTGTTTTAAACAAAATATTATGTATACTAGTAGCTCAATGTTGTATACCGTATAGCGGGATTTTTAGGGGGGTGCTAACTAGTTTGTTTTAGCGGTTTTGAAGTAGCCCACTAAAATTTTAATCGCTAAATTTGCACCCTTGCGTATAAGTACAGAATATAAGAAAAATAATTTGGTCAGTCTGTTGTTGAACGATATATCTTTCATTTGGTGTTGGTTTTTACTCAAATTGCCTAAATCCATATTCAAATGAATAATAATCGTATAGAATCATCTAGAAAATGAATTGCCTCTCTTTTACAAAGTAATAGTACTCAGTGTCCGGCAAAAAAAGTTCCGCTAAAAGTAATGGCATACATCTAAGCAAGCATAACGCCAAATTTTACACCCGGCAAGAAAACCTGCTATACGGAATTTATAGCTTAATGTTGATATGTACAAACATCTCTAAAAATAGCCATAAACTTTGAATGCAGTTGACTCAGTTTAGAATGTTTTGTACTTCAAGATAGATATAGTCAAGGATTCAAATCTAAAGACAGCATGAGCTTGTTTAAGAAAAAGGGCAACCAGATTGAACCTTCCAAACCGAGAAATTCCATAAATAGTTCAACTGGTTCCATGACTAAGTCTCAACTAAATCTGGCCATCATGGAAATGCTGAATTTGAACCAGACTTCTGGCAGCTGTGATTACGTCTGTCGAGGTAAATGATGAATTCGAGGTACTCTGATGGAATTTGTTTGTTGGTTTTTTAGTTGTTTGTTTAAGGTCCCTAAAATTCTAGAATTTTTCATATGTTAAAATTACACTTCTGATATCAAACATTTTAAATACACATTTAAGCAGTGCAGTATTGTTTTCCAAGCCATATTAATTGCTAAAAGTCAGGGTTTATAATTGTTTTATCATTCACATTTTTGTATGAAAGGAAATCCTATAACGGAGGGTGGGAAGAGGAGGCAGTTGATAAAAATGCTCTCTGTAGCTCTACTGCCAATGGCGGTACTGGTAGGCATGACGGGAAATGTCTTTGTCTCTACAATACAAAACTTCATCGAAGCAAAAGATACAAGGGAAGCTCTCTTTTTCTCGTAAGTTTAACAATTGTATTCTGGTTTTAAAGATTGTATTAGAAAATCATATTGTAAATTATTTTAATAAATTTCAATTTTAAAAATCAAAATCTTTTTTATTTTTGGATATAAGATCAACATAAATGACAAATCTTTACAGAATAGAACTGGGTCAAATGATGAGATACCTGCAAAGAGAACGAGACATGAGCGCTCTCTACATAAGTGCTATTGGTCCAGACACAAAAGAATTTCTACTCAAAAGATATCCGGATACTGACACAGCTTTGGAAAATTTATCATACTGGCCCGTCAGTAAGAAAAACGACAGACAGGAGTTCCAATCAAAGGACAAGTTTCTGTTGTTTCTAAACCGTCATCGGTATCAACTGGATCTGTACAACCGAACAGTCAAAGAGGAGATGCTTTTCTACACAGATGTAATTGATATATTCATCACTTGGCTATATGACGCTGTGTCGGAGGCAAGATCTGGCTCCATTTGGAAAACTTTGGTAGCCTATCAAGAAATCATCGTTGCAAGCGAATACATTGGGCGAGAACGAGGCATGGGAGTAACGTATTTTGCCTTCGGTGGCTTTAGGAGTAAAGAGGATTATCTGATGTTTTTGGAGGCTCAAGATATCGCGAATATAACATTTATGTCGTGTCGACGATATTCTGAGCTAGCTTACAGCATTTATGAGACTCAACTTTTGAATAATGATTTGATTTTAGCTCCTGTACGATCTATGAGGCTTCAAATTCGATCAAACAAGAGTTTTCGTCTAGTTGGGTCGCTAGACAAAGCAAATGAATGGTTTGATAATATGACTTTATATCAAGATATCGTCAGAGATACACAAAAAGCCTTAGCAAGTAAAATTGATGACATGTTGACCTTAAGAAGTACTGAAGACATGTACACCATTATAACGATAGCGTGCATCTTCGGCGCTGTCTTCATTGTGTGCCCTTTGGTGATTATTGGCGTCTATTACCTAACATCTGAAATCCAGAAATATTCCATATCCATCGCTAACAGGTACAAATTCTTTTACATCATCTCATTCGTGAATGCATCAATGTTTATCGGAATAGAATGTCAATTGTTATTAGATTTGTATGGTTTTAATGATGTTAACGATTTTAAGATTTTTTTGGTCATTTCTTTCTTTCTCCTTAGAACAAAAGCATTGAACAAGGAAAAGAAGAGAACAGATACGCTCCTCTACCAGATGCTGCCTAAATCTGTAGCTGAACGTTTGAAGTGTAACGAACAAGTGGATGCTGAGCACTATGACCAAGCCACCATCTTCTTCAGTGACATTGTTGGATTCACCAAAATTTCCTCCTCCAGTTCTCCATTACAGGTTTGGAATCTCTTGATACCAAATGTTGTATAATTTTCTCTTGAAGAAGACGGTATATAAAGCAATAATAAAAATGTTTATTGATAGGTTGTTGACATGTTGAACAGTCTCTACACCTGTTTTGACGAAAGAATAGAAATGTACGATGTTTACAAAGTGGAGACTATAGGAGATGCCTATATGGTCGTATCAGGTAGACGAAACAATTTACATTAATACTCATATATGATAACAATTTTCTATTTCTAATTGTAATTTAAAAAATTACATTTTACACTGTACATGTGTATTATTATTATTATTTTTTTTTTACAAGAAATTAACTCCCCACATAAACACTTAAAGACATGTTGCTTACGTCTTTGATGTTTCTAGGTCGGTAACATATACTTTTTCACATGAAACTCGGAGATAATAATTCTTTGCCCCCTTTCCCTGCGCTATAGGTTTCTCTCAGATTTCTTTTATTTCACATGGGTGTGTTCCTTTGGATGCACTTTCCGTAATATAAAAACTTAAAGACAGGAAAAATACTGCAGCAGGGAATTATTAATACCGAATTCTGGTTTGAAAAAATAAGTTGACCTGACTGTTGCAGAAAAATTCTAGGTTACTGCGATGCAAACCTAATGGTGTTTTTTTTTTTTTTTTTTTTTTTTTTAAATAGATCAGGCCATCTTTTAAAATTGTTTGTTTGCCCTCTCCCGACAGACTGGCTAAAAATACCCGACTCAAATTTTTTTTTCCTCCAGGAAACGATTTTTTTCTCATCCCCTCAACAAGTATGTTGAAATTTTCTGGGAATTTTTTTTTCAACCTACCTACCGAACTATTTTTTTTTAACCCCGAGTCGGGAGAGGGCAAACAAACACTATTTTAAGATGCCTCAGGGAATTTTTTTTTTTTTTTTTTTTTTTTTGGTGATTAAAAAGAAAAAAATGACGACATCTGCTCTTGTTTTATATATAAAATGTTATCACATCAGCATATCCATTAATGCAATGAAATATAGGTGTACCTAGAAAGAACGGAATACAGCACGCATCAGAGATTGCCAAGATGGCTTTTGACCTTGTAAGAAAACTTCGCCATCTAGAAATACCTCACCTTCCGGGCATCAAATTCAGCCTGCGTATCGGCTGTCACTCTGGTAAATCTCCATTCTCGTTTTGATATTTATAATTTCATTTCATCTTTAGAGTGGATTATATCAAACATAGATTTATTTTTCCAATTAAACCAGGTGCTGTAGTGGCCGGAGTGGTGGGCAACAAGATGCCAAGGTACTGTCTGTTTGGCGAAACAGTGAGTGTGGCTTCCAAAATGGAATCTCTCGGAAAAGGTATAATATTTAGACTTTCAATAATGACATTATCTGCAAATTGCAGAATAATTCCAATATTACTCTTGAATTAAATTCTGCAGCAAACAAGGTTCACTTGAGCGAGACAACTCATGACCTGTTGACCACAATTGGCGGATTTACAATGCAGGAAAGGAAAGATAGCATTGGACAGGCAAGACTTTTACGTAAAAAATTGATTTAGTTTACATGTAGGTGATAATGAAAATAGTCCTAAAGTTCTCATTTTTACTTGAATTTCAAGTATTTTTAAAGATATGTTAACGACTTCCGATAATGTAATTTTATAATTTTAAATTGTTTAATGAAAACTGAGCAACATTTTGTCTTGATGACATGAAACTTTTTGAACCGTTTGATTTTCTAACGTCTTTCAAAAGGAGAGGAAAACAACCAATCAGAAAAAGAAAATATGAATAAAAATCTCAATTCTAGATTATTGGGAAGAAAGGGGGATGATCTTTTCTGTATCAGTCCCTAAAGAGATATAACTAAAAAAAAAAGTGAAAGCGATTTCTTGCAACTTATCGAAGCGTTAGCAAATTTAATAAAATAAGAAATAGGTTTTGAAAAAAAATGCTTTATTCTCAATTAATATCCGCTTTACGTATTTGCTACTGAATTTAAGTTGGATATGCCAAAAAAGTCAACATGGGATCCTTACTCCTCAATGGCACCTGGCCCCACCTATTTCAGTGGTCCGTTTTGGCTCCACAGGCAATTTTTTTTATTATTGTTTAAACGGATTTTTGAGCATGATAACTATACGTTATCTTCATATTTCATTTTACTTCAAGTCAAAGAATTCAATTGATTAAAGATTGTTCAGAAAAATGGATTTTATCTTTCTTTTTTTTGTGAAAAACCTTTGAAAAGAAAGGATTTTTTTTTATTTTGGTTGACAAAAACGCTTGCAGTGTTACAGAGTTGTTGTTTTCAAGCATACGCATAATGAAAGCTTCCTACCATTTTACAGAACGACCCAGATCTCAATAACGCTTTTAAAGGAATCGTCCGTACATATTGGCTGACGGAAGTAGAAGGAGTGGAGAGTGATTCAGAGTCTATTCATACAGATAACGACGATCTTCATAACGAAAGACATGCAGGTCGGAGCAAAGAAGACTCGGGGAACATAATTCAAAACTTCTGGGTCTAAAAATTATCACGTCTCGGCCTGTTCAAAATTTTACCAGTCATTATCTTGATTAAAATATAAAACACACACACACGCACACACAGACTAGAATTGTGAAAACACAAAGCGTTTAATTTCTCGAGTACAACATGAACTAAGTATGTTCATGTTGTATATGATTAAGTATGTTGTTAAACTTTTCCCTCGCCATTCGATTTAGTCCTTTTATATATTTATATATGTCTTTCTATTTCTTTACCACATAAACTTTGCATTTTATTTGACACTCCAAATCTTACGCCTTTTTATCATCTTATTGTGGATCAGGAGTAATATGCGCATTAACAGAATACAAAATATACAAATGTATGTATTAATACATACATGTATTTATTTATTTATTTTTACTTCTATAGGCGCCAAGAGTTTCTGGCTGCATTAAGTGGACATGAAATTTGACTAGCCCTAAAATCAATTAGAAGATCGAGTATAAGAAGGATGGTTTTATAAAACGCATGGCGTGACAAATTTAAGAATCACATGATCTCTTTTGAGAGACCTTGGATCATGTAAGTAGTGCTCACCTGTCCCTAAATTTTCCTGTCACATTTTTTTCTGTGATGGTGCATTTATTGTACAGCTTTTTAGTTGTTCTTGTGCTCCTTTAATCAACTAGGTACTAGCCGATTTTCTTGTTCCCTTTTAACATTTATTTTTATTACGATTAATGATATGGAAAGGCAATATTGCATTTACTGAAAGTATATATCCCTAAAATGTAAAGCAATAAACTGTGCAAGTTTAATACTTTAATAAAATCAATACATATCTTTTTTAAAGACTATTTTCACTTTTGTAATCCTATAACAGGGAAACCTTTCCTACATGTAGATCCACAGATACCATTGCTCTGATGTCAAAACATTTAAACGTCACAATGTTTATATGACATTATAAATGACAAAGTTTCCATGTTTGTTGGTCTTCGAATTCCAAACTTGCATTTTCAAAAAGAACACAACTTCCGATCAAACATTATAACAACTGTTCGTAAAGTTTTTGACACGATTTACTTTTTGGATCGAATGTTGTACTAATCTATTTAAAAAAAAAAAAAAAAAAAAAACTTTGTTGAAAATTTATCAAGTCTTGTGGTTTGATTAGTAATTGATACGAATGTTTAATTCTAATTGAATAAAATAGCTTTGTATTATGTTCTGTGTATGTTAGCAAATTCTCGCTGAACAACTTTTTTTCAATTTGTGTCATAATTTAGCGTCAAAGGATTATGTCATTTTTGTCTGCAATGGTTGCAACTGTTAATCCAGCATTAACAAGGATTATTGTATATATTGATATCAGCATTAATAATCGTAAAACGTGCGTTTTAGTACGTAGTATTTTGTATTGTTTGCTGCTGGGTATGTGCTTCGTGGTTCTAACAAGTGGAGCTTAATGAATTGTTTAAGAAAAATGGTTTTCATAAGGAGAAAGTATTCAGTGGATGTATATAATCTTTAGTTGACTGATTTCATACATGACTTGCCTGTACAAATTATGTTATCCTTTTAACTATAAGATTATTGTACTTTTTGTATTTTTCCATTGCACAACTAGCAATTTTGGTATATCAATTGGGTTCTAGATTCAAGTCAATTAATCTAACCAAACGATGCATGTGGTTAGCAAAGATACTTTGGCATTAGTCAGGATTAATATAAATGAGATTTGATCATGTTAAAGGATTTTATTTTGGAGGGGGGTTAAATTCTGACAAAACTTTTATAATTGTCTTTTAATTAATTTGTCTGTGTTTTAAATTGTTCACATTTATACCATCAATTTAATAAATGACATTATTCATCTCTATGAAAGTGTTTTATTTGACTTGTAGAACAATTTTAGCAAAAACAAGTTGCGGTGAGCTTACCTATACATGTAAGCATTAGAAGACATCAAGTTCTTTTAAGTTTTTTCTGGACGCCTTCAGAAATATTTTCGTATGCCCAAGTCTCAGTAAAACAAAATATTTATTTAAGAAATGAATAACAAGCTTAAAAAGTTCTCTGGGATATGAACTTGGTTGGTCACGTGATCAAATCCTGTGGAGCCCAAAGGACTTCTCAGTAGATTTGATCATGTACCAACCAAGTTCATTTCCCAGTGAACATTTTAGCCTTGTTATTTTATATTTCCTTTTACATTTGAGACGAATATTCGAATACTGGCGTGGAGACCGGTCCTTCGGATGAGACCGTATAAACCGAGGTCCCTTGTCGCAGTAGGTGTAATGTGACTAAAAAGATCTTTCACTGCTCAAAGGCCGTAAGTGCCGAGTACAGGTCTGCGGCCTTCATAGGAATTTCGGGTTAATAGGAAAGCGTCATTTTAATACTTATTATACCCCCCGCAAACGAAGTTTAGGGGGGTATATTGGAATCAGCTTGTCCGTCTGTCTGTCCGTCTGTCTGTCTGTCCGTCTGTCTGTAGACGAGATTTTGTCCGGACCATTTCTTGGAAACTGTTGCAAGGATTTGTCTGAAAATTTGTACACTTATTCTTTGCCATATGAAGGTGTGCACCTGGTATTTTCATCGTGATTGGATATTTTTTTTGCATTTTACAGGTGTTTTTTTTTTTTTTTCATTTTTATTATGTGGTTTTGTCCGGATCTGTTCCCAGAGACTATTGCATAGATTTGTATGAAAATTTGTACACTTATTATTTACCATATGAAAATATGCACCTGGTATTTTCAACATTATTTGATCATTTTTCTGCATTTTACAGGTGGTTTTATTTTTCATTTTTATTGACTTAGACATTTCGGGTTCATGTCTAAGGTTTGAGACATAGAATCTAGAACATCTGTACAGAAATGTGAACTACAGCTTCAAACTACTCATTAGAACTAAAAAAAAAACTCACAAAGTATTAAAAACAGTTTTTACATTACACAGCAGATAGTGTAAATCCATTTGTCCCTTGGGAGTAATGAGTGGACATGCATCCAGTTAAAGATTAATTAATGAGTTCAGTGTGGGAAGCTGTTAGGGCATCTCTGATCAAGCAGGTCTTATCTATATCTCTTGGGTATTGGGCAGAAAGAAATAAAGATCTCTGTTGTCTAAGTCTCTTAAATGTAATTTAATTATGTCTGTCAAAATACATAATCACTGGAACCAGCCTTTTATTTTTAAAATGAGTTTGATATAAAGGTATTAAGATCAATTTGATTTTGTATAATTAAATTGTGATATTTTTTTTCAACAATCAATTTGCAGAGTGTCATGTCTCACAAAGATGACATATAGTTGCAAACTATTTTTTCAATGTAATAAAGAACACTGTAATTATTAGTATTGATGTTTTATTAGGCTGCACCTTAGTTTCATTTATTAAAAAAAAATATAATGAGGCCAAACAAAAAAAATATGTGTGGTTCCGGTTACACCTCCAAAAAAAATTAGGGTAGGTAGGTTACGATTTTTTTTTTTTTTTTTTTTTTTTTTTTTAATAAAATGATTTTCTTAATTATTCTAAATAATACTTATCACTACTTTGCAAATGACATTTAGATGTGGTGTGATAAAATACTAGTCAGTATTGGTAGGGGACACCTACATGCTAGCTTGCTTTGGATTTAACACTAATAAACACTTGCACTATGTTGTGAAAGGAGGCTGTCATTGCTGAAACTAAAACTTAAACCGGAGCCATTGATGGAAATTGGGGAAAATTCCGGAAAAAATATGAAAATTGTCAAAAAAAGTTTAGAGTCGGGGGGTATAAAATAGGGACGGTCGGGTAACCGGAACCACACATATTTTTTTATTTGGCCTGAGTAATTAAATTTTCACTCTAAATCACAGGAGTTCGCATACCTGTCAATTTTACCGAAATTTTTTGCAAATAAAAAAAATACGTAATACCTATAATAATAACACAAGGAGTGCAACGCATTTCAGGTCACCGGGGAACCCCTCTCTTAGTATCGAGGCTGCCGCGCAATCAATTTTCAATCGAAAATAATAAAACACTAACCAATCTTTTCGGAAGGAACCATTCTTTATGTCTGTTAATGCATGTGACTTCAAACGCCTGATTAACAGCAGCAGCAGTGACGTTTCTCCACGACTTCGCTCAAACATTCGTTGTCCGCGACGCCATTACGTGACGTATGACTATCACAGGTTCGTAGTGAATAATAGCGGTGGCTAGTATACAAAACCAAAGGCGGCGGCTATGAAACGGACATTCTCGCGGGAATGGATGGAGGCACCCCAGACCTCGTAGATCTTGCCGTTAAAGGCCACAGCTTCCTAATTACAGGCCAGTGTGGTACTGGAAAGACACATTGGCTAAGGTACATGGGTTTATTTACAATAAACTATGTTTATATAAAAATGTAACAGTGGGCGAACTTGATTTACTTGCACCTTTTACACCTATTCTCTATTGAGAAGTTGATGGCTCGTTTTAATACTCCCCCTCAACAGGGGGAGTATTAAAACGAGCCATCAACTTCTCAATAGAGAATACTTTTACACCGTGTACACTTTTCTTAATTAATAAGTGCACTTTGGGTGTACTCTCACTGTACACTTTCTTACACCAAATTTAGGGCATGTGTTGAAAGGCGTACACTGAATCCAATATGGCGGAGAATGGTACGATTGAAAATTTAAGAAATTATTTTGTGTAATATAAAGGATAAGAAATCACATTCAAGTTGTCTTTTGTGCATATATGGCAAGAAATTAGTCCCGACTTTCAAGTATGTTCATTTGTAACCAGTAAATATCTACTTTTGTGTGTAAGTGATTACATTGAAATTATTTTTTAACCATTTTAAATAATTAAGTAATTCATAATATATTTTAATTTTTTTCACTTTAAACCAAAAAAATTTTAGCCACACACTGTCGAGATGCAAAACATATACTACAACATATACACTACAACTCGTAAAATGTACTTGATTATACACCACCACCTTTCACACCAGTGTACACTGGTGTACACCAAATTAAGCTAAATCAAGCACGCCCAGTAATTCATGATATTAATAACAAAGTGTGAATTGCCGAACATTAGTGTTAGGTGTTTATAATATAGTGCAGACTCAGGAAAAACATAAAATCTTGACAAATCCAAGTCTTATTAATGGGCTTTGATCACAAAAACTTTATATGATTGAAATTATTCCTTGTCTCACTGTTAATTACTGGGATGTTAATTTGGTGGACTGAGAATCTTTTCAGGGCTCATATTCTCAATTTCCTCATTTTAATTTGCTTCTTGCTTTTCCTTGTGGAGTTTAAAGGTCTTGATAACTTAGCACGGAAATTACTAGCTGAGGCAGATTCTGATGCATTGGCCCTCCTTGACACTATGCACTGGCCAAGTATAACTGCTGTACTGGATTTACCAAACTGTGCCAATGTAGGATTAGAATTTAAGCCATTTCGAATTCCTCGTTGCTGGCAGAAGAAGTTTTCAATGAGGTCAGAATTCAGAAAGCCAGGATTTAAGGTGTTGCCCTTGCCTATTGTCTGCCTACACAGTGAGGTGAATCCAACCAAGGATGAGTTGATGTCATCTCTTGTTTCTTTTGTCATCAGATTCTTCTTGGCAAGTGTAGGGGAAGAATCCAATGTGTCAGCCTCCCACCTGTTGAAGAATTGAAGAGCTTGAAATATCTCTGCTATCCTTGGATCCTCCATGGATGTTACAGGGTGGTTAATGCTGCAGAAAATATCACATATAATTGATGTAGCTTCTAGCAGTCTTATTGATGATGAAAGTCGTTCAGGATCTGGCAATGTCTGTTGGTAACTTTTCATGAGGAACAGCATGTTCTTATTCAGAACATCAATGGCCAGTTGGTTGCGCATTTTTGAGGCTGCCGTCAGAGTGATATGGTCTTCAGTTAATTTGTTGTGGATTTCAAAGCCACCCTGATAATTGAAAAAAAAACATTCCTCCCAGTGGTCCCATAGAATTGCCTGCCCTTCCAAAACAAGGTAACGTCCATTAGAGTTCCCCTGATTTTCCCTTCTGCTTGATTCTATGTTGTTTCTAATTCTTTTCAACACATGTTTGATGTCTTGTATGGCAACTATGACATGCTCTCTATTATACACATTTTTGAATAGAAATAATTCCTCCCTTGGGTTTCCATTAAACAACATAGAAGTGAATGATCTGTTTGTGGTTGCCCCATCTGCCATCATGTAGTCCACTGTAAAACCCATTTCTTCCAAAACATCAACACTCTTCCAAAACGTCAGGTAGAGCTGGTGTGATGTGGCAGTTGTGGAACCATAGTAGGAGACGGGCCATCTACAAGATTAACATTTTATGGTATAATAAGATGAACTTTCAAACAACTTTCAGTGAATCCCTTACTAGTTATTATTCAGAAAGGTTTTAATTTTCAACAATCCTGAATTGAAATTCTTTTCAGATCTGTTTTAACTTTGAAAATACACCTCCATAATATAGTCTTTTTGATTAAACTATTCACCTGAAACCTGTAAAGCCATGGAAAACAAACTGCAAAGCCTGTGAGGCAAGCCTTGTAACCTTTTTTCCTTTGCAGATAATATCAATATTTTCATTTGTGGTTCCCATGTCCACCATGCCAATTAACTTCCAACAATCTCCCACTTTTGTGATTACAAGATCATCCTGTAAAGGTAAACAATACATAAATAAAAACTGCACAAACATGTTTATAACTTGGCGATATGAATTTACAGATGTAATATTAACTGATAAAAATGTCAGGCCAAGCTTTAAAAATTTTTATGCCAACCATAATTTTTAGAGTGTGTAGGTAGGTATAGTTTTTATATAGGTTAACTTTTCAGGTTTTCACTGGATAACAAATATCTTTTTTATTTTAGGCTTCAGGATTGAAATTTACATATTACTGTTACCTGAATTGACATTTCGTCTATTAATAGACCTCCATGTCTACCAAACTCAGGTATTCCTTGTCTGTCTGCTTCAATTTTCATCCAGGCAAGATTATCCTCATTGGAAGAGCAGGAATTTTTGTAGTATTGAAGTAGTCGTTTGGATGGGAGGACTAATACACCTGATTTCTTCAGGTCTTCATATGCCTGTGGAGATCTCAGAAACAGCTGTAAGCAAATATTGATAACTCGAGGATCCCACCTACGCTGGCGAGCATCTATACCACTCCTACAGTTTTGTAGCTGGGAATGAAGTAACAGCTGAAATTTTTCTGGAGCATCCTTAAGGGCATTTTTCAGGAGTATTTCAAAATCTTTGTGATCTTCTTCACAAAATTGGATGTGTGCATCAAGGACACAGGTATCTTCTTTTAAATCACTGACTGTCTCTGAGTTGTGCCTTGGCAACTTATTACTGATCTCCTTGAGTGCCTTTCGTTTTTCTCTCTTACGCCTGTAGTCTTTACATGCTGAACATGCATTTGATGCCGCTAGAGGTGGCAGCAGAATTTTGCATGATTTGGACTTTATGACATGCTTCTGTTGTTCACCACCAACTGTATTGGACAAGGATATAGACTCACTAGAAGCTTTTTCTATTTGTTGTCCTTCACATAGTTGTAAGTTATGGACTAAATGCAATATCCCATCAATGTGATGCTGGATTGGAGTTAAACAATACTTCAAGTTGTACGTCTGCTCTTGAATGGTTAATGTTGAGAATAAAGCCTCCATATGAATTTCACAGTACTGTTGTTGTCCATTTATGGTAAGGTCAAATGGAACCAAAAAAATTAATTGGTGGTTATTAAAATTTTTCACTTGACAGTAATTTGGAAAAGTCAGCTTCTCATTGCTTGTATGCTGTACACGTTGTTTTAAGCCTTGAAATGCAATAATGAACTCTCCTTGCTCGTATATGCGGGAAGACTTAACTCTGAAAAGCTTATAGATGATCTTGGATATAACATCTGATGTTGCAGTTTGAACATCCTTCTCTGTGCAGAACTTGTTTAGACAATTCATTATTTGAGTCAGGCAAGTGTAAGAAGTTGGGCTTTCATTGGTGTAGTGAATGGCCAACCTGTAAGTTTGAATATATATGTCTTCAAAATGCTTTAGAAATTTCATTAGAATAAGAGGTCAGTTTCATCAATTATACCCCCTCCCCCCAAAAAATTTTGGATGGATATGTAGGACTTGCTATGTTTGTCTCTCTTTCCTTCCCATTTGCTGTATGGGCCATATCTTTATTAAGCAGATATGATAGAAGCTTATCAACACTAAGACTGATGTGAAAGAAGGAAGTGTTAGTGCTGAATAAAGGTCATTTGGGCAATTCAGAGGGTTCAGAAGAATAAAATACTTGCCAGGATCATAACTTTGTAATGCAAGGAAGGTAAACTTAATACAAAGATTGAACATGACCAGAGTGTTTGGTGAAGACCATGAACCAAGGTCATTTGTAGTTCAGAATGTCATGTAGTCAGAAAATCACAGATGATCACAGGATGTATCATAATCTAATTATACTTGGACAATGTCAAAGTTGACTAAAACACAAAGCAGCAGTGTAATGTTTTAGAAAATTTTAAGTTTTTAAAAATATGCAAACTTTTTAAGAATATGTTTGTTTGTGGAATATTACTCCCATTAAGATATTTTCAATTTTATTTACTTTAGTACATGAAAATATGTTATATCTTTTATTTTGGTTCATTACCCTATAATTAAGCCACTATGAAAAAGTGAGTTTTGAATTGCCTCTAGTTACACCATTAAATTACTTTGTTTTCAGAAACATAATATCTCATCTTGGAACAAAAAAAGTAGCAGTCACAGCTTCAACAGGAGTGGCAAGCCAACAGTTAGGTTTTGACGCAACAACCCTTCATCACTGGGCTGGTATACAGGATGGAAGGTACTTAAAAGAACTTTTCTGTTAAGGTATCTGACCCTTAATAGCCCCAGATTAAGCATAGGAGAATATGTATGGGCTGAATACTCAGTAAATTAAGACATTATTTTCATGTTTTAGTGTCAGTGTGTAGAAGTGGGTTATGCCCGAATTTATGCCCCAGTCCTGTCCTTGAAGAGTTGTACACCGATAAAAATCTAAGAAAGATTTATTTGGTAAATTTTTTTTTAACTGCTTTTCTATTCCTTGTGATGAAATACATCTTTTCACCACAGCATTTATTGATATTCTTGGTATTTAAATTTTCATTTTCAAAAATTTGCTTGTCATTGATTAATTACTGTTTAGGTAATTAAATTTTTGAAAATTTCTCTTGGTAAATTCTTCACTACTCTAAAGTGCTTTGAATTAAAGTCAGAGTACCAGTATTTTACAGCCATATTTAAGATAAGAGAATAAGGTCCTTATATGGGTTTGACACCTTGAGCTGCTCATATACATGATAATGAATTATGCAATTATATTTTAAGCAAGGTCTTTTGGGGGTTTTGAAGGTGTTATAATTTTTCTGGATTAGCATAACAGTAAATTAATTTCTTGATCTCTGTGATTTGGGATTTTTATGTCAGTAAGATATAAACATGTACATGTATTTGTGTAAATTTGATTAAGTAAATTTGTGTTTTTCTCTAAATAAATAATTGATTTCATGAATATAATACTTTTATAGGTTCTCAAAGGAAAAATACCGAGAGCTTTTTCTACATGATGATGCTTATTCTGATAGCAGGAGACGCATTGAAAAAACTTCAGTTCTTGTTATTGATGAGATCAGCATGGTATCAGCCAGGACTTTTGACTTAGTAGAGCATGTCTGTCGTCTTGTGAAAGGCAACAATCATGTATTTGGAGGCATGCAAGTAAGCATTATCATTTTGAAATCAATATCATAAAGTGCATAACAAGAGTGAAGTGTATAATACAGAACAAGTTCAAAGTACTAAGTATACAGTTTTACCCTCAGTGCATAAAATTAGGTATGTATTAAGTGTACATTGCCTTATTTTCCTATCATAATAAATGAAGAAATACAACACTGTGTACTTCATACTTCACAGCAGTAATGTTTGTATATGTTACTAAATCTGGTACATTCTATAGTTAATCTATTTTATCTACTTTGTATTAGAGCATCTGCCATGGGTTTAGAATGCAACAAATTTACTTTCTGCATTTGTTTCAGATAATAGCCTGTGGTGATTTTAAACAGTTGTCTCCAGTGCCAAATCCAAGATATGGAGATGGAGGTCTTTATGCTTTTGAAAGTCCATGCTTTCACCTAGCATTACCTCACCATATACAACTCAAAATGGTAAATTAAAACATTTGTTGTTTTGTTGTATAAAAATTTGATTAAAAAAAAGGAGATTTAGTTTATGAATTTTTTTTTCATTTCTTGATCTAATCTTAGCTTTATAATTTGTGTTTGTCTTATAATTATCTTTTCTATTCTGTTAAGATTACTAATGAATTGTTTTCAATTTTTAAGGTGAGACGCCAACATGAAAAGGAACTGGTAGATGCCATACATCAGCTTTGTGATGGTTCACCTACCCCAGAGACCTTAGCATTTTGTTCAAGCCTTGACAGACCCCTGTTTCCACCAAATGCTCAACCTACATTGTTGTATGGTACAAATTTTGATGTGTCATATGTTAACCATGTGATGTTGGAAGATATGGAGGGTGAAGAAATTAAGTTTGAAGCTGTCGATGAAGGTATTTGTATATTTTATAATGTAAGATGTGTTATTAGAATGTCCCTTTATGAAATTTTAAGAAAAGTCATGTAATTTTTTCAAGTTAGGTATACAAATATTTTACCTAATGTAAATCTTAGGGGCAGGTGAGATTCAAGTCCTTCTTAGCAGGTAGCAGGAGATTGTGACTTAGGCAAATTTTGAAAGTATTTAAATCTGTTATGACTTTATATTTATAAATGTATATCATCGTAGGAAATATTCAGCTCTTGAGGAAAAGTCCAGTGCAGAAGCACCTGTTACTGAAGAAGGATGCACCTGTAATTCTTTTAAAAAACCTTGCTTCTGGCCTTTACAATGGTATGAGAGGGACTATCCACTCCTTGGAAAAGGACAAACCTCCTGTAGTAAACTTTTCAGGAAAATTGGTGACTATGAAACAAGCTAACTTTGATATTTTTGACCCTGATAGAAATGTCACTCTAGCTTGTAGAAAACAATATCCACTTAGTCTTGCATTTGCTCTGACTGTACATAGGGCCCAGGGACAAACCCTGGAATTTGTGGAAGTAGATTGTTACTCTTTTTTCTGTGCTGGGCAGCTAGGGGTTGCCCTTGGAAGGGCAACAACTATTGACGGACTGAGGATTAGGAATTTCAATCAGGATGCTGCTTTTCTGAAACATCCTCAGAAAGTGTTTGACTTTTATAATGAGACATTTCTTGTTCCTGAGGATGATCTGGAGTGCTGTAATAGTTCGTCAAGTGCACTTTGCGAAATACCATCAGAAACTGCACAACAAACCGAGGAACAGAAATTGTACAAAGAGGACTTTCATCAGGAGGAAGAAAATAGTCAAGAATTTCAGCACATTCCTGATGACTTTAAATACAACATAAATGACTTCTTAGATGAAAATAAATCAGCTCAATTTCTGAAATCATTTTCGTTGGAATTCCTTTGTTCCCAAACTATTAGAAAACATGCCTGTTTCTTGCAGCACAAGGTGGAAAATTATATGTCATCTAGACTGAGAAATCCCCCAGAATTTACAGCATTTTATCACAGTATAAACAGTTTCCTGTTAAGTGATGAACATATCAATTATGCTAAACTAACTTTCAATGTTCAACAGGTAACAAAAGAACAAAACAAGTTCAGTTCAAAGTTAACTTTGTGGATAATAGATCAAATCCTTGCTTCTAAAGCAAGTGCCATTTTAGAAGAGCAAGAAGATTCTTTGAACCTACAACATGTACAAGGTGAACAGACACAAGGTGATATAAGTTGTGCAGCAAAGAACAAGGTGAGGTATCTTGCTGGAAGATGTGTTTATAAAATCAGAAGACGGCTTCAAGACTCCGTACTACATAGACTGGGAAGCACAAGTCGAAAGATGAAAGCGCTTTGTAACCTGGATTACAAGAAACAGGCAATTCTTCAGAAACTGAGGATCAAGGAAGAGGATGTTAATACTAATGACCAAACTGTGTTGGAAATTAAAGCCAAACAAGGTGAAAGTAGAGGGCTTACTATAGTTAGTGAACCAGTCTTTAAATTTTTTATCAGTCTTCATAGAGCAATACAGTCATCTCTAACTATTGAACACATTAATTTTCACACAGAAAACATTCATCAGTTTCTGAGAAATAAGATTGATGAAAATTATTCATTGATACAGGAGTGGATAAGTATTTGTAAGATACCCACAGATAGTGATATAGAGGATGAAATAGTTTTACAACTCATCATAGAGCTCTTCCAAGACATAAGTGAACATTTCATAAAATTAAGTCTTGTTGACTCTCTTAAAGAGTTCAAACGACAAGTTCCCAGAAAAAAGAAAATGGCTCTCAGATCCAAAGTAACTGCTCTATCGGAGAGAAAATCTGGACAGATTACGAAGAAACGCAAGAGGGTTGAAGCAGAACCTGGGCCAAATTAGTTATATATTGTAAGGAATCACAATGACAAATATATATCAGTGTAAATGGATTATGATTAGCAAATGTAACAGGATTATAATGTACATCATTTACAATCATACTAGAAATATCAAACAAACCAGTGCATCACACACATTTATCAAAGAAATATTGTAATGCAAAATTTAACTCTCATTCCCTAATGCAAATAACATTCAAATTTCTAAGCATGGTTTTTATAATGTATTCATACTTAATCCTTCTCATCATGGAACTAGTTATTGAAATTCCTTGTGCTTTTAGAATTTGGCCCAGGTTCTGCTTTAACCTTCTTGCATACCACTTTTGGGAACTTGTCATTAACTCTCTGAGGTTCTGCTGACATGTAATGTTTGCTGCATTATATCATTGAAATAAACAAAATTAACCTAAATTTTGGTGTCTTTTATTCGGTTCTCATGTTTTTGTGAATATGTGAGAGATTCTATGTGAAATAAATAGCAAGAGTGGGCTTTATTTAAAACACAGACTTTTGATGCTCTATATTTTCATTTACAAGACTGCAATTATATTAAATTTCACATATGAACATTTGCTTTGCATGAGGCAGGCTCAGTGGATGTTAAATATGTATGATATGTGGGCTAATCTTATGGTCCAGAGTGAGTAGAGATAAATTCATGAAGTCCTGCCTCAGGAAGTTTTACTTAGTATTGATTTTCATCATTATTCTCTTTCAATTCAAAGTATGCTAGCATGTGATTTTTATTTATTGATACCAGTACTTTCAACAGTTAGAATTACTCATCATTATTTTAACATAATTTTCAAATAAAAAGGGGGGGGGGGACCTGCACTTCTTCTGCACATCATCTTATATTCAGATATGTTTGAAAAGGTAAACATAAATATTTTTATATAGTAAAATATTTTTGATTTTGTAATTTTCAATTTTTTTCATTGACTTGTGTTTTAATCTTTTATTTTAAAATATATTCAATGCACATGGTATCAGTACATAAGATAATATGTAAATTATTTTTAGGACTAATCTAATTGCAACTTCTATGCTATAAATGTTAGTTCTAAAAGCCCAACTTACCAAGCAAGAATGTCTAAATGAGTTGACATATTTATCTTTAATAAGATTTGAATTTCGAGCCAAATTCAACTGTTGACATTTTGGGTAGAGTTGTTTCCCCTGGGTTTTAAAGTTTCCTCAACATAAAAATATTTCTTAACAATAAACCCTATATATATATATTTGTAATTTAATATAGTAACCAAATAAACAAAACTTGTTCTAAATAGAAATATTTTATTATCTTTGACAAGTACATCCATTTACTACGAACCTGTGATAGTCATACGTCACGTAATGGCGTCGCGGACAACGAATGTTTGAGCGAAGTCGTGGAGAAACGTCACTGCTGCTGCTGTTAATCAGGCGTTTGAAGTCACATGCATTAACAGACATAAAGAATGGTTCCTTCCGAAAAGATTGGTTAGTGTTTTATTATTTTCGATTGAAAATTGATTGCGCGGCAGCCTCGATACTAAGAGAGGGGTTCCCCGGTGACCTGAAATGCGTTGCACTCCTTGTGTTATTATTATAGGTATTACGTATTTTTTTTATTTGCAAAAAATTTCGGTAAAATTGACAGGTATGCGAACTCCTGTGCTCTAAATGTTTAAGCAAATTGTGAACACCTCTCACATCTAGAAAACATTAGTGATTTGGTACCTTCTCTGAAAAACCCAGCGGGGGGTATTTGTCCCTTTTGGACAGTTCTAGTTTATTATTCAAACCCTTTCATCACACGAAGGAAGATCTAACGGACATCTGTTGATTGAAAAAAAAAATAACCACATTTTTCAACAAGAAAACATTGATGTAACCATCAATTGTCGCCCGGGAAATAAATAAAGTAAACAATGGAAATGAGTCTTGATCATCAAACCGCTTCGATATGTGTGAAAAAGGCATGCGTCTAAATGATGGAGACGATAGTCGAGAATATTTTGAAAACTTATAGTCGGATGAAAATCGAACAAAAACGATACCCTTTTTAAACTTTATCAATTCCTCAAGTAAATGGTGGCTGCATAAAATATAATTTGAAACCAGACACATGCATCACCTATTTTCAAAAATGTCTT
Organism: Saccostrea echinata; assembly: GCF_033153115.1. Classification (NCBI taxonomy): domain Eukaryota; kingdom Metazoa; phylum Mollusca; class Bivalvia; order Ostreida; family Ostreidae; genus Saccostrea; species Saccostrea echinata. The sequence goes on along the minus strand of NW_026889757.1, from coordinate 5,105,823 downwards.
TCACTTAAAGAATATAAAACACGAACTGTGTAAAGTACTTTTTACGTTTTTATGCGATAAGTAAAATTCGATGTTCTAAAAAAAGGGACCTGTCGTTTTTTCGATAGTAAATGATAAGCAACTTTATATATTAAATATGAAAAACATATATATTTTTACAGATTCACTTTATGGAAGTAAATATATTGTGTATCTCGTAATTTATAAAGGGAAAGAACATTCTGATTAACAATCTTTTTAATGTTTAGAAAACCATTAATTCTGAATAACTTCTCCCACCTCAATCCCCATATACCAACACTTAAACTTATATGTATAGAGCAGCCCGGTCCTCCGGGCTGCAATTATTTTACCTTCGTCATCGCTGTCAAGTTAGAAGTTCCGAAACCAGTTTCACCGACAGAATATCATCTCGCCGTGTGCTTTGGTATGCTATGACCTTGGACCCCCTAATAAGTTCATACAGAATTAAATATATTATTTTTCTCTTCAATAAGTTCATTTAAGCAAACTATTTGCAAATGTATCAACTTTTAAATTTCCATATATAGTATATTAAAAGGAGTACCGATACTACATATTTACGCCATAAAATAAGCACCTTTAAGTTGTGATGTATGTTACAAATATTAAAGCATTGTTGATTTCATTTTATTTTATTATGAATGCAAAAATACACGATATTGTGGGATTAATGAAAAAGGGGGTGTTACATTCATTAAATTTATCTGGAAGATACATAATCATAAAAAGCTAAATTTGTTAGGAAATTATATGATTAAAAAATTTCATTCAAATAAACATACCAACAATACATACCACAAAAATACATGATCTTACAAATATTCATTCAATAAATCTATGAGAAATAAAGTGAAATGTAAAAAGTATTAATAGTAGCCAGGGAGAAATACTTAAGGAATAACTGTCTAATTTTTGGGATTCATGATGTGATCAATCGAGTGGCTTGCGTGATAATTTGCATAAACGCCTTCGGCGTTTATGCATAAAATTATCACGCAAGCCAATCGATTGATCATCGTCATGAATCCAAAAAATCTGACAGTTATTCCTTATATTTACATGCTCCTGATTCTGCAAATTCCCGTGCTAATAGCCCCGCTTCTGTCTCTATTTGTCCCGCCCCGCACGTGATTTTTTTAACCGCGCCTATTGATGAACCAGTAGATTTATGTAGAAATAAAGTATTTTTACAATTTATAATTTTATCTCGGACAAAGACATTGGAAATGTAAATATATACGTGTATTATGCAATGCAATCTACATAGGATACATGAAAGTTACACGTTAACAAAGAAAGAGCTATAATGGCTTTAAAACAAAAGTTCTTATATGTTAATGCAACACACATTGTTTGATTCATGACATTTATAATGCATGCATTGTATGTAAGAGCAACGTCAAAATATGATAACTCAAGCAACCTGAAAATTTTAAAGCTTGATGTTAAGATGATGTAGAATTGAATTTATCGAATGGTCAAGGTCAAGGTCGAAAAGTCAAGATCACAAATCTACTAATAGATTTTTAAAGCATAGTACATGTAGTAAGGAAATAAAAATCAGAGTGACGAATCTCCATATATTGTTGAATTTATTGACAGTAATTTTTTTTTTTATAACAATTCAAATGTCAAAGAACAGCAAGCGATTTCTTCAGTTATACTCGTATTTTCAAAAGGTCTATTGAGAAAAACATGCAATTTCTACATAAAAATCATATCTTATAGGATTATGAATACTTTTCTTACTCTTACAAGTAATATTCGCACAGATATGGAAGTCTGCTAAATAAAAATAATTGCAATCGCTATGAAAGTCGAGTATCTCTAAACTTAGTACTACATGAAATTTCACCCTCTATTGTTTACTTCTAAAATAGTAGTTCCTGGTCACACATCATTGGTCTGGCCATTCGATTATCTTTTAGAATTCCATAGTTTGGCTGCAAGTACAAAGATCGATAAGGGAATCAAAATTATTCATAATAAGTATATCTTAGTGAACTTCAAAAACATCTAACACTGATTGACATACGTGAAATAAAAAATAAGATGTCACAGTTACTCACTCATCTGAATTGTCGAGTTCTGGTGGGATCTCTTTGCAGCCAAGGAGCCAGTAGGTTTGAACACATTCTCTAAAGGTATTGTTCAAATCGACGTCTCCCTGAAAAAAAGACATGAAATTTATTTTTTATAAATATTACCAAAACACTTTAAGATAGAGATGACTTTTACACCTCTCTCTCTCTCTCTCTCACCTGAACAACTTCATCAAAGCGCTCTTCAATCATGAATCCATCGATAGTGAAGAGGATATCACGGGTTGTCTGGCTGATATGTACTTTGTTTGCTAAATAATAAAGCATATCCTCAAGTTGCAGAAGTTTTTTTTCCCATAACTTATCTAATGATATATCTAAAATAACAATTTATATGTATGACGTACAAATTTCTTAAAAAAAAAGGAAAAAAAAAAGAATATTAACAGTCAGCGTTTTGATATATGTATATGGTGGCATATTTCTGCCCCCTACATGCAAGATAAATTATGTTCACATGCAACATAATTATGTAGACATGCGACTTATTTATGTCAACATGCAAAATAATTATGTTCACATGCAAGTTACGAATTTCTTTAGCGAATCTAATTTTAATATTGGTAAACTTACTTATTAACGCCATTATATGACATCATTCAAGCAAGACACAACAGGAAAAATGTTGACATGCAACTTATTTATGTTAACATGCTAGATAATTATGTAGACATGCAACTGATTTATGTCAATATGTAAGATAATTATGTTAACAAGTATGTCAACATGTGAGATATGCATGTCAACATGCAACTTATTATCTTGCATGTTGACATAAATACCTTGCATGTTAAAATATAACTCGCATGTTGACATAAATAAATCGCATGATGACATAAATAAGTTGCATGTTGACATAAATAAGTCGCATGTTAACATAAATAAGTCGCATATTAACATAAATATCTTGCATGTTGACATAAATAAGTCGCATGTCTACATAATTATGTTGCATGTCTACATAATTATGTTGCATGTTTACAAATAAGTCGCATGTTGACTCAAATATCTTGCATGTTGACATAATTATCTTGCATGTAAATGTAAATAAGTCGCATGTCAACATAATTCTTTTTCAGCTTGCTTTTATGATGTCGTATACTGGTGTTATTAAGTAATTTTACCAACAATAAAATAAGATTCTCAAAAAAAGATTGGTAACTTGCATGTCAACATTACTATGTTGTATGTTGACATAATTATCTTGCATGTTGACATACTTTTCTTGCATGTTAACATAATTTATCTTGCATGTAGGGGACAGAAATTGCCACCATATATGTAAATACATAATACTCGATTCTTGACACACAGTATCTAGTAATTCGTCGAAGTACAAAATATGAAAGATTTGACAAACAGTCATATTGAAGTTTTTTTTATTTAAAAATCTTGCGTGAAATTAAATACGCTTTAAGTTACTTAGCTAATCTAAGGTACCATGAATAAAATAAAGTACCCATTCCCAAAGATTCCATCTTAGATGCTGTGTTGACGGTATCGCCGAACAAACAATATCTCGGCATTTTTGTCCCCACTACACCGGCAACGACAGGACCTAATTGTAGTATGCAAAGATGATATACATGTATATTAAGAAACTTTATCCAAAATGATTTTAATAGACTGTAAATATATTTTTGTTCATGCTTTATTTGTTCATCTTTCGTAGAAAGATATTTAAAGCAAGTTACAAAGGATAAGAAATTAATGATAGAAATCGAATTAGAAAACAAATTTTGAGATCTATCACTGTTTGTAATCTTCAGGATTTCATCTTTTTCATCTTTGTAACATGAGAAAAAGTCAAGAAAGAATTCAAATCTGCATAAACTTAAAGTAATCGCTTAATGTCATAAAATAATCACTTAATGTCATCATATTACCTGTATGACAACCGGTTCTTAAGCTGAATGTCATGCCAGGTACATGGGGTATTTCAAGGTCTTTCACAGTTCGTACCAAATCAAGAGCCATTATTCCAATCTCTGCAGCATGGCGCTGACCGTTTTTTCGAGGCACGCCTAATTATTTTTGCTTATTTATATGTTATTATGAAACATTTATATTAGTTTGAACCGATGAACGATATATTTTTAATGTGTTTATTAGTTTATTGATAGAAATATTAATACAAAGCAAAATAAAAATTTCTGTGACGAATAAATCTTACCGGATACCACCATGTAGGCGTCACCTATTGTTTCCACCTTGTATACGTCATAGAGCTCAATCCTTTGGTCAAAACACATGTACAGGCTATTCAGCATGTCCACAACCTTTACAATTGTAAATGATTTATGTTAGTAAATATTATACTATATCTGGAGAGAGAGAGAAAGAGAGAGAGAGAACCTGGTACGGGGAGCTAGATGCAGCTATTTTGGTGAAACCAACTATGTCGCTAAAAAAGATTGTGGCTTCGGAATAGTGTTCAGCCTCTATTATTTCATTATTCTTTAGACGTTCTGCCACAGACTTTGGTAACATTTGATAAAGCAGCGTGTCCGTTCTCTTCTTCTCCTTATTCAATGCTTTCGTTCTGTAATGCATAAAAGCCACTGATTAAGTCATCATTTTTTCTACTGATATGCTCATATCGTTAAATAACAGAAAATAAATTTGTACCTATTTGCAATTGAAAGTGAGTAGCTTTGAATCTGCACAGTTAGTTTAAATACTCCTAGGATAACCAAAGGACAGATAACCATGACAACGCCAAAGATGCAACTGATTGAAATGATGACCTCCAGATCCTCTTCCTCTCGAAGTGACAGTTGAGAATCAATTTTCTCCGCCAGTTTTTTCTGAGTTTCTCTGACCGTCTCCTGATAATAAGTCATGTTTTCAAACCAATAGTTTGCAGTCTCCAGGGAGGGGTTTCTCTTGGCACTCTTGTTAGACCTTATCATAAGCCTCATGTTAGTGATAGGGGCCAACAATGTAGCTTTAGTCTTGAGTTGGTCCTCATATATCTGATATGCCAATTCTGAGTAGCGTTTGCAGGATTGGAAGGTAATATTTGAATTTATTTGAGCCTCTAGAAAAAGAAGATAATCTTCTTTGGTTTCAAATCCCCCTCTAGCAAAGTAAGTGATACCCATACCTCTCTCACGTCCGATGTATTCACTAGCAACGATGATCTCTTGATATGCCACCAGCGTCTTCCATACTGCTCCGGTTCGGGATTCCGACACAATCTCATACAGCCATGACATAAAAATCTCTATCACACTTGTATAAAACTCCATTTCCTGCTTTGAAGTTCGGTTTTGTTGATCTAGCTGGTATCGATGCCGATTGAGGTAGACCAAGAACTTGTCTTTGGATTGAAATTCTGTTCGTATATTGGCAAGTCTGACCGGCCATTGAGACATATTAGCCAGTGCTGCGTCTGTGTCCGGATACCTCCGCAACAAGTAATCCTTCGTGTCCTTACCAATGGCTCCAACATAGAGGGCGCTCATGTCACGTTCCCGCTGCAGATAGCGCATCATTTGACCGAGTTCCACACTGAAACACAATAGATATTGGTATTTAATTTATTGAGATCACTGTGTGTTACCTGTATTTCTAAGAACGCTCATCCCAAGGGATGAAAAAGGAAGTTGTAAAGGTCGTTTGTAAAGGGGGGTGGGGGGTATCAACATATTATCAATGGCTTACTGTTTATTAACATAATAATTTAAGTAATAAATAAAACATAAATTCTCAATCAATCATGTTTTGGCAGCAAGGTCTTTAAAACAATTACGTTGTCTTTTAGTTTTTCAATCTGATTTCTACCCTATTTAAAGCTATGAACCAAATATATCATACTCATAGTTGATTTATTTGAAAATAAGCATGATTTTAAAATAGTTTACTAACATAGCCCTTTTCTGCAAGCTTTTTTGATTAAAAAAAAATACAATTTATGCATGCAAACTGAAATCAACATTATTAATTTTCGTAATAAAATTTATATTCCTCGACCTCTCTCTAGATCCACGCATGGTAAGGAAACACAGTCAACTTAATACGTATACGCCACAAGACCATAATATTTTCGTCTAAATCTTGATGCTTTAACGAAAAGGAGAGCAACCGGTGTTTTCTAATTTCGGCATTTCTAATAGAAAATTAATAATAAGGAACTTTCATTATTAATAAATCTTTTAAAGAAATATATGGGATAACACGGACCTCCAAAACATTAGAGGTGGGATCAGGTGCCATGGAGGAGTGAGCATCCCCTGCCGTGTGCTCCTTGTCATGATCGGGAAATAACGGAAAAATCCGTCGAAAGAGAAAGCTTCACTTAGGGCCTTTCTGGCCCTGTGAGTTTCTAAAAATTAAAAACTGCTTTTTTAGTTGACGACGCACTTGGACCCTTGGTGACTGCAAAGTCTTCGCACTAGTCAATGCATTATGACGTCATGAATTGTGTCTTTATTTAAATATCCTAAATATTCCTTCAAAAATGGCCAAAAGTTTAAACTGCTTTACAATAATAAACCCCTTAGTAAAAATATGCAATTATATAATGACAGAATTGCTTCTGAAGATTATTAAACTTTTTCTCTATTTTTGATCGAGGGGTCTGCTCATATTTTAATTCTTTTCTGAAGATACATGTTCTAAAATACATCTTTTTTCTGCAAAATTTAAAATCATTGCAATTTAACGAAGCATGTTTTCCAATAACTGGACTCTCAGGAAAAAAATTATAGAAAATGAAAGTACAAAGTCTTAACTTTATATTTTGTTTGAAATGGGCCATAGGTTGTTGGTCAATAATTGTTATATCTTCAGAGCCTTATATGTATAAAGTGAACCTAGCTTTTTAATGTCTAATTATAAGCAATTGAAATCCTTTTTATTGTAAAATATTAAATTTCAGGCAGCCTTACGAAAAGAAGAGAGACGTCCGTATGCCGGTAGCCTCGTAGTAGTTCTTGACAACTGAAATGAAAACATTTCCCATCATGCCCACCAGGATTCCCATTGGCAGAAGGACAATAATCAGCATCTTTAATAACTGCTTCCGCTTCCCGGCATTCGTGATTGGGTTGTCTGTGGATCAAAGTATAAACATTTCTATCAACTATCAAAAAAATTATTGAAAGATAATTACTCTTCTGCTACTTTTTTTAATTTGAGTTTGATAAAATGTACGGAATCACTGATAATTTTGATCTAATTCAGCAAATATAAATGCACCGGCAACTTCATCAAAGCAAAAATCCATTCATTACCTGTCGAAATCATGGAAGAAATGTAAAATTAATATTTGCCAAGAATAAAAAAGAATATTACTTGTAACTCATTACATTTTTATGATAAACAGAATATTGACAAACGTAAAAATTGACCTGTAAATCTATTTTTATACGCATTGATTTTTAAAGACGCGAATCCCAAAATTTTCTTTACGATGGTTGAAGGTCATATATTCCTTTCTGAATAAATTTCTGCCGGACCTTTTGAATTTTTAAACACGACTTTACCGACATACCTCTGCACATGACCTCGCAACTGTTTCCAGCTTGAGGCAGACTCAGCATGTCGCTGATTATTGTGTTGAGTTGAGACTGTGTCATTGAACCCATTGAGCTACTCAGGGATAGATTCGTCTTTGACGAAGGTTGGATCTGGGATTTCCTCTTGAAGAACACCATGATCACTAAAGATAAAAATCATTTTATAGATGCATGACTCGTCATTCATAAATAAAACATCATTTTATAGATGCATGACACGACAAAAAAAAGATAGGTTTAATTCAGTATTACCTATCTTTAATTCATTTGGAAATAGGTACAGTTGTTTTGAAGATAGGTAAAATTGAATTGATGGTAGGTAAAAACACTGAGAATAAAGATAGGAATAATTGATTTAAAGACAGGTCCAATTAAATTGAACCTAGATATAATTGATTTATACCTATCTTCAAATCCTTAGTGGAGATGTATTAATTGTAACTATCTTTAATTGAATTGTACCTGTCTTTAAATCAATTGTACCTATCTTCAAATGATTTATAGATAAGAAGTATGATAAAATTGAACCTATCTGTAATGGAATTAATACATTTCAACATAGGTTCAATTTTTATAAGATAGGTTTAACTATTTACACCTATCTTTAATTCATTTAGATCTATCTTTAATTCAGTTGCACCTAATTTTCAACTCATTTGAAGATAGTTCAAATATTTGAATATATGTCAATTTGTCGTTTCATACTTCTACGGTCAAATTATTAGAACGATTGCCAAATGAATTTTTTCTTTTCCATTCATCTCGAAATATGAATTTTCTATTAACTTATTCTCTGTTACATTAATTTATTCTCAGTTACATTAATTAAGTCTGTTACATTAATTTATAACAACCAAAACATTCATGCATTTTGTCAACTTAATTTCATAATTCCGAAATACGTTCATTTACGGCAATAATGGATATCAATCTGAACAGATTCCGGAAAAAAAAAGAAATTTAAGAACAGTTTGAAGTGAGTTAATTTTCCCATCTAAACACAATCAAAGAAACTACCGTAGATCAATAAATTTTCACGACACCTTATTTTCGCGATATTTTTGTTTTGGCATTTATAAGCGGAACAAAATTTTCACGAATTCTAATTATTGCTTAATGTATCCTTCAATAGTAGAATTATATGCGAGAGTAAATTTTCGCAATCAGACAGTCTCTTGAAGTCCGTGAAAATAAAGTTTTGGCTAATAAAAAGTGATTTACAGTATTTCCAGATACCTTCAGATGTACGAATAACGAAAAGAAACGGGCATTATCGAGAGTCGATATCCTTTTTTTCAAACTTTAAAATAATTTTTACAAAATACGTCTTACCTTAATTAGATGATTTGGGGTAAATAACTTACCTTTATTAGATGATGTCCTGTATGTGTCACGTCCTACCTTATCTAGATGCTAACTCGCTAGATACAGATGATACCCCCTACCTTAATAAATGATGTTAGTTGTGTATCACATCCCACCTTTTTTGGATAATACCAGGTATGTCTCGACTTTTATCACGGGATGTGGTTCGTCTTATAATTTATAGTATTTTGCAAGATTTGTTATTTTTCCTTTCTAAAAGATAATGGCAGATATGTTGTTTCATCTTACCTTTCCGGGAAGCTGCAAGTCTTTGTTGATGCTAGAAGGAGAAAAATCTTGTGGGGATCTGCCTACCAAGTTACATTGTTATAGTAACGAGTAATTTTTAAATTATCAGTTCTATGACATCACAGATCGATTTTAATTTGTGGGGATCTATTCACAATCAAAAGTTATAGAATGTAATTAATTATCACTTCACATCATTACATCATTAACTGGAATTAGTGATTCTACATGTGGAAGTGCAATACCCTAAGTCAGTTTAATGTAACACAGAGACTTAATCTGTTTATATAGCCAATAAGCCTGATTTCGATCTGTTTATATAGCCAATAAGCCTGATTTGGAAATCAGTTTTACAATAATGAGAAATTCTGATGAAAAAAGAAGACAATTCCAGGTACCGGTAAAGATGTATGGGTAGTATTCTAAATGTGTGGAACTTCCATTTTGGTATATTTTAAGGTGACCTCTTGTCATGTGTTAAGCTATTGGCATGATTGTTATCAGCAGTGAGCCCTGACTAAAAATTAAGAAATCCATGACCCCTGAGTCAGGTGTTATGGTGGGGATATATAAATCATAAAGTGAACATCCATGTTTACATTAAAAATTTTCTCACCCCCTGTACATTTAGCAGACAAACCATGTGCATAGATTTGATGAGTGCCTTTTCCATAATTGTAAAATTCACAATAGGGTTTCTGGTATTAAGGCGGGGGTGATTTGGGCATATAGTGAAAATGCTCTTCGGTATTTAGAATACAAACTTAGGCAAAGTTCTGATGAGGGATTATTCTGGAGTTAGGGCGGAGCTCTATTGATCATATAGAAAAAAATGCATTTATTCTTTGAAAATGTACTTCATAGCTCCTGGATATTTAGACTAAAAGCATGATTATATTGATCAAGAATGCCTTTTTAAAAATTGTGAAATGCAATTTCCCCGGTTGAGGTATTCTGATATTACGGCGGGGCTGGAGTAGTCACATAGTGAAAATCAATTCTACGAAAATCATTCGTCTTCTCTGCTCCTAGTTATTTAGCAGGGACAAACTGAGTGCATTGATATGCTGAGCAAGAGTACTTCTACAAAATTATGGCCACTAGGGTTCTTGAGCTTGGGCTTGTTCCTTTTATCATATAGAAAAAAAAATATCATTTCATTCTTTGAAAGTCTTCTTCTCTGCTACTGTTTTTTTTTAAATAAAATCTATTGATATGATGAGCAAGAGTACTAGTGCCTCGTCTAAAATTGTGAAATTCATTGCCTCTGGGTCAGGCTTTATGGAGTAAGGGCGGGGCTCCATTGACAATATAGTGAAAATTCATTAGTTCTTTGAAAATCCTTTCTGCTCATGGGTTTAAGCAAACTAAGTGTATAAATACGATGAGCAAGAGTGCTTGTACATCTTCCAGACCTGTGAAATTCATTGCCCCTGGGTCAAGGGTTCTGAATGTTAGAGCGGAGCTCTTTTGGCCATAGCAAAAATGCATTATACTTCTTTAAAAATCTTTTCTCTTCTTGAGTATTCAGCAGAGAAACTTAGTGCATTGTTATGAAGAGAAAGAGTGCTTCTTCCAAAGTTATGAAATTATTGAATCCTGAGTTGATGTTTCATGAATTTCAACAACCTCGTTTAAAGTCAGCATTTCGTAAATTTTTGATCGTTATACTGACCTTGTGAGCAAATATAACCTATCATTGGGTCGTATTTTGTCTGATTGTTTCACACCAATTGTTAGGCCTTTGTTTTATACTGAATTTGACTGCGGAATATTCCGTCTAACTGATCAATACTATAGTACATTGGGCTCTCGGCGGGTGTGACCGGTGTCGCATAATATTTGGTTCGCCTTGTTTAAAGGTCCGAAGGGACCTAATACGATAACATATAAGGTCCGTCTTTTATGAGAAAAGGTCCGGCCCGTATAAGAAAAGGTCCGCCTTAGTTTAAAGGTCCGGGTGGTGCAAAATGTTTTAATCTTGACTTAAACACATAAAATTAAAGAGAGTTTGTTTACATCATATGAAGAAAGAAGGATGTACCCTAGCTACTGTGTTTTTGTTTGTTTGTTTTTTTTTTGTACAATATATATACAATATACATGTATCTCTAGGGCAGGAATTGCTACTCCTTGTTTAGTGGGCTTTTAGCAATGCCGTTTAGAGCAATGCTTTTTTTTTTAAATATCCCTTTTATTGGGCTTGTGTTTGTTTTTCTGCAGCATTTGCTTTGTGTAAATTAGGACGATTAAAGGTGTGAAATCTGTCGGTGTGTATAGGCAATAAAACTATGGGGAGTGTGAAGTATTAATTCATTAACATAGAGATAAATAATTTTTGGACAATGTATTTGGATTATAACTTTACAAGTACAAGTAAGAGATGAAAAGAAAAAAAATAAAAAGAATTTAATGTATTTTTGCAGAAATTCTAGTAATAAGAACTATCAAAAGTGCATGATATAAAGACAGAAATTGGCTGTGACTGAACATTTACATGTATATGCATTTATAAGTAATTTCTCCACACATGTATTAGATCTAGTCTTTTATGATACATTTTTATGTCTGATAAGAATTTGACATATCTTATTGACAAAAAAGTCAAAAGGATTAGAAAAAACTTCGAAAATCTTTTGTTAATGCAACAATTTTGAAAATTGTCAGGATATAATTTGATTTATATAGTCTACTTGGAAAACATTAGTGGTGTTAAAAACTTAAATTCTTAATTTACAAAATATGCTTCTTCTTAAAAACTAGGATTTTTAGAAAGATATCCATATTCATTTAGAAAAGCTTGTCAATAATCTTTATGCATCAGAAAAGGAAACATTCCCCCAAAGCATCAGAGGCACATCTATAATCAATAAATTTTTTAATAAATAAATAAATAAATTAATTAATTTTTATTTATTTATTTATTTTAGATTAGGGGAAAGAGATTAAAGATTTCAAAAGCATTATTATCAGTACCTTACTTTTACTTTACATGTATTTTCAAATATTTGTGATGCATAGTTTAATAGAACTGGTACTAAAACATATTTAATAAGTTAAAATATTATCAAATCATTAAAAGTATGAAAATGAATGAAATTAAATAATCTTTTTTAAAAAGGAAGACAAATAAGAAAATTAAATGATAACCATCATTTAACATTTGTCAAATTAAAAAAAAAAATTAAATCAACACTAACGATAATAAAATAAATAAAGGATTTTAAAAAATGACACAAATTGATTTAAAATATTTATTTTAATAACCATTCATCACATTATTAGAATTTTCATATTTTAAAACTTTTTCTGTGATAATCTATAAAACAGACTATAGGTCACCTGTAATTAATTTCTTTTGTTCTCTCCTTCCCCTTACCTGTACACCATTCCCACCTAGCCAAAACCAGTCACCTGTAACAATTTCAGAATTTTGGCTAAGTGGGAAGACAGGTATCCACAGGTAGAGCCCGCTGCAGATAACAATGACAATGTAATGGTCATATGTTTGCTTTAAATCAATAGATATGAATTCTCTACTTTAATAAATTATGCTAAAGAACAAATTATAATACTATTATAATATTCATGCGTAGACATCAAAATTTTGATTTAAATATTTATATATAGTCTATTTTTATTACAATATTTAAAGAAATTTCTTATTCCAAGTAAAGAGTTAATACTAAGACTGATAAAAAAAATAAGAGTATGTATATGCTTCCCTTTAGTTTTAACAATTAACTTGTTTTCAGTTAATACATGTAATCATATTTTGTCCCTTTATTTGTGGATAGGGTAATATACAGCCTAAAGTATTCGATCTATATTTACTGAAGAAACAAAATACATGTAATGTTAAAGCTTAAAACAGGTAACTCAATGTTGAAAACATATATATCAGATTTAAAGTATAATCATGGTTTGGATTTAATCCTTTCTTATGAAAATATCTCTCTTCCTCGTCATAATGAACTACATATGAAATAAAGTTTGTAATTTTTTTGCCAAAAGAAAAAAAAGAAAGAAAAAGAAATTACACATTTTACTGTGACTATAGCCAGACTGTGGGATAATCTAGCAGGTTGTATTGCATGATCATTATTGTAAAATATTTTCTTTTATTACCGACATGAAGCATTTTGAGCAAAGTTGAATGTCCAATTCTATATACAAGTCATTTATGTATCTCACGTCTGTATGAACGGGGGAAGGGGGAGGGGGGGGCATCACTTGATCCTCTTCCTTTTTTTGCGTATCAAGGAATTTCTATTTTCTACATTAATTTGTGCAATAACCCCCCCCCCCCCCAAATGCACCCAGAAATATACTGACTGAATGTTTCTGGGGACGTCAGGCGTGCGTTATATGAATATTTTCGGTATTGGCTGGAGAAATTCCCGGTAATACAATGCATCTCAGGTGAGGAAGAGGGGGAGGGGGTGGCAATAACACTTTCTTTATATTTCCATCTGCTCCTTGCGTATCAAGTACATAGTAAATAAACACCAACTTCAATTAATCTAATCTGGTGTATTACAGATTTCTTTTTACTTGTCACTCAAGGCATTTACCACATACATTATGTACGTAGTGTTGATGACCCCCTTTCTTATTTTTAAGATTATTTTCCCAATACATTGTATGAATACAGAAACAAATACCCCCTTTTTTCATGCTATATGAACAAAATTCTATAGATACGGATACAGTACAACTAACAAGCTAAATTGATGCAAAGCAACAAATCAGCCGCAAAAATATACCACTATTTCATTTTGAAGAATTTCCACAAGAGAGAGTCAAAAAAAAAAAAAAAAAAAAAAAAAAAAAAAATCCAAATAGAAAAAGTATATGATACATTTTTACACTTAAAATCCTTTAATTTTCTGTGCATTTTTACACTAGTTTTCAGTAATCCATTGTTAAATATTTTATAATTCAAATAAAAATAAATTCATATTAATATGAAAATTGGACTGCAATAAAGGATAGGAATGTATTATCATCAAATTATTTGATTCAAGGACAAATGCAACAAATATCTAAAATAATTGATTATGAATATCTAATGCTGACAAAAAAAAAGGCACGAGCTTCACGTGCTGGTACCCTGGATTTTTGTCACGTGATAATGCCGATCAGTGTTGTTATAGATATGTATGTGAAGTGCAGAAAAAAAAATCATTGTGTCATCTGCAACTGCAGTGTAAATTCAAAACAAAATTCAGTTCTTATTCCAATTCATTAATTATTTTAGGCACTGTAATTCATATCCGGAAACTCAATACGTTTTCTTTTTATATCTTACGCACGCCAATGCTAGGGAGCAGTTTATGAAGCAACTTTTTGTACACTGATGTAAAACATTAATCATTAAATTAATAAATATCTGACGAGAAATGAAAAATGAATTGAAACATAATATCAAAATATTTAGACTTAGTTTTAAGCAATTTTTAAAGGCTTTTATTCTTAACTTTTATGTTTGTTTTCAATAAGGAATTATTCCAACGAAGCAATAAAAAATAACGTCTCATTTCCCCATGTGCACATTTTAACACAATCACAAGTAGATCGGCCGCTAATGATCATTCTTACATGACATTTTTGTGATATACATGGATAATAAATCTGACCTCATATCTTTTGATTGTATGTGGCGAATATATTCTAGATAAACTTACATCGTACTACCATTATACATTCAGATTCGTCACTGCCTTTTATAAAAGAATCGTCCTAAAATTTTCCAAGACCTTGATATAAAATAAGAGACCCCTGGGCCACAACGCTCACCTAACTCAATATGGCCCTGCTGTTTTTCATCAGCAGATTTATTCTAACATATCTTCCTATGTAAAACATTAATCCCTATTGTGATCCCACCCTACCCAAGGTGTCATGATTTTTACAGATGTAGCGCTAGCCCAACTCTACCCCTCGGGGTCATGATTTAAACAAACTTGAATTTACACTACCTCAAGATACTTCTATATCAATGTGACTAAACATGGCTTTGTTGTTCCTGAAAAAAAAGGTTTTAGAATTTTTTCCATTATATACATTCACATGCTAAACTCTTGTGGCCCATTCTACCCCTAGGGGGTCATGGTTTGATTGATTGATTGGGGTTTAACGCCGAGTCGGCAATATTTCGGCGGAAAATTAATTTTATATGACCGGTTATCATGGTTTGAACAAATTTGAATCTACAATGCCTGAAGATGTTTCCATATCAATCTGACGGAAGATGGCTTTGCTGTTCTTGTGAAGAAGATTTTTGAAGTTTTTTCGATATATATATCATATGTAAAACTTTGATCCCCCATTGTGACCCCACCCTACCCTGGGGGTCATGATTTAAACAAACGTACATCTACACTACCTGATGATGCTTCCATATTAATATGACTAATCATGACATTGCTGTTCTTATGAAGAAGATTTTTGAAGACTTTTTCTTAAATATTCCTATGTAAAACCTTAATCCCCCGTTTTGATCCGTTTTGATCTATCTATTACAAAGCGAAAATTGTAGACAGGGTTCTTTTCTGTGGCATAAAAAATAGAGAAAGGGACAGGACGGACCTTAAAACGCGGTATAAAAAAAGGTCCACCCTCTGTAATTCAGATATCGTACTATTACAAGGCGAAAACTTTGAACAGGGTTTATTTTTGTAGCATAAAAACTAGAGAAAGAGGCCGGACGGACCTTAAAACGCAGTATAATAAAAGATCCGCCCTCCGTTTTTCAGATATCTTACTATTACAATGCGAATATCTTGAACAGGGTTTATTTTCGTAGCATAAAACTTAGAGAAAGAGGCAGGGCGGACCTTAAAACGCAGGTTAATAAAAAGTCCACCCTCCGTTTTTCAAATATCTTACTAGTACAGGGCGAAAGTTTATTTTCGTAGCATAAAAACTAGAGAAAGAGACAGGGCGGACCTTAAAACGGAGTATAATAAAAGGTCCACCCTCCGTTTTTCAGATATCTTAGTTTTACAAGTCGAAAATTTTGAACAGGGTTTATTTTCGTAGCATAAAAACTAGAGGAAGAGGCAGGGCGGACCTTAAAACGCAGTATAATAAAAGGTCCGCCCTTTGTATTTCAGATATCTTACTTTTACAAGTCGAAAATTTTGAACAAAAAAACTAGAGAAAGAGGCAGGACGCACCTTAAAACGCAGTATAATAAAAGGTCCACCCTCCGTTTTTCAGATATCTTACTATTACAAGGCGAACATCTTGAACAGGGTTTATTTTCGTAGCATAAAAATTAGAGAAAGAGGCAGGGCGGACCTTAAAACGCAGTATAATAAAAGGTTCGCCCTCCGTTTTTCAGATATCTTACTATTACAAGTCGAAAATTGAACAGGGTTTATTTTCGTAGCATAAAAACTAGAGAAAGAGGCAGGGCGGACCTTAAAACGCAGTATAATAAAAGGTCCGCCCTCTGTTTTTCTTTTTTCCCAGATACATGTATCTCACTGTTACAAAACAAAAATTATGGAAATGCTGCAAGTTCCTATTGTTTTTTTTTTTCTTTGTTGGTAGCGTGTTTTTCCAGGGTAAAAAGATAATTAGGTTTTTTAATTTCAGGATGGACGCTAAATTAACTTAGAAAAGTCTTGGAATGGCCCAATTGTGCATAAGAATTGCACATACTACATGTAGTAGTGTAGTTTTTTGCATTTATGCTGACCAAAAGACAAAACTTTAATGACAATTAATTATCCATTCTATGTACGTTTGCAGGAGATGTGTCTACTGTATTGTATATCTATATGCAACCAGAAACATCTGTCTGAACGGACCAAGGATATGTATTATTATTTAATTATTAATGTTGATGAGGTGCAACAAGAGAACTATTAACCCCCCCCCCCCCATCACACACACATAAATAAAAAAGAAATAGCCGCTAAAAGTCGTAGCAAATCTAATTTAAACCAAACTCAAAATCAAAATAAATATAAAAAAATATTAATAAAAGAACACGACTTGGTGGTGTTTTATAAATTTTTATATCAGTCACGATTTCAAGAGACACTTTCCTTTTTATTTTACATGTCAAGTTGCTCTGTTAACACCCCCCCCCCCCCGTAAATAGTATGGGTGGATAAGATTCTCCCTAGTAAGAAGGTGGAAAAGGAGAAAATTCTGTACTGAAGTGTATTTCCTATGGTGGATAATTAAGCCGGGGTGGTTTCTTCCAAGGTTGCTGCATGTCATTTCCGGAATTTTGCATTGCATTTCCGACATTTTTTGTTTTCATTTTTCACATTTTTTAATTTTCATTTCCGACATTCATTTTTTTTTACGTTTCCGGAATTTTTAAGGCCCCTTTCTGACAATTTAATGTTAACCAAGCAGGCGGGAATAGAATTTGAAAAGGATATAAATATTTAATATAACATTTATGTCAAATCCCATTTTCCGGAAAATATCGATCCGATTAAAAACATTACAATACATGCAACACTAAGTCTAGTAAAAATACAAAGTCTAGTAATAAAATGCAATAAATAATTTCAATAATAAAACATGTAATTTTTGATCACCAAATTTTAATGCCCACTGAATTATATGTGTTTGAAAGCACCGAAAAACAGAATCCCCTCAACTATAGTAACCTTTCTGATCTCAAATTCAATCTGATTATCTTGATTTGAAAAGATGAACAAAAATTAAAAACAATTACATGTGTCCAAGGACAAAATCATCATAAGATTCTTTTAAATATAAGCAGAACTTATTACATGTATGTGGAAATCAATTAATTATTCTTGATTTATTCTTTAATTTTTTTTTATAAGGGAAATTCTGTTTTCATTGCGGGAAAAGTACTTTATGATAAATATCAGAGATGAAAACTTTAAAATGTCAGAAATGAAAACTACAAAATATAGGAAATGAAATGAACAATATTAAAAAAATTCCGGAAATAAAATCCTATTCTAGGCTCATTTACCAAAGGGGGAGGGGTCTTTAAACCCAAGTTCGTTTTTCCGGGAAAAAAATATTAATGCGGGAGGAAAGTCTACAACACCGGTACTTTTAAAACTATTTGACATGTATCAACATAATTTTGCTATACCCCACCCACCAAAAACACAACAAGACCAGTTAAAATCTTTTCTTTTTTTGGGGGGGGTGGGGTGGGGTTATTGCTTAAAATGTTCAACTCGATTGACTTCGGTTTGATTTTGCCAATTAATGCACATCTTCCTTAACCAGTGTTAACCCCGGGGTAAGATCAAGTAGAATGATTTAATCGTTAGTCTTTAACTGGATAAGAAACGATGGTTATAAAAACACGGGGGATGTGCGACTTCAAGTTTATGTTCTAATTCGTTCACACTCAACCGAACATAAATAATTTATACCATAAATAAACACAGTGTGAAGGTACAGAAGCGCTCTCAAGAGTGTAGTTTATTTCTCAATATCATACAAAAAAAATATATTCTTCTGTAAATCAAAATTCTGTAAAGTCCATTCTCTGTAATAAAGAGAAAAAGATAAAATGAACATACAGTCATATAAAAAACTGTGAGTGTGGGTGGGTGCCACGTCTAAACTGCACGAAGAGAGAGCCTTCGAATGGGGTTTACTTGTTTAACTGGTGAGAAGGCGTGTCATATAGATAAACCTGTTTAACAGGTTCTATTTCTAAAATAGCTAACCAATGAAAATTGGTTTCCGGTATAAATATCAATAAACAAACACGTGTTCGATCGACACACGTGTTACTATAACTGTAATAAATACATTTCGTCAAGTGAGACAATAGGCCTACCCTCAATGCACAGACATGTTGTTTTAACAACGGGGTATAGGCTAGTACATCGTAACACAAGTCCCTGTCCCAGTGACCCTCCAATTATTTTATAGTTAGCTACAATATGAATCGTAAGAATTATGCATAATTATTATTAATAATATAACGAAATATCTTTCGAAAGATATGAAAATTCGTTTTGGGAAGTGGAAGTCGAACGTTGTTAGGAAACAGAATGTAATGAAATGATCATTGTTGGACTTACGAACACTGTATACTGAACAATGTGCCAGTGAAGGTAAACGTATTATATATATGTTTTTTTTTATTTTGCAATGATAATATTGATATCACTTAAACTATAAAAGACACAAGTCGTACATGATTTTCCCATAAGGTAACTCGATCAACAGATCTTTTGCATTTTTATATTTTTTGTTTTGTGCACTACCTGGGAGGTATGTACATGTGCTAAGATAGGAGCTATCAATTAATCAGTGCTAACATCAAATTTTGAATAATTGTTTGATAGATAATTTGAGGTTTTGTACTGAAATATTTGATAGCTTTAGAAATATAATTAATCAAAATTGACTAACGAAATTAGCAACAAGCGAGATATCGCAAGACTTGATCCTGTTAGTATATATACAATGTACATGTACGTCCCTGGAACTCCATTTTGTTGGGAGGGACACTATTATAATAACTATACCTTAAATAATTTAAACTTAATTAAAAGATTAATTAAGCAAATTAATTTCGAATCAATAAAGGAGAAAAATCTGTATATTAAACCGAGAGCGGACCTTTTATTATAGAGGCAGGCCGGACCTTATATGTTATCGTATTAGGTCCCCCGGACCTTTAAACAAGGCGGACCAAATATTATGCGACACCGGTCAACAAGGAGGATAAAACGTACGCTCAACTAGGACCTCGGGTCACCCGCAAATAGTTCGTCATTTTGCGTAGTAATAAAACATTATATGAACTCTTCAGGCATTAAAGGCACAAAAATAAATTCATCTGTATCAATATGGTGACCTCAGGTCACCCTATATTTTGATTGAATTTTATTTAAAAAAAAACAACAGCTTTCTCTGTCTTACTCCAATACAATTATATTAATAACTTTATATAGATTAACAGAGGCGTGAAGGTATGGCTTTAAACATTAAAACATGTACATCAATACGGAGATCAAAGGACTCCTTATATTTTTCATCAAGAGACCAGTATTCAACTAATAGTTTACATTATTAGGGAGACCAGAGATCACCATTTATTGTATATCAATAGGGAGACCAGGGGTCACTTTATATTGAACATAATTAGGGAGACCAAAGATCACTATTGTATATGGTACATCAATAGGGAGACCAGAGGTCACTTTATATTATACATCAATAGGGAGACCAGAGGTCACTTATTATGTACATCAATAGGGAGACCAGAGGACACTTTATATTGTACAGAATTAGGGAGACCAGAGATCACTTATTTTATACATCAATAGGGAAACCAGAGGTAACTCATTTTGAACATCAATAGGGAGACCAGTGGTCACCTTATATTTTACATAATTAGGGAGACCACAGATCACCTTATATTGTGCATCAATAGGGAGACCAGAGGTCACCTTATATTGAACATCAATAGGGAGACCAGAGGTCACCTTATATTGTATATCAATAGGGTGACCAGAAATCACTTATTTTGTACATCAATATATGGACCATAGGACACCTTATATTGTAATTAATAGGAAGACCAAATGTTACCTTATATTGTTCATCAATTGGAAGACGAGAGGTCACCGTATATTGTACATAATAAGGGAGACCAGAGGACACCCTATATTGTACATAATGAGAGATCAGAGGTCACTTTATATTGTACATCAATAGGGAGACAAGAGGTCACCTTATATTGTATATTGTACATCAATAGGGAGACAAGAGGTCACTTTATTATATACATCAATAGGGAGACTAGAGTTCACCTTATATTGTACATCAATAGGGAGACAAGAGATCACTTATTTTGTACATCAATAGGGAGACTAGAGGTCACCTTATATTGTACATAAATACGGAGACCAGAGGACACCTTATATTGTAAAGAATTAGGGAGACCAGAGGTAACTTACTTTGTACATCGATAGGGAGACCAGAGGTCACCTTATATTGTACATAATTAGGGGGACTAGAGGTCACCTTATATTGTACATCAATAGGGAGACCAGTGGACACCTTATTTTGTACATAATTAGGGAGACCAGAGATCACCTAATATTGTATATTGTACATGAATAGGGAGACCAGAGATTACTTTATATTGAACATCTTGTTTCCCTATTAATGTACTTTATAAGTTGATCTCTGGTCTCCATAATGATATCTCTCAGTTGATGCAATACGGAAGAGCATGTTCTACGTATGAACAATTTTTAAGACGAGGTACGTTATTGACAAAGAAGTTGATGAAGCAAGAATATCATCTGTCTCGTTTAAAGTTATCATTTCGTAAGTTCTATGGTCGATACAATGACCTTGTTGGCAATTAAGTCAAATGCTGACTGACTTTTTTCAAACTGATTGTTAGCCCATTATTCACACACTGAGTTGTCCACGGATTTTTCCGTTTTTCCCGAACATGATAAGGAGCACACGGCGGGTGTGACCGGTCGGCATGGGATGCCCACTCCTCCATTGCACCTGATCCCACCTCTGATATTTAGGAGGTCCGTGTTTGCTCCGCTCCTATTTTGTAATGTTTAATGGACTTTTGAGCTCGAATACTGTTCGTTATCGCCACATATTTCATAATCTTTATTTGTGTTATGATATAAAAGAACTGTTGCAATCTTTGTTTATGTAAGATATGAGAAATTATATAGTGAAAGAAGTAATTTTTTCTTCACATGATTAAATGTTCAGAAGCTTATTTCCATAATTATTGCCTTTATTTTGTTTTTGAGTTGTCTTTTAGTTAAACAGAGTATAGTATCGTAGAAGCCTGATCTCTGCATCCATATAAACTTTTTGTGATATCTGGTCTCCCTATAACACTGTAATGTACAATATATGGAGACCTCTGGTCTCCGTATTCATTCACAACTTTACGTGACCTCTGCATTGTCTCCCTAATTATGTTTTATATAAGAGGACCTCTGGTCTTGGCATTTGTATAAACTCTATGTGACCTCTGGTCTCTCTAATGATCAACATAAGGTTACCTTTGGTCTCCACAATGAAGTACAACATAAGCCTACTGATATACAACATAAGGTGACCTCTGGTCTCCCTATTGATGTACAATATTGGGTGACCCCTGGTCTCCCTATTGATATATAATATTAGGTAACCTCTGGTCTCCCTATTGATGTACAATTTAAAGTGACCTTTGGAATCCCTTATGATGTACACTATAAGGTGTCCTCTGGCCTCCGTATTTATGTACAGTATTGGGTGTCCTCTGGTTTCCGTATTTATGTACAATATTGGGTGGCCCCTGGTCTCCCTATTGATGTATAATATTAGGTGACCTCTGGTCTCCCTATTGATGTATAATTTAAAGTGACCTTTGGAATCCCTTATGATGTACACTATAAGGTGTCCTCTGGTCTCCGTATTTATGTACGATATAAGGTGACCTCTAGTCTCCCTATTGATGTACAATATAAGGTGACCCCTGATCTCCCTATTGATGTACAATATTAGGTGACCTTTGATTTCCCTATTTATGTAAAATATAAGGTGACTTCTGGTCTCCCAAGGATGTACAATATAAGGGGACCTCTGGTCACCCTAATGAAGTACACCATATGAGGACCTCTGGTCTCCATATTCATATTATATACAGCCTTATGTGGTCTGCAAATAATGAACAATATAAGATGTTCTCTGGTCTACATAATCATACACAACTTTATGTGACCTCTGGTCTCTGAATAATGTACACCATAAGATGACCTCTAATCTCCGTATTCATTAACACTTTTATGTAAAATATGGTCTCCCCAATGATTAACAAAATAAGGGGACCCCAGGTCTCCGTATTCATGTACAATATAATGTGACTTCTGGTCTCCCAACTAATGTACAATATAAGGTGACTTCTGGTCTCCCTCTTGATGTAAAATAGATGTCCTCTGGTTTCCATATTGATTTACAATATAAGGTGTCCTCTGGTCTCCCAACTAATGATGATATAAGGGGACCTTTGGTCTCCCTATTAATGTACAATATAAGTGATCTCTGGTTTCCCTATTGATGTACAATATAGGGTGTCTTCTGGCCTCCCTACTGATGTAGGGTATAAGGGGACCTGTGGTCTCCCTACTAATGTACAATATAAGGTGATCTCTGGTCTCCCTATTGATGTAATATATAAAGTGTCCTCTGATCTCCCTACTGATGTAGGATAAAAGGGGACCTTTGGTCTACCTGTTGATGTACAAATGATCCCTGGTTTCCCTATTAATGTACAATACAAGGTGTCCTCTGGTCTCCCTATGGATGTAGGATATAAGGGGACCTCTGGTCTCCCTGTTGATGTAGGATATAGGGGACCTCTGGTCTCCCTATTGATGTAATATATAAAGTGTCCTCTGGTCTCCCTGCTGATGTAGGATATAAGGGGACCTTTGGTCTCCCTGTTGATGTACAAATGATCCCTGGTTTCCCTATTAATGTACAATACAAGGTTTCCTCTTGTCTCCCTAAAGATGTAGGATATGAGGGACCTCTGGTCTCCCTATTAATGTTGGATATAAGGTGACCTCTGGTCCCCCTAATTATGTACAATATAAGGTGTCCTCTGGTCTCCCTATAGATGTAGGATATAAGGGGACCTCTTGTCTTTCTTTTGATGTACAATACAATGTGATCTTTGGTCCTCCTAATGATGTACAATATAAGGGGACCTATGGTCTCCCTATTCATATAAACTTTATGTTTCCTCTGCTCCCTACATAAAGAATATGGAAACATGAGTTTGTCTTATATTGTACATCAATAAGGATATCAGAGGTCAGACGAAGTGGTATATGATTCAGTAGACCAGAGGTAATCTTACATTGTTCATTATTAGGAAAATGAGGTCACTTGAAGTTATAAGAAGACAATTTAAAAAATGTGGCATGTGAAGAATTATTTTTCAAATTCACTCCAAACAAAAATTGAAACCCTGATTTTTTTTTACAAGCAAACAATTTCACAATTTCTCCAAATTAATTCTCTAAATTTATGTAATTGGATGAGGGATGACATTAGACACACTTTTCCTTCATATACAGTATATGTATCCCACAAGCAATTGACAATGGGTCCATGTTTTTTAAGTTTATTATTTTGGAAAATATACTAGTAGTTTTGATTCGTTTATGAATTTGATAAGTGTAAATTCCAGGGAAAGGGGAGGAGAACTTCAGCCCCCCATCCTTGCAAGACTGGGCATACATCTACTCTGTAAGATTAATATTAACCAGAGGTTTACTAGAGTGTTAAACTAATAAGGTCGCCTATTGAGGTATGACCTCAAAAGGGAGACCAAAGGGCACCTAATATAATTTATTACCAAATAATTATTCCATTTTCTTTAAGAAAAGTGAAGAGTCCGAGCGGGGTGGGGGGCCAAGACCTACAATGTACCTCCTCCCCCTGCCTGTTAGATCTGCGAATGCAGAGACAGGAGGTCGCCTACCCTGATATATTAATAAGGAGATCAGAGGTTAGGTACTGTTTTAAATAAATACTGTTGCCTTACATGGAATAATAATATCATTAGGGAGACCACAGGTCCCCAACGTAATCCATTGCTGTATAACTTATATTTTATAATATATTGCAGTCAATGTTGCTCCCCCTGTATCTTTCCTCATATCAGATGATTATTCCTTTGACAAAAATAGATTTTCTGTTTGTTGTTTTACACTGTAAAGGCTTCACAGTAGTGCGATTTATTCTATTTTCACTTTACGGTTGCAATGCACTATATTTTGTCGCGGAGTAAACAGGTTTGATAGTTGTGAACTGAGCCGGTGACCTAAGGTCCTAGTTGAGCGTACGTTTTATCCTTCTGCGGCATGCTTACTCCTCCTAGACATCCGATACCACCTCTGTTTTTTTTTTCGGGTGTCCTTTTTATGCCCTCTTCACAAAATTATTTATAGATTTTTGAGATCGATCACTGTCCGCTATCTTCACCGTTTCAATGATAAGCTATAGGACTTTATATCGCTTTCCCTTGTTTCTTTATATATATATATATATATATATATATATATATATATATATATATATATATATATATATATATATATATATATATATATATATATATATATATATATATATATATATATAAAGACAATAGCAGGTGGTTGTGAAATACCTATTACTACAAAAATAAGGAAAATTGACTGTGGAAAAGCTGAAGTCATCCCGTTTGTCATGGACTTTAATTGCAAGTTGACCCTTATCGTCTACAGTCGGTAAAACATCCAAATATGAATCAGATGTGACAGACTCTGTGGTGCGTTTTATTTCGGGTAGAGCGCTTGCTCCGTGATCGGAAGGTCGTGGGTGAATTCTTGCTGTGTAATAAAAAAAGAAGTCTTTGAGTTATTCAATACAACGGATTAGCTATAGATTTTTTTAGCCATTCTTATGATAGAGGAGTTTCTATCAAATACAAGTATTAAATCAGATGTATAAAGGGGTCTTTAAATCTGTGTCTTTATATTTCTATTGACTCAAAGTTTCATGTATGAATTTACAAGCAATCAAATCATTTTGCCCTACGATTCGGAACTATCTTCAAAAAAAAAAAGAAGAAGATATTTAAAGTTCTCATTATTTGAATGCATTGCATAACTATCGCCATTGCATTGCATTTAAATCTTTGAGTCTTTGCTAACACAACAAGTGTACTTCCGTACATGATCGATTGTTTATTATTCAACTTTTTGATATCGATTGTTATAAAGAACCGGTCAAAATTCGATATTTAATTCCTTTATTTTGACAGTTTTCTAATTACAATGTCACGGGAATGGTTTTATCCTTCAAAGATACCGAAAAGTAGCCGTTACGAAGTTTGTAGGACAGACGATAAAAGCAAAATATGGACAATACCAGAATCGATTGTCGAATCTCAAACAATACCTAGGAATTCTGAGCGAATCTCAAGAGAGGGGAGGGGTTTCGGATCTCCGAAGGAACAGGACAACAATAATGACTCTGAATCGGAAAGTGAAGTTAATTTTGGGAAAGACACCTATCTCGGGAAGTCATCAAAAAGGGACATTGGAGAGAGCGTGTTCTTTGATCCTGCTGGGGGATCGTTCCACTTTGATGAGTTTGGAAGTCAGAATGGCTGGCACGGAGAGACGTTTGCAGAATCCGGAGAATGGATGGATAAGATTCTGGGGGGTACCTTCAAGAGAAATTATTTAGACCGCCAGTCCTTCCGAGTAAGTACATATGAAGTAACTAGTTCATTAACTAGTGTTTATAAACTTCTTTTCAAATAAGATGAAAAAAAAATCGTAAAACATTATTGTTTTATTTCAATATATTTGTCGTACATGTTTATTAAAGAGAGCAATGGAAAATGATATATTACAGTATATGATTATGGGTAATATGAGTAATATATGCAGGATATCCCATGGTATTGGTTGAATATGACAAGTGGTGTTTTTTTTTTATCCCCCAGCCTTGGCGAGGGGATAGAAAACACAACCACGAGCTGGATAAAAAGCAGATCCAACCACAAGCAAATGGGAGATTGTTTTAGTCACATGTTTTACTGTTTCATATGTGAATCTACTTTATTTGACCATCACTTTTAACGCAAAAACCATATACTGTGACGTCTCAATCATTGATACAAAGGAGTAAACATGTAAAATGAAATATTAAACAGGCTATAGCTCCTTTAATTAAAACGGATTATATATATATAAATATATATACATATTGCTTGAAGTGTTTAAATTTTATCAAATCTTTCTTCTACTTATACATCTACCTAGGCAAGTCTACGTTTGAATACAAAGTATCCTTTACAAACTAGAGAGTTTCAACCGGAGAGTGACCGAGATTCCACAAGTTTCTACGACCCAGAAACAAACATACTGCGCAAGACTGTCTTTTATATTCTCGGGGGCATTGCTTTGATATGCCTAGTGGTTACTCCCGTCATTGTGTTCATTATTGTACAAGGTTAATCAATCTTTATTCTACTGTTTGCTGACAATTTTAAAATTTAGAATTTTTTTTAAAAAAAATCATGGCTTAATTAGATAAAAAAAAAAATGTTGCAAGGGAATAACATTTATTTTTGTTTTATTTCAGATGAAGAAACAACGTTTAAAACATACTGTGAGTGTGTGTTGAGAAATAAAGGACCATATAGATATATTATAGATCGCTTGTACTAATTTCATACATGTTGAATAATTCATATTCTTTTTATACAGATGTTGCCGACAGTACCATGACCGTTAATCAGTCCTATGTGGAACAGTTTAAAGATCCGAACTCCAAAGAATTTAAAAACTTCAGCGCAATATTCTGCTCTGAGGTGGGTTAATTCAAACATGTTGGATGAATATTGATTTAAACATAGATACTAATTAATAGTTACATTTTTTTGTTTCTATCTTGATCTGATTTATTTTACAACTGATTTTATCTCTTCAAATACGAATATTGTATAATTGTTTAGATGAAGAATATAATACAAGGAACAAATGTCTCGCAGGCGTATAGAGAATGCAATGTTAAGGAACTAAAGTAAGTGCCAAAAATCTCCAGAATCGATCATGTATAACAGCAGATTACTGGTAGTTTGATGAACATTAAATTTTATTTGCAAAGATGCTGCATGTTGAATTATTTTTTTTTAATTTAATTTATTTGTTTTGCAGAAATGGAAGTGTTGTAGTCTTCTTTGAAATGGTTTTTACCGCCGAGAAAATTCTGACCGTCACAATAATCGAAGATTCCATAGTTAATGGAAGTTCTTATCAACAAAGTAGTTCAGCAATACAAATTGATCTTAACTCTTTTAAAGTTTCTTATGTAGAAACAAAAACATTTAATGAAAAGAGTTATCCTTATGTTCAATCCACACAGTCAACATCAACACTTTCAACTACACAATCAACATCTACAAGCCGTACAACAGCCGATCAATCCAATTTCACAACCGAATTCTCAAATGCATCCACAACAGCATTGGAGTCTACCACTTTTGAATCCAAAAATGTTACCGAACCCGTAGAACAATCAACAAGTACAACTGTACCGACGCAAAATACAACGAATGTTTTTAGCTCGTCCGATTCCTACAGTGGTAATTTAGAGACAAGTACAGAACGTTCTTCCACGGAAATATCAATACCTTTAACTACACAATCAGCATTTGTAAATCGTACATCTACCGACCAAACAATTTTTACAACCGAATTCTCAAATGCATCCACAACAGCCTTGGAAACTACGACTTTTGATACCACAAATGACACTAAAACCGTAGAACAATCAACAAGTACCACTGTACCACTGATGCAAAGTACAGCGAATGTTTTTAGTTCATCCCACTCCTATACCGGGTTTTTAGGGACAAGTACAGAAAGTTCCTCTACAGAAACATCAAAAACTTCATCTACACACACAACATTTGTAAACCTTATAACTACTGCCCAATCAAATTTTACAGTCGAATTATCAAATGCATCCACAACAGCCTTGGAATCCACCACCTTAAATGCCACTAAACCCATAGAACAATCAACAAGTGCTACCGAAGCCATGACGCAAAGTACAACGTTT
Organism: Saccostrea echinata; assembly: GCF_033153115.1. Classification (NCBI taxonomy): domain Eukaryota; kingdom Metazoa; phylum Mollusca; class Bivalvia; order Ostreida; family Ostreidae; genus Saccostrea; species Saccostrea echinata. The sequence continues at coordinate 5,076,926 of NW_026889757.1, read as the reverse complement.
AATTCCTCTGATTCTTCCACAGGAATTTTAGAGTCCAGTACAGAAAGTTCTACAGAAACATCAACAACTTTAACTACACAATCAACAATTGTAAACTTTACATCTTCTGACCAATCAAATTTTACAGTCGAATTATCAAATACATCCTCAACTGCCTTGGAATCTATCACCTTAAATGCCACTAAATCCATAGAACAATCAACAAGTGCTACCAAAGCGTTGACGGGAAGTACAACGTTCTTTTTTAATTCCTCTGATTCTTCCACAGCTATTTTAGAGTCCAGTACAGAAAGTTCTTCCACAGAAACATCAATAACTTTAACTACACAATCAACATCTGTAAATTTTACATCTACCGATCAATCAAATTTTACAATGGAATTATCAAATGTATCAACAACCATTGGATCTGCCACTTTTGAAACCATAAATGCCACAGAAATCACAGAACAATCAGTAAGTCCAACAGAACCGTTGACTCACATTACAACAAATGTTTTTAGTTCTTCTGAATCATCTACAGGGACCTTAGTGTCAAGTACACAAAGGTCTTCCACAGAAACACCATATGTAGACACGATAACAAATCAAACATTGCAAATGTCTACGGAGACTGCTACAGAACAATTCATTCCATCAACAACAGGAATTGCAAGTTCAACACCAAGTGCGGCAACAACATCAGCCGCTAATGAAACAAGTCTTGAAACTACTAATACTCTAACTAATCCGACATCAGTACTTTCAACACAGACTGCGACAGATATATCAACATCATCCTCTACAGAGATCTATAATTCCTCATCTATTGAGACAACAGCAACTTCCGTAATGGAAACAACCATTGAATCAACAGAAAAACCATCAACAGTAGAGACCTCAACATCATATATGACTGGAATAACTACTACTCTAGAAAAAATCCATACATCAACATCAAATCCAGCATTGTTGCTAACAAGAAAGCCTTCTACAGAGAAAACCACTTCATTATCTGAAGGGATTTTTGATTCCACATCAAGTGAGACAACAAAATCTGCTATTATGCAAACAACTCTAGAAATGACCGAGACACTTACATCAACGTTATCAACGACAGAAGTTCAACTATCAACGTCAACAGACACGATTACAGGAATAACATCCACATCAGAGGGCATTCAAACCACAGTGTTTATACAATCACCGCAAAACTCATCCGCAACATTAAATACGCCAGAAATATTGGATGAGTCGTCGACATCAGAACCAACACGCACTGAGTTACAAAAGAGTTCGGAAAGTTCTACAATAACTTCTCCATTTACAGTAACACTTCGGGACACTGATTCGTCAGATACAAATTCAACACCAATATCTACAGTATCGTCTCCTACAAATATATCGACAGTCTCAACAACTATCATGGTAGAAACAACATCTAACGAAGAAGAAATTACAAGTTCAGAGAAGCAAACGTCAATGACAAATATGCCAAATACAACGAACAAAGATATTGAAACTACAACATCTACAGTTTATTTTTCATCGGTCGATGGGTCAAATTTAACATCGACTGATATATCCACTAGGCCTTCATCAAGTGAAACATCTGTTACGACAGTGTCTACAATTACTTCAACAGAATTAAGCACTGAAGCACAGACGCAGAGATTTGAAGCAACGATCTCAACAAGTACAGAAGCAACATCTACTGTAGATAAAAACAAATCAACAAATTACTCGACGACGTCAATGACAACTTTTTCAGGGGAATCATCAAAAACCAGAACTAACGTCATGGAAATTACAAATTCAACTGGATCTGTCACACTTACAAATACCGGTAATTTAACAACATCATCAGTGGCTACATCTAAAGAGATGTCGTCAACATTGAAATCCGTGATGTCATCTATTAATACTGCATCCTCCCAAAACGATACGACAGATATTAAAGGTATAATTTCTTCAGGTACACGAGCAGGAAAAGCTATCAGAAATAAAATAGATCTGCTTCCCATTCCCAAAAGTTTTTTTTTTTTTTTTTTTTTTTTTTTTTTTTTTTTTGCAATTGCTTTTAAAAAGTCAACACTCTTTATTAATTTTCTATTTAAAGTAGAAGCAAGCACAGTAGAAAGAAGTAGTGCATCAGTGACTGTCACTCAGACATTAGATGTGGAGAATATAGGTTCTTCAAATACGGTCACACCAACAGCTCAAGTACAGAAGAATGTGACAATGACGACAATGACAGTGAATACACTACAAACAGGTAACAGAGAGCCTCATCAAAGTGAGCAAGGTACGTGCGCAAGATTAGAATAAAGATAGAATGAAATTTTCTATTGTATGTAGCAATTTTCCTTATGTTAACATAATTCAAATACATTAAATTTGGAATTATATATTAACTCACGACATGATGGTTTTTATATAATTAAGTAACTGTCTAAAATTATCTTAGAATTGTGTCATTTAAAGATGTTCTTGTTTTAAACACCTAATGTTTAGTCTGTGAAGAATGTAGCAGCAAACCATTTTTTCAGTATCTTTATCTTATTTTTTATTGTAAATGTAACTTAACATTTATATTGATTGAAATATTCATTGTAAATCATTGCAGATGATGGAAATAAAAAGAATAATAAAATTTTATTTTTAGCTACACAAAAAGGTGATACTCTGATACTTCTAGCTGGGATAAAGTACATCGGAATTACTGTCTGCAATATCTCTGTGCAAAACGTCTCATGGTCCACATTTGAGTTTTCCCTTGATTCCAAGAAAGTTGGAATATTACATAAAAATTTAACTGAATTGTTTCCAGAATTTATTCAACCTTTTGTACCATATTTTCATCTTGAGAATTCGGATATGGTGGCAGTGAAATTGAACGTATCTTTGGAAAAGATTAATATCAGTCTATGTTATACAAGTAGAGTATTTGCTTGCTCTCTTGTACATGAATCTGGTTTACGGACAGTGGGTGGTGAAATAAACATACAAGGTAATCAAGTAATAAACAAATTTATGAAAGTAATTGAGTACATGTATATGTCCTTAATTATATAGTATAAGATTTGTTAAGTAATCAGTTATTCTCTCTTTTTTAGCACCAATGCACAATGTTACCATAGACGACAAGAAATCCTACAATGAAGGAGATGAAATCCAAATTAATTGTACATCGCGCTCAGGAAGAGATGTTTACGAAGTTAGCATTGAAACAAATCATCAAGGCGATACAGAGTATGCGTATCCTAATGTAACTGAATACGGTGGTTTATATGACGATTGTTCCGTTCTTTTGCATTGGACATTTCTGCTTGCACCAGAAGCACCAACTGGAATGTCAAATGCAAGCATAAAATGTGTATTAAACAATATCATCCTGAAAGACACGCGCATGGATGAAAAGGTTATAACAGTGACATGATAATAACATACTTTATTGCACTAAAAGTAACTGAAATCTTACATATTCAATATATGAATCCCCCCCCACACCCCCATATATATATATATATATATATATATATATATATATATATATATATATATATATATATACATATATATATATATATATATATATATATATATATATATAAAGAGGATCTTTTTTCCAACAGGTAAAGATACTAACATGTAGATGTACTTATTTAATTAGTAGAGAAAAATATTTTTACGGAAAACTGGATAAACTGCAAACTACATGTACATTCTCTTCACAAAATGAATTATTTTATTTTGTTGTTGTTTTTTTTTTTTCGGTTATTGTAATGATGATATGCTACACAATCAGCTCTTGAAAAATAAAATTAAAATCGAGCAATAAATTACGTCATATTTTTTCTTCTCTTTTTGCATTTTTTGTTTTTTAATCACAGTCAGACTTTGCATTCAGGAACTTTCTTTCGCTCGTATTCGGGTCTTATTTATTCCAATTCTTGAATTTCTAAATTGTTTATGCATAAATAATGTTTACCATTGAATTTTTTTTCTGTTTGTTAATGCTCTCTCTGTATTACACTCAAACCGATACATGTACATCGAAATTTCAAGGCTTGTTTTGTCTGCATATATTATTTTCAAGAAAAATATGCACTACTTTTTACGCGCCATTAAAATCAAACAAACAACAATAACAATGTTTTTTTTTTGGGGGGGGGGGGAGGGGGAGGGTAATCTCTTAACCGGCCAGCCTCCCAGTCAAAAACTACCAAATTAAAGCTTTCTTTAACAAGATATGTTGTCTTAAAACAACTGATTCCACAGTAAAGTACGCAACATTTTAAATACTGTACACGTTGAAATTTTAACCAAAGCAAATTTTAGCGAGAAGTAATTTCATGATGATTTTATGATGCCTAGAAAGATAACGGAAACCATTGAAATGAATTGTTAGCGATATATATTCCATAAAAGCGATCTTAAACCCTCACTAAAACTTACAAAATTGAATCCTTGTTAAAATTTCTGCTTATACTCGTACGTTACTTGCGGATATTCTCTCGCTTAAGTTATAATTTCAAGAAGTTTCATGTATATTCTTTTTTATTTCTAACATATTTTTGATATTTTATGAATATTCCACGAAGTATTACATGATTTTCAATAATAAAACTATTTGATAATCAGATGCAGTGTTCCCAGCAAATATCAGCAATATGTTGCCATTGCCATCTGAATTGTTAATTATATGATATATTGCACAAGGCGTGTCAGAAATAAACAGTAATTTCTGGCTTCTCTTTTGTGACCTGTTCCTCCGGGACTATGATCTGAAAAGAGACAACCAAAAAACAGTCTTTATTAGTTAAATACTGCATATATGTGGAAAATATTCATTATTTGCCGTTTCGTCATTTAGCCATTTAATCAGTTCCAAAGTGTTAAAAAGGTTTATATAGTTAAATGATATATTGTGCAAACTAAAATGTAAATTAAAACTTAGTTGTTTTCAAAAGTAATTTTTAAAACTTCGAACAGTTATATTAAAAATTTATCATGCAAAGTATCAACAAAATGTAATATATATATATATATATATATATATATATATATATATATATATATATATATATATATATATATATATATATATATATATATATAAACAATACCTTGAAATTATAGAAAATGCAAAAACCAAAAATAGCAGATTAAAAAAAAATTACTCGCATTAAATCAAAATGAGGCAGTCTAATTTCACGATTCACATGCATTTACCTATTGACAGCGATAATAGGTCATCATTAATTTTTTCTGCAAAAATACATGAATATATTCCAATGTGTTTAGTTAATTCTTTCGTATCTTAATTTGTTTCAAATATTTAAATAAAGAGACTTGTGCTTAAAACACCAGTAGTTAACTGTACTTACATCTGATCCAAATGTTGAAGATGGCGGATTTGACCCCGCCCACGATAATGAATTTGCATTTACTCTCAGACTCCTTTTGTGTTTTTCCATTAACACCTTATGACTGTCGCCAGTGCTATCACTAGTGTCACTGTTACTACTGATTTCCTCCACGTGGAAAGTTCTCATATGATTCTGATATTCAAAATTGTCATCATACGGGATGACAGCAGTCTCTATCTGTATTTCGCCGTTCTGACGAGCGGCAGGAAGTCTAAAATTTAGAGGATTTTGTTGTATTGTAGTATGACTGTCTATATCAGAGGCCTCCTCTAAATCACCGTCAAAATTAATGTCTATTTTAGAAGACGGGTCCGGGGATGGATCCCCTCGCTGATATGTTAACCCCCGAGGATCCATGCCTTGTCGTATTTTTGCTCGGTCAAGTTGTTCCTCTACAAACTGTCGTCTGAAAACAATTATGCAATTTTTTAGCCTTAAAGTCAATGGTTTTATCATATATGAGGGTTGAAAAAAAAAAACTAATGTCACTAGTGCTAAAAATATATTGTGACCGTTGCCTATTTAAATGCAGAAATATGTCGTACCTCTTAAATGTAAATATAACAGGAAGTCAGGCGTTTATATTTACTTTACTTTTCTTAATTTGTACAGTCGACCTTTAAAATTCAATATCAAATCATCTAAAATAATAAAAAGTTAATGCTCTTTTGCCTATTAGGTAACAAGAGGGAAAGGTTGATACCTGATTAAACGCCACAACATGACGTCATATATTTTCACATTTATTGATATAAAAAGTGACTAAAAATATCTTTGTAATTTTAAAGAAGGTCAAAAAATACATGGATTAAAGCAAAGAAGAAAGTGAGTGGAGAATCCGTCAGCCTTTAACGTCATCTACACCAGAACACTTGCGCAAAGCAGGCTCTTTGGAACCGTTAAAATGCTATTTTAATAAAACAATTAAGTAAAAAGGCGCACGTTGGTAGTAAATATGAAAAAGATGTAAATGACAATGCTAGTGAAATATTTTGAATTCATAACTTTATGGACTTACTAAATGGAGTCCATAAAGTAGGTCATAAACACGTCCTTGTTGTAGTGTGGCGAAATATGCAACCAAACTTTCTGCTTATTATTATATTTTTAAAAGTATTATATATACCTGCTAGTCACAAAACATTAAGGTATTATCATATGAAATTGTGTTGTTCACTTCCTATTTCTTTCGATTTCGTAGCACATTACTTCTATATCAACCCCCATACATGTATTTCCACAAATATTATATATATAAAAAATTAAAATCGATATTAAATAGAATGTTAATATGGGAAGAGATGCAACATGTTTTTTTAATGAAATAGTCAAATATAATACCTGCGGATGATGTATATGATAAGAAATATTATGACAAATAGAAGTATGGCTGCTACAATTCCTAAAATTATCGCAACGAGATCATTGCTAGAGGCCATGTCCAGAGCTCTGGTATCCTTTATAACTCTAGCTGGAAAGGCGACTGTTACCACGGCAACAGATTCAAGCTGGGGAGATCCGTTATCTTTGACACTTATCACAACGACGTATTCATCCCTTACATAGTCATTCTCACTTCCTGTAAGTGAAACGACCCCTTCCTGTGATACAGCAAACAGGCTGAAAAAAAAATACATGAGTTTTATAAGCTATGCAAGTTTCTGTATAAAAATAATTTATTAAAAACCATCTAAAAATTTTTTAGGCAATGACTTTCAAATTGTTATCTTATGTCAATTGTTCTTTAAAAGAAAGAAAGAAATTGACATGAAAAAAAGAGTTTTCATAAAACCCTCCATTAAGAAAGGCAACTCAATTTGGTTGAGTGTATTATCAATCTAGCTTAATCATGAACAAATTATGCAAACACCGGTGTGCGTGTTGCTGAATTAATTTGCAACACCCTGACCAATAGAATTCCTTGTGACCTTTCCTTGTCATTCACGGTTTTATTCATCCTGAAGTGTAAACACATTATAACACAAATTCTTAATAAAATGAATTATTTTTACTCCTTTTATCAATAAATTCTCATTTTTAAAAGTTACACACAAGTCAAAACAATACTGAAGTTACAAATTATATAACACATATTAATGCTCATGTTATTTGGTACATGTAAAATTGGACGGAAAGAAAAATATTGTTAAATATTGTTAAACTTTAATTATATTCTTCTTCTTTAAATTAAATGAACAGTACATCAATAAAACCACAAAAGAAGCAGAAAAAAGAACATTAGAAAAACACAGATAATCAAATTGTCGTTTTGTCATGTTATTCTCTCGGTGAGTTTGAGTGGATGTAACAATCAAAATGAAAGTTTCATAGTATAAAGCAAGAAAAACTATACAAAACAAAATTTTATAGTAGCACAAACTCTTTTTTGATAATACTATGATTTATATGAAATTATATACTTAGTTACTATCAAAATAGTTATGTTACCTTTTATGGGTTACGACTGAAAACGTCAGTGATGTGTTTGGATCTTTGTCCACGGCCTACAATGAGAACAAAGCTACGGATCAAAAGAGGTACCCCCTGATCAAACATACAAAAATCGCCGTATAATTTAACCTCTTCGTGATAGGACATAATTGTATTGATTTGGAAGGCCTCTACTCTTATTTGTGAACACGCAAAAAATAAAACAATGTAAACATTCAAGAGTGTAACTTTCTCTAATGGTGAATTAAATTTAATATATTTTTACATGTAATTCTAAGAATATTAAAGTCGATATGACTTTTATCATTTACATTCAACAATACATTATAATTGTAGCCTAATGAAGACCAGGGCTACATTGAGAGAAGTGGACTTAGGTAATTGCTTTGTACATGCATGTACTTCAATTTAAAGAGAGGCACATGCATTTTCAAATTATGGGAAAACAGAGCGAAAAGCGGACATAAGAATATCACAAAAAAATAAATATTGAATATGGCTTCAAATTTGTTACCTTTATAATGGTTATCTGAGATCCTTTTACCCTCTCAGCATTCACGGTTATCTCCCTTTCCGATATTTGTGGTCCATTATCGTTGACATTGGTTACCGTAATTGTTATTGTTGTCCAAGCCGACTGCCAAAAATATATGAATATTTCACAAATTGAATTATAGATATATATTTTTCACCAGTGATGTTAGGAGACATAACTACTCACATAGAACTCATCCGCAGCCGTTAAATTGAAGACAAACTGGCTTTGTTCTTCATAATCAACTTTCTTTTTAAGTATGATATCACCACTGCAAACATATATATGATCAAATGAATAATACAGGCTTATCTAAAAGACAATATTAATTTTGTTAATGCATTTGATTTAATCAGACAATTAAAGTTATCATTGTGTTTAATACTAATGTAAACCTCATGTTGTATCAAGATTAATTTTAGAGTTGCTTACTTATTATTGACAGTGAAGTGTGTTGCCTGTATTCCAATGGAGTAACGTAACGACGTCCACTAAAAGGTACAAAATTTAAAAATAACATTTATATGACAATTTATTCTCGGTTAATAACGTTACAATTCAATAGGAAAAATGTTGATGACTTTGATGTTCCCGTATACCTGATTGTGGTCTGTAACCGTGATAGTGATTACAGTTGTTCCTACAGCCTCGTTTTCAGATACACTAGCATGATAACGAGGCTGGGCAAAAGAAGGTCCCAAACTGTTACCTTGACCGATGATGGTAAGCTGTAGCAATGCTATGCCCTGTCTTATAGGATTATCTCTTTGTGTTGCCTAAAACAGCAAATTTGATATACACACGTACATTTATATAAAGTAAAAGGTGAAGATAGCGAACAGTGATCAATCTCATATATCCAGAAAAGTATACGAATAAGGCTTTTTTATAAAAAAAGAAAAAAGAAAAAAGGACTCCTGGAAACACCAGAGATCAGGTGCGCCTAGGAGAACTAAGCATCCCCTGTTGATTGGTCAGACCCGCCGTGAATCCGCTGTGTTTATCAGGAAAACGGGGTATTCCATTGTAAAATTGATATAAAAGCAATGGGCTAACAATTAGTTGGAAACATGTCAGTTTCAATACTACTAAGATAGGTTGTGTTTGCAAGATCATTATATAACAACCAGAAAATTTACAAAATGCTGATTTTAAACGAGATACATATCGTTAAAAACTTAACTTCTTACTGAATCATTACTATATACAGGTAATTGCGGAATTTTACTACATCAATAGGGAAAGTTGAAAAGTTCAATAGGAAAAGCTGAACTCATCCTGCTGTCTTTAATTTAGTTGTTAATCTTCTCCATTGTAGAGTCAGTAAAACATTCAAGCATGAAACAGAGGCAAGGGGGCTCTGTGGTTTCTATTTCGAGTTCACTAGGATACATGTACATGTCAATTGTATATCAAGTTGACATTCATGAATAAAACCAACTATTGTTACTTGATAAAATGTCGTCGATACATCTAAATGTTGAATTGAAAGCCACAGCGAGAGTTCTGTTCTTTTCATGTAAAAGCTGTTTTTTAACAAATTATGCTTTAAAGAATATGAAAACAGTCAGCTAATAAAGGAGCACAATAAAGGGCTAATTGAAATTCCGACAGATTGTTAAAATAATTGGTCTCCAAAGACTGCATAACATAGATATTATAATAAGAAACTCCAGCATCTTTTTAATAACATCTTCATAGTATTTGTGTGTAGAATCAGAATAATTTTTAACAAAGTACTTTTTGTAGATAACCAATCACAAGATCTATATGAAAATTTACGAGTTCCATTTTTATAGAAGAAGCAGTTAATTTTCTATGATGTCAAAAAGCCTGGTCCTAAATTATGAGTTTGATTTCACTCTCTTGCTATTCCAAATATTTCTTTTTTAATTTTCGGATGATTTTAGCATGTTTTTATTTTCATGTTGGCATATTGGAAATTGCTCCACTTAAAACAAGTCTCAACCCATTTCTCTGTAAGAACTTTGAAATAAAGGTAAGACAATTTAGTCAAATTATAGACCTTTAAAACTAGAGTTGATTTCCCGTCCGATAGTTTAGCATTGACGCTTACATCGGCAGTCGTGGTGTCTATAACAAAGCGGTTCTGCGGATCTGAAAAGAAATTAGGAATACTTATATAATTTGTAGCAAAAATCATTTACATGATATTCTTAATCAAACAGATTTGTTTATAGATTTGATGTAAGTTCAGTTTGACTTTTCCCAAATCAAGTTAATATGTCCGTTACTTACCAACAAGTTCATATTTTAAGGAAGCGTTCAAACTGTCTCCATCGTAGGCTCTAATAGGAGGCATTACTGGAACTAAGCTACCCTAACAGAAACACAAAGATTTATACGTGTTCATAATGAAATATTTATTTATTTTTGTTACTTTTTTCAAACGAATATACCAGATATTAATTAAGTAGATAGTGTGATATCTGAATACAATAAAAGGGAATTCTTATTTACAGGGAGAGTGTCTGCGTCCATTCTAACAGAATAGGTGTCATGTGTGAAGGTCGGATTGAGGTCATCTACATCCAGTATGTTAAAAGTGAGGACGGCTTTAGAGCTGAGAGGTTCACCTTTTTGTGGATTATCCTTACAGGTAGAAAAAAAAACACATCATGTACATGTACATGTAGAAGTAACATTGTCAAGTAAGAACCTGTAACACAGGATTAACTTTTCTCTGTGCAAATGCCATTAGTGTGAATTGTAGGAAAATATTCTAAAATTTGCTTTAAAGGTGCTTAGACACAGATTTGAACTTAATATTTTCTCAAATTTTCTGTATAATATCACGACTTATATATTGCAATAGCATTTCACACGAAAATATAATTAAAAACTTATTTTATCTGGAAATTATTGGAACTACGAATTCCGGGACGCGTTTGATTAACACATCTTTGCACTTACACAAATTTTAATTTTATCCTTAATATTTAAGAAAAGAAGCGATTTTGTTATGTATTAATGAAAAATATTACATCTGTAATCCAGAAAATTCAGAGTAGAAATGTTCGAAAGCAAAACCAACTCACCAGTATTGTGAGTCCGTGCTCTGTGATGTGTACAGAGTTTAACAAATTGAACACACCCGTGAAACGTAAACTGTTTTTGTAAACAAGGCACGAGCTCTGTTATTGTTAATGTTTACGATTCACCAGGTGTGTTCAATTGTTAAACTCTGCACACACCACTGAGCACGGACTTACAATACTGTGAGTGGGTTTTGCTTTCGAACATTTCTACTCTGAATTTTCTGGGTAATAGTTTTAATATTTTTCATTAATACACAACAAAATTGCCACTTTTCTTAAGTATTAAGAATAAAATTAAAATATGCGAAAGCGCAAGGATGTGTCAATCCAACGCGTCCAGAAATTCGAAGTTTTAATAACTTCGAGATGAAATAAGATTTTTATTATATTTTAGTATGAAATGCTATAGCAACATATAAGTCATGAAATTATACAGAAAATTTGAGAAAATGTTAACTTCAAATCTGTGTCCAAGCACCTTTAAATGTTACATGTACTAAATACTCGAAAATCTATAAATCATGACTCCATAATTTTTGTCAAGTACATCCTGTCGGAATAAACACAAAAAATTAAGAGCATATCATTTTAAAACACAAAATGGAATTTTTAATCCAGTATTTTTTTTTGAGGACGTGTGTGGGTTAAACAATTTCAGTACATTTATTTTACTGATGAACAAACTGATCTAACAATACTGATGATCTGTATTGATAGGTTGGTATACAAAGCTAAAGATAATCATCCAAGACTTTTTCTCACCTTCGCCTCTATTTCTATTGTCATGGAATGTACTGTCTCATAATCGAGCTGTTTTTTCAACGTGACCTCAGTTCTCAAGATATGTATATCAAAATACTCCTGTAAAATTAAATATAATTGTATATTTAACGTTTTTATGACGTATCCCCAACCTCTAACTATTACGTATAGATTTTACAGAAGAAAGGTAACAGATGAATAGGTGTATACCGAATAGGAACCAGGGAGTATGCTGAAATGGATAAGATCATTTCCCGAGCCCGATCCATCCTTATCTGTCACTCTGACCTGATTAAACACAACAGTTTCTACTGGGGTGTCCTATGTAAGGAAGAAAGGGGAACAATTCAAAATGAATGAATAGCAATGACAGAATTTCAATTATTTTCGTGCTTTATTGCACATAATTTCTTGTTAGTGTTTTGATTTTGTATCTTTATGCTATAGATGTTTGCTAGGTAAGTATACATCTGGTAAATCTATGATGTAGTGAGTTTTACCTCTGGTAAATCTATGATTGTGAATTTTACCTCTGGTAAATCTATGATTGTGAATTTTACCTCTGTGAATTTTACCTCTGGTAAATCTATGATTGTGAATTTTACCTCTGGTAAATCTATGATGTAGTGATTTTTGGGAAATGTTGGTCTGTGTTCATTGACGTCTTCTATCAGAACTCTGACTGTAAGTGAACTCTGAAAAATATGTTCATATTTTTTTTTTTTAAAACAAAAGGAGACATATGTACAAGAATTTGTATACTGGTGCTTGCCTCCCTCCTTTTCAGTTATACCTCACATTTAATTAGGCATTAAGCTCGTTTTGTGTTAAGATTTACACTTGTTTTATACATTTTCTATACCTATTAATCTGTATATTTAAGGTTTCAAGCATTCAAATGATACTAGTATCATTATCCAATAATTTTTCTTTGTGAAAAAATATATCAATTTAATTATAATAACAGTATATGAGCAGATCAGTGGATTGGTACACAGTCTGCACTTACAGTGAAATATTCTGCTATTTCATTGCGCAAGAAGACAAATAAATACAAGACAATATATATATAACGTTTATAGATACATGTAAATGCCATAAAAATTAAGAAGTGCGGCGTTTTTTTTTTCATGTATCTTTTTCTTAAAAAATATCTGTAAGGAAAATCACAAATTTCACATGTCTGAGAGAGCTTTTACCCTTACTTTTCTCGTGGTACCCTTCGGTACACAGATGACTTGTAGGATAACATCGGACATCAATTTGGCGCCATTATCGTCTTTGTCCGTGTCAAGCTCCTTTATGAGAGATATGTTTCGGGAATCTACGTCAAGATGAAGGTAAGGATTCGAGGTCTGGGTCAGACTGACCTCATCCTGGCCTCCGGTAAGAGGCAGTATTCCTATTATGGACCCTGAAAATAATATAAATGTTGGATACAGAACAGAAGCATTGTGCATATTTGCACAATAGAGCAAGAAAACATTGAGGTTAACTATTTTGGTTTTTTTCCTTCTTTCCCCCCTTTACCAAAATTTTAAAGAAATAAAACCTCTCAATCTCGTGCAGTGCATGATACCCCCGTGTGTGTGTCATTAAAAAATGAGAGAACTTTCTCGAGAAAATAATTTTAATTTACATCAATCATACATATATTTAGCTTGTCTTCCATTGTCAAAAAGATAAAATTATGGACAATATCTGTTTAAAAGCAGCTGTTTAACACGGTTTTGTAAATTTAACTGATGTCTACATTTATTAAAGGCTTGGAATGATTAGTGACACTGTTGGATAATCACGTTTATGAGTTGCAGAAGACTCTTTAAATAGTATTGTTCCCTGAGTATATTTGGTGTACATTATGTTCTATTCATGCATTGTTTTGAATTTCGAGCCGACATGCAATAAATTGAAAGATACGAACAATACCCTGGTAATTCTTAAACAACGATTAAGGTTTAATTTTCAACTAGAAAAATCCTCATATACATTTTTTACACAGGCTAAATGTCTTGTGTCTTTCCACAAAGAATTGAGGCGCATAAGGCGAGGACAATCCTCTACTCTGAGACAAGATATTTCTTTATTATAAATGTACATGGAAAAGTTACATTTTTCAAAAATTGTGTTTTCAAAATCATCTTTTGTGTATTTGATTCCTTTATTTCATTGAAATACTTACTGCGAGGAATTCATTTTTCTATCATTTCTATGGTATGTGGAGTCTCACCTATGATTCGAACTCTCTCCAAAGATCACGGTAAACTGCAGTGTTCAACGTGTCAACCACTAAGTCAATGTGGTTTCAATGAACGAGTTTAATTGTTGAATTTCCCAGAAATATTCGATTTTCATATATAATGGACTCAGACTTCATTTAAAGATAGATTTCACATTTATTTTTCCGACATTTAAAAGTTAATGTAGAATGAAAATTTGGTCCATTCATATTCATTTTTACGGGTCCAAAATTCCCATTTTCTACTGTATATGCTGACTGTCAACTTCAAAAGACAAATTATCAATCAAAAAGTTATTCAATAAAATAAATGAATCAAATGTGTGAAAGGTGATCTTACTGACACCGTATTTTTGAAAAATTAACTTTTCCATGAACTCTAAAAATTTAGAAATATATTGTCTTAGAGCGTGGGATTGTCCTAGTGGTCTTGTACGCCCTCTTGCCTATCAAAATTTAATTTTGAATAAAATTTATGGAATGACACTTGAATAACACAGTTAACTTACCCACTGGTTGGTTTTCTGGTATTCCTGCTATGAAAAAGTCGTATTCAAATTGTCCGGAAAAAGCACATGGATCTACAAAGTTCAAATACTTGTAAAACATGAACTAAGAGCTGAAATATAGACAGTTTTGCCAAAAGGTGTCGAATTTAATCTAAATGCTATTGAAAATTTATCAGTATATAAAACATATCCTTTAATTCATAAGTTGATATAGTGCATAATTAAAATGGGACTTTAGCATTCCTTCTTCAAAAGTTTTCTGTCATTACACGTATATTGTTCTTAAAATGTATCAAATACATGGATTTTCACAAAATCTCTAAGAAATGAAACAGTTTACTTTGTCCTTTCTGACATATCTTATGTTGTCAATTAAAATCTGCAATATGACTGTTGACTGTATTTGCAGATATTCATGTTTAACTATTTGCAGATTTGAATAGACAAAATAGAATGTGTCAGAAAGGACACATTCATAACTTTTTTTGTTTAAAAATCGATTGTATCTTTAAATCGGAATGTTTGTGGATTTTTGATTTGTGAATCATTCATCAATTACATGTAAAACCTGCGTTTATCTTCTTCTTTGATGCCGTGGCACCATTAAACATAATCATAACAATTAACCGTCACAATTTTTATGTGCAATATTTTATACCTTTGCCGATTAAGTAATTAATTATATTAGCGTGTGTGATAATGTTTTGTGGGACTTTGACGGTGCAATTTAATCGTTATCTTTGTTAGAAAATCTTAGCCTGCTAAAATTATTGCATTGAATAGAGATATTTTCATTTTCATTTGTGGAAGTGAATACAAATATACTGGTAGCTATTCCCTTTAGATTTTTGACTGGTTAGCAGTCTAGCGAAAACTTAATCATAAGTTCTCAAAGGCCATATAAACTAATAGAAACAATTTTACGATTGATTTTGGTCCGAATGAATAGATGACCAGACGATCTCTTTCAGAGCGGCAGACGATCGACCTAATGAAGACAAATGTGACGTTATGGTCGTCAGAAAGACCCGCTTAATCTAGCGTGATGAAGCCTTAACAAGTCCAAACCATGCCTCCCTGTGTATCGGAATCAATAGGGAAAAAATCTTTTGACGGATGACATCTAATCTGCGTAAAGTCCAGATTTGTCCAAAGTGTAGATTTGATTTGATAAATAATTGATTTTGACGATCGATTTCCCGTCTTTGATTTTTGCCTTGTGGGTTAAAGGTTATATAAACACTGACAAATCTGCAGAGGATGTCTACCGTTTATTATAAAACATATTTTTTTTTTAAATAAATATTCTAACTTTTGACTCAAAATCGTAAATGTACGAACAGAAAGTGCATTTTCTTTATCAAAAGCATTACCAAGATTCCCTAAACATCAGGGAAAGCAGATAAGAGAAGATGTACTCCTATCAACCAATTAAAGTTGGTTTAGTAACTTCACGTTTCTTTAAAGACGTAGAGTCGTTGTTTGATGGTTAATGGTCCTTTATGATTCAATAACTTTATGTTTCTTTAAAGGAGCACTTTTAAGTATTTCACAAACTGTTGTAGAATCATTGCTTGATAATTAGAAGAAAAACAACATTCGAGACTTACCAACTATTGCGACAACAAACTTTAGCCGAACCAACAAACAAAGCAGAAACTTCTTGGCATTCTTCATATTTTCTCTTTACATAAAAATTCCAACTCTGAAACAAAACCTTCTTATTTTAATAACATTTGAAGCAAATTCAAATTCATATTCTAGCTAAATCATACTGTTGCCGTAATAATTTCGAAAATGTTGAATAGACTTTTTCTATAGATAAACTGTCATAGCAATTACCATAATTTAGATGCAATCTTCCTTATGCAAAATTTGTAATTTTTAGGTTCGTTGTCCCCAAAACTTAAAAATTCACCATTAAATATTCGAAAACAGGACAACGATTGTAAACAAGATATTATAGTTATCTTTACATCTTAATAGCATTAGAATCTTGCAGTTGACGTCGTGTGAATAGAGAACAGGCAGATATAATGCCCTTATAGGGTCATAGCCAGTTTACAATCAATGGAAATTTGTTTAAAATCCGGTGTGGAATTCTTCTTCCAGTGGTGGTGTGTTGCGTGTTTTGGGACTCTTAATTGATAACGGCCTTGGTTTACCTCTTTTACATATTTACAAAGAAGTATTTTAAATTGTTAGATCTTCAAGTATGATCATCGGAAAAAGTGCAATAGCCGCAAGAAAATGCAGATTGAATACACAAAGCAGAAAAAACGACATCCGTTTTTTGTTAAAAGCTTAGCTGACCTGAAAGTTCAAGTATTTTTATGCCCCCGGATCGAAAGATCCCGGGGGTATATTGTTTTTGTCCTGTCTGTCTGTTTGTCTGTTTATCTGTTTGTCCGTTTGTCTGTTTGTCTGTCTGTCTGTTGTCAACTTTAACCTTGCCCATAACTTTTGATTGGTTGGAGCAATTACTTTCATATTTCACATGTGTATTCCTTGTGACAAGATCTTTCTTTGGGTACCATCATATTTGACCTTTTGACCTTGACCTTGGAGTTTGACCCACTTTTGCAAAATTTTATGAGACTTTAACCTTGGCCATAACTTCTGAACAGTTGGTGCTTGGGGTTTCAAACTTCACATGTGTATTCTTTGTGACAAGGCCTTCCTTTGGATACCAACCACTTTGACCTTTTGACCTTGACCTAGGAGTTTGACCTACTTTTGAAAAACTTTAACCTTGGCCATAACTTTTGAACAGTTGGTGCTTAGGGTTTCAAACTTCACATGTGTATTTCTTGTGACAAGACCTTCCTCTGGATATCAACCGCTTTGACCCTTTGACCTTGACCTAGTAGTTTGACCTACTTCTGAAAAACTTAAACCTTGGCCATAACTTTCGAAAGGTTGGTGCTAAGGCTTTCATACTTCACATATGTAATCCTTGTGACAAGACCTTCCTTTGAATACCAACCACTTTGACCTTTTGACCTTGACCTAGGAGTTTGACCTACTTTTGAAAAACTTTAACCTTGGCCATAACTTTTGAATGGATGGTGCTAGGGCTTTCATAATTCACATATGTAATCCTTGTGACAAGACCTTCCTTTGGATACCAACCACTTTGACCCTTTGACCTTGACCTAGGAGTTTGACCTACTTTTGAAAAACTTTAACCTTGGCCATAACTTTTGAATGGTTGGTGCTAGGGCTTTCATAATTCACATATGTAATCCTTCTGACAAGACCTTCCTTTGGATACCAACCACTTTGACCTTGACCTTGACTTTTATTTAAAAAACTTTAACCTTCGCCATAACCTTTGAGCAGTTGTATCTAGGTCTTTCAAATTTCACAGGTGTATTCCTCGAGACAAGATCTTTCTTTGGGTATCAACATTTTTTATCTTTTGGCCTGGATTTTGACTTGCATTTGAGAAACTTTAACCTTCGCCATAAGCTGCCATACGGGGGCATCAGTGTTTCACAAACACATCTTGTTATTTTCTAATATTGTTTGTTGCCCATCTGATATCCTTCTGTTAACATTTTTTTTTTCATTTCTGATTTTTTCTCGTGGGTGAGAACAATGAAGGATAACGGTCTTTTGAGAAGGTAATTAAAAACTAGTGAAAATAAGATTCCGTTTAAGTCTTCATCTAAAGAATAAATCGGTCAGTTTTTCTGACGAAATTTTCTATAGAATATTTGAGCATTTTTTTTTTAATCCAAGGCCCTATAGAGACGAAGTTGTCGCGTCACTAAGTGTTCAGTGGTTCAGTGTTTTGTATATATGAAAATAAAATAGTAGAAATTCTTCGAAATCCTCTGTTCAAGAAGAACAGATAGGCCACTGCTTGTTAAGTTCATTTTTAAATAAAACTTTATTTTTAAATTTTGATCATTGGAGATAAGGTGGATGCATAATAAAAGATAACTTCGTATGAAAACTTATATCAAACAATTCTTTAGGGTTGTAAATTCAAATCCGTTCCTTCACGATTTCCGGGATCTCTGTGGAGCCACAGTGTAGGTTCGTACACAAAAATTATTAGGATTATATGAAAATAAAATCGAGAAAACTCCTAATTATCTAAAAAAAATCAAGAAAGACGCAATTTGTCAAAACTGTTTGAAAGAAACTTTATCAACTCTACATGTACATTTATGTTTATTAAATTTATACATATGGTCCAGAATTAGGTCCCTGTCTTGGTTTCACTTTTATATGGGGATGACTTTTAGAAACAGCAACTTAAAGCCTAGGCTTGTTAGCATCCTCATTTAGTTAGATTCCACTCTGTTCAAAAATCCCCCATGGATCACAAAAGCCCTCAAGATTTCATGAAATAAAATATTTTTCTAAGAAATGAGCTTTTTAAAACTGACACTGACCAAAAATTCTACGAACCACAACGCTCACCTGAGTCATTATGGCCCCACTGTTCGTTGTCAGTAAGACTGTTTTAAAAATTTTCCCTCTTTTATTCCAAAGAGATTTTGACTTTTGTTGTTAACAAAAACCTAGCACTAAGTGGGCTCTGATTTAATCAAAATCAATCATTGGGATGCTTCAGTATCAATATGACTAAAATGGCCCTGCTGTTCTGGGTTTTTTTCTCCAGTAATCATTTATGTTGTAGAATTTGGACCTCTGAATTTAGCCTAACCCTTACTCCAGAGTTTATTATTTAAAAAAAAAAATCCATACATCTTAGAATGTTTTGCTTATTAATATGATAATGTGGCCTTGTTACTACATATTCCCTTGTATAACTCTGATCCTCTTTTGTATTCTCAGCTTAATAACGGGGGGGGGGGGTGATCTAAACAAACTTGAATCCAAACTACCCCGATGATGCTTGCATATTAACATGACTAATAAGGCTTTTGCTCTTCTATAGAGGAGGATTTTTAAACATTTTTTCCTATATAATCCTATGTTAAACTTTGATCTCCTATTGTGGCCCCACCCTATCCCTGATCATAATTTTAACAAAATTGAATGTAAACTACCTGAGGATATTTCCATATTAGTGTGAATGGCCCTGACTTTGCTCTTCTTGAGAAGATTTTTAAAATATTTTCCCCTAATGCTACATGTAGGTTATATTTCAATGTAAAAAAAAAAATTGATCTCCAACTGGGGCCCAAACGAACTCCCGATGGATCGTGATTTGAACAAACTTGAATATACACTATGCTATGAAGCTTTCAAATAAGTTTCTTTTTTGGCCCACTGGTTCTTGAGATTTTTAGCTCTACTGGTCAGAGACCAGAAGAGCTTATGCAATAGTAATGTGTCCGCCTGTCTGTCTGATGTCTGTCTGTCCGTCTGTCTGTAAACAATTTTTAAACACTACTCCTCCTTCAGTTTTTGTCTGATTTCAATATAACTTAGCACACAAGTAGACTACACTAAGATACATAATTTAGTGCATTGGTTTTTTGATTTCAATGAACGGTATTGCCATAATTACCAAAAATAGAAATTTCTTTGAAATTCATTTAAAACGCTACTCCTCCAACAGTTTTGGTGTGATTTCAATATAAATAGACTACACTAAGATATATAATTAAGTGCATCGGTTTTTGATTTCGATGAACGGTGTTGCCATGGTTGCTAAAAATAGAAATTTCTATAAAATTCATTTAAAACGCTACTCCTCCTAGTTTTGGTCTGATTTCAGTATAACTTAAGCACACAAGTAGACTACACTAAGATGATTATATTTAGTGCATCGGTTTTTGATTTCGATGAACGGTGTTGCCATGGTTTCTAAAAATAGAAATATCTGTGAAATTACTTTAAAACGTTACTCCTCCTACAGTTTTGGTCTGATTTTAATATAACTTGGCACACAATTAGACTATACTAAGATACATAATCTGATGAATTGGTGTTTGATTTTGATGAATGGTTTTGCCATGGTTACTAAAAATAGAAATTTCTGTAAAATTCCTTTAAAACATTACTCCTCCTACAGTTTTGGTCTGATTTCAATCTTATTTGGCACACAGTTAGACTACACTAGGATACATAAAAGTGTATATCGGTTTTTGATTTCAGTGAATGGTGTTGCCATGGTTACTAAAAATAGAAATTTCTGTGAAATACTTTCAAAACGCTACATTAAGATACTTAATTCTATTTATTGCTGCATGTTGCAAAGTTTCAAATCCAAATGCTACTTTTCCTTTGTTATACGTACAGACCAGTAGAGCCACAGTCTCATCAGAGACTTCTGGTTAAAAGAAGCCACCAAAATTTAACTTATTCTTAAGTACATGTATATCCCCTTGAAATAGGGTGTGAACCTTTATTCAAACAAATTTGAATCACCTCCACCCAATGATGCTTTGTGGCAAGTTTGGTTGAGACTGGCCGAGGGATTCTTGAGAATAAGTTGAATATGTGAAAATTAAGTTTACAGGCAGAGAGTCAGACGGTGTCGCATAATTTACGTTCCGGATACTTCGCGTTCCGGCCGGAACCTTAAAATCATAATATTGGTTCCGGATTTTGCTGTAAGTTTGGTTCCGGCCATGGCTGCAATCTTCGAATCGCGGTATCTCTCAATTAATATCTGCCAGATTTCATTCTACACTGTATCATAGAAGTAGTTTTTTCCTTGAGTATTAAGCATGGCGCAGCGGCATGCCATTCTCATGTGGCGCAATGTTCTTTTTATAAGGCGTCATGCCCTTTTTTTACAGCCATTTTTAAAAATAAATGAATTAAATAGTCCAAGTAAAGATCGTGAAATACGCTTTCTGATACATATACACCGAATAAAATTTGGTCGCAAGAAAGGCTTTGTTTATCTAATGCATACAAATTAAGTCCCTTTGTTTATTTAGTGCATGTCAGGTGTGAATTTCTCGCTTGAATGCACGCAGACCTGGTATTTACAGGGTAAAGAGGATAGAAGATAAACTAGACTGAGATTACAAAACCCTAAAAAGAAGCATAATGTCAAAGATAGATTTGATCAGTAAATTTTAATTTTATAATCTGATAAAGTAAAGAATTAAATACAAAATGGTATATGTATTTATAGAGATGCATTCTCTGTTTAAATGATATTACAAGTGTTGCAAATTCCACAATGTCGAGCCTCGAATACATGGCTTCCAATCCTCATAGATATTATCACTTGGCATGAAAATATGATTTATATTCCATTAGAAATAAACAAACATAAAAAAATATAATTCACTGATGAAGATAGTTATATAGTTTTTGTGATAAATTAACAATGGCTATTTCAGGAATATGTGGTTTATTCTGCAATGAAACAAACATAAAACATAACGATATGGTTTATTCCCTTAGAATGAACAAACACAAGTAATTAATGAAAATTATGTTGTTGTTGTTTTTTAAAGACCGTAGGAAGAAAAAAAAACAAGGTTGAAATATGAAAAGTAAAGACCAGCAATGTTGATTTTGAAAATAGCAGTGAGGTAAACTGAATTAGCTCAAATATTTTAGTAAAATCAAGGTTTTAGCAAATTTTAAATGATTTTTTTTTTATGTTTTAAAGGCTTTCAAATGGACTTTTCTGTAACTTCGATGCATATCCTACCCACCCACCCCTTAAGATATTTGGGAAATAACTTTTATTCCTTGGTGTTTTTTATACATAAAACACAATAAGAAAATGACAATTTTCATGACACTTTAAAACTTTATCGTTTTATACATACCATTATGTTTAATGAATATCAAAATTTGTGGAGAAAAAAAATTCAAAATACATATAATTATACATGTAGGCAAAAGGCAAGCGGCAATAATGTAACACCCTCCATTTTTTTTAAATCTCAGCCCCCTCCCCCAAATTTGAAAAAAAGGAGGTTATAACAGCTCCAAAAATAAAAATTATTAAAAAAATTGTTAGTTAATTATCTGAGCCCCCCCCCCTCCAAAAAAAAGGGAGGAGTTTAAATTATAGCATCTGCAAAAATGTAAAATTGTAAATTAATTTTTTTTTTAATTAAAAATAATTATCATTCCAGGTTACAATTTCTGAGACTAATATCAAACATTTTTGTTTCCTGTTCATTGTATTCCACCTTATAAAAAGATAATAGTAAAATAAATTCAGACTTTTTTGTAACTAAGTTGTTTCTGTTTCACTTTATTACGAAGATAAAAAGTCCGGAACCATAATTATTGTCAGAATTAACGTTCCAGGTTACAATTGCGGAGAGTATTTTCAAACATATTTGTTACATGTACTAGGTTGTTTCTTTTCCACTTTATAACGAAGATGAAGTAGCCCGGAACTAAAATTATGATCATAATTAACGTTCCGGGTAAGAATTGCTGAGAGTATTTTCAAATATTTCTGTTACAAGGTTGTTTCTTTTCCACTTTATTACAAAGAAAAAGTAGCCCAGAACCAAAATTATGGCCATAATTAACTTTCTGGGTTGGAAGTGCTGAGAGTATTTTCAAATATCTTTGTTACTAGGTTGTTTCTTTTCCACTTTATAACGAAGATAAAGTAGCCCGGAACTAAAATTATGGTCATAATTAACGTTCCGGCTTACAATTGCTATGTATTTTCAAATATTTTTGTTACAAGGTTGTTTCTTTTCCACTTTATTACAAAGATAAAGTAGCCCGGAACTAAAATTATGGTCATAATTAACGTTCCGGGTTACAATTGCTATATATTTTCAATCATATTTGTTACTAGGCTGTTTCTTTTTCACTTTATTAGGAAGATAAACTAGCCCAGAACCAAAATTATGGCCATAATTAACTTTCCGGGTTAGAATTGCTGAGAGTATTTTCAAATATCTTTGTTACTAGGTTGTTTCTTTTCCACTTTATAACGAAGATAAAGTAGCCCGGAACTAAAATTATGATCATAATTAACGTTCCGGGTTAGAATTGCTGAGAGAATTTTTAAATATCGTTGTTACAAGGTTGTTTCTTCTCCACTTTATTAGGAAGATAAAGTAGCCCGGAACTAAAATTATGTTCATAATTAACGTTCCGGCTTACAATTGCTATGTATTTTCAAATATTTTTGTTACTAGGTTGTTTCTTTTCCACTTTATTACAAAGATAAAGTAGCCCGGAACTAAAATTATGGTCATAATTAACGTTCCGGGTTAGAATTGCTATGTATTTTCAAATATTTTTGTTGCAAGGTTGTTTCTTTTCCACTTTATTACAAAGATAAAGTAGCCCGGAACTAAAATTATGGTCATAATTAACGTTCCGGGTTAGAATTGCTGAGAGTATTTTCAAATATCTTTGTTACTAGGTTGTTTCTTTTCCACTTTATTACGAAGATGAAGTAGCCCGGAACCAAAACTATGGTCATAATTAACGTTCCGGGTTAGAATTGCTGAGAGTATTTTCAAATATCTTTGTTACTAGGTTGTTTCTTTTCCACTTTATTACGAAGATAAAGTAGCCCGGAACTACAATTATGGTCATGATTAACGTTCCGGGTTGGAATTGCTGAGAGTATTTTCAAATATCTTTGTTACTAGGTCGTTCCTTTTCCACTTTATTAGGAAGATAAAGTAGCCCGGAACTAAAATTATGGTCATAATTAACGTTTATGTTAGAATTGCTGAGAGTATTTTCAAATATCTTTTGTTACTAGGTTGTTTCTTTTCCACTTTAGCCCGGAACCACAAATAATGTTCCGGGTTACAATTTCTGATATTATACTTTCATGTAAATTAGTTAAAACTGATTCGTCGAGAAACATTATTTTGTTTAAAAAACACGATTACCCGCTGAATGATGAAGCCACGCATTCCAGCGTAGCAACATGCAACACTGTTATGTGTACATGTATTTGTATAAAAATTCAGTATAATATAATAAATATTGCATGTAGTTGCGTTTAACATTTAAAATTTTCACCTTTCGAAAACCATTGTCAACCTCGGCTGCGCCTCGATTGACAATGGTTTTCTTGTGGTGCATTCAACTATATGCAATATTTATATAAGAGTAATTTCAAAGTTATTTGTTACCTGTTCATTTTCTCCCACTTTATAACAAAGATAAAATAACCCGGGACCAAGTTAACGGTTATAATAGACGTTCCAGGTTACAATAGCCAGAGTATATGTAATTTTAATTTCACAGGTGTATTTCTAGTGACAAGACTTTCTCTAGGATACCAACAATTTTGACCTTGACCTTGGAGTTTGAACTATTAAAAAAAACCCTTTAATTTAACCTTGGCCATAACTTTTGACATTTGATGCTAGGGCTTTTATATTTCACATGTATATTTCATGTGACGGGTCCTTTCCCTGGGTATCATTGATTTTGACCCTTTGAGTTTGACCCACTTTTTAAAAACTATAACCTTGGCCATATATAACTTTTGAACGGTTGGTTCTTGGGCTTTCATATTTCACAGGTATTTTCATTGATACAGCTCCTTTTTTGGAAAACGACATTTTTGATCTCTTGACCTTGAGCTTAGAGTTTAACTTGCACTTCAGAAACTTTACCCTTCACAAAAGACTGGCGTGCGGGAGCATCAGTGTTTCACAAACGCATTTTGTTTTTATTACGACTCACTTTATACCTAATGTGTTTACGTTAAAGCGTTTGAACTTTTTTAGCCGGGCTTTGCTGAAAGCAAAGTCCTGGCTGTAGGCATCGTGATCGACTGCCTTACTATAAATAGCACGTTCAGAAAAGTAAACAAAAAGCCTAACAGCGTCAAAGCAGACGCTTCCGATAAACAAAATAGTCACATTGAAAGACGATACTAAACAAATATTTTTTTTACATCTCAATCTACGGAATTGTTAATTGATCAATATTTTTGTTTGAGAATTAAATTGAAAGAGGAATTAGATATTTACTTTATTATTATCCTGATATAACAATTTGTGCACATACGCTACTGAATGCATATTGTAAGCGAACTATTTTCAATAAGCGCGGGCTTTTCGACAGGTTGGCTATATTTCATATCGTTTTCGTCGATGTTATGTGAGTGGTTATATTCTCTATTTTGTCTTTCAGCAAATAAATAGATAAGTAAATTGGAGTTTAAAGAATTGTGCGTTATACCTGAATTAGGTCGCCTGACAATTGTACATGGTGTATCTGGTGTATCTAGTCGGCGATAAAAGTATTGTTTGTTTGAAACTTTAAGAATATCTCTAAAAATATGTGCATTTCTTTAACTATGAATTACATAAATTATTAAACCAATATGAATTTTTTTTTTTAATTAAATTCTAATTCAAATCTATCTAAAGAAAAATCAGCAAACCATATGGTTTAACATTCTGTTAAAAAAAAGTTTGGCAATTGACAGACAAAAATTTTTTGTAAAAAATTAATTGTTTTCTTAAAAGTTAAAATTAGTGACCTTAAATGTTTAAATTAGTGACATTAAATAAAACAAATGACTTATATATTCCCCTCACTAGCCATATGTTATTGGTAGAATTAAAAAAAATTGTATGACATTTTTTGTTCGTTTACTGATATTATAGTATAATTAGTCTGACCTATATTTATTTACGTCCGTGATGCATGTATAAACAGTAAGCCCACTGACAATGTCGTGATATCTGTAATTGTTTTTTTTAAGATCAGTATAGCATTAAGGTGTCTTGAATGGCAAGAAATTTAATGTAATAATGGATTTTAAAAACATCGGTGGTCATTTATCAGATGTAATTTGGTACGATACCGTGTTAATTCCTGCTGATATTTTCAGGGTTGATCTTGTGAAAACGGCTTAACAGGAGACAATTTATTAAATTTTTCCTTTCAAAATAATTGCAAAAAGATGATGATTTTATGATTATATTAACGGCATAAAATAACAGCGAACACCGACTACTTGCAGCAAACAAGTGCGCCGCCATTACGAATTCGTAAAACAAAGAGACAGTTACGGATACTCGTAATTTTCTGAAAAAAAAATGTGTAGGAGGTCAGTCGGGTATAACCGGAAACAAACAATTTTTTTTAGCCTAATGATGTATGTATGTAAATATTCATGAAGATTAATCTTACAGTTGTAATACTGGTAATGCTGAAATGTTTTCAATATATTACTACTCAAATAAAAAAGTTAAAATTTGAATGCGTTTAAAGAAAAGGGTTTGAAAATACGGTATTACTTCGATAACCCTGAATGCAATTAAAATAACTTTTCCTTTCTAATAAATAATTTCGAACAAAAATCCTTATGATGGTTAAGATCTTGTGTTTGTTTGTTTGTATGTTGTTTAACGTCCCTCTCGAGAATTTTTTTCACTCATATGGAGTCACTACCACTTGCCGGTGGAGAGCTCCAAATTTTGTCCTATACTCGGCACTTACGGCCATTGAGCAGTGAGGGATCTTTTTCGTGCAAGCACCTATTGCGACACGGGCCCTCGGTTTATACGGTCTCAACGGAAGGACCGGTCTCCACGTCCCACAGTGGGATTCGAACCCGCGACGTAAGGATTAACTCCTTACTTCGCGACTCTAGAGCAGACGCTCTTACCATTCCGCCACGCGGGCGACTAAGATCTTGTGTAAAGGTGATGTAAATGAAGTTCAAAACTATTTGTTTTCTTTCATAATATGAAATAAACAATGCGATTCCATTTGGTTAATATTTTAATTTAATAGTATTAATTTAAATGACTTGGATATAGATTTATATTCTGTGAAGCATGGAATATAAATAAATAAAAATGTAAACTTTAAGATAGAAATTTCATGTGAATATGTTTATGTATAATATATAAATTATTTATACCCATTTAACAATCAATTTAGCGTCGAAAATTTTTATGCTTACAAATTCAGATCAAATTTTTAGTGAAAAGTCAATGGTATGTTTTGAATGTGAAAATTTTGTTCGAGACTTCTCACCTTGGATTCATCTCGCATGTGCTCCCAAAGCGCTTTACAGTATATTGAGCGTGCGTGCGCATTCCAAAAAAAAAAAAAAAAAAAAAAAATTGGTCTTAAAACACATGCAAGCTCTCAAGGGTGCTGGGAAATAAAAATCGTTTATGTTAATATATAATTAAAAGAAAACAACATATAAAAATGTTCATTAGTCTTTATCTAAGTACAACACATTATAATTTTTCAGAAAAAGTTGGTTAGTCTTTGCTTCAAAACTTCCTGTTCAGAATGAAGAGCCATCTTTGTACGAGCCATAAAGACCTGAATACATCATGATTTTCTCAGGCAATGACCATTATGGCCGAACCTGGAACTAGAACTAGACTCAAATTCATGTCATAAAGATTAGATAATTATAATTTTCGTGCAGCTGGTTTCCTAGAGGACCAAAAATAAAGAATATTTCTTTTCTGATTAATACAGGCATGTAGTATCATTATCAGAAAAAGGAGAATTTCCAAACCCGAAAATCCTATTCCGTTTGAGAAGGAGTAGGGGTGGGCTACAACTTACTTTCACATTTCGAATTTCATTAATTCATTACCAAATTACCGTACTTTTAATATGCTACAATAAAATGATGGGTACAATCTAATTAAAATTAGACTATCCATTTTGCTTTTAGTAAATCTGTTCGTCGCTCGTGATAAATACCTGGTTTATATTACGAAGAGTGAGTTGAAACTTCCAATTTAAATTTGATTGCGAAGAGTCAATCAACCTTTCAATGTACGTTGTCCATTGTAAAAGTTTATGTTTGAAAAATGGTGACACCCCTAGCTCCTCCGATACTATATATGTGCCTGTATGAATCAGCAAAACCACTCAAAGTGCATAACCATTGTGAGCTTAATGTTTAGAAAGGTATAAATGTATTTTCATTAAAAATATCACCAAGTCCTATCCTGGGGTCTTAACGTTGGGTTCTGGACCGTAAATTTTAATTATTGGTAGATGGGTTATTGTTAATTATAATCATACAAACTCTACCTGTTAAATATCAATGGTCAGAAAGAAAGATTTTCAAATATGTACTAATTTAGGATTAGACAATACACTCGAACATATTAAAGCCCGGCTTTCAGTACTTTCAGTACTTTGATTTTAACTATTAATCTAAAACAATTCCAGTATTTAATGTGAGTATGTAACCCTGTCTTTGACACATAATCTTTCAATTTTAGCCTTAAAAAAATATTATTATCAATTTCTTTAGACATATATCTTATTGCATTTCAACAATAACAAACAATGCATACATGTAATAATACACAATGGCATTGTATGGTAGTTTTTATAGATGACTCAACCGTAATATATAATTATATCATGGAGAATTACCATATCATATAAGAAAAAAACTTTTTCTCAACTTAAAGGCATAATGGATATATGTCCCAAAATTACAGAGATCATGGACCTTGTGAGCACTTAATAATTGTACAAATTTGAAAAAAAGACGTCTTCTGTCAGTAATACTTCTCGACATATTTTTATAGAAGCTTTTAAAAATGCAGGCAATTTAAAACAAAATGGTATTCATCCTCTACTTCACCACTGCCCCCTCCCAGTTAAAGTTTTCGTTCGTACATTATAACAACTCTCATTTCATCTTCAACACCCCCCCCCCCCCTGAAATATTTTTAGATCCACGCATGTTCACTTGAACACATTCTACACATTCCACTCTCCTTAAGTATTTTATTATGACGTCCTGTCTCATTTTCAAGATTACAAGATGAAAGCCTAATTCGTCTAACTTAAATGGAGCTGTGCAGTTTTAAACTGACGAAAATTACACGCCGCATTTTAGTTTCACGGGGGGAGGGGGATATTTTCCATTTTCCACTGCATTCTATAGCGGAAAACATGTTCTAACAGAATTACAGAATAATCTCTTCTTCTTCCCAAATAATTATTGTTTTGAAACTTCGTTTATTTATATAATATATCATTCAGATATGCCTTTTGAAAACTGAGTTCTGAATACATGGTATATAAATCTCGGCGTTCGACATTTTAGCGGGGAAAAATGGACGTTTTAGCGAAAAATGGGACATTTAAGCGGAAATTAAAATACATACTTACATTCAACAAATTGTTAAGTAAAATATAATTATATCTATGCCTCTTCCGTTAGCCAGTCGGGCTAAGTTTTCTGCCCCCTGTTGGGGGGGGGGGTGGGGGGGGGGTGGGGGGGGTGGGGTAGGATTTTGCGCAGGCTTAACAATACTATTAATTTCTCAGGATTGTAAAATACAAATCTGTATCTGTATTACATTTCCTCTTCAGAATTATTATTACAAATGCTGATAAGTTGCACTTACCTGTATAAATAAAAATGAGCTGAGTTTTATTCAATAGTTTTTAGCCGTGACCTTGAAACCTTTGCTAGAATCGGGATCTTAGAAATTTTAAAGTTCGTCATATTTTGCTGGCATTACATTGACTGTTTAAAAAATAAATTTTATCCGAGAAAAAAAATCCACAAATTTTTTTACTGAATTATTACAGGAAATTGCTTTTCTTCATATTAAATACTTTATAAATTTTCCGCTGAAATTTATGTTTATTCACACCTTTGCAAGTCCGTCGCCCACACATCTCCTATTATGTTCATTCACGTAATGTGATTTAATTATATAGTTGGTTTTACAAAAACGCAATGGGTGTTTGAAAAAATATATATAAAGATATCAAAATATTATCCAGTAATTTTTTTAATCGTAAATATAATTCATCTACATGTATTAGCATTACCAGCTGATCGGGGTGCCCTTTGCCTAAAACTCATTTAAAATTGCGGAAGTGACATACAGCGATTCGCATGAATGCACATTGTATCGATAGAAGGGAGTCATAAAACAACATGAAGGGGTATATCAATGTAAACAAGTTTCACACCTTCGCGTTCTTTTGTTTACAAAGAAACAACATAATTACGTGTAATTCCATGGATTATAGTATTGGTACATGTATTAAGACCGTATATTGGGACTTCTTCTAAATCGATATACGTGTAAATCCTGCTGCATCGTATAACCCGTTAAGAGAAAGAAAAAATCCAAATTATTTGTAAATATTAATTATAAATAAAGTTTTTAAAAGGGTGCTTGGATGCCCGGAACGTTTATTATGGCCGGAACCAAACTTACGCGGGCCGGAACGTTTATTATAGCCCGGAACCAATATTATAGGTATTTAGCGTTCCGGCCGGAACGCTAAGTTACCCGGAACGTAAATTATGCGACAACGGACGCCGGACAAAATGTGATCAGAAAAGCACACTTGAGTTTTCAGTTCAAGTGAGCTAAAAGCATGAAATTTACTGATATTTACATTCAGCCTATTCATTTATTACATTCAAACCCATGGAAATTGACGAACTCTGGTTATTTCCTTATTTTTACTTATTTAACGTACATCATCTGATGTTAATGATACTTATTGTTTGTAATGCATGAGGATGTGAACCTAGCTATTTTATTTCAAATGATACGTGAAGAGAAATGAATGAATACCTAACGTAAATACGTACATGTATATAATATACATACTTTTTTCCTCAAGAATAGTTGGACTACTATTTGTCAAATGCAAGCATCCTCGTGGAATTAGTTCTCGTATTATGTTTGTTAAAATCATGATTTCATGGATCAGGATAAGATAAAACAGGAGAAACAAAATTAAATGTAAGAATGCATACAAAGCTTCTCTTTGAAAAGAACAAGACCGAAGTGTTTTTCTTTGTAATAGATTGTTTTGCCCACTATGCAGTGTATTTACCAAACATTACAACATTGTCAACAAATCGTGTCCCAAAATTCTAAATAGAATCATGCTGATAAACGTCATTTAAGAAATAAATAACAAGTTTAAAAACTTCAATGGGAATTGAAGTGGGTCGGTCACGTGATCAAATCCTGTGAAGGCCGAAGGCCTTCTAAGAAGATTTGATCACGTACCGACCCACTTCAATTCCCATTGAAGTTTTTAAACTTGTTATTTATTACTTATATATACATTTGAGATGGACAATTGAATGTAATAGAATATAAATATTGCACTAACCGCACGTCGTAGATTTCGACAAATTACGCTAGGTGTAAATCGGCTTGAAAAGCGGTTACGCTTCAAATTCATCTGGCAAAGGATTCTGTTTTGAAGGGAATATTCTGTGAAAGGCTACTTGCGATCAATTATAGTGAGCATATTGGTGTCTGGGAATTTTTGTATTCATGAGAACCCATATTCGATGTTAAAAAACACAAGAAACACGTCCGATGTTTGATAATAAAAAGTTGGAGGAATTTCGGTAGGAAAGGGATGGATGGAGACACTTGTCCGGACCAGATAACTTGAAATCAAGTACAAAATTTGATCAAAACCATAAAATCTACGATTTCAGTAAGGCATATTTATATTAATTTATGATGTTGACATGGAGACACTGGCGACAGCTTACATTGTTAAGACAACGTCACAACGATCTCGATGATGGAGGTGTGCCTACCGAACTTCCAAAGTGCAGTGTTTGTCAGCTGTTTGTGGCGTGATTGCATTACATTGATATTTTTCAACAGATTTTCAAATTTATTGTGAGTAAAGTTTAACGAAAAAAAATTATAGCATTCAGAGGTCTGCGAGAAAAATAAGGGTAAACGTTGAGACTATGCAGCTCAGACATGGAACTTATAACATGTAGTTTTCTATTCTCTATGTAAAACCGATCAAAAACTGTATTAAATACTCGTTTACATTGTAAATAAAATGATTATTATAATTTACTAGAGTATTTTGTACATTTTTATGTATGAAAAACATGCTATATTGCTTAGTGGAGTAAGTCTTTTTATGTAGATATTACTGCGCTGTGTGATTGGGTCACGTAATGACCTATGACCTTCGAAAAACTTCATACAGTTATGAAGATATTTGCTCTCTGCATGTTTATATAATAGAGAGATACCACAAATGTATATATTAATAGTTAACAAGATTGTAATACACAACTGAGATGAACTGTATTAAGTGTACATGTAACATCTAAAGTGAGAACAGCGTTTGAAGATTCAATTAGAGAGGAGTATGACTAAGGTGAGCGTTATAACCCACTGGACTCTTTCCCAATGTTACATATACAAGCTAAAAGATTAACTTCCCTCATATAAAGAGTCCATAAGGTGCAAATACTGTATAGATTTTTTTTGTTTATTATCATTTTCTCTTTTGTTTGTCCAGTTATTTGTTAGAAATGAAGCGCCCGTTGTGAACTTTTTCTCTTATATGAATCCATGTTGATGAAGAAATAATTATGGTCCTGCAGTCGATCTAAATTTAGATAATTGGAAGTCCCTTTGGCACAGTCCAATTGAAACTGACATCAATCATGCATCTCACAACTTTCATAAAATATCACTTTGTAGAAAATAGAAAATGCGAGGGGGTATTGATCTTCATATTGGTGATGACTTTAAAGATTAAAGGCACATGTTTCGTGTTCGAACATATTTTTAATTCTGTTGGACATTTCATGTCCCGTTATGATTTATTTTCCTAATAATTATTTTTTGGCAATAAAGTATCGGACAAAGCACAAGGAAAAAGATGCCAAGATACGGCGTTAAACATTTGCATGTGAGTTATTGCCAGACAACCCAATTGTGATCAATAAGAACATTTTTTTGTGACAACATACTAGTAATCTGTCACAAGCTTAATTTCTGTTGTCTTTGGCACTACGATTTTGCAATTAAATGTTAAACCCCATTTCATTTTAACAAATTAGCAACCTTGAGTCATATTATAGGAATTGCAAAACAAGAAAAAACCTAAATTGCCCCAAAGAGGAAAAAAGTCTAATGTGCATCAGAATACATTGCAACATATACAGTATATGCAATTAGCCTTTTAGAGAAACATGACTTGCTATTATTGCTTTGCAATTCTAGAAAGAGTATGCCTCTTTGTAATTCAGGTTTTGAAAAGATAGAAAAGATAAATGTCAAAGAAATAGGGTTAAGTAAATAAACCTTAAGTTTCTGAAAGAAAGAAACCAGAATCAACCACCGCTGAAAATATATTTGATAAGTCTGCAGGGATATTTCTACCTAATTTGCAAAAGTAGCCGCTGGAAAAAAATATTACATAACAGAAAATTACTGGGTATTCGAGCTTCTATTATTCATTTTCAAACGCATTCTTTAAAAACATCTGATTCATTGCTTTATTCAAATTCAAAAACACTTTAATAACCAGGTTCTATATACCGAGTGTTCCCTTGTTAGATACTGTGTCACAATGTCCTGATGGCCTGAAACCAGGACAATTTTTATTGTTAAATAATTTTCTTAAAAGCCTAGCTCGGGTTTTGTGCGGTAAGTTAAAATCAGTCATTACCGTAAATATAAACAGATTTTAACTGAAATACATACCCATGCCAAGTATCTTTTTTTTTCATTACATAAAACTTAATTAAACAAGAGATGTTTGTGAAACACTTATGCTCCCACCCCCCTAAATAATTGGAATTTTTCTAAGTCCAAGGGGTATAAATCTGTCAAAAATAATTCGATCGTAATCAAAACACAACTTGACCTAGATATTTTTATGATAAATCTGTATACCAATTTTCATTTCAGTATGTGCAACCTCTGCAAAGAAAATGAACAGAAACTGCAAATAATTGGAATTTTTCTAAGTTCAAGGGGCATAACTCTGTCAAAAATTGCTCAATCGCACCCAAAACAAATCTTGACTTAGATATTCTTATAATAAATCTGTATACTAAATTTCATTTCAGAATGTGCAACGTCTGCGAAGAAAATGAACGGAAAGTGTTGGTGGACCGACAGACATACAGCTAGACAGCCGATCGACTTACAGGCAGCAGCAAAGCAATATGCCCGCCTCCCTTCTTCGAAAGGGGAATAATAATTCCTGGACTAGTCCTTATGAAATAATAATATAAACAACACAAAGGAACTTTGATCATTAAAATTCACTTTATAAATGGCAAAAAGAAAAAGCAATCCTTATATTAAGATTAAAAATACAACATACATGTACATGTAAAGCAAACTTCATATCAAAGAAAAAACTCATCAACTGGAGAAAAGCAATTCACTACTGCAGCAATTTCATAAATTCGAGGGGGGGGGGGGGGCTTTCCTTGCAAAAATCCCATTGCTACAAAGATTTGTCACCCTAAATCTTATTTTTTTTTTAACCTACTTTGTCTTTAAAAGTGAACACAAGCGATGTCTCATGGGGATATAAAACAAGCCCTGGCATTTCGTGTAAGGGACGAATTCCACAGAGAACGACCTAAAACAGTACATTTTATTTACTTGTCAATGTGTATTGATGAAATTCGACAACGTAATACTTTACTATCAAACTCAATAATATTCTAGCGTGAACTAAGTGAAATTTTACATTTACTGCTCCAGTATAATTTATTTTAAATTTCCCATGGCCATTTACTGCAAGTCTTAAAATCAATGGTAGAATACCCTGGTATAATTCATTTCAATAGATCTGTTGTTTACTATCGTAGAGAGGATAATCCCGCCATTATAAGTAAAGATGCAATGTCTAAGCGCGTATCGTTGTGTGTTTATGGTACTTTAAATCCGATTAAAAAGCTCCTAAGTGTGGTATCATAAAATCAGGTTGATGGATCTTACAAACCTACGTTTGTCTTTAAAAGAAATTTCTTTACTGTATATAGCATGATATAAGTTGGGGTCAGTGATGATGGTATAGGGAACGGTCTAAAGATGACTATATGTGGAATAAGTATACAAGAGAAATACTGCGATAAGAGTGTTTATTGTTTAATAATACTTTATAATTATGATAAGATAGGACGAGGATATCGGGGAAAATCGATATCACCATTGTCCACATTTCTGGTCATTACTCAAACCATCTGGCCATGTCATATTTCCTATGTGGTCAGTTATCAGGATTTCATAAAATTGTCTTCGACACACGTGACAGTGGGTGACTTTCATTAGTAAATGAATGCCAAGCACATCAAGCAGGTTATCATAAATTTTCAAAACTGTCTTTGTAGTCGCTCGATTTAGTACATTTACAGTTATGTTCTTCTATTATCTTAAAGAATATTTCAAAGGACCGTTCGGCAAATAAATGACAGTTATAAACCATAGTCAAATTCATTTGAGGGAGAGAATCTCGAGCGAAAGTTGGAATGCTAAGAGACCGCTATTAACAATTAAGAGTTTGTCAACTGATGGAGAGAAATTGCTGAGAAACCTTTTAAGTCTCACGTCACAATCGTGTGATGAATATTTCTCCCAACTTCTGTAGCAGAAACCCAGAAAGAAGAAGTTACCCCCATCATATACTCTTAGAGTAAAATTAATACACTCTGATAGTCAGATGACAAAACTCAAACCCATCATTTGTAACTCTTTTGTTAAAATTCCTCAAAAATGTATACTTAACCAAAACGCCTGGTCATTGGGAAATCGATCAAGAGCCACTTACAAGTCCAATTCCCTTTACATTAGGATCTCCATGCTAAACAATACCGGCGGAAATAGACAAGCGGAACCCCTACCCTTGTTAAGGTGAATTAAACGTGATTTTATCCTCCTGTAGCAACTACAAAGAGTAATTATTTTTATTTATTAATGCTATCATCCAAACCCGACTATTTACTCAGCTATTGTTAAATGAAATACAATTATGCCAACAGAAAAGCATAGCTGATAATGTTCTTAAGCACTGACCAAGTCATGTGGAATACAGATAAGTCATAAAACAAATTTTATATGATTACTTTTTTCAATGACTGTAAATTAAAAAAAAAATATTATTACGTGATATGAGCAAAGGAAGCTAAAATGACAGGGATTTGGTATTTGTAGATTCAGTTTTACATATATAACAAATTTCTCAACGTGTTATAGGAATTGGTGTAAGTATGTAACCGCTCAGTTCAATACAGTCGTCTCTCTCTCTTTTTTTTAAAGAAATAAATTCAGTAGATATAAATTTTCAGTTATAATTTCGTCTCCAAATAAGTGAATGATGAAAACAAACAAATAAATAGCCACGCATTCATTTTACATAGGAGAGTTGAGCCATTCATTTATATATATAAACCATCAAGCTATAGAGAAAACATATCTGGAGCATTTATTCCTCCGAAATTCCAGATTTTATAAATAACCTTACATCAACAGATTCCAAATAGATTTTTAAAATGTTCAACTAGAATCAAACAACTTTCAAATGCTTCAAACAGCTTAACTTCTTTTAACTGCTGAAAAAAAATCCCCAGCTGTGTTTAGATGTATAAATATCACAGTGTTTGCAAAAATTTCTTATCATAAATCTTGATCAAGAGTTCCTCGAGAATAAGAGATCCCCAAATCATTTAATCTATTAATTTCATGTTACCATGGTTACTAGTAATCATTGAACGGATAGTGTCCCCAAGAAAGATATCTGCTACAAACACCTCCCTTAAGTGGCATTGGATTTCTATTGTCTGATATGGACGAACAAGCCAGAGTGTATGAGAACTGGACAATGGGGAGATTGCAAGAGATGAAAGGAATTTGCTTCTCAAATTGTCAATGTGGCAGTGCATATGCAATTTATACAAAAATAGTAAGAAAAATAAACCAGACAAACCAATCGAATGTTACCGTTTGACTGAGTCTTGTTTTAATTACGAAGGGGATTTGAATTTATTAGGTAATCTTTCCAGGAAAAAAAACCGAACATCTTTAACAATTAACACTAAGAATACTTGATTAATACTGTAAAGATATCTAAAAATATTGATAAGCTTTTAGAAACATTTGATTGCTTATTAGTCCCCTACCGGTGAAACCGGAGGGGACTATAGGTTTCCTCTGAGTCTGTCCGTCCGTTTGTCCGTCTGTCTGTCCCTCTGTCTGTCTATCTGTCTGTCTGTCCCTCTGTCTGTCTGTCCCACTTGGTTTTCCGCACTTTTTTCCTAAACGCTTGCAGATATTGAGCTGATTTTTGGTATGTGAGTGTATCTTGATGAGTTACAGATCAAGTTTGCATTTCGTTCCGCTTCGTTGATTTTTGACGGAATTACGGCCTTTCAATTTTTACGGGTTTTCCGCAATTTTCTTCTAAACGCTTGTAGATATTGAGCTGATTTTTGGTATGTGGCTTTACCTTGATTAGTTAAAGATCAAGTTTGCATTTCGTCCCGCTTCATTAATTTTTGACGGAATTATGCCATTTTCAATTCTTAACGGGAACGGAACCAGATTACACTTGCCGGTAGGGGACTAGTATTGCTAATGCAATACTCTCAGAATGCTTGTTGGTTTAAGGGATCACTGAACTGGTACAAATAGCAGGGATGTTGAAATTTAGAAAACAAAGTTAACATCAATACAAAATTTGACAAAAAAAAAAAAAAAAAAAAAAAATAGAAATGAGGAATCGACTAAATTGTTCTAATGCTTAGGACATTTGTCTTATAATTACTGTGCATGCAAACTAAGCCATGTAGGCGACAAGTTTTAGAAACAAAGCGCTTTGCTGTACAATGTACGTTGAATTGCCGAGATAGGATCGTAATTTTCCCCCAAAGCTAATACCAATGATTCAATAAAGCAAGATACAGAGCAATTTCTCTCAATCCTGATTGATTATTCATTAATTTTGTCGTGATGATGTCCCTATTCGACCTCTCCAAATTCATTGGTATTGCAATGTTTTTAATGAACGAATAAGTTATACAAAACAGGGGCCTCAGCAAGTGATCACTGTGACTTGAATGAGATATAGTTCTCCTAAACAGAGTAATTAAAGATATTTCACCGTACATAACAAAGGGGTCCTCTGGGATGCTGGTTTTTCTGTGTGTAGAAGTGAAAGTCGAGAGTTAGCCAGCAAATAAAGAATAGTAACGGCTAATGCGGTAGAAACAGGATTTCTAATAAACGTTCGTTTCTATGCATACTCTCCGCTCTTATTGCTATTCAATTTATAATAGATTTTATTCGTTTGGAGAGATGTTGTTTTGAAAACAACTCTACTTGATACTTTGGCATTCCAAATCCTTACGTATATCGTCATCATCATGTTAAAAAACATTGTAAGATAAGGGAACAATGCAATAGATACATGTACTACATGTATATACACCAGTGTAACAAAACGAAAATAATGACGACTGCAAAAAGTGCTTATTGCCTTAATCTTATTGAAAATGGTAGAAGGAAGTAGAGTCGAACAGACAACTTGTTATTTTTGACAGAGCTTTAAGAATCAATTGGAACTGGTTTGACATTAACTCATTAGGGATTGCATGTCATCCCTGCTCAATCATATCTTCCAGAAATGTTCATATTTTATCATGTCTCTGTATCAGAAACCAGGGCATCTATAGGAAAACCAA
Source organism: Saccostrea echinata (assembly GCF_033153115.1). Classification (NCBI taxonomy): domain Eukaryota; kingdom Metazoa; phylum Mollusca; class Bivalvia; order Ostreida; family Ostreidae; genus Saccostrea; species Saccostrea echinata. Next base: position 5,037,602 of record NW_026889757.1, on the reverse strand, counting down.
GAGAAACACATGCCTATACTCTTAGCCTTCTGAATACTCAGTGTTCAGAACTTTATTTGGGTATTTGATAAAACTTAATAATGTCTCTTCCCTGTTTCACGAACTTATTGGAAAAAACAAGAGAAAGCTAAACATGTCTGACCTTCTAACCTTTCCTGTAAAATATAGAATTTGATATGCTTAGTATCCTTTATGCATCCCCTTAGTATAATTTATGTTGAGTTTTGATATAATTGGTATTGTGTTGTACATATTTTTTATGTAGAATTTGATATATTCAGTATTATTGTATACATGTTCCTGATATTTTATACATTCGACTCACAATTTAAAGATCTATACATGTACATCCTAAGTAGTGATACTGAATACGAATAATAGATCAACATTGCACGCTGTGTAAATCATATCCACACCAATTGCTAATTTATGCTCTTCTTGGGTACATGCATAAAGTAGAAACTGAATACATTCAGGATTCATGAGCCATTTATTCTGGTTTGAATTTTTATATGTCTTCTGGTAAAGGTTATCAGATTAAGTTTTCTGTTGCAATTTCTACACCGGTTTGTGCTTGTCGCTTTTGACAAACACCTCGGGACAATTTGCTAGACCTTCCATTATAGATTATCCAAACCACTCAAAGCACTCAAAGTGGACATTTATATCTACATAAATTATTTCTAAAATTTTGCGAAAGATTCGATCCTTGTTTATCTTTTTACAAATGTAATTGTGGATCAGTATTGAAAATCTGTCATTTTCTTTCAGATATTGTGGTTATTAGTAAGGTATTTAATATGAAGTTTTCTCTGTCAATAATTTTATCTGAATTTGCACAAAATTCCATAGAAAAACAATTTAAATGACTAGATGAAATAGGTCGTGTAAGAATTCGGAAATATCTTGTAGCTTGTACGTTTTAAACCCCACAATCACTGCAATTCATATCAACTGACAATGTAAATTCATTTCATCAATAGAAAAAGAAATAATACAGATCAAACACGACATTAAAATTCAGAAGATACGTTTCATTTAACAAATCGGCTTTCAAATTTGTTACATTCTGCAAGGGTTCGAATAGAATGTCATAGTTGCGCGATATGCAATAGAAATCATCGTACTATAGTTAATCAGCCTCTAAAAATGGTTATCCTTCAAGCATTGATATTGTAACCAAAATCGCAATTATTTAAAGAAAAAAAGGCAATCAAGCTAGAATCCTTTGTACAATTGTTAATTAAATTGCATACAAATAAATCGTGAAATAAAAGTTCTAGAGAACACGATATAGCTATCTTCTATATCAATTTACTATCCCCGGAATGTGTCAAGTTGTGCCTTCAGGTGTTTTTTTACTTCTCTCTCCAATTTCTTATTTGTCAAAATCAAAAACTGATCTCATGCATAATTAAACACTCGAACCTTCGAAGTTGTGAAAGAGGAGTCTACACAGAAAGTTTACTTTATATATTATGCAATCGGCAGGGTGTTTAAACTATAATTTTCCTATGAACCACAGAAGAACCGTGGGAATACAATTGTAGACCGGTTTATGCATTTAAAAAAGAATCGAGAATAATAACTTGTGTCCCAGAAAACTGCAAATTTAGGGTAATTATATCTGCGGTTTAATGCTAAACAAATTCTTTTACTTTGAAATCTAGATAACGCTACTGTTTTAATTGTATCTAAACGTCTCATTTTCTTTATATAACAACGAAAATTAGTATATATTAAAACTATTTGAACAATAATACTTACATGTTATAATTTATCCGTTCACGTCCATGAATAAAACAGCCAGTTCATTATGGAGATGTCCAAATCAGACTTTTTATTTTGTCCCTGGTCAGCTGGGTGCTAAAGTATGCCACGGATAATTCCTTGTTAAGTCATCTTGCCCAATAAGTTTCTCTGATCGTTCTATCGAAAGACTTGTAAAAGTAGAAAAGGATCACGCTGTGTTGCCTTCTATAGTAGATTATTCGATCTATGTCAATGTCAGATTAACAGAGTCGAGTGACAACAACGATGGATGGGAATATAAAAACAAAAAACAAAAACAAAAGTGGGGTACAGGACATTATATCTCAAGTAGCATAACAGCGTTCGAGTAAGACTTCACGAATAAAAAGGGATAATTTGAATAATGAAGAACCATAACTAAGTTTCTTGAAATGATTACATTTAACAAGTGATATTCAAAGTACACAAGTTCCTTTGCTTACCGATGTGTATCGTTATAGTTAATTATCTCCGAGGATGGATAGCACTTTATTAAAATTTTAAAAAACTCCAAACGATTGACTGCAAATAACACAGGCTTTTTTGATAAAGGAAGAACATTTCGCACAGTAAACACTCGAAAACTTGTAAACAAACAATCAACAGCGAAATAAGCAAAACATTGATGGGGGTTTTATTGAAAGAGAAAACTAAATAAAGTCCATTGCAATGACAAGCGCCAGCAGACGACTTCTGAACGATAGATTTACAGCCAATCAGGGGCCAGGATTGCCACAATGAAAACGGGAAAGAAAAGGTAAGGTGGAAAAAATATTACTGAACCATGAAAATTTGGACAGGGATAATTGAATCTGAAGAAGACAGGTACAATAAATATATATACGTCCTTACAAGGAGTAGTTTGTTGTCTATTAAATGGATGCTCGAATCAGACGAGAAAGCTGGGTGGTTTGTCCTTAAGAAAAGTTAAAAGCCTGTTTTTTTTTTCTTATTTGTAAAAAGTTCGTAAAATACACGTTAAGATCTGATAAGACTTTAAATTCTCAGTTATATTCAGCTCTACATTTTGGTACAGGTAATTATATATACCTAAGTGTTAAAAACTAAAATTACTTGCTATTTTCTCACCTTATAGTAAGCCCGGATTTAGTTTGCTGAATAAAATAATAATTCACTGGAAAAATGAAAAAATATTAATTTATGTTCAGCTGAAAATTGAATTTCAAAATTTCAAGGTGCAGTACATTTTTCGTGAAATTTCTTTCTGTAATTACTTTAACACAGGTACCTGTATTAAAGCAAATGGAGTCAATCATTGAATAAATATGTCGGTCTCTTTGACAATCAACTACGGTAAATATGACAAAGAGTTGATCAAATATTGACAACCCTTAACCATAAATCTTTAGTTTTATTGAATTTAATCAAAATCAAAATATTTTGGTCATGCTTCATATGACTACGTTATATTTTTTATAATCAGGTTGATATTAAATCTACCAATAATCAACGTTAAACATCCTTACAAAAAAAAAAAATTATGTGATGTGCATGTATTTGAATGGGCTCAAAGTGCAGCGTATGACTGCAAGTCTGCAAAATCGACTGAAGTTTGGTACGTATAACAAGTACACCCCTTACATTAATTCACGCCTAGCAAATGCAAGGAAAGCACTGCTGATTTGGAGAGACATTGAGTAACCTAAACCACCTTATTCACAATGTCATTAGACATAAAAAATAAAATATGACCAGGGGAAAATCTTACACGATATTATCCTTGTTTAAAATTCTCATGCCCCTTTCACAACTTCATGTAAAATTAGTACCAGTGACTTTGCTAAATATGGCTGATGGATCTATATCCTGGTCATAAGGGTACATCTCACAATCATCAAAACATGCCATGGCATCCACTTAATGACGGCTTGTCAGGTTACTAGATTTGTGACCTCTGAGAAATTGATCTAGAGAAAGATGCTGGATTGTCCATCCAGTGAACGGGAGGAAACCTTCGTGTATGTGGGAATGCCTAGAATATATCTAATTATACGTAATTACATGTCTTTCTAACCCTTCCCTTGAACATCAATCATTGTCCAAGTTGGGTGGACGGGTACACGTAGCTGAACCGGCCTTGGGGAGGATTTCCCAAAACACGGGAGATGTGTCTTCTCCATTTCAGTGTATAAAGGACTCCTGAAATTAGACCTTTATATGGTTAATAACTCCGGGCCATTTACTTTGTTGTTAAAGAAAACTTTTAATGAAAGGTGAAATTTGAAATTGTATTTAAGTTAATGGATTTTTACTCTAAAATATTTTGATTGGCAGCAGTACATTCCAGGATTGTCCCTTCATCGACTAATGCGAAGTATATTTACAGGTGACATTTTTTTTTTTTAAAAAAAATTCTCCTCAGCAGCAAACGTGTTTTGATACTGGGGGTGGGGTGGGTGGGGGTTCGGGGTGGTCTCTTCTTGTGGAGGGTAGTGCCCCATTTAAGAAAGCATGATAAAGTTAACTAAGAATTAATAATAATCAAGTGAGATATTAGTTTGAAGATTTGAAAAGAAAAGATTCTTTACTGTTTAGTAACAGAGGGACAAACTGTAGTTTCCGAACTCACAGAAACCATATTTTTCGAATATGATGTAGAACATGGCCCACTGTGATGCGAAGTGTTTATGAGCATGTAGAATGACATTACATGTATATAAAAATGTTACTACCTGTGACGCCTCTGTAAGCGTTATAACACAGATTTAAGACAACAAATGCTACAAATTCCTTCAAACATTCTGTTAAGTCATGACGAAAGATCAACGCTCGCTGAGGATTAACCCCTCTGTGGGTTAATGACGTGCAACTCTATCGTAAAGAATACCGAAAAAGGAATTATTTTTTTAAAAAAAGCACACACCCTAAAAATGAAAAAAAAATGAAGAAATTTAAAGTCATGTAAACAGATCAGCTACACTTGATAAAAGCTCCTGTGTATTTTTCTTGTTAGTTGAAATGGGATACGAAAACACACAGGTTCAGGGTCTATAACAATACATGTACCAGATCATAATAGGAGGTCAAAAGTTGGGCTAATATAATAAAGTTGTAAACAAGAATAAACATCTGTGATTTCATATTTAAAAAAATAAAATAAAATAAAAAAAACATGCAGTTAAAAAAAATTATGAAATAAAATATGTTTGCCTTTTCTGGGATACTGTGAAAATGAGTTAATTGATTTTTTTAAGCATGAATCTGGGTCTTTTGAAGATCCAAGCCACCTAGATTTTTTTTTAGGCGTAGTCTTACTTTCAAGTAATTAGGATTTTTTGAAATATCTATTTTGATTTAATTAATTATTACACTACCTCTTAGAATCAATACAAACGAACAATTTCTTTTTCTGATGCTGAGAGTACTCTTCGGAATATATAAAGATAGTATCAACCGAAAATATGTACATAATGAGAACACTGTTAGTTCTGCTATCGCAGAATTTCCACCCATACAGTGCTCCCTATTAGTGCACAATCCTTCAAAACACCCGAGTGCGTATCCCGTCCAAACAGTTGTGATAAATCACGAGTTGTAAATATTTGATCATTTTTTGCCACAAAGACAGGGGCAAAACACAAACAAGAGCCTAAACATCTTTAAAGGATCAATTTCTGTCTAACTCTGAAATCTGGAAAGCTTTTTTGATCAATGCTTTTCAGCCATTGATGTCATTAACAGATCCCAAACGTGCACAGGAATTGAAAGCTTATAGAGTCGATCGCCACTCAGGGGCCACATCAAGAAATCAACGTCAGTTCTTGTAACAATCGTACTTCAGTATAAAGTACATATGTGTTACCGTGGTGTCCATATTACTGACAATTGATATTCAATTCTCTGTGACAAGTTCACACTGTCTGGGTTGTCTCCCTTTAATTGCATTTTCATCCTCCGACATATTATGTATTATGAATTAATAATAAAGTAGCAATATTTCATAACTCTTTTTATGAAATAGTTATTTCAACACATATACATGTACTTTCTCACTTCTTACTATAGCGATGATGGGATGCAGGTAAACTTAATCAGAACACTAACTTTAAATTTTTCATAAGTTTTATTTTATCTGCCTTATTGATAATGGGCTTTGGTCTCTATTGACAATTGCGTTGCCTTGCAGGATGTTATTAAATAAGTTCATTTACATGTATGTTTGCATTTGTGCGCATGATTTTTTGTAGTATTTACCGTTAATTACTCTGCTTATTAACTTTTACTGATTCTGGGAGCATGTCTATATAAAGTGTTTACATATACCTGGTATTGTAAATAAAAGAGAAGAAATTTCTTTATTAACGTTTCCATACTGTGTTAATTAATTAATATGCTAATGACCTGCAGTTCTAAATAGGGAGAAATCATTGTGTTTAATTTCCGAGCTAACAGTTTACCCATCTTGATTACAAATATTGATACGAATCTTTCGAATATATTATATTTCATTCTGTCAGATAAGTTTACCGTCAGAGGTGATGGTATTTCGTTTTTATCGATTCCGGTCATCTTTAAAACCCACTCAATTGTGTCGCCATTTAACCCTTTGTCACCTTGTCATGTTACGTTCATGTCAAAGAGCAATTTCGTTGTTTGGTTATTGTAATCAACACGTAGAACAAACAAAATACAGAATTTCTTATGCAAAACCAAATGATGACAATACAAGAGCGTTTGGTTCCGATTTCAAACAACATTGATCGTACGTATGTCACGAAATCAAATTTACATCCTTCTCCCATGAGTGTATCCCACGACTGTAATCTTCCATAAATTCTGCACAAAACGCAACCAAAACAACAAATACTTAAGTTTATACATGTACCTCATTACCTGGGTTATATATAAAAACGACGGTTGGAATCATCTATCTTACACAACTGAATCGTGTTCACTTAAGGTCAGATGACACTTTCCTCCAATATATGTTTTATATTTCTAGGTACATGTATTATTTAAAAAAACTATTCATAATTTTTAATTTCTAATGATTTCTAAATTGTTTTTGATATGTTTGAAAACATAACTACGCCAAAAATGTGACATAAGCAATTCGAAAGATTACCCATAAGGATTATATAAGAAATATCATACTCCTACATCTTGCACAAATGCCTGGTAAGGTACCTCAATTTTGTATATGGAAACTTCTTTAAGTAAAAATACTTCAATGACGAATTCTTGGGAAAAATTACATGTATATATTTTTAAGGAACGTATCGTCTGACCTTAAGCAAGAAAATGGAATTGTCATTTTTATGCGAATACATGCACTTCCTGTTCTATTAAAGAAAACAAAAACGACAGAAAGACTATATCGTGAATAAGAATGCAGAGAGAGATCGAGAGAGAGAGAGAGAGAGAGATCGAGAGAGATCTATACTATGGACTTGACATTTTGTGTTTTAATACCGGTAAATCGGGATCTCGAGAACTGTATTTTGCTTTGAATATTATAAACACTGTAACTAATAACTGAAGTGTCAAATCAAAACTTTATTTTTCCTATAGGGTTAATTAATTATTGTTATAATAAAGAACAATGATAAGAAGTAAATAGACATTTCCATTTCATGATAAGTTATCCGTGTATTCAGTATGGAAAAACACAAAATACAGATAAATGTGACACACAAAAAACGCGCCAACGCGGGGTGGGGTGGGGGGGGGGGGGCTTTTGTTAACGAATAGAATAAATGATTAGCACAATTACTTAATTATCCATGGTTGTTTTTGATCCACTAATGAATTTAGATTTTCTTAAATTAAAAAAAAACACATTTTAAAGAAAGATGGGATTTAGCGGTCTCCAGAAAAGTTAGGTTTTCTGAAATAAAAATTTAATAATGGATTCCATCGACCAGTACGTGCTCCGTGCTCCAAATTAGCCACATGACAATATGTGTGACTGTGAGATTGCTGTCGTCTTTACATGTATTTCAGTGAAATATTTTTCAATGCCTCGGTAAATAACAACGTGTATACATTTAGGACGCATATCTGTAATTGAGTGAATAAAATCAAGGGTGAGTCTAGGAATTTTTCCATTTCTCATGAGAAGGGGTGGGGTGGGGGGTTCTATCACCCACTCCAAAAAATCAGACTCAAAAAATATTTTGAAAAAATAAAACATACTCAAATGTATTTCTTTGGAGAGGGGAGGGGGAGGGGGGATTCTCTCTTCTATTAGACAATCGGCTGTAGAAAGAGTTTTCGCTCCAGTGAGGAGAGCGAAGTGGACCGAAAACACTTTGGTAGCGAGAATTTTCAGTGCTTGCAAGTAAGAAATTCATTTTGAGAGAATATGTTCATTTTTATCCTTCACCTGTAGACATTTTACAGATTCATTTTTGTTGGGAGTTTAAATATATGTTCAATCTTTGTAGACTATCAGAAATATATTGTATAGATGACAGACATTATCATTGACTGCAAATAATGTTTGCTTCTTGGAACTCAAAAATATCTTAATGGTAAATGAAAAGAAAATGCATACATAACGTTAACGTACATATAATTATGTAATTTTTTTTTCATGCACTTCTAACTAATATGACGTGTACCTGTAGGATTTTAGTGTACAACTTCCTCCTCCAAACAAAATATTTTCAACAAAACGCCATGTAATTTACTTTAGCTATTTTTTTTAATTCTTTAAAAATTCGACTCAATATTGACTTATTTCATTTCGCCAATACTTCTTCAACACGTGCGTGCACAAGTTATAATGTCTGGTACACTTTATATTTCAAATTCATTGCCTGTACAAATACCGATGGAGTTATTTCTGATTATTTCAGCATTTCCCGTCTTGATATGGAAATTTAATCTCCATTACCCTTCTTTTTAACATGAATATATCAACGCTTGTTTCGTTGGTGTTCTTTCCTCTGCTACTAAAATAAGGTGTGAAAAATATTTTGGTCTTCTTGCCTAATAGAATTTAAAAATACTTTTAAACATGTCAAACTCACCTGGCTAAATTAAGAGGAAACCCAGCACTTGTAAGTATTAGTCCGTTAATGTTCGGTCGCTTCTGTTTCTTGGGTTCATGAAAGGTATTCCTTTACAAATTCTTTGTCCAAACCATTGTGAAGTGATAAAGACATCAAAATCAAATATTTTATTTAAACACCAGCACGCAACGCATACAGAGAAGTACATGTATAAATACTGGATGCATAGAGGAGAGGTTTAAATCTATGCTTGAACGAATTCTTTCGAGATAATCTGACTTATATTGAATGTTTCCTCCAAATATGTGAACAGGACATGTCAATAAGAGCAGCAGAATTCGAGTCTAACACCTTTCGCCATTCATGCCAGTGTAAAATTGGCCTGCTAGTGTGCTCTCGGCGATGGGTTTTGTTAGGACTTTATCGCATAATCTGGATCAACATTTGAAAACCCTCCGTTAAAAAAGGTCCATGAATTCCACAAAACTGTCAGTCCCCCTAATCACTTTCTAATTGGATTTTGTGTTTTATTCTCACAAAAGTCTGGCGGCATTTAAAAGCATTGATTTTTGTGTCTAGTATTTTTTTTTCTATTAGAAACTGCCCAAAACTCATCAGAGTCACAGTTTTATCTTGGTTAATATTAACAAGGCCGTCTGAAGCTTGCGTCAGGTTCTGCTTATTTAATTGATGCATGGATTCCAAACGTATATTATTCTTCAATTTAACCTGAATATATTCTGATTAAGAAAATCGTAATAAATGAAACAATTTACTTCTGTAAAACATATAAAATAAAAACATGTATGTACAGATTTATTGTGAATTAGTTTACCTGCAAACTTACGACAGAAAAATACAGTAAAAACAGGAAATCTTTTGTTCTCTCTACCTCTCCAACTTTCATACGTTTTCTTTCCATTATCCGTGAAATCATTCAGTTATAAAGTATTTATAATTATTTCCATTTAGTTTATTAATATCACAGTCACTCTCCAGGACGGACTTTTGTTATAAGGACGACAGTGTTCTTTATCGTCGACCCGTCCCGGCTCGGCTTCCGGAACTCCTCACACTTCCCATGGAACTGGAACTGCGTGAACTAGCAGGGGAGCGAACCGCTAAAAAATAATCAGAAAAAAATCTAACTGATGCATATTCATAATCCTCATGTACTATCATTGCACAGAAATGAAAATAAGGTTTTATTCCACTACTTTCCCCCTAAAAACATGATAAACCATTTTATAACATACTTGATGCTAGAAATTCTCAAAGTTGTTTTTTTTCCCATGAAGTTTTTAATGCTAAAAGAACTCCAATAACTATTGTAGAAGATTTCTAAATTCATGTCTACCTCCAAAGTCTGCTCCGATCTGTACAGGTGTAGGTCGTCCACTACCACTAGGTGGAGATTTGATGCTGGAGCTACTGCGGACTGACCCTAGACTACTACGGGCACTTCCTGGCTGACGGCCACTGGGGGTCGGGGGAGGTAGGTTGGCCTATATATACAAAAAATCAGAAATCATTTTTCTAACGTTGATTTTCAATTTCTGTCATTATGTCCCCTGGAACATTATACCAAATCACATGCTAAACTAGGTCAAAGATGATGCATTTACCAGTAATTCATTAAACATCCATGCAATGGCTACAAAAATGATCTCTACATGTACTGTATTTGATAAGTTTGACCAAAAAATCAAACCTGGGAGAAATACATGTTGACTGCTTCACTTATGTCAGGGTGCTTTTGTATGACATCTCCTATCTGTTGCATTGCCTGTCTATTAAATTCTCGCAATTCACGGACATCAAAATCTTTCTGTAGAAAGAAATTTTGAAAGAACATTCAAAACAAAACCAATAATACAAAACTTAGATCTAACATGTGAAAATATAGAAATTTTTTCGTTTAAATGAGAAGAACTCTATTTTGCTGAATAATTAAACACAAACCTCCTCATTTGTCTCTCCTTTTGATTTCTTGGCTGATCTTAGTTCTCTGGCATACTTTGAATTCTGAAATGTGTAATAGAAACAAAAAATCATTCACTGTCACGTCTAAACAAAGATGCTCTAACATACTCTATTTGAATTACCTCCCATCCTACCTGTGTAAGAAACAGAATTCTAGAATATTTACCTGCTTGGCAACTCTTTCCAGCTTAGATCTCTGGTCATCAAGCTCTTTGTTCAATTGCAACCTCTTGTTCTGTTAAAATAAGTAAAAAATACTTAATATTTTTTTTTTCTAATATCTTAAGTTCTATGCTCCTGAGCCATGCATACTATGTTGAACTGTATCTCTTTAATTTAAACATTTTTTCCTTTAATAAGGGGTCATTTTTTGAATTACTTCTTACCTCTTTCTCCTCAATCATTTCTTCATATGCCTGTTCATCCCTGTTGAGGTTGTCCAGCGTGTTACTCATTGTCTGTAAGTCCTCTTGTAATTCGCGGATCTGACGTCTCTTGTATTTAAACTTGTCCATCACTGCCCTCATCTGTTCCTCCAGCTGTGCCTTCTCCTCCATTTCATCACCTACAACATCCAAAAATATATCACACATGTCTCATACAGTATAAATACTGCAATATCTTACATGTAATTATTAAGTAATTGAAAGGAAATTATACATTTCTATATTGAAAGATTTGAAAAATACAAAACCTATTTGCATAATTTACACATCTGTCAAATGTAAACAAAACAGATGAGAAAATTTTACAATGACTTAATAAATGATAGAGAAAGATAGACATTTAAAATAAGCATCAGGGTGAAAATTTTCCAACACATTATAAAACAGACTTCATGATTTTACACTACATAGAAACTATTTACTGGATTCAGTGACTTTATTGAAGCTCTTCCTATAAGTCTCATTGCGATTGTTCATCAGTTTAAGTGTGTTTTCCAGGGCTCTGATTTCTTTTTCTGCCTTTCTGATCTTAGCATCCAGATCATCTCCCTGTCGCTGCAGCTCTTCCTTCTCTTGGGCAGCCTAAATACAACATCCAGATCCATATAATATTCATATAAAAAAGTATCTGGATGTATACCATATTCAGATCCATACACATAATAATTCTAACAATATCTATGTGAACATGCTTCCACTCAATATCCAGATCCCAATAATATCCATATTCAAACAATTTCCTACCCAATCAAATATTCAGAATCAAGAAATACCAATTGACAATGAACTATGATAATTTGCTAACAAATATACTGCATGTTGTTAGAAATGAATTAAAATTTCAACAAGAGCTTTATGAATGAATAAATCACAGGCAGTTGACATTACATATTTTTCTTACCATATTTAAAAGAAATATAACCTCATAGGCATACCTAAATCAAAGTTTTCAGAAATTGGGTTCTATTTTTTTAAATAAGAAAAATATGTAACGTAAAGTGTCTGTGGAATAAACCACAAAAACTACACTTGAGACTAAATACTTTACCTTGATGACATAATAGGCTTGAGATCTTTCCTCCTCTCCCTCTGGTGGTGCCATGGAAACCATCAGGATTTCATATCTGGATAAGGCAAGCATTGAATGATCATTTCTCAGGTTATTTATTGCATATCTGTACGTCTTTCATAAAAACCAAATACTTAAGTGTACATGTACGAAATTCTGATACTGTCCTCCATCTCCATCTCCTGACTTTGTTGATTGTCTTACATAACTTAAATAATCATGAAGATAATATATAGCTCATTTAAATCTTAACAAAGCTAATTAAGTTAAATAAGAACTACTGAAATAGATACCAAATTTAAAACTTTTGAAACAACAGAATTACAGAACTAAAAGTTGTAGATGTTAGTGCATGTACAAGAAGTATTTTGAAAGTCTAAATACATTCACATAAGTTTTACTAGACTAAGACAGAAATAAGTTAGCAGTCTGATATACATACATATTTACAGAAAGAGAGAGGGAATCAACAGAGATGACATGCAATTCAATACACAAAATACAGGATGTTTCCATGTTATAAAAATACAGGGATTTTAGTCATGCAAGTCTATTTTGCAAAATCCCATACAGAAGTATAAAGTTTAATCTCAACTACCATTTGTAAAAGGAAAGAGGAATGGGTGAGAGAAATAAGTTGAGAAATGCTTAGTAAAAAATTGAAATTGCTGATGTACACAGTTTACTAGTATGTTATAGTTTAGAGTGGAATTTTGGGTTCAAGAAGATTTACTAAAGGTTGAGTGAAGTTTCAGAGAGATTGACACATGCAGCTATGCTAGGATTTAAGCCATTCTCTGACAAACCTCTTCCTTAATTTATCAATCTTAGCAATTCTTTCTTGCAGTTCAGCACTTATTTGTTGACGTTCTGTGTTCGCAGAACGATGCTGAGCCTCTAGCATCTCTTTATGGATAAATATTTCTTGTCGTCTCTCTTTCATAGCCTGATGGAAATTATGATAAACAATTTTAACCAAAATATCAAATAAGATGGCTGCCTGATGCTAGCTGTGGGCATTAGAAAGGGAACCTTGTGTAGTTTTGACTAAATTTGATGGAGAACTATTATTCATAGCCAAATGACATTCTTCTGCAAAACCAGACTACAAGTAAGAAAATCAACTTATGGTTTCCCTTTTAACTAGCAAAGCTAGCTTTAAAACAGCCTTCTTCCAAATACAATAGAAAACAGACCTGCTTCTTAATTTTTCAATCTTTGAGATTCGTTCGTGTAATTCAGCACTGATCTGCTGCCTTTCGGCTGCAGCTGCGCGGTACTGTGCATCCAACATCTCCTTATGAATACTTATCTCCTGGCGCCTTTCTTTCATGGCCTTTAGAAACAAGCTCAATTACATACAATTCAGATTCTTAAATCTTCAGCCATTAAAAAATACAATGTATTCAACCCATCCATCAGCTTTGAATTATATTTGGTTGTGCATACTCATCATTACAATTTTATTGAAAGCATATTTTGAAAATTTAGAAAAATTCTAACAAGAAAATGTATCATCTCTTTGTTTTCAAACATAAAGTGATATTACCGTCTCCAGTTGTAGTCTTCTCTTCTCCAGATTAAAAACTTCATCTGCCTTGGAATTCAGCATTTCTCTTAGTCTCTTGATTTCGAGTTTAAGGATATTCTGATCTACCATCATGTCCTGCAAGAAAAAAAAATTTTTGAATCCTTTCTTGCCTATGAACTTCTTATTTTAGAATACAAAAATCTTTTCTTATTTTAAATTTTGGACTTTGAGAACAGACCTGTTTGTTTTTGATGATTTTCCTCAGTTCTTTCTCAGAGCTGTCATTGTACAGATTTATTTCCTCTATCTTACTCGTCAGGTCACATTTCTCAGCTCCAGACTTCTCCAGATCTCTCTTCACACGACGAATGTCATCCTGAAAATATCAGACCATGGAATTAACTGCAATGTTTTTTTTTCTCTTCTTGATATAAGTGTGTTCATTTACAATTAAATTTAAGAAAAGACTACTTATAATACTGTATGTACTGAAGTCATTTATTTTTCAAATCTTATACTTCATTACAACTGACTCTAAAGAATCTTTGACATTAAAAAAAATACTAATGCTTCTACCATACTAATTAGGTAATAAAGCAGAATATGAAAATTTTCAAATAAACAAACCTGGAGTCTTTTGAGCTGCAGTGTCAGTAGTGTGTGTGTGTTATTTCTCTGTTCTAAATCATCATTCAGGTCCTTAATTTTGGCCTCCAGGGCAACCTTTTCCTCATTGCTTCTTTCTCCTTGCATTCTGTTGATCCTTCTTTCCAACTGTTGAACTGCAAAGTCCTGAAAAAAAAGCAGCAAAATGTTATAAAAATTTTCAACTCAGCCACACTTTATAAAATACTTTGTGTTTATAATTTTTCTTTTAAAAAGAATTCACATATCAACAAAACACATGACTTTCCAGCAATTTATATTAAGATCAAGTGATTTATGAACTGTACCACAATCCTACTCATACAACTTGTTAATCATGTTAACCTTTTGTAAAGTTTCTTCATTTGCAACAAAAATGTACCTGGTTGTATATAATTTCCTGCTGTTTGAGGGCATCTGTGTCCACTTTGGATATTTTGCTGTTTAGATTACGAATAGCAGCTTGACTTCCCTGAAATTATGTAAGAACTTTTATTACAGAAAATTTTCTGGGGGAAAAAAATCATCTTTCTGTTCTTTAAAGAAAATACAAAACAATTGTAAGAGAAAACTTCATAGGGATGGTACACATAAACTCAGTCTAACTAACTACTCTTTAATTAACCTGGATTTCAGCTTCTGTGTTTCTCTCCGATACTTTACATTCGTGAAGTTCCTGGGTTTTACGGAACTGAAGATCTCTAAGTGCCTTCAGTTTCTGATCATACTCTTTCTGAACTTTTTCTTCTTCCTCCAACATTTCATCCATGCGAGCTGCTCGTTCCTCTGCACTCAGTGTGGATTCTGTTGCTATTTTTAACTTTTCTACTAATGTTTCTCTCAAATCTTTTGCCATCTGAAGTCTAGAAAAAGTTTTAAAATTTTTAGCATATTTCTGAATGCAAAAATAATTACATTAAATTCATATAAATCAAGCGTTAAAGTATATACAATATATAATATTAAAAATGATATAAAATACATGTAATCTCTAATTACTTGTTAGTTTTTTCTTGGACATCCTTTTTCAGCTGAGAGACTTGTGACCTTGTGACTTCTAGGTCAGTGGCAGTGCGATCAACAGTACGTTTCAGTGCATCCAACTGATATATAATTTAAGAAATTTGTTAAATTGAAAAATAAAGTATCATTCTTAAATTTTTAAGTACAAATACTCTAAAAAATTTCTTTGACATGGACATTCATGTGAACACTAAATATCTTTATATTTTTACATCAGATAGGAAGCTTAATCATTTGTTTTAATAAATGTTTAACTGGGCATGAAAACCACCATTACCTCATCCTGGAACTGAACCCTCTGAGTCTCTGCCTCCTGATAATCGATTCTGAACTTTGCTGACAGTCTCTCTGCCAGGGAGATCTTCTTCTCTTGTTCTTTATTGTTCTCTATTTCATTGTCTAAGAACTGCTGTTTTTCTTTTATACTTTCTTCTCTCTTTCTTACTTCCGCTTTTACTCTTGCCAATTTCTACAGAATTTTAAAAGTGAATTTAAAAAAAATGTAGATTTTGGTAACAATTTAAACATACTTCTGTTATCAATTTTCAAGGTCCAAACAAGATGCAGGTCTAAGTTCACTTGCAAAAAATGGAATGGATGACTTGGTTGTCCATCTCAGTATTTTTAGATCAGTGAGCTACAGATACACATATACAGCAAACCGCAACCCAAGAAATTTTCTTTTCTCCATGTGCAATATTTAAATTTGTGGAAAGTAGAAGTACATTAATACATGTATCAGAAAAGTAAGACTTCAATCCTATTAATCAGTGACTTAAACCTACAACATTTGTAAGAAGTTAAAAATATTAGATATTTTTATCACTTGAATATAACATCAAACAAAAATGAATTAAACAAACCGCTGCAAGGAGATCCATTTCTTTGTCACGACGCTGCATTTGTTCAATGGTATGTTCCCACTGCTCAATCAAATTTTGACGCTCTTGATGTGCTTTTCTGAAATCCTCTGCAGTTTTGTCCAATTCAATCTGAGCTGTTAAAGTTTCTGTAGTCTCATGTTCAAGGACATGCTTCTTCTGTTTGGATTCATCAGTCAGCCTCTCCATTCTTAGGGATAATTCCTAAATGATTCATCAATTCAAAAATCATCAATCATGTCAAGTATGAATTTATACCAGAGATGTTCATTACTTCTTAACATTAAATTATAAAACACGTAGATACTGTCAAACCTTGTTATCTTGAACTCGATGAGACTGAGAAAAAAATTCGAGATATCCAAGGATTCGAGATATCGAGGGTAAAATACTTAAAGAATAAGTGGATGGGACTTCCAAATCACTTCGACATATCCATGGTATTCGAGATATCGGCGTTCGAGATACTGAAGTTCAACTTTATTTGTACCTCCTCACAAGTTATTGGGTGTTATCCACTTGTGATAATAATATAAATACAATGGAAGCAAATTAATAATCCAAATTTATTGATACTAACCTTGATTTTGCTTTCATCTTGTCGTGTGTACTTCTGAATGGTCATAGAATCCTCGTCTTTTCTGGCAGATTCCTCTAACCAAGCCTCCAGAGCCTGCTGGTCCCAGTTCATCTGTGATTTCATCTCCTCCAACTTCTGGGTTTGCTTGAAAATATTGTTCTGGAAGAAAAGGATAAATATATGGTGATTCAAGTATGCAATTTCATGTAAAAACAAACAAGCAAAAAAAAACAAAAACAAAAATTTAAAAAACTGAGATTACATGTGAGTAATGCAATGCAAAGTGAAAACAATTGTTATGTACATCTAGATATCATGAAGAAATTTTTATTGTATTTGGGTGGGTTGGGGGATTTCTTAAGTTGACCACTTCAATAAAACTTCATTGAAATACTGTACCTCAAATACATTCTTTTTCTCCTTTAATTCTTCTAGTTCTTTTTCTAGTTTCCTGACTTCCTGCTTCAAACGACCTTCTTCTCGCTCAGCTATCATCAACATGTGATTCTCTGTTTCAATTTCTTTTTTACGTGCACTTGTGAGACCCTGTAGTTCAAAAGAAAAAGAAAAATACAATGTACTGAATTATTGACAATTATAGTGCATCTTTCTTATCATAAAATTATATGAAATTATCTGTATGTACATCATAATATACATATGTTTTAAATGATGTATGAAGTAAATATAAAATGATTAATATCATGAGACACAAACCTGTGTGTGTTGGAGTTCCTGTCGAACATTTTTGAGATGTTCAGACATGGCATGTATACGGTCATCAAACTCTTCCAATTCATTTGTAGCACTTACTACCTTCTTTTGCTTATCTTGTATCTACAAGTTAAGGTAAAAAATATATGAACACATGCAGATCAGATATACAATCAATATACTCTGAATAATGTTTCTCAATTACAAATTATAGTGTCAGGATTGGTCTTTTGTCATTATTCAAAAATTCAAACTTCTTGAAATAAGGTGTAGATGAAATGATTTTTTTTAAAATGGCAAACTTATGAAATTTAGTGACTCTTCTTGAATTAGACCATTTAAAATATTTATGGAACTTAAGGCCAATAGTTGGCAAACAGAAATGCTGAATTTTGTTTTTTCTTTACAATGCTTTAATGAATAGTACCATCCTGGGATATTTTATCCTACACACGGTAAAAGAAAATAAAGTATAATTTCAGTAGAATAATGAATATTTGACTGGTAGTTAATTTCCTGGTTTGAAAATTAAGGTAGGAAGCATTATATATGCACCCCATGTCATGAAATGTGAATGCATGTGCATTGTTATAGGAATCAATAAGTTAAGAACCAAAAATAATAAAATAATTAAATACCAATAATAACATTTTTATTTTTTAAATTCAAGATAAATAATTTTTTCCAGGTTTTCTTTTCCAATTTTACAAACACCATTTTTTTTATTTGTTTTTGTAAATAGGTGTGGGTATCCATGCATTACCTGATCTTCGAGCGCCTTGTTCTCGGCATTTGCCACAGGCATACTTAAACCTTCATCCCATTCTATTTCACTTAATATGCTATTTGTTCCTCGACTCATTTTGGGGATGTTATCAAGTTTACTCCCTGAAAAAATATGCACCAAAACTTGTCGCCGGAAGAATGTTGTGTATTGCTTTGGATACAAACTGCCCGGATGTAAATAAATAATTCACGTATTTCGATCCCGATTTCTAAAACACAGGCCGACAGACAAACTGAGGACCCGTATAAAAAATATATACTTTTTTATATCCGCAGTTTTTTTTATCATACATCTGTAATATCCTTGAGAACTTGTAAAATGTATATTAAAAGAGAGAGAGAGAGAGAGAGAGAGAGAGAGAGAGAGAGAGAGAGAGAGAGAGAGAGAGAGAGAGAGAGAGAGAGAGACCCATATTGGCCACATCGTTCACATGGCTAGGAAAAGGCAGAAACAAGTTCAGTATCATAAAGTTTAACGGGTGGGGTTGGATCTTAAATTAACCTAACCTCGGGATGTTTCCATATTAATATATTACTAATCATAGCTTTGCTGTTCTTGAGCTGAAGAATTTTAAAGTATTGTTTTTTTTCTATGTATTCCTATGTAAAACGCTGTATTTAATATCTATTACCCATATACTGCCAACTGCTCACTGCTTACTGCCAACTGCCACTGTATGAGATTTCCTGTTTTGTTATCTTAATATCTTTAATACGCATGATTGAATAAATCCTTTGGTAGCAAGACTATTACAATAATAGCAAAAATTGGCGGATTCAGGAATTTTTAAACGGTGACCGGGCGAGGAAGAAATAAATTGGAGGAAGGGGTATTTCAAAACATCTAATTCTAACATATTTCTGCATTTAGGCAACTAATTCAATATTTTTTTTTAAAGAGAATAAACATTTATATTATATACATCTAATGTCAGAAAAAGGGGGGGGGGCTTTCAGTAGGATTTTGGGTAGCATTTATTGGTATATGCATTTATACCAGAAATACTAATGAAAAATCATAATGCGGGGCATTTTACTCTATGTAAAAAAAGTTGATCTTAGGCAAGGAAGCAAGTTCAGTGCGGGGGAGGGGGGGGGGGAGGCAACTTATGCAACAGAAATCCATTGACAATTAATTAAAAAAAAAAAAAGGTCACAGGCGTTATTACAGAGGGGACATTAGTCTATTGTATAGTTTGAATGCAAAGAAAATATTAGTAATGGACTAATTATTTTAAAAACCAGTGTCAATACGTGGTTTGCTCTTATTTACAGTTCCTTTTATAAAGGAGTATAAAATTTATCAATTGGAATCAGGCTTTATAACATAACCAAATTTTCAGATACGCACGGAAATGGATTGACTCTTAAATCTCTCCGTACGTTTAACTTATGTAAAATTCAACATATCAGATTGACATTTCTTTATTTGTTATATCATTTGAAATTGGTCATAAAAGAGTGTGTTAAGTCTGTAAACACCCCCACCCCCTCCCCGGTGAAACAACAAAATCTTCTTATGAATTTGGGAAAGGGGGGGGGGGGGTTGAAAATAAATTTCCGCTTTCCGTTGATTTCTATAGCGAAAAACACAAGTTTTACCAAATTAAAGAAATTAAAGACCTGTCTCTTTTTGTTTACCCAAATAGGTAATGTTTTATGAAAATTAACATCAATTTCACAAGTTTTACCAAATAAAAGAAATTAAAGACCTGTCTCTCTTTGTTTACCCAAATAGTTAATTTTTTTTGAAAATTAACTAATTTCTATATAATCATTCAAATATGTTAACTTAAAAAAATTGACTGGGAGGTAGTTGGCAGAGCATACATGTACAGTGTACATATCACAGGATTAATATGATTTATTCAAGCATGCGTATTAAAGATATTAAGATAAAAAATATTTAGAATATCGTCTATCAGCTATGGCACAGTAATTAAGGACATTGGCAAGTCCACGGTTATCCGGAGAGAGAAAAACTGTGATTGAGAGTTATCTCCCCTGTCTAGTACGCAGTGAAAACCAATAAAGCGTATGTTACAGAGATTTATTAAAACAAATCCTTCAACGTGTAGATTATAGACTCGTCTCTACGACAAGAAATTAAAGAAAAGCAGTGGTGGCTTTGTTGGACATTGTACTTAAAATACAGCTATATGGTGGGAAGGGGAAAGATGTGACAAATGCTGAGATTAGTTTCTAGGTCTTGTGAAGGAGGCGCTCTGTCAAAAATTAAGAACATATCCATGTCAATGTTTTTCTTTAGCAATCCTGTTTCCAATAAAGTAAATTACATTCTAGAAACAGTCAATCAGTCTCTACCTTTACGAATAATAAAAGAGTCTAATGGAAGTAACTCATTACACATACTCAAGAGTTCTTGAAAAAATCTGTACGAATGAAAGTTTATACCACAACTCCCTTTGGCTTAAAGCAGGTCGAGGAAACTATTTTCTGTGACGTCCGAATAAATTTACATACTAAATGAGGCACCAACGTGACTGACAAACCGACCAATCGGCTAAATGAGTTGCATTATGGGTTACTACAAAAAATACTATAGGTACCTTTCGAAAAGGCCAGTTTTTCGAATCGCTGTCGGAAAGACATGATGCATTAATCCAAGCATTTTACACACTTAATACAATATGTACATCATTATCTACGTTAATACAATATGTACATCATTATCTACGAATTCCATGCTCACATGTACATACAAATGTTTTACAACAGTAAAATTAGGGTTTTCTATACTCCATTGTCCAGGTCTTTTTTGTTGACAATTGCCTGGCAGCTTTTCCCGTGCTGTACTATCAGTGAATATGAATTTCACTGACTATTCACTGGCCCAAAACAATCAACTCTGAGGTGTACCTACGTATTGTCATTGTTCACTACGATATATATCCTACTCAATACACGTTGTATGATCAATGTACATGAGAATTAATGTGTAATTCATGAGAATTACTGTGTAAAATAAATGCCGTGCATGTAGCAATAAATATTACTGTTTTTTTTAAATAAATGCATTATAAATTTCTAGTAAACAAATAATAAAGCAATAACGAATACATGTAACACCAGTAGCATGGCAAATTTACGAATATCAAGTTATAAAAACTGGATTTTTTATTTACTTGTGAAGACTTTGTGAGCGGTATTTCAACGTACTATTTAACACGGAAAATTAACTTTGTTTGTTAATGTGAGCATGGGAAATCTTAATTAGTACCTATTCTTCGTATTTTTCACAAAAATATTAAAAATAATTATTATTTGACTTTCCCGTAGTCATTTGAAATCGCGTCCTAAATTTGTCTGACCCACGTGTTTGTTGTAAAATATAAACATGTAGTAGACCATCATGCTTTTCGGCTCATTCATTGGATTGGACGATTGTTTGCTGTAAGTACCTCTGTGCGCAATGACAACAATATCCATATAAGGTAGATTCCTCGACCTGTTAAGGAAGATCCTATTGATTTTGAGGTCAAAGGCCAAGGTAATAAATTCATACATTCTCAATCTGCCGGTCTGCGTGTAACACTTTCGTTTCCGATATCTAGAGAAGCCTTTGAGATTTTGCAATGAAATTTTATACCATAACTCCCTTAATAATGGCCCCGCCTGCCCATCTCAAAGTGTCTCGCCCCGTTTATTATTATTGTAAAACTAAATAATTATTATTATTTTGGTCAATTGGAAATTTGTTGGCATCGATCACCTTCAAAGTTTTAGAGTTATTCCCCGTTTGTATTAAAAGTCGCGTGGCTCTATTTTTAGCACAGGAGCATGTGGAGTTATGACTATATACATGTAATAAAGGTTGTCGGTGGACTTTATATTCTATTTACATCTATTAGAACTGTTTAGTAAAGGCTAAATTAGACACCATGTGTTGTGTAAAATTTTGACAACGAACGTGAATATATACATGTACATGTATGTGTGAACTGTTTACATTCGATTTCAAGCGCCTCGTTGGTCCAAGGGTATGATTCTCGCATTGAATGTAAGAGATGCCGGATGCAAATCCCGGACGATCCCGTTTTTTTTCTTGAAATGTTTTTTTCGATTTACTAAATGATAGTGTTTAGCATATGAAATGAAGAAATTATGACGTCTGGCATGTACATGTACAAACCTTCTCTTAAAATCATTATTACAGTGTGATAAATATTTTATATAAAAAGAATCTACTGTACACATTTCAATGAATAAGCATCCATATTGGCATTTTTTATTTGCTTCAGTATATACATTTAATAACTCTGCAACCCCTTCCCCTAGATCTGCGCACGCTCTTCTTTTTTTCCTTAAGCGGGGGACAAAAATTCTCTGAATTAGCTTGTCATTAAAAGCATCAGACGACAAATAAAATGTTTTAAATTCAAATTTTAAAAAAAATCTAAGAATCCTTTTTTCTATTCTTTCGAACTCTTTCGTCTTTGCAACTGAGTCAAAAGAAACAATTTGTTCACGTACATGTAGTCTTATATTACTGTGAGTTTACTATTATAACATACAGAGATCTCGAAGTGCAATTTAATTAGCTAAATACAAACCTCTTTATCTAATAAATGTTTGCAATGATGCGTGTAAATATGATGTTTGATTTGCTTTGAATTGTTTTCTTTTTTAATATGGTTAAAACTTAATCAATATTACTATAGGACGAGTTTTGTTAAACTCTAAATAACCCATTTCCTTTCTTGACAAGCTTTGATCTTTTTTAATATATATACGTGCATGTATGTGGATAACAAAGGTGATCAGATAGATCGAAGTAAACATAACTAACGTTTGTTATTTTCACCCTCTTCCAGGTTTTTGCTAGTTCAATGACAATTGATATCATAGAGATTATTTACCAGAAAGTCGAAATTACTTTCTGAATATATTTTAAAGCTAGCATTAGAACATCTGTTTGAGAGAAAATAGCACGACATATTAATTGCTAGAAATATGCAGACTGAGTCCTTCGATTAAAATTAGTTATTTTAAATATACTATAAGTGTTGGGTAAATTTATAGAATATATGCATCATTGAATAGACATCATATTACGCAAAGGAAGTGAAATCCAACATTCACAGAATCGTTGACAGGTCTTTCTATCAAATAAAGGAAAAACAATCAAACTACCTTAGCTATCCATAATTTATTATATAAATTCAAACTACAGATATTATATGCATATATGACGAATAGGGAAGAATATTAAGAGATGTAGTTATAGTAGATTTAGCTTTTGTATTTAGTCAAGGATAAAACAAGAAAATGTACAAAGTATTCTACAATTAAAAAAAAAGGAATAAATACGAGGGTTATCCCAGAAAAACGCGAACATTTTCAATATCTTTTGTTTCACTAATGCTATAAAGTTAAAAATTGACAAACACCATAATCAGCATTTTTTGAATGCATAAACATTTCAATAAAATATCTCTATAAGTAATTTTTTTATCTCGGGTAAACGAGCGTTTGTGAATTTATTTTGGAATCATGCGTCTAATAAAATTCGTTTGAAGCATAAATTCGACACTGCATTTAATTTTCTTTTAGTTACCAAGTTATCCACCTCAGATATTAGCGTTTCCAAAAGATCGCAAAATTAATTCTTTTAATAGACAATTTCCCAACCCCGGTCATAAGTTTACCTCACTGCTCGCATATTTAAACGGCTGTCGCCACGTATGACGTCGACGTCCAGCTTTTGACTTTTCAGTTTGTTGGTCTAACAAACGCTTCTTCCATCGAAGAACCAGTCAAGCCATCCTCGAACCTGTTGAACTAGGTATAAATCTGTGTCCAAGATATAAATTTGTGTCGTTCTATCGTTTACATCTCTTTTCCCATTTGGACAGGAGTCATATCCCGCTCAAAAGTACTGCTTGATAATTTGGTGCTCCGCATTATCGCCCGACGTCTCCATTTTTGACAATATCTTAGTAAAAGTGTTTTGGCATCTAACGTCATATTTTTGCCATTTGTAAATTTTTATACATGAGTACTCCAGATCATAGAGTTTTTATGGAGTTAATTTTTTTCACATTATATTTCCGTATAGTCTAGTAATAAAGAAAACTTCACTGACAATGCTATTTCTAAAACGCAAAAAAATGTCATGCGCCGAATACCGATATTTGACACCTTTAAATGCTATTTTTACATGCATATGACATTATATCATTAAAATATTTTGTCAAAATAGCAAAAATGTCATTTCCCAATAAGGTGCAAAAAATAATTTATTTGGGTCGAATAGTTTTTAAAATATTCAAAAAGTTCACGATTTTCTGAGACAACCCTCGTAAAGTACCAATATATTTGATAATTAGACATAATAACACTGGAAATATTTACAATGATAGAATTTTGGAAGAATTCCTCCTTTACCTTTTGAAACATGTCACATTTTTGATTGGGTAGGTACTAGCAGAATATAACGATGTAATGGTACAGTAAATTGATTTTTATTCCATAAGTGTCATATGTATTGCTGTGTAATTCGCATTACCCATGTCTGTTTTCATAGCCAATATCTTCACTGGATATTTTGATACTGAACTTATGCAGCTTTTTGACAAATAAAATTAAATCTGTTTTGACATTTTGCATCATTCCAAGCATAGTTAAAACTACTATGCAATTGCACGCAATGCTCACCACCAGAATCATTGGGTTCTCCATGTCCCCAGGTAGAATAATAAAACCTGGTGTTGCTGCTCATCCACTTCCATGATCTTTCAATAAACATATCAGAACCACCGAGCCAAAAAATTCCTGTAATTTGAAAATTAACTCCTTTTATCAATTAAAAAAGAACAAGATATCAATGTACCAAAACGCTCACATGAGTCAATATGACCCTGTCGTTCTTCATCAGTAAAACATATTCTCATCGAAAAGTTTGAATCCCTTCTGTGACCCCACACTACAATCAAGTGTCATGATTAAAACAAACTTGAATTTAAATCATCTTAGGATGCTTCCATATTCATATGACTAATCATGGCCTTGCTTTTCTTGAGGAGAGGAATTTTAAAGAAGTGGCTTCACCATACACCTGGGCTCATGATTTGAACAAAGTTGAATCTACACTTTCTGAGGATGCCTCCATAACAATATGAATAATCTTGGCTTTGTTGTTCTTCAGAAGAGGATTTACAACGATCTTACTATACATCTTTATGTAACACTTTGTTGCCCCATTATTAATAGGCTAAGCCTATTAAGGGGTCATGATTTGAGCAAACCTTAATCTACACTACTTGAGAATGCTTCCATATCAATATGACTAATTATGGCTGTTCTGTTCTTCAGAAGATTTTTAAAGATTTTTCTAAAGATTTTCCCTATTTATTCTTATGTCAAACTTTGATACCCCAATGTATCCCCACCCTACCCCCGGGGATCATGATTTGAACAAATCTGAATCTACACTATCTGAGGATGCTTCCGTATGAATATGACATATCATGTCTTTGTTGTTCTTGAGAAGAAGATTTATAAAGATTTTTCCTATATATTTTTATGTAAAACATTGATTCTCATTGTAGCCACACCATACCCCTGCAGACAAATATGAATTTATACTATGTAATGAAGGTTTCACAAGTTTAAACTTTCCTTACCCAGTGGTTCTTGAATATTTTAAAAAGATGCCACCAAATTTTCACTAATTCTTCATTATCTCTTATTGTAAGATGGTGTGGTTCTTCATTTGAACAAATTTGAATCCCCTTCACCCGAGGATCCTTTGTGGCAAGTTTTTTTTTTAAATTGGTCAGATGGTTCTTGAGAAGATGTCGAAAATGTGAAAAAGACGGACGGAAGGACAGACAGACGGACGCCGGACAAAATGTGATCAGAAAAGCCCATTTGAGCTTTCAGGTCAGGTGAGTTATAAAACCAGAACATTAAAAAGAAAAAATTACAAACAACCAAAAACAGTTGAATCATTGCTTCAAACTGTCTTAAAGTCATGGACAGACAAAAGGTTTACAGAATACATAGAAATATGTACTTTCGATGCCCCCGAATTGCTATATCTATGTTGCATAAAGGAGAAACCTACAAACCTGTTAGGCGTCTCGCTTCATGCCTAAGAAAGGTGTTTACTGATGACGATTTTACCTCTGCCAATATTGCCCCGTAGGTCTTGCAAAATGTCTTAAAATTAAATGAGTGAAATCTACATAAAACCCGATTTTTCACAAAAGTAGTTTACAATGATTGTTTTTAAAAACGAAAAGTTACCTCATATAACAATTATAACTATTCTTCTTTTTTTTTTGAGAAATAATATGGAAGTTGGTTACCATTGCATCAATCCATTCCATAGGATATCGAGTGACAAACAGATAGCAGTACTTTCCATATCGTATCCAGTGATTGGGACATCCTGCAGAGACGCAGCCAAACTCTAAAAATACAGACAATCAACATTGTATATGGAAAAAAAAAATTTTTGATGTCAGAATAGAATTTAACTGTCTATGGAACTTTCCCCCAACAGAGATGTTTTACTAAAGTTACAAGAGTTTTTTTTTTTTTAAATCCAACATCTCTGTTCAATAAATGAATACAAGTACAATTGAAAATTCCATTGAATTATATATATTTTTGGAGCAGATTGCCATAACAAAATTAGAGACATAAATTATATCTTATTTATTTCTCTGACAGAACCGTAAAATTAAAAAGAAACAAAGTTTAAATGAAAGATTTCCAGAAACTATACCCAAGTATATGACTTGGGAATGATGTGATAAAAACCTTCAAAGTCCTTACCATAGAACATGAAAATCAATAAAAATTTGTATCCCATCATGATAACATAAGTGAACTAAACCACAAATTTTTTTATTCTGACTGGAAGTGAGGCATTCTATTTATGTAGAAATATTAATCATGTCGCATGCGCAAACATTTATTTTTCCCTTTTATTTCATTTACATGTTTCCGACATTACTCTGAATATCTGATTTTTTGTTGTTTTTTTTTTTAATTTCAAACAAATATAAATGACATATTTATAGATTTGAAATAAAATGACAAGTTAATATAAAGGGTACCCCTATCTTTGGCTCTAAGCCAAGCTGAGAATTTTTATAATAATAACATGAAGAACACATGATTTGTCCTTTTGATTTAATATGTTCTTTGTGGTATTTAGACATAATTTCTTACTCATCAGATTAAAGCCTCTTAGTTCTTAATAAGATTAATAATTTGTCTTCCTATACTGTATTTCTCTTTAGGGTCGCTTTTTGAACAATTTTTGTATGCGTTCACAGCAAAAAATGATAAAGATTCTTTTTTATATACGATGGGGATGTTCACTCCTCCATGGTACCTGATCCACCTCTGATGTTATTGGAGGTCCGTTTTAGCTCTGCTTCCGATTTGTATTGTTTAAATGGACTTTGAGCTTGAATACTGTTCGTTATCTCCATACTTTTCGGCCAAGATTCAACAATTAGTTCATGAAAACTGAATATATACTGAGGATGCTTTGTAATTATTTGATGAATCTGTGTTATATTGAATTCGAAAAGATTTTGGAGTAACTTTCTGATACTTTTCTGTTTGGTAAACATTTGATCCTTGTATTTTTAAAGGCTGGTGAACCTCGTCATCTCACCATGATTTCTTACTAGCATTATAAACAGTTTGAGACTGAAGATATGTTTTTCTGTGCAAAAATTTAAACTTTAACATTGACAAATCATGCCAGTATATAGGTAATAAAATATGATTAGAAGTATTGTACATAAGGAAATGAAATATGGAGATGTTTCAGGTTATATGTTTTAGTGCTGCGTGCTTGTTTTTACCCATTTTATCTTGGTACCATGTGTAAAAAGATTAGGAAGTATTCTAACAAATTTTTAATGTAAATAACTTCTCGGTTTATAACGGCTGATTAGTGAACACATTGTCATTTTCTTCTTTATTTAGATTTTTTTTTCATTTTTTAAAGATAACTGACTAAAATTCTATGCTTTGTATAATATATGTTTTGCAATACTATAGTATTTACTAATTGCATAAGCTAATATTATTTATAATAACAGGTACTTATGTATTATATACTTGTTGCTTTTAATTTGAAAAGATATCATAAATGACAGATTGGTTATGTCTGGTTTCTCTTATTTGATATAAAGATATGCAAACAAGGTTTAGATTGTATGGTTTCATTCCATGATTTTTTGTTTGTTTGTTTTTGTTTTTGTTTTTGTTTTTGTTTTTTTTGGCTTTGTTTTGTTTTGTTTTTTTTTTGTTTTTTGCAGTTTTCAAATACATAATTTATATATTCAAAATAAATATTGTTACACCAGAGACCTGCATATTTCATACAAATATCACTCGACACCGATTGTTAAGTTATGTTATAGTACATCTGTTACCATAGAAGATTTATAAATATATTGCATGTTGATTTACATTAGAGTAAATCTGTCACCGAAAAACAAACATAAGAGACGTTGCGTGTACCTCTTCATAAACAGATATTCCTCGAGAGAAGTAAACAGATGGCTCAAATTTAAACTTACATATTTTGGCTAAATCATTTAGACTCAGGTCTATTGAGATTCAAACTCGAATCAGTAAAAGAAAAAAAAAGATAAAGCATATAGATCTACTAACCTTGATTACAAAAAAAAACTTTGGCATATTTACGGTAGAATGATCTGTTTTATTAATTGAAAGTCAATGTAATTATCTTCCAGACAAACAGCATTATTATTAATGACACAAAGACCTATCCATCGCACTTTCAGACTTTTTTTATTTAAAGATGTACTGATTTTTATAATTAAAAAGTAAGATATTAATAATAATAATATATATATATATATATATATATATATATATATATATATATATATATATATATATATATATATATATATATATATATATATATATATATACTGATTCAGGTTTGAAGAAAATTTGGCAACAGATGTGCGCATCTGTACACAGTTACTTTTTTTTTTAAAGAAAAAATCTCTTAACATCTCTCTGAAAGAGTACAATGATGTTTCTGACATAAATTTATGATGCAAGTAATCCAGTTAATCATTTAATTCCTTCCCTTAAAAAAACCTTTCACCAGTGCAAGCTTGGTTACCAAATCTTTATTAAATAGATTGATTCTTTGGACGCAATTGCAGAATCCAAGTGTATAATTTAAAAAAAAATTATTTTACAGAACATTTTTTCGCCTCTTGATTTGAAGCTAAAAGAAAGCATAAAGTAATTTTGAATCTGTATTAAATGTGTTTCATACATTTCAGGCATTTACAAACTGTTTGTATTAGAAAGAAGTTTGAATACGTTGATGACTCACTTTTCCCCTTTTCTGGCTATAGTTATACTACTTTTGCATCACACCTTGTATAACAGATCTTGGCAAATTTCCAATGTAGAATTTAAGAATTCGTTTAAGGTGGTATGGGACGAAATTTCTCCTACATTTTTATTTGCTTAAAATTAGTGGGCTTTGAAATACCCCTACTTTTCAGTATGTTAAATTGTAATTTTAATGATTTCTTATTTAATATAATAAAAATATACAAAAATGATTTTTCTTATTTTATTTTTTTTCCAGAAACTTAATATTTTAGGCAAGTGTTGACTAACATATTGTTGATATAAAAACAAACAAAAAAGGAAGACCCCCCCCCCCCCCCAAAAAAAAAGTCTCATTAATTTTTTTAATTTCAACAGAAAATAATCACAAACTGGGAAAACTACATTACTTGAAACAGACGGTTAACTTTCCATGGTAATCTACAGTTAGAATGTGCCTAAATATGTTAACAAAGTAAAATATAGAAATTGAAAAAAATATAATATATATAAATGAAAAATATCAAATGCATTAAAAATTTGAACAAAACGACCCTACATGTAATTGAAGAGTTATCCTTTATATTTCACGGGTTAAATTACCCTGGGTGCTACTTCAGAAATTAGAAGCTTTTTATCAAACTTTCGAAAAAAAAAATCGCACTCTTATGCAGTGATAGTTTTGAAAACAATAAATGAACAAGAAATGAACAATTGCTTTCCAAGATTTGTCTCCTTCAGAACAATTGCAGTCAAAGTTCTAAAAGTCTTGAGGCTATATGTGACCAAAACAGTTACTTCTTGAATGAAATAAGAAGGAAGACCACTTCAGGTTAAGCTTTATGTTAAACTTGATGACTTCTACTTTGCAATCGTCAACTTACCTTACTTATGCAGTCATATACCCTTAACAACTGCATATTGGGTTTATATCCCTAAGTTGCTTCGATACGCAAGTGCATGATCTACGTATGAACAATTTCTAAAATGAAGTAAGTTATTGAAAAAACAAGTTAAAAGCTTCAGTAAGTTCTTTTTAACAGTGTATCTACAAATCTTGACCTGATAATAATCAAAACAATACTTCAAACGCAAGTACTTCATAAGAATATCCCATGCTACCTTAAAATTTTTTTTCTTGAAGGTTAGAAAACAGTATTTGCACACACCCCAAATAGACATAAAAAGAAGCAATAAGAAAAACCTAGTTCTATTGTTTTGGGGCAGGAAATCTTTGGAAGTAAGATGAATTGTATGGAAGGACAAGGTAATCACTACATATTAATTAAGCCTTATTTTAATCTCACCCCCCCCCCCCAAAAAAAAAACAAAAAAAAACTTGCACATTAGTCATAAAGTGCTTTAATTTAAAAGGAAGCAACAAATTATCATTATATTCTAAGTAACATATACTTGTACGTGCTTTATTTTTATTGTTGGTGAAAAATCTTGAACTTCTCGTTCAGCTGTTATACTTTCATCGATAATGCATCCTTCTGCGCATCTGTTGCGAACAAGTACTCACCATATCTTGTGGAAATTTAACATTAGATATGCTACGGATTTCAATCTTGCGAATACCTACAGCAACTTGTATGTTATATGGACAATATAATGTTAGATAGGTTTTCAATTCAAGAGGTTGAATATACCCTGGGAATAAAGATTTTTTTTTTTTTCATTATATTGCCACGCATTCCAGACTTCAAAGATTTAGTGTATAAGAAAAAATGTATTCTTGTAATATATCCGATGCTTTACCATTGCCAAGTCAAATTCAAAGACAAAAAAAAAAATGCGATTTTGTCATGCATCAGATTTCCTGCCACTAATAAAACTTTAATTTTGGGTTGCAACAACATAGTGTCAGATTTAAATCCTCTTTTAATTTAAGTTTTCATTTCGTGAAAGTAAAATTATGATACATGCTTTTTAAAGACATCAACATTTTCA
The DNA here is from genome assembly GCF_033153115.1 of Saccostrea echinata. Lineage (NCBI taxonomy): Eukaryota > Metazoa > Mollusca > Bivalvia > Ostreida > Ostreidae > Saccostrea > Saccostrea echinata. Next base: position 5,005,847 of record NW_026889757.1, on the reverse strand, counting down.
AATGTTATAATTCAGACTGATTTGCTCTAGATTCCCTTTCCTGAACCCTAAAATAAATTTAAAATATGCATAAAATTTACAAAAGGTTTAGAAGCGACAATGTTTCAAACCACGTGTTTCTTTTATTTTCAGAATTGCATGTCTTAATGTTGAAATCTGAAATGATAGGAGGATAAGCCCCAACAAAAAATGCTACAGTTAATATAGTTTACTATATTTAACTATAGTTTATTATAGAAAACTATAATTTACTATAGTAAATCAAAGTTTTGACTGTAATAAATTAAAGTAAATTTACTATATATTTTTAGATTGTTAAATTTTATGTTCTCCAATTCATACATTTATATTTTTAATATTAAATGGAACTCCTGTATATTCACATTTTATTTGAAAATTTTACATCACTCTTATCAAATTTAAGAGATTTTAAGTTTTGATATCTCAAAAAGCTCCAGAGTAAAGTTTCATAGTAAATCAAAGTTTCAAAGTTTTTACTATAGTTAACTATAGTAAGCTATACTTAACTATAGTTAATTTTTGTTAGAGAGGAACCTACTTACTTTGTGTACAATGACACCGATCCCATCTTTTTTGTCATGACTTGTCCAATGCGCAATATATATTATGCATTTGATATTTCTGTGTCAGTATTTGTACTGTGTACATAATCTTTGCTATGAGATATTTTTTACATGAGATTTACTCTCCTTTTTGGGGGCCTAAGATTGAATTTTAATGTCGTGTTGTCGAGAAGTTAAAATCAAACAAAACATGAGGAATCTGCATAAAGACACTTACAAATTATTTTTTTGATGAAAAAATTCGAGAGTTGAGATCTCAGATGAAGTATGTGAAAGTAAAAAATCTTGCTGCGTTTGTGATCATAAAAATTTAGGCATACAGCATTTATTTATCCCCCCCCCCTAAAAAAAGAGAATAAAACGACACACGCATGCTTTTGTTTTAGTCCCTTTCTAAGTTTACAGTTTATAATATATTGTTGACAATTGCTTAAAACTGGCATCTCAAGAAAATCTTCATTAATTTTGACGCATGAGATTTTATGCATGTTTGATTGATTGTATGTTGTTTAATATTAACATTCGAAAATTGTACGCCAGTAAAAGACTTCAAAGAACTGCGAACGATAGTATTGTTTTCATATTTATATAGATATTAATGTGAATTTTTATAAAACATAACTTATTTGGGAAAACAAAGAGAGATAACTCTTTCATTTTGGTAAAAATTGCGCCTTTTACTATAGAAATCAACGGAAAAAGGAAAATATTTTTAAACCCCCCCCCCCCCTCGCGAAACAAAAATTCCTTTTTATGAGTTTTATCAATTGTTTTTTCACAAATACAGACCAAAGCTTTTGTTGTTTCACGGGGGGATATTTTTACCGACAAAAAACTTCTAAAAGGTAATATTATTACCAATTTCAAATAAGATTTGAGATTACAAATAAAATAAGTTCTATCAATCTTTTATGTTGAATTTTGCATAAGTTAAACATACAAAAAGAATTAAGGGTCATTTATCCATTTCGATGCGTTTTTGAAAATCCGGCGATGTTTTAAAGTGAAATATGGAGACAGTATTCAAGCTCAAAGTCCATTTAAACAATACAAATCGGGAGCAGAGCAAATACGGACCTCCGAAAACGTCAGAGGTGGGATCAAGTTTCATGGATGAGTGAGCATCCCCTGCTGACCGGTCACACCCGCCGTGTGCTTCTTGTCATGATCGGGAAATAACGGGAAAATCCATGGAGAATTCAGTGTGTAAATAATGGCCTACCAATTAATTAGTATGAAAAACGTCAGTCAGCATATGACTTAATGATAGACATGATGACTTTTAAATTAACTGATGCTTTTGATATTCTTGTTTCATAAACTTGTTTTTCAATAGTTTTAGAAATTTTTCAGACGTAGAGCATGTTCTTGCGTATCGAATCAACTGAGAGATATTCACCCCATATGCAGGTGATAAGGGTATATTGCTGCATAAGTAATAGCTGCAATAATGTAGCCCTCTCCGATTTTTTTAAATCTGATATTTTCAGGAGAGTGCTACAAATTCACTACATCTCCGTAATGGTGCAAATATATATTTTTTTGGATACTGGTGACAGCAGGCAAAATAAATTGTTTTTGCATTCAACTTACTTCCAATTAGACGGGATTTTTATTCACTATCAACAACATAGCCCTTTATACGCGAAAACCAAGTAAAAAGCTATGTTTTTACCAGTCGTCCTCCTCAGCAGCCATGACAGTTCTCGCGTGATATACTGAGACTTGTGCTTGAAATTTAGAATCACTTGATAAAGTAAATGTCGGTGTTGATAAATGTTTGTGTTGTATGGTATCGCTAAACATCGATAAATAAAAGCATTCCGTATGATATTTTTTTTTCATAAACAATGATGTTTATGCTTAAAATAAGGGAAATCCTAAATAGATTCGCTCCCCTAGATCCCGAATTCTTATTGGTCCCAAAATAAAATCGATCAAAGTCAGTAAACATGGCGGATAATTTCAAGTTGTGATGTTAACATACACAAAAAATAACCGATATACAGATTGTTCTGTATATTTTTGGATCAATTCATGTCTTGCATAACTACATTTTATGAATTAGGTAAGATGTGTTAATAAAATACCCACTTACTTATAATTTGAGCCGAAATACGTGCGGTAAAGAGTCACTTCCGCACTTGCATTATTACTGAGATCCTTAGGAGTTGTAGCCCCCCCCCCCCCCAAAAAAAAAATCGGAGAGGGCTACATTATTGCAGTTACATAAGTAAGGGAAGCTGACAATTGAAAAGTTCAAGTCATACATAGCGGTTCTTCTAAAATACAATTAAAATAATGAGCATTACAAACAACCTGATTTCAGTATATAAAATTTTCAACTCCCCTTATGAAAAGAGTCGTAAATAAGAGCAATTAGGTTTTTGACACTGGTTTTTAAATTATTTATCAATTAATAATGAACTCTTCTTTGCATTCAATCAAGTTTTAATAGCCAAGCTGCCATTTATATTGAATTAAATGGATGGAAAATGTAGACGGAATCGAGTGCGTGGTTCTTAACGGCACTCAGGGCCATTGAGCAGTGAGGGTTCTTTATTGTGCCAATGTCAACTGTACATGTCCCCTGACCTCGGTTTTGAACTCACCTGAGCCGAATGCTCAAGAGAGCTTTTCTGATCGAAATTTGTCCGTTGTCTGTCATTGTTGTCGTTATCGTTGTTGTTAACTTTTAACATTTTCATCTTCTTCTCAGGAACCATTTGGCAAATTTCAACTAAACTTGCCACAAAGTATTCTTGGGTAAAGGAAAAGCCACACCCTCTTGCAAAGGGAGATAATTAAGAATTAGTAAAAATTTAATGTCATTGGTCAAGAATCTTCTTCTTAACGACGACGGACCTAATTCATTTATGCAATAGATTTTTCATTCAAATTTTGATATGAGTAAAAACAACTTTGGGTGAGTTAAAAATCAATAAAAAATCAATAAAAAAATGATATAGTCATCGATATGGATTTTTAATAGTTAGCGCTTATATAGAAGCACCCTCAGGTAGTGTAGATTCAAGTTTGTTCAAATCATGACCCACGGGAGGTAGGGTGGGGCCACAATAAGCGATTCAAGTTTTACATAGGAATATAATGGGAAAATATTTTTAAAATCTTCTTTTCAAGAATAGTTAAGCCATGGTTAGTCATATTTATATGGTAACATCCTCAGGAAGTGTAGATTCAAGTTTGTTCAGATGAAAACCCCCAGGGGGTAGGGTGGGACCACAAAGGGCAATTAAAGTATAACAGATGAATATTTAGGAAAAATCTTTGAAGAACAACCATGATTAGTCATATCGATATGGAAGCATTCTGAAGTGTTGTAGATTCAAGTTTGTTTAAATCATAATCCGTAAGGATAGAGTGGGGCCAAAAATGTCGTTAACAAACAATTTAAGACAAAAACGATATACCGTATATCGGTTTTTCTCTGCATATTACAATTTTTGCGAAAAAATCTAAAAACAAAGAAATCTAAAAGTATGTTATCTAGTATACGGTTCATGATTTGTGGCAATTGTGTACAGATCAATTTCGTGCTATCTAACTATACTCGCAAAGAAAGTAAACTTTGATTATTACGAAAGTAACCCGTCGTAATTCTCTCCCTTACTCTCATCTCGAGGCCAGGTAGAAGTGAGACTATACTAAATACACATTAATGATACAATAAAATGGGTGAACATGCATGCATATTATACATAAGAACTCAATTTGTAAATTGAATTATTATAATATAATTGGATTAAAAGTGAAAAGATTAATATGATACGTGGATTTTAAGAAGTATGCATGGAATGTCGTATTTGCCTACAAAGCAGGGACATATCCTTGTTACAATAGATTTTAATTGTAAATAGTTATACGACCCCTTACATGTAAGCAATATTTTTGATATTCTTTTATGGAAGAGTAATTCATCTGTATTTTTATACATTTTTTAAGATGATTTATAGTTGCCACTTTTTCATGAATATTCAATGAAGATTATGAAACTATAAACGCATCAATAGTCCAGAGAGATCTTCTTTCTATTGTTGGTTGCTTATTACTTGTTTAAATACTTCCTTCTTACGATAAAATACTCGCCCATCACTTACTTTTCGCTACAGAGGGTGTCAACTTAATGGTTATTATCATTTTTTTATATCGTACTGGTGACAAGGTTGCTCAAGCGACAGACGGCACCACCTGTCATCCAGTAACCGCCGATGTGACACGTATATTGTACGACCTGGTCAGGTGTACCGATACTACGTTGCTTGTTTTGTACATCTATTGGCTTTCGATGAAACTGAATGAAGATTTCTTTTTTGTCTTGAAAAGAAAAGCTTTTAAAAAAGCACAAAAACTCTAATTAGAGCCAATGTGAAAAAATAAAAGAATACGATTCTTATTTTTCAAGCTAAAGTGACTAAAAAAAGAATGCTATTTCTACTTTTTCATTTCCTTTTTTTAAAATTCGTTTTACTGTAGACAAAATGCTTAACATCCTTAAAAAATTATTTAAATTCTTCTTTTTTTTATTTTTTATTATTTTTTTTAATACAGTTTTTATAGCTGTCTGCTTAAGTCCAAACTTGAGTTTCAAAATTAATAAAATGATACTTTATTACAAAAAGTATATGTGGTATTAGATAAAAAGAAAGGACGCCCGAATCTAATAATAAAAGCTTCAAAAATACATAATTATGAATTTATCTTTCTGGAGGCCACGCTGTAAACATGGCAATAAACAATACATCATAAAAGCAAAGGAAATATAGACATTGATCAATATTTTATTCACTGACCATTTTATATGCCAGAAAATATGGACCTTGCCATTTATATTAATAGTTTGTGAACTTAATTGACAAAAAATTATAAATCCTGATCTTTATAGCAATATGTGATATCTAGACACTCAATTCTTGTATTTATGACAATATGCTGTTCAAAATTGCATGGCAGGTTATATATGCGTTTTTTGCCTACAAATGCAATACAGTCTCTGAGTGTTTGCTAAAAAGGCGTTACTCACTATTCAATGGTGAAAAATAATGCGCAACGAATATTCATATTTGGAATGAAAATTTAGTTGTTTTTTTTTAAAAGTTGGCATAATAGATGAATTTTATAAACAGATTTATAGCTCTATATTTTAATGAAAAATATTTTCTTAAAGCATTTTATTTAATCATGTTAATTGGAGTGGTATTTTTTTGCTTTTCCTATTTATTTTTACTTGACGAAATGCTTCCTTTTTATTCACTTTGTTTGATATTGATGCATAATCTTAAAAAAATATGCTTTATATGTTAGTAAGTAAAGATATAGACCAAAGAATTTAGAAAAGACAAAAGAACGATATAAGTAGAAAATAATGAAGTAAATTTGTAATGTTGAAACATTGATATTTTATTATTTCAAATACATTGCATATTTGCTGGTTTGAATATTCCTCTTTTCAGAAGCCAAAACAAAATCAGCTGACACCCCCTTTTTTTTTTACTTAAAAAGTAAAAATAAATTACTGGTACCACAATGTAGGATCTTTTGATAATTAAAAAGTATAGTTCTTAGAGATAATATTAAATATTATAATAAAATTATATGGATAATATTGTATTAGATTATATATCAAAGACTTATTTTAAGATCATGTTAAAAACAAATACCTGCTGTTATAGCTTATATATGAGAAAACTAAGTGTTTGGGGGGAGTGGGGGTCGGAATTCTTTTTTTTTTTTTAAGACCTATTTGTTTTAATTGTTCATAATTATTTTCTTGTGTAATTTTTTAACATCAAATGAGCAAGATACAATGATAATATTTATCGAATTGACAGGTTTTGGCTTGGATTTTTCTATACTATTCTAAGATTTATCATCTACTCTACTAAGGTTCACTAAGAAGTGAGCCTGTAATGACACGTGAAACTTTGCAGACATGAAAAAGCAGAATTTTTGCATTTAATCATCTTATGTGTATATTGTGCACAGTTCAGGTCTTTTTGCCACACGACAATTTCTGAGTGGCAGGCTTTGTGAGTCATGGGACATAAATTGGTCAGTCTGCAGTATATAAAAGAACAGGACAGTTCCAGGGGCCCTCATAGCATTCTTTGGTCCCCCTAAGACAGGTAATCTTATTTCATTAAGACTCTGAGTATTTGGTTTCAGCTAAACTGTTCATTTTTTTTAAGAAATAATTTTATTGTTTACCAGTTTACAATGTTGTGACCTCTATCTATTATTACCTTTACTCCATTGATAGCTATGCTGTCTTTGCTATACATTTTTTGTGATGCTATTTACATCGCTGATCTGTGTATAATAATATTAGATCTGATATCGTTGGTTTTACTTTTTGTAAGATTGGTTGCAAATAGCTTAAACTTTAAAACGCAGAAAATAAAACATAAAATTAAGGACTTACTCATTGCAGAAATAGTCTCATTACCTTAAGAGATTACTATTGATATCATCTTTTGAAAACCTTAAATTTAGGTCTTGCAAATCATTGATAGTGCCATTTGACATCAAATTTCGCCAAATTTCACTTCGAAAAAAAGTTTCATGGTACAGAAATTCATTGTTTGAAAAAGTAAATAAATAAAGAGGAAACCAAATTTATAGAGATATACAATCAATCTTCCATTTTCCCTTTTGTTTCTTTAACAAAAGTTCATTCTTATCCTGTTATTCTTTAGTGACCATGCATAAGATTTGTTTTTTTTTATACATGTATATTAACCTAGGGAAGGGTGATGGTAAGAACCAATTTCTGCTTAAGAAGTCAATAAAATTACCCTTTTTACCAAGTTTAACTTCATATAGGAAAATAATCGTCTTCAATTTTCTTTCTTTCTTGTTTTTTTTTTTTTTGTTTTGTTTTGTTTTGTTTGTTTGGTTTTTTTTGTTTTGGTTATTATTTTCCCCCCAGTTTTCTTGCTTGTGAATTATTCTGCACAATTGTCAAGATTATATTGTTTAAAGTATTAAATATGTCATAATGCAATTTAATTCAGAGCTAAATCATTTAAAGACTTCATGTATTGACCTACCAAACTTCAGATAAAAAATTGAATGAAAAATTTGCTTTATGATAATATAAATAATTTGATCTGTGAAAAAACTATACAAAACTTACAATGTTTTAAAGATAAATGTTCTATTTTATTTAACAATGTTTGTTTCTGTACATCTGAAACTTCTATATGAAGTAGAAACCTCCAATATCATCGTCATATTTTATTTCCAGATAGATTGCCATCATGCGTTTGTTAATCCTTCTTTCGCTTGTTTGCTGCACATTCGCTTATGGCTACTACGGTGGCAAGAGAGGCGGCGGCAGAGGTGGATACGGAGGAGGTGGATACGGAGGAGGTGGATACGGAGGAGGTGGAAAAGGTGGATACGGAGGCGGAAAAATTATCGTCGTAGGAGGAAAAGGAGGATACGGTGGTGGATATGGAGGATACGGTGGTGGATACGGAGGTGGATACGGAGGAAGAGGAGGTTACGGAGGAGGATACGGAGGCGGATACGGAGGATACGGTGGTGGATACGGAGGTGGATACGGAGGAAGAGGAGGTTACGGAGGAGGATACGGAGGAAGAGGAGGTTACGGAGGAGGCTACGGAGGTGGATTTGGAGGAAAGGGAGGTTACGGAGGAGGCTACGGAGGCTACGGGGGTGGATTTGGAGGAAAAGGAGGTTACGGAGGTGGATATGGCGGCGGATACGGAGGCTATGGTGGTGGATTCGGAGGAAAGGGAGGTTATGGAGGTGGTTACGGAGGCGGATACGGAGGCGGATACGGCGGTGGATACGGAGGCGGATACGGAGGTGGATACGGAGGCGGATACGGAGGTGGATACGGAGGAGGATACGGAGGAGGATACGGAGGCGGATACGGAGGAGGATACGGAGGCGGATACGGAGGATATGGAGGCGGATTTGGTGGTGGATTTGGAAAATGTAAGTTCAATAAAACGTTTTGCAAGTTCCTTTACTTTTAAATCAAAATTTAAAGCCTAGTTTCAAAAATTATAATTAATGTTGCATTGGGTATCTTGTAAAAGTTCCTAGAAATATATTTTTTTGTATCGATGTTTTAGTTATGCGTTTTCTTTTGTTTTACAGCAGTGAAGACGTATTATTAAGAGACACTATTTGCTAGCTTTACATAACCTGCCCAGTACAAATCCAGTCACACCGTTCTCATTTTTTTGTGTTGTTTTTGAATGATGTTATTTTAATTTCGCAAATAAAAGGTATATCCTGTATAGTTTTTGTGGTGACTTTAAATATTAAAGTCTATAGTTATTCCAAGAAAGGAGGATGTTTTAAGGATGAAGAATTAATAAGACATCTTTTTCCTAAGATAAACAGCTGAAGTCTGTAAAGGTATTTGACAGAGAAATATGTCCCAATTTGTTTGTCAACAATTTTGCAAAACACTGGACAGAACTTGAAATCAAATGCTTATCAAGGTATTGGCTCTAACAAGACAATTTATTTATGAAAATTCACCAGGCCCAAGCATTATGAAACAAACCTAGACTTAAGTCAATTTTAAGTAGCCGTAAACTTTTTTTTTTTATTTATTATTGAATTAATCTCTATTTTTTCAGATAGCAACACATTCGTAAAGCAACATTGAAAAATATTTTAATTTTGGTCGGCTTGACTTCTACAACATTTTAGTACAACATAAAGATTTTGACTAAAGCTTAAGATGTTTCATGATCCCGGGGCCAGAAAACCATGAAAATATAGAAAAACTTTTTAATACTATAAATGCTATAATGCTTTAAAAAAGGTAAAGTGTCATTTTCACTTATTACATTTCTTGTTCGTTTTTTCGGTTATTTAAAGATTGAAAATCTTGCAAAAATTGTTAAGTTGTACGAAAATTGCATCACCAGAAAATTATCTCCCTTGCTTTGAACATCATTTCAGCCAGTGAAATAATTGAAAATTTTCACATCATGCATTTTCAATCAATCACAGAAGAAAGGAAGTGCACAGCCCGAAGACTGTAAAATACGTCAACCTTGTATACCGTCCTCCAAGGACGCTATATTAAATTTTATGGTAGTACAGAGGAAATTCGGACCATTTTCCCCCATTTTTTTTATACATTTTTTTTCTATTGATGTTAAGTCAAAGTTTATTTTTCTTAGATTTTTTTCAATATCGTTTTGCAAATATAATGCTTGTTTAAGATTATGTATTACTTCAGATAATCGGAAATCATGCAAAGAAAAAAATCTGCAATACATGTATGAACAAAAGCCACGTTTTACCGAAGAAGAAGCAGCTAAAACAGTCCGTTTTTTCCTTAAACTTCAATTTGCCAACAAAGGAATTGACGCGGTTAATATAAGTAATATTCTTAATCACAAAAGGGTCCAGTCTTGTATTCCACCATATTTCAAGTTAAAGACTACACCTTGTATTTCCTACAAATATACATCGACAATTGCTTCCAAACTTTTTAATTACAAGAAAACTTTACAGTGCCTGGATATCGAATATCTGAAACATCCTCCTCCATCGTGTTCATGTTCTTCTTCATCCTATAACTATAGTCCTGCTGGACACGTTATTACTGGTGACGTAAATATAGTTAATAATGAGGGCCATAGATCACTAATTTTAAAAGGTCTTAAATATAGGGAACCCCGATCCTTCAACTGGCGTCGGAATTTCATAAATATTATGGATTCTGTAGAGGATTACGCTAGGCGATGGGCCAGACATGAAAAGGAAGACCTTGACACTTTGTGAGAATGGATGAAATGTATCAGATGTATGTTAAAATTGCGCATTAAAAGATTGAGGGGCAATATGAGAACCATCTATCCTTCTGTATTCAATAATTCAGAAGTGAAAAAAAATTAAATAGATTACATGATCAGTTCGTACTGGTCCCTGCTGACAAAGCAGGTAACAACATTGTCTTTGTTTGTAGGACTCATTATATCAAATGTATTTTAGAGGAACTTTGATTTAATTCTACAAGTGGTAATCCAACTTATACTCATAGTTCTCTTTCTAAGGAAGAAATTCTTCAAAATCATATGTCAGTTTTGAATATTTTTAATATTCCAAACAACCAAAATGAATTTGAATTACCATTTTTATATTGCATTCCGAAACTTCATAAAAATCCTTACAAACAAAGATACATAGCGGGTTCCAGTAAATGTTCAACCAAGCCTCTTTCTTTACTCCTCACTAAGATATTAACAGTAGTGAAGGGAAAACTTCATGAGTACCGTGCAACAATATATTTGAGAAGTGGTGTAAATCAGATGTGGATACTTTAAAAATTCCAAGGAACTTTTGGAAAATTTGAAATCACAAGATTTAACCAAAATCAACAGCTTAAAAACTTACGACTTTTCATCTTTATACACAACCATTCCCCACGATAAATTAAAATCCAGGCTTTTTTATATCATTGACAGCTGCTTTTTTAATAAAAATGGAACTCGTAAATTCACTTACCTTGTCATTGGTCATTTGCAAAATTATTTTTTTAAAATACATTCTGATTGTACACACAAGTACTTTGAAGTTGACATTAAAAAGATGCTTGAGTTTCTGATTGACATTATCCATGTGGTTTTTGGAGACCAGGTCTTCCAACAATCTATTGGAATTCCCATGGGTACCAATTGCGCCCCGTTATTAGCAGACCTTTTTGTATTCATATGAAGCAGAATTTGTCCAAAGTCTTATACGTGAAAAGAAGAAAACACTTGCTGTGGCCTTCAACTCGAAATTTAGATATATCGACGACGTATTGTCAATTAAGAATGGTTATTTCCATTCTTATGTCGATACGATATATCCCGGTGAGCTTGAGATAAAAGATACTACAGAGTCTGACACATATGCATCTGTTTCATATTTGGATGTTTTACTTGAAAAAGACCTTAATGGTAATCTAACAACCAAGCTTTATGATAAACGTGATGACTTTAACTTTTCAATCGTCAACTTCCCTTACTTATGCAGTAATATACCTTCATCATCTGCATACGGGGTTTATATCTCTCAGTTGATTCGATACGCAATGTACAATTTCTAAAACGAGGTAAAATATTGACAAACAAGTTGATGAAACAAGACTATCAGCAGTCTCGTTTAAAGTCGTCATTTCGTAAGTTCTATGGTCGATACAATGACCTTTTCAGCAAATACAATTTATCATTGAGTCAAATGCTGACTGACTTTTTTTTATACTAATTGTTAGGCCATTATTTACACACTGAATTGTCGACGGATTTTTCCGTTCTTTCCCGATCATGACAAGGAGCACACGGCGGGTGTGACCGGTCGGAAGGGGATGCTCACTCCTCTATGACACCTGATCCCACCTCTGATGTTTTGAGATCCGTGTTTGCTCTGCACCTATTTTGTAATGTTTAATGGACTTTCCAGCTTGAATACTGTTCTTTATCTCCATATATTCCATTCCACGCAGTTTATTCAAAACTTTGATTATTTACCTAATATCATTTTCATACCAGCTGAATTAAGACAATACAAGTGAAATGGAACTATAAATATTTAGAGTTTTCATAATTCACCTTTTTTAAATATAAGATTAAAAATGGGTAGAATTTGGAAATTAACAGAGGAAATTCGGATATGAATATTTTAACATGTGTATAGCCCAAATCTTAATTGTCTGTTTCATTGTAGAGCACTAGACTATACTTATTTTCAATATATTTCATTATCAAGAGTTGTAAGAGAGGTTTAATACATGTACGTCCTAAAATCTTGGTCATAGTGCAGTATTTAAAAAAAAAAAATTCCTAATTATTTTCTAGAAACACTGAGAGGCCACTAGATGAAATGTAGATCATTGACCTATATATTTGAAAATTAAAAAAGGAATAGTACCACTATCATAGGTCAACAATGTGCGATAGGTGGTAATTTTATTTACCGTTGGTGGAATTTTTTTGTCATCTAGATAAACGTCATCCTTAAACAATTCATTGCGTTTTTAAGCCACCAATATGATACGACAGATCTAGATTTACCTTGACGTAAGATCAATAACACAACATTTTATGTATGTAAATCTCCTTTATATCATTACTTTTACTACATACATAAATTTGAATAATAAAGTGTCCTTCTTTGTTTATTAATGCGAAATAAACGGTTGTAACCTTTGCAGAAAAAAATCTGTAACCTGATTATGCGGGTTATGTATTCTTTTATGGTTCCAGTTGTTTTCTTACGCATAAAAATAATGAAAGAATTTATTTTTTGTTGTTTAAATCAAAATTCCAGAATTAGAGGTCGTTTAATTTAAATAAAAATATACATTTGTATATCGAAGACCAAACAACAACGTGATAGAAAAGTAGAAACATAAGTCTTATAATGGTTTGGAATATTTGTTCAGTAAATTATGTTTGCTAGAGACTTTAAAGTAAAGAATAATAATGTAGGAATAACTTCATATATATCTAGATATATAGTATCTAGTTACTCTGAGATAGTATGTTGAGTCTGTTGAATTAGGATTATAATTAAAGTCCCAGAATGTCTAGGATTATCTTAATTTGGTGATTTCTGAAGTTTAATCACCTTAGTTCAAAGACTGGTTAGGTTTTTTTTCTCAAAAGTGTAGAAGAAAAATTCTTAAGCTAATTTTAGGAAATCCGAAAAAAAGGTCTAAAAATGCACGTATTACAGTTGTTATATTTATTTCAGTATCTGTGTAGTTTTTGGAGATCAGGTCTTCCACCAATCTGTCGGAATTAATTTTCATGGGTACCAATTGCGCCAATTATACCAATGCCAAAATACCAATTATTAACAAACCAATTTATGCATTCATATGAAGCAGAATTTATTCAAAAACTTATGCATGAGAAGAAGAAAAAAGAAGACATTTGCTGTGCCCTTCAACTCGACATTTAGATATATCGACAACATATAATCAATTAACAATAGGTGCTTAAATTCTTATGTCGACTCGATATATCATTGTGAACTTGAAATAAAAGAAACCACAGAGTCTGACTCACACATCTGTTTCATATTTGGATATTTTACCATCGTCAACTTCCCTTACTTATGTATCAATATATCCTTATCACCTGCATATGGGGTTTATATCTCCCAGCTAATTCGATATGCAAGAGCATGCTCCAAGAACAATTTTTAAAACAAGGCAAGCTATTGACAAACAAGTTGATGAAAACAGGATATCAACCGTCTCTTTTAAAGTCATCATTTCGCAAAGTTCTATGGTCGATACAATGACCTTGTCAGCAAATACGATCTATCATTAAGTCGAATGCTGACTGAGGTTTTTCATACTATTATTTCTAGGCCAATACTTAAACACTGAATTATCTACGGATTTTATATATATATTTATATTTTCCGTTTGTCCAATCATTAAAAATGAGCACACTGCTGGTGTAACCGTTGACAGGGGATGCTTACTTTTCCATGGCACCTGATCCCACCTCTTATGCTTATTTAGGAGGTCCGTGTTTGCTCTGCTCCCAATCTGAATTGTTTCAGTGGACTTTTGAGCTTGATTACTGTTCGTTATCTCCATATTTAATTGTAAAACTATTTTATCATGAAGGGCAGGAATGGGTGACCAAAGGTAATATTACGTACAGGTCACGAAGGGTAACCAAAATCAAAATTTAATTCAAATTCACCAAAGGTAATCGAAATCAAAATAAAGTGTACGTGACCAGAGGTAACCAAAATAAATTGATTTATAAGTGACCAGAGGAGTTAGCCACATTTAATTTAATTATGTGACCAGAGATAGCCAAATACAAATCTTAGTACAGGTTTCCGTATGCAATCAAAATCAAAATTAAGTTCAAGTGACCAGAGATAAACAAAATAAAACCTTATATAACCACTATATTATAAAGTAAAAGTGACTTGATGTACCCACAAACATAACTAAATTATACAGGTAACCACAAATAAATAAATTAATTAAAAAATAGATAAATAAATAATAAATAAATGAATGAATAAATAAAAACTAGTGGACTTATTGTTCGCAGAACAATTAGGGTTTTTTCCACCTTCTCTAAATTAATTTTTTTTGTATCTGACTCTCTAGAGCTAAAATTCATAAAAAAAAAAAGAAACAAGAAATGGCTTAAAAGATTCAAAAGAATGAAAATTTCAAAGAAATCAAAGTGACCTTGACCGAAATTTCAAAGTATAAGGTCAAGGATCACATAGCAGTTCTTCCCATGTTTCTACAACTACTTCAAAAGTTTTACAAAACATATGCCCTAGAGTATGAATTATCCCACTGCAAAAGTGTAAAGAAGGAATGAATATTTATATATAGCTTACACGTAAATAATTTTAAAAAATCAATTATGAATTTTTAAAAAATAGATTTAGAAAAGTATAGGTTATTCAATAGATGCCACGCTCTCGATTCCCGCGTCCGATGAAAATGTATATTCGTGGATATACAATAATACTAGCGACTCCTATGTAGTCAGCAGCTTGTCACATCCATAAATCTGATGACATCAGAAGTTACATTTTCTTTAATCTAGACATATAAAAGTTACCTGAAAAATCAAATCTGAAGTTTTGACATTTTTACAAATTTCCATGATTTAGATAATTTGTTGCTCGGCCAAGTGCATGATAAAGTTAATTGAGCTTTCTGTTGTAAACATTACAAGGCAAAATTTCGGACGCTTTAACGTTTTAGAAATATTGAAACAAACGATTTGCAGCATCGTGTTTTATTTCATTGTTTTGTGTTCGGCTTCGACCGATCGCAATTGAATCCATGTGAGGCATTTATACAGTGCAGTGTAATATGTGGTAAATAAACTTAATAACGTACGTTTTCTTTCAGCGCCAGCAACTATAATAGTCTTTTATTTTTTGAAATACACATATGCATGCTCATCTTCAAGGTAGGGCATTCTGGGAATGTTACTGTACATAAACTGTACCATGTCAATTTCGTTTTATCATCTAAAAATACATACACTGTATGATCTGAAGTCGAGTGTTTTGTTGTGTAACCTGTACATACCTCATAAAAAGTACGTAAATAGTAATTTGGGTGTTATGATACCAACACTGTAGAAATAATCATAATAAAAACCTAGCTTTTTTGATTTCCTTCACGGATCTTTCCAGCAAGCTTGGAAAAACAAACTCGGATATGTTTTTCGAGATTGCGGAAAGGTCCAGAAAGATGCGATTGCCACAAAACAGTACAACATACGATATTTTGAACTAGATGCGCATTTGTTTTACTACTTTCTTATTGCACTTTTCACCTCAAAGTTGAAATTACAGTAAACTACAGACCGCTTAAAGCAGCACAGTTATGGCATTGCCATAGAGTGAAGCCCACTCCATATTCACTATTCTGAATTTAGTCCCCCGTCTTCCAACACCACCCCCAATGCACCATAGTGTTTTTCTTTTAATTATTAATCGATTTAAGAAATTAAACCAATGGTTCAGGTCTCAACCTCTTTGTTTTATGATGTCTTCATCGCTAGCTCACCTATCTTTTTAAAAAATAATCTTGTACATGTATACACAGAGTTAGTTGAACTCATACATTTAGTTATTCTTTTATTAGTTAAGGAGGGATTCTTGTCTGGTTTCTGACTAAATAAAATATTCAAAGTATATTTGCTAACATGTCTTCTATATAGTTAGATGTAAGGGATTTAAAAGATCACATTTTTCTTTCCTTCTCATAATTCTACAACTTTGAATAGAAATGGTAAACTGAGTTTGAAAACTAGCAGGAACTATATTTTGGCGGAACTGCGGCGTATGAAAATAACTCCTTTTCTGCATCTTAAAATTACTACAGAACGATGAATTATGACGAATTTTTTAAACAAACTAAGACTAAAAGAAATTTTCCGAAGTGACTGAAATTAATAACTTTGGACTAAAGTTTTTTTAATATATTAAATAAATATGATTTTCTAAACGAGCTACAATCTTGTTAGCTTTTGAAAGCTTCCAACCTAAGAAAAGATTTGAGCAAAAAATCAGTAACAAGTGTTTATTCTCTCTTACTAAACGGTCAAAACTTTTTTTGTATCTTTATATGACTACTTCACCATATTCGAAAACAATAAAATTTAAACATAGGAAGCATACAAAAATAACTAATATTCTGTACAAATTTAAGAAAAATAGAGGACATTCGGGTTAGCTAATATCTATTTTAGTTCATTTATTTATTTTAATTTGGAAGTACCATCTGAAAGACTCTATATGGCGAGTTCTTTTTCATGCAAAAAAGAAAAAACTTATTCTTTTGAAATAGAAGTAGCATCACATGATTCGCAACAATACTTTTTTTTATTCTTAATGTCAAGGAAAAAGATAATAACATTGACCTGACCTTGCTCCAAAAATTAAACGGTCAAATTTAATCAAAATGATACCACCACTTGGTGATATTGTCTTCTTGAATCTATGAAAATTTCATTAATTTTCAAATACAATAAATATGAAAAGAATCCCTCCTTATTTGTTTGTTCTGTTCACTCTGTGTTATTACGAAGGCCACAAGTTGAACATTGAATATAACACTTCCTTAAATTCCTTTAAAGTCATAACCAAAGTATTTGTACTTTTTCAAGATATTTTTAATTCATATCATTGTAAATCAAATATTGATAGATTAAAAATCAGCATACATAACCATTAGGTTTGAACAGATATGAAATGATGAAAAGCTTTTAGTTTTAAAAACAAATTTTTTTTTCTACATTGGACACAAAATAGAGAACTTCAAAATTGAGACGATTGGTTATTTTTTTTTAATTAGCTCTACTGGTCAGACATCAGATGAGCTTATGCGATAGTAAGGTGTCCGTCTGTCTGTCTAGCTGTCCGTCTGACTGAAAACAATTTTTCAAAACGCTACCCCTCCTACAGGTTTGGTCTGATTTCAATATAATTTGGTACACAGGTAAACTACACTAAGATATATTATTTAGTGCATCAGTATTTGATTTTGATGAACGGTGTTGTCATGGTTACTAGAAATAGAAATTTCTGTAAAATTCCTTTAAAGTGGTACTCTTCCTACAATTTTAGTCTGATTTCAGTATAACTTGGCACACAGGTAGACTACACTAAGATACATACTTTAGTGCATCGGTTTTTGATTTTGATGAACGTTGTTGTCATGGTTACTTAAAATAGAAACTTCTGTGAAATTCCTTTAAAACGCTACTTCTCCACCAGTTTTAGTTTGATTTCAGTATAACTTGGCACAAAAGAAGAGTACTCTAAGATACTGCATGGGCTTTTTTATTTTGATGAACTATTATGCCATGGTTACTAAAAATAGAAACTTCTGTGAAATTTCTTAAACACGCTACTCCTCCAACAGTTTTAGTCTGATTTCAATATAACTTGGCACACTAATAGAATACACTGAGATACAAAAATTAGTGCATGGGTTTTTGATTTTGATATACGGTGTTGCCATGGTTACTAAAAATAGAAATTTCTGTAAAAAAGATACTCCTCCTACAGTTTTAATCCGATTTCAATATAATTTGACACTAGTAGAAAACACTAAGATACTCCGTCGTCCGTCCGTCCGTCCGTCCGTCTGTCTGTCTGTAAACAATCTTTCAAAACGCTACTCCTCCAACAGTTTTAATCTGATTTCAATATAACTTGGCACACTATTAGAATACACCAAGTTTTATAAATAAGTGCATGAGTTTTTGATTTTGATGAACGGTGTTCCCATGGTTACTAAAATAGAAACTTCTGTGAAAAAACTACTACTCCTACAGTTTTAGTCTGATTTCAATATAACTTGGCACACTAATAGAATGCACTAAGATACATTGATTAGTGCATGGGTTTTTGATTTTGATGAACGGTGTTGCCATGGTTACTAAAAATAGAAATTTCTGTGAAAAAGCTACTCCTTGTACAGTTTTAGTCTGATTTCAATATAACGTGACTACACTTAGATACACAATTTAATGCATCGGTTTTTGATTTAGATGAATGCTGTTTCGTTTCTTAAAAAATGCTATTTCTCCTACAGTTTTGGTCTGATTTCAGTATTACTTGGCGCATAGACTACACTGAGATACATAATATTTTGTTTTAAAATAGATGTTTGTTTTTTTTGCGAGCATTGTTGCTATGGTTACTAAAAATAGAAATTATTGTGAAATACTTTCAAACCGCTTTTTCTTTGACAGTTTTGGTCTAATTTGAATATAACTTTGACACAAGATTTCAAACTCAGATAAATAATGAGGTAAAAAATATTGAATCCAAAGGAAACGTCTTAGGTCTTGTCACAAGGAATACTAGTACATTTTAAGGGTACATGTAGGTTAATCTCAAAGGCCACAGTCAAAAGATAAAAAAAATGCAAAACAGCTATTCACATTAAAATTACACATTAAACAAATGGGAAAAAAACCAAAATGCTTGAGTATGCATTTATATGTACTGTTTTAAAAAAAAATCTTCATTTTCATCTAAAAGATACTAATATAAAAATGTACTATGTTTCTAATTCGTATTTACTGCGAAATCAATGACTCTTTGATCGGCTTGGTGGTAAAGTCTGTCGCTAGGATCGAGCTTGAGTGTACTAGTTATATATTATCTTGTGAAGATTTCAGAATAACTCGACAACTTTGTGGTAAAATTGTATTTCCGTCCTCCTTGTATAGCATGATATACACTGACAGGCATTATTTTGAGAATGCAGCAGCTGTGATTGAAGCCTTAAAATTGTCTAAGGATCTTTCTAAGATTAATTAAAGATAGGTCTTCTGATAG
Organism: Saccostrea echinata; assembly: GCF_033153115.1. Lineage (NCBI taxonomy): Eukaryota > Metazoa > Mollusca > Bivalvia > Ostreida > Ostreidae > Saccostrea > Saccostrea echinata. The sequence goes on along the minus strand of NW_026889757.1, from coordinate 4,986,402 downwards.
TTGTCTAAATATGTGGTCCCTAGAGGTTGTTATATATTTAGGCCACGGTACCAGTCTTAATGGGGACAAAGCCTGCGCTTCGGTCATCAAATCGGGATCAACATGCTCATAAACTTGACCACAGATCGTGAATTCCGACAGCTTTATTTAATGGTGGACACATTTTTCCATACAATAATAAATAGGCACACATCCATCTTCATTTGACACACTGTATTTTTTCTTCTTTTTTACGATTTTCTGATAAGAAAGATCCCTTGGCTGCAATAAAAAAATTATTTTCATTACAATTAATAGTTATTTTCTTTCATAGGTTGTTTGAGTTTTTGTAGACCAGTTATTGTTCTCTTTATGTGATTTTCATATCCAACACAATTTGATGTAAAATATAGAATCTATCACAAATAAATAAAGGAAACATTTATTTTCGTTTTTAAAGATTTATTTCAGGAGATACTTAAGGTTGAGTTCATATGACCAATTGCCATGCTGTTCAAAGAAAGTTAACAAAACGTACACACAAAATGTCTTTCATTTCATGATGTACGGATGGGAAAAATTTTGAAGCCAGTATCAAATTTGGACTCCAAACTCAAGTCTCTGCAAAGGTCAAGTATCATTACTAAATGTATCACAATATTAGAAATTTTATGACATGCTGTTTACGTCATTTGTTTAACTCATTAGCAAAAATTTTAATCAAAACATTTAATTTTTTTCTATGAATTTTATCTTTAAAAATATAAATGCTCCTTGACAAACCCTCTTATGTCTTATAATGGATTGAAAAATAGCTAACAATTGACTGTGTCTTTGGAATGAAATATATGATGACGGCCGACAGAGGTCGCCACTTTTGATTAAGAAAATTGTCATTTTGTTCAGGTTTTGTTATTGTTTCGTTTTTGTCAATTTTCGTTGACAAATTACAACTAAACTTGTGATGTTATATTTGCTTGTACAATTATTAAACTGATAATTTCCACCAGCAAAAAGCTTTAAATTTCTTCCTTGAGATATGAAATGAAGATACATAAAGAAGGTTACTCGAAGACTAAGGTTCTAGCAAAACTGCCAGGTCAAGGTGATTCTAGATTAGTATTGTCTTCTAGATATGCTTTCTCGACAAATTGTAGTAAATAACTCATAAAATTCCATGTCGGCTTATGGCCTGATCACATCATAGGTAACCAGGATGAAATTTCCTGGGTCTATCAGAAATTTGATTTTTGTTCATAATCGGATGTGTCTTCGATGTATGAATTTTGTTTTTAACAATGCGCACGAGGAAATGATCACATTAGTTATATGTACCTATATTTTCATTTTCGTGCCACATTGAAAAATAATTGGCCGAGTAGGTGAGGAATACAAATATGCAAAGGATACCACATTTAAGGTTGTCAATTCATTCTTGCTTAAAACAGGTATATTTCCGTATCTAAAGTTCTGTTTTTGATAAATTCCAAAAACTTAAGATTGGATGCTCACATGAAGAGCTATACTAATTCCAATAGAAAGAATCGAGTTTTCTCATACACTTTGAGTAGATATATTCATGTATATCCATTACAATAAACGTATTACTTTTATCCGCCTTTTTAATTTCAGTCTCGAGAATATCTTTTTAATGATAAGGAAAAGTGACAGAATTATGATTTAACGTCTAGGATATAGGATTAATTGGGTTACGATATCTCAGGCTAACTGAGGGTGAAAACAATTAAAATTAAAATTATCTTAAAGTGACCTGTTTTATGAATCTTAATTTCATATCTCAAGAAAGAGCGAATTTTAATATTTTTCGCTGATGGAAATTGTCAGTGTTAGAACTGTACATAGATCATTACCACTTTAGTTGTAATTTGCCAACGAAAATTATGACAAAAAAGCTGTACAAAATGACGATATTCTTAATCGAAAGTGGCGGCCCCTGTCGGCCATCGTGAAAATATATATTACATGTATCTTCGCAGAAAAATCTGAAAGCCCGAAGCAATACAACTTCAGTGGTGCATGCAGGAGTGAAAATAAATATAGACACACACCATGTGTTCTCTGAGAGAAAACAGATAAAAAGTAATAACAGGATTATGCATGCATTTATTTAGGTTGCCGATTGTTGATGATGGCAGGCATAAAAAACAAACAGTGATCTGCTGCATATGGACTGACCATAAACAGCGTTATTTACAAATGCATGCGAGCAAAATAAAAATAGGTGGTGAAAGGTTAACCGCAAATGGCAACTTCAAGATTATATGCTAGCAGCAAGAAAGTATACAAATGTATGTAAGCAATAAATATTGCTGTTTTGGGGTTTACCACAAACGCCTACTTAATGTTACGATCTAGCAATCTTTTCGAATGCACTCATGCCGCAAGCGTTCACAATGTGCAATGGCTCGATTTATAAGCTTTTAAATTAATAGAGATAGCTTGTATTAAAGAATTTTATTATATGTCTGCATCAGCACTATTCTGTTTCTACACTAAAGTACTCTGAAGATGATATTAAGAAGATGCTTGAATACCTAATTGACTACATCTATTTAGTCTATGGAGACCAGATTTCCAATAATCCGTTGGAATTCCCATCGGTTCAAATAATGCCCCATTATAAGCAGACCTGTTTTCGTTTTCTTATTAGGTCAGAATTTATTCAAAAACTTTTACATGAAAAGAAGAAGTCTCTTGTCTTGGCCTTCGACTCGACATTTAGATAATATACATGTATCTCTGTATCAATTAACAATACTGATTTTCATTCATAATTGATTCGATCTTTCCAATTAAAATCGAAAAAAGAGATATCAAGGAGTCTTGCACATCTGCTTCATATTTGGATATTTTGCTAGAAAAAGAAATTGGTTGCAAACTAACAACTAAATCTTATGACAACTTTTCTTTAATATTTAAATATACCATTTTCATCTGCAAATTGGGTTTATATCTCCGAGTTGATTCGATACGCAAGAGCATGTTCCTTGTACGAACAATTTCTGAAAAAAGAGCAAAACTACTGACAAATAAGTTGATAATACAAAGGTATCTACAATCTCATATACAGTCAACATTTCTTAATTTCTAAGGCCCATACTATGACTTTGTTTAAAAATACAATCTTTCGTAACATTAGGTCGAATGATGATTGAAATTTTCCTACAAATTGTTAGGCCATTATTTTCACATTAAATTAACTACGGATTACTCCATTGACCTGATCATGACAAAGGACACGTGGCGGGTGTGACTGGTAAACAGGGGATGATTACTTTTCCATGGCACCTGCTCCCACCTCTGATATTTTCGGAAGACTTATCAGCATGATTACTGTTCTTTATCTTCACATTTCGTGGAAAAGTTGAAGTCATCTCGATTGACTTACATTTTAGTTGTTAGTTGGCCATTATCGTCTATAGTCAGTAAACATCCAAATACGAAAATATTGTGACAGACTCTATGATGTCTTTAATTTCGAGTTCACTGAGATGTATCGAGATGGAAAATGAGTGAAAGTTATTAATTGATAAAACGTCGTCGATACAAGTATGTATCTGAATGTGGAGTTGAAGGCCAAGCCAGATGTTTTTCCTCTAATGTAGAAGTTTTGCATAAATTCTGCTTCATAGGAATATAATAAGTCTGCTAATAAAGGAGCATAATTAGTGCCCATCGAAATTCCAAATTGTTGGAAAACGGTTTCCAAAGACTACATGTACATAGACAATGTCAAAGAGGAACTCTAGCAATTTTTAATACCAACCTCTGAGTACTTGTGTATAGAGTTACAATAATTTTTAATGTATGTTTTGTGATTTAAATTTTCTAAAATTTCGTAGGAGTTTTTGAAAACCCACATTCAACTTATAACATTTCTTAAAATGTTATAGCACAGCACGTCTGAAGTATCCCCTACACAGAATTTAACAATTTTGTGAGAAATAAAATAGAGCTTTGGTAGAGCATTTGTTGAAACCTGCATCTAACTTTGTTTGTAAAAAATCTTTTGAAGTTTATGAATCCAACATAGGTAGGGTAAATCGAATTCACCTTTCGTTGACCGGAATGTTAAAACCATTAAGACTAAAGCGTGATTCTGAAGAATTTCATTTTTAAAAAGTGAATTGAGAGTATGTGCTGGATTACCAGAACTAGAATTAAAACCAGTTTCTTTAATGAAATATGTGGAGATAACAAACAGTATTCGAGCCCAAAAGTCCATTAAACATTACAAAATAGGAGCAGAGCAAACACGGACCTCTAGGACATCAGAGGTGGGATCAGCAAATCGCTTACTAGATGTCCTTGAGATTTGTAGTTAAAACTTTGCATCGAAATGAATTCTGATGTTTAGAGATTTATTTCGCATTCGATTGATTTGAATAAATGTTTCAGATACATACAGTAAAATAACTCTAAATCTGTTTATCTTTTTTGTATAATTTTGGTGCTCTATTGTCGTATGTGTATAATCGATACAGAAAAAAATATTTGCTTAATCATATTCCGTATTTGGGGGAAACTAAAGCAATGTACAGCGGCGGATACAGGAATTTCATAAGGGGGGGGGGGGTAGAAGACAGGGGGTCTGGGGCTGCATTGAATCCCCAAGCGGGTCCAGGGTAAAGCCCTGGTGGAGGTCCGAGGGCGAAGCCCCCTGAAACTGACGAATTCTGACAAATAAGAAGTGTTTTCCCTTGATTTTAGGATAATACAAATAAAATGTCAAAAAAAAAAAATTCAAACCGGGGTGGGGTGGGGGTGGGGGGTGGGGGTGGGAGGTGGGCGCACCGGCGCTGGATCCGCCTTTGATGTACAACTATCCTAGATACCGGTACACAGTAAGCTATATATTATAAAAGACATCTGAACATTCAACCAATATTAACCAAATTTTGCATAGCCATAACTTATTCAATGTTCCTTAAGATAGTGAATTCTGAAATATATAACTTTCATAGGAAAAATATAATGACGATTTATAAGAAGGCTGATATGGTCTGTCGGTGCACGAACAAAATCCGGAATAATTACGTTCCAATTGCATTTGTTTCTCTGGTAATATGTAAAACATCAAACTCAAATTTATATCAATGAAATTAGAAATAAAATTTTTAATAACATATCAAATTTCCAATTAAATAGCATCGAAGACATAGGATTGGTGTCATAATTTTTAAAGTGTTGTTGGAATTGAGTTTACTGCAAATGACGTCGTCAAACGCACTGGCCGCGCACTGAGATACACATGTAATAAAATTGTTTTAAATGCGGTTTGTCCACTTCAGAAACGGAAAAAAGAATACATAAGTGACATTACACACTAGAGAAGTTGTTTTTGAATGGTATGAGAGCCATAGATAGTTTTCACTTTCGTACCGAAAATAGTAACGCATATAAAAAGTAGAGGTACTATTTGTTAAAATCAGACGGTTAGGAACGTTATCGGCCACGATCGACGTCAAACTTCGTGGTTCTCTGCTACCTACTGTGTAGGGCGACCTTTCGACTAAATTTCGACTGAAATTTGAAAAAAGACTATAGATAGTAGTAAATTTTAATGAGTCCGTCAGTCAAAAGTGGTTTTTTTTGTTCCTTTAAAAAAAGAATTGGATGCTTAAGAGACGCGTATTAAGCAGACGGAACAGTACTTAAATATAAGAGGCGCGTTTGATTTCGTGCGCCAATGTACACTAATACATGTATGCTTCTTTCATTTTCACATTTTTTCTTAATAGGTGTGTTATCATCATGAAACTTGAAATTCATGATCATAAAATGTTGCTTAGAAAAGAAATTTAATTTAGCAAAGAGAAACTAAATTATTTTCCCTGTCTACGACATTTAGGGACAACCCTCGTATATTGAAATTATAATACTGATCAACCAAAACTTTTTTTCTATTTTACATATCGAAACACTGATATTAAATGTAAACCTGAATTTTCCTATTTCACAAAATAGTGGTCACTGAGGCAAACGTTACTTTAAAACACAATCTGGCACTATGACATACACTATAGCCCCTACAAAAATAAGAGTTGCTTCGCTTTGTCGAGACTCATCATGGCTCCGTAATCAATCATGTGAGGTGTGCATACATACATGTATATATAAAGTCAATATGTACATTCTATTTACAAGTTCTTTTAAGTATTTTCTATAGCTTTGTTTTTCCGAGATCGAATCGTAATTATGTGTGTTCATAGCAGGGAAACAAATTTTGAATGTTAAAATGTAAATGGTTATCACTTGGACAGAAAATGAATGATTCAATACATATACAAAATAATTTTCAAAATAGATTGAAGATTATTCTACAGGTCAACAAGTTCTATCAGTATTATTGGTTAAATATTTATATTAAAAGATAATTTTTTCAAATTCTAATGCAGAAGGGTACTGGTAAGAAGGAATATGACAGATGTTTTATTATTATTTTTTTTTTAATTTATTAATTTCTTTTATTCAAACAATAGTTAATTCACAATCGTGAATAAGACTGGAAGCAGACACGGCCTATTTAAGCCCTCTCCCTAATTGCCTGTCTGATACTTTCAAAAATACTGCTGATAAAATCAACTTAATTCCAATGGTTCTCTTGAAAATATGCTGGAGACTTCTCTGAGACGCTCTGAAAAGTAAATTGTAGCATTTATCAAATTCTGAGTTTCAAGGTTTCAGGAATGCTGTTGCAACATTAGGTATGAGTCTAATGGTAAGCTCAAGTCAAACATGCACATGAAAACATAGCGATACTGATGAGTTGACATATATTATCTTCCTGAGCGAGTTACATTTGCTTAAAAAACTTTTAATAATAAGCTTTATACACTTGTTGAACAAGGCATCGTTAAAATTGCGCGGAGAAAGATGTAAGGGATCATATTGTGCTTAATATTTATTATAGGAATTGTGAATCATATTTTTTCTTAAATATTTAAACTTGATGTTTACTAGTAAATTGAAATTCCAAAGAAGTGGGAATATTCCGTAGTCAAATTTAGTATAAAAACAAAGGCCAAAGTTTGGGCCGTAGAACACGGGGGGGGGGGGGGGGCTTTTTTTCTGAGTATAGTATTTTGCTATAGTAAATTTTCCTTAAGATGCTGGTTTCCCTCCCCCCAACTTTTTGATGTCGTAAGGTCGAGCACTAGCAAATTCCAGGATTTGGACATTAAATTATTTTTTTTTTTTGTGCTTATCAGATTTTTTTAGGAAGTTGCCCCCACCCACTTTTGAAACCGTTGCTAGGGGCCTGCTTACAAAAAATGTAAGCCAAAATACGACCTAACGATTGTTTATATTTGCCAACATGTCATTATAACGACCAAACAATTTACGAAATGATAACTTTAACCGAAATTGTTTAAACCCTTTAACATCAACTTATCTTTCAGTAGCCTGCCTTGGTTTAAACATTGATCGTACTAAGAGTATGCTCTTGAGTATCGAATAATTTGGGAGACGTAAAAACCATATGCAGGTGATAGCGGAATATTACTACACAAGTAAGGAACACTGAATATGGAAAAGCTGGGGTCATCTCAGTTGTCCGATTTAGTTGTCAGTTGGCCATTTTCGTCTATAGTCGATAAAACATCGAAGTGTGATGCAGATGTGACACACTCTGTGGTGTCTTATTTCGAGTTTACTTGGATATATATTTAATCGACATATAGATGGAAGTAATTGATAAAACGTCGTCGATATATCGTAATGTCGAGTTGAATGCCATAACAAGTGTTTTCTTCTTTTAACTGATAATTTACATCCATTTGGCATATCTGTCCTCCATCTTCAATTTAAAAAAAAAACATATCACAAATCAAAGAATCGATACTTGGTGGATTTTTATACACAATCAAAGCAGATGCTTTTTTAAATCCTAATCTTTTACTGGATGTGAATTATTCTTTAAACTTTGTTCTGCAATGGAAGAAAACATCCAACCTGTATGCTTTCTTTCTTTGTGTGTGTGTGTATGAGGGGGGAGGGGTTTGATTTTTTAAAATTATTTGTTTGTTTGCATTTTATTTTTATTTTTTCAGAACCGTTATCGTAAAACATATATGCTACTTTGAGGTTTTGGTTTTCTCGTCTTTTTTCTCTTTTTGATACACCCTAAATGTAACTCCTTTTTAAAATTTTAACCATTAAATCTGTAACCTATTTAGTACAAGTATTTACTTAGCGCTCATAGTTTAAGTTATGAACTAAACCTTGAATAGCTGTCGAGGACACTTAATGTACTTAAATCTGTAATTTCGTTTTTTAAAATCAATATCTGGTTCTATAATTTCTGCATTTGAAAGAAAACAAAAGAGAAAATATACCCTCTAAAACACCGAAATGAATTCAAATCAAACCCAATAAAACGAAGCAAATGTGCCAGGTATGTCAAACTATGAGCAAAAAATTAATATATTTAGCATCGATCCTTTATTTCCCACTTATTCACAATGATTCTATTTTGTTTAATAGGACAAGGTAACAGGAAACTTGGTACGAAAAGATCGTTTAATATATTGCAATTAGGCATGCCTTTTAAAATTTTTTTGTTTAGATTTAAGGAAGTTTTTACTTTCCAAACAATAGAAATTACAATATTAAAAAATATTAGAATATAATTCTAACAATAAATAAATGTCAAAATTGGATAATAAACTTCCCTTTGACATTTAGACAATATAATCGCAATAATAAATGAAAAAAATGAAGTGCAGGATAAACGCATATATATTTGAATACTTTAAATATAAGTAGACAGCTTTTAGTGAGAAAAAATTAAAAGCCAAATTAGGAAATTTAAAAAAAACAAACAAACAACCAAAAAAAAAAAAAAAAAAAAAAACCAATACCAAATACTCATTCATCCTTATATATACGAATTAATGTGCATTCTAAATTTGATGTACTAGTAAAATTTAAAATAACAATCACATGTCTTACTATGTATCAGCCTCACTTTTTTAATTTATATCTTATTCTATCTTGCATAAATAAATAAATAAATAAATAAATAAACACATATATATATATATATATATATATATATATATATATATATATATATATATATATATATATATATATATATATATATATATATATATATATATATATATATATATATATATAGGGATGGCAATCGATTACAGAATTGCTAATCGGTTAACCGCAAGACGTTCCGACCGATTAACCGGTTAATCGTATCAAAATGTACGTTTTCTTGACAATTGTTTTTCAAGTAGCTTTGTCCATATCCACAAATAGACCCAAATAAGACGATAGAATTTAAAACATTCCATTAGTCTTGATATTCTGAATCAGAAAACTACAGGTTCATATTTTTTATTTAAATTTCAGTAGACAAGAAAAAAATTGAGAAAACCATGAAAAAAGCCCAAGGAATCTTTGATAATTCTCCAGAGCAGAAGTCACATAAGTTCTTTCTGCATTTTCACTATGATAATCAAAACTACATGTGAACTCTATAACCCTTTTTTTACAATGTTTGTTTAATAATTAATTGGATTGAAAACTGGAAACGACAAACACGCCAACTCACAGTGCTCAATGATTCAATTATTATCATTAAAGAATTACAGGACAGTCGGGATAACAACATGATGTTTTCACAGTAATTGGCACTACATAAACTTACCAATTACGCTACGGTCTCAATCTGGAGATTCATAATTACACGTACGTCCAAATTGAATCCGTTAAATCCTAAATGATCATCCTTTGTGCAGGGATTTCTTGTTGTTAAAATAAATTTTAAAAAAAATGTGTTCAATTTAACAAATATTTTATTTTTTTCGATTAACCGATTAAAGATTTTCTAATCGATTGCCATCGTTCCGACCGAGTAATCGGCCATCCCTAATATATATATATATATATATATATATATATATATATATATATATATATATATATATATTGCAATTTACAAAAATGAACAACAGACCAACCAACCCAACCCAACCCCCAATATTATAATAATATAATAATATAATTTCACCATTGTGTGAAACGTAATAAATTGCAAACTAGCGAAGTAAGGAGCTGATCCTTACGTTGCGGGTTCGAATCCACTGCGGGACGTGTAGACCGGTCCTACGGATGAGATGGTATAAACGAGGTCCCGTGTCGAAGTAGGTGTTGGCACGAAAAAGATCATTCACTGCTCAATGGCCCTAAGTACAGAGTATAGGTATAAAGAGCTATGTTCACTTTATGCATACAATGGCCCTGTAGATATACCAATTTATTGACTAATACCCCGTGTACTATTTTCAACATTATTATAAAGTAGAGACTTAGTGCTTTCAGTTTATACAACAGAATTTCCTTTGAAGAGTCCAGGCATTGAAAAACAGGTTGTGTGAAATTGCAATGTTATTGAATTTCGCAGAAAACAGGTGTTTTTGAGAACCTTCAGCAAAGAATTAAAATATGAGCACACCCCTCGATCCAAAAATTAAAATATATTTTATAATCTTTATTAACAGTTCTTTTACAATATATTTACACATTTTGGATCGGAGGTTGTGCTGTATATGAAATATTGAAAAATGGCATCATAATTTGGCTATTTTTGAAGAAATATTCAGGATATGTGCATAATGACGCAATTCATGACGTCATAATGCATTGACTAGAAAGAAAATTACGTCATTTTCAGTAGATATTCATTCACCAAGTGCTCAAGTATTATTTATTGCCTTGTAGACTAAAACTATACAGTTTTGAATTTTCAAAAATTTACAGGGCCAAAAAAGGCCCTAAGTGGCTCTTGCCCTTTGTAGCCCTCAACCGGCAAGTGTTGGTGTCTCCATATGAGTGAGATACTCTGGAGAGGGACGTTTAAAAACAAATTACCGACCACACAAAGCAACTAGCCTCAAAATCTTTGTTAGGAATTTAAAAATCAATTTTGTATGGTTCGCATACGGGATAAAAGTGAGCAGGAACGGGTAAATTACTTCGGTATTTTAAACAGTTAACAAAAATATTTAAGTATTCCAATATCTCTGTCCTTGCCTTTTTGTTTGTTTGTTTTTCGTTTAACGTCCCTCTCGATCTCGAGAATTTTTCGCTTATATACCCTAACAAAAAGGTACTACAGTTAACTATAGTTTACTATAGTTAACTATAGTTTACTATAGTATCAAAGTTTTCTCACTATAGTAAATCAAAGTATTTTTACTATGGATTTCAGATCGTTATATTTTTTGTTCTTCAATTCATTCCTGCACATTTTTTATATGAAATTGAAATATTATTTGTATATTCACACATTATTTCCAAATTTTACGTTACTATCGTCGAATTTTAGAGATTTTAAGCTTTGAAATCTCAAAAAAAGTTCCAGAGTAGAGTTTCATAGTAAATCAAAGTGTCAAAGTTTTCACTATAGTTAACTATAGTAAATTTTTGTTAGCTTTGTTAGGATATGGAGACACCAACACTTACGGGTGGAGGGCTACAAATTTTGACCTATACTCGGCACTCAGGGCCATTGAGCAGTGAGGGATCTTTTTCGTGCCAGCACCTACTGCGACACGGGACCTCGGTTTATAGGGTCTCATCCGAAGGACCGGTCTCCTAATCTCGCAGTGGGATTCGAACCCACGACATAAGGATCAACTCCTAATTCCGCGACTCTGGAGCAAACGCTCTGACCACTGCGCTACGCGGGCGACTCTTTCCTGGTTAATTCATGCATTTATGAATGGGAAAATCGCAAAGAAAACCCGTACAAGATAGAAACATGAATGTGATCATATCTTCATTGATGATTTGGTCAGTAGATTCTGCTTCCATAAATTATCAACTTATAAACATTTGTATTGGTATAGCGTTTTCTGAACAAGAACGAAATAATGAACAAGGGATGCTTACTCCTCCCTCGTACCTGTACATGATCCCATACTGATGTTCTGAGAGGTCCGTGTTTGCTCTGCTCCAAATTTGTGTTGTTTCAATGGCTTTTGAACTTGATTACTTTTCGTTCTCTTCTTATTCTATTCCATGAGTTTTCCTAGCAAGACCACTCTTTTTTCGGTGTCTTTTCTTCAGACTTTTGAACAGGCATTTTCTTCCTGCCTAAACGACGATATTTAAACCTCCAGAACTCTAATGCTTAATCTTTTGATAAAACTAGAAATTGCACAAAAGTTAAAACACTTGTTTCATCCAGGGAGTATTTACTATTGTAATATAAAATATCTGCATTAAGTTGAGGTAGTTTCAAATACATATATATTAATGTTCAATCTGATGTTGAAAAGGTCAGAATTACATGACTTACATACACGTACATGAACTACTAATTAATTTGTGATTTTATCATTTTCAACTTCAGATTTGAATTTAATAAACGACAGTAATCTAAACATTGTTTCGTTGACGTTTTATTTTCCTTCTCCGATAGATATCAATTTGTTCCTCCTCAAATATAAATTTATTCATAATTATTTGCAAACAGTAGTTTCTACAGTGTTATCATTTGAAATTATGTCCTTTCGGTAGCTGTCACGAATCACCTCTGTTTTGTTTGTAATTGGAATTTACAACATGCTCTACAACGATTGATTTACAATTATCGTTTCTATTCATATATTATTGAAACCTAAAAATAATTTCACTGTACTCCATCAAAATCAGTGTAAATGACATAAATTTTCCTTGGCAAATATATTGAACGATTGTTTTAAAAACAACTTTGATGTGAAAAATTCATGAATGTATTTATATATTTCAAAATAAAATTTAGAAATAGTACCACACTAAGTATCTTCTCGAATTTCAAAAATCTTTTTAAACACTGTGTTATGATACTAGTTATGTATTTAAAACGGCTTTTTTTACTCAATGTAAATGTTTGCTTAAAAATAAAAAGTGTCTATAGTGTTTCAATTTCGTTTAAAAAACGTATCAAGTATATGGTTGATGTCCTTCAGAAAAATAAAACCTTCGTTTTTATAGTACTAAACTTAAGTTTTCACTGCTTGCTCACAATAATCTGAAAATGCATCTAGGGATTTGTTTAAATCATTGATCAAATCTGACAATTAAACTCAACAGGAAAAAAAAACTGAACAATTTTAGCATGACAAATACTGTGAACATGAAAAATGCTAAAACATAAAGTCAAAAATTCACCTTGTCGTACTCAAACGTTGCATCGACAGAAACAAAACTGGAATACTTTTTGGCCTATTTATTCCTATATACTAGCGCTTAAACATCGGAATCATTTATCATAAGTACGCTATTTTAAAACTTTAGCCCATAAACCCTGTCTTTGAATGATATGAAAAACCTGTTTAATATCAAAGAATTTACAATTAAGTTCTTATTTGGTCAAACAATTTCACTGAAATAAAATCAATCTTAGTTATCTCAAGCACAATAACCCTTCTCTGAACCCCTTGTGTGTCTTTAAATATTTCGATGTCATCGATAAAGGTTTTTCATAATTACACATATAAAAAACCTAAATATAAATGAGTAATAACCAACACAATTCAATAACATTTAAAGTACTAGTATTTAAATAGAAGAGTGGATCACTTGGCTGGTTTATTCTCATTATCCATCCCTTATGAATGTTACCACAATAAATCATATATATAATTCAGTTATCCCCTCCTTATTAATATCTATACTTGTTTTCAACTTGCACATTCTCTCCATCTGTATTTTGACCTCTCGAACAAAAATTACTATAAATATTACATCGAAATCAACATCGCAATTATCATCAATTTTGTATGTTTGACAAAAATCTAAACATTGAGTTCATATATACACTTGCTTTATTTTTGTTGCTACAATCTATTTAAAATACTCCATATTCCTTCAGTTTGCATTAAAACACTTTTTAACGATGTACAGAGATTTGCTGATTATATTCTATATGATATATTTGTCCATTATTGTATTTTTGCTTCAAAGGCTAATATTATCCAGGTTCTTCAGGAATTTTTCTTGATCAAATGTTAAGCCAAATGACATCCATATTATTCCGCCTTGGCTAATTTGTGTGGGTTTTTTTTTTATTGTAGATAAAAATGTATATTGCATAATGTTTTAGAGACACGTTTGTGTCGATTATTTTGTTGATTAGTTGAAATATGCTATTTTCATTTTGTTAAAGTCGTTTGTCGACATGCTCTGCTCAACAACCTTTTTATAGCCCAACTTGAAAAGCGGGGTGTTTAGTGATCGGGATGCCCGTCCGTCCTTCTGTCTGTCCGTTCGTCTGTCATGCTGTACGTCCGTCTGTCCGTCATACTTTTGCGTACCCATCTTTTATCCGCAACTCCTCTTATACCACTGAATGAAATTTGTTGAGACTTTCACAGAATCTTTGTAACATAGTGCCATTGTGCACCTTCTATTTAACTTTTTGATCGGACACATATTTCAGGTTTCTAATAACAAAACATAGACACTACCGTTCTCTCTATGATATTAAGGAGTATCCATCTCTTATCCGCCACTTCTTTTATACCACAGAATAAAATTAAATGATACTTTCACATTATCTTTATTACATAGTGCCATTGTGCGCTTTCTATTTTATGTTTTGATCTGACACTTATTTTGGGTCTCCCATAAAAAAAATATGGACTTTGCCATTATAATCATATGGGAGGGGGAGGATTATCATTTTGTGAGCTCCCTGCTCGGAGTACCTTTAGTTTACTAAAGCCTACATGAAGTAATAATCATGTCTTGAACAGTACTTCATCTAGTAATTGGAAAAACACTGAACTTTTTTTTTTTTAAATGAAAATTTGTCAAATTTTTTAATTATATATATTGTTTTGTTGTGTGATTTTGAATGCTTTAAACGACGAAATTGTGCATTATTCAGGGTTAAGGACATAAACGGAGCATGTCAAAAAGAATTTTCTTTCAAAACCCCACTTTTTTCCAACTTAATTCCGCAAACACATTAATCATATAATGAATCGATTGATATTATTAAATAACACCAATACCCCAATCACTGTTAATGACATAAAAATATATCCTTTTTCTTTGCCAGCGAACATCTCTAAATTATGTTTGTAAATGATTTTCATATTAAATCAAATCAATAAACAAACTTTTGCAACTGCCCTTGAGATTAAACCTTTTCACCCTGAAATCAATAGTCCTGCTTTTCTATAAGGTCAAGTTATTATAGAACTAGCCTCTGCTGATTCAAATGTAATTTTCTCTGATTAAGACAATTTTTTAATAGGAGATAATGGCAAAGCATATTTGGTACACATACAGGGAGAAATACTGCTAAAGATGAACATTTTTAAAACGAAACTTAGTGATTTTCCAATCTTAGAGCTTCTGTATTTTATTTTTGTTTTTTGTTTAACGTACCTCTCGAGAATTTTTCACTCATATGGAGACGCCACCAATTGCCGGTGGAGGTCTACAAATTTAGACCTATGCTTGGCACTCAGGGCCATTAAGCAGAGAGGGAACTTTTTCATGCAAGCACCTAATGCGACATGGGACCTCGGTTTATAGGATCTCATCCGAAAGACCGGTCTCCTCGTCCCACAGTGAGATTCGAACCCGTGACGTAAGGATCAACTCCTTAGACAACGACCATGCATCTCCGCAGCAAATTAGCGTACATGTAAGACTATAACAAGCGGTAAATTCCTTTTAAATACGTCACCCAATATGTGTACAAGGTCTAAGAAGGAAAACACACAATTCCTACCGCTTTTGTAGATGTGGCATGTAAAATCAGAGTTTCAAATAATGAAAAAGTGTTGTCGCGGGCCCTTGTAGTACAGTTTAGCTATATTCAAAACATTCAGTGTCTCACTCTTTGCAAGTCTCTACATAAAATATGGAAATCAAGCCTAAAAGTCTATCGAAACAATACAAATCCGGAGCAGAGCAAATACGGACCTCTAAAAAACATCAGAGATTGGATCAGGTTCCATGGAGGCGTAATCAAGCCAATAACGTGGATCTGACAAGCTCCCCCTCCCTGCAACGTCTGTATAAAAAGCCTACAAATTTCGTAGTTTCCTTGTCTAAGACTCTCAAAATTGTTAAAATTCCAACGATGGTCCTTATCATGTCTTACTTAAAACCCTGTTAAAACATCTGTTATGAAGCAGAATTTATTCAAAAACTTCTTCATGAGAAGAAGTCTCTTGCTGTGACATTCAACTCGACATTTAGATATACCGACAACGTATCATCAATTAACAATTGTTACTTCCATTTATATGTCAACTCGATATGTCCCAGTTAACTTGAATCGAAAGATACCACAGAGTCTGACAAAACTGTTTCATATTTGGATATTTTACTAGAAAAATACGTTAATGGTAACCTAACAACAAAACTTTACGATAAACGTGATGACTTCAATACTTCTATCGTCAACTTCCTTTATTGATGTAGAAATATACCATTATCACCTGCATATGATGTTTATGTCTCTCAGTTGATTCGATACTCAAGAGCATGCTCAAGATCCGAACAATTTCTGAAACGAGGCAAGCTATTGATAAATAAGTTGACGAAAAAGGATATCGTCAGTCTCGTTTAAAGCAACATTTCGCAAATTCTATGGTCGATACAATGGCTTTGTCCATCCTTAAATCGAATGTTGACTGACGTTTTTCATACCAATTATATAGCCATTGCTTACACACTGAATGGTTTACGGATTTTTCAGTTACCTGATCAGGACAGGGGATGCCTACTACTTCATGGCACCTGTACCGGCCTCTGATTTTTAGAGATCCTTGTTTGCTCTGCTCCAAATTTGTATTGTTTTAATGGATTTTTGAGCTCGATTACTGTTCGTTATCTCCATATATCATTGAATAGTTTCCATGAAACTAGCTAAGTGTAAAATAGAATAGTAAGGTCAAGAGCAAAAGGAAGATCAGGGTTAAAAAATGATAAAGTTGAGATAGTCCTCATTATGTATCTGCATATAAAGTTTCATAAAGATATCTCGAATACTTTCTTAGAAAGTAAGCAAATCACTAAACTTAAGAAATGTGAGCTCAATGTCAAAGGAAACTATACGGTCATAAAATTTTGATGCAGTTGAATAGTTCTTACCAAGTATTAGTATATGATTGATTAATTGATTGATTGCATGTTGTTTTACGTCCTGTCCGAGAATTTTTCACTCATATAGAGACGTCATCATATACCGGAGAAGAGCTTCAAATTAAGACCATTTCAAGTCACTCAGGGCCTTTTAGCAGTGAGAGATCCATATCTCGCCAGCGCCTGCTGTGACGGGGGATCTCAGTTTTTAAGGTCTCGTCCAATTGACCCACTTTCACTTCAAAGTGCCGAGAGCTTGGCGCAAGAACAGTTTCTATCTATTTTTTATCGACTCAGGTCAGTAGCGGCGAGATTTGAACCCATCACCTCCCGATCACAGAGCCAGTTCTCTACCGGATGAGCTACTGTATTAGTACAATAAGTTTGGTAAAATATCATGACAAGTTTCTTTGAAACTAGCGTAAACGCAAAGTGTGACGAACGGACAAATGGAAGAACAGAAAGACGAAATTTAGTTTACTATAGTTTTTTAAGGCTAACCAATCGACAAGGGAAACGAAGTTTTCATTGTTCAGTGTTTTTAACTCTGTTAAAAAATTTGTACTGTTTTAAGAATTTTGAGATTGATCACTGTTCGTTATCTTCACTTTTTTCATATGACATTTATATATTAAAAAAATGAAATAATTATACAATAGGTCTAAAAACAATAGAAAATATCAGTAAAATCAAAAATTTTCTCTTCCTAATTTAAAAAAAAAAAAAAAAAAATGAAATCCTAGGACTTGAAAATATGTTATTTCTCAAACGATATGGAACGCATCAGATCCATTTTGAATACACTAAGATTTTCAAAGGTACATAATTCAAAACACTTTATTCAGAAAGAAAAATGGACTGACAATTATTTCTAATCTAAGTCGAAAATTAATTTCATATATTTTTTTTGTTTCTGCATGTATACTCAAGTCTGGCTAATGAGAGAGAGCTTGATTAATCTTCATTTAGATCGATCGTTTACCGTAATTAAATCGATCGTTTAACAATGTACCAGTGCTCGCCTTTCATCATATTTGATCTGCTCTTTTTGAAAATAGTCTAATAATGATTTGGTTGCCGCGAGAAAGGATGCTTGTCAGATTCTGATGAGGCATTTACTAAGTATGTTTGGTGCCGAAGTAAGACAGAAAAGGTAATTTTTTCATTCTCTTCACTTTTTAAATATATGAAATGGCTTTTAGGATCTTAAGTAATATAATTAGTAAATAATCATTTCATTTGATTTAGTGAATGTCTTCATTTGATTTAGCTATCTTTTTAATAGTTTTTTTGATTTCTGTAAATTCTTGAACGCACTAAACATAGAAGATATGGTTATTGTACAGAGTGCCCAAATCATATTAAATTACATATACATGTATGTGTATATTGCAATTTTTATCTCTACTATCAAATATTCTATAAGGTAAAGTTTAGAGGAAAAAAATAGAAATTACATGTTCTCTCATCACAATGACATTTCATAAAATTAAACTAAGAGAGTTGATTAAGACCAATTGAAAGGGGGAATATAAGGCACATTACGTACTCGAATAACATGGTTTTTCTTCTGAATATATAGCATATTTAATGTGATTCAATCTACTTTCGCCATATCCATTACTTTAACATTTCGATCTTAATTCTATACTGAAGCTTGCACATGTGCAAATTCAAGACTACCAATATTGTTAGGTGGCTTGTAAAAGGGTGAGGTCTATCATGTCGGTAAAATGAAAACATAATGATAAAAGGGATAGAGGTTCCATCAAGTAAGTTTTCACCCACCTTATGAGGTATATGTAAAATTAATTGAACAAAGAAAAAATAAGACCAAATATAGGGAAAAAGAAACTCTTATTTTGAATAAAAAATAATTAATCATAAATACTTCCGGGTCAAGAAAAACAATTAACAATTAAAACATTATCTGTAGACTTTATCATTTATGTAGACCAGTATCGAGAAAAATTCAAATTAGATTTTTAGATGGAAATATATTCACCGATTTTCCTTACAATTTTCTAGTGAAATATGAAGATAACGAACATTATTCAATCTCTAAAGTCCAATAAACGATACAAATTTGAAGCAGAGCAACACGGACCTCAAAATTTAGAGGTGGGATCAGGTGCCATGGAGGAGTGAGCATCCCTTGCCGACCGGTCACACCCGCTGCGTGCTCCTTGTCATGATCGGGAAACAAAAACCGGGAAAATCCGTACAAAGTTCAGTGTATAAATAATGGCCTGACAATTAACATGAAAAACGTCAGTCAGCATTTGACTCAATGAAAGGTTCTGTGTGCTGACAAGGTCATTGTATCGACCGAAAACTTGCGGAAATATGACTTCAAACGAGACTGTTGATATCCTTGTTTAATCAACTTGTCTGTCAATAGCTTGCCTCGTTTTAGAAATTTTTATACGTAGAGCATGCATTTGCGTATCGAATCAACTGAGGGACATAAACTCCATATACAGGTGATAAGGGTATATTGTTTCATAAGTAAGGGAAGTTGACGATTGGAAAGTTAAAGTCATCACGTTTATAATAAAGCTTGGTTGTTAGGTTACCATTAACGTCTTTTTCTAGTAAAATATCTAAATGTGAATCAGATGTGTCAGAATCTGTGGTATATAATTTCAAGCTCACTGGGATATATCGAGTCGACATATGAATGAAAGTAACTATTGTTAATTGATAATACGTTGTCGATATATCAAAATGTTGAGTTGAAGGCTACAGCAAGTTTTCATCTTGTCATGTAGAAGTGACAAAAATGATGTAAAAGAAGAGTGATTGATAAAAAAAAAAAACAACTCTACAAACAATAAAAATTTGTGAACAGCACATAAAACAAGGACCCCTCCTACAGAAGTGGCATATTATGCCTCCCCTGTCGACCGGTCACACGCGCTGAGAGATCTATGTATTGATTAAGTAGACGGAATAAACCGAAGTCATTTTAGCATGAACCATCATATATGTCCTTAGATGCCGTAATAACACATGTAACCAATGGTCAGTGTCCCTGTAACCATTCAAGAAATTCCTTGGTCTTTTCTTTTGATTGAATCTAAAATGAAAATTTGTAAAACTATAGTTTTTTTTAACCAGATAGTTTATTAAACCTTTACAATTCTTTACAACAAGTTTTGACAAACATCTCAGATTAAAAACTGACTTGGTACTTTGCAGAATACCTGTATATGTCTTCATCAAGATAAAGATTCTTAATGCTATGTTAGGCATTTCACATAGATGGATTTGTTCAATATTAAATGATATTCGTTTACCTTTATGTGAGTATTCATAACCACCCAATGAAGCATCATTTTAAATAAGAACAGGACAAGTTATATCATATTTGCTTCTCATTCTTTCAAGTGAAGACATCAAAACATAGTCTGACGAACAGAAATAAATCATAACGGCATATGACAGATGACATCTCGTTTGTTAATTTACCCCAATCCTAATCATTTAATATAAGTAAATGTAAGTGATTGTTAACAAACACAATGGGTTTTATCTGACAGTCATTAACATGTCATGTTGGGTAGCAACAAATGACGTCACTAAATCATCTCTTATCATTGTTTTTGTACGTGTGTTGTCGAGCGAATTGTCCAAAAAGTGGGAGGTTTAGAATTGCTTTCACAGTGTCAAAGCAATTACTATAAGTATTACTTAATTTTTTTTTTTCCCGATAAACATTGATGTTTTACTAGTAACAATCATAGTCATTTATATATTCTTCGGAATACCGGATATTCATATGGATCATGATCAAAGTAAATATTGCAAAGTGTTAAAAAGTGTCTCTCCAGCATAAATCGTTTTTATCATATATTAAATGTTTATAAAAGCGCGAACTATTATATTCAATTATTAACTGGCTCAATTTTTGTTTTACTCCAAACCTGCTTTATGGTACAAAAATATATTCGTTATAATAATTGTTTTAAGTTTGCTGTTTTATGACAGTAATGATGATATTTATGACCAGAAACTTTGCCCTTGTAAGCAATAGCGTATGTCACCTCAAACTGAACTTCTCCCATTTCCATGGCAACAGTGTCCATTTTGAATATTGCATGCTCGACGATAGTTCTTTCTTATAATTACAGTGAAGTTTCACTCAGATCTTCCCAGCTATCTGCGAGAACTCTTGTCGATAAAATGAATCGGAACAAAAACAATACTGGTATGTTCCCGCAACTTCATTCATGTAATCATAAAGAACTAAATAAGTTATATATGTATCTCGACTTAAAACTTTGCATTTTCAATGTTCCAAAATTTCCATGAAGAGTCCATTTAGAAAACAATAGAAAAAAATCACTGCAGTACGATTTATATTTTCAGACTTCTTTGTATTATTACATAACTCCTACAGTGCAGGGAACTAATTTTGTTACATAAACCAGCATCAGCATAAGCATTAGTAGCATCAGGATCGAGCTAGCATCAGCATCAGCATTTAAAAAACAGCATTACCAGGATCAGCATCAGCAAGCAAAGGATAAAACCAGCATTGACCTACATAAAATCAGCATTATCCTACTAGCATCAGAAAATCAATGAGTTTTAATTCAGTAAAAAATTATAAAAGAAAGAAAGAATATTGGTTTAGGTATTCACATTATTGATACATAGTGAGATATTATGATCAAATAATTGTAAAAGGCACTTTTATTGCTTTAAACGGCAATGCTGAAATTTATTATCTACTTCCGGTAGCATGATGCTACTTCCGGTAGCATTGACCTAATTATAAAACAGCATCAGGATAAGGATAACCAGCATTAAATCAGCAAGCAAAGGAAGCATTCAAATCAGCAAGCAAAGGAAGCATTCAAATCAGCATCGATGCTGTAACAAAATTAGTTTCCTGCACTGTACGGGTTCGTGTGTAAACATTGAAAACAAAAGAATGATGTCAAAGCAGTTTAAATTACTTATTGTGAATTTATCGGACTATTTTAGAATGTTGTTTTGAACATTTTTGCTCATTATCAACAAGAAATTATGTAAGTGATGAATCATGATGATTTTAAATTTCAAAATTTTATTACCTTGTTTTAATGGATTTTCGAAGGTATCAGAAAGAAGAATAAATACTAGTATAAAAAGAATTTTTTCCAGCTATTTAGTTTTTAGTTCTTTCTACGTGAATATCATAGAAATACCTCCTTTAAATACGTCAATTTGTACTGCATCCATTATTAAAAAAATATCTCAGAAAGTGGAAAATGTTTTGTTTTGAACACTGATTTTAGTTTAGTAATAGGCTTAGGACATCTATCATATTTAGTGTAAAAGAAAAGCTGAAGGTAACGAAGAGTGATCAATCTGATCAATCTCATACATCCGGTTAAGAATACAAATCGTGAACAGGGCAAAAACAAAGAACCCCGGAAACACCAGAGATGGGATCAGGTGCCTAGGAGGAGTAATTAAGCTTTCAATTTTTACTCCTTTTCTTTAGACATTTAAAATATTTTGCATATATTATAAAGATTTATTGTTCATTCGCTTCACAACACTGTGCAAGTATTCCATTAAGTGAAAGAAAGATTTGAGAGGGACAACTCACAAGGAAGAAAGAACTTGAAACTTTGTTTTTGCAAGCAATAAGGTATTCCAATTTTACCTGACCTTTGCCCCGTTTCTATGAAAACGTCGGCCATTTCAAATTTTGCATGTACAACGACAAAATTACTCTGAAAAAACAGATTGCCATCACAGAAAATCCATGAGAAGAAAATGGGGTTGAACAATAACAATATGCCTCTAGACTTCGTTCGTTGTGACATACTATTTGTGTGAAAAGATGTTCAAATAATTTTTTTTTCAAATTTGAAGTGCAATGTCTTAATTTGGTAAGATATACAGATATGCCTCAAACAGATCTATGTAAAAGAAAATGTCTGACTACGTTTGGCACTAATGGACCTCAGATAAACAGTCTGATAATTGTATTCGGTATATATTCAATATACATAGTAGACTATACCATCAAGGATAACTTTCTGAAGTAAATTTTTAAGGCAATAATCCTGTAAATGAAAGGTTCCTACACTTTAGTTTTGAGAAATGAATTATTCTAATAAAGCTTAATAACTATAGCTTAGTCAAATAAGATGTTTTGGGTATAATTTTAGATAAATACAATAAAATAAAAATCAATAAAAAAAAAATCATGTTTTAAACTGTCATTTTCAATGAAAAATGAAGAAAACTAGTTAGAAATATGGGAGTTTTGTCCAGGATTTGATCACGTGACCAAACAAGTTCATTTCCCAGTGAACTTTTTAACATTGTTGTTTATTTTTTAATTAATCTACATCTTTATTTAAAATGAACAAGATACAGTTTCAATACAAATCTGTCCCTGTACTTTTCTAAAATATGAAAGTGATGAAAGAAATTAAAAATCATGCTTTCTGCATAGTTGAAACTAAATACACTAAGATCAAACAAATTGATTTTCTCATATGTCTTCCTAAATGCTGATTGTGACGTCATAAACTTTTGCATTTTCCGTATTTTCTTTAAAAAGTTGCAGAAGACATCAATATTCAATCAAATTTTCTTTTGGATAATTTAGACCATATGCATCACCCAAAAGATTTTCATAAGTGTGATTTTTTAAAGAATTTTAAATAACAACGATTTAAACAATCCAAATGTTGAAGTGGGTGACGGTTATGGACACTATTTCAAGAAAAATACAATGGTTCTTTATTGAACACACAAATAAATCTTACTAATTTACTCTTAGTTACAATTTTCATTTATATGGAATAAGGGTATGCACCTGTCAGATTTATCTGACAATTGTAATCTAAAAATTGTACTTTTCTCCAGTTAGTATAAATAGGTATTCTGTTTTAAGGTCAAGATATAGTAACTTAATTTTAACAATCTTTTGCTAACAGATTCATCATGACGTCATAACAAACTTACTTTTTCCCGTACTCCACAAATATCATAAAATATGTAGAAAATAGAGTATTATCACGGCATTCAAGTTGAAATCATGTGAAAAATAATTTGGATACTCATTTTCAATCAAAAATTATTTTTTAAAAGTCACTAACATTCACATTACTATTTTCTGAGAGACTGTTGGTAATCTTGATACATTTCATTTGTGTGGTATGGGAAAAAGTTCCAAATTTATTACAGCTGATTTTCTTCCCTTTTCACTGAAAATAACATTATTTTGTTTTGTTTACCATGAAAGTATACCTGATATACTTTATTTAACCAAAATGTGGTAATTAAGCATCATTAAAGGAATTCATTTCTCACGTTTGAGAAACCTGAAGGTTTCATTTACTAGATCTTGACCTTAAGGCAAATTTATAGAGTAAATCTGCTGTTGAAAAAATATAAAATTGTAACACCGGAGTCTTTAATCGCACTATATGTTCGGCATTTTCATGACATGAAGAAATTAATTATGATTTAATCTAGCAAAACTAATGAATTTTTTTTTATAACTCCGATAATTTTTTACATTTTCAATAAACACTATAACAGGAATCGCTTACGGCATTTCTATTCAAGGACAAAGCGATGCATAGGAAGGTTATTTTACAAGTCAAACGTCAGAAAATAGAATAAGCATCTTTTGTGTTTCACTCTCAAAAACTGAAAGATTTATTTGGAATTCGAAGTTCTACATGAAGATATTCTAGGAATTTGTAAGTTTTAGTAAAACTAGATATTAACCTGTGCACGCACGAAGATGAGAAAAAATGAGTACAAAGTTCTCGGCGTTGAGAACTTTGTTATCATTTTGATAAGAAAGAAGACAGATATTAAAATAATTACGTTGGATTTGTATTTTTTCTTTAGAGAAGAAATTGTATTTTGAGGAGTTGTGTGATAAGACCACACGGATACATGAACTCCAATGTACTTTCAAACATTGATACATAGTACTGTATGATCTTTGTTACTTTTCTTCAGTTACCATATATATTCTTTTGGCTTCCAAAAAGCAATAAACAGTATTAATGTGTATATAATCCACACAAAATCATCACGCGTAGCGTTTGCGTGATAGCTTAGGGAAATTGAACGTTTAGTTATGGTTCTGTAGAAGATCTACAAAGTAAAGCATAAAGATGAAAAAAAATATCGATAATTTTTGTTTGTTATACATGTATATCTTTTGTACAGATTAACTTTACCATTTATACTGTCAATAAAAGAGTTTCTTTCCAGCAAGCACGGAACATGCATCTTTGCTAGCAAAGGGTTTTTGGTCCTCTCCGCTCCACGTGTAAGGTTACACCTAACATATAATTGTAGTTGTGGATAATTTTTGTGTCGCCTGCTGTCGCCTTTATAGCAGAGCGACACATAGGGATCCCTCTACCGTCTGTCTGTCACACCTTATACCTCAAGAACTGTAAGAGGTATGGATTTGATATTTTGTACATGCTTGGCACTATAGCTTTTGTAAAATTAAAAGATTACCGACCTCTTGACCCTTGAACTTGAACATTATGAAAAAACAGCATTACAGTCCACTTGACCTTCGACCTACTTTGCAAAAAATACTCTGGAAGGTTTAATTTAACTTATGTCTTTGAATTTTGAGTGTTAATTTTGATTAGCAACCATTTATATCAGATGTTTATGAGCTCATGACACTGTAAGTTGAAAATGCATGATATACAGCTATCTCACAAACTAAAATTCAAATTTTATGACAATACATGGGAATCGGTATTCCAAAATTGATCGTTGTAGATTTACAATTAAAGTATTAATTTTAGCTTTGAGGGGTGGGGAATCATATTTCTAATTGATTGTCAGATTCTGTCGCAGTCTTACTACTATCCATAGATTTTTTTTGTATGCAAATAAATGAACTATATAATGCTAATAGCAAAAACTAGCTGACCACTCTTAGATTAATTTTTATCTTTGATGATGCTATTGGAAAACTGTAGTTGCACATGCGTAATGCATTTTGATTAAAAAAATCACCATCTAAGCACTGGAATACATCTTAAATTAAACTCTTCTCCTATTCATTAATATTTTATTACACATTATTTAAGATAATTGTCATATCGAATGAGTGCTCAATTTTAGATATTCTGGCGCAGGTGCTCCTTGGATCAGGTCTACTTTAAAGGAAACGTAGAATTTGATGTATTTTAAAGATATTTCCTATGCAACTTGTTTTCTAGATTGTCTCAGCTTGTGTATGTGGCTGAGGATGTCAGTTGAACATTTCCTTCATTTTTTTCAGCCAATAGAGCCCCTCTGTCATTCCAGGCATAAGTATACATATTAAAAGGAGATAGTTAGTCGATCATAACATCCTTACTATGTCAAGTCTTGGATTAAAGGTACACTTGCGTCTTCTGGATCCTTTTGGAATAGTATTGTTTTCTCCCCAGTCATTCTCTTTCTTATCATTAATGACTATCAAAATTATCACCAAAGTTTAACTATATACTAACAGCATTAATGTTTACACGTTCAGCATGAATAGATCTTTAAAGGACCCTCTATACATCAATATAAAATGTTTTGGGAGATTTAAGAAAATTATATCATATGGAGATATAAAAATAGAGTTTATTTAATTTTCAACATAAGGTATCTTCCATTTACTTCCAGGAAAATATTCAAAGACTATGAAGTTCTGGTGAACTGAAATCACTTACCTAAATGGGAAAAATGCATGCAAATAAAGTGTTTAATTTTAAATTCACCTAGGCCAAATGAAATGCTAAGAATGCTTGAATTGATTACAGATTGGGTAATAAACTTCAGATTTCAATTTATTTCATTTTACATCTAAGGACATATCACTCTAACTGCATAAAAATGCCGTGGCATTAGAACCTTTTAGTGTGCAGTGTATAGAGGGTTCTTAACACATAGCTTAGACATGATCATCTGTATTGATTAATAGAAATAGCGTGTATTTTCCTTTTTGTACCTTTATAAATACTCCTCCGACTCAATGCAGTGTTTTCAAATGAATTGACATGTTTTTATTTCATATTCAATTTGCAACCATACTATGTCTGCGCTTAATTCTTACACGTGTAAAAAAGTAAAAACCCGATTCGTCCGCATTGTTCCATATCAGATTATTTGTGTTCATCTACACGCCTGTCACCTTCCTTCATCTAAAAGACCACTAGGTAATAATGATAAAGAAGTTAAGCGAAATACAAAAAATTATTAAAGACATATCACATGAAACATGTTATTGGACTGTTTTACAGAGTTCTAATAACACTTATTGCCGACTTGGGATTCATCACCGATTATCTACTGCCCCGTTATGCATTCCTTCCCGTACCCACGCAGAGGTATAGATTCAATAATAATAATTATTAGATGATTTTATTGCTAGAAGGTTTTTAAATAAATTGAATTATTTATCTCTGTAGGAAACATCCGTGAAGATCTCTTTATTTACTATTATAGAAAACTAACAGGTCATTATCAGATTTGTATATCATCAACAGATTAACTTCAGTAATGCCAGACAGAGGAAAATTTGTGTCAGTATTCCGATTTTGATTGATCTCAAAGAAAACTTTGCTTTTAAATAAGGCTGACCAATTTTAATTGTAAATCCCAAGTACTCCAAGATACGTAAATGTATCTGGCTAGCCATTGAAATTTTTCTTCTTTGCTTTTTAACTCTTCGTTTTTAAAGACCCTTTTTGTTTTACAACATTGACATAAATACCTCATTTCGATGTGCTATCATATAAAGTATGGAGCATCATTCACAGATTTAAAAAGATGGCCATATTTGATTTGTATACATCTAACAAAGTGTAAGATCTTTTAAAATGTCAAATAAAGGGCTGCACCATATTTCAGGTGGACATAATCAAGGGAAAATAGACAGAAATTGGAATCAATTAATATTCTTTGATGTTGAAAATGTTGGAAAGAAATGCATCAAAGCTTCTTTATGTAGGGAATATTTTTACCTAAAAATTAAAATGGGCAGATAAAGCTACAGAGGATGACAAATATTGCATACGATTTTTAGCCTATTTCCAAGAGCAGCCATATCGTATTGTGATTCTGTTTTGAGAGTTACGGGGTTAACCTACGGAATCTGTCTCAAAGCAGTACTGGAACGGCGCGCTAGACCGCTCGGCTATCTAGGAAAGTCCTGAACCTTGCTTTCGATGCCGATGAACTTCTGGCAGCGCCCTCTACACAGCATGGCCATTGAGAACGGAAATGAGATAGAGCTATTAATTTCATTAGAGGATCATTACCGATACAATTGCAATGAAATTAATTTTATTCTTCAAGCACATTTAATTCACAAAAATTCTGAAACTAATATTTGATTGCCCTAAGAGAAGAAATATGAATTTATAAAGCATAGAGAAATTCACTCTCCATAAGGATACTCATTTCTGCCCAAACCCGGGGTTGAACTCTCGACCTACGGAATCTGTTTCCTAGCATTACAGGAACAACTAGTATTATATATATATATATATATATACATGTATATATATATATATATATATATATATATATATATATATATATATATATATATATATATATATATATATATATAAACAAAAAGTTAGACTTGATTTTGTTGCATTGCATCCAAACTCCCAAACTCGGTAAAAACTGTGAGATCACAGTTATCATTTTTACCAGGTTTTAAATAAACGCTGCCAGAAACTTCTCAAGATTTTATTTAATAATATATACCTTCAATCAAATATGGAGATAACGAAACAGTAATCAAGCCCAAAAGTCCATAGAATAATACAAATGAGGAGCAGACCAAACACAGACCACTAAAAACCAAGCGTCATTTAGGAGTAATTAAGCATCCCCTGCCGACCAACCATACCCTCGCGTCCCCCCTGCCACGATCAGGATGTGTGATATTTTTTTTTTAATTTGATTTTGACAGCCTTTCTAATAAACGTTTCCTTGGTAAAGCTTTCTGATGCATTTTATAAATTGTTCACTTTAATATTAAGCTTTTGTAATGCATTACTTCTAAAATTCAATGATGGAACAAATTTATATTACAATTATAGTTTGAAAGGTTAAATCAAAGAGAAATACCCTCTTTATAAGCACTTTGCTACATAAAAGATGGCGGGAAAAAATTCTGAGACGATTATTTTTGCGCAATCAATAATTGTGCAAATTATTGGTCTCTCTTGCCATAATCACAGTTTATTAAGGATAAATTGTCTTTAATTGCGACTACCTACAGTGTGATTACTTTAATCGATTCACCTTTTCCACGAAAATTATTCGATAAACGATTTTTATTTAGAAAAGTTCAGCTTTTCCGCCTTTTTTATTTGTAATAAAAGGACACAATCACTGTTATGTATTATGTCAAGAAAGCAAGTCACGTTTTCAAACATGTACCGGGAATATTGGGAAAAAATCAAAGTGCAACTAATAGTCAAAAATTACTTTTTCAGATGATCAAATATTACAAAACAAAAAAAAAAAAACATTTTTCATAGAATAAACATAAAAGGAAATGCAGGAAAAAATTTATTTCATCAAGAAATATCAACCAAGATGTAAATCTAAAAGTTGTAGGATGTAAACAAATAAAAAATAAAAATGTGAAAATATCAGGTTTACATATTGCTTACATAAACCATAATAAGCTCATAATAATAATTTAAATAAAATCGTGATTGTTAGTTAATCATTTACCTTTTTTCATTTCCCTAGTTTCCCTCATGAAACTTTTGTCAAGTTCAAAATTTCAAATGTTTTTATAAGTATTTTATGAGTGCGTATTATTTGAAAAAAAAGAAGGAAACGTGACACCATTCCATCGGTGAAAATCTCTGAAACCACCCTTTAAATAAACACTATTTCATATAGATTTAAATGTCTTTTTATTTAACAGTGTTTTGCCAGTGTTTATTTTGATTGGACAATTCAATTTTTCAAATCCGAAAACTTTCTCATTTAGGAATAGCTATATTTTTATCTTATCTTTTTTTAAAAAGAAATAGTACAAGAATTTTCATGCCAGCTATAGAAGTAAAGTTTTCATTATACATTCTGTATCCATATTGGTTTTATTGAAACTTTTTTTCTGAGGCTGGAACTCTAAAAAATGAGAGTATCACTCCCGTTCATATAGCTTCAAATTTCAGTTAATAGATTGAATGATTTTACAAAGAATATCTTTGGCCCCTGTATGTTTTTCTGTGAGAGTATTATTCATATATCTATTTTTATGTTCTATCTTCGATTAAAAATTGTGCATACATTATCCCTCAAAAAGTGAAGCACACTAAAAATCAAAATAATCCATATGAGCTCAAGTTTTATCTTAAGAAATGTACGTCTTTATGACAAGACATTGTTAATATCAAAGTGGGGTTTGTGGTTTTTTTTTTTTTTTTTTTTTTTTTTTTTTTTTTACACTTTATCATTTTTATCTTTTAGATTTTAATCTAACTTTGAATGAGATAACTTTTTTCAGATAAAGATATGTACCCGTGACAAACACTCCACTTCCTGAACCGCCATATTTATCCGTTCTGCTTACAAAGTTACCTTTTTTTTATTATTTGTTGTAATTCATTTGTTCTCTGGTGTAATTATATCTATTTGATGCTATTAAAAAACAGAAATCCAATCCATATTTTGTAGCAGTTCAACAAACGATCGTTCTTTCACTGGGACTCTTTATTCCACAGCACACTTATTGACTGAGCTTGCTGTGATTAGGTGCAAATGTACTGAAATATTCTATGAATTTCTTAACAATTTAAGTAAAAAAAAAAAACTATTAAGAAAAGTAATTCCCTTATTTCATATAAAGAAAGATATTTTCATTACTAAGTATAAAAAAATGATTTTGAATTATTTATCTATTAAAAAAATTAATTCCTAGTTCAAATTTTGCAAGAGAAATTTACCTTATATCAAATATTTGTTCCACGTTTTAAGATGCTTTTTCATAAGTCTTCAAAGTTTTGAAAGCATGTTATCGTATACATAAAGGCAATTTCAGGTCAAGCACTTCAATTCTCTATATTTACAGAATCGGAATTCAATAATATAACCAAAAAAAAAAAAAAAAAAGAATAAAAAAGAACGAAACATGTGCTTTAATTAAATTTATTTTATTGTTTACCTCATATAAATGTCCATATTTTGTTAAAAAACAATACATGAACTTAACAATAATATCATGAGCTCAGCAGTTCCGTTTATCTTTTAAATTTTGAGATCGCCATTTTGGTAGTCGTATAATTTGATGAAAGCAAGCAATGGATTTTGAATTTTAGCAATTAAATTTCATAAGGATATGAATAATTTATAGACGAAGTACTTGTATTTATCCTAATTCTGTTTAAATGTACCTCCATTAAATCCTTTAATCAGTGTACTACTCGCACTATTTCCCGCAGACACATTTCTAGGTCGCCTGAGTCATTCAGGTGACCTATTGCTATCCGTTTTTGTCCGTCGGCGTTCGTCGTTCGTCGTGCGTTGTGCGTCGTGCGTTAACATTTGAACATTTTTATATAATTAGCTTCTTCTCTGAAACCGCTCAACCAATTTCAACCAATTTTGGCATATAGCACCTATGGGTGAAGGGGAACAAAAATTGTAAATTTCATTGTCCCTGCCCCCCTGGGGCCTGAAGGGTGGGGCTAAAACCACCAAAATCAATGCCATTTTTAAAAATCTTCTTCTTTACTCCTGGACATCAAGCAGTTAAACTGTTGGCATGATTGTAATAAGGATTGAGCCCTATACCAAAATTATGAAATTCCTGGCCCCAGGGTCAGGGGTTGAGGTGCTAGGGTGGGGCTATGTACATCATATAGTGAAAGTGCATTATTTCATTAAAAATCTTCTTCTCTACTCCTGGATATTAAATAAACTTACTATATGTACATAGTTATATTGAGCAAGACTGCCTCTTCCAAAATTGTGAATTTCATGGCCCCTGGGTCAGGGGTTCTTGTGTTAGGGCGGGACTCTATTAATTATATATTGAAAATGCATTATTTCTTTGAAAATCTTCTTCTCTGCTTCTGGGTATGAAATAAACTAACTAAGTACATAGTTATGATGAGCATGGCTGCCTCTTCCAAAATTGTGAATTTCATGGGCCCTGGGTCAGGGGTTCTGGTGAAAGGGGAGGGGGAAGGGGGCTCTATTGATTATATAGTGAAAATTCATAATTTCCTTCAAAATATTTTTTTACTCCTTATAAAGCAAAACAAGTGTATAGTTTTGATGAGCAAGGATGCTTTTACAAAATTTTTAAAACTTGTGGTCCCAGGGGTTCTGTTGTTTCTCGGGGGGGGGGGGGGTCTATTTGATTATATAGTGCAAATATGTGAATTCTTTGAAAATCTTCAACTACTGTACAGTAATTGCATAGTTATGATGATGAAGGTACCTCTTCCAAATTTGTAAATTTTCATGACCCTAGGTCATGGGTTGTGGTGTTAGGATAGGGCTGTGTTAAATAGTAAAAATGCATTATTTCTTTGAAAATCTCCTCTGCTCCTGGGCATATTGGAAGCAAACAGAGTAAAAGTTTTAATAAGCAAGGTATTTTTACCAGAATTTTGAACATCTGGACAATTTAGTCAAGTGTTCTGGTCCTGGCCAGGGTTCTATTAATTTGTATTCTACTGAGTGAAGTTTTTCCCCTTTGCATTCACCTTTGATAATTAATCACTGTAGATAATGTATTTGAAAGGTTAATAGAATAAGAGAATTATACAAGAACATTTATTGTATAATACAAAAAGTACTTTCATAGTTTTAATAATCAGGTAGACTTGGAAATAATAGATGAATAAAAATGAAACAAAAATAACTTATCTTTTTAAATGTTCTTCAAAGACCAAGTGAGGCCAATGTGAGAGGTAATAATATAGACATTTTGTTAAAAGCCTGCATGGTAATAGTGATAAATGGGGGACAGATAGAAAGATACTAGACCAATTATTTTGTTGATCTTAATCGTACTGTGTTCCTTGCTATTGGGCAACAAAGCTTCATTTATCAGTTTATGGATCCTCTAAATTGTTGTACTCAGGTGACCGTTAAAGCCCTTGGGTCTCTTGTTTTTCAATAGGACAATATTCAATGTAAATTCGTTCAGTTTAATTTATTATTATGAGAGAGAAATAAACTTGTCTTCGATGATGCTAAAAATTTCTTTGATGCTTTGAACAATCCAGTCCACCTTTCAAATGTACTACTTATATTCATATACAAAATAATCAAAGTCCATAAAACTAATGTCATATAGATAAATATTGTTATATATTTAAAAGATAAAGCACCTACATTCTTTTACCTGTGTTAAAGAATATTCAAAACCATTGTTTATGAATAACAAATCAGAGATTTTATTTCAATTCTACTTTTTTAAAAAAAAGCAAAGGGTCACATAATGTCAGATGGTGAAATCTACTGTGTACATTATAATTGTGAAATCTCTCTATTGTTTAACCGACCTTTAATTAAATGACTGTATTTCAGTCGACCTAAGAAATAGAAAGCTACTTGCTCCTTCCTTCCTTTTTTTTAAAGGAAAATTGCCTGCGTGGTTATTAGTTAGAATAAGAAGGAATGCTGTACATACATTCTTACGTGGCGGGTTGTATTCCCATTGCTGGACGTGGAGACCGGTCTTTCTGATGAGGCCTTAATAGATGCAAGAACAGATTCCTAACTGCGAAATGGTCGTAACTGCCGAACAAAGGTCTAAATTTGCAGGCATTCACCAGTAAATGAATGCAACTTATTATGGGAGAAAAATTCTCGTAAACAAACTTAGTTAAGATAGATTGTGTTTTGTTTAACGTCTCATTCGAGAATTTTTCATTCAGATAGAGACGTCACTGTATGCAGGTTAATGGCTTCAAATTTCGTCCCGAAATTCGTAGTTTCAATGATTTCCAGATAAAATAAGTTTTTTTTCAATTATATTTCCGTATGAAATGCTAAAGCAACATATAAGTCATGATATAATACAGAAAATTTGAGAAAATACTAACTTCAAATCTGCGTCTACGCCCCTTGAAGGTCTTATCTGAAACTTTCTTTTTTTAGTACCGGACGCTTAGTAAAGGAACAGTTATTTTCTATATTTTTCAGCAACCGGTACCTATTTAAGAAAGTTGATCATTCTATCTATAAAGTATGTATGGACAAAAGGTTACAAAAAGGGTACGCTATATATTCCTACTGAAAATGAAAGTAGATACTTAATGCAGATCCAGACGTGTGTCGTAATTAAGATGTATTGGAAATGCAATTTCCAGAATTAAATTTAAACATTTGTATAGATTAATCTCTATTTCAAACACAGCATATAGTTGGGTCAAAGTTTGATTAGCATCTTTCAGACCAATTACAATATTTAGGTAATTGTTTTTCATATTATTATTAATGTCCGATTAATGGACTACTGTGTTTTCTTGATTGATAAATACAGAGGGTTAACACTGAGTGTTACCGGTCGATTGATTGACTGCTTGTATGTTGTTTTGTGTCCTGTTCGAGAAGTTTACACTCATATAGAGACGTCACCATATACCGGTGAAGGGCTTCAAATTTAGACCTTTACTCGGCACTGAGGACCATTGAGCAGTGAGGGTTCTTTATCGTGTCAACGCCTACAGTGACAGGGGGCCTCGGTTTTTAAGGTTTCATCCCAAGGACCCGCAACTTTCACTTCAAAGTGCAGAACAATTGGCGAAGGAACAGTTGCTAGTTACTGGTCGACAGTAGATACTTACTCCCCCTTTACACTTGATCTCAACTCTGGTGTTTCAAGGGGTACGTGTTATGGCCGTTATTTGTATAATTGATAGGATTTATGAGATCGATCACTGTTCGTAACATGTATTCTCATCTTTTTTTTATTTGATTGATGCATTATAAGTCTCAACCCAGTGAAACCAGAGGGTAATATAGGTTTTTTTTCTCCGTCTGTGTGTCCATGTAGATCTGTCTGTTTGTGAATCTGTCTCACTTAGTTTCCCGAACTTTTTTTTTATAGAATGGGATATTAAGATAACGAACAGTAATCATGTCCAAAAGTCTAAATAAACATTACAGAACAGAGCAAACACAGACCCTGGAAGAATTAGAGTAGGGATCAGTTCCCATGAAAGTGTAAGCATCCCCTGTTCACCGGTAACCCACCTTGAAGCTTTTTTTCCCTTGATCGGCTAAATGAAACAATCCTTAGCCAATTCAGTATGAAAATAATAGTTTTACAATTTGTAATAAACACGTAAGTTAACACAGCCTAAAGACAGGATGTACAAGTATTTTGTAAACAAGGTCCATTTAATTATCGACCATTGAGTTTGCGAAATGTAGACCTTAGATAAGATTGTCGGTGCTCTTGTAAATTAACTTATTTGTCAGTAGCCCATCTCAGTTTTAAAAAATGATCGTATGCAGAACATGCTCTTGCGTTTCGAATCTAATTAGAGACATAAACTCCATATGCATGTGATGCATATTAAATGCAGGCCGATGAAAGCAAAAGCTTTCAGTCATTTCGTTTATAATAAAGTTTAATTGTTAGTTTTCCATCATTGACTTTCTCCCAGTCAAGCATCCAATTATAAAACACAGGTGTCATACTCATTGATGCCTTCGGTGAGTATATCAAATCCACGTTTGAATGAATATGAGTATTGTTAATTGAAAAAAAAACGTCTATATTATATACAAATATCGAATTGGAGGCCACAACAGGAGACTTCTTTTCTTTTAGACTTTTTTTTAAAATAAATTCTGCTTCATAAGAATAAAAGAAAACAAGATGACTAACATAGTTAAGAATGTTAAAGCACTCCCTTAAGCGGGATGCTTTGATAAAAATATATTTTGCTTTTATTCGTCCTGTTCTTGAAAACTCAGACATTGTATGGGATAATTGTACTGATAGAGATGCAAAATTTCTAGAAGATGTTCAAGTTGCAGCTGCACGAATAATAACAGGCTTAAGGATTAATTCATCAAGATCAAAACTTTATGAAGATCTTGGCTGGGATACACTTGAAATAAGAAGAAAAATACATAAACTAGTGTTATTTTATAAAATAGTGTATGGATTAGCTCCCCAGTATTTGCAAGATTTATTACAACAATGCATTTTACCACATAATTCTTATCCTTTAAGGAATCAGGACAATCTTACATTTCAAATCCCTCAAGCCAAAACGACTTCATTTATGAAAAGTTTTCTTCCTTCAGCTATAAGACTTTGGAATGATTTACCCTTTAATATTTAAACCTTTCTACACTTTAGTCATTCAAGACTGCCATAAAGAATATATACTGCTTAAAACCTAAGAAATATTACAACTATGGAAGTCGTAAAATGAATATATTACATTGTCAATTGCGAAATAATGCTAGTAATTTAAATGCTGATTTATTTAATCCTTTTTTAAGGGAAGATCAAAATTGTGACATGTGTGGATATAGCTCTGAAACATCATTTCACTTTTTTATGAAATGTCCAAAATATCGTGTACAAAGGCAAAGCCTTATGCAAAACTTTAATACTTTGCAATTACCAATGCCTATATCCTTACAACTTATTTTGAATGGAGACAATAATCTTACTTACAACCAAAATATTGCCATATTTAAAATTGTTCAAGAATTTATTGCATCTACAAAGAGATTTGCATGATATTGTTTCTTCTTTTTTTTAATTTTGTCAAACCACAGAACCAACATCCATTTATGTGTTCTTATTAACTTTCACATTTTTACTGGTATTATTATAATTATCAGTCATATATGTTAAATGCAAACTTATATAGTATCATCAGCTCATTTATATTTTTTTTCCCTATTTATTTTGTCTTCTTTTTTTTTTTTTTTTATAAATCTCTTTAGAATATACACATGTATATATTTTTTCAATGTTATGTAATTAATATTTACTTGTAACATGTATGACTTGACCTGTATTGTGGAGAGGACTTATATAGGCAGTGCCTGCTGTCCAATCCAGTTATGTTTAATCATAATAAAATATTGTTTAAATTAAATAGTTAGCTAATTTTAGCTGATTTTCAATATACAAGTCTATCTTGAAGATTTACAATTTGTGTCGCTTTAATGATTTTTTTTTTTTATGAATTTACGACTTACTTATTGCTTCTGCAATATTTTATTTTTAGTAATTAATACATAATTTGTGTACCCTATATGTTACGCAAAAGACATTATTGATTCACTAATAATAGCCATTCTTTAATTATGTTTTTTTAACTTTAATCCATATATGACTTATTTCTTGTTTTTGCTATAATGTTTATTTTAAACTTAGAACTAGCGAAAGGACTATCGGGTCTGCAAAGCTTTTGCTTAAACCCATTTGTGAAAGTATTATAAACAATAATATATTTTAAACCAAAAACAGGAAGCATATTGATTCGGCTTTGTTGCAATTTCAGATTTCATATTTGCAGAGCCGATTTTATCCTGTTCATCGCAACTTTTCTAAGTGGTGAGTGCAAGCTAGATGTCTAAATATTAATATTTTTGTAAATTTCCCTTTCTGAAATCAATTTATTTTTTCAAAACATTAATTAGATAAACACGGGGATTAAGAGGGAATCGTAATGGTCATATCAAAGTAAAATGAATCTAAAATAAAAAAAAAAAAATAATGATATGAATGCTGGCACATTTACTTGAAAATTACACTGCTGTTTTTGATAAGTAAAATTTTAATATTTAAAAGATTTCTCTTATGTAATACTTTGGTCTTATTCAGGCAAAGACAGTTACTGAGATGTGTAATTATCTTATAATTATTTTTGTTATATTTATTTTGTGTAATCGATTACTAGTATTCAAGTTTTTGCTATGTAACCGATGACAGTTTATTACTTTTCAAAATTAATTACATCTAACTACATTCATTCATTTTTTATTTAAAACAGAAATATTTATCATGATCCCCCCAAAAAGTAGAATCAAATTGTTGTTACTTCGTTTCTCATTTCTTCTTCCATACTTTTTTGTCCGCGAGTGTTCTCGGAAACTACATATCCGATTGAGATGAAACCTTTTTAAGGTTAATAGGCATGTAGTGTAAATGTGCGAAACCAATGTCCTTTTGCTCGCACCTACAAGCACGTACTTGCGCGTGCGACGAGTAAATTAACATATCATTGAAAAAACTTTAACTGTAATGTTTTGGACAAAATGCTTAAAAACTCAGTAAATTATTACTAAAAAGGTGTGTTACTGACTGTCCACAGAAATATTACGGGTTGTTCGAGTCCATAGAAGGCATGGCGAACAAAGCTAAATATTTTTTTTTGAGAACCAATAACAGTTAAAAAACCAAACGTGATCATTTACAATTAAACCATTTTCTTGTAAGTACAATCACATTCACTCGTCATCTTGATTTTTACTGATTACGTCACTGAAAAGGGCGCTACTCCTACAATTTGATCGCAGCAATGCCAAATCGGTAAGGACAAAGTAAATTAAACGCATGATTTTTTTTCTTTTAATTTGGATGACACAAGGTCGTTTTTCGCCATGTTACCTTCCAAATTTTCCAACTCGGCCACCTAAAGAAATATTGAAGGAAGCTCTTCAATGACAGGGTCATTCTAGTCCGAGGCAAAACAAAAACACATATTAATATAAGACAAAGTTACATGGGTGGTTGACATGAACACACGCGCATGCAAGTGTGCTTCATCATGATTGCCTAGGACACAAATCTCAATAATTTCCATGTTCTTTGAAAGAATATCATTAAATTTAAAATTCAGATACATATTATAAGGTTCGACAATACCTCGTATATAAAATTTATTGAAAATGCGCATGAAAGTGCGATGCAATTTGATGATCTGAAACATAACGGTTATAACTTCCTTAGTTTTCAACAAAACGGATGATATTAGATAGGTATTGTGAGTTCTTACATTTTGCTACTATAAATGAAGAATCTAAGGTGTTAAAATCTGATTGGCTAATAGTTTATTGACCGTGTCTCTCTTACTTTTCAGTAAAATACTTTATAAAAAAGACACTGATATATATATATATATATTATAAGTCACTATCAGAAAACATTTGTGAAAAATCTAGAAAATATGTGTGCTGAAATCGGATTTGCTAAGATTGTAAGCATTTATAACTTTCTTAGTTTTTAATGAAAGTTTTTGATGAAAGAAGACAAAATCCAGAGTTTATGTAAATATACAGTTCACACGTTATGGTCTCAGATAAGATATGGATACGAAGACACGCATATGCACCTGGTGCTGAATTCTGATTTGAAAAAAAAAAATAAATT
The DNA here is from genome assembly GCF_033153115.1 of Saccostrea echinata. Classification (NCBI taxonomy): domain Eukaryota; kingdom Metazoa; phylum Mollusca; class Bivalvia; order Ostreida; family Ostreidae; genus Saccostrea; species Saccostrea echinata. Next base: position 4,946,912 of record NW_026889757.1, on the reverse strand, counting down.
TCCTTGTCATAACAATATATCTCATGTTCAAATAAAGTGCACAGTTGTGTTGTTCATTAGGAGCACACTCTTGAAGAAATGAATATGGCAAACTTTCCTATCCTCCCCATGCCCCTCAAATAATTGTATTTAAGAGACAAAAAATGGCCTTATTGTAACAGTTGTTTTGGAGGTGATTTTATGCCCTGAAATGAGTTTATTGACTGACATCTGTGGTACAAAATGCTAGGCCATTATTATCATACTGAAATATTTACGGATTTTACCGTTTACCCGATCTGTCAAGGAGCACACGACGGGTATGACAGGTCGACAGGGGATGCTTACTCCTCCATGGCACTTGATCCTTCCTCTATTTTTAGAGGTTCGTATTGGCTCTGCTCATTATTTGTATTGTTTAAATAGATATTTGAAGATGATAACTTTTCGTTTTTCATTATTATATATTTTTTTTAAATAAAAAATCTTCAGCTCCACCCTTCTTATGATAAAGATATGAAAACCCTCCATAAATGATTGATTAAATTATGCGTATATTACAGAATGCTTATGTTTGTCCCAGCTAGTGTTTTATGAAGAACAAAGAACTTGGAATGAAGCCTACACAATTTGTGAGAAAAATGGTGGATTGCTGATGTCGGTAGATTCACAAGAGAAATACAATCTGTTAGACACATTTTCCAATGAGCAACCCTGGAACTCGGTGGATAAATTGTAAGTCTTCAGTCCAATGAACCTTAGCTTTGAATGGCACAAGGTTAACTAACAGTACATATATACAGAAAAACCGATATTTTTTATTTGCCTTGCTGTGTTATCTTTTTTGAAGAATGGTTGTGTAATGAAATGAAAAAGCAAACTTGCAAGGGATATCAATCGCTTTTGATATGACTTAAACAGAAATTGGAATGATACGCTAAGGCCTATACTGAATAGCGTAAATAAGTAGTCTGATCTTCTTAACACTATATTAAAACTATACAAATGGGCTAAGAGGATTGGGGAACTACACTGCTTAGCCTTATACAAGAGAACCGTGGTTTACAAGCTACCTTATCAAATTAGACATTTCTCAGTTTTTTCCATTGTGTCTAACATCCAATATCGTATATTTGAGAACATAAGTTGCGTTTAAAGCCACAAAGTAATTAAAAAAATAAAAAAATTCACAATCTTTATGTTACCCTGAACGCTGTCGAATAAGTTTGTTATTGTTCCATCTCCACTTTGTTCGCAGATTTTCTCGCAGATAGCTTGAATAATCTTCATGAGCGATAAGCGATAATCACCAAGTCTAGTTTTGCATTCAACATACATTTAAAAAAAAGTCGTGCTGTAAAAATATACGAAATATGATTTTAAATGTATTTTATCTCAGTTACTGTTACCGACTGAGCTACCGTGATGGCTTACATAAATATGGGAAGTTGACGATGAAAAAGCTGAAGCCATCCCTTTGTCATACAGTTTGTTTATTAGTTAGTCATGATCGTCTATAGTCAGTAAAACATGAAAATATGAAACAGATCTGACAAACCCTATAGTGTCTCTAATTTCGAATAAATTGGGATATATCGATTGACAGTTGAGTAAAAGTAACTATTGGTAATTGATAAAACGTTGTTCATATTTCTTAATGTCGAGTTGAATGCCACACCAAGATAATCTTCTTCTCGTGTAGAAGTATTTGAAGAAATTCTGCTACATAGGAATATAAAAACAGGTCAGGTAATAAATGGGCACAATTGGTGCCCAATGAAATTCCAACAGATTGCTGTAAAACCCGATCTCCAAAGACTACTGTCAGTGATATTGTCAATGAGGAATTCTAGTATTTTTTTAAATATCAACTTCAGGGTATTTGTATGTAGAATTAGAATTAATTTCAACAAAGTAATTCTGTAGATGACCATTCATTACATATGAAAAATTTTGAGTTTCATTTTTTATTGTGGAAGCAGTTGTCTCTGATGTCAAAAAGCCTGCTTTTTTTAATTTATCGTTAGGAATGATTGTATACAGCATAGAAAAGTCATATGTTTTTATGCTTTTTATAATGGACAAGTTATGAGATTTTTTTACGTATTCTTTCAGAGATAAGAAAACAGTCTGGATTGGACTTCATTACACTGACTCAAAAGGTACTAAGCTTGCATGGGCGGATTGTTCCTCAGTTTCCTGGACAAACTGGCATCCTAGTCAACCCAAAAGCACCAATACTAATAAGTGTGTATACCTCCAAACTATTTCCTCTAATTTCTGGACGGACGTATGCAGTAGCCAGTTATACTTTATATGTGAAAATCTTGACTCGAGTAAGCTATAATACTCATAAACTAAATGTTAAGCAACTCTGTTGAAAGGTTTTGTCGTTTAGTAATTAAGACTTGTAACAATTTGCAGATCTTCAAATTGTCGACTATGACAAGAACTGCGATTACTATACATGTCTGATTTGCGATAAATTCAAATTTATATACGTGTATTACTTATTATTTCTAGATCCCTGTACTTCTTCCCTTACATCCTGCTATGAAGGTAAGTGGTTTATAACTATATATACAAATGTGTAATGGGAAATTTTGCAATTTTATTGTCTAAAAATGAAAAGAATTTTTGTTCTTTTAATTTTAATGTGTCCATTCACTTGGTATTATTTTCTGCTATTTTACTTTTATAAAGAAACAAAGTTACTTTTGCCAAAAATTGCAACCAAAAATATAATGGCTAAACTGTTATACGGTCTTGTCCTCGAAATAAAATGAGTGCAAAGGAACTGTTCTTTTTTTCTATGAAATATTCCAATATGTACAGTACAGTGACCTTTACTATCTGTACGTAAATCATCATAAGAGAAATCGTCATTTAAGTCACAGCAAAAGCATCACGAGCCAGATAGCAATCAGCATAACCAGTAAGCTTAACTATACTACATGCAGTATACGATCAGCTTTAACGTCATCCAATCATGCAGCATAACTGTCGGTTTAAATTTCCCTGTCCTAAGAGATATTAATGGCGAGTGACTATTTCTTGCGCACTATTAAACTTATTTGGTTCATTGAAACCTTGCAATCAAACTAAGTTGTAGACTTCAACACTTCAAGTGTGGCAAAATTAGAAATATTAAAAATCCTTTATTTCCATAAATAATCACCCAAAGAAAGCTGGAGGCAAAAACAAAACAAAACAAAAAAATGCTTTTGCTTTTTTTTTTTTTTTTTTTTTTTTTTTTGAAAAAAAAAGCATCGACGATAAAATGGAGATAGCTGATAAAACAGTCAAGCTAATTAATTCCAAAGAAATGAATAAAAGAGCCGTGTTGTGTTGACTTCAACTTATTGTCCCCCACTTTTTTTTTTAAATTTATCCAAAGATAAAACTTGTGACTACACTAATCAAAATATGATCTCCGATCATTTTTGTGCAGCAACAATTGGCGTAACAGGACAATCGGTGGACATTAACCCCAATAACAATCCCTCTTCAAGCTGTTACGAGAGAGAACTCACAACATCCACAGAGGATTGGTCCATCACACCAAGTACACATTTAACAACTGACAACTTACCTCAGTTCATGTCCTCTATAACTCTGGATTCTAAATCTATATCAGAGTCCACAACATTGTCAACATATACAACTAATTCTGTTGGAGAATGTTCTTGTAAATGCGTGGATGATGGGGCCAATATGACAGAAACTGTGCTTCAAAGTAAAATAGAGGCCAGAAAAAAGTTTCTTACAGTTGATAAACAGTCTCTCTCGAGCACAATTCGTAAGAAAGAGAGTGCCGAGGATCCTCGACCAAGTGCAAAGGGGATCGGTGTTGTTGGGGTGGTTTTCATTATTTTCATTATTGGGGGGATTGTTATACCGGATCTTTATAGTTTATATATACATGTTAGTAGACATCTTTTCAAAGCAAAACAGTATTCAAAAACTAATGATAAATCCCAAGCAAACAACGAATGCATTGAACAAAATGTAATGGTTTTAGAAAGCACTACTGAATGATTGTACATGTATAAAGGTAAGGGTTCAAGGAACAGGCTTGACGCCTAAATGTGACTCTTGTTTTGTTACTTCTAGCAGACAGATAGAATGGACACCCGGCGGACAAAGTGTTTATTGCAAATCCGTCATGCTTTTCATCAAGCCTAATACATACGAAAATGTCGATGTTTTCCGCATTTGAACTTCCACTGCAAATACAATTCTGTTGATGCATGAAGAAATTGTTGAAAGAATAAAAAGATATATGCAATGATTCTATGTATTACAGTATACATGAAAAGAGAACACTATTAATAATCATGTTTCAGTGTTTTTTAAAGAATATTTTCAATGCAAAGAACTCAGAATACACGCTTCATCATATGAACTGCAAAATATTTCCAGTATCAAAATATACAAAATCGAGAATTTCAACCACGTTTGATTTATGTCATGTTCTCGATGCCCCATTTCAATAAATCAATGTTAAAAATGCCTCATCTGTAGATGAACATTTATTTCTATGCAAATACAATTATAAAACTCTTCACTGTGTTAGAGCTTTTTAAAAATATGCTTATTGTATATTAAAAATGAAATATTCGATCTCAGGTTTTTCTCTTTTCAATTAAGTAAAAAGGCTAATGCTATAAACTCGACCTAATGTACCGTAAAAACAGAACAATGCAGGGGTCAGCAGAGTTTCATTGTGTGTAAGATATTTTCATTGAATGAAAACTAAATCACTTTGCACATTTATAGATCTTAAAACTGGTTTAAAATAAATAGCACCAGTCTGTCATTTTGCAGTACTTTTTAATTAATTGATACGTAAACATGTTCTAGATTAACAGAGTAGGTAATAATCGAGGAATTTAGAGGGTTGTCATAGAAAATCTTAGTTACGTAGACAAATTATTCCTGAGAAAATATATTTTAGAAATTTAATCATTGGAATATTTATAATTATTGAAAACAGCAACCTGTATTCTTTTTTTTTCCTTTTTTTTTTGTATTGTGGATCGATGATGCAATTTAAAGTCTGTGTGTCAAGTGTTACATTCGTGATCATGTTTTGTTAAAAATCTACCTGCCTAACTAAAGAGAGAATGTATAAATAAATCACAGATTGATCCCTTTTACTGAAACTAGGTGAGGATGAAGGGCGTAAAGGTTATAAGCCTTGTTTATATTTTTTATTTAGTTTTAATGAATGAAGCAAATAGAACAAGGTTTTTACAAATCTGCTTAAAGACCTTTTATACACTGCACATTAACGAGTTCTAACTTTGTGGTGTTTTAATGAGGTGAGAATAATCTGTACTTACATCTTTAATAAAATACAATAATTATGAATTGAAATCTACATGCATTTCTCGAATTTTTACAAACATTCTTAGCTTTTTATAGGCCAAGATTAATCAGTTGAACACTTTAATTGCATGATTTTTTCCCATTTAAAGAGGTTCGTTCCTGAGCCTTTGATCAGATTTTTGTTTTGACCTCTATTTAAAAAAATGCATAATGTTTTAGTTTTTAGAGTACATATGGATTCCACATTGCTAATTTAACTAAATTCAATTAAAACCCCTTGATTAAATTCCATACCGAAAGCATTAAGTGAGGAACTAGATTTGTGGCGGAAGGTTTTTTTTTTTAGAAGAAAATAATCATTTTTTTTCTCTTTCGAAGTATTTACAGTATTGTTAAGTTTGGATACCTATTTTAACATGCACTCTGCACAAAGAATTATTTTGTGCAGTGAAATGTGTTATGCTTGTCATGAATTATATATTACATTAAATGTCATGAATTCTATCATGATATTTAACAAATATAGCCAATATATTGTGAAAGTCCTGGGGGAAAAATAGCCCAATTTAAGCTTAAAATTAACACTTTTTTCCTAATATCTAAAAATTAACATCGCAGACCCCCACTTTTGATTTTCTTTTCTGAATATAAGATAATTTTAACCATTCTGCTTAAATTCAGAAAAATGTCATTACTTTCAAATGATTTTATTGCTTGTTAGATTTTAAATGCCAGAAAAGGCACATTTTTAGAGTGCAGAAAGGTCAAATAATTGACTATGCGGAAGTAATTTGAAACTTTTTTGTAGTCACAAATTTTAATGTAACTATTTAAGATGAAAAAAGTCTTTATTTGTTCCCATAATTTATTTGGATAAAAATATAAGAGGAAAAACTTTAAAAAATTAATTTATGTGTTAGACGTAATTACAGTGCAAAAAAGTCATACTAACTGCTCAGTAGCGCCAAAAGAAGCGCACTGACCCCCATTTTTTGTTTTGGTTTTTAATTAAGCTATGTGTATAGATTCTAAAAGTATACTTGATTAAAATTTCTCAATACTTCTGAGAACAGGATCTCCTTAAGGGCATACATAACGTACCTTTTTTGCTTTATATATGTAAATGTGTGAATACCTTAAGCTCTGATACATCCAACACAATAAATTAATAATAAGAATCGGTTTTCTTTGTGCATATTCTTTAAATTAAATATTTTCTACGTTTTTAAAATTCATTAATCTTCTTCACCTTAAGGATGATTAAGGATGACCGATTAGCAGGGGATGCTTTCTCCTCCATGGCACCTGATCCCACCTCTGATGTTTTTTTAGAGGTCCGTTTTTGCTCTGCACCCGATTTGTATTGTTTGAGCTTGATTACTTTTCGTTATTTCCATAATTCATTACAAACATATTAATGAAAAGTCTATATAGACTTTGAGGAAGTTGTATCATATGAAGGTGTACATATTGAATTTATCTTCAATTTCAACATATATCTGCCGATTATATTCACTCAAGAAAAATTATTAAAGTTATTATACATATTATTTTTATGCAATTAGACTGAGCTTCCCAAAGAATATTAAAGAATAAACAGAAATCATGAACTTTGTGAGAGATTAAAATATTCTTAACATTATTTAGACAGGTATAAAGTAACTGAATACATTATTTGTATGCATTTTCCCACTGTAAGTATACAACAGTAATTTTTGTTTATTAATACTACATTGGCAATTAGAAGTGTTCAGTGCGCAAAGAGAGAAAAACATGTTTGTGCAGATTTGCAATATTTTGTAGAGTTATCTATCTTTGAACAATACTCTACAACTTATTCCAGCTATGGAAGTACTTGATTGGGTATAAAGAAGAAAGACTAGATTATAATTTATAAATACAGGATGACTGCTGACGTTTCTAAAGAAAATCAAGAGGCCCAAGGGCCTTAACGGTCACCTCAATATAATACAATCTGATAAATCGCAATTTAATAATTATACACCAAAACAAAATCTGATAGATGAAGGTAACTATGTTGCCCAAAAACAAGAGAAATGGGACGATCAGATAATAGTTAATCTGGTACTCAACGAAACAAACCATATAGCAGATCTATTTACTTGTATGTATATGCCAGTGCAAACTATACAATTATAGTGCTTGCGCATTAAGAACTGTAAACATATAGTAAACCCAATAGAATCCCTGAAGTTTTGGTTTCTCTTGGTCTATGCTATGAATAACACTTGTACAAAAAACTAACAAATTACTTTTAGTAATATGCATTAAATACTCTTGTGCAATTCTTTTATTTGATTGATTTATCAATTACATAATCATCATAGTTGAATAACAAAGGAGAATAACTCCTCTCAATGTACAATTTTCTCTACATGATCAATAGAGCCCTGTCCAGCGTCAGAACCCTTGATCAAGTAGTCAATTTTTTCACAAATCTGGTAAAAACACGTTAGCTCATTACGATTTTGTACCCTGTTTGCCCTCTGGATGCCCAGTTACAGAGAAGACAATTTTCAAGTAATTAAATGCATTTTCACTATTTAACGCTGCCGTAACACCAGAACCCCTGCCCCAGTGGCAATGTTCAAAACTTTGGAAGAGGAGAGGAACCATTGCTCATCATAACCATTTTGTTTGTCTACAATGTACATGATTTCCAGGAGCAGAGAAGAAGAATTCCAAAAAATTGATGCATTTACTATATAACCAATAGAGACCTGTCCTAAGACCAGGCCCTGGGGCCATAAAACTTATCTGAGCTCACTTTTGATCCCAGTCTCACTTTTCCACTATAATTTCCTTTGGTAAAAGTGAGACTGAGATCAAAAGTGAGCTCGTCTAAGTTTTTTGGCCCTGGAGCCAGAACTCCTGACCCAGGTGCCATGAATTTCGCAATTTCGAAAGAGACACCCTTGCTTATCATCATTATGTACTTAACTTACCTTCTAAATATACATGGGGGAAAAAAATTGTGCAGTTTCACTATATTCTCAATAGAGAACCACCCCAATAGCAGGAGCCCTGATTCTGGGGCCATGATTTTAACAATTATTTAGAGGGCTCAATATGCTTATTATAACCATGCCAATTAAACGTTTGACTACTTGATGTCCAGGAGTAAAGAAAAGAGAATTTTTGAAGATTGCAAAAATTTGATAGTTTAAAATCCCCCCTTAGTGGGGGGGGGGGGGGGCTTTGATAGATGCTTTATTACAACATTACATGAAATCGGTTCACCCGTTCCAAAGTCTTTTAAAGGATACAGCCGACGCACAACAGACTATATCAGATGATGGACGAAAACAGTAGCAATAGGTCACATGAAGTCAACAGTTCGAAAATTCTGTTGTCGATACAATGACCTTGTCAACAATTACAATCTATCATTAAGTCGAATATTTACTGACGTTTTTCATACAAATTGTTAGGGCATTATTTTCACACTGAATTGTCTACGGAATTTACCGTTTGTCCGATCGTCACATGGAGCACACTGCGAGTGTGACCGGTCGACAGGGGATGCTTACTCCTCCATTGCATCTGATTCCATCTCTGATAATTTTAGAGGTCCGTATTTGCTCTGCTCCAAATTTGCATTGTTTCAATGCTTGATTACTGTTCGTTATCACCCTATTTCATGGTCAACAAGTTACATCCGTGCTTTTAATAAGGTCATGAATATCAGTGTCAGGTCTTTGATGTGTAAATCCTTTTCCTAATGCACTTTACTATTTGGTTACAGAGAAAACATTGCTCTTGAAAAGTACAAACGATGTAAGTACACCACAAGTTCTTTGTGCTGGACGAGTGTCTGAAAACAGTCGACACATCTGAAAGTTATTTTTTAGTTGATACTTATATATCTAGAGAGAATAGTGGACCATTATAAATATTTTAAGGAGCTGTTCACATTTTGTTCAACGTAACAGCTCATCCCTGGCACGGCATATGCCTGGGGGCGGAATTTCCTAGCCACTTGTGTGTTTTTATCGCTCATTCATGCTGTGCAATATAAAAACATAAATAGATGATGAAGAAAAAACGTGCTTCCGTCTGCAAATCCACTTCAATTACCTAATTAGCTGTTTCTTCAATCTGAATGACAGAGAAGTCAGTTTTTATTTTTATTGTTGTATTTAAATGTACAAAAAAGAATAAATATAAATTGAAACGATCAAAAGAGATCTTATATAATAAAATATAACCTATAATCTAGTAAAATAGACTAGAGATTCTTTAATTGTTTAGCATTAATACAAAAGCGATTAGAACTTAATCTCGTCTTCTAGCTTTAGCCTATTATCGACTAGACATTCTAATGCATAGTATATAAATATTCATAAATACATAAATTTGAGTATAATAAATTATTTTTTTTTTTTTTAAAAAAAAAAGCTTCATATGTAAAATAAATAAATAAATTAACAAATAACAATACAGTAAAAATTTAACAACAGGAATGTAAATGGATTTCCTTGAACACTGTGTTTTTATCATTGGTTCTATATACATATCTATGGCAGAGTATTTACAACAATACATGGCCTTATGCTCTCTTTGGTTTTCAGGACAACGGTTAAACAGAACAGATAGTTAGAATTCTTCTGCAAATTTTCCTTTTCAAAACTTAAAGCAGTCCTTGGAACATCCACTTTATTCCACTGAAAAGTCCTCAGAAGTTGGTACTCTAGAAAGTATTTGTCTATCTTTTCTGGATCGGAAACTTTCCACTCAAACTTGACGGTAGAACTGGATTCGGTTATTCTTTCGAAGCTGAACACATTGTTTGTTGCCGATTTTTTAGTGACAGGTTGGACGGAGGGGGACACCGTCGTGGAGATCGATGGAGGAGGAGTAAAATTGTTGCACCTTTTCGGTGTGTAACTACTTTCACACACCAGACTAGTCCTGTTAACAGTCACTAAATTCCTCTCAGCTAAAGGAGTAGGAGTACTGCAAATCGCTCTGATCAAAAAGTATTTGATGTCGTTTTTTATTCTCAGTTCATTCAACCAGTCATAAAGCCATAGAATTTTGCAGTCGCAGTGTAGAGGAAGGTTATTGATGTAGAGCATTTCCAATTTTGTAAATTTGTTTAGTGCACATTCATCTAACTCACGAATTTGATTGTTTCCAATGCTTAAACTCACCAAGTTTTCTGTTAAACCATACATTTGTTTTTCGGTAAGTTTAGTAAGTTTGTTGTTTTCGAGCATAAGATATTTCAAATGTTTATTATTTTCAAACTGGAAGTCAGGAATCTCCTTGATTCCTGTCCCCCCTAGCTTAAGAACTTGGAGGTTGGTTAGACGCTTCAATGCACTCCATAAAGTTGTCTCGTCAAGCAAAGTATCGGCTAGAATGAGCCTTTCTAAATTATCCAATCCTTGTACACTTTTTGCATTCAGTTGAAAACTTGCATTTTTTTGTGGAATATTCGTGTTTTCCCCTCGGAGATCTAACTCTTGCAATCTGGGTGTCTTCAGAAAAGCACCATCCTCTATTTCTACTAGATTATTATAGGATGCATCTAAAAACTGTAAAGAGTCGAGGCCTTGAAAGTCTTCAGATCCAATTTTTGGTAGCCAATTTGAATCGATGTTCAGATACACCAAACTACGCATGTTGTAGAATAAACCACTTGGAATGACTTTGATGTTGTTATGTCCAAGGTTAAGTTGTTCTAATTTGTCCCACCTTTCGGAGGCGATGGCTCCTACACTGCTCTCATCTAAATTATTAATGTGAAGTCCAAGATATCTAAGGGAGTCTTGAATTCCATCGAAACAGCCTGACCGGAGGGTAGTAAGACCGTTGTGAGATAAGACCAGTTCCTGGAGATTATGAAGAGAGGCAAAAGCCTGGTAAGGTATTTCTTTGATTTGCAGATAAACTGCAGACAAATGTTCCAGTGAAGTCAATTCTGCTATTCCGGCGACAGGGAATGTCCTTATCTTAAGAGTCTCAAGGACCAATTTCTTCAGCATAGGGACCCGGTCCTTGAAGGCATCACTCTGAATAAATTCGGTGTCCATGTTCTTGAATTCTAAGGTTTCCAGATTTACCAAACTTTGAAGGTCAGTGTTGTCCCTGCCAATTATACTTTGTGAAAAGTGGCTGAGTGAGAGTTTCTTCAGTTTCCTTAATCTCGATATTGCGGTATATGGCACAGGCGAAGAACTACCCTGAATTACGAGTTCCTCTAAATAGTCCTCCAGTCCCGCAAAAGCATTATTATCAAAACTGGATACCGAATTCTTACTAAGATCAAGAACTTTGAATTTGAGTCCTTGAAATGCATTTGCAGGCACTGCTGTAATTTTGTTGCATCTTGAACAGGACGGGGATGGGGACTGGGTGTTGCTGAAAGTCACCTCCAAGAAAACCTCCTCTGATGGACTGAAGACAGGTATGCTAGACAGACCAGCGTCTCTGCAGTTGATGACACGTTCACTACTCCCCGGTGGTCCCTCGTCACACGTACACCCGCTATTTGCAGGTGCTGGGCAACTTTGTCCAAAGCAGGATTTTAAAAAGAGCACCAAGCAGGCAATAAGCAGATTCCACTTCATGTTTTGGTTTTATCTGAAAAAAAAAAACACATTATATTAGATAAAGCCTACTCATTATATTTCGTTTCCTTAGATATATGAAGTTATTGTTAAAAAAAAGAATTGATAACAGTAATGAAAATGGTGGACAAACAATGCTGAGCTCATGCTTCCCCTTCAAGCTACTGATTATTATTAATTTTGCTTTCTAAACTCTGCATTAACTGTGTCAACACTTAATATTAGGAAGTGCAAATTTCCTGTACTGTCCTAAACAGAAAACATGTGTCCCCAATCAGGAAAAATTTATTGTTTATAGATGTTTTCTTGCCCTACTTACTCTTCGTTAAAAACAGAACTCAGTAAAAAAAATAATTGCCATTTTCTTTTTATGAAAATAAATTCTATACCTATAATAATTTTCAAATATATATTTAGATCATGGAAAATGTAAATCAATTGAAAATAAAACAATTCTGCTTTACATACCTTGATGGATGTACAGTAAATGTCAGTAATCAGTCTTGTCTAACTTGTTTAGAGTTGTAGTGTCTGGTAAATTATGACAAACCAATGCGAGTTGCGGAGTTATTTATATGTTTCAACAGGCTAAGAAAAAAATTCTGTGAGTGAGTCATCAAAAGGGTACCCATACCTGAGCGCCTACGCAAAAGAATTGGGAGGGACTACAGGTAACAAAGACCTGCCATGTAAGGCCCTGCCTCTAAAAGATGATTACAGGTTACAGTCAAGATCTTTTGTGCATTCACTGCACCTTTCTTACGGTAACAATGGCAATCACGCAGTGAGGATTTGGGATTTGTAAAGAAGCTTTATGAAACAAATTTATTGAAAAATGCGTCGACGTATAAAAAGAGATTCGACCGTAATCTGGCTCCACTGAGTATTTGATGTGTAAACAAATAGGGGAAATTTGATATCCTTATATCGTATTTATCAGAATTTCATAGATGTTTCTAGAACCTTTAAAATATAATGTAAATAATTCAGAATGTTTTATTTTTCTATATTAAAATCTAGCAAATGAAGCAACAATCTGTAATTTTTTTTTATTGTTTTCTAATCATTTTACCATTTACTTTTAACCTTGTTTCATATTTAATCCTGCCATGTTAAAAATAAGTTCCTTAAAAAGTGTTTACTATATGTCATAAAATAAGCTTATCAGTGGGTCATTTTACGGACCATGTGCAATTAATAAATACTTCAGTGGCAGACGTTTGCGGCTTTTCACGAATAAAAATCCATTACATAAATTCTTGACGTTCCTTTACGGAGAGTGAGGTTAAATTGCATTGGTTGGTTGTCCCTTCCTAGTCATAATTAGGTAATGAGCAAGATTTTGCACAATCTTTTTAAAGGTAAAATTAAAGTGGAAAAATCATAAAAATAACGTATAATTAACGTTAATCACTAATGGGAATTACAAAAAATGGAAGACGAAAAAGATGACATTTTATCATCACTCATTCATTGACTAAACGGTTTTACAAATGTATATTTAATCGAATTGTACTTACTTCTATCACTTTTTTTTTCTAAATATGTAAAAAAAAATATATAAATTGTGTAATTCATTCTAATCGATCTTAATTTATAATTCAAATCACATATCAGTCTTTAAAAGGTCATGAGTTGTCAGTCTAGAAAAGGGTCACAGAATTTAAATCGATTATGATATAATTAATCACTATTTCAAAATCTCTAAAAAATAAATCTACCAGAGGTTCAGCGATGATGTCCTGTTGTTAATTTCCCGGAAACGTGATGAAGAATAAAATCGACATACATCTGATAAAACCACATAATAGCAGACACGTGCGTTGTATAGATCGTTACTTTTGATAAAGTGCTACTATATAACCGTTTAAAAAAGAGTAAATATAACTCATTTGTAACTGACTAATAAAGGAGTGTTCTCGTAATATTTTTTTTAAAAAGTTTATCTTCACTTCACAGCTTTTAATTAAGATATATACTTTTTGTATCATCCAAATAACATTTATCCAGTATGATTATAGAAATATAACTGTTTACATCCCCCCCCCCCCGAATATTTGAATGCACTGCCTTAATTAAACACAATGTTAAATTGATTCAATGATATATCGTACTAAATTGATGTCTTACCCTTCAAAAGTTTGTTGAAACTAAACTCAGAATTAACGGTTATATAAATACGTTAACAATGAGTTAATTTAAAGCAGATGAATAGGTGTTGTTAAATTGTACATAAAACAATCGCCCACTGCCTACTTGATAATAAAGTATTAAAATAATAAACCAATCAAATATTGGGATTTCTTTCGTCTATTATTATTTCGTTTTAATTTTTCCCTTGTCATTTATAATTTTATAATACTGCAAACAAATAAATTTATCAGTCGTGCTATTTTTTTTCTAAATAGGTAAAATATTGTTTTGAATCCGGTAGTGGTTTGAAAACAATGATATCGATGTTCTGAGATGACTTAAACGTTTACAAACACGAAAAAATGGGATAATGTTATACCTAATTTATACATAACTTTATTCACAAAAAGTGAATGGGATTAGGCAGCAGGCAAAGCCTATTTTAGCCCTCTACCTACAACAAGGTCAAAGTAAATGCACAAAGATTGTAGAAAAGAAACAAGAAAAAAAAAATACAAGGCAGTACCGGTGTAGAGTAGGATTTCCCCCATAGCCAGCTTTCCCCCCGGAATCTGTCCTCCAGAGTAGAATTTCCCCCGAGGGAAAATATCACACCAGAGCCAAATTTCCCCCTCTTTCTTTCTCAGAATAGGAGTTCCCCTCTTTTATCAATGCTTACATCATATCGACAGTAATGTGACAAATGTTTATATGAAAATCAACTAATTTTTTTTAATGGAATATTGGTGTTTTCGACTCAAGAATTGTCGAATTTAGTATGAAGTCTTAGAATATATAGTTCAAATCATTGAGTCTCAACTCAAAATTTTAACTTATGGGAAATTATAAATTAGTCACTTTAAAAATCGTAAGACTCGATGTCTCAAGACCCTCTCCCGGCGCAGCGGTACGTGTTTGCTTACGAATTTTAAAATAATATCAGGACACTTTTAGTGATTTGATAATTTGCTTGCCCTCTAAACGCCTAGTATTTCATCTATATATCCTTCCTTTTTACAAAATGTGTGAGAAAATTCTAAAAAGCTAAGCCCACGAACGGCCAAAATATGCCCTGTAAAATTGTCAAAATGAAACTGAAGTATTGGCCAAATATTGATGGGTTACGTGTCATTTTGTGAGTATTTGAATTGAATAGTTTTTCAAAGGGAAAAAGGCTAAAACCATAAACACAACAATACAAGAAACACTGCTTTTGCAAGCCAAAGCAAAAATATGTACCCTCGACCCCAGCAATGTAATAATGGATTTGGGAGCAGAGAGCAATTACTCTCAAAAAGATTTTGAAAATTTCAAACTTTTAGAAATAATGCCCATTTCTAGTTCAATGGCAATATTTAAACACCAGAATTTTGTAGAGACACTTATATGTATGAGCATATAGTTTGAAACAGAATTTGAGAAAAAAATCCATTTAAAATAAAATTCCGTTTTGTTAAGAACTATGGATACAGTTAAAATTTGTCCAACCGATCACATAGTACCATTTTCCCCCCAGAAATTAGTTTTACCAGATGAAAAGAATAAGATTTTAATGCTTCAAAAATTAAGTTGGACGGTTACCGAGAAAAATGAGAATTTAATTTTTTATTTTTTATACTTCGTATATATTTCAATGGAACTGGTCGTCATTTTAAAGAGGGGACACTTGTAACGATATGTCGCCCCGTTTCTCCTCATACATAAAACAGCTATGATGTTTTATGGGGGGGAGGTACTCTAAGGGAAATCGCACTCTATAATTATTACACAGAGTAAGATCCCCCCCCCCCGGAAAATTGAATCTGTTGTTGGATTTCCATGTGGGAAATACTACACTAGAGTCATTTTCCGTGGGGAAATCCTACTTTTCCGGGAAGGGGGAATCCTACTCTAGAGCCAGTTGTCCGGGGGGAAAGATTTTAGAGGAAAAAGCCTACTCTACAAGACCTTGGAAATATTGACAAAATTTACATACATGACAGTGTTCAATGAATATTAATGTTGATTCCATGATCAGGACCATATAATAAAAGTTCAAGTTCAGAGATCTGATCACAATCAATAATATTTTGGATTGCTTGAAAGAGTACATCTCTTGAACGAGCAAAAAATAAAAAAATAAACGCTGTACTTGCCAGTCCCTAATCGAAAACTACTCACAAAAACTAAAAGAAAATAATAATCTTGAAGAGAAAATAACTATTCATTTTAAGATTGATACCCTTTTATACTTATCTTGAAATTCTTCGTACTGCCGGTACAATTTCAACTGAAGTGCAACCAACTAACCTACAAAATACTAATAAATGCAACTTATTTACACTTTAGTGTTTCAAAAAGTAATTAAATAAATTTTTTTTTAGAAATTGTGATTGATGATACATGTACATGTATATTGAAAATCTAAATTGAAAAGGTCCGATTTTTTTTTGTCAAGAATTGTTGCAATTCTTAGCTGATTATTCAAAAGCCAATTAGTAGTTCTGCTGATTTCATTTCCAGGAAAATCTTCGCATCATCCCAGACCAAAGCAAAGATCATCAATGATTAAATATTGTATAATCCCTGGAATCTGTATACCTCATGCTGTGTCTGGATGAGAATTTGTGTACATACACAAAGAATGAACAAAAAAGTTCCGAGTCTAAACTTGCCTGCATTTATCCCTACCTTCACCGTTCATAGAATAAAAGTCGATCTCAGATTAATATACATCTAATACCAAATTTCATACTATTAGAATATTGTCAAAAGGCTTTCTATTAACTTTTTATTTTTTTCAATTCTTTCTTAATATTTGCAATGCTGAATATCAATTACGAATATTACATTATCAAAATTTGAGAATAAATGTTGGACTGTTTTAATCACACGCCGAAAAACAAACGAGGTACTTGGTAATTTTTTATATAATAAAAATCTATCATTGATCGTAAATGTTGGTGAACATACATTAGAGGTTCATATTCTCAAAAAATGCTCTTGCGGGGGGGGGGAGGGGGGGGGCTTCATTATCGAATTATTTACATTTATGATACATTTGGAATGAAATAAAATAACAGCTGATATGAAAGTGGTACATGTATTTCCATTTATTTTATAAACAAAAAATAAAGTTTTTCGCTTCTATTGGGGGGGGGGGGGGTGAAGGGGTCGTATAATGCTCTATAAGAGATCGCTTTGCTTATTATTTCATAAGAATCTGGGGGGATAAGACGAGCCATGTGCCCATGCCCGTTTTTCGACTATGCAATAACATTTATTGGAAAAAATCTCTCAATTGTTCGAATTTACTTAAGCATTTTAATGTTTACCGTAGTTTTCAAAATGATATTTATATTCTAAACAAGCTGAACAGTTGACTTTCATTTACTGTCACAAATGTCTAACATGGGTAAGGACTTCTATTAATTAATCTGCATATTGAGTGTTTACACTTATTGTGGAAATATTATAAAAATGCTAACATCGTATATAATGATAATGGTGATCTAGAAGCGCTTTTATTTAAAATAAATAAAAACGAGAATAAAAGTATTCAAATATCTATTATAATTTTATCCGGCATTTTTCAATAATTTACTGTAAATAAGTTCATTACTACATGCATATATTTTATTTCCAGTGAAAAATATGTTATTCCTATAGACATTTTTTATAAAGTAAAACAAAATTAAAAAAAAAAAAATCATCAAAAAATCAGAGCATGACTCGATCACTTTCCTCAATAAACGTCCCTTTAAAGAGCTCCTCGCTAACCACTAGACCACGGAGTCACACTTACATATTTAAATAGCATACAGTTCTATTTAACAAGCGTTTTTGGACTTAGAATTTTTTAAGACCACGGTGAAAAATTAAGTAAGTTAACTTAATTTTTTATGTAGAGTGGGTCTTCATACCAAATTTTTGCAAGTGTAAAAAGCAACATCTTTCCATTGCCTTTCATTAATTGTTCTCAAAAAAATGGACGATGACCCACTCTATTTAAAAAATGTAGTTATATCATCCAAATTATATCAGTTTCTGTGAAAATTGAGCGTGATGCCATTTTGTTGTGTTAATCAGAATTATTTTCGCTGTTACAGTATTCAGGTTTTGTCAAATTTGTATGCAAATGGTAATAAGCATTACATTAATTCAACAAAAAGTGAAATTTTTGTAAAATGAATTTATTGATTTTTTATCGATCGTTTTGTAGGCATATGGCTCGGCTTATCCCCCCAGTTTCTTTAGTATTTCGTAATTTTTATGTTGATAAGCTGCTTCGTAATATATGTTTATTGATTACACATCAACAAAGAATTACAAAAACTTTAATCGAATACAGAATGATGTTAAGCAGGTTTTTATTTTCTTATCTTTAGATTGCGGCTAGATTAACATTTTAGTCAAAGTATATTTAGCCTTTACTGGAGCCGAAGTACAGTTAAAAGAATTGCTCCATCCCTGATCAATTTTTAAAACATTTCTGAAGAATGCCAAGGTCGTTGATAGCAATTAAAACGGAAATGTCCTAATTCCCCTGTCTATACTAGTAAAGCCCCCCTTTGGCCCTTTTCACTCCTACATTTTAAAAACACTTATTAATTTACAATTGACATTTTGATTACTTTAAACTGAGTGTAGTCAAACAAAGTATCTGTGGATACCGATTTTGTCATCTCCAACAAATACTTCTGAGAATTATCATTTACGTTTTTTTTCTTTCTTAAGAAATTCAATATAATAATCACAGGTCGTTTGTATATTTCAAACCTCAAATTTAATACACTTTTTTTTTAAATTGTGCATATCAATTTTTAGTAGAAATAACAACCTCACCATGATCGTTTTTGTGATGTTGACTTTATTACTCTCCTTCCAAGTAAGAAGACCACTCATATGAATTTTTTTCCCATGTCACTAAAATGTTTTATTATATACTTACTGGATAATAATACATAAAAAAAAGTGTTATCAAAAAAATAAAGTAGCTTTGATAACAAAGCATTGAAATGCAGAATCTATTGTCTTTGTCTTGACCTGTTATACAAAGAGAGGGTGTGCATAGGTTTTGCCTGTTGCCCAATCCTTATTGATTTGTTCAATAAAATATGTTTAAAGTAAATGCAGAATCTATTTTGTTACCGATCCACTTCAATGAGGTTGAATACTAATTATTTTAATGGAATATACACACACAATTCTTTAATTTTCATTGGATATATTTTTAACTTATTCTTAATTAATCGCCAGTAAGGAACAATGCTTCAAAGCAACGAAAGATTTTTTTCTGAATACCATCCAGTAAAATGACTGAAATATTTTCCAAGATTGTACTCAAAATAATGGTTATTTATATCCATGTCTCATTTTGTGATAATTGAGCAAAAATGTCCTTGAATGAAATTGAATGTACTTAATTTACTGTTTTAAAGTTCACTTGTATACGAAAATAAGGAACATAAATAAAACGAAACGGAGACAGACCTCTCAGTATTGCGGTTTATATACATTACGTTATGTCACTGCAAATTATGTTGTTCGTTGCAAATTATCATACTTTAATATAGCTAAGTAAAGTTTAGTAAAATGCGCTTTGAAATATGTGTAATCATGTAATAAAAGCCTCTGCTAAATGCAGATTATTTTTTACGATGCAATGAAAGTTAATTTTTATGATCAAACACGTTTTCACTTTTTTTTTTTTTTTTAGATATTAAACTCTTTTTTGTAATTCTGAGGTATTATAAAAGAGGTAGTGAGGCTAGGTGCTATCAGCAGTAGTAGTCCTGATATAGAATGTGGTGTGTAGTGCTGACAGCTAAACACATCGTCATGGAATTACAACAATTTACGGTCAATCACAGATGTAACTAATAGTTCTTCTTATCTTGGTACTGCGGCTGAATCAACATTAATTTCAAAGTATATTTAGTGTTCACTGGAGCCAGAATAACTCAAAGAATTTACTCATCCCTAATCTAATTTTAAAAGTTTTTTGAAATATGCAGAGGTCGAAGACTGTAAGGACGTTGTATACATATCTGAACCGGAAACGGGTTCCCTGCCTTCTTAATCTTTAAAGCAAAACTGTTCTCTTTTAATGATTTCTACCTATTTTTATGATGTTCAGTGATTTTTAAAACCGAAAGTAAATGTACTTAATTGGTTTATAAAATATACCGAAAGTAAATGTACTTAGTTGGTTTATAAAATATATTTGCACATAATATATTTGATTTTGATCAGTAAAGGAAGATGCGGTTTTATCATATTCACAGAACTGTCTCTTTGATTAAATAAGAAAATATCATAAATCTAAAGGGGAAATACCTTAAAGTCAATCCAGTTTACAAAGCTTTTACACAGTCAGAGAAATGACAACTATACGGATAAAATAAAATACCCCTTTACTAAAGCATTGATGTGTTGCATGTTAATATCTTTTCAGATAAAAGAATATCAAAACTGAAGAGCATTATAATTCTTTAACAATCTATATATACAAAATCATTCTTCGATAATTACATAGAATATAATTTACACACATCACTACAAAAATTAATTATACGCTAGATTTGACTAAAACCTTTGAATAAAAAATACTTGATTTTTTAAAAAATCTTCTGTTACACATGTTCAATTATTTGGTCAGAGTAATTATCATTGAAAAAAAAAATACGATCATTATTATCATTCAAAATTTATGCTTTATTTCGTTAGTTACAGTATTTTCCTCTCTAAGGTGTTTCCAAGAGTGTGTTTAAGGTGTTTACATGAACATATACATTTACTCAATATTGAATAGAATTTCCTTAATAAAAGCAAGCAAATATGACCGAATTATCTCAAAGTAAAGAAACCACATAAGAATCAATCATTTTCAATATAAGAGTGACCAATGGGACCACATGTCTGGTTTTTAACTGGTCTAAGCACACCTTTATGGTTTCTCTGTTTGGTATTTAGGGTTTTTAAACAAATATGTTAATTTAGTTCAATGTGAGTAAACATAGGATAGAGAAAAAATCTTTTATGTCGAAGGGTGACTAACTAGTTTTTGAAACCAGAATCTTGTATTTATTTATAAAATCCGGACATGAAATTTTATGCACTTAATTACATTTTAGATATAACTTGGTACACATATCAAATTTACTGTATTGATTTCGCCGAAACTCACATTGCATTTGCAAAACAAAGTTAGATTTTTGCCTGATTCAGTTCAAGAATTTCATTGATCATTTCCAGAATAAGAAATGACCAATAAGTAATTTAAGCCTTTATTTAATGCAGAATTCGATCGTCGTCTGCCTTATATTCCCCTTCATCCAGTCAATTTTCCATGCTGTCTTTAGTTTGTTTATTTGTTTTAGTTTTTTAACTTTATTTTATGCGTAGACTCTTAAGGACACATGTATGTATGGCAAGATTTAACGCTCTATAGACGTTAAGACCTCACCTGTCTGACAAGAGATGTAAGTTTGTCTTCATATAAGAAGATCCGTTTCAAAATACACCTTTCATGACAAAAAATTAACTTTATGATTTATTCCCTTTTCAAAACAAGACATAATTGTGTTTCAATATATTTTTTAAAGGAAAGTCAAAATTCAAGGTAGGATTATAAAGTAATTTTTTGGGCGTTACAGGAAAGTTATTTTTTCAAAAATATGGACATACAAGGCATGTTTACCAAAAAAGGAAAGTTATTGATCTGGTTTTTAATCCTATATTATGTTATATTTTTGGTATCTTTGCTTTGAAACTATTTTTGGAAATTAGGAAATTACTTTTTGGATTAACCCGATCTACTGTTTAATTCTTTAGTTGTCTACTATATATACCTTGGTAAAAATTTTTTAAATTTCTCTAAAGTGTAGTATTATAGTAATGCATGAAGATATTTTCGTCCTCCGTTTTCGCGATAGCGAGGTGACAGAAAATTTCATTAATGATCGTCTGTCTGTCACAAAAACATTAACTTTGGTTATACCTTTTGACTGAGAAAAAAAGGGTTTTCATATTTCACATCCACATTACCGTGACAAGACCTTACCAAAAATACAATGATTTTTGGCCACGTATACTTTTCCAAAATTTTAAATTGTTGACAACTTTTGAATGAGAGAGGATAAGAGCGTTCATATTTGACATGTGCATAACATTTGACAAGTATTCTACGGGTTTGAGCTCTTGACCTAGGCCTTAACCTTAACATTTAACCTACAGAACTTTTCAAATTTTTTAACATTGTTGGAAATAACTACTGAATGACAGAAGATAAGGCTTTCATATCTTACGTGTCCTTATCTGTAACAATTCATTTCAAAAACTATATATCATTTTGACTTCCTGACTTTGACTTAAAAGTTTGACCTACTTCTCTAAGATTTTAACTTTGGCCGTAACTTTTGCCTCAGAAGAGATAGGGCTTTCGCATGTGCAAAACTGTGATAAGACCTTTTGGATTGTTATATGATTTATGAAAGCGGGGACCAGTTCTTATATATATATATATATATATATATATATATATATATATATATATATATATATATATATATATATGAAATATAACATTTTTCTTTCGAAACGAAAGTCAGTACTAAATCCATTTTGTAATCGCTAACATGAGCAAAGCATAAATCTGACGTATGAAAGATACGATGCATGTTATCAAACTTAAGCGATACTAGTTTAATTTTTCAGCCAATTATCCTATTTGACGATCAATTTGTTTAAATATCTTTGCAGATAGAGAAACAAACATCATATTTCTCTGCCAATACATATTTAACTTTATAATATGAAGGATTAACGTTTGGTTATGAATTGGACAAAGTACTTTCTATCAACAATAATACTTCACAGAATGTCTAAATTCAATGTCACAGTAATGTAAAAAAAAAAAATCGGTGGTTGATTTTTTTTATTTTTCATTTTTTTAACTTCTAGAGAGAGGCCTCCTAACATAAAACATAAATTCTCTCTGTATGTGTAGTGTCGTTATTCGGTTTTCTTTAATTCAAGATATTCTCAAAAGTATGAGAGAGAGCAGATTTTGATAAGGATTTTAACATATAGATACTTGAAGCGATCTTATAGCGTTCTTGATCATAATATTGTATGTCATAAAATTCTTCAGCAGTGAAGCAGTTTAACTGGGAGGGGCAAATAGTTATAAAAAAAAATTTACACCGGACCGATATCTTTTATATTCACTTAATGAAACATCTATTCTAACTTGTCTGTATCTAATTCACGGTACCTTTTTCACTTGACATTATGATAATGATGTAAGGTATGTAACAAATAGGATGCAGTAAATTAAATCACAACTTTTTATCTTCTACGTCGATAAAAACAATAAAATGCCACTTCCATTTTCTTAAAACTAGAAGAGGCACAACAAGGCTTAGCATACATGTAGTATATCGATCACTCATAAAATACCTAAAGTTACAAAATCGTTTATCTTTTTATATACAAATACACAACAACTATATCTTAGCAAAATTGAACAATTACAAAATATATGTTAATCATAATCAATTTTTGAAACGTTATCACATCTTCAAGTTTCTTTTTACTTGATTTTGAAACAATAGTTTATTGATAATTTCTTTCTTTATTTATTTCATTTTTCGTTTCTTTATTTATATATTTATTTGCGTTTAAAAATCATGAATACATTTGCATAATTTATATTTTTTTATGAAGTATATGTTACGTAGCATCTTATTATTCTCTGCAATGCTAAAAGCAATAAAATTATTTCAGATTGGTCTCCGGACAAAACAAGCTTAACCACGAAATACAAAGACACGGATAAAAGAGGAAAACTCACATTGAAAAATAATTTACAATTTATTTTGTTATAAATGTTGTAATCATCGCCAATTTACCTGTTTACAACAAATTGAAATAAAAAAAAATTCAAAAAGGATATGTAGTTGCTAAGGTGATCGTCATTTTCGAAACATTTTGATTGCATGTGTAACACGAAACTGAATATTTCCGTTTCAATAATAATAACAGAATCAGAAAGAACAATGAATATTTACTTATCCTAAACTCTGCAGTTTACCTTATTTCCGTATTCTCTGTCGTTCTTCCGGATGCTGCTGTAGTCTTTCTTTCCCTTTCACTTTATCTTTTCCTCTGAAATCCTCGCATGGTTCTTACCTCTGTGAGCAAATACGTCAGTGTGTCTCCATGAACAAGCTGCTTCAAATAAAATTTTTATGACCACGAAATAACTTGATTAAATATTCTCTTTTACGACATACCTTAATTCAAAACTTACTCTAATTTCTTTTATACGGGAAGTTTCATTAATGTGTCAAATGGGATTATTAACCGATATCATGGGCGTTGTAGGCAAGTTATCTCATTCAAAAAACATAATACATCTGCACTTAAATTGCATGGACATACGAGGCATGTCCACCAAAAAAGGTAACAATATTGTTCCTCTAGGTTTTATTTCAAAATATTGAGATAATTCCTGTAACATTCATTATCACGAAACTATTTTTGGAAGGGTAATCAACTAGTTTTGTTTGCTATTCGAGGGACATTGGTTTGGGCAGAGAAAATGCGATATGTAAATGCTTTATCTGCAGCTGAACTTAAGCAAATGGATACTCAGTCTGACTAAAAAGAATTAACTTTATAGATACAGCTAAAGGTAACAATACATCGCCTACCTTTGAAGTACGCTTTATCTTCTTCATTAGTTAAATTAATGATTTACTAATATTGGCAATTACAATATGGTTTACTCTGAGAGAAAATTTTTTTAGTCAGCATATATTTAAAAAGACAATTCAGATTTTAGAATACAAGCTCGTCTTCTTTTTCCTATCTATACATTGATTATTACGCTAATTTCTACAAGACTCCCAAGCTTCGCAAATGTAACGAGGACACTTTATCGTGCCAGTCCATCCGCATCGTAGTTCTCAAATACGAATTACATCTGAATTATCAGCAATTTTATGTCTAACATTTTTTTGTTTAGAATCTGAAAATGCATTTAAGGCATGTTTATATATTGGTCTTGTGCAGATTTTTTTCTTCTGAATGAGAGAGTTTACTCCCATCCAAAAGATTAAAAAGAAGTTGAATCGAAATAGATACACGCTTCATTTTAAGGGCCTCCGACCGAGGATGTTATCTTTATGGAATTATTATAAACATTATTCATGCAAAGAAATTTCATTTTAAAATTTAAACTTTAATCTTATCTCTAAATGCGATCAGGAAATAATATATATTGAGCATTTTAGCAGCCACTGGAACAAAATTAATTTCCAGGATTTACCCATCCATTTTAAAATACTTCACTGTTAAAGAATTCTATGATCAGACATACAGGATTATTAATTATGCTCAAGACTCTGTATTAGCATCTATTTCAAAGCCTTCTCTCTTCCATACATACTTTTTATAATGTAGAATTCAAGAAAGATTATGGCATTAGACTTATAGAAAGAATATATCATTTCATTTAAAGAGGATACCAAAGAGTTATTTCTAGATAAAATATGAAAAGTTCCGAGTAACTCGGAACTGTTCATATTTTATCTAGAAATAACTCTTTGCAGAGTATCGATGGTACAGTATTAATTGAACCCATTTTTTGTTACATTGATCAAAATTTATATTCTTGATCCGAAACCCCGCTCTTGAAGTCAGAAAAAGAAATACATAAAGGTTATAGTACATTATAAAACTTTTTTTTTTATTTTCTTCACTGATGTGACCTTGAGTTTATTCATAATGTTACGTATGTTTTGTTAGATTTAAATGATGATGGTATTATGACCATAGAAATAAAAGTACATACTACATGTATAATAAAAGTGCTTACATCCAATTCAACCCCCCACCCCCACCCACACACACACACACAAACACACACACATTTCTGATAATCGCTTATTTTGATTAATAAAGTAATCTTTTATATTCAGTATTTAGTAAATTTATAAATATATAAATAAAATAAAATAAATACTTGTAACAGGAAAATTATTCATTTAATTGAACATGCTACCCTCGGCAGATTTAGGTCATCAGTTTTTGAAATAGAGCTTTCAAAACATTCTATATTCTGTCTATTCTAATTTTACTTGTACATAACTAAGTAACACTTTTACTATATCCTTTTTTTTACTTGACATTGTAATACTGAAATGAAAATAGGAGGGTTGCCCGGTAAAATCGTGGACAAGTAGTCTAGTTAAAAAAAATACTAAAAACTGCTTTCTAAAATTTTTCCTACTCCTTTGTACAAATTCCATCAATATACATAGCAAATTTCAAAGAGGTATATTCAAAAATAAACAAAATATGGTATTTCATTTTTCTATGTGGTATCGGCTTACGGCAAAGGGATGATAACGTAAAAGTGTCTGAAGCAACGTCGCGTTTATTCTTTGCTTTATAAAGTTTGATAAGCCCCAGTATAATTCCGGGAATTTCAGTGACGCGCACACTCGTTTTCCCCTTTATTCCTCCATAAACAGCTGAGGGACCAATCGCGTATGGAAGGTACTTTCACTTTCACTGAACTAAATAGGCAGTCTTTTTTCGATGATCTGCAGTAAAAGCGTCTTTCGCCATTGCCAATAGCTTATTGTCTGTATGTTTTGATATACAGAGGGATAACATCCAAAAGCTCCAATTTAGAAAAAAAATGTCAATTCCACTTATTTCCTAATGTATTAGTGATATTTTCATATTTTGTTATATTCTATTATCATTGAAAGTTCCTTAAGGCGTCATTACTCAATCAACATTCACATTCAAGCACATTCAAGTATAATAAAATCCGTATTTGTGAATATGATTTATTAAAAGTATTAAGATGATAAATAAACATTTTTTTTTTAAATTTCAGCTCAGTGCGTGCATTATTTTTGGGGAAAAAAATGCGACGTCGACAATTTTACCGGGTAACCGTCGTATATATATTGCATATGTTCAAAACTGTAAAATGATTTTAGATACATGTAGTAGTAATTTATGATTAATGATCAATAATTCAATAATTCAGAAGTGATAAAAGAATTAGATAGACTACACGATCAGTGTGTACTGGTTCCAGCTGACAAAGCAGGTAACAACATTGTCTTTGTTTGTTAGGCTCATTATTTTAATTGTATTTTAGAAGAACAAGGAAATCCAACTTATACCCATAGCTCCTTTTCTAAGAAGGAAAGTCTTCAAAATCATATGTCAGTCTTAAATATTTTTAATATTCCCAACAACCAAAATGAATTTAAATTACCATATCTTTATTGGATTCCGAAACTTCATAAAAATCATTACAATGATATACAGCGGGTTCCAGTAAATGTTCTACCACGCTTCTTTCTTTACTCCTCACTAAAATATTGATAGCAGTGAAGGTGAAACTTAAGGAGAATGTGCAACAATATATTCGAGAAGTGGTGTAAATCAGATGTGGATACTTAAAAATTCCAAGGAACTTTTGGAAAATTTGAAATCACAAAATTTTACCAAAATCAGTAACATCAAAATGTACGAATTTTCAACTCTGTATACAACCATTCCCCACGATAAATAAATGTCCAGGCTTTTTGACATAATTAACAGCTGCTTTTTCAATAAAATCGGAATTTATAATTTTACTTACCTTGTCACTGGTCATTTGCAAAATTAATTTTTTAAAAACATTCTGATTGTACACACAAGTACTTTGAAGTTGATATTAAAAAGATGCTCGAGTTTATGATGACAATATTTATGTGGTTTTTGGAGACCAGGTCTTATAACAATCTATTGGAATTTCTATGGGTTCCAATTGCGCCCCGTTGTTAGCAGACCTATTATTGTACTCATATGAAGCAGAATTTATTCAAAATCTTATATACATAAAAAAAAAAAGAAATATCTTGCTGTCACCTTCAACTCGACATTTAGATATATCGACGACGTATTACCAATTAACAATACTTGTAGTTATATGTCGACACGATATATCCCAGTGAGCTTAAAATGAAAGATACCACAGAGTCTTACACTTCATCTTCATATTTGGATGTTTTACCAGAGAAAGACGTTAATGGTAATCTAACAACCACGATTTATGATAAACGTGATGACTTTAACTTTTCAATCGTCAACTTACCTTACTTATGAAGCAATATACCCTTATCACTCAGTTATATCTCTCAGTTAATTCGATACGCAAGAACATGCTCTACGTATGAACAATTTCTAAAACGAGGTAAGTTATTGACAAACAAGAATTTCAACAGTCTCGTTTAAAGTAATCATTTCTTAAGTTCTATGTTTGATACAATGAACTTGTCAGCAAAACCAATCTACTAAGTCATATGCTGACTGACTTTTTTCATACTAATTGTTAGGCCATTATTTACACTCTGAATTGTCGACGGATTTTCTGACAAGGAGCACACGGCGGGTGTGACCAGTCGGCAGGGGATGCTCACTCCTCCATGGTATCTGATCCCACCCCTGATGTTTTTGGAGGTCCGTGTTCAATCTACTCCCGATTTGTATTGTTTAAATGGACTTTGAGCTTGATTACTGTTCATTATCTCCATATTTGCAAATATTTATTCTAAATCTTCCCCGTTATTCATAAACTAAATAATGTTTTAAATTGATGAATTGGTAGATTCAACTTTTTCGAGGGTTGTCCTAGAAAAACATCTTTCTCTCAGTTAAACGAGTCTTACAAAATATCTGTCGGCGCAACAGGCAAAACATAGCTAACATGAGTGATGTCTGTGAAATTGTTCCGGAATCGTGCATCAATAAAAATTTGTTTGAATCACAAATTCGACACTGCATTTGATTTTATTCTAGCTACCGAGTAACCCATCTCACACATACTTGAATCATCAAAAGATTGCGGAAACTAATTTTTTAAAGAGACAATATCCCAACTCAAAGTCGTATGCTTTCTTTTGTTTCTTATTTCTGATAATTTGGAGCAAAAACAAAATTTGGACTGTTGTCTTTCTGCAAATCGTATACTACATCAGTAAAATATGAAATTTGTATATCATAAGTTTGCTTTTGTTTCATTCATGAATTTTAAATTTAAATATTCATATTATTGCAAAAGTCTCCAGGAATAAATGAGCTAAATTTAACGAGGCATAGACATGGAAAAAGAAGGATAACTCTCAAACAAAAATTAAGGCGAAGATAACGAACAGTAATCGATATAACTATAAACAACACAAATCATAAAACACGAACCCCAGGAAATTTCAGACGTGGAAACAGGTGTCTAGGAGGAGTAAGCATCCCCTGTCGACCAATCACACCCGCCGTGAGTCTTATATATTGATCAGGTAAACGGAATATTTCGTAGTCAATTTTAGTATTAAAAGGGCTTTGTCAATATGAAATATGTCAGTCATTCAATCTTTATTTCCTAAATTTGGAGATTTGATAAACAAAACAGCTATTACAACATATCTACATCAATGAAAATATATAAAAAAAAAATGATAAAGAAAAAAATGCGGCATGTACAATTTGCTTTTATACTCCATATGAAACATAAAAACATCTCACGTGTGTGTGTCATACACATTATCGTGGTAAGTGGCTATACTAGATACTATGAATGAAAACTGCTACTGAGTATTAAATAAAGAATACAAAGACAAAAACACCATATGCAGGTGATGGCGGTAAATTGGGCAAGTTGACTATGGAAAAGCTGAAGTCATCTCGTTTGTATAGTTATCCTCTATAGTCAGCAAAACATTCAAATAAGAAACAGATGTGGCAGACTCTGTGGTGCCTTTTATTTCGAGTTTACTGGGATATATCTATATCTATATATGAAAGGAAGTAACTATTGTTAATAGATAAAACATCAACGATATATTTGAATGTCGAATTGAAGGTCACAGCAAGTTTTTTCTTCTTCTCATGTAGAAGTTTTTTTTAAAAATAAATTATGTTTCATAGGAATATAACAACTACAAGAAAGAAGCACAATGAGTACCCAACGGAATTTCAACAGTTTATTGGAAGACCTGGTTCTCGATGACTACATAAATGATATCACTGAGGAGCTTCAGCATCTCTCAAGTACTTGTGTGTAGAATCAGCGGGATTTTAACAAAGTGATTTGTTGTTGACCAATCACAAGATCCGAAAATTTTCGATGTTCGTTTCTTTCTTTCTTTCTTTTTTTTTTTTTTTTTTTTTTTTTTTTTTTTTTTTTTTTTTTGAAGAAGCAGTTATCTATGAAATCAAAACGCCACGTTTTTAATTTATCGTGAGAAATTGTTAAATAAAGTGTAGAAAAGTTATACGTTGTTAAATAAAGTGTAGAAAAGTCATTCGTTGATTTCATTATATTTATATTTCTTCTCATTTACTTTGTTTTTTATACTAAATTTGACTACGGAATGTACCTGATTAATACATAGGGCTCACGGCTGGTGTGACTGGTCTACAGGGGATATTTACTCCTCCGAGGCAATTGATCCCACCTCTGGAATTTCCGGGGGACCATGCTTTATGCCCTTGTAACGCTAGCGGTTCTGCTAGAAATTGTTTTCATAGAATTAATAATTCGCTCAACTCCTTTAATAAATGTACCATTCGCAAAGAAGACATAAGATTATAAACATTAAACAATTAAATTTATTAAGTGCATTATCAACAAACAATTTATTTAAACGACGACATTCACACCACATTCATACCAAACTAATTATAATAAATGTTTAGTTAAAATAAATAATTAGAATCGTACCATAAAACAGACTGAAAAACCACCCCAAAAATCTAACGTATCTATTCCTATGCGTATAAAAATATGTGACAACAAGTCGTAGTTATTTATAACTTTGACTTGTAAAACTTAACACCAAGCTTTACTGTATTTAACAGGTTAGCTTGTTAAACTCCTAAAATACTTTATTAAATAAGGACACAAGCCGTGGTTATTTATAACTTTGACTTGTTAAACCTAACAACAAGCATTACTGTATTTAACAGGTTAGCTTGTAAACACTAAGGGCAAAGAAAGATAACTCTAATAATCATAAGTAAGTTTATCGAGAAGCAACGTTTAAAAATTCCCAAGTACTCTAGTCTAATAAAATAATTTCTATTATAAAAATAATTAAAGAAAAATTTACGTATCTAGAATAATTAAATTGCTGTATGTAAATAAAATAAATAATTGACTTTCGTTGAACTAATCAACTTTAGTCATCATAAAAGTGAAAGATAGCAAACGTATAACTTTAGTTACATAGTTTGCATTAAAATAAAAATGAAATAAAATAGAGTAAAAATGTAAAATAAAATAATCCTAGATAAATTAATTACTAAAGAAGACTACTCAGTCATAGACTGTTGAGTCTTTAAAACAACCGATAGCGGACAATAGTATTTTACTATTTAATGTCCTAGTCGGTTAAATTCTATCCTAACTAAATAAATCAAAAATAAAATAAATTCCTAAATAAAATAAATAAATAAATAAAAATAAAAGATAGACAAAATAAAAGTTAAAATAAAATCCTAAAAAAAAAATCTGAGAGTTCCGTAAAACGGACCTACCAAATCAAAATAAGCAGAAGAGTGACTAAAAATTCTCAGCGTCTAACTTTTATATGACTCTATGACAGAAAATAACGGAAAATGCTGGAAAATAACGGATATTAACAGAATTATTAATTATGAAATTTCATTGGATTATCAATTAATGATCAATTATATCGAACAATCTGATTGGTCAATTGTAAAACATCACGATCTTTCACGTGAACAAGTGTCACCAAATATTCTATACAAGTATGAAATAATGAATTTTTACATATTTATCAATTAAATAAAAATATATTTCACAATAAATAATTAAAACAAAACAAATTAAACTTAAAACAATATTCAGTCTATCTAAAAATACAGTCATTTATAAGATACCGCCATTCAAACTCGATATATTTATCGGTTATATTACAAATGCAAGGATAAATTTATCAATTACTTTAACAAGTTTCTAAACCGGAAGTACATCGTAATGAAGAGCGAAACTGTCAAACAATGTGACAACAGAAATTTAGACTATTTCACAGGTATTATATCAACTAAATAACACTAAACAAACAACAATTACTTACTATTTGACACAGTTATAGTCTTAGGATGTATACTTAAGTGCTGATTTACAAATGACATACTTTATTAATCTTTTACCAAACTCTAACTCAGTTCGAATTATCTCAGTCATGTTTATGTTATCAAAATATATCAATCTACCCTTGTTTCACAAGTATATACATTTACAATTAAGTGACTTAGGTACAACTCTGCGAATAGAACATTCATATAAAACAAAATAAAACTGTGAATAAACAAACTTCATCAACCCGCTCCAAATCACCACAATGCATGATAACATATTACAGTCATTGACCCTATTTGATAGAAAAATCAACCCGCTCCAAGCTCACACACATATAGCAAAATATTACAGTCATTGACTCAGAATGATTAAACACTGTTGTGGATAAAATAAAAAAGTTACACCATGTAACCTAACATTACTATTATTACATCA
The DNA here is from genome assembly GCF_033153115.1 of Saccostrea echinata. NCBI lineage: Eukaryota > Metazoa > Mollusca > Bivalvia > Ostreida > Ostreidae > Saccostrea > Saccostrea echinata. Next base: position 4,914,284 of record NW_026889757.1, on the reverse strand, counting down.
TTTAAAAAAGGGGGGGGGGTCACATGCACTACACTGCCCCCTCTTTTAAACTGTTCATGTCCTCATGAACGTCAAACATTCATCATAGCAACCACGCATATAAGACAAAGACATCCACACTCATACACAATATTACAACACGATTCTCACCAAATACTATGTACAAAATTAATAATAAAGTCACAGACATCCATCAGCATACACACATGATCTGAAATAAAGTCAAAGATTGTAAACAAAGCAAAAATAATACATTGATGATACACTCACATACATTACATACACTCAAAATAATAATTCAGACAAGGCACATAATTAAGACATTTAAAACGATTCATGCCAAATAAAATATATATATCTTCTGTATCTCACAGCAACATAAGCCATACCCATGGTAACAAAAGACATGCATACCCATGCTAACAAAATTAATCAAAAATCCTCTAAAGGTTTGTATTATGCCAAAAAAAAGTCATAAGGACAGCATTAAACCCCTGGTGATTAATCGTCATTAATACACCTAAATTTGCGGAGCCAATCGTCATTGTACAACCGACTTAAGTATATCTAATTTTACGGGCAATTAGTAACCAATTATATAGAGAATTTACAAATTCTCTATTTAATAACATCTTACTTTAATCCACAACAACTAAAACAATAATTCACTTCTTGATATAGGCAGTGCTCCAACAAATCAAATATCAGTTTACATTGAATGATCCATATATAGTGTAGACATATGTGTAGACATCATCCTTCAAACAAAATCTGTACATACAATATATACCAAGTCATAATTACATAATACTTATAAGTTCTATGAAATTTATCATCAACAAGCATTAATAAATGCTAAATATACACAATATTCTAAAATCCACCCACCATCCCAGACTAATATATAAAAAACCCATTAAACATATACCTTTCTATCTATCTAATTAATTTACTTATCGCATTTTACTACAGTGGACTTCATCTTCTTCTTGAGCGGTGAAGGTGATCTTGATCGAGACTTCCTAAACAGCGTCTCTGCCCTCTCTCTCCTTTCTCTTTTGTAATTCTCCACTCTACCCTTACGTGGCATGGGCTGTTTGGCCTTTGGACGTAACTGGGGCCTAAACCATCCCTGATTGTACGATGTCAGTCTTCTGGGGGATCTGGTTCGGCGTGATGGAGTGGCTGGTCTATCTTCCGGCTGTGGGGTGAGTCCCCGCCTTGGTCCGTTGCTATAGAAATAATTACTCAAAGTCTTCGTTAATTCCTGTACTGCTGTCGTCTGCTCTCTGAGCGCTGCAACCTGGCGTTCCCCCTGCCTCCTCACTTCCGCCTGCAACTCCTTTAAAGCCGAAACTATGTCATTTTTTTCACCGTCCCAGACCGCTTCTTCCTCTCCTAATAGTTGTGGCAGAATATCAACCACCTCTGCAGTGGGACTAATCACCGTTTCTGCAGGTACAAACTCCGATGCTTCTTCCAAAAGAGTTGTCAAAGAAGTTCCGTCACTGTCCACATCTTTACTCTTCTTGGCCCCCATGTTCAACCAATATGCTAGGGATGCCGCCTGCTCCCATCTAGTTAGCAGATCCTCCCTCCATACAAAAGGCTTACTAGCCCTAACTATCTCTACTGGAACATCTGTCCCCTTATGAGGTCCGTACGATTTTCCATGGGCTATTAACTCTTTTTCTGTAAGGGATACAAAATCGCAATGTTTGCAGGTAAAGGGTACCTCCTCCTTTATGACATGGGTCTTTAGATAATGTTTTATCGCATACTTTTTAATCTGTTTGAAGTCACACAGCGTGCACTGGAACACTCGTCCTTTTTTTTCGGCCTTGGCCACATCCATGATGAATCTGTGAAATTACAGATGAACAAGGTAAGTATGAATTTATGTTCTCATTATAAAGGATCCCTTGCCAACCCATAGGAGTAGTCTGTTTCATGGCGTGGTTACGTAATAAAAAAAAAATTATTATGTACACAAATGTATTTAATTCTTTAGAACTTTATACATATAGTACACATGGATTTATTTTGTTTTATAAATCTGCCATTCATTCTCACATCCAGTCATCATTCATGTGGTTGGAATATAGATTAAATATTGTTTTACTAAATTAATTTAGTATCAATATAATACTCTTAATATCTTCTTTTTTTATGTAGATATTTTGTTGAGTCTGAGAGGGATTCTTGAGTTGATCATTTATGACCGAAATCCATCCAGGTGAGTACAACATATAAATATGTCAAGATTAAATTGTTACGTTCTTTCATTCTTTGTATGAAAAATATATTTATTTAATTAATCTTATTTTCTTTATTAAGCATTCATAACTGGAAGAACCAACAAATAAGAACAGCAGAGGACAAGCCGGTCAATTTGGAGGAAAATGTGAATAGCTCTGTTAATGACTCAAGAAAATTTAAGTGGGAAAACCAGTGCTTTCAACATCCGACAAGACTTTTCATCCTCACCAAGGGCAGATAACAAAGTATGTCTCAAGGAAGAAAACCAACAAATCTTGATTAACAACATCTCTGGATAATATTTAATTTTATTAATTGTGGATTAAATTCAACTTCTGAAATCTTTTCAAAGCAGTCACCATCCATGACAATCTGTCACCAAAGTATGGTTTCATTTTATTGTGGTGTACAATCTTGATGTTTGATTGTTCATCTGTCTGTACTTGGTATAATAAATCATTGATCTTTTGTAGCACCAAACAAGGACCAAAGTATCTCGGCTGCAGTTTGTAACTCTCCAGGTCAGTATTTGGACTTTCTAATAAGATAGAAACTAGGTCACCAACTTTATATTGATTCAGGTTAGACTGTCTGTCATATCTATCCTTCTGCACTCTTAAAGAGTTTTTTAAGTTTTTCCTAACAATCTGGTTTGATTGATACATACTCTCTCTGAGTTTATATAAATAATCTGCACATGTAGAAAAATTTTCTGTCTCTCTAGAAGAACTATATATGATCTCGAGAGGAAGCTTGACTTCTCTTCCCAACATGACCATGTTTGGAGTAAATTTTGTTGATTCTTGGGGTGTACTTCTGTATGCAAGTGCAAGACATCCTAAGTTCAAATCCCAATCTGTTTGCTTGCCCTTGATATAAGATTTAATCATACTAATCAGTGTTCTGTTGAAACGTTCAACCAAACCATTGGCTTGAGGATTCCGAGGAGTTGTTCTAGTCTTTTTAATTTCTAGCATACTGCATAATTCTTGAAATAGATTGCTTTCAAAGTTACGGCCTTGATCACTGTGGATAGATTCTGGGCAACCGAATCGAGCAATGACTTCATTTAGAATTTTATCTGCACAAGTCTGGGCTGTCTGATCATGAACTGGAAGTATTTCCACCCATTTACTAAAGTGATCTGTTACGACTAATATATATTTGTTTCCTCGTTGGGTTCTGGGTAAGGGACCAAGTATATCTATGCATAATCTGTCCATGGGTGCACCAACACTCATGTTCCCTAAAGGTCCTTTTGATGATTTAGTAGAAACTTTGTTCATCTGACATTCATGACATTTCTGTATCCATGCATTAATATCTGTTTGCATGTCATACCAATGAAAGAATCTTCTTATCTTTGCAGTGGTCTTCTTTTGGCCCAGATGTCCAGAGATCACAGAATTGTGCATCTGATGTAGAACCTGGTCTCGTAAGGTATGAGGTAGTAGTAACTGTAAGTATTGTAAATCTCCATTGTTAGAGACAAATTTCTTGTACAGAATACCATCTTTCAACTCGATGGAGTCCCAAATATTACAGTAGTATCTGCAGGGAGGACTGACATTTTTAGTAGAATTGTCATCTGGTTTTTGACCTTTTTCTTTGGAGTCATATATCAAATTCAAGTCTGGGTCATCTTTCTGTAGTTTTGCCATATTTACTGAAAGACATATATCTTGCCAAGATGTAACTTCTGTCTTTGTTTGATTACGAGTAATTACTCGAATAGTATTTGTAGTTTTGTTTCTTGTATCTGGCCATCTCTTACGCTCTGGGGTTTCTTCATTTCTTTTTATACACTTTTTACAGGGACCACATCTCAGTGTCGATTCGGCCTCTTCCACACACTGGCAGTTATGTGGGTCAGGACATCTTGAAAGTGCATCAGCATTGCCATGTTTATGGCCAGGTCGGTATTCAATTGAAAAATTGTATGAAGAAAGTATTTCAATCCATCTGGCAATTCTACCCTTGGGTTCTTTAATTTTAAACAACCATACCAAAGCTTGGTGATCAGTTCGGATTTTAAATCTTCTTCCCAAGAGATACTGTCTAAAGTATTCTACAAAATATCGTACTGCAAGCAGTTCTTTATCTGTGACACAATAATTGGTTTCAGCTTTGTTTAAAACTCTACTGGCATAGGCTATAACTTTTTCTTGTCCGTCTTGTATCTGACTCAATACAGCCCCAATACTGAAGTTACTTGCATCTGTATCAAGTATGAACTCTCCGTTCATTGTAGGGAAACTCATAATTTCTGGTCCAGTTAGGAGATTTTTAATACATTGGAAGGCCTCTTGACATTCGTCAGTCCACAGAAAGGTACTCCCTTTTTTTGTTAAGTTAACCAGGGGTCTAACAATACTTGCAAAATCTTTAATAAATTTTCTATAATAGGATGCCATGCCAATGACTTGTCGAACTTCAGTTGGCGTCTTAGGAACTGGCCAATTCAGGATTTTCTCAATATTATCCGGGTTGGGTTTCACTCCATCTTTATTGATCACATGACCCAGGAAGGAAACTTCCTTTTGAAACAACTGGCATTTATTAGGTTTTAATTTTAAACCTGCATGTTTAATCCTACTTAAAACTTCTCTGACTCTTGTCAGATGTTCTTCAAAATTTGAACCAAATACAATGATGTCATCTAGGTATATCAGACACGTTTGCCATTGCAAACCGTTTAAAATTATCTGCAGGGTTCGTTGAAAAGTTTGTGCGCTCCCCTTCATTCCCATAGGCATAGTTAGAAATTCCCACAATCCATATTTTGTTATAAAAGCAGTTTTTGGTATATCTGATTCTTTGACAGGAACTTGGTGGTAACCTGAAGTTAAGTCAAATGTTGAAAATATCGTTGCTCCAGAGACAGCATCTAGACAGTCTTGAATTCTAGGCAGAGGAAAGGCATCATTTACTGTCACCTCGTTCACCTTTCTATAGTCTATACATGGCCGAATTTTTCCATTTTTCTTCAAAACAAGGTTCAAAGGTGAAGCCCAGGGAGAATTTGATTTTCGAATGATTCCCTGTTTTTCCATATCTGTAATTGTTTTAAGTTCAGCTTCAGCATAAGCAATAGGAACTCTTCTGGGTGGAAGTTTAATTGGTCTAGCATTGCCAGTATCAATCGCATGCTCATTAATATGAGTCAAACCCAAGTCTAAGTCGTTCTTAGAAAAAGTGTCTTGAAAGTCAAATAGCAATTTGAACAGATCTCTCTGTGACTTTTCATCAAGTTCATTAGTCTTCAAGGAGTCTTCGTATAATTGTCTTAAATGTTCAGGTAACTTTTCGCTTAATTGTCCTTTTTCTGTTTCAGAGGTATGCCTGACAGTGTATCCTATTGTATTATTATCTGTGCTTCCGCCAGGATCTTCCAGCACAGTTTCATATAGAAACTCTTCAGCATTTCCAAGTACGGCGTCTTGCCATATCTGTTTTTGTGTAGAAGTTGGATTCAAAAGTCTGACAGGTACTGTAGTACTTTTCTCTATGTCAATCAAAGAACATGCCATTAACAATTCATACTTTTCTGAAAATTTCTCATTTGGTTCTACTATAAACTCTGTAGGCTCTGTACAATCGTCATTCCTCTCAACAAAAGCTTGAATAATCTTCTCACTGTAAGGGGGGACAACATAATTATCAGCAGCTGTAACTCTTCGGCATTTGTTGTCTGATTTAACTTGAATGCATGGTATAGTAGTTCCATGTAATCGTACAATTCCTTGACTAAGTAGAATATCTGCAGGTACTCCATATTTATCTTGTAAAACATCCACCCCCAAAAGACAATCATCATTTATATTTGCAATGATAATATTCTGTTGTACGACCAAATCATCCAGGTTCAAAATAAATTCTGCTTCACCAAGTAAGGTCAAACTCGTACCACATGCATTCACAATGCCTGGTGTATCTTTAAGTTCAGGTTTCTCCTTTATTCGTTTAAATACTCTTTCTGACAAGATGGTTCTGGAAGCACCAGTATCAATAGTAAAAGTAACGGGGACATCATTGATTTTTCCTTTGATATAAATTCCAGGGCATTTTTCAACATTTCTTTTGACATCATCAGTAACAAGGCTAATATCTTTTATTTTATTTTCAGATAGGTCTTCATTCAAAGTCTGCTCCTGGATCGTCTCTCGACCTGCAGTTACGATCCCCTGAAGTTTAAATTTCCGGGATATTGTGGTGCTGTACTTCTGAAGTTTTGCTGGGTGACAACTGGACAGTCACGAGCAAAATGACCCTGATTGTTACACTTATAACAAGCTGTATTGGAGGATGTTTTAAATCTGGGAGGAAAGGCTGAGGATTTATTCATCTCGGACAACATCTTTTCAAGATTCTGGATTTGTCTTTGCATTCTTAGTATATCATCTTTGAGATCCGCATTGGTAGTTCCTGATGTTTTAGATTTATGCATTGTTGTAAACGAAGCATCATTTTGTGAAACTGTCTTGGATTGCTTTTCTTTATTTTCAAATCTCTTATTACTTCCTGTTTTTGTATCATTTTCAGTCACTGCCCGAATTGGACGTTTATCGGCCTTTGAAGAGCTCCTTTTATGAAGATCGCTGAAATTGATCACTTGGAATACAGCATCATCAATGTTGTCTGGCTCTTTTATGTATTCGACCTGGAACTGGACTTTCTCATCATTGAGACCATCAAAGAATTTTCGAAGTAGATCCTCTCTGCGTATAGTCTCGTCTCTGTTAGGGTATGCCTTGGCATATAGTTTCTTTAAGTCTGCGGCATAGACTTCTACAGGTTCATTTGGTTTCTGTCTACGGTTGCTGAACTTAGCTTCCAGTGACTTCTTAGTTTCTATAACTTGGTATCGATTATCTAACTCTCTGATTAGTTTCTTGTAATTAGATCTTGTTCTTTTTGTAAGTTGTTCAAAGACAAATTCTCCTGCTCCACCTTGCATTCTAGGTAATAGCTCATCAAGTCTTTCATTGTTTGTCCAATTTCCCCTGTCTGCAATTTCTTCAAATCTGCCCTTCCATACAACCCATTTTTCTTTATCTTGACCAGTAAAGGGAGGTAACTTATGAGAAAATTTTCTGGGATGTCTCTTTTGAGTTACAATAGATGTAGGTATGCTCTCATCATCAGAATCTGATGTACTGCTACTGGTGGAGTCATCTGAGAAGGATGAATTTTCATCGATCAATCTTGCCCGTTTAAGCTGTCTCTCTGACTGAGTTTTTCTAGAAGCACGTCTATGTCTGGACAATGTTTTAGACTGAGCTGTATCTGTACGACTCCTTCCAGGACTCTGGCGCTGTACTGATACACCTGATTGGACTGTATTCAAAAATTTCTGCATGTCCTTTAAAATTGTGGCCAAATCATCTCTGTTGTCAGACAACTGATACATAGGGGGCTGGTATACTGGATTGTTCATTTGTTTACTTCTGACATCTTCGTGATTTTGTCTCGTAGCATTTGAATGATCTGATCTAGTAACTGGAGGACAGGAATATGGACGCCCATTCTTTGGAGGGACCGATTCATGCAAATCATCTATAGACGAATCATCTGTCAAATCATGGATTGGTAGCGGAAATTGATTAGGGTTATCTCCCCTATCGAGGATGAACATTTGTTCATTGCACCTTTCTGGTGTTGTATGTTTTTGTTCATTTGTAATAAATGATTGTGACACATTTTCTGTGTTTAAAGGATTCATATGTAATGAATTGTGCATCAAATTTGATGTTGAAGTTGTGCATGACATATGCATAGTGTCTTGTACAGTAGATTTACTGTTTATAACACTTTTATTTCCAAAAGGATTTTCAATTCCAGTTTTTAAACTGTTATCAGAATTTATTTTGTCTACACACTGCCTATCATTTTTCTGTCTCACACTCGCATCATCTGACATCTCACCAGCTTCTACAACAACCAGGCCCTTTCTTTTATTCTTTCCCATATTATCTATCTGAGCACTGCCTAATCAAAATAAAAATAAACTTGCACATCAACTTTCATTTTTACAAACAACTAGCAAAAATATAAAAAGGTTCGTATCTCTGGATACCTATAAAAATGAAAGGTATCCCGCCGTGGATGCCAAAAATGTAACGCTAGCGGTTCTGCTAGAAATTGTTTTCATAGAATTAATAATTCGCTCAACTCCTTTAATAAATGTACCATTCGCAAAGAAGACATAAGATTATAAACATTAAACAATTAAATTTATTAAGTGCATTATCAACAAACAATTTATTTAAACGACGACATTCACACCACATTCATACCAAACTAATTATAATAAATGTTTAGTTAAAATAAATAATTAGAATCGTACCATAAAACAGACTGAAAAACCACCCCAAAAATCTAACGTATCTATTCCTATGCGTATAAAAATATGTGACAACAAGTCGTAGTTATTTATAACTTTGACTTGTAAAACTTAACACCAAGCTTTACTGTATTTAACAGGTTAGCTTGTTAAACTCCTAAAATACTTTATTAAATAAGGACACAAGCCGTGGTTATTTATAACTTTGACTTGTTAAACCTAACAACAAGCATTACTGTATTTAACAGGTTAGCTTGTAAACACTAAGGGCAAAGAAAGATAACTCTAATAATCATAAGTAAGTTTATCGAGAAGCAACGTTTAAAAATTCCCAAGTACTCTAGTCTAATAAAATAATTTCTATTATAAAAATAATTAAAGAAAAATTTACGTATCTAGAATAATTAAATTGCTGTATGTAAATAAAATAAATAATTGACTTTCGTTGAACTAATCAACTTTAGTCATCATAAAAGTGAAAGATAGCAAACGTATAACTTTAGTTACATAGTTTGCATTAAAATAAAAATGAAATAAAATAGAGTAAAAATGTAAAATAAAATAATCCTAGATAAATTAATTACTAAAGAAGACTACTCAGTCATAGACTGTTGAGTCTTTAAAACAACCGATAGCGGACAATAGTATTTTACTATTTAATGTCCTAGTCGGTTAAATTCTATCCTAACTAAATAAATCAAAAATAAAATAAATTCCTAAATAAAATAAATAAATAAATAAAAATAAAAGATAGACAAAATAAAAGTTAAAATAAAATCCTAAAAAAAAAATCTGAGAGTTCCGTAAAACGGACCTACCAAATCAAAATAAGCAGAAGAGTGACTAAAAATTCTCAGCGTCTAACTTTTATATGACTCTATGACAGAAAATAACGGAAAATGCTGGAAAATAACGGATATTAACAGAATTATTAATTATGAAATTTCATTGGATTATCAATTAATGATCAATTATATCGAACAATCTGATTGGTCAATTGTAAAACATCACGATCTTTCACGTGAACAAGTGTCACCAAATATTCTATACAAGTATGAAATAATGAATTTTTACATATTTATCAATTAAATAAAAATATATTTCACAATAAATAATTAAAACAAAACAAATTAAACTTAAAACAATATTCAGTCTATCTAAAAATACAGTCATTTATAAGATACCGCCATTCAAACTCGATATATTTATCGGTTATATTACAAATGCAAGGATAAATTTATCAATTACTTTAACAAGTTTCTAAACCGGAAGTACATCGTAATGAAGAGCGAAACTGTCAAACAATGTGACAACAGAAATTTAGACTATTTCACAGGTATTATATCAACTAAATAACACTAAACAAACAACAATTACTTACTATTTGACACAGTTATAGTCTTAGGATGTATACTTAAGTGCTGATTTACAAATGACATACTTTATTAATCTTTTACCAAACTCTAACTCAGTTCGAATTATCTCAGTCATGTTTATGTTATCAAAATATATCAATCTACCCTTGTTTCACAAGTATATACATTTACAATTAAGTGACTTAGGTACAACTCTGCGAATAGAACATTCATATAAAACAAAATAAAACTGTGAATAAACAAACTTCATCAACCCGCTCCAAATCACCACAATGCATGATAACATATTACAGTCATTGACCCTATTTGATAGAAAAATCAACCCGCTCCAAGCTCACACACATATAGCAAAATATTACAGTCATTGACTCAGAATGATTAAACACTGTTGTGGATAAAATAAAAAAGTTACACCATGTAACCTAACATTACTATTATTACATCATTTAAAAAAGGGGGGGGGGTCACATGCACTACAGCCCTGTTAACTAAATTTGTATTGTTTGTAGATATTTTTATGTCGATCACAGTTCATTCTCTTCACTGTTTCAGTACTTGATGACAACAACTAAAAAAAAACTACAAAATAACAATTACTACATGTACTCAGTAGTAGTTGTAAAATTGATAGCCACTCTAAGCTACACATTTACAGACTTGTTTTTCCAATACTTTCTGTCAGTAAATGTAATTAATGTCATTCTGCCTTCCTTTAAGGAAGCTCTAAAAAAACTCATGAAAACTGTTTTTATACTTAGATTTATCTAGTTCATTTTACATTGGGTACCTAGCATAATTTTTAAGACAATTGAGTAAGATTTCCGTTTATTCTGTATTGCATCAGAGAGCAGATCACTCTAACTGCATAAAACTACCATGAAATTAAACACTTCAGCGAGCAGTGTTTAGAGCTTCCTTAAATTCATGTACAGCATTGCAGTCGAGTCTAATTTCAGATCTTTAAGATCTGTGCGTCTGATCATACTTTGGCCATCACTCGTGTCATCAGATATCGCAAAGTATTTCCAGTTTTCACATCCATTACCACCATTCAAGAAGTACATGCCATGCATGCCACAATCCTTGCTCCATAACTTCTCATGCAGAATAGTTTCCTGCCTAGTGTGAGAGGACATAAAATTGGTATTTCCCAAATATCCATTCTATATCTTTTTTGCATAAGGAAATAAAACAATTAAAAAGTGTAAGTCAAATTACTCAAACGATATTTTAAGGCGTAAGAGGCATTCAAATAAACATACAAATAAATGTATAGATTACTCAAATTTTATTAAATTTCCAATTAATCAGTGTCAATGGAAATAATATCTTCCTTTTGATAAACAATATATCAACAAAATAACAAATTCAAATTCAAGGTTCCTTCCACCTCTTTGTCAGGTGGATCCGATATCTGATTGTAATATTAAGTCACAGATATCACAATTGTATAAACACTTCTATTTTGAGCATGGTTGAAAATAATGAATATTAATTAATGATCAAGGAAGAAGTACCAAGGAGTGACATTGATTCTGCAACTAGTGGTCCTCAGATAGAAAAAGGAAAAGTACCTCAAACTGGAAATAAACATTTCCAAAACCTTAACCCCAATAAAATTTATCGTTTTTATTGAAATTCCTGTGTAAGGAGGTATAATGTATTATGTCTGAAATGCATGCAACATTTTCGTCATTGATTTGAAGATATATATTTTTCCCACCTTTTAACTATATATCGATTAGTCTCTAAATTTCATTATAAACGTGTGTTTCTATATTGTTATACTTTACACATATATCAAACATATACACATTACATTTCAAGGATCACAATTCTCCTCAGTTATTGGTTCAAATGCAAATAAACGCCCTCCGTCTGAAAAACAGTTTATGTTAACTTGCGGTGGTTTATTTCCACGTGCCACAAACGTTTGAAACAGGAAGAATGGCCCCAGTGCTTGACGTTCTTGCATTGTTATCTTCTTCGTCTCGTTGTTAAACTTCATGAACATATCTAAAATATGCCAGTTGTTTATTGTATTTAACAAATATATTTATGATTTGATACAATAGCTTGAATACTTACTTACTGAAAGCTGAACAGAAATGGTGAAATAATCCGAGAACAATTCAACCTATGAAAGTTTTAGTAAGCTTGCATTGTCAAAGAACATAGATTGTTAAGGTTCAAGTGTTTTTTATTGCTTCTAACAATGTAAAAATATTTCTGCTGTGACAAATTCTATTTGTTTAGGGAAAAAAAATAAAATCATCAAAACATGTAAGTACTTACTTTCATAAAGAAGTGACTCAAATACGTCATCGTCATCCTCTACCTCATACATAATAAGGAACCGTTCGTCTGGTGCCATAGAACTGTATGACACGTGTGGCTGGGAAAGGAAAAACACAATGTGCATGTAACTTAGCAATCACATCATTATGAATCAATGGAAATTGAGGAGTGGACGCGCATTTTATATCATAAGTTATCGAAAAAATAATAATTTAGCCTAATGATTTTTTAAAACAGTTGATATTATAAGTAATAGGTATTTATTGTCTATTAATGTGTAAATGCATTTTACCTTTAGAACAACAGTAGAGGCAGATTCGGTAATAATTGACGAAATATCGAAGTATTTTCCATTTTCTTTGTATTTTGCTACATATCCAAACCTCTGGTCAGACGTCCCATCATTGTTTGTCACCATGCACTCAAAAAACCGAATCATGAAGCGAACTGGGAAAAAAGAGTTTTTTTGTTTAAAACTTGATCAAATTCCAGTATATATGCAAAAATAATATACCGGTAATTATAATATGTTTGAGAATATTCCCGTTAAAGCCTTTTTTTACTATTTCGTGATTACATATACATTTGATTGAAAGAAGTTCAAAAAAAATACTGAGTTACATCGACTTTGTTGTGGCTTCTGAGAAATCGGTTCGCCATACAGCGCCATATCTTCCACATGGGCTGACACGTATATTCCAGTTTTACAAGCAATCCGTAAGTGAAATGGTCGGAACTTTGAGGATGTCCAGCGAAGATTTTTCACCCTTCGTGGAATTTTACCACCAAGTGATAATGAAGATAGCTCTTTGTACAGTTCCTCAGGCTGAATGGAATAAAATACTATGGTAATCTCACATATCTGTAGACCATTTTCACCGAATAACCATCTCCAGACTTTCTACAACAGAATGAAGAAATTTATTGAATAATCATTTAGATATATTTAGTATTTTGTTCTTTTGATTTGAAATGAGATAATTTCACCGTAAAAATGCAAAGTGTAGCGCTGGTCCATGTAACCATGTGTGGTCTTACTAACTACATACCAGTTGAATCTTTGGACATCTTTGGAGTTGTTCCCACATGATTTCAACGTCTGTTAATGATTTGTTTTTCGTATTTTCCTCATTTATTGCAACCAATCTGTCATTAATTCTATAAATACGGTTCCATAAAGTCATTTCTCATTTTTAGATCAATATCCATGTTTCATGAATTATCAAGTGTTAGTATCTGCTCTATTTATATTCAATAATATATAACTATTCAATATTTATCTTATAAGGAGAAAGGAACAAAAAGAAGATTCTTTTAAGGAACTAATAACTACCTTAATTCTTTTTCGGCGACGTCCTGTACATCTTTCACAACGTGATACACATCCTCCCGGTCCATTGGGTTATAGGCAGATTCCAAACGAAACAAATAATTTCTGCTCCAAAAACTCCGGAGCCGTCCAGAATGTGATCTTCGTACACGTAATGTCTCTGCTTCTCTCTCTTCTGCATCACTGCTCGAGCTACTGGAGCTCTGTTTAAAAAAAATTACTTTATAGTCATTGCTTTCCGATGTTTAAGCTATGTAGTCAAAAATAATTAAATACCAATAAAATATATTTTAGTCAATCATCATTACTACATGTAAAAGAAAATGCAAATCGCTTAAGAAGAAACACTTTTGAAATTCTGAATATTTTCTGAAGATATCAACATATCAATATTTTCATCTGAAAAGTTATTCTTGTTCAAATTTTCTGATATACAAATAGACGTTCAATACAAATAAAGTAAATCTAGGTGAAATCGTATATTTGTCATTAAAATATGCATATCAGACACTCATAATGTTGATAAAAATCTTATTGAATAATCATAAGATATGACAACAATAATAATAATCAAGCTCAAAAGCCCATTGAAATAATATATCAACAGCAGAGCAAACAAGAACCTCTAAAACATCAGAGGTGGGATCAGGTGCCATGGAGGAGTAAGCATCGGTCACATCCGCCGTATGCTTCTTGTCATGATCAATAATAATAGTGTAACAATGATACATGACAAACGTCAGTAAACATTCGATTTAAAATATAGATTATATTTGCTAATAAAGTCATTGTATCGACAAAATGCTGACTTTCAACGAGACTGTTGATATCTTTGCTTGCTTCATCAACTTATTTGTCACCGTTCACGATAGCTCAGTAGGTAGAGCGCTCTCTCAGTGATCGGGAGGTCATGAGTTCGAATCTCGGCCGCGACTGACCTAAGTTGATAAATGATGTGTAGCAACTGTTCCTTCGCCATGCGCTCGGCACTTTGAAGTGAAAGTTGCGGGTCCTTCGGATGAGACCTTAAAAACCGAGGCCCCGTGTCACGGCAGGCGTTGGCACGATAAAGATCCCTCACTGCTCAATGGCCCTGAGTGCCGGGTAAAGGTCAAAATTTGAAGCCCTTCACCGGTATATGGTGACGTCTCTATATGAGTGAAAAATTCTCGAATGGAATGTAAAACACCATACAATCAATCAATCAATCAACTTATTTGTCAATAACGTGCCTCCTTTCAGAAATTATTGCTCTTGAGTATCGAGTCAACTGTGAGACATAAACTCTATAATTTTGAAGTAGATAATGGTATATTGCAAGACAAATAATGGAAGTTGACGATGAAAAAGTTGAAGTCATCACATGTTTCATCAATTTTAGTTGCTATATCTCCAAATGCAATATAGCCATTGTCAATCAGAAACTCGAGCATTTTTTTAAAATATGAATTTCGGAGTACTGATGTGTAGAACCAGATTTTTTTTTAACAAAAATTACATATGTCCAGTGATAAGGTGCATTTATGTGATGACCATTTTCCACATTTAATTTAAAAGTAACTGATTCCAACAAATGAAGTGTATAAGTAAATATTTTATTTTTGGGCCATTTGAACCTACATGTAATTGTTATTCTTTCACATATCTAAAACTTGCATGTCACTAAGCAGAACAGTAATTTCAGGTATTTCCTAAAATTCAGGATATACACGAAATTCCTAATTACACATATTTACTGTTAACATACGAAGGTTGTCCCAGAAATACGCGAACATTGTCAATATCTTTTGTTTCACTAATACTAGAAAGGTAAAAATTGGCATACATCATGATCAACATTTTTTGAATAATGCATAAAAATTTCAATGAAATATCTCTATAAAAAACATTTCCCTCTCAGGTAAACGAATCTTATAAATCAGTTAACGGTGCAATGACGTCAAAACGTGGCGTTTGTGAATTTGTTCTGGACATGTGCTTCTGATCAAATTCGTTTAAGCATTAACTCGGCACTGTATTTAATTTTCTTCTATTTACCAAGTTATACATCTCAAATACTAGTGTTACCAAAAGATTGCGGAATTAATTCTTTTCATAGGCAATTTCTCAATTCCGATAATAAATCTTACAGTTCGCATTGTTTAACGGCGGCTTTCACTTAGGCCGGACTATGACGTCCAGCTCTCGACTTTCAGTTTGTCTTCATTTTTGTTGGTCTACAAAACGCCTCTTCTATCGGATAATCAGTCAAGCCACCCTCAAACCTCTTGTACTAGGGATAAACCTGTGTCCCAGATTTATGTTTCTGCTTTTCCATCGTTAACATCTCTGTTATCGTATGGACATGCAGGAGTCATATCCCGCTCAACACAGTACAGTTTAATAATCTGGTGCTCCACATTATCGCCAAACATCACCATTTTTGACAATATCTATTAAAAGTGTTTTGGCATATAACGTCATATACATGTAGTTGTCATGAATGAGGTCAAATTAATGAATTCTTATACATGAGTACACCAGATCAAAGAGTATTTATGGAGGTAAATTTTGTGACATTATATTTCTGTATAGCCTGGTAATAAAGAAAACTTCATTGACAATGCTACTTTTAAAAGTCAAAAAATTGTCGTGCGCCGACCACCGATATTCAATACCCTTCAAGTGCTGTTTTTATATACTTATGACATCACAAGCCTAATATATTTTGTCGAAATACCTAAAATATCATTTTCCAACAACGTGCAAAAAAATATTAATTTTGGTCGAATAGTTTCTGAAATATTCAAAAAGTTCCGAGTTTTTCTGTGACAATCCTCGTATATATATACTTTTTGAGAAATCGTGAAAATTCAACATCGTGAAATTAAAATGACTTACAGTATATATGGTGGGTAGTCCTTTCACGACTGTGATTTATGGCATTGATAATTAATTTAAAAAGCTTGGTAAAATGAACTATTCAAAAGTCGTTTTAAAATGAAATTTGCAGTCCAATATTTCAAAAGGTAAACTTATTATTACATTGGACTTGATCAGTACCATTTTATTATCGTTTATAATTAAGATATAAAGTGAAAATATTACCGAATCTTCCTTTGAAAATGAAGGGAAGCAACTGAAGAGACCACCATCCACTTCATCTGTTGCACCGTCTTTGTTTTTATCGCCTGGGATACCGAATGATCTTTCCCCTCTAGTCAGCACCTCTTCTGGTGAAGGAGTGGTCATATACAAGAAAAAGTCATCAAACACCGGCGATAGGCCACCCTCCACCTTACATGTCCACGATGAAGATTTTATGTCCACCATGATTTAAAGTTCGATTTATCATTCAAAGTCTATTCTACCGAGTTCCCTATAATAAGATTAAAGGGAAATTTTAGGCTGTACATTTCAATCCTTTTATCCCCCCACACAAAACTTAGGTAGAGGATTCGGATAGAGAGAATTTTTATTTTTAAAATTTTCTTCCGCGTTTAGCAAAAACGCCTCCTTGAATAATATGCACGTGGATAAATATAATCATTTAGAATCTATTTCCTCATAACAGGGTATTAATTAAATGTTAACCTTTTGTCACAGTAAAACACTGAGAACGAATCGAACATTCGTAAAAACAAACCAAAAATCACAGGACTTGTAAACAAGCATTATATATGATTCAATATGGACACTAAAACTGTTCAAACATCACAGTTTATCGTTTTTACATTTGAGATTACATACAAGATTTCAGAGATTGTCAGTTGCTAAACTCAAATCAAAGATTATAATTTTTCCTGTCCAGGTAGATGATATTTCAAATTTCTCGTGCTTATCATACAGATTTCGTTCACAAGGTTGATCAATTTATACTATACGGCATTTGTTGGATAACATGTACTGGACAATTTTACTTCGGAATTTCTAAATTTAAAGAAAAAAAATTAGGAAAAAAATAAAATATTTAATTGAATTGATTAGCCTATTTAATTGTTGTAAAGGACTTTGAAATCACAATTATAAATAAACAGGATAGAAATTTGTACTGGGAAATAGAAAAGCGATAATTTTGAAGAAAAGTAAGAAAAACTGTTGTAATTGTTTCTACCAGCACCGATCCCTTTTTCGAGGCCGGAAGCATTTCACTTCCTCCTATCAGTAAAGTGTTTGAGAAAAAATCATTTTCTTAAATAATAAATTTCCGGTACTAAGGAGAAGTGATTGTTGGATTTCCGTATAAATGTATTAAATAATGTTGAATACATAATTAATCATCTTAGCGTAAATACAACTTTGTTATAACTATCGGGTTTTACATTTTACGTGTTTCGCATACAGTTTTTAGAAATCGTCTACTTACAATTCCAAATGCTAATCATTGTCAAACGAAATGCAAAATAAGCTTTTTTATAAAATAAATAACATTTCCTTACATATTTCTTAATTATAGATCTTTATCTTCACGAATGGCACTCTAAAATCAAGGTCACAATGTCTGAAAATCCAGTAAATTATTAAAGATCTATTAACAAACTAAATATTAATTAAACAATAAGATGCTTACCTAGGTTGGAAGTATTCGAATTCATATGTTGCAGCTGTTGTAAAAAATATACAAGAGCTGCAATGTTAATTCCATTACTTACAAAGACATTTTATTGTTTATATTTATGTCTGTATTAATAATCATATAAGCTAGGATTAAGTAAGTTAAATATTGTAAAATTGATACGTACGTTTTTGTATTTCATTGATAGAAGAGCCACTGTTCAGAAAATCTATACAGATGGCTTGCTTATTAATTAGCGGTGTTAAAGTATTGATAAACGCCTGTAGTTTTCTTAAGAAATAAAAGAGATGATATTCAGTGTATGTAAATATGTTCTAATAATTTACCATTAAAAACAGATGGGGCAAACTTGAATGAATTTGTAAGTTGTCAGGGTCTAGTTCAAGGTCACAGAATCAATAAGCCTAGTAATTAAACAGAATATTAAAACCACATGGTTTTTTTTTTTTAAAATCAATTACTTTCATATTTTTCAAAAGATCTAGAATAAGTAGTCGCACGACTTAATACATCAATCATACCCCTTTACGGGTAAAAACAGGCAAAGTATATTATCATTATGAATTATTTAATGAAAAGATTCAAGTTCAAGATTACGATCTCTTCAAACCTGGTGTATTACAAAAGCCAGTATACCAAGGAATACATAAGCAAAATATCACATTCCTACCTCCTGTAATTAAAAAAAAAAAAGACTTTCACAGACGGTCAAACGGACAGGTGAAGGACAAAATGATCGCTTTACCCAGTCGACACAGTCAGTGAGTTTATGTGCTTTAGATCAAGGTGTTTCGGTATGAACATTAATATTGTAACTTCAATTTCAAAGGTCAAAGAGAACTAAATACTAAATTCATTGAAAATAATAGTTAAGCACTTTAACAATAAGTATAATATTCTTCAATATGAACCTTGATACATCAACCAAAACTTAAAAGTTCGATCGCAATTAATCGCAATCAATTGATATTTATTGACAAACATGTACATGTATGAAATATTTAAATATGGAAACCTCGGTTGTTGTTTATTAATATAGTGTTCAAGTATGTATGTTATAGTTAATAAGTATGCTCATAAGTGGTTGGAGTATAATATTTTTTACATGAAAGAGGGATTCGTCTTGTTTTAACACGTTTATATCAATTGGATTCCATCTGTAATAAAGGCCTCAAAGTTGGAAAAATTAAGAATAGATGAAATTGAAATTGGTATTGGTCATTCAGAATGTTGCTATTCTGAAACGCAAAAGAAACGCAACAAGCAGTAATATACAAATATTTGAATTTTTTATCTAATGATTTTCAAAAATGAATACAATAAGCTAAAACTCGATTTAAAAACATCAGAGATTTGATAAAAATGTCAAATGATTATTTTTTAACTTTAGAAAGTAACACATGACTGTTAAAACACACCCACCGGGGGCCATTCAACTACAGCGTGCAAGACTGCCATGCACAACAATTGCAGCTTGATTTCTACGATGCAGTAGGTTCATCAATCTCGAGATCAGAGCGAAAGAAATATTCTTTGCCATTTTTAAATGCCCGTTTTTCAGATGATAAGGTCGAATTTTCTCTAGCCTAGCGCAGTGTAGTAACCCTTGGACTTCCGGTCCCAGGATTGTCATTCATGCTATTGATACGTAATTAAGAGCCTCTTGAGGCGTGATGTAGTGCATATTTGCATCTGCAACTCTCCATCACCTTTATTTTGAGATTTTCCAGCTAGAGCAATGGAAATGCATACTTAAGTCATATAAAGGAAGCCTTTGCATCGCTTACGGAAAAGAAAGGAGAATTTATTTTTCGGAATATTGCTGCATAACTTATGATGAACAGATACAAACCCTTAAAACTCCATATTATTGCCAAATGTTTCGTTAAACATGCAATTTTTGATTTTTGTTAAGCGGACTCAAACTTAACTTCCGGTAAATGATATGAAAATCATTCAACCGTTAACGTAGGTCGCGGGTTTGCAGGCCATTTAAAAGTGTCCGAAAACATACCATGAAAATTAGTTATATGAATCCTCTACCTTGGTTTTATATTCTCTGAAATTTTTATAAAATTCGTCTGCATCGTTTTTGTGTAATTAAATCCCAAACATGCCATTGTTGTCGTTACATTTTCGACGTTATTCTATTGAATTATATAAGAAAAACGTCGTTTTCGGCTCGTTTTGAGGCAAGATTTTGTTTCAAAAAATATCAATAACTTTTAAATGGTGCAGACGAAATTGTTTTCCCTTTGGTATTTTAACAAAGAATTGATTTGAAATAAATCAAAGTGAAAAAATTAATATGTCTTCGGGTTAGTTTTCGCGTAATTTAAATGTGGACAATTGCTTTTATATCGCAAAATGTAACATTTTTTAGAACGACGCCATAAAATATCGCGACGTCATGCTTGACGTCGTGAATATCTATCCGGTATTCAGTGCAGAAATATGAGCTAAAATAATTTTTATAAAAAAGAAATTCACGTCCATCTGCTTTCAAGTGGCCCGTGAATCGTATCATAATAATTTAATATCAATGAAATGATTATTAGATATGTTTCTCATCAGATTAGGTTTTTTGTACGTCTTATATTAGTGAAAATTCTCGCAAGGGAGGTAAAACAACAATCAATCCTTTAGTTTATTTCTTCCAATTTACTTTCTTTATGTGTTGTTTTCTTACCGTTTCTTTTCTCTTTGTTTTGTTTTGCTTTTTTTCGTTGATTAGATGTATTCTTACATTTGGCTGTATATTTTTCTTTTCAAGCGTGCTGGCGGAAAACGGTATCCTTTAATTCAAGTATATAAAATGTTTTTATTTAGACCATTCAGCAAGGCGCTCTCTCAAATCTACGAATTTCTGCCAAATATCGTCCCGGCTAAGTACAATATATTTTCAGTATATATTTAAACAAAATATTTATTTTTACATACCACATTTTCAGAGGGGAAAATGGGACGAGGGTTTAAAAATTAATTTTATCTGACGTAATCAACAGCCAGGTTTTTTTTAGAACATTAATTCTATTTGTTGGACATGGAAAGCAAAGTAGCGAATAAACTATGTAGGAAACAGCATTGCAAGCTGTTGCTTAGGGGACGATCATTTCATTGGGGGGGAGGGGGGGTTTACAGATTTTGGTAATAAATAATCTGTCCTCGAAAATGTTGAAAATAAATAATCTGTCTTCGACTGGGCAAGAAAATCAATAATTTGTCCAAGACTAGTTCTAGCACCCCCCCCACCCCCCCCCCACCCCCCGGGAGTTTTCAACTTTGATGTGCTCTTTTCTTTTCTTTTTTTTATGCTCGTCAGACTTTTTTCAGTGAAGAAGAAATAAATAATCTGCCCTTGTTTTTTTGGAAATAAATAATCTGTCCTTCATCGACATGAAAATAAACAATCTGACTCGGTAAAATTTGCCACCCCCTCCTCCTCTCCCTCAGAATCAAATAGTTGTCCCCTAACAGGAAGTCAGTGCTGCTAAAAAATTGTCTTAATGTTTCATCGTACCTTAGCAGTATTTAATTTATGATAAACTTGTACATCTATATATTTTAAAAAATATCCTGTTTAAAAGTAAAATTTAATCTTTTGATGTAACAGGTGTATTTGTGATTTTTTTAATAATGGCTTCTTTCTTAATAAAACAAAACTGATAATTCAAATACGATCAAAGGAAAAAAGGTCAGTTGAACCTTGTGTCCATATCGTTTCGCGATACCAAGTGAGAACAAATCAATCGCAATTTCTCGGGCCTTTCCGACAAGCCGAAAAAACAACCACTTGTTTTTCCTAGTTTGCAGGAAAGGCCCGAGAAGATGCGATTGATAACAAATAATTAAACTTTTTTTTTTAATATTTCCAGTGTCGATCATTCGAATAAGCCTTCTTCACTAAATTACCAATACCAACAAAAGTTTTATTTAAGTATTGTATCGACTATACAAATCGTAAAAAGCCTTCATTATTTGTGATAAGTTGTTGCTTAAATAATATAACACTAAACTACCAATTCCAAGAAAAGTTATACATGTAGCTAAATAATGATATACTGAAGAAAATCATCGCAGATTTCTCTTTCATTATGACGTCATAATCAAATGTGCACAAGAAAGTCGCCCAAATCATATAAATTGCGTACCCAGTTTTAACGACGTCAGCAAACCCGCGACCTACGTTAAATTACCGATTTTTACAAAGTTGAAGATGTCTTACTTTTTAGATACAAAATTATATCCTATATATAACATTTCCCCCTAAAATAGGATGTTGCGTTTCTTTTGCGTTTCAGTATATATTAGGGGAACTAAATCAAATAGAAAGAATGCAGAAGATATGAGAAGTTTTACTATGCGTGTTTTTTCCAAACAATGGTCATTGAGCTATTGAAGGTCAATGACGAGTATATATTATACACTAATCCACTTGCTGTGAGTGGGATAGCTCTCTTATCAAACCCGCGACAGGGAACTATTCCCCGAGGGCTTGCCCGAGGGGAATAGTTCCTCTCAAGGGTTTGATGAAAGAGCTATCCCACTCACAGCAAGTGGATGAGCGTTATAACCTATTATAATTCTTGTTTGGAAATCTCCCACTCGTTTGGAGTCTGTCTAAACAATCAAGCATACTCTTAATGCAATAAGATAAAATTCCTCAAGATATATGCAGCAAACTTTTTTGGAAACCATTTTCATAAATTCATATGATTTATCAAGTCCATGTTGCAATCCGTAAAAAAACTTCGAGCTTCTACAATAGTTCTAGCTCAAACAGTTACTTGCCATTGGAATCTATATAAATTGTACCTCTAAATAAGAAATACATTTCCTTGAGAAATGAACATTGTCAGTTACCCCTCATTGATTTGACTATTGGATAATAAATGCACTTCAAAGATCATAATTTAATGAACTTGCTATTCTCGTTTAATAATATTCTTAATAAAAAAAAAGGTCCAGTCTTGTATTCCACCATGATTTAAGTTGAAGTCCACACGTTGTACTCCTTACAAATATCCATCGACTGTTGCTTTCAAACTTTTTTAATCTCTTCAGTGTCTACCTTTAGACATCTGAAGCATAATCCTTCTGTTCATTTTTTTCTCCCTTTAACTTGCTGGACCCGTAGTTACTGATGAAATAAATATAATTAACGATGAGAACCTCGGGTCACTAATTCTAAAATGGCCATAATTTAGGTAATCATGTTTTTTCAACTGGCGACAAAATTTCATGAAAATTATGAATTCTGTCAAAGATTACGCCGGGCGATGGTCTAAACATGAAAAAGAAGACATTGACATTTTGTCACAATGGATTAAAAGTATAACATGGATGATTAAATTCGCATTAAAACATTGAGAAGCAATCTGAAATCTATCTATCCCTCTGTCTTCAATAACTCAGAATTGAGTGAAGAATTACATGAAATATGGAGATAATGAACAGTTATCAAGCTCAAAAGTCCATTGAAACAATACAAATCAGGAACAAAGCAAACACGGATCTAAAAAAAATCGTCAGAAGTGGGATCAGGTGCCAAGGAGGAGCAAGCAGCTCCTGTCGACTGGTCACACCTGCCGTGTGCTCATTGTCATGATCGGACAAACGGAAATATCCGTAGACAAGTGTGAAAATAGTGGCCGAACAATTTATATGAAAAACTTCAGTCAACATTCGACTTAACGATGGATTGTGTTTGCTAACGAGGTCATTGTATCGATCCTAGACTTTGCACTATTTGATCTTAAAACGAGACTATTGATACCCTTGTATCATCAACTCGTTTGTCAATAGTTTGCCTTGTTTTAGAAATTGCTCGTACGTGGAACATCTCTTGCGTATTAAATCAATGGTGAGATATTAACTTTGTATGCAGGTAATAATGGAATAATGGTATATTACTACAAAATAAGAGAAGTTGACTACAGAATAGAAACGTTGAAGTCATCACGTTTATCATAAATTAAGTTGTTAGTTTGCTAATAATATCTTTCCTACAAAAATTTTCAAATATGAAACAGATTTTAAACCCTATGGTGTTTTTTATTCCGAGTTCAAAGGGATATATCGAATCAACGAAGGAATGAAAATGAATATTGTTAATTGATAAAACGTCAGCGATATATTGAAGACGTATCAAAAGCCATAGCAAGAGACCTCTTATTTTCAGTAGAAAGTTTTGAATTTATCCTGCTTCATATGAATATGAAACAGGTCTTCAAATATCGGGGCGCAATAAGTACCCATGGAAATACCAACATATTGTTGAAACACCTCATCTTCAAAAATTACATAGATATCGTCAATCAGAAACACAAATATCTTTTTAATATCAACTTCGGAGTAGTGTAGAGTTGGAATATTTTTAACAAATAATTATGCAGATGACCAGTAACAAGTTACATGGATGTAGTTACATCTTTATTGAAATGCATGGTCAACGATAACAAAAATCCTGGTCTTTAATTTATCTTTAATTTATCGTGGGGACTGGTTGTAAAAAGTGTTGAAAAGTTGCACATTTTTATACTATCGATTTTTGTAAATTCCATGATCTCTAATTGACTAAAAGTTCCTTGTTTTTAAGTATCCACATGTGAGTAACATCATGTATCGAATATGTTTTTCACAGTACTACTGAAGTTTCTCCTGTACTGTTGTTAATATTTTGGTGAGAGGGAGAGAAGTTTGGTAGAACATTTACTGGAACCAGCTATGTATCTTTGTATGGGTTTTGTTTTTATGAATTTAGGAATCCAGTATAGGTTTATGGTAATCCAGATTCATTTCAATTGTTGGGAATATTAAAAATATTTTAAACTGACATCATTTGAGGAATTTCCTCCTAAGAAAGGAACTATGAGTATAAGTTGGATTCCCAATTGCAGAATCAAATCGAAGTTCCTGTAAAATGCAATTTTAATAGTGAGACTATCAAAGAAATACAATGTTGTTACCTGCTTTGTCAGCTGAACCAGTGAAATCTATCTAATTTTTTTCTCACTTCTGAATTATTCAAGACAGAAGGGTAGATGAATTTTACATTGCCCCTTAACCGTTTAAATTTACTTGTCATTGGTCATTTACAAGATTATGTTATTAAAATATTTTTGATTATACAGACAGGTACTCCGAAGTTGATACTAAAATGATGCTGGAGTTTTTCTCATTGACAATATATATGTAGTTTTTGGAGATCAAGCCTTCTGACAATCTTATGGAATCACCATGTTTACTAATTGCGTCTCGTTTTTAGCAAACCTGATTTTTATTTTCAAATGTAGCAGAATTCATTCAAAAACTACAACATGAAAAGAAGAAGTTTTGCCTTCAATACATTTTAGTATATCAACGACGTTTAATTAATTAATATTTATTTTCATTCCTACGATAATTAAATATATTCCTATGAATTCGAAATGAAAGACGCCACTGAGTCTGACACATCTGTTTCATAATTGGATATGTTTCTAGATAAAGACCTTAATCGCAAAGTGAAGACTTCAACTTTCCAACTTCCCTTATTTATGTAGCAACATACCATTATCATCTGTATATAGAGTTTATGTCTCCCAGTTGATTTGATACGCAAGAGCATGCTCTATGTACGAACAATTTCTAAAACGAGGCAAGCCATCGACAAATAAGTTGATGGAACAAGGATATCAACTTTCTCGTTTAACGTCAACATTTAGCAGATTCACTTTATTAACATATACAATCTATCGTTAAATAGAATGTTGGCTGACGTTTTTCATACATATTGTTTTCACAATGATTTTTTCTGTTTGTCTGATCATGACAAGAAGCAAACAGCGGATGGGACTGTTTATTTTCGATGGCATCTGATCCCACCTCTGATGTTTGTATTTACCCTGCTCCCTATTTATATTGTTCCAATGCAGTTTTGAGCTTTGATTCCTCTTCGTTACCTTCATATTTCATTTAACATCCATGTTATACTTTAACCAAATTAACAAAGTGTCAGTGTCTTTTTTTTTCATGTTTGGCCCATCGTCTGGCTAAATAATTCATAATATTTATGAAATTTTGACGTCAGTTACCCTTATTTAATTTACATTTTTCATTCATTTCTTAGTTTTATATAGTTTACAAAGATAGGGAAACGTTTGCCAAAGTGTTTTAAGTATTGTATACTCTCCCACCAACGAGAATGCATGGAAGATTGAACAACTTTTTCTTCTTTAGGTTTTTAATACAGAAAAGACATGTGCACTTTTGTAACACATTCAATAAGGATGAGTCATAGTTTTTTTCCAATTCATAATTATTTACTTCCTTGATTTCTTGATGTTTGTACATGTAGTGGGTGGTACGGAAGCCCAATAGTGCAAATCAAAACTAAATAAAAAACAAAATTACAAAATAAAAACTGAAACTAAATAAAAAACGAAAATACAAAATAAAAAAAGAAATTATTGAATAAAAAACAAAAATAAAAAGAACTGAAAATTAATAACAAATGAAAATACTAAATAAAAACAATAAATAAATAAAAAACGAAAATTACAAATAAAACGTTAGTTATTAAATAACAAAAAAAAAAAAAACGAAATTAAAAAATAAAAAAACGAAACTAAAATATCGAATATAGACTTGCATGCATGGTAAGGACGTAAACCTATGAATCATTCCATAAAGCATGAATTCTATGAAAAGACCTGATTTTGCTTCGACATTAATACAAGTGTGTAAAAATTTACATTTAACAAAATAACCAGGTAGAGTATTACGTAGACGATCACAATAGGGGAGAATTTTGCCTTTGGTCCTCTCACGTGATTCAAATTCTCTCCTAAGCTCTCTGTTATAAGTAATGATAAATTGTTAAACAGATATAACATTTACTTAAGATTCTCCTGTCTTTGACAAGAAGCAACATAGATTGTAAAGAAGACTAAATTGTTCCACCCGAAGACATATTTTGACAGATTTAAGTTAAGGAATTTCATAGTTACCAGGTCAGTTTTCATGTTTTTACTAGTAAAGATAATACTACACCAGTTTCGGAACGGTTCAAGAAAGACGGACGATATACGTATTACAGCAATTATGTTTAATAACCAAAGCTATGACTGTCTCATGTTGATTTAATTTGAAAATTTTCTATCAGTGATATTTCTATTTATCAAATATTACCCGGAGAATTGCATAACCTAAGGGAAAAACATAAAATTAAGTGATGAATAAAGAGCAAGTGTACGTTTTGTTTAATCTTTCTATGTCATGATTGAACGAAATAACTAATCTTGGTACAAAACATTTAATAAATTTTAAATTAAAACAAGAACAATGAGATCGTTAAATACAAAAGGAAAAGAATATTCCACTGAATTCAATCGCCATTTTCATCATTTTCTTTGATCGGTTCAAACACAAAGATATCGGCTTCCATATCAGATATGCTGGAGATGTTCAATGTGGAATCAAAATTAGGTCCTCGTGTCTCAAACATTTCGAACAAGAAATTTGGTCCAGGACCCTCGCACTGACGCATCAACAGCTTCTTTGAGTCATTGTTGTATTTCATAAACACGTCTATGAATAGAAAAAAAATTAATTCATAGAGTCCTTTTTTTGTTAAGAATAATTATTTTTTAAATTAAATATATATCATTACTTTTGTACGCCAAGGACTCGAAAAAGTTGTCCTCCTGTGGGACTTCGAGCTTCAATATGAACCGTTCGTCCAAGTTGTCTGTGTCATAGGGAACGTGTGGCTGAAGAAAACAAAAATCAGTTACTGAATATTAATATTCTATTTAAAGAGTATTTATCTACAGAATGTACTTTTAAGCAGATAGTTCTTTGATAATTAACATCATTATCAAAGCACTGATTAAAAGTTCAAATATGAAACGTCTCATTAATAACAATTAAGTAGGTCACATATCTTGTCTATTGCTTCAACACCCTCTACACATTCTTTTTAATAGATACATGTATAATCTTTTGTTTATCTATTTCTTTAACGGAAGATCTACCTTCAGTTTAATGGAGGAAGTTGATTCTGCTATGACAGAAGATACATCAAAACATGTATCTTGTACTATAAATTGAGCGACAAATCCAACCCTTGCATTTGTCCCATGATCTTCGTCCTCCAGAATGCAGCTAAAGAACTTCACAGAGAAACGAACTAAAATGACAGTGCTAACCAGATATCATATAAATTATATTTTCCTACTGCATTCCTCATACATGTAAATCGAGAAATAAAAAACAGAACATTATTGTCAAATTTAAAGAATTTTACAAGAACAGTTTAATCGTTTCCTTTAGAACTAACACAAAACAAAATGTTAAGACACAACATCAAATGAAAAATTTTAAATCAAAATGAAAGGGAAGGGAAAATTATTAACAATAATTGAAATCATAATTACTTACATGGTTTATAAAACAATTTGTTATCAACATATTTATGCAAATTGTCGCACTCGAATTTACAGTTGTTGTATTTGCATAAATGATGCATACTGTTTAATTTTCGTGCATTGTTTCTAATGATTATATTTTTTTAAAACAATTACTATTCAGATTGGTTTTGTTCTCTCGTCTTGTTTATTATTAGTTATCGAAATTATTAGTCATCAAAGTAAAATTTTACTATAAGATTCGTTCATTTTAATTTTTTCCTTCAGTTTTTTTTTTAATTGTCAGTGTATCAAACATAATATGATTAATATTGATGAAAATATCAATGATATCTATCATAGAGATAATTTTTAAGAAAAAACGAAGCATTACATCGATCTATGTCTCCTGGCACTAATTCCATTTGTTCCCCATATAATGACATGTCTGTAGTGTTGGCAGATACATAAATTCCTGTTTCACTGGCAATACGGATATGAAATGGTAAAAATCGCATTTCCGACCATGTGAAACTCTTCGCTTTTCTGTGTATTTTATCACTTAGTGAAAGTTTTGATATCTCTCGTATGAGGCAGTTCGGCTGCACGGGATGAAAAACAACCCTTACTTCCCGAATGTTTGGACCATTTTTATCCTCCTCCCAACGCCAAACTTTCTGAAAAATTAATTATCAATTAAAGTTGTTTTTGTTGTATATGATTAATATCTAAATGATAGCATAAATATTGGAAAACCATTCATTCTCTCACATTACATTGATGGGATTGATTTCTCTGTTCATGTCGGTTTTGAGATATATGTCTTTAAAATATGATGCAAGACGGTGTCTTTTTAAAGTTTAAATAAATTTTGTAGCAAAAGAAATAGATTAAATTAAAGACTTTTATGTTGGGATAAAGCGGATGTTCAATAATCATATGCAACGAGAATAAATTTCATTTTCTTTTGTAGCTAAAAATTATTAGACATTGATGGCAAACTAACAACAACACTTTATGACAAACGTGATGACTTCAACCTTTCTATCGTCAACTTTCCTTATCCGTGTGTCAATATACTATTATCACCTGCATGTGGGGTTTATGTCTTAAAGTGGATTTGATACGCAATAGTATGTTCTTCGGTCGAACAATTTTTAAAACTAGGCAAGCTTTGAAAAAAAAAAACCAAGTGGATAATACTAGGGTATCTACAATCCCGTCCGAAGTCAACATTTCGCAAATTTTATGGTTGATGCTAAGATCTAGTTTGCAAATACAATCTGGCGTTAGGTCTAACGTTGACTTTTTTCATACCAATTGTTAGGCCATTATTTTTATACTAATTGAATTTCTCAGTTTACCCAATCCTGACAAAAGCACATGGCGGATGTGACCAGTCGACGGAGCATGCTTATACCTGATCCCACCTGCGATGCTTTTAGAGATTTGTGTTTGCTTTTCTCACAATTTGTATTGTTTTTGAAAACTTCTGAGCTTGATTACTGTTCGTTATCTTCATATTTCATTAATCATTTTTCAAATCAGTGTTGCAGTGTTTATCTTCATGATGCCAAATTGCAGATATTAAGATTAAAAGGGTAAAAATTCAAATTTGCATTTGATATCAAATTACATTCCATCTTTAATTCTTTCAATTCTTTGAATTGATTACCAAGACACATTTTGACCAAAGCAATTTTGTGTACAGTCGTTCACGTTATATACAGGATTAAAAAGGCTTTCATGTTAAAAAAATATTTTAGCTTTCTTTAAATGAAATGAGAAGATAACGAACAGTAAACATGCTCAAAAGTCTATTGAAACAATACAAATTGTGAGAAGAGCAAACACGGACCTCTCAAAAAGAGGTGGGATCAGGTGCCAAGGAGGAGAGGCATCCCCTGTCGACCAGTTACACCACTCCTGTCATGATCGGGTAAATAATGGCCTAACAATTTGTGTGTAAATTGTTAGTCAGCATTCGACCTAACGAGAGAAATGTATCTGCAATCAAGGTAATTGTATTGATCATAGAATTTACGAAATGTTGAATTCCAACAGATTTGTCGCATTAATATCTTTGTATCATCAACTTAATCTGTGAAAAGCCTTCCTCGATTTAGAAAAATAATAATGTAATATGCTCTTGCATAACGAATTAACTGTGAAACATAAACTTCATATGTAAGTGAAAGCTATATAAATAACGGAAGTTACTATAGAAAAGTTTATCATAAAGTTCACTTGTTACATGTGTTTATCAGAAAGTTTACTTGTTACATCAATCAGTGTCTTACTGTGGTAAAATATCTAGATCTAAAACAGATGTATCAGACTATTTGGTGTCTTTTCTTTCAACCTCAGTGGCATATATTGAATCAATATAGGAATGAAAATGAATACTGTTAATTGATAAAACGTAGTCGATATATTGAACGACACAGCAAGGTTCTTCTTCTTTTCATGTAGAAGTTTATAAAAATAAATTCCGCTTTATAGAGTACAAAAACATGCAGGTCTGCACAATTGGTATCAATGGGAATTCCAAAAGATTGGTGGTAGACATGGTCTCCAAAGACTACATATAAATATTACCAATGAGAAACTCAAGAATGTTTTAATATCAACCTCAGAATACTTGTGTGTAGAATCAAAATGTTTTAACCACAAAAATTTGCAGATAACTAATGACAATGATTAATATTTTTCTAATCGTTCCCGCCGTGTAGGAGAGTAGGAGAGTTACAATTTATGAAACCGTTATCGTTTCCAGGATACTACCAGACTAGAAATAGTCAATATAATTAAGCTTTTTATAAATCTCTTTACATCTTTATGTCACCATAAAAAGAAATTAAAACAGAAAGCAAATTTGTAGTAAACAAAACACTCAACTACCTTCGTAGTGAAAAAGCAGCGTTTTACTCTTTTTTCAAAAAAGGCTGACAGTGATAGTCCTAAATATAATATATTATTCTGAAAAAAGATTTTCTCACTTTTATTTGGTACTCTCACAAATATTGCTGTATCGAGAAGATCAAAGATCGGGGGTATAAAATTTTTTACCTATCTGTCCCTCTATTTCTCTCTGTATCATTCAGACTAAACAAATACAAACCTACTCGCGATCGCATTATATACAATATTTAAGGTCAAGATCTAGTAAATGAGTTTAGACTGTCTTTTTGGTGCTAGATCCATTATGACGTCATAATTGATTTAAACTTAATTTTCCCGTACTTTACGACTATTATAGAATTATGTAGAAAATGAAACATTTTCATGCTCACTCCTCCATGGCACCTGATCCCACCTCTGATGTTTGGAGGTCCGTGTTTGCTCTGCTCCTATTTTGTATTGATTAATGGACTTTTGAGCTTGAATACTGTTCGTTATCTCCATATATTTCATTTCATGGAATTCAATTTGAAATCATGTCAAAATTAACCCCGATACCTATATACAAATTAATATCATTTTAAAGAAAAGGTCAAGAAGATAAGAAAAACTGTTTTCTGAGAGACTGTAGGCAATATTGATACATTTTCTCTTTCTGAGAAGAAAAAACTCCCATATTTATACCTGAATTCCTTCATTTTTCATTGAAAATAGCAGTTTAAAGTCTCTTTTTTCGTTGAGTTTACCTAAAAATTATGCCCCAATATACCTTATTTCGCCAAGCTATATTTGTAAAGGATCATTGAAAGAACTTGTTTCTCAAATTTGAGAAATCTGAAGGCACCTTTCATTTACTAGATCTTGACCTTAATGATCGTCAACATCGCGATCGTTATGAATAAATTTCGTGTTTTGAGTTATAGCTTTTAATAGGATAGTCCACATTGTTCGTGGGGATGTAAATTCGTGGGTAAGGGTGACCCACGAAATCCACGAACATTGATCCCCCACGAACAATGATGATTCCACAGTAATTATTATTTTTCTCGTGCTAATGTGGGAACTTAATTTCAAATTCATATTATTCTTTATTGTGAATATTAATTTATGATCTTGCCAAGAAAAAAAATTAATTACAAGTCACAAGGTTACCTGTTTGACTGACAACGTTAATGTCAATTTTTTAAACGCTCATAAAACGACATAATTATTATGTCCAGGAACTACTGTAACCATTGTAACTAGGCCAGATTCAGAGGCGTTTCTGTTCAAAAATACATCTCGTTCTTTCATACACGGCGAATCTCCAATTTTCGATCCTATGTTTAAAAAATAATGTTTGACTTACCAATTTTACTTTGGATACATTGGAGAGGCCTCTCCAGATAATGTCTACATTGTGGGGACTTTCACGTCGAACGTCTCTTTCATTGATTTCAATGACTCTATCGTTTTTCCTATAAAAGAACATAATTAAACCCTTCTCGGTTTGCAGCCAAGGATCCGATTATGAACAATGAAAGATATTGCAAAAATAGAGTTCAATTTTGACTGATATCTCTTCCACAATTTACGGCGAAAATACAAATATCATATTGACAATTTTTTTTCCCTATGCTTATCCCCATAACCATATGACTATGACTCAGTGGAGTTTAAGCTCATCAAAGACAAAGGCTCATGTTAGTTTTCTGATGAGAGCGTGTCCGGCTTCCGTGTGTCGTTTGTCATGCGCTGCCTCTGAAATGTTAAGATTTTCAACTTCTTCTCCAAGTCTAGCCAATTCAGAAAAAAAGCTTGCCACATTGCATCCTTGAGTGGAAGGAATTCAACTTTTTTACCAAATGAAGAGTCAGGGGAAAAGGTATGAACATAGCTTTGATAGGAAAAAAGCACGTAATAAAGAGAGTTCTACATATTCTGTGATTGGATATATATTTATCAAACTTTTGTGATTTCTCCCCCGTCGCTATAGGTTCTTTTGGGAATCGATAAAAACAAACAAATTATTGCATAAAATCACCTTAAACTACAAAACATGTTCCTACGTGTATCTGCATAAGAAAACAACTAATATCCAAAGAAGCTTATGTGAGTCAAATGACTAATTTTGAATTTATGAATTTCAAAAAGGAAAACCCCAAAAACCATTCTTCCCTCTTACTCTTTCACTAATGTATCTATTCTATTTTCACTGAGAAATGTTTTTCCTACCGCAATCCATTTTGAACTGCCCTGTGAACATCTGAGACAACATGAAATACATCGGTGCGATCTCTGGGATTTTTAAGAGATTGTAAGCTAAAAATGGGTTCCCGACTCCAAAGACTCTGGAACTTTCTACTTTTCCTCCTTATTCTGGGCCTTGAATCTCTGCCTGATTCACAGCTTGAACTACTCGAAGTCTTAAGAAAAATATTCTATCAGAGCATATGCAGATCAATTGATCGATTTGAGAACAATATTTTTGACATGTATAGTTTTTAAATGTATTTTATTTAAATTTATTGAAATTTAGATTTTTTTATTAAATGGGGAAAAATATTATAGCTTGTGAAAAAAACATACGTACAGACGAACCCGAATCCCTTTTATGTAAACCATCTACTTCATCAAAATTTGCCACGTTTTCATTATTGCCTTGGGATGCCAGTGATGCTGTATCCGTATCTCTTTTGTAAATATATTTACAAGAAATTAAACCATCTGTTTGTTCAGGATTTGCAGAGTTGTCTTCATCACTAAAGAAGTCATCTCCCGTTTCAACGACATCTTGTGGAGTTGGGGTCATGTAGATGATCATTCTGTCTAAAATCAAAGAGTAGTCTCCCGTAACACTGCACATCCAGGGTTTATTATTGCATTCCTCCATCATAGCTATAGAATGTTGAAGTAGATGTCACCCTGATATATATAAATAAATGCATTTTTTACGAATTTCCTGATGGCTTGTAACATATCGCGCTGTTTGAGAAATCTTCCGGCAAGTATGGGTTGGTAAAATCCATAACTTAAACTTCCTTGTGACCCCGATATTCTTGAATAATAAATGAATCTCTGGAATGAGCTAATCTATTGAGAATCGTATGTGAGATTAGTATCTTAATTACTTAAAAGTTTGAAAATGATGCAGATAGCATTCTCTAGTGTTAATGAGGAAGCCTTGAAGCAAAAAAAATATTTTGAGTTTTGAAATAATATGAAATGTTTTCTTAATTTTTTATTTAACTACTCAAGGGTATTAATAGTAGAATTATCGTTTAAAAAATAAAGCTATAAAGAATACATAAACATGATTATTGAGCAACCACGATTGATGCAAATGAAACATGCACTGTCAATGGAGTATCGCAAATCCGATCGCGATTTGCATGGTTTTTTTTTTTTTTTTTTTTTTTTAAATTTTTCTCTCACCACTTACAATTCCTTATTTATAATTATTATCATGTCTAAAAATTGCATGTAATTAAAGCATGTTTGCTTTTTTAAATATCGGTGTTAATTATTTCCAATTAGTTTTAGGGAAGTATTTTTATTACATTAATTAATAATAAGTTTTCCTCTTATACAGTCCTCTTATACAGAAATTTTTTTCTCTTTTTTTTGTATTTATTTGTTTGTTTTTGTTTTGATATGTTTAAATAGATGTAGAAAATATATCTACTTTTTTCCTCAAAAGACAAATACCAAAAATCCAACAAAAGTTAGCTATGTCACAATGTCTGTGAATGAAATTTCAAGAATTTGAACTTATGAAACCTTTGTTTTACTGGGCATGAATTTCAATACTAATATTTTTGTTAGAATGTGTATCTTGTAGTATCATTGTTACTTTGTACAAGACCTTTATTTTTTCATTATTTTTTTTTCATCTTTTATTTCTTTTTTTGCTACAA
The DNA here is from genome assembly GCF_033153115.1 of Saccostrea echinata. Classification (NCBI taxonomy): domain Eukaryota; kingdom Metazoa; phylum Mollusca; class Bivalvia; order Ostreida; family Ostreidae; genus Saccostrea; species Saccostrea echinata. The sequence goes on along the minus strand of NW_026889757.1, from coordinate 4,878,938 downwards.
TCTCAAAGCGCACAGTCCTTTAGTAATTCTTTTTTATATGACTAAGAAAACGCAATGAATTATAATAATCTTCATGCTTCTTAATTTTTTTTTTCGAATTTTATAAGAATTTTGACATTTTTCCTTGAAATCCCACATTAAGAGGAAGGCAATATTTTGAACTTTTACTTCTGTTAACATGAAATTTAATTTTACTCATCCTACTTCAAAACGTCTCAACTTTCTTGGTCATGGAAGAGAATTATCTTTATCATGGATGTACATGTACATCGTTCGCCCTGATATTGCATGAACGATAATCAGGAATATCATGACTGAGTACTTTCGAAACGGCACTTTTATGGTTGAGCCTTTTTTTTAATAATAACGATAATTATCCGGTTTTACTTCTTAAATTATGTTTTGTTTGTTTGACCCTTCTCAAATTGTAATAAATAACTTTATTGAAAAATCATCATAGTAAATTTATTTCAAATAGAATACTTCAAATTTATTTTTTTTAAGTAAGATTTAGATTATGAGGCATTTGTTGTCGAGAATCAAACGTTAATGTCATTGGTTCGTGACATTACTCCATCTCTTAATGTTCTTTATAAATATATTTACAATGTCTTGTATAAATGAAAAGTAAAAAAAAAATCAATTCGCGTTAAATTGTTCATCATTAGGTTTTTTTCTAAGTCTAAGAAGTGACTTTCGCAAGCAAACATCTGGTTAATTACTTTGAATATTATTCAATAAATTCAGTGGATATTTTCCATTAAATTACCATTATCCCATTTAAAAATTATGTATATTAAATTACATTTACAATACATATTACGCTTAAAATAAAAGTAATGTGGAAATTTTATGAACACACGATACATGTGTGATGAAAAAGGTGAAGGTAGCGAACAGTGGTGCAAACAATACAAATCTGTGAACAGGACATAAAACCCGGATTTTCCAGAGTTGGGATCACGTGCCTAGGATGAGTAAGCATCCCCTGTTGATCGGTGACCCCCTCCCTGAGCCATATATATTGATTAGGTAGACGGAATATTCCGTAGTCAAATTTAGAAAGACTTAAGGGAGTAGATTTTTTCCGGTCTGCTAGTCCGACGAACTATTGTTACGTTTAAATTAACTGGCCCAGTTCTTAAAACCACTAGCTCCGGACATGGGGCTACCATATATTTCAACCCTTGTCTGTATCGGCATCCCCCTGCTGACGGTCAAACCCGCTGTGAGTCCTATATATTGATCAGGCAGACGGAACATTCCATACTCAATTTAAGCATAAAAACAAAGGCCTAACAACTGGTATGAAACATGTCGGCCAAAAAAAAAAAACAAACAACAACAACAAAACGACCCATTATAGGTAATATTTATTAACTTCATCATTATAACAATCATAAAATTTACGATATGCTGACTTTAAACGAGGTCATTGAAATTCCTGTAGCATTAATATATGCCAATAGTCTGCCTCGGTTTAAAATTGATTGTACTTAGAGCATGCACTTAGGTATCGAATAAGTTGGGAGATGTAAACAGCTGTTAGCAGAATATTACTAGGTAAATAAGGAAAGTTGACGATGGAAAAGCTAATGACACCTATATCGTCTAATCTTCTATAGTAAGTAAAGTATGAAACAGATGGTGCAGACTCTGTGATGTCTTTTATTTCAAGTTCAGTGGGACATATCTAGTCGACATATGAATGGAAGTAACTATTTTTAATCGATAAAACGTCGTCGATATATCCGAATGTCGAGTTGAAGGCCACGACAAGTGTTTTCTTCTTCTCATGTAGAAGTTTTTGAATAAATTCTGTTTCATAGGATTATAAAAACAAGTCGGCTAATATAGGAGCACGATTAGTGCCCATCGGAAAATCCAACAGTGTATTCGAAGACCTGGTCTCCGTAGACTACATAATTGTTGTCAATGAGGACTACAGCATCCTTTTAATATCAATTTCAGAATACTTTCGTGTAGAATCATACTGATTTTTAAAGAAGTAATTTTGTTGATAACCAAAAGATCCGAAAACTTCAGAGATCCATTTTTATTTAAGAAGCAGTTGTCTATGATATCAAAAAGCCTAGTTTCTAATTTATCGTGATAATGGTTGTATAAAGTATAGAACAAACGAACGTTTTGATGTTATTGACTCTAGAAAAATTTGGTTATATTAATTTCTTTTTTTAAGTTCTTTGGATCTTTTGAGAATCCACATCTGATTTACACTACTTCTAGAATATACTGTAGCACAGTACGTCTAAAGTTTCTTCTTTACAGCAATTAATAATTTTATTAGGAGTAAAGCTAGGGGCTTGGTAAAGCATTTACTGTACCCTGCGATGTACTTGTATCTTTCTTTGTAAGGCTTTTTATGAAGTTTATGAATCCAGTACATGTAGGGTAGATCCAACTCACCTTATTGACTGGATGTTACAAGTATTAAACTCTGAAATGTGATTTTGAAGACTTTTATCCCTAGAAAGTGTCGCCCGCGTGGCGCAGTGGTTAGAGCGTCTGCTCTAGAGTCGCGGAGTAAGGAGTTGATCCCTACGTCGCGGGTTCGAATCCCACTGTGGGACGTGGAGACCGATCCTTCGGATAAGACCGTATAAACCGAGGTCCCGAGTATAAATAGATGCTGGCATGAAAAAGATCCCTCACTGCTCAATGGCCTTAAGTGCCGAGTATAGGTCAAAATTTGTAAATTTCCACCGGCAAGTGGTGGCGTCTCCATATGAGTGAAAAATTCTCGAGAGGGACGTTAAACAACAAACAATCAATCAATCAATCCTTAGAAAGTGATCTGTGAATATATATTTTGAATTGAAAAAGGTAGAATTAAAATTAGAAAACAAGTTCTTCTAAAATACAGTTATAATAAAGAACCTTACAAACAAAAACGATATTGTTACAAGCCTTTTTCTGCTGGAACCATAACAAGAGGCCCAGGGGCCACATCGCTCACCTGAGCACTGTGGCTAGGAAAAAAGAAAAATCAGTTTAGTGTTGAAAAGCTTAAATGCATAAGTGGTCCCAACCTACCCCTAAAAGGGAGTGGGGGGTATGATTTGAACAAAATTAAATCTACACTTACTAAGGATGCTTACATATATTTTTGACTGTGACATTTTTCTCCACAAATTGAATTTTCATTGTGGCCCCACCCTACCCCTGGAGGTCATGATTTGAACAAATTTGAATCTACACTATCTGAGGATGTTTCCATATAAATATGACAAACAGAGGCTTTGCTGTTCTTGAGAAGATTTTTAAAGATTTTTCCTATATATTCCTATATAAAACTTTGATCGTTCATTGTGGCCCCACCCTACCCCTGGGGGTCATGATTTGAACAAACTCGAATCTACACCACCTGAGGATGCTTCCACATAAATATGACCAATCATAGCTTTGCTTTTCTTGAGAAGAAGATTTTTGAAGATTTTTTCGTTATACACCTAGGTTAAACTTTGATCATCCATTGTGGCCCCACCCTACCCCTGGGGGTCATGATTTAAACAAATTTAAATCTACACCACCTGAGTATGCTTCCACATAAACATGACCAATCACAGCTTTGCTGTTATTGAGAAGAGGATTTTTGAAGATTTTTCCTATATATTCCTATGTAAAACTTTGATCATCCATTGTGTTCCCACCCTACTCCCGGGGGTCATGATTTGAACAAACTTGAACTCACACCACCTTAGGATGCTTCCACATAAATATTACCAATCATTGCTTTGCTGTTCTTTAGAAAAAGATTTTTGAAGATTTTTCCTATAAATACCTATGTTATACTTTGATCGTCCATTGTGGCCCCACCCTACCCCTGGGGGGTCATGATTTGAACAAACTTGAATCTACACCACTTGAGGATGCTTCCATATAAATATGACCAATCATAGCTTTGCCGTTCTTGAGAAGAAGATTTTTAAAGATTTTTCCTATATATTCCTATGTAAAACTTTGATCGTCCATTGTGACCCCACCCTACCCCCGGGAGTCATGTTTTGAACAAATTTGAATCTACACTACCTGACAATAATTCCACATGAGTTTCATCTTTTCTGGCCCATTGGTTCTTGAGGAGAAGATTTTTCAATAATGCCATTAATTGTTTGCTATTTCGTAATTATCTCCCCTTGGAGGAGGGCGTGGCCCTTCACTTGAACAAACATGAATCCCTTTCACCCAAGGATAATTTGTGCTAAATTTGATTGAAATTGGCCCAGTAGTTCTGGAGAAGAAGATGAAAATGTGAAAAGTTTACGACAACGCCAACGACGACGACAACGCCGACAGACAACGGACAAATTTCGATCAGAGAAGCTCACTTGAGCCTTCGGCTCAGGTGAGCTAAAAACTATTCTTGTAGTCTTTCCAATTCTTTTATCACCTCCGAATTAGTGAAAAGGGAAAGATAGATGGTTCACAAATTGCCTTTTGACTTCCAGTTCGCTTCGTAATATATTTCAAAAATATATAATCCATTCTGAAAAAGTGTTCGGTATTTCGTTTCATATTGAGCAAACACATGGCATAATTTTCGACAGAATTCATTATAGAAATGAAGTTCTGTCGCCAATTGAAAGATCGGGTCTCCCTGTAATTAGGATTTTTCAGGATGATTGCTTTTAGGTCTTCTTTTTCAGCTATATTCAACCGGTGATGTACCAGTAATGACGTCCCAAGCGGGATTGTGGCTGAAAGAAAAATAAGAACTATAGCAAGAGGATTTCTAAAAAAGATTTTCGATATTTAAGCACTGTAAGATTTGTTTATAATAGAAAAGTTAGGAAGCAACAGTTAAGGAATATCTGTAGGAAATATAGGGTGTAGACCTTAACTTGAAATATGGTGGAATGCAAGACTGAACTTGTTTATGATTAAGAACGTTACTAATATTAATTGCATATATTTCTCTGTTGGCAGATTTAAGTTTAAGGAACCGACGGGTTGAGTCAGAATTATCTTTCGACACATATGGTGACTTAAAGAGCTGTGCTGGTCAACACTAGCTTTTATTCTGCAGTTGAAGAATCTAAGTATTGACTGACTTTAGTTTATTCCAATAGTCCATTCAAAATTCAAAAGGAACGGAGAAAAGTTTAGTGCAAATGTGATCAAGACCTAATTGTTTATTGACGCAAGGCAAAAATGAATCAAAAGAGACATTATATATTTGGTCCATTGTATGATCGATGTTCTTGACTACGCCTACGTCTAGACCTGTGTACTGTTGAAAAGTCTTAAGGTTAAAGGAGGTTAACAGCATTGACAAATTAGTTTAGAATTTTTATTGAAGACCAGTCAAAAGTACTCTGAAACAAAGAACGAGTGCACTTGTAGGCCCCGGTAAAATGTGAAAATTAAGTATAATTTTTCATCTCAGATCATTAATTGATATCTAAACCATAAGATTCAACAAATTTTATCGCTGAAATTCATAAATATACAAAGAGCAAAGCCATACAATGTGGTAGGGGTCAGCCGACATTGGTGATTTTCTATAGTAAATCGAGGACGTTCATTCATTTCAAAGCTTTTGTTTACTGTCAGCCTAACGTTGTACAAACTTGTGCGAACGACAAAAAACACATTATACATTTTTAAAACTTGTGTGAAAGTAGGAACTTTGTACAAGATTAGGCTTGTGCTTAAAATATTAAAAATGTATGAAAAGTTCAATGTTTTTCCTATAGCAAGCGAGAGCTATTTACCTGTATGACCTATGTTGAACTCACCCTTGGAATAAATTATTTAGAACACCGGTAGTCACGTGAGTTCTACCCAGGTAAACATTCCTCAAAGGTGCTCAATGTAAAATATAGCCACAGCCACGTTTTGTATCATTATATCGAAGTCGTGCCGCATAGAGAAGTTTGTATGCATTTGGTTTTAGGAACACAGGAGGGTTAGGAGAGTTTAATTTCGTTAAAATGTCATCATACATAAAAGCGTCAAAATTTTTGTGAAATTCATGCAAAACAATGGTACCGGTATTGAAAGCCACCTAAATACACTTTTTTTCATGTTAAAATTTAAAGGAACTATTGTTAATACTTATTGTATTATTTCAAATGTAAGCGTGCAAATTTCTTAGTTTGATCACTATGGCTACAGGCATCTATACAACTTCATTCGATTTTTTTTTCTCAGGTAAAATAGCGCAAGAAGTATTATTCGGAAAACGCGCCCGTCAATGATCCACCATCAGATTGTTCAGGTTGTTCAAGTGTCCGATTTAAATGTCTCCTCCCCTTGATTTAAATAAACGAAACTCAAAATAGGTTCGGTGCGACTTTTCCGGATTTGGGGTATCTATAGGCATATAGAAATCTTCATTTGTTTCAAATCCATGCTGATTTAGGTGATGTTTTAACATGATTTTAATTAGAAATATCCACTTGTGTTTAACCATTACCAAAAAAGAACAATTTGGTAATATATTCTAAAGTAAAACGGCACTGAAAAAGGGCCCATTAAGCATTGCTTAAGTGCACTTGTCCTTTCTCTCAATTTTCTAAATTATAACTCTGCAGGTCTAAAAAATATTTGCATTCCATTTGCTAGAAAGTTTTTAATAGTACATTTCTTAATTAAAAGGAAACATTTGCTTAAGTGATTTATTTTTTATCTGTAAAGAATATCCAATGATTAGTTCACAAGAAAATGCAGAGGTACTTGACCAACTTTTTCTCCTTTTAGTGTCTAAATGCAGAAATGACCTGTGAACTTTTGTAGCACTCTCAATGAGGATGGGTCCAGTATATCCAATTCATTCGTATTTACTTCCGGGATTTTAGAACTCGTGGATGGATTAATTATAATAATCTTTTTTTAAGCTCATTACTCTTTAAACAGTGACAGGGTTATAGATTAAGGTTTTAATGGTTTTACCTGTAGACTGTTACATTTTGATTCTTGTTTACAATGAAGAACAGGCCAATATTTAGTTATCACAAATAGCCAATCGGTAAAAATAAAACAATCAGCAGTAATATTATACTTAAGGGGGTCATATGCTCATTGTATGTGTACAATAAAGAAACTTTTCATGAAAATATACATTCCAAATATACATTGATACATATAGTATCAATATACTATATTATCAACTCAAAACACTTTTATAACTTGAGAATGTACTTCAATAAATGATTGTGGGTGTTTCATGCATTTTATTCATATTGAAGCCATGCATGCACCAAAGAAAAGTTACTTGGATAACTGGTAAACATAATCAAGTATTGTCTGCAAGGTCGATCGCCATTCTTGATCGCATTGTTCACCTCGAGGCGATAGATGATTGACAGGGAGAGAAGCCCAGTTTTGAAGGTGCTATTGAGAAGCTCAGTTTTGAAGGTGCTATTGATGAGTACCGGGTAATAACTAACAATAGTTTGATTAATTCATGATTTGGCAAAATTTTCTGGATCGATCCAGTTGTGTGTATACAAAAATACAGCGCCCCTACGACATAACGTAATCGCTCGTTCCGGTTAACATGTACTCAAGTGATTGCACTGAACACTGAACACAAATAACTTTTATATTTAGAAATCTTTAAGCTCACAAAAAAAGTTAGCGTTCAGGAGCGCTTGTGCCAAAGGCGCTAACGCACCACTTGTACTTATTTGTGAATTGATCATTTGCCTGTACTAGTATTTAAAATATGCCATCTTTTCCAAAACAGTTGGATTGACTTCCGGATGCCCCAATTTTGTGGAACAATCTTGAAATTATTGTGTGGTGCTTATTTAATGCCGTCACTATCTATAGTAAGCATTGTTATGATTGTTAGTTCATTTGCAACAATATTTCATCAGAGGAATGAATAATCTTTTAATAGTTTTTTTTTCACAAATTTCTGCGAAGGAACCCCTGCTGATACCATACTAACTGCATTCAGTCAAACGCCACATACAAGTTACGGATAAGTTAAGAACAATAAATGAACACGCAATATATAAATGTATATACATGTATATATATATTTAGTTGTCTCCATATCATGCATTCTTCCTTTCCCTTTTTTTTTTTTTTTTTTTTTTTTGAAAAAGGCGTGAAAGGCGTGAAATAAAAAGATAAATTAATCAAATATAAAAAGGAGACCTAAATATCTGCTAAGACTGGTTTTATCCTTTTAATTTTTTTTACTTCTCTGTTGTGTTTGTTTTTTTTTGTCGGGGGAGGTAACTCGCGTTTATGAAGAGAATAATTTTTTCACCTGAGACGGATAACGCAAACCGCGATGGTGTGGATTAGTTGAGAACCCGTACCGCGAGAACACGCGGTTTTACCTGAGTTTACCTGAGTTACCTGTGTTAAGCCGCGATCAATTTCACACCGCGAGGACTCGCGGTAAATACGGAAACCGCGTTGACTGTAGTGTACGGTGTAACTATTTTTCTGAATTTTTAATTAGTACAAACATAAAGAACACAACCAAAAAAAAAAATATAGAAATTTTCTATTTTCCAAGCGATACATGTCAAATGTGATGTTAATTTAAAAACAGTTATCAATAATATACTTGTATAACTGTCTAGACGAAATGCTCTAGGTTAAGAGAACATAACAATAAGTGATGCATAAATGTCAAACGTTTTGTTATTTTTTTTTTTCCAGGCGAGGGTTGTACGATACAACAAGCTGGTCTTCAAAATAACTTTAATTTCTAATGAGATCAAACATTCCTAAAAAATAATATTTCAATTAAATTCAATCTACAAATTAGATATTTTCTTTGATTGGTTCAAACACAAATAAATCGGCTTTTATATCGGATATGCTGGCGATATTCAAAGTGGAGCTAAAATTCGGTCCTCGTGTCTCAAACATTTGGAACAAGGAGTTAGGTCCAGGACCATAGCACTGATGCATCAACAATTTCTTTGAGTCTTTATCGTATTTCATGAACACATCTAAAAATGACAAAGTATTTTTTAGTACATAAGATTTACTTTTCAAAAAAAAATAGTAATAATATTTGTATCTTTATTTTAGAATGCATCATTACTTTTGTATGCCAGAGATTCGAAGAAGTTGTCCTCGTTGGGGACTTCGAGTTTCAATATGAAACGTTCGTCCAAGTTTTCTGTGTGATAGGGAGCGTGTGGCTAAAGAAAGGGTAAGTTGCTTAATAATTAAATTACTTCAAAAGTATGTATTTTTCCAATGTATACTTCATATTTTAATAGTCACTGTGGAATCATTTTTATTTCGTGGGGGTCGATGTTAATTGGCAAACAAAAGTTTATCTATTTCGTAGGTAACTTATATTGACAAAAATCCTTTGAATCAAAACGCTCTCAAAAATCATTCTTGGAAATGATTCAATGGTAAGGGTGACCCATGATATCCTCGAACATTGTTCCCCAACGAACATTGATGATGATTCCATAGTACTAAAGAAATACTATCATTTGCAAGGCACCTATGAAAAGGTTCAAATACAAATATAGGTCAAATACAAATATAGGTCATACTATCTTCATTTCAAGCTATATACATTCTTACCTCACAAATAACTACTCATGTAATCTACATTTAGTAAATTTTATTATACCTCTGTGAATTTTTTCTATATAAAAGTATGACGAATAAACATTCTATTTTTTCCACACAGCCCCTACCGTGGAATAGTTTTGTGCTATTTGCCCATGGTGAAATAGTCATTAAACTATTCACCTGCAGCATTCTGTTTCCCTCGCTTTTCATCTCGGAACTCTTCGGGTTTTATCCAGATTGTGACGTAACACAAGTAAAGACTGCTTCGGTATAATAAAACACCTATTTACTGACTATGAGGACAATAGCAAGTTTATCGTCCCCCTCGACAGCAACTATTTCCCTCGGCTGCGCCTCGGGAAATAGTTGCTGTCTTGGGGAACAATAAACTTGCTATTGTCCTCATAGCCAGTAAATAGGTGTATAATATATTTATTTTAGTACAGACACATTTAATATTATGGTTAATCTTAATCTATTTCTTTATAAAATGGAAGATTTACCTTCAATATAAGGGAAGAATTTGATTCTGCGATAACAGATGTTACATCAAAATATTTCTCCTGTACAATAAATCGGGCTACAAATCCAGCCCTTGCATTTGTTCCATGATCCCTGTCCTCCAGAATGCAGCAAAAGAACTTCACAGAGAAACGAACTAAAATGACCCCAAGAAGTGCGTATCAGTTATAATTGGAATTATCATTTTTTTTCATACCTAAAGAAAGAAGGAACATTCAGATCAAAGTTTCAGAAATTTAAGAGATCAAAATCGTTTCATCAAAAGCATTTTAAAAATACCATGCGACTAAACAGAAAGCAGAAAAATTCAAAAGATATTGAATGTATTCGAAGAAAACAAAGGAAATAATATTAAATAATGTTTCATTTTTTATATATGTATTATTATCACATGACAAATTAGTAATAATTGTCCACATATAAATTCTAAACATGAAATTGATTTGTATAAAAGACGTATCCTCGTTTGATGCAATTATAAAGTTTATTAATCATTATTATATATTCAAACTGTTAAATATAACTTGTGACCCTTTATTGTAACAAGACGCCCACGGGCCACATCGCTCGCCTGAGTATTTATGGTACTTCTGTTCATCAGAAATTCTTTTTCTTTGTATATTCTTTTGTAAAACTTATATCTCATGTTGTGGCCCCGCCCTATACCCAGTGCTTCGAGATTTGAACATACCTGAATTTACATTGCCTGAGAACGCTTCCATATGAATAGAAATAATCATGGCATTGCTGTTCTTTAAAAGAAGATTTTAAGAGACTTTTCCCAGAAATGCCTATGAAAACATTTTATTGCCCATTGTGCCCCCGGAATCAAGAAGAGTTTTAAGGATTTTTCTTATGTGTTCCGTTGAAAACTTTGATCGCTCATTGTGGCCTTTCCTTGCACAAAAGGGTCATGAATTGAAACAAACTAGAATATACATACCCTGATGATGCTTCCATTTAACAATGTTTCCATTTTCGCTATTCTTGAGACGAAATTTTTGAAAGATTTTTCCTTTATATTCTCGTGTAAAACTTTGATAGCCTATAGTGGCCCCTCTTACCTTCGGGATCATAAAAGAAATTGATTCTTCACTATGTCCGAAAGTTTTCACATGTCATTTTTTCTGGTTTCTGGTTTCATGGTTTCTTAAGAAGAAGACCAATTTTTTTACTAATTTTTTTTTAAATTATCTCCCTTTCATTTAACAAACCTGAATCCTCTTCACTCAAGGATACACTGTGTGCCAAGTTTGGTTGAAATTGGCTCAGTAAGTTGCGAACAGTCTCCATTTCAAAATTTCTTCTAGAAATTTAATGAATTGATTTAAGTTATTTGAATGAATTATCAAGAATTCCCTAGAATATGTCAGAATGTGATGACCTAGAATTTAACAGAAGTTACTATTTCTAGTGTTTCGAATATGTGACAGTTTTTGTGAACATGATTCATTGTGTATTTCCTATTTGAGTATTTTATCAGAAAAGACTTTGAATACCTTAGCAATTGTGGTATTGAGGTTGTTAACACTTGTGGATTTTAATTAAGGTCAGACGATACGTTCCTCAAATATCTTTTATGTGTATCTTCGTAATATATGAAAAATATTCAAAATTTTAATTACATTCTGATTTCCAAACCAGTTTCTAATTGTCCCTAAAAAATCCAAATACTAAAAAAATGATATTTGCAAATTATTTTTTTTTCAAATGGATTATATAAGAAATACTACCCTCTGGTATCTTGCACAAATGCCTGGAAAGGTACCTCAATTTTTTGTGAATAAACACATTAAAGTAGCAATACTTCAATGACAAAATCTTGAAAAAAATTATATATTATTGAGGAACGTATCGTCTGTCCTTTACTGCCTTCAATCGCCAAGGTAGCTCAGTCGGTAGAGCGCTCTCTCCGTTATCGGAAGGTTGTGTGTTCGAATCACGGCCGCGATTAACCTAAGTCGATAAAAATAGGTACCAACTGTTCCTTCGCCATGCGCTCGGCACTTTGGAGTAAAAGTTGTGGGTCTTTCGGATGAGACCTTAAAAACCGAGGCACTGTGACACGGTAGGCGTTGGCACGATGAAGAACCCTCACTGTTCAATGGCCTTAAGTGCCGAGTATAGTTCTAAATTTTAAGCCCTTCACCGGTATATGGTGACGTCTCTATATGAGTGAACAATTCTCGAACGGGACGTAAAACAACACACAATCAATCAATCGCCATAATATTTTCATTTCGGTGGTCCTGAAGAAGTTAAGATGAAACTGTAAAAATGTTATGGCAGCGACAACAACGACAAGGAAGACGACAGAGAACGGATAAATTTTGATTAAAAAAAAATGCCACTTTAGCCTTAGACTCAGGTGAGCTAAGAACCGTTCGTTCTAGTTTTGTTCTTCTTCAGTGTTATTTAGATGTTAATGTATATGTTATAGAAATTGAATGTTTAAACATGGCAAATGCGAGTCTAAAGTCTTACATAAGTAACTTTTGTGGGAAAATACAAAGTCCATAAATGATAAAGAAGAAAAAAAGCATTACATCGGTCTGTGCCTCCTGGCACTAATTCCATTTGTTCCTCATATAATGACATGTCTGTAGTATTGGCAGATATATAAATTCCTGTTTCAGTGGCTATACGGATGTGAAATGGTAAAAATGGCGTTTCTGACCATGTAAAGATCTTTGCTTTTCTGTGTATTTTATAACTCAGTGAAAGTCTTGATATATCTTGAGAAATATCTGTCTTGAGGCGGTTAGACGGCATGGGGTGAAAAACCACCTCTACCTCCCGAATGTTTGGACCACTTTCATCCTCTTCCCAACGCCATACTTTCTAAAATATAATTCCTCAGTAACAGGTGCTTTCTTTTTCAGGATCAATATTATAATTATTTGAACGACTGACAAACATTGGAAAATCATTCACTCATTTCAATGAATATCAAATTATTACCTTGTCAATAAATGTCTCAGAATTAAATAAAAATTTAGAGATCACAAGATATGATTGGTTGACTGATAATGCTAATGGAAAGCCTATCTTTCTGCCTGCAAAATTCTCGTATAATCACATAAAAGGTGTGTAACGGGAGCAATTATTCACATCACATTTTCGCGTTCGTTTATGTTTACCAAATCCATCTTCTTCTTTGATAAACCTTAAATTTCTTAATTGTTCATAAACTGCTATTTTTGTATGTTCAATCACAGTTTTTATTATGTTTTAAATCGACAAAATATTGCATCAAAACTTAAGCAGATGAAAGAAATAACAGTATATTGGAGTTAGTATGGCAAAGACTTTTACTGTTCTAATTTTCATCTAGGTTTCCAAGCTTGCAACTTGCATTATTAATAAGTGTCATTCTAGATTGAAAAAAATTGACCAACATCATTCTCCATAGATCGTAGATGAATAAGATAATGAGTTTTTGAATATTTGGTAAAATCATTTAATTAAAAAAAGCTTCAATAGAAGTTCAAAGATTTGAATGACATTCGACTTACCAATTTTACTCTGGACACTTTATAGAGGCTTTTCCAGATATTTTCTACACTATGGGGACTTTCACGTCGCACGTTTCTTTCATTGATTTCAATGACTCTATCGTTTTCCCTAAGGACAAAAATCAAACCCTTCTCTGTATGAAATCACCTATAAATTCTAAGTAGTTTTTTTTAAACTGAAATGAATAGTTTTGAATTTAAAGAAACATAAACCACTGTTCTTCTTTAATACATTGGTTCTGATTGTTATAAAACTTTTTAGGAGCAATGTTTTTCCTACCGCAATCCATTCTGGACTGTTCTGTGAACATCTGAGACTACGTGGAAAACATCATTGCGATCTCTGGGATTTTTAGCAGATTGTAATCTAAATATCACTTCATGACTCCAAAGACTCTTGAACTTTTTAGATCTTTTCCTTTTCCTTCTGGGCTCAGAATCACAGCTTGAACTACTCGACGTCTTGAAATAAAAATCTGTGTACATCTTCATAAACCAGTTCAATTTAAAAAAATTTAAACTTCGCATTTTTATCAATGTATCTTGAGTACTTTAGCAAGAACTGAAAAGAACTTTAAAAACGAAAGTAACGAAAACACGATACTTGATATCTATTATTATAAAATATTAATTTGCGTCTTACAAGGTATTGTTTTCCCATTAAAACAATTTTAAAAAATTTGAAAAAAAATACGTACTGATGAGCCCGAATCCCTCTTTTGTATACAAGATAATAAACCATCAACATTTTCATAACAGTCTTCAGAAACCAGTACTGCTGAATCCAAATCTTTCTTGTAAATATATTTCGAAGACAAAAGTAAATCATCTTTTTGTTCAGGATTGGCAGAGTCTTCCTCATCACTGAAACAATCACTTCCATTTACAAGAACATCCAGTGGAGATAGGGTAGTGTGGAGCCATGTGTCTCTGATATGCATATGTTACATTATGTCATTGTCATGTTAATATAAATAATACTACTTATAGTAATCATTTATCAAAAGGTTGATCGTTTTCTGTGATCAGCTGATTTAGTAATAGTTTGTGTTTTTATACGACCCCTAAGTTAACATGTGCTCGATGTTTGTAAATAACGTGGTATATATGAATGTTCATGACTTGATGCATTGTTGTTTATAACTTATTTACATTGCATAAACTACTTTTATCACAGTGTTACAGGAATATTGTTAAACACTACTGATATGTCATGTTAATAACAAAGTTTTCATGTTCTATTTACCTTCGTCACATGTGAACTGCGCCATTTTACCGGAACTGATTGTATGGCGCGCTAGAGTTGTAATTTATGCATTTGACCTTAGGTCACTGTCTTTTTCGTCTGGCGGTCTTTTTGAATGTATATTGTTCTTTTCTTCCGGATTGTGACATTTATTTGAGTGACGAAGATTCTTTGTAATAAAATGTTTACAGTTATGTTACTTTATGTATAATTGAAGTTGTATTAATTATTTTATATGGAAGCACCGATAGTGTCTCCGGTGGTTTCCAGCCTTGCGCGTGTGTTACCCCGGTGGATTGAGAAGGCTATATAAACAGCCGGTAGACTTTCTCCGGCACCTTATTCCAGCTTTACTTTTGGCATATACACGCTACCAAAATCACGGAAGTAAGTGTTAGGAAATAGAAGGTTATTCCTTCTGTCTTTGGATAAACGGTAATCTAATTAACGGGTTAATCCCTTAATTAATTACCTAATTAGTGCAAATTAACGAATTTCGCAGTTTTTATAGAAAAAGGACGGAATAAGCGTATTTAATTAATGGGTTAATCCCTTACGCAGCTCTGTTAAGGCTGCATAAAGGGGGCGGGGCCTAATTTATACGGGAAAAGTTTGCTGTGACATCACATAAATATAGCAATTCCTAACAATAACAGAAAATGAAATAATTTGCGAATCTAAACTGCATAAGAGTAATAAACTACATTAAGAATTACCACTGCATTCACTTTTGTCGCTAGTTTAATCCCACAGAGCAAGATATAAACAAGTCACTGATCGGAATGCACTTGTCGACATGACGTCATCATGGTAAAGTTTGACGCATTTCATGTGCAGTGAGAGGCGGATCAAGTAATTTTTTCACAGTGAAAAAATGCATTTTGTTATGAAACAGAATATTATTTGAAAAGCTTAGGTAGACCATTAATACAAATCTGAAACGTTTGTTTAGTGCCATTATTTAAAAAATATCGAGAGAATGTATTGAATTAATTCTACCGCGTTTTTGTCTACAGGGTGTGCATGTTTCACGCCGAGGTGCCTCATTAAATCGCCTTTTCGCAAGCGCATACACTTAATAGATCTTGACCATTTTTTGAATACACATAATGGACATATTCCTTAACTTGAAAAGTGCTGCTGCTTTCCTGAAATCGATAGCATAACTTAATAAATACATAAAATACTTGGTAAAGGTCACACATATTTCGACATTAGCAAGATAACTTGAAATTTAAACTAATAAAATGCGAATTCTATTTAAAGCAGCAGCACTTTCCATAAACTACAAGTTATGTAGAAACAATCTATTACTTTAACTTTTGATTTTAACTAGGGTATGCCCTTGCGATATTGAAATTTGTTTGTGACCTACATACAGTACACATTATCACGTGACTATCAAATAACGTGACCAAACCAAATTCAGTACAGAGCGGGGTATACAATGTTATTTCAAAGAATGTTAAAGTCATAAGATAATATAGTACCTTTACAAATTAAAATTAATTTTAAAAAGGTATGTATTTATGCACGTTTATATTCTGTTGATTTCTTTGAAGTACTCCTTAACAGTGCTGCGTAATTAATTACCATCTGAATTTTAATAGGAATAGAACTAGGAACAACTTTATTTTCATAAAAAGTCAACTAATATTATTATCTAAGATTATTTAGAGATTATTTCTCTGAATTCTGGACTTCGTTGATCATTATTGAGATCTCTAGGTTATTTTAAGAGACTTAATATAATTCTTCAGGCATAAGCGTTTAATTTCACATAAATAAATATATATATCAAGGGTTATTCCCAGGATATATACTTCGGATTAAGTGATCCCCCTATTTCTATAATTTGGAATTATAAAATAGAGCCAAGGTTGTATAGATGTTGTAGTGTACGTATAACAAAGTGAATCTTTGTGTGTTGTATTGACATATGGTGTGTATTTATGTCATTGAGATGGTTATATATGAACAATAAATCTGTAACCTGAAAAGTCTGTTTATTTAAGCTGGAAAGTCAGTCTGGTTATTCTGGACTTAAAACAAATCCTGACAAAGAGAAAAGAAAACATCCTGAAATCCTATTTTAGTAAATTATCATAATAAGCTCTACCCCTGGAGAGCGTCACAGTAGTATAGATGACAATTTTGTCCAAATTCAAAGGGCAGTCTCTCGATACACGGCACACTCTGTTTTCATTATTGAATTCATCCATCATAGTTAGGGAATACTGAACTAGATCACCCTCATGCATTTATATGAACTTTTCTCGATGTCGTGCATCTCCTTGAGCTGAATTGGAAACTTCCGGTAGAGATATAGAGGTACACATGATTTGAAGTTCCCCGTCATCCCAATATATTTCCTTCATAAAAAAAAAATCCAAATAAAAATTTCCAGATCCCCTGAGAATCGTGTGTGAGATAAGTTTAGTATTCCAAAAGTTTTCAAATGAATTCAAATGGAATTTTGAAATGAAAAAAAAAACACTACTTGAGACAATGACGAAATCTAGAAGCAAAAACAAAAAAAAAAAACCATTGAGGAAAAAATACACTTAAATATAAATTATTAAGAAATAGGCAGTAATCAAGCTCAAAAGTCCACTGGAACAATAGTAATTAGGAGAAGAGCAAACACGGACCTCTACAAACATCAGAGGCAGGATCAGGTGCCATGGAGGAGAAAACATTCCCAATCGACCTGTCACACCCGCCTTCCCTAACAAAAATACACTTTAGTTAACTATAGTAAAGTTTTTACCGTAGTAAATCAATTTTTTTACTATAGTGAATCAAAGTATTTTTACTATGGATTTGAGATTGTTATATTTTACGTTTTCTAATACATAAATGCACATTTATGATTTTAAATGGAAATATCACTTGAAAGGTTCTCAATGAGCCGTTTTTCTGTGGAGGCCCCGCCACAGTACAATCCCCCTCCCCTTCCGACACAGTAACGGTTCAAATTTTATGCGAGCGTCACCGTAAAAAGTTTGCGACACAGTAAGATCCGTGATGATAAGAAAATCAGAACATAAATTCTCTCCAACAAACTTTAATCACACAAATCTACCGCCCTTCAATTTTTAATGCAGAGCATTATTTAAATTATCTCTTAATTAGGGCATATAGTCGCGGATGCTTCATCTTTCATTATCAACTATTTCCTAGACCCTCGCTTGATTTTACTCAAGAAAGAACAAAGAAAACTCGCTAGCGCTTCATATGCCCAAAGGCAAGTCTGGGGTATTTACACACCAATAATCCGCACTAAAAACATTACTTCTATTTACATTTTACATATTTAAAAGCATAAAAAATATACTCATTGTTTGAATTTCTCCTGCCCTATATCTTCATATTTTTATTAACGTCTCTGTAGCCTCATTCTGACGTCACTTTAGTGCGAGTTTCTCCGTGTACATTTCTACGCGTGAGTATACACGAAAATGGCATTCAAATCAATTTCATAGTTGGTTAAGTTAGTAGAAAAATACAACAAATGTAAATATTATTACATTTTGGTGACATACTAATTGTTTTTAATGTACATTTATTCAGTTTTTTTTATTAATATGCATGGTCATATCATTTGTGTATCTAAGTGATTCAAAAAAAAATGTGTGTTGCATGTATGCTTCTGTAATTATAATGTACAGTGGTTCAAGTGCGAATTTGATTTCAAAAATACTACGAATATTAGGTCTTCGCCACGGTAAAATTTCAAATGATGGAGAACCCTGCACTTGCATATTTACACATCATTTCGAAATTTCGTATCATTAGTATTCAATTTGAGAGATTTTAAGCTTCGAAATCTCAAAAAAAGTTCCAGATTAAAGTTTCATAATAAATCAAAGTATTTACTATAGTTAACTATATTGTAAACTTTAGTTAACTATGGTATATTTTTGTTAGGGTTTTGCTCCCTGTCGTGAGCGGGCTTACGGTAATTCCGTAGACAATTAAGTGAGAAAATAATGACATTACAATTTGTATAGAGCACATTAGTCTAACCCTTTACAATAGATTATGTGCTAATAGGTAATTGTATCGACCATATAATTTGCTAACTGTTGACTTGTATCATCAAAATATTTCCAAATAGCTTGGCTTGTTCTAGAAATTATTCGTAAGTAGAGCATTCTCGCGTTCGAATTAACTGGGAAACATAAACTCCATAGGCAGGCGATAATGGTATATTGCTAATAAGTAAGGGAAGTTGACGATAGAAAAATTGAAGTCACCACGTTTATCATAATACTTTGTTGTTAGATTGCCATTAATGACTTTTTCTAGTAAAGCATTTAAATCTGAAACAGATTTATCAGACTCTGTGGTTTCTTTTATTTCGAGTTCAAAGAGATATATCGAAATATATCAACTTGGAATTGAAAATGAATAGTGTTAATTGATATAACGTCGTCGTTATATCTAAATGTCGAATTGAAGGTTACAGCTAGAGACTTCTTCTTTTCATGTAGAATTTTTGAAAAAAAAATCTGCTTCATATGAATACAAAAACGGTCTGCTAAAAACGGTGCACAGATTGTTGGAAGACTTGATCTCCAAAAACTACATAGATAATATCATTCAGAAACTCAAGCATCTTTTAATATCAACTTTGGAGTACTTTTGTGTACAATCAAAAGGTTTTTAACAAAAATTTGACAAAGGACCAATGACAAGGTCAGTAAATTTAAGAGTTCCATTTTTAGTTTAAAAAATATGTCTATGATGTCCAAGAGTCTAGACTTTCTTTAATCGTGGGAATGATTGTATAAATAGTTTAAAAGTCGTAATTTGGATGTAATTGATTTTGTGATTTCAAATTTTCTAAAAGTTCCTTTGAGTTTTTTAAGTATCCACATATGATTAAACCACTTCTCAAATATATTTTTCTAGAGTACTCTGAAGTTTCTCCTTCACAATTAATATTTGAGGAGAAAAGAAGAGGCTTGGAGTAACATTTACTGGAACCTGCTACATGTATGTATCTTTGTTTTAAAGTGTTTTATGTAGTTTAGGAATCCAGTTTAGGTTTCATAATTCTAATTGGATTACCACTTGCAGATTTAAATCTAAGTTCCTCTAAAATACAATTAATGAGGCTCATTACACCCACAGTTTATTTCATACTTCGTTACGGCACCACTGATTATGTAAATTTCAAATATCGAAATGATGGTTACGATATAAGAGGTATTTTTGGTTATTGTTTAAATCTTTTTTTTTAATTCTGGTTAAATGTTTTATTTCAAGTTTCTAATCAATAGAATTGCAGATTTCACAGTGATATTCAATATATTGTTTCTATCAGAAAAAAAATTCTCCAAAAACAATTAATGCGTTTTTCTTCTTAATAAGCATCTGAATAATTCGGGAAATCAGTTATAGACCAAAAAAGTGACAAATTGAATGAAAGATGTTATAACGAAATGAAAAGCCCAATTAAAAAAAATTGGAATACTTGCAAGAGTAATCGTCCCTAATTCCCCCAGAATCCAAACACTAAGGAACTTTTGAACATCTAAAATTCAGAATGAGATTAAAAATTTCTAATATATATTATTTAAAAATAATGAAAGTTCATAAAACAGCAAGAATAATGCATATTACGTGAGTTTATTATATTTTTTATGTAGATTTCAACACATTTCAACAGCGTACATGCTGTCAGTGGTAGATCTAAAAAGCGGTGTATTGAGCTTCCTTAAAATAATAAAATAATAAATACATTAATTACTTCCTTAAATTACTACAATGGCAATATTCAAGGTAACAGTGTCTTTTATTTGACATACAGAGATATTTATAAAGTTCTTTCGTCACCGTTGTTTTTTTTTTTTTTTTTTTTTTTTTTTTTTTTTTTTTTTGAAGCATTAAAAATCTGCTTTTATTGTATTCCTAATCGCTCTGCAATTTGCAAGAGAGTAGTTGTATGTATGAATCACTTGTATTTTCCTATTTTATTACAATAAATTTAATGTGTATCCATAAAATATGGAGATAACGAACAATATTCAAGCTCAAATTTCATTTAAACAATACAAATCGGGAGCAGATTTGACCTCCAAAAACATCAGAGGTGGGATCAGGCACCATGGAGGAATGGGCATCCCAAGCCGACCGGTTACACCCGCCGTGTGTATCTTGTCATGGTCAGTCCTTTTTATCATTTATTTTTTATAATAACATGTACAAGATATTTACAGTATTTGATTATATGTGTCACTTGCATGACCCAAGCGTGGTCTGGCCCTTCTCTAAATAACATACAATTTTATTAAGAAAATGTCATTTTTTTCAGATATAAATGTTCTAAGAGAAGTTTAATTGGCCATTTATTTTACATGTACATTCAAGTTGTGAAGTTATGAAATTGCTTTCGCCAATCAGTAAAGAATCTGTAGGATATTTCTGTTTCCTGATTTGGTAATATTGTTGCGCAAGACATCTCAATTTTACGGAATATACATACAGAACAGACAATGATAAATATTGTACATTATGTATGATAAGCATTTAGTACAGGTTTATTGTTTATACATATAACGAAAATGAGAATGATGCTCAACTTATAGTTTTACCTTGGAAGATTACTGAAGCAAGTAAAATATAAATACCATATGTGTGTAGGAATTATATTTCAAACCTAGGGGAAAAGAGAGTGTTTGTTTTTGTTTGTTTGTTTGTTGTTTCACTCATATGGAGACGCCACCACTTGCGGGTGGAGAGCTGCAAATTTCGACCTATACTCGGCACTTAGGGCCACTGAGCAGTGAGCGCTCATTTTCGTGTCAGCACCTACTGCGACACGGGATCTCGGTTTATACGGTCTCATCCAAAGGACCGGTCCCCACGTCCTACAGTGGGATTCGAACCCTCGACGTAAGGATCAACACCTTACTCCGCGACTCTAGAGTAGACGCCCTAACCACTTCGCCGCGCGGGCGACTCTAAAAGAGAGTGAAGAAATCTTCGACATATATATATATATATATATATATATATATATATATATATATATATATATATATATATATATATATATATATATATATATATATATATATATTCCTGTTCTTTTCCAGTCTATTTTTTTCCTTGATACCAATTTCAAACTTCCTTATATTGGTAAAATTATCCCTCTGATAAGAAGCCATCCTCACAATACCAGGGCTCCTGAGTCAACACGTTGCCATGGGACCCCTTGCCAATTTCATTTGATATTTTATGGCTTGCTTCACTCATTGAGAAGCACCGACCAAATTAAAGATTTCATAAATAGTTAGATAATGTAAGCATAAAGGATTCAGTTGACGCCTCAAATGCACGTGTTACAAGTTGTTTATCATAGAATGGCTTAATGCGATTGTTTGAGAGAAAAAACAATCAGGATTTGTAATTTTTCCGAAAGACGTCGCTACAGTCAGCCCATGAACTGTTGAATGAAATTGGCCAGGGGTCCCACGGCAACGTGTTGTCTCAGGACCCCTGGTATTGTGAGGATTATAACAAGCATTCTGAGAGTATTGCATTAACAATACTAGTCCCCTACCGGCAAGTGTAATCTGATTCCCATTAAAATTGAAAATGCCGTAATTCTGTCAAAAATCTTTAAAGAGAAACAATTAAAACTTATTAGGGTAGATTCACATACCAAAAATCAGCTCAATATCTATCTGCAAGCATTTTGAAAAAAAGTGCGAAAACCATTAAAAAAAATTTCAGAAAAGCCGAAATTCCAAAAAAAAATCATTGAAGCGGAACGAAATCCAAACTAGATCTGTAACTCATCATGATACACTCAAATACCATGAATCAGCTCAATATCTGCAAGATTTTAGATTGACTGATTGATTGTATGTTGTTTAACGTCTCATTCGAGAATTTTTCACTCATATAGAGACGTCACTATATATCGGTTAAGGACTTAAGGTTAAGGGCACTCAGGGCCATTGAGCAGTGAGGAATCTTTATCGTACCAACGCCTGCCGTGACACGGGGCCTCGGTTTTTAAGGTCTCTTCCGAAGGACCCGCAACTTTCACTTCAAAGTGCCGAGCGCATGGCGAAGGAACAGTTGCTACCCATTATTTATCGACTTAGGTCAGTCGCGACCGAGATGCGAACTCATGACCTCCAGATCACGGAGCGAGCGCTCTACCGACTGAGCTACCGTTAACGGTGCAAGCTTTTAGAAAAAATTGCGGAAATCCAAGACTTACAGATAGACGGAGAAACAGCTAGACAGCTAGACGGACGGACAGACGAGTAGGAAACCTAAAGCAAAGCTGCAAATTTTGACCTATACTCGGCACTCAGGGCCATTGAGCAGTGAGGGATCTTTTTCGTGTCAGCACTTAATGCGACACGGGACCTCGGTTTATACGGTCTCATCCAAAGGACCGGTTTCTACGTCCTACATTGGGATTCGAACCCGCGACGTAAGGATGAACTCTTTACTCCGCGACTCTAGAGCAGATGCGGGCGACCCAAATACATGTAAAAACACTATTATAATTATTGTGCCGACTGTTGTTTGTATAAATTCTCAATCCCAAACCTTTTTGCAGACGTTAATTCTTAATGAAAATTTTCTTGATCATTCTTTAATAAAGCGTTATATCAAAAAGCTCACTCTCTTCCATCGGCTCATACATTCACCTCTGTCGTTGGCTCGCGTATATCAGTGGTAAGCATGAGAAATAGTGCGTCTGTTTTAATTCATTTTGATTAAATGTCTGAGCTAATGATAGTCCTTAAAGATAAATATTTACTAAATAGATATAAAACTATTAGTTTAATTTGAAATAATTCTTGAAATGTTATGTTTTTTTATGTTATGTCAAAAATCTTGGCGCGAGCCCATTGCAGAGGTGTCTGAGAGAGGAACGAACGACAACTCTGCATAGGAGATTGCAAAAAGCATTTTAATGACTCTGAAGTACCAGTTTATGTTAGGTCGCACTTTTGGTTTTTCAATTAATTCAAGTGTTTCTTCAAGATCCTTTTTCAATGATATCAGTCTTTTGGAAATGATATTAATTTGTATCTTGTTTTGTGTCAAATATATGAAAAATTCGTTTATATACTTGAAAATACATTGCTTAATGTAACGGTGTTTGTTAATGGCGTAATCGGTAGCTTAATGGACTGATGTTTTCAGGAGCGTTCGATGCCAAAACAGACACCTGTGTAAACTAATTCGGCATAGTATACTTTCGCTATAGAAATCCTTTGTGTACTATGCCAACATAGTTTGGTATTGATTACATAGAGACAAACTGACAGGAAGCATATTTTTTGTTAACTTTAAATTTTTGGGGGAAAACCCCTAATCGTATTTGTATATCAGAGAAGTTACAGAGCCTGTTTACAAACATGTTCTAATTGTTGATAATTTATTTGTGTGAGTTTTATTCAAACATCTAAGAAAATGTTATTCCGCACACTACTCCGTCATAACGTCCATCGTACGTATCGAAAATAAGAATGATGCTCAACTTATAGTTTTGAAGATTATTGAAGCAAGTAAAATATAAATATCAAATGTGGGTAGAAATTATATTCCCAAACCTAAGGAAAGAGTGAAGAAATCTGGGACATGTTTTATGTATACTTCCTGCTCTTTTTCAGTCTATTTCCTTGATACCAATTTTCAAACTTCCTTATATTGGTAAAATTATCCCTCTGAAAAAAACACCTCGAAGAAACAATTACAACTACCGGTATTGTATGATAAAAGGCTTAGGACATGGGTACCTTATTCTTAAAATTAAAATAATACAGTGCTTAGAATAAAAAGCATTTATGTCTTACAGTTCAGTCTGTGCAACATTATAGCGCCACTGCATTTATTTTTTAACAAAAAGATTTTATTATGACGAGCTTGTCGAAACTTATATATATAATGTCATGGACCTATATCAAAATTTCGTTACACAAATGATTTTTAAAAACATTTTTCACAGTGTCTCCTACACGTGAATAGGTCTTAATACATATTGTTTATTTAGAGGTCTTAGCATGATTACTTTACTTATACAATATCTACATTTCAAACTTTTTTTCCGTGATAACTCTTTGAAAGTTACATGTGTTGATTTTTCGATATTTACATTTTGTAAATTGTGAATTGTAAATTAATTTTTTTTTTTTGGGGGGGGGGGGGGCTAAGGAGATTTACATGGAAGCCTAGTGTATTTCAAATTTATAATAGCTGAAATTTATTATCTCATATCATCAACTTCCCTTACTTATGCAACAAAATAACTACATCACCTGCATACGGGGTTTATATCTCTCAGTTGATTCGATACACACGAGCATGCTCTAGGTATGAACAATATCTAGAACGAGGTAAGTTATTGACAAACAAGTTGATGAAACAAGAATATCAGCAGTCTCGTTTAAAGTCGTCTTTTCGTAAGTTCTAAGGTCGATACAATGACCTTGTCAGGAAAAACAATTTATCTGTAAGTCAAATGCTGACTGACGTTTTTCATACTAATTGTTAGGACATTATTTACACACTGAATTGTCGACGGATTTTTCCATCATTACCCGATCATGACAAGGAGCACACGGCGGGTGTGACAGGTCGATAGGGGATGCTCACTCCTCCATAGCACATGATCCGACCTCTGATGTTTTAGAGGTTTGTGTTTGCTCTGCTCCAAAATTTGTATTGTTTAATGAACTTTTGAGCTTGAATACTGTTTATTATCTCCATACATTTCATTTTAACCAGCGAATATGTATCTCTGCTGCTGGACAGTTTGTCCCCGAGGATACTTGTTGTTCGGTACCTATTCATTCATGAGTACACAGAATAACGAAATGACATTGGCAGACGCGTCGCCCAGTATAAAAAGGCGTCACTCTTTTGAGTCTATAAGGGACACAGACTCAAAGAGTTCATTCGGTGCCCCTCGGATAATCCTCAGGGATATTAAACATATGTGATATGTGCAGTCTTCAGATTCACAGTTTTGGTATAAAACCAATAGTTCATACAAAAAATTGAAAGAATGTAAAGTTTCTATTAGAAATATATTTGAAGATTCCTTTTCCGATCCCATGTCTTCTATTTCAAAATGTTCTGCTAAAAACTGTAAAACCTGTAACATTTTGATAACTAACACTTCTTTTACCAGTAATCTTACTGGACAGAGCTTCTATACCAAAACTTGGGAAAATCTGAACTGCAATCTTCTAATGTTGTCTACGGAATAGAATGTTATCTTTGTGGACTTGTTTATGTTGGTGAAACCAAGGGTTCACTTAATAAAAGAATATCAGGACACAGATTCCAAATTAACAATGGGGGCCAGCAGCTTCTATACAAGCATTTTAATTTACCTGATCATTCTATTTTGTCAATGAAAGAATTCTAGAAAAAAAATTACCATCAAACAAACAGTCCATTACTGAATACACCTTTCCGTAGACAACGAGAAGAATATTGGATCAGAAAACTAGGCACCGCCTTTCCCTATGGATGCAATGACAATGTCGATAGTTTTGGGAATCTTTCCAGCCCACAGTGTAACAATGTAAATGTGATGGGACTTTTTAACTATACACAGAGACGTAGGCGTAGTCATGGGCATCGGTCTTACAATAAACCTTCAATACACGATGTCTCTTTTGATTCATTACTACCTTATGTAAATCAACAGTTAGGTCTTCATCACATTCGCACTAAACTTTACTCTGTCCCTTTGAAACTTTTAAATAGTCTACTTGAAAAGGTCAAGGAAAGATCATTTTTTTATTCCTCGACACCAGAATACAGGCTCGGATCTGTGGTTATGGATATTGCAAATCATCGGCTTTTTAAAATGCCATATTTTACAGAAGAAAATGCATTTAAAACAACCCGTTTTTTCCTTAAACTCCAATATGGCAACAAAGAAATTGACGCTGTTAATATAAGTAATATTCTTAATAACAAAAGGGTCCAGTCTTGTATTCCACTATATTTCAAGTTGAAGACTATACCTTGTATTTCGTACAAATATACATCGACTTTTGCTTCCAAACTTTTTAATTACAAGAAAACTTTACACATCCTGGATATTGAGCATCTGATACATAATCCTCCTCCCTGTTCATGTTCTTCACCCTACAACTATAGTCCCGCTGGACACATTATAACTGGTGACGTAAATATACTAGTAGTTAATAATGAAGACCTTAAATCATTAATTTTAAAAGGGCCAAAATTAAGGGAACCCCGATCTTTTATCTGGCGTCAAAATTTCATAAATATTATGGACTATGTGGAAGATTATGCCAGGCGATGGGCCAGAAATGAAAAAGAAGACCTTGACACGTTGTCAAAATGGATAAAATGTATCGAATGTATGTTTAAATTTCGCATTATGCGATTGAATGGCAAAATGAAAACCAACTATCCTTCTGTACTCAAGTCAGAGTCAGAAGGGAAAAAAAGAATTAAATAGGTTACATGATCAGTATGTAGTGGTCCCTGCTGACAAAGCAGGTAACAACATTGTCTTTGTTTGTAAGGCTCATTATTTAAATTGTATTTTAGAGAAACTGGGATTTAATTCCACAAGTGGTAATCCAACTTATACCCATAGCTCCCTCTCTAAGGAGGAAATTCTTCAAAATCATATGTCAGTTTTGAATATTTTTAATATTTCCAACAACCAACATGAATTTGAATTACCATATCTATATTGGATTCCGAAACTTCATAAAAATCCTTACAAAGATACATGGCGGATTCCAGTAAATGTTCTCCCAAGCCTCTTTCTTTACTCCTCACTAAAATATTAACAGTTGTGAAGGAGAAACTTCGGGAGTACTGTGCAACAATATATTCGAGAAGTGGTGTAAATCAGATGTGGATACTTAAAAATTCCAAGGAACATTTGGAAAATTTGAAATCCCAAAATTTTACCAAAATCAACAACATAAAAACTTATGACTTTTCAACTTTATATACAACCATTCCCCACGATAAATTAAAGTCCAGGCTTTTTGATATCATTGACTTCTGCTTTTTCAATAAAAAATGGAACTCGAAATTTACTTACCTTGTTATTGGTCATTTATTATTTTGTTTAAAAACATTCTGATTGTACACACAAGTACTCTGAAGTAAAGGGGGCTCTCTACACCAACAACGTAGGGAAGATTTTTGATGCATGTATTCACTTTCAATAGTGGAATCAATATCCAAGAAAAAAAATTCCAAAAGTATCAAGCTTTATTTTATTTTATTTTAATTTTGAATTATATAATAGAAATCTCTATTTTTTCACTTTTTTCAATGCTCAAGGCTTTAATTTTGTATGTAAATACATTGTTATGAAAATTTAAAATAAAAAAACAAAAACATCAGAAATGAAGTTTGAATATTTCTTTATTCAAATCTACAAAAAAGAGAAATAAAAACACTAAAAATAACTGTCAAGGAAATATGCTGGTTAGAATCCTACAAAACTCTAAAAATATAAATAATATTCATAGGTTATTAAGATGAAAGAAAGAAATGAATGAAATTGAAAAAAAAAAATTGAGACATTATTTTACCTGGACTCAAATATCTTGGTATCAATTTCCCTTTTTTTTTATAATGCAAAAGAATTAATAAAACAAAGAATTATTTAAGAAATAACAGTAATACATGTAATTTCATGCAAAAGTTATTTATACTTATATATATATATATATATATATATATATATATATATATATATATATATATATATATATATATATATATATATATATATATATATATTAGGGATGTCAACGAATAGTCGACTATTCGACTATCAGTCGAATGGACCGACGATCGAATAATGAAACGACATTCGAATATTATTATCATTAAATAAATTCAACAAAAGAGTGATATAACGAGATGGAATTCTCATCTTAAAATTGAGAAACCGTCTTTCCTCAGAGACAGTCGAAAATTTTCCTCAACAAAAACGATTGACTTTCCATGTACTCGTACTTATAGAAAGTACAGTAACTGTAAGTGCTTTACTACCGCGGGAATTATATGTCAGATACTGCTTCTGTTGTTTTTGTAATAAATTACCCATCAAATTACTGGACTTTGTTTGGAAAACTATTAATTGGGCTTGATCTTATACCTGGTACCAATTATATTTTGTTATTTTAGGATTGCTCAAATCCAAGGAACACCATAGCCGTGACAAGTTTTGACACTTCTATAATTATTAAAACAATCCGCTTACACTTTAAGGACATTTTGATAGCCGGGGCAATCAATTGAATAAGCTAGTATCTAACTGTTTAAAAATATCACGAGCACCTGATTTTTATTTATTTCATAATAAGCTAAAAAAAATTGTTTTTAAAAATATCGGCTGGCAATTTTTAAATAATGCTTACTAAAACATAAATTGACTGTTTAGACCGATCTATGAATTCGATTGATGGGGAAATTATACAGTTTGGAGAATTAGGTGTCTAAGTTTATTTCATATAATCATGCTATCCACATGTTACGTTGCATTAATTTTGAGGTTACCTTTTAAATAGATTTATGTAAAAGGGTTTTTAAGTTACAAATACGTCATGTACCCGTGAAGTTTAAAATAAAATTTTATTTTCAGAAAATGTTCCGAATATTCGACTATCGTTCGAATAATGCAACTGAATAATCGACTAAGGAAAATAAATATTTTGACATCCCTAATATATATATATATATATAAAAGAAGTACTTATGATCATAAGCAGCTGTAACTACTAAATAAGAAAAAGTCACTATAACTACAATGAAATATATATAGTTATATAAGAAAAAAACAGAGAGAAGCAAAACAAAACAACTGCCAAGACACACTTTGCAAATAACACAGAACAAGCACATACTAGGGTTGATCAAAAAGTTCGCGAACTATCTCTATAATTACAAAACCACAATTCAGATCAGAATGAAATTTGACACACGTATAGTCATACATATGTTCTATAAATAGCAGATGTTAAGTAATGTTTTGCTCGATGTTTGTTACGTCACAATGTGAAAATGACGTCAATATGTAGGTGACTTGTTACAAAAAATGGTTCACTCAGTCGTACTCGAGCAACGAACGGCTGAAAAGTTTAATGTATATCTTAGAAGTTTCTTTGCAGTAGCATATAATATTTTGTACAAGGATTATGAAGACAGAAGACTTGCTAGAGGTTCAATCAATAATTGGATTGATTGTTTTAGTGAAGGAAGGGAGATGGTTAAAAATGGTGTTTGTTTTGTTTCCAAGTGAAAGCAAGCTGAGGAAGAGATGTGTCCTTAGTAGGTCAATTTGATATGAAAGATCGCCAAGTGACAGTTAGAAAAATAGTTGAATATCTTAATAATAATATAATTCTTAAACTCCTAAACATTCGTTTACTTTAGACTTTAAACATATCAGATATGATAAAAAGAAGACGCCCATTCTATATTCATAATGGATAAAAGACGTTCCTAAGACAGAGAACGCGGGCTTTGATGGTCACAATGCTAATTCTGGAAAAGGATATCCTTATCCACCAATTCTATTTCCGAGATTTGGCAATTTCTGACAAATGGATTGTTTTTGTTAAAAAAAATAACTTGCATGGTAAGAAATATAAGACTCGGAAAAATCTTTCAGCTTCTGTGAACAAAACGCTAAAGAGCATGTCACGTGACCGCCTGGATCACGTGATTCGCGCATGGGCAGAACGATGGCAAATGTGCATTAAAATTGGAGAGGACTACTTTAAAAAATAATGAACACTGAAACCTAATTTTATTTCTTTTATGGAAGTATTTCTATTAGTTCGGGAACTTTTTGATCACCCCTCGTACAAAGGATACTCAAAACAGAAATATTTGAAAATGGCACATGGATATTTTAAATATGAAATGAAATGATTAAATTTGAAAAATTGCAGAATTTTAGAGAAGACAAGAACAGAACAAGATATACTTACAAACAAACATGAACCGAAGCACACATAGGACACACAAAACAGAAAAACTTGAATGATACATGAATATTTTCAGAAATGAAATGAACACAATGATTAACACACAGAAGAAAAAAGTATTGTTACCTGTCAGGTCTGTACAGAATATATACATAGGGTCCAAGACAAATGGGATCATACTTACTTTTATTACTTGTCTTACCTTTGTACATTTTTCTGATACCCCTGTCATAATATAACAATGACGTAAAAGTTATTAAAGGTACATGTGTATTTAATTTTTTAAAAAGACAAGTAAATGAATAATATCTTTGCAAATAAAACAAACACCTTGATTCAAATTCCATGTTAAGAAGAATAACTTCAGGAAGAGAAATGATTGACCAACTTTGCAAACACAGACTTTGTTCTGGTCACCCTTACCATTCCTTCAGAGTTTGTTTCACTCAAAATATTCTCAATTCCCTCTGGTACTCCTCTTTCATATGCCATCTTCAAATGTTGGTATGTCAAACCAGACTGGGATATTTTTCTTAACATGTAATTTGAAACAATGTTTATTAATGGTTGCAAAGATTCTTAGCATTCATTTGTCTTTGATTTGTACTCTATTGAGGATATAACATACTGTACACTAAAACTGTGTTTTAATAAAATATCACAGTTTATGTTTAAATTCAAAACCAATGATTGCCATGCCTGTACATCTACAAGAGGTGAGTGCGCCATATAGGACATAGATATACAATCTTTAACTAAAGTTTCCAGCTTGTAACATTTCCTACAAAACTTCCTTTAGCACATACAAACTATCAACAAAACCTTAAATAGGTAACAAATTACATGTACAATTTAAAACAGCTTTCCTTAAAATGATTTATGTCCTTATAAAAGTGAATTTCTTTGTGCTTTCTATATTAATATTTCTTCACTTAGGGCAGTTATGTTAGTTTAAGAGTTGTTGTAAATTGTGCTTAATAAATAAAATTAATTTCATTACATCGTGTATTGGTAACGATCCTCTATTGAAACTATTGTCCAAATAACTGTAACTCACTTCTATTCTCAATGACCGTGTAGTGTAGGGCGGCGCTGTGAGAATTCCATCGGCATCGAAAGCAAGTTTTTTGACTTGCCTAGATAGCCGAGCGGTCTAACGTGCTGTTCCTGTACTGTTAGGAGACAGATTCCGTAGGTCGAGAGTTCAACCCAGGGGTGGAAGTGGGTATCCTTATAAAAGTGAATTTCTTTGTGCTTTCTACATTAATATTTCTTCACTTAGGGCAGTTTTCATTAAGCAAAACATACTTACCGTACTAATCAAACGTGTATGAATGGTCGTGAGCCGTCGAAGACAATTCTCATAAAATGTCAAAAGGAAGAAAGCACGGTTTTGTTTCAAACATTCATATTGACTCTATTTCACGTTCTTCATGCAAAAACAGCTGATAATCAATGTCAATAAAATGCTTGATCAAAGGGCAAATCCATAGTCTTTTCAAAACGTTTTGGTGATTTAAATACTTATACAGAAGAGTTCCAATTAGCGGTGTATAGTAAATTTGTTCATAACAGAATCGGTAATTTTCGGACCAAATATGGCGTTTCGAACGGAAGTCAGCCATGTTGTGACGTCGTAGAGGTCCTCCCTAATATTAAAAAGATGCTTGAGTTTCTGATTGACAATATCTATGTGGTTTAAAAAGATGCTTGAGTTTCTGATTGACAATATCTATGTGGTTTAAAAAGATGCTTGAGTTTCTGATTGACAATATCTATGTGGTTTAAAAAGATGCTTGAGTTTTGATTGACAATATCTATGTGGTTTTTGGAGACCAGGTCTTCCAACAATATATTTGGAATTCCAATTGGTACCAATTGCGCCCTGTTCTTAGCAGACTTATTTTTGTATTAGCATGAAGCAGAATTGTTCAAAATCATGTACATGAGAAGAAGAAAACACTTGCTGTGGCCTTCAACTCGACATTTAGATATATCGACGACGTATTGTCAATTAACAATGGTTATTTCCATTCTTATGTTTTACTATATATCCCAGTGAGCTTGAAATAAAAGATACCACGGAGTCTGACACATCTGTTTCATATTTGGATATTTTACTAGAAAAAGACGTTAATGCTAATCTAACAACCAAGCTTTATGATAAACGTGATGAGCATGACATTATTTCTTTTTATTTATATTTACATTTTTATTTCTCATATGTAAATATAAATAACCATTGTCCGGTTTGTTGGGTATGTCAGGGACACTAACGACAGTAGAAAACGTGGGAAAATATATGCATACATCATCCCACGTTTCCAGTGTTGTTAACTGGCATACCTAATAAACTAGACAAAAAAGTAGTAAAGTAGTAAAGGTTTGACGTATGATGCACAAGCCGAAGTCGAGTACACTATGTGTCAGACCCTGACTTCTATTTCGGCATAGTACATCCAAATAAAAAAACACTGTTATAATTATTATGCTGACTATTGTATGACTACGATAATTTAATTAAATTCTCAATCCCAAACCTGTTTGCAGACGTTAAATCTAAATGGAAATTTTCCTGAACATTCTTTAATCAAGCGTTATATCAAAAAGTGTTTAAATGACTCTGGAGTACCAATTTATATTGGATTGCAATTTTTTTTTATTATTATTATTATTAATTCGAGCATTTGTTAGAAAATGTTTCTTCAAGATCCTTTTTCAATGATATAAGCCTTTTGGAAATGATATTAAATTACATCTTGTTTTGTCAGGAGCGTGTGTTCGATCCCTAGTGTGGTTACCAAAACAGACACCTGTGTACTATTTCGGCATAGTATGCTTACGCTATAGAAATCCTTTGTATACTACGCCAAAATAGTTGGGTAATGACAAACTAACAGGAAGCATAATTATCGTTAACTTTACATTTGGGGGCGGAGGGGGGGAGGGGTTAATCTTATTTGTATATCAGAGAAGTTACAGAGTTTATCTTCGAACATTGCTCTGATTGTTGATTATTTATTTGTGTCAGGATTATTCAAACATCTAAGAAAATTTTATTACCGAACACTACTCCGTCATAACTTTCGTCGTTGCTTTGCTTTCTTTTAATATTTGTAAGATAATTATTATACCTAGAAATTTTCATCTGTCTTTTCGAAACATTAAAAAGCGACTTTTTAAAAGAAGAATAGACTGATGATTACTTCTTGTGAGTATGATTTTGATTCGTCTTAAGCAAAGATTTTTTTAAAATTGATTTCATGTTTTTAAAAATATTTTAATTTCATGTTTAAGTTTAAACATTTATTTTTATCTATAATAATAAAGTAAAAATAATCCTCTTATCGATATTCAACTAAAGATGAGGATTTTTTTAAATAGTGATTAACGAAACTATGGACAATGAGGGACCAAAATGTTGATTTTATAATTCTTTTTATCTCAAGCTTAAAATACTTTCGAAAGTCATATTAAACAAAAAATGTTTTAAATAATGTTTAAAAAGCGGATGTCATCAAATGTAGCAAATTCTTTACATAATTTTTTTCATTAAGGAATCTCTGAATATCAAAGTCATATTCATATCTCATCTTATCAAAAATCCGTTGGAAGGCATAGTACTCGTTGCTTTCAATGAGAGTAATTAATTAATGAAGATTGCATTGAAGTCTATGAAGAAAGGCTAAGTTTCAAAAACAAGATATCATCTATTTAAAATTTTATTTTTAGTATGATTATTCCTCCCCTGTTTTCTGAGGGCGATTACTCAGAGATGTCTGGATAGATTTTAACAATTTTTCACAGGATAATCTTCTGGTTTACAGTTATTACATGTATCATCCATTTTTCTCGGAGATTGTTTGTGGTAGGGACTGAAAATTTCAGTGAAAATAGATCATAATATTTGTCAATTAACAACGAAAGTTTTTTTTTATCTCTTCCTGTCAAAACAGGAAGTGATTTTATTTTTATTTCGTTCAATTTTCGACTTTTGTCTACCATTTTACTCGACCTTTCTCCGCCATTTTACTTAAGGTAAAGGATGAAAGGTTTCTGTGGAAAAAAAATTATGTTTTCGGTCGTTAACGGGACCGTTTTGAAAGGTTGCGTATTGTTTACAATATTGCTCTGAATATCTTCTGTTCAATATTGCTTATCAAAGTATTTCTCCTTTACAAGATTCAAATCATAAATGATTTAGCATTCTGTCTCCAAGTGGCCTCTAATTGCGTAGCATATGAACAAAATATCATATTCATAGATGCATATTATCGTTTAGAAAAATATTTTTACCTCGGTAAGTATAACAAAATATTGATCATCAAAGAGCTATAAATTAAAGGCATTCGGCCCCTCTGGGCCCCTGATTTGAGGATTCAGTCCCTTTTTCTTGAAATCAAATGAAAGCTAAAATGATTTTGAACATTTTTGTTCACTAACTAATCAGAAATTCTTTTTTTAAAGAAAGGAAATATTTAGGGGCATATCCTTGATGGGGCCATTTTGCACACGGGAAATTAGCCATTCTAATAGTCTGTATTTCTCATGCACTTGAATCCAAACTGAGTAAAGTGTGTAAATGCCATTTATATTCATATCTCGGTGTGTTAAAATCGGGGTGTAGACCATCAAATAACACCAGCTTTTTTCCTTGAATTTTTGTGCATAAATCAATCGAGAACTACGAATTTTTCGTGTGACAGCAACTCACTTCATTGGTTTGTGTAATGATTTGAAAATCAAGTGAATCGGTTGTGTTAATAAGTACCTGTAGTGATTTGAAGGTGATTGCAAACACACACCCATACACATGCGCGCCCTTCTTTTCTATATCTTAGATTTCAAAAGAGTAAGAATGATATAAAGAAATTAAATGTGCTTTGTCCTGGTGTTTTGTTCTTTGCAAGATGAAAGTTTTGAGCAAAAGAAATTCAATTCTAGCCAGAATACAAGTTTGTCGAGATAAGCACAGGGTGTAAAGAAAGATTTGTTCGGGCAAAAGTTAATCCGTAAGATATGTCAAAACCCAATCCCTCCCAATCCCTCTTTCATGGAAAATTCCTTCATATGCCCTTGTTAAAAATTAATTAAATAATTGAGTTATGATTTTGAAAAGCAGACAAACCATAGAATTGCGGTCTCTTTCTTTCTGGTTCTTATTGATTAGGGTTAAATTTCAAGTCATGAGCGCGAGCTAATAATCTCGTTTGTTCAACTTATTATGTCATTTGCACGAATGATTCTCTTCTTTGTACGAGAAAATTAAGCTTAGATTTTAAAAAAAATAAACACAGAGGTACTTGGTGTATCTTAGTAAAGTGTACCTGTGAATCAAGTCATATTGAGATTGGATCAAAACTGTATGACTAGCAGTATTTTGAAAGAAATTCAAAAAAAAAATTTGTTGTTAGTTACCATGGCCAAAAAGTTTGTCAAAATCAAAAAAAGAGAGAGAGAGAGAGGGAGGGAGAGAGAGAAAGAAAGAAACAAAGAATTTTGTTCTTTGGTAAAGTGTACCAAGTCTTATTGAAATTGGTACAAGAATTTGGGAGTAGCGTTAGAAAGAATGTCAAAGACATTTCTATTTTTTGTAACAATGGCAACAATATTAATCAGAATAAAAAAGGATACAGAAAATTGTGTATCTTAGTCCACTGTACCTGTGTACCAAGTCGTACTGAGATTGGACGAAAACCGTGGAAGGAGCAGTGTTTTGAAAGAATTTCACAAATATCTTTTTGAGTAACCATGGCAACACCTTTCGTCAAAATCAAAAGTCGATATATAGAATTATTTATCTTAACATATCATAGGCGTCGGAACCTTTTCCAAATCTTTTTCAAAGATAGGCATAATATAGGCATTGGGAATTGGGGCTTACCTTTTTCCGTTGGTTTAGCCCCCCCCCTTTCAATTAGCCACCCCACTTTCAATTTACTTCCGACGCCTATGCATATGGTGTACATGTATACCAAGTATTAATTTGACCGAAACTATTGGAGGAATATCGTTTTGATAGAATTGAATACGGATAGACAGACGGACGGACGACGGACACCTCTGAATCGCATAAGCTTTTCTGGTGACTAACAAGTAGAGCTTCAGAATTTGAAAATACCCTTTTGGGGAATAGGGTCGAGATTCAGAAAGGAGAATTGAAAGGGTCAGTAATTTTCTCTGGTCATCAGCATCGACTAAGATTTTCCGTACTCTTTTAAGTTTATCGGTACCAGCAGTAAAAAAAAAAGCATTGCAGTTAAAAATGCATTATCACAATTTGTCAGTAAAAATGGGGATGTCAATTTCTGGCGTATGTTACTGTTAAATGTTCAATATGTTTTGCAAATGTCCGGGTCACAGCTTATGACTATTAGTAGATATGCATTCTGAAGTTTCTGACGGACGTTTCATGTATTAACGCTGCTCTTTAATATTAAATTACATGTGCTTTGTTTATTTATAAAGAAACACAACTTAAAATAATTCTGATATAACAGCATAAAATAAGGCAGTGTAAATTTATCAGGATGTAAAATTATCTGTGATAAAAAATTCAGGCAATTTTCGTTGTTAGCAAACTGCATTTAGGGATGATTTTTACTATCTGAAACATTTTTATGAACATTTGACATCAAAGTTAGTTCTCCAAATAGATGAAGGTTACAGGATGGGATTAAAACGTGGTTTTGTTGATAACAAATTACTTTTTTCCAGTCAGGCGATACCAGAAATAAGGATAATAAAACATACATGCACCTAACTAAATACATATAAAAGAGATAAGAAAGGGAAGGTTGCATATATTCCTTTGACTGTCAAAGACAAAGTAAGTGCAATATATATACCTTTAAAATGTCTTTTTTGTAAAGTACATATTAATGTAGACATGATATGTGTGTATAAAGGAAACGTACATGTAATACTATGATTCTTTTTCTGTAAATAATAATAATTAAAAAAAATAATGATAACAGTTAAGCTTAATGAATTCAATATATTGCACAATAATTTTTTTTTTAGATAAGGGTGATTCTCACATTGGAAGAAAGCTTTTCTTTCAGAAAATGCCGCATAACAATAATACAGGTAAGCACAACTTAATTGTCCAAGATCCTTTCCTGCAGTGCATATTATTCTATTTAATTCATGAACTGAGGTATCATTATGAATCGAACTTTTGTTTCTCTCTCTTATTGTTTTCCTTTGCACTTTTTTTTTCTTTTGTAGAAAATAATCCTACTAGAATGAGAGCTTTGCTTGTAATTTTTTTGGATATTGTGTCTTGGAGTTTACAACAGTAATTCAGCTGTACAGAGAAATTCATGTGTTTTCGGTTGTGAAAGGTCTTATGCCGATTGTGCTTTAAACCAACCTAAAGCAAATTCATTTTGCAACGCCGTTTATAGAAACTGCATTTCTGAATGCCATCCAATGTATACAAATAATATGCTGGCCTTCAAAGAGATCAAAAATTTATTCAATAGATCAGCAGCGCTTGAAAATTTCAATTGAAGAATAAAAAAAGGCTAACATTATTGCATTTTTAATTTCTTTGTCTTTTGAATTTTATGTCGTCGATTATTTACTTCATCAAAGACTTCTGATCCAATTTTATGTCGATTGGTGGTACTTCCTATCAAACTGGAAGTAATCATAAATTGCTTTTACTTCACGAAAAATAGCCATCATTTCAATCAGAAAGATATAATTGATATCATTTTTGGTTAAGGGGCCTACCTTTTAATGCATAGTTTACCTTCCTTTTTCCAAACTTACAAGCAGTGATACTGAAAATCGAACGGAAGACCTGCTCGTTGCTTTGCAACGAGCTTTGCTCTAGTTAAGGTCTTCCGTCATCAGCGGAAGACCTTCTTGTTATTCTTAGGTTTCTTTTCCACAGATTTTATTATATTTTTCTTACCGAATATGTGCACGCGAGTTCTCGGAAACGGCTCGCTCGATTTTCATGAAACTTTCAGGTCTGATAGAACACTAAAAAATCTAGACATATATATTTTTTGTTTTGATGACGTCACTACCGGTTCTGAGATTTCCGCATTTTAGTGAATTTAACAGGGTTAGTTTGTCCGCGAGTTTTCCCCAAAACAGCTGAAGATAGAAACTTGAGATTTCCAGCAATGATGGAACATATATATGTAGATGTGACAAACGTATTTTATTCTCACCGGAATTGCTGAACGCCGACGCTCGCCATGGCCCGAAAAAAAGGCATATCGAGAATTTCAAAATTTCTAAGACTTTTTTACAATATCTCTTTAACTGTAAATATTTTGTTAAAACATCTAGAACAAAAGTAGCGCAGAATTACAAGATCTTTCAAATGATATCATTGAAATGGGACTGGCCCTTTAAATAAGGGGTCTAGAGGGGCAAATGTTTTTCTCAATAACTCAAAAAGTATCGAGAATTTGTAACACTTCAAAGAAGCAAAGTTGTTTAAAATGACAAGCAGCAGCTTTTGAGATCGTCTAAAGACGTCGAATGACGTCACTTCCGGCTAAACAAGAAGTAGTCAAAATTGCTTATTTTTACAGATATTGGTATGGAATTGAATAATGAATCTCACAGAGGATGTCCGACCGTACTTCCTATCGAGTAATGTCATTTTCAACCACTTCCGGTTAAACCGGAATAAGCCAAAAATGACTTATTTGTGCAGATATTGACATAAAATTAAATGATAAATATCACCTGACTTCCGCCCTCATTTTTTGTCCATAAGCATTACTTCCGGTAAAACCGGAAGTAGTTATACATTGCTTAAAATCAGAAATATCAATGTAGATTTCAATTATTTAATATACGAAAGACAGATCGACATCTTTTTGGTCGTATCCTTCTTCATAAAGAATGGCTTACCTTCGTTTACCGATCTTACAGGCAGTGATACTGAAAATCGGACGGAAGATAAAGACCTACTTGTTGCTTTGCTCTAGTTTTTTTTTTCTTAGCGATTTTGTGCACGCGAGTTTTTTGAAACGGCTTGTTCGATTTTTATGAAACTTTCAGGTCTGATAGAACATAAAAAAAACTAGATATATTTTTTATTTTGATGACGTCACTTCCGGTTCGGAGATATTCGTGATTTACTGATTTTTCAGAGGGTCGCTTTGTCCGACTGTTTTCTAGGAAACCACTGAACATAGAAGCATGAAATTTTCAGTGATGATAGGGCAACGTATATAGAAGTAATTTCATTGCCATTGGAATTACGTAACGCCGACGCTCTCTATGGCCCGAAAAAGGCATATCGAGAATATCAAATTTTCTAGCACTTTTTCAACAATATCTCTTTACTTGAAAATATTTCGTTAAAATATATAGAACAAAAGTAGTGCAGAATTAGAAAATCTTTCCATCGATATCTTGAAAAAGGAACTGGCCCTTAAAATTAGGGGTCTAGAGGGTCAAAAAATTCTTAATATCTCAAAAAGTATTGAGAATTGGTAATACATCAAAGAAGCAACGTTGTTCAAAATGACAAGTAGCAGCTAGTGAGATCATCAAAAGACGTCACTTCCGGCCAAACAGGAAGTAGTCAAAAATTGCTTATTTTCACAGATATTTGCATTAAATTGAGTCATACATGTCACAGAGGACGTCCGACCATATTTTCTGTCGATTAGGGTCACTTCCGTCAAATGGGAAATCGTCTTTAATTACTTTATTTTATAAAAATGAACATAGATTTCAATCAAAACAAATACTAAATACACATATTTCATAATAAAGTACCTTATTTTATGATTGAATTATACAGTGCTTAGAATAAAAAAACACTACTTATGTCTAACAGTTCAGTCTCTGTACCAATATAGAGCCACGGCATTTAGTATTTAATAAAATGTTTTTATTATTATGAAACTGAAATATATAAATATAATGTCATGAACCCAAAGCAAAATTTCATAACACGAATGAATTTTTAAAACATTTTTCACAATGTTTCTTACATGTGAATAGGTTTTTATATATATTGTTCAATTCGACGTCTTAGCATAATTACTGTATTTATTGTCAAGTAAAAGATCAAGTGCCTAATATGCCTGTTAACTTCCTGCAGCTGTCATTGTGCCTGATGTAGTAGGCGGCGACTAAGGAAATTTACACGAAAGCCTAGTGTATTTCAAATCTATTAGACAGCACTTATTTATTTATATTTACATTTTTTATTTCATTGTATTATTTATTGAAAATATAAGGATTCATTATCTAGTTTTTGTTGGGTATGCAAAGGGACATTTACGATAGTTGTAAACATGGGATAATTATGCATAAATTATCCCACGTTTCCAAGTGTCGTTAATGCCCTGGCATTTCTTACACACTAGACAGTCGTCAGGTTTTGTTATGCTGACTGTTGTATGTATACGACAATTTAATGAAATTCTCAATCCCAAACCTGTTTCCAGAAGATATGGTCAAGATCTAGTAAATAAGTTTAGATTGTCTTTTTGGTGCTAATTCCATTATGACGTCATAATGATTTAAACCTACTTTTTCCTATACTTTACGGCTAAAACAGAATTATGTAGAAAATATCTCATTTTCATATAATTCAATATCAAATCATGTCAAAAGTAACCTCGATAACTACATTCAATTTAATACCATTTTAAGAAGAGGTCAAGAAGATATGAAAATCCGTTTTCTGAGAGATTGTAGGCAAAATTTATATCTCTCCTTTGTCTGAGATGGAGAAAAACCCTCATGTGTATACCTGATTTTCTTCATTTTTCTTTAAAAAGGGCAGTTTAAAATGTTTTTAATTGAGTTTACCTAAAAGTTATGTCCCAATACACCTTAATTGATTAAGCAATAATTTTAATGGATTATTAAAGGGATTGGTTTCTCAAATTTGAGAAATCTGGAAGCATTGTTCATTTTCTAGATTTTGACCTTAAATATATTAAATATATAAATTTTTAATGTAGCTCTTGATTAAAGAATGTAAAAATACATTCTTTAATCAAGAGTTACATTAAAAAGCGTTTTAATGACTCTGAAGTACCAGTTCATGTTAGGTTGCATTTTTTTAAATTAATGAATGCTTCTTCAAGATCCTTTTTTAATGAAATAAGTCTTTTTGAAATGATATTCATTTATTTCTTGTTTTGTGTCAAATGTATGAAAACTACGTTTATATACTTTCAAAATTTTGTGTTCTTAATTGTCTATTATCATTAAGTAGCTTTTACTAAAAATATCATAGATGCTGGGGTTTTTTTTTTCAGTGTTATTTAGATCTGAATGCATCAGTATACAATGTAATTCCAACTTTTAACCATTCCAACTTTTAACCCAACGTGGAAACTGACTATATTATAAGGGAAAAAACATTACTATCTAACTTAATCCATATTTTCATCATTTTAAATATGAATCTTAAGTCTTCTTTGTAACGTTTGTAGTCAATTGAAAAATGTCAAATAAAAAAAGAAATGAAGCCTTACATTGGTTTCAATCTCCTGGCATTAATTCCATTTGTTCCCCATAAAATGACATGTCTAAAGTGGCAGATAAAGTGGCAAGAACACTTTAGATGGCCATATATTGAATGTGAAATGGTAAAAATGACATTTTGACCATGTAAAAGACTTCGATTTCTTTGTAGTTTTCTCTCAGTGAACATTTTGATATTTCTCGTATGAGGCAGTTATGCTGCATAACGACGACGTTTTATGGTTGATTCGATATATCCCTTTGAACTAGAAATAAAAGATACGACAGAGCCTGACATCTGTTACATA
Source organism: Saccostrea echinata (assembly GCF_033153115.1). Taxonomy (NCBI): domain Eukaryota; kingdom Metazoa; phylum Mollusca; class Bivalvia; order Ostreida; family Ostreidae; genus Saccostrea; species Saccostrea echinata. The sequence goes on along the minus strand of NW_026889757.1, from coordinate 4,836,364 downwards.
TTAGAATGTTTAAGTGGAGACATTGGTGGCATACTGACAACAAACTTTATGACATACAAACGTGATGATTTCAATTTTCAAACGTTTATTTCCCTTATGTAGAAATATACCAATACCACCTGTATATGGCGTTTATGTCTCCCAGTTCTTTCGATACGCAAGAGTATATTCTTCATACCAACAATTTCTAAAACAAGGCAGACTATTGACAAATAGGTTGATGGCACAAGAATATCAACATTCTCCTTTAAAGTGAACATTTCACAAATTCTAAAGTTAAGTCAAATGTTGACTAAAGTCTTTCTTACAAATCGCTCTGCTTATAATTTGTATTGTTTAAATGGATTTTTAAAAATGATTATTATTCGTCAAAATATGGCTGAAATACTACCGACTCAGAATTAAGCAAAAATCAATCAACTACTGTTCGTTATCTTCATATTTCATTATTCAAGAGGTAGAATTTTAAGTCCGCAAAATTTTACCAGAAAAAACACTAAGTAAAACCAATCCTGCATTTGGCATTGAGAATTTCAAACAAAATAAACATCTGAGGGATTCTATCAAAAATGAATATGTAGTACATCAGGAAATACATTATATAGCCTACAATTATACACAATTTATAAACAATATATTCCAGGAGATAAATGAATCATTTTTTTAAAACTTAATTTATGTATTAATGAATGTCTAAAGCTTTCTCTGCAGAATAAAAAGCAACATAATTTTTCTACGTTAAATATTTGATTTTGCTTTAAATGTTTCTAATACTCTAGTAACAATATTGAATTCAAACTACATTTGAAAAACAATTGGTTAAAAATAAAAATAATATTTTCTAGAAATACAACATAGAAATAAAGTCATGGCGCTTCAATGTTTTTTAAAGACGTTGACTCCCTGACGCTTCCATGAATTGCCTCTAAAGCAAAAGAACTCCATTCCATGCATGGTATAGTAGAAATATCAAAGGAGGCCTGAACTCCAAAACAAAGAAATAGTAGTCCTCGTGTTTTGGGTCTCTTTTGGTGTCCAGAATAACTTTCCGCTAGTTCTTGAGCAGCTTTCATTGAAAAAGTTTGGAATTTAGAAGACGGCTTGGTAGTTTTTAATGACCTTCGTTCTGGCTTGGATATTTCTAGGTATTGCATCAATATTTTCTGAGTACTTATCTCAATTTTCATACACATGTCTGAAATTAAAAAAAAAAATAAAACTCTAAAACAAAAATACACCAGAACAATGGAGTTGGGGACAATCAAGGAGATAAATTAAACAAGTTCAAAACTGTGTTGACTTTAAAAATTAATAGGCAACTTTACCGTAACAATAAACAGTTTCCTTACTCTCGTATAACAGAGACTCAAAAACATCATCACCATCCTCTATACCGTGCATCAGGAAAAACCGCTCATCTGGGCTGTCCAGACTGAAGGGTGTATGTGGCTATAGCAAATAGCAGTAACAAAATTATATACGCTTGTAGCAATGAAAAACAAACAAGCTTTTGACTTTTCAGTAAGATAGTACTTTATTTATTAATTAAAAACTCGTCGTGTAAGTTAAAAATTAAAATGCCGTATAGAGGTTTTCAAAAATTACTGTCTTGTATTTCAAGAAAAAATACAATGATGTTATTAAAGGTAAAACACTTTAACTAACCTTGAGTGCTAATGAAGACTCCGAAATCACAGAAGAAACGTCAAAGAGTTGTTCATCTTGTTTGTATGTAAAAACACATCCATAACGGGTACTGTACTTTTTCTTTGAATTCTGAACTTTGCATTTAAAAAACTGCACACCAAATATAACTACAAAAGAAAATTAAGATTTTATCGCCTTTTAAATAAAGGCTCTTTACGACCCTTCTAGAAAAATGTACAATTTAGACATTGTAGACTCATATCTAAAAACAGTAAAGTTCTAAGTGGCAAGTCAAAAAAAAATAATTGACAACTGATTTATCTAGTGAACATTCAAAGGTCAGTGTTAATAAAAGTTTAATACATGTAACAAAAATATTGTATAAATGATACAATATATCCTCTCATCTTTATACTTCCTACAGATCCATTGAACTTAGGTCTTTATATTAGACGATACGTCGAGATCAGAGGCATCAATGTTGTTTTGACAATATTGGACATAAGGTAATGATTTCCGTCTCTTTACTGGCTGCTGGATTATGTAATAAAACGCTTTTGGTTAGGGGGTAAAAAGATAGCTTCATTGAACAGTTGCTAAGAAACTTTCTCCAGTATTCCTACTTACACTGAGTAATCTCCCTTTTCATGTCCTTGATGGGCTCCCCAAACAGTGTAGTTAAGTTCCTATCCACGCACAAGTAGACGCCTGTCTCACAAGCGACTCGGATATGGAAGTTTTTGGGTACATGTGTTGTCCATACAATATTTTTGAATGTCCTGGCTATCAATCTGACATTGGATAGGTCTGTCGGGCACTGACAACAATTACTATTTCCTAATTCTAAGGTAATTTCAATTATCTTTGTACTATTTCCATTCCTTGTCCATCTCCACAAAACCTTGAAGAAAACAATTAAGGGGACATAATAAATGTTTTCAGGGGCAGATATATGTAATTATAAAGCAACTTATTTCTTAGATAGTCATTTGATATTTACTCACTATTACAACTGCATTTTCTGTTCTTATATTTTTCAGCAATTGTCGGACGCGACAAAAGTTGTAATCCAGTACGTTTTCATTATTGATCTGGACAATTCTGTCGTAGGGTCTGTTGAGTAAAGGAGTATTGTGTAATGCTTGTAAACAAAAGATTCTCTCGAAAATTAAGTCTAGACAAAAAAGTTTCAAAAAAATAATATTTAATATATACAACCTTTTTCCCCACCCCTTTGCAGCTGGAGGAATATTACTTTTTCTTATTAACAAAAAAAACGCTATTTCAAACATAAAAATATATTTTCTTTAACAATATTGCATAGAGAAATATTACCAACTTTAAAATATCTCTGGATGTTGGTCCAACATTTTTGATGTAGTGAATTTCCTCTCTATAGGAGGGGGGCTCTAATGATTTCATCCTACATACTTTCTCCCCAGCAATCACGAGCTTTGCACCTCTTACTGTCTTGTTAATACTGGCATTGTGTGCTTTGTTTGATCCATCAGACTCACTAGAACTGGATGAACTCTGACAAATTGAAAATTGTGCTCCTTTATCAGCAAACCTGTTTCATATTCTTATGATGAAGAATTTATTCAGTAACGTCTACATAGAAGAAAATTATCTATGGCTTTCAATTCTATTTTTGATACATGTTTATCGACGACGTTTATTTTTTAATTAGCAATAGTTATTTTCATTTATATTTCAATTCAATACATGTATATCAAAGTGAATTCGAAATAAAAGACACCACAGAGTCTGCCACATTTGCTTCATATTTGGATGTATTACTAAGTGTAGACGTCAATGGGTACGAACAACATCGGGATGACTTCAGCTTTCTATCGAAAACTTTCTCTACTTATATTCAAATATTTCCTTATCACCTGCATATTGTGTTTTGTCTCCCATCTGATTCATGAGCATGTCATGAGTCGATTAACCTTTAAAACTAAGGAAGGCTACAGAAAAATGAGTTGATGTAAAAGGATTTTCAGTCAATCTTGTTTAAAGTCAGTCTTTCGCGAAATCTATAGTCGTTATATAACCCTGTGGTAGGTCGTATTATGACGTATGTTTCCCACCAAATGTTTGGCCATTGTTTTTTAACTCCATTTTGACTATTGACGTCTTGATTTACCTGATCAATACAGAGGGCTCACGTCGGCTGTGACCGGTCGACAAAGGATGCTTATTTTCATATATGTAGGCACCTGATCCCACCTCTGGTGATTCCAGGGGTCCCTTTTTTTGTCCAGTTCATGGATTCATGAGATTGATCACTTTTCGTTATCCTCAGCTTGTATATTTATTGTTGAAAGTTTTTAAAATACTAAATCAAGAAATATAAAGTATTCTCATAGAACAAGGTGTATTCAACATCATAGATCAATCCTAGCTAAGACACGTTTTATTAGGTGTGTGATGTGTGTAGCTTTTATTACAGAATAGATTTTCAAAAGACACTCGATCTCTGGTTCATACTAATTTGAAAAGTTGAAAAATAGGCATACATCTTCTATAATGATGATAATGATGAGTGGAACTCCGCAATCAATTGTGTCGTTTTTCAGTCGACTACTGTAAAAGTTAAGGAAGAAAATACACAGATTATTGTGATTTTCGTCCGGTTTGTTTCTTAGTATGCGCGATGGGATGGAAAATTTTAAAAAATGTCTAACAAAAGTACAATTTGGATGTGCCACGCTTATGTTGCACCAGATGTGCCACGCTTATGTTGCACCAATGTTACGTAGATGTAGTAAGAAAATAACTTGAATTGATGATATGGAAAGTAATCTTTCATTTTTGATCTTTTACCTTTTCACATCAATGTAACGCTTGTCAAAGTGCGGAAATATAATGCACCAATCGCAAGAAGAGTTCATGATGCTTATTAACATTTGAATGTAAATTCTTTTTCATGTCAAAAATCGGGGTCTTTTTAATTAGTAATTTATTCTTAAAACTGAAGAAAAACTTCCCAAAAAAGCCTTAAGCTGGAAGAACTCTTGCTCAGTACGAAAAATATTTGCAATTTTCATTAAAAGTGATATGGTTCATAATGTTTCATTTTTTTTTCGAAGAAGCTCTCTCTCTCTCTCTCTCTCTCTGTCTAAAGAAGTGATTTTCTCAACAATAATTTTTCATCTTACGTTATGTCAAAAATCGAGTATATTTCTATAAACATAGGTATTTATTCAAACTCAGTCATATTATTAACTAAGATCTGCCACAACACTGTGGTCGTCAGACGGGTTCGATAGTCGGTGGCCAGATAGCTCAGTTGGAGGAGCACCTGACTGGAGATTCGGGTTGGCCCGGGTTCGAATCACGGTCTCTTACATTTGGTGCCTTGCCATTCCGTGGAAGTGACAGGTGAAAGACCCGCCAGGGAAGAGCCTGGGTCGGTGTCTTCAGGGGCTAAGACCTTAAGGAGGGAGGAATGTGGCGGTAAGGCGGGTTCCATCGCTGGTGGTTTTATAGCTCAGTTGGTTGACCACCTGATTGGATATTTGAGATTCAGGGGGGGGGGGGCCTGGTTTCGAATCCTGATGGACTGGTCCGACTCATTTTTCTACTCTTTCGTTACAATTAATACCATGATTTCTATCTACGAGGGTCGTTCAAATAGTAATGCAACATACGGTTTATCATACTAACATAGAAACAATTTTATAGCGTTTTCCTACAGTCTTCGCAAAGAATTTCACTTTTAAATGTAAGCATGGTCACTGAGCTGAAAACTGTTTCATTAAAAATGGTCTCTGCTAAGAAGATGAAAATGAGGGCGTGTGTAAAAACGGCAATAAACATTGGATGATGGGTGTCAAAACATTGATACACTTTAATTATATAGCCAAAGAGGAAGAACAACACAGCTCAACCATCATTCGTATTCGCTCGAAATCTCTGAAAGATCTTTCTTATTCCAAAAACTCATTAAAACATTCAAAGGGAGAATTTACAATTTAAGTTAAGTCATGTTGAGTGCTATTCATCAGCGTCTAAAAAGAGTATGCCGAAGTGTTCTATCCATGGGCACAAAGACTTTAGACATGTATAAAGGTTAACAGGGAATAATAAAGAAACTGCTTCTTGTGTTTTTCTTATTTTTAGATCGCATTTTGCATTGCCTATTGAACGACCCTCGTAAAATTCCCTTTTCTAAATGCACACTTACTAAATATCATCGGTGTAAATTATCTATTTTTTTAACAAAAATGTAAGAGCTTTTGGTCTTAAGATCATTAAGCAGTCGTACATGTGGAAGTTCAGTCATTCATAAAACTAATACATGTAATAACTGACTTCTGAAAATTATATTAATTACAACATCAAAGAAGACAATTTCAAATAAAATTTGGTAGTTTGGGTTTTTTCTAAAATAAAACTATGATACAATGTAAGAAAGTGGTCATTATACTAAACACACAGAATTCTGATGTCATTTTCAGATTCATTGCGTCACAAAAAATAAAAAGTTGCCGCGGCGTCATAATATGTGCATGTTTTCCTACTCTCTTCAATGATATCAAATTCGTTAATTTCTGTTCAACGGTTAATAATTTATCCTGTTATACTTTCATGTTGTTACCCTACCGCGTGCGTAACAATTTTACATGTTAATTACACATAAAAAATGAAATAGTTTTATAAAACCATTCTCAGAAGTTTTCAAATGCCCCTCGTACAAATTCTAACTTATGTATATTACTGATCAGAGAGATGTTAAAGTTATAGGCCGTGTTTCACCTTTCTTTATCGACGAATGGGGTAGATTCATTAACTCTTTACAACTTACTGAACTCTGACGCAACATACACTTAATGTTCACGTCATAGAAACATGACATTACCTTTTCCCCGCAAGCACTTTATAGCGAGGTGCAAGTTTCTCTAAAGATTAGCGTAAATAATTATGACGTAATATTTTAATGAGATTATAACATTTCTTATTTTATGAGATTTTAGCAAGTATAAATAAGAAGGGAATTGGCATTAAATTGAAGATTAAATTTACTTTTGAAAGTGCGTGAAAATGCGTGATTGCGGGGAAACGGTATATGCGTGATTTTGCGTTAGAAATAGGAAATGGTATATGCGTTAAAATGCGTGACTGCGGGGAAGAGGGTTAAAACACATACATAGTTATGAATATTTTGATAATTGAAATGTGACAATGCACCAGAAGAAAACTCTTGTTAAGCGAACACTTATTTCAATATGTAAATCATTGAAAAGAAACAAAATTCTTACTGATGAGGATGAGGATGAATCAGTGTCATCATCTTGGCCTATTTCATTGTCCACTTCATCTGAGCACCTGCCATGTCGCTGTTTTAGAGCACTTCTTGGAGACGGCGGAACCAGATTTTTGGATTTCTCCTCGTCAAAAACAACACGTTCATTTATTTTTTTACACGTTAATATCTGCTTGTCTCTGTTCATCATGCCTACCCTGTATAGATATGAATGAGAGACAATGCCGAAGGTAGATTTGTATATATTTGTTTTATAGAATAATCTTCCTGCTTTTTTATTATTCCTTTCTCGCCTACGTAAAAATTATTCCGTATTGCTTCGGTTAGAATGTAAATATCTCAGGTGCATTACATTACGGCTCCAATTTCTTTCTCCGGAGTTTCCTTATGTCAACCCCCTTTTCCCTATGGTGAATGAGAATTTTCTCACTAATCATATCTATTTCTTAAAGTGATAATTTTAATGCCTAAGGCTATGAGACTTTATATTGTAGAGGTCTGTAACAAAAATAAGTTTTAAAATCTTAACAGAATTCATGTAATTACATTTTTCCTCCATGGGTAGCTATATTTATTTATAACAGTTTCATTGTACTTTTAGCCATTTAGTCCATTTGTTTTTTAAAAATACTGATAATTGAGACTATTCATATCGGAAAGGACTTTCCGGCAGTTTTGGTGAAATTTTTCTGGAGGACTTCGGGTATTTGTCACACATTCTCAATTTATAGTGACAAATCGCCTGTGCAAAAGTCCAAATTTTTTGTGAATTGAAACTAACATTTTGATATGTTATTGATATCATGTTATTTAAAGCATAAAAGTGTATAGTTATTTAAAAAAATCACAATTCATGACATACTTAATACTGTGTTTTGTTTGTTCCATCAAAACGAATGCGGTTAGAATGTTAGATTTGCATCACTGAGATATTAACGTTATGTTGATGGATCATAATTAGAAAAGAAAGTAATTAAAACAGATAACGTAATTAAGATAACACACATCAAATTTTATTTACTATAAACATTTACAAAACATTTTTCAGTACATTTCTAAAAGGGATGCGGATACTAACGGCATGATTATATAATAGTAAAAACAAAACGAACATAATTTTCATTTAAAAGAAATTATTTTCTTTTTATTCTAACAAGATCAAATCTGATAATAAACTAAATAAAAACAATGTTCCCCAAAATGCTTCATTATTTGATTCTGTATTAATAAGGTCAAAGAAATGAAAATAATATTTTAAAGAAAAGAATGTAAAGCATTTCATCATAACCTAATTTACAAAGTATATGTTAAATGTCATGCAAACATGCACAGCTATCAAAAAAAAAGATGTACCATAAAGATGTGTCATAAAAAAAGGAAATGACTGTTTCACGAAAAACTCCATATATTTATTATTTTCGGGACGCCCTGTCCCTTCCTTATGACGTAGAAAAGGTTAAAGAGTCATGAAAAAACAAACACATCTCACTAATACTATGCTTCTAAACCCTATTCATTTACACTTTAACATTTTGAATTTCAATGTTGAAAACTAATAAATATGAAATGAATCCGGACCACTGCGAGGCACGTCCGGTCAGTCTGGTATATTCATTGAATGTACATGTATATGAAACGGAAAATATACTGTTCAAAATTAGACTAATATTGAGTATGGCTATGCAAATTGTGGTTAATAAAAAAAATTACAATTGGTATGACCCCTTTTGGAAGCTACAGTTCTTGAATATTTTCTAGAAAGCCTTTTTCAACTTCATTAGCAGTTAAAAAATAAAAACAGTGTACAATCAGGTTGTAGAATACATAACTTTATCCTAGTCTCGAAAAAACTTTACCCTAATCGTAAAGAAATAGTTTATATATATTACTCTAATCTTCGGCAAAACGTTGAGGGGTGTTTTCCTGTTAATTACGTGAAATTTGAATAGAGTCTTTTTCTGAGCATAAAAAACGGATGCTGCAAACCAAACTGGTGCAAAAAAAAGTAACATTTTACAATAGAAGTCACCAATATTTGTTCAAGAAAATTAGAAGCATATTTGCATGTCGCAATCTTGGACTAGGGTAGGCACTTTACCCTAGTCCGTTTCTACACAGTGAAAAAATGCAAACAAAGTCTGAATAGAAAACTTTGGCATGTCAAACGTTGCAATATTCAATCTTTTGATTTGTATTGTAAAATTTTCCATTTGTATTGTAGAATTTTCCATTTGTATTCTATAATTTTTCATTTTATTGTAAATTTTTTATTTGTATTCTATAATTCTCGATTTGTACTGTATATTTTTGTATTTGTATTGTATAATTTTTTATTTGTATTGTATATTTTTATTTATATTCTATAATTTTCCATGTGTATTGTATAGTTTTGCATTTGCATTGTATATTTTTTATTTGTATTCTATAATTTTCCATTTGCATTGTATAATTTTCAATTTGTATTGTATAATTTCTCATTTGTATTCTATACTTTTCCATTTGTATTGTAAAAATTATACAATACAAATGGAAATTAATACAATACAAATAAAAAATATAGAATACAAATGGAAAATTATAGAATACAAATAAACATTATACAATACAGATGGAAAATTATGCAATGCAAATGGAAAATTATAGAATATAAATGTACAACTCTTAAACTACTCAACTTATGACCAATTTTTTTACTACACCATATATGTAAAAATACTGTACATTGGACCAACTTTTGGCCCAACCATATAGGACAAATCAAACTTTAATACTATACTCGTACTTATGTGACAATAAGACACACTGGGCCAACCTCATGAGGTCAATGTACCCCGACATTACCAATAATTGTACGTTATCAAACACTGGCCCAACGTTGGCACATCTGTGTTATGCCAATATCAACATGTCAATTAGTTACCAACGTTGGGCCAATATATGTATGCTGACTGGGTTGTGACCACAGGTACTTGTGGACAGGACCCCCTCCCCCCTATATTCAGCTCCCAGGGCTTTTTGGATATTTCTTCATAAATTATATTTATTACACTTATTTATCACGTATACCAAATGAAACAAGCATTCTGAGAGTATTGCATTAGCAATACTAGTCCCCTACCGGCAAGTGCATGTAATCTGGTTCCCGTTAAGAATTGAAAATGCCATAATTCTGTCAAAAATTAATGAAGCGGGACGAAATGCGAACTTGATCTATAACTAATCAAGGTAAAGCCAGATACCAAAATTCAAACTTAAACTGTAACTCATCAAAATACACTCACATACCAAAAATCAGCTCAATATCTGCAGGCGTTTAGGAAAAAAGTGCGGAAAACCAAGTGGGACAGTCTGACAGACAGACAGAGGGACAGACAGACAGACAGACGGACGGACAGACTCAGAGGAAACCTATAGTCCCCTCCGGTTTCACCGGTAGGGGACTAACAAGCATTCTTAGAGTATTGCATTAGCAATACTAATCCCCTACCGGCAAGTGTAATCTGGTTCCCGTTAAGAATTGAAAATGCCATAATTCCGTCAAAAATTAATGAAGTGGGACGAAATGCAAACTTGATCTATAACTAATCAAGGTAAAGCCACATACCAAAAATCAGCTCAATATTTACAAGCGTTTAGAAGAAAATTGCGGAAAACCCTTAAAAATTGAAAAGGCCGTCATTCCGTCAAAAATCAATGAAGCGGAACGAAATGCAAACTTGATCTGTAACTCATCAAGATACACTCACATACCAAAAATCAGCCCAATATCTGCAAGCGTTTCAGAAAAAAGTGCGGAAAACCAAGTGGGACAGACTGACAGACAGACAGAGGGACAGCTAGGCAGACAGACAGACAGACAGACGGACAGACAAACGGACGGACAGACTCAGAGGAAACCTATAGTCCCCTCCGGTTTCACCGGTAGGGGACTAAAAAACGGGGGAAAACGCAAAACAACCGTTCCATACAATAAATACCTCACTTTACATTATAAGAGAGATCACTCCTATGTGACTTTGATTTTGACTATACTTTGAGAATCAACGTATATTTTACATGATTATCATATGGCTTTCCTTTAGCAGATCACTGTGGCAGTTGGTGTATGTGTAAAACATATTTTATAACCTTAAGAAAAAAGTTGGTAGAAATCGAAGACGTGTGCTAGAGTTTGAAAAAGAAGTAAATACTAGTACTTCCTAATCTTCTTTCAGTTTATTTCCTTAATACCGATAGTAAGACTTCCTTATATTGGTAAAATTATACTTCAAGGCTCAAATCTTTTTTATTGAAAGTGTGTATGGAAATCTTCCTTTTATTCAGGAAGACGTATTTTTAACTGATTCAAAATTCCAGTCCTCGATCCGAGACAGTATATGACCTGCATTGATCGTCAGAAGCTTGTGTGCCTTCAGCGGATGATTATGTGTAATATAATGCTGCCAAAAATCGACTCGCAGAATTCTAACACAGGAATTCTTAGAAATTCCTTTTTTTTTTTTTACCTTTAACGCAGTGATTTCTCTTCAGATGCTGGTGAATTACTTGTGACTTTTGGAGTTCATACCATCTGGAGTTCCAGGTTTACATTTTCATAAAATATTCATTTGTTTAATTCATGGTAATTGATACGATTCATTAATTGGTAATCAGTGAAAAATTTAAATGTTTATAATGGTAATTACATGATACATGTTTTCACTGTAATCTGTGAACATCATTTTGAATTTTTTTTCAGTAAAAGATCACAAAAAAAAATGCTTCAAAGATTTATTCTGGTTTGCATGTAATGTATTCATGATCAATGCCATTCATAACAGACAACAATATATTAAAAATATATTTAAAATTACAATACATTTATATAACAAATGTAGTTAAAAGTATGAAATGAACATTATTTCCAAAGATGAATAAAGTAATCAAAATGCAGAAGCAAATCAAATTTTATACTGTTAAAATATTGCAGGGTTAAAAAGTCCAAGAAAGCACAAAGCTTCCAAGTGCTCTACAAAGTTTCTGTACGATCTAAATCACGTATGTTTACATCTTGTTCTTTATGGCAGTATGGGCCAGCCAAATATCAGAGCTACAGTCCCCGCCTGGATACCTGACCTCGTGAGCCAGCATGGGACCCTGGGGCTCTTTGCCGAAGTCCACTAAGAAATTCGGGTTCAACGACAAACCTCCGGTGACATTGTTAACATCCAATATGTACAACTGGCATCCCTCCCTGTGAAAGGTAATAAGAATATAGGCTATAGTAATTTAAAATTTAAGATTCATGGAAATTTTCCAAAGCTTTTGGCAAAACTAAACATGTAGTTTTAAAAAAGCATTATCATCGACAGCGGAATATTTCTTACCATTTCTAAAGAGTGTATCTCTAAAGTTTTTAAGAGACATTAACATTTTCAAAATTCAGAGTGGTTATAATTTAAAAATATTTTGTAATTTAACAAACACACCAATAATAAATGTACAATGGAATTCATACTGGAAAATAAGTCACATGTCAATATCGCTTTCTTTTGTTAGAATGGTTAAAATGTGAGGGAATTTTGGGAAGGGGCTACACAAAGCTACAAAAGAAGTGGGTCTATCTTTCAAGGGCAAAATTACTTGGTAAGCTCAGGGTAGAACTGGTCATCCCACTTAGAGAAGAGAGAAGTTGTCACGTATAATCTCTTCCCGTCCAAACTAAGCTGAATCATCTGGGGTGCACCTCGCAGGCGCTGTCCTTTCACATACACAGGGTCTGGCTGACTCTGAGAAAAGGATGCAAAATGAATAAGGGTTATAACTAATTAAAATATTGAGTTTGGATTTGAGAAATTAACTGAAAAATACATTGATGAACGAGCAATGAAAATAACTCTGAAAAAATAGGAGTGCCATTACCTTCAGTTCTGGGTCATCTAGCACCTTGACTTTACCACCTTTGCAAATGCTTCCACCCAAAAAGACCTGAAGTCCAACATTTATGAAACATTTATTAAGTCTTCCTAAATGAAAAGAATAATGAATATTTCTGAAAACCTGAATGGGAATTTTTTTGTTAAATATGAAAGTAATGGGTTTCAAGTAAAATTTCGATAGTGTTTGTGGAATGAACTTCTCTCTACTGTGCTGATATGTCATTTTTTATTTTCAAAATTCATTTTCATTTCTAATTACGTTAAATCTTATTCTCCTGATGGTTAAAATAATCTACCAATTTTTTTTTCAAGCATAAAGATATTACCTGTCCCACAAGTTTGGGATTCCTTCTGTCCGAGATATCGTACTGACGGATATCTCCATGGAGCCAGTTACTGAAGTACAGATATCGGTCGTCAAGAGATATCAGGATGTCCGTAATCAAACCTAACGATTAAAACAACGGGTAAATCAGTGTGTAGACAAGTTATCAATTTTTATGTTACATGCCTTAAATCGTTTAAATTGATTTTGATTATCAAATAAATAATCCTGAAGCAATGCTAACTGCATGCTGTTTTTCGTACCTGGCATCATTTCCATTGCCCAGCCCTTTACTTTCTTTGGAGGAATACTTATGACCTTTTCGGCCTCCCATTGACCATTCTATAATTAACAAATACATCATGAGAAAGGTGCTGATTACATAGAAGTTCTACAAACTGTATTTTCTATTGACAGATGAAGAGGGAATTACTCACTGGAGCACGGAAGAATCTGAAAATGGTTGAGCTGAGCGCGCATCCCACGTATCCTTCAGTAGCGGTAGGGTCATGGAGGAAACGAATCTCTAAAGGTAACTGACCATCAGGCCCAAGGTCAATTCTTTTGATTAGTTCGTGTGTTGTCCAGTCCATGACATTCAAGTGGTGACCATAGAGACCTTTGATAAATTAATGCAATTTTCTGATCTGCCCATCATATTTTATGAAAATATTCATCGCATTTTTGTACATGTAGATATTTTCACCATTTAAAATTTATAAATGATAATGCTCCAGGAAGGAATATTTCGTAAAATTGAAACACACTAAAACAGATAAAAATGATCATAAAGTACCGTCCGTAACGTGTTGAGGGTTGAATCCATTCCTGAAAGCTTTTGGAGCTCCCCATTCTGTACTTATCAGTACATTATGGTAAGGCTGGTACCAGTAGTCGTACCCAAATTCTAACGGCTGTTTCTCCCAGTTACCCTTCACAATGAACGACTGCCCATCCAGCAGAATAAAACCTCCTGCAGGGAAAAAGAGTGTTTGGTTTTCATTAATTGTTTGAAATCTTAGAATGTTTTGCTCATATATCTTACACAAAATACCGCCACCTACCTTTTGCGTTTTCGTTTTCATCTCCAAGACAGCTGATGAGAACTTCGCCCGACCCCAGACAATGGGTGGTATGTGGGGCTCCCAAATTTGCCTTTTTGTGTAGCTGCCATGGCTCTACACTCTACAATACAAAGCCATAAAATACGATTAATTTAAGAACATGAAATTTTAAGCATACAGTAGAAAAGCAGTAATAGAATTCAAGACATGGAAAGAAAGACAACTCTGGTGAATTTGAATTCAGGTTCATACCGTGAACAGACGAGGTTCTCGCTCGTTGGTTCCCACATCCACCACATACACTCTATCACTGTTAATACTGGGGAGGATCAAACGGTTTCTACTTTTGGTGCTGTCTCCAAAACAGCTGGAACAGGCATTCCAACCAGAGTGGTGCAATTCGTCTTCTTTGTTTGGCATGTAAAGACGATGTATAACCTGCAATTATATCATACTGCTGTAATCAAGGGTGTAATTGTAGAGTCTAACACGTGTAAAGGAATTTGAAACTAAATAATAAACTACATTGTAACATCTTATCAAACAACCATTCTGGAAAGATCATGTTACAATTTATTCTGTAAACATTAAGAACACAGTTAACTTTTATTTGGTCAATTTTAGGTTGTTTAAATTTCATGGTAATGAATTCCCCCAATGTATAGTATTTGAGGCTCTATATGATGAGATGATATGCAATTTTTATGGAGAAATGAACTTTGATGCGGGCAGTGACCCTTCAGGTATTTAAAGTATGGAAAGGTTTTTCAGTCTCAGATACAAAAAAATAGCTTATTAGTCGAACGAAATATTAAGATTGTGGACAAAAGTCAAATTGAAGGTACAAATTGGGAACAGAGCCAATACTGACCTCGGAAAACATCAGAGGTGGAATCAAATCTATGTTTAAATTATGTACAGTTTTGCTATTTTTTGAAATTATAATTCAACAACAAAATTACATATAAATTATTACTTAATAGAGTTTAAAAATCTCCTAATTAATTAACTATATTTGAATATATATGCAAGACATTGTTTTTATCCATTACAGATCTGAGTGGTTGTTGTTTTTAGACAGGGGATAATAATACTTGTTTCCTTAGGTTGATATCATAATTTCTGATCATAATTATATGCTGTATTCTTCCTAGACCTTCCCCAGCCTAGTATATATCTGTGTTCATTATGTTCCTCACTTACTAGTATTTAATACCCTCGTCTGATTATTTTCTTTTACTTTGCTTTTATTCTAATACATTTGATTATTTTACATTGCAGTGACTTTACATTTCAGGACTGAAAAAGGGATACTCATTTACCGGACGTTGTTGGTTTGCCTCATGTAAATTCATGTCATTTTTCTACCTATATGTAAGCCTTTACTTTTACAACATGTTTATAAAGTTTCAATAGTTGGCTATAATTTAAGGTAGGATTAATTTCTTACTTTACTATAGGTTGGTGAAGTGGGATCCACGTCTACCGTCGCTAGATAGTCCGAATGTTCCTTCTTTCTGCTTACGGGTGTTATGCAGGGAAGGTACACGATCTTCTCCCTGGGACCATGCCTCATGGCGTCCAGGGGCGTGGCATACCCCGGCCCTGTACCACAACAACCTACTGGAAAAGAAAATATCTGTTCACAAGTAAGTTGAAAATTTTACACATTAAAAGGTTTTTCCAATCATTGCTAGAAAGAAAATAATATAAACAGCAAGTAGTTTGTTTTGATCAGAGTATTTACAAGTACTTGAATAATTTGTATACTGTAGATCACCAAATATTCGCGACACGTTATTTTCGCGAGACAGGTATTTGGTATCTATTAGTGAGACAAAATTTTCATGAATGCTGGTCATTGCTTTATATATCCTATGCCCATAAAAATATACGCGAGAATGAAATTTTGCGAGCAGACCGTATAGCGTAAAACGCGAAAAGGGGGGGGGGGTGTCTTTTTTCATTACAACATGCGGAGCTTTTTTCGCTCAGATACCTTTGTGTCCAGACTCATTAAAAATAAAAGCTGCGGTTTATGGTATTTTGAACTGTTAATACTAGGATAAAACTTCAGAAGTCTGTGAATGGCATATGCATCTCTGCTGTTTATTCTTGTTTAAGCAAGGAATAAAATACTTTTTAAGAAAACTTGACAAATCATGAATATAAGATATTTTTTATTTATATACATGTACGCATCTCTGAATTATTTCTTGAAAAAAGTAAAGTTGCATGTAATACATTAAAAGTTTTAAAATATTCAGCTTAATCATATCTGTAACAACCTATACGTTTTTATATATAAGTTTATTTTATTTATTTTTTTTTTTTTTGTAATTTATAATGTAAAACATGTATGTATGCATTAAAATATTGGACTAAGGTTTACATTAAATTTTTTTATAGCATGCATACACACTAGTGGGTTAAGAATAATTATCTTCCTGGTAATGACGTAAATGTATGTTCTAATATTCCTCTATTTGGTATAATCTTCTCATTTTCTATCTCTAAAAACTGCACGACAAAAATATTCTCAGGATATATAGCATAATCGAAATACACTGCACACAGAATTTGAATCGCACAACAAACACATGGCAAAATATTTAGATAAGCGTTTAAAAAAGTCTAGTTCCCATGACAATTATCAATGCAGCCATTTTTTTTTACAATGACTGTTGACATATATCTTTCTGTGATGTAATCTTTAATGATCTTTAATAAGTATATCGGTGTGTGCATGTATATTTTTTATTCATGCACATACTCAATATTTACATTGACTTCCAGTGCCCGTGCATTTAGTCACTTATGTTATACCCACTAAACCAAGTACTGAGTAAACGAATTTTAGACGACAGACACCAACGGAATTCACGGGTATTCTCTCCATTACATACTTGAATGTGTCAACAGTAGTCACGGAGAGAAAATCCGTAGGTTTCACGGAGGAGAGAGAAATATAATCATGGCGGCCTTAAAATATATGTTGTTTTGAAATTTAATTTTTTTAAAAAGATGATTGATTATGGTGATATTTTGGTTGTATATAATTAGCAACATATGTACATCCTCTGAATCTTTTAATCAATCCAATAACATTATATGTCACAGGTGGTGAAAAATCAAGTCTATACCTGGACTTGAACCTAGGGCCTCAGGCGGACCGTGCAAGCGCTCTAACCATTGAGCTATTGAGACCCGAAATGTTAACTGACTTTAACACACCTGTGAACCCGGTGACATATACATGTAGTTAGAACCACTTTTTCAAGGCCACTTGTAAAAAATATTCCTTGGGCTGTGGGCTCCTCCATCAATGAAACATAACATGACGTTCAGGTCAATAATGGATTTATCATATTTTTATCAATATGTGTAACTCTGAGTTATCTCTTGAAAAAATGTTTAGTTGCATGTAAGACATTCAAAGTTGTAAAATTCTCAGCTTATTCATAATATCTCTAACAACCTACGTTATATAATATATATATATACGAGTTAATTTTTTTTAAAACTTATAATGTTAAACATGTACATGTATATCTGCATGAAAATACTGGACTAAGGATTACACTAAATTATTTGATAGCATGCATACAAACTAGTGGGTTAAGTACATCTTTTTGATAATGAGTACATGTATGTTCTAATACTTCTCAATTTGATATAATCTTTTCATTTCCTATCTAAAAACTGCATGACATAAATATTCTCAGGATACATAGCATTAAGAGGCTGTCCACCAAAAAAAAAAAGCAATGAACATCAAATTTCATGGATTTTAATCATTTTTCTGCATGTAGACTTTTTGAAGCAAATGTATACACATGGAGACATCATTGTCTGACGTCATGGCGTCAGACAGTATTAGATTTAGCCAAGGTTTGTTGGTCAAGTCGTTCAATAGAATTCTTGTGATAACTTGATCTTAGAAACTTCATACTATCTTCACTATCAATTTTGAGAGCATGACGAGTAAAGAAAACATGCTAAATACCCAAACAAGCCAGAGCATTATAGCTGGTGTCATTATTATCACATTATACATTACAGGTTATATAACATTTGGCCATTCTCGAATGCAGCATTCATGTCCAGCAAAACAAAGGAATGAAGCTGGTCAGGTCAACATTTGTTGATTATCTGTATCAGATTAACTAATGAATGTTTATAAATATTCAATGCATACTAAGTCTCTCTACCTTCAGAGTTTTTATAAATCTACACATATTGATAACTTGCAGACGTTTGATTTCTTCATAGTTAAAAAAAAAAATATAAAAGTGAAAGACATGTGTTGAATGTTCTTTTGCTTAAATGCAAAAATGTTAATTCATTTATAACACGTTTATTTTTTTTTTTAATAAAACATTTCTTAATTATCAAAATTGTTCACAGATTGATGTTAAGATTTAAAAGCACTGGTTATATCTTTGTATTCATGAACAGGCCTGTTGGAAGAAACCTCAGAAATTTTCGGTTCAGGGTGGACACTTTCAAGGAAAAATTCTGAATCTGCTGAATTGAACTTTTTTTGTTTCTTAGCAAAAGAATTCATTTCATTACTCAGAGTCATGTTGATTACACTGGATTTAACTTTTCTTGATTCTTCACGTAAAAATAAATTTGCTCAAGTCAGACAAGCTTTTTAGGAAAGCTAATACTTGTTGTTTTTTTTTAGTGTTTCTCTAGTCTTATTTCTGGTAAGTGCTTTATTTTAAGTGCAAAAGGGTCAACTAGATATGTCAGTAATTATTGTTTATAGTATTAACCCTTATCTTTTATTGTATCAATGAATAAGACAACTATTAATACTTCTTCAGACAAATTAGGTGCTCTAAAATCATTGAGTTAAACAAGTGACTTTATGAATTCACTATCGAATTTTCATTACGTTCTAAAATCCAATACATTTCAATCAGAATACTTTCTCCTCATATTATAAAAAATACAAAATACAAATTATTAAATAAATCAATAAATTTGGTAGAAACAGGCATGTTTAGAGAAATAAAAGGTGTCAAATTTATCTAATTTTTATAAATTTATTCAAATTAAGCCGATCCCGACCGGAATTATGTATAACAAAAACCTACAATAATTTCATCGTAAATTTGGTTGTTTTGTTGTAATATGGTTTATAAATTACTTGATAATACTTTTAAAAATATTTTCTCGCTGGCAATTGCATTTTGTTTGATAACTTGTTAATTTTGCATTAATTTCGATCGGGACTGGTTTTATTTCAATCTTGATTAGTTTATATCTTTAAAATAGAAATATTTCCTAAATTCGGTTCTTCGTTTTAATATATCCTGATAATACTTCTATCTTATATTTCTTTTCAGTGAATCACATTTTTTTATGATTTTATTCAAAGACTCAAATACATGTATATTGAAATTACTAATGTTTTTCAAGTCCATGAACAGATGAAGATCTTTTTTAATTAAAACATCTGTTTAATTTTATGATACTATATTTAACTAGTGCTAATTGTAACGGGAACCGTTACAAATGTTCCCCAAACGGCTCCCCAATTCCTTATGATGCCCCATTCCCTACAAGCTTCAATAAATTAGACAATACTTTTGTAGTATAGATGGGACACTTTATTTATAAGGGTATTTCATTGGAAAACTACTCCGATATAGCCATATGGGTATTAGCCAATCAAATTTCAGCGCATGTGCTTGATTCTACATTTTTCACATTAATTTTCTTATAGTGTCTCACAATACATACATTTGTGTTAAATATTAAAGAATTTCATTGAAAAACAAGAGAGATGTAACCCTTTAAGTATTAGCCAATCAGAATTCAGCATACGCGCATGCATGGCCTTGCATTCAATTTTGATAGTATCATAATGTAGGAGCCCTATGAGCATATCCATGTCGTAAATTCCATCATGTTTTGTTGAAAACCAAATGAGTTATAGACATTTAAAGTCTCAGCCAATCAGATTGCAGCACACCTGCCTGCGCGTGGTTTCAAGAGATTTCCTATGTAACATGTTGTAGCACCTTATAATATATACTTATATTTTAAATTTCAAAGTATTTCGTCAAAAAACAAGGAAATTATTGAGATTTTTGTATCAGCCAATCAGAGGAGAGCGCACGTGCATGCGCGTGAGTTCATGCTAATTTGACCATGTCAACTTGTCTAGACTACTAATATATCTTTATATTTTGAGTTTCAAAGCAATTCATCAAGAAATATAAAAGTTACGGCTTTATCAAGTATATCAGTCATTTCACTCAATGCACGCGCGCGCACGTGCATGCATGTGCGCGCAAAATGACCTTCGTTCCGCACACCTACACAACATGCCTATTAACCCTAAAAAGGTTTCATGTCAATCGGATGAGAGGTTCTATGAGAACACTCCCGGACAAAAAAGTACCGGAGAAGAAAGTAGAAAAAAAGAATAATAATAATAATAATAATAACTAGTATTAATTGTAACGGGGACCGTTACAGATGTTCCCCAAACGCTCCCCAACACCCTCTTGGTGTCTTATTTCCTGTAAGCTTCATTAAATAAGGCAATGAAGTATATTGATCGTTTTTTGCATTTCACGCGCGCGCACGTGCATGCATGTGCAGGATGACCATGTCATCTCATCTATACTATTAATGCATCTTTATATTCTCAGTATCAAAACATTTCGTCAAAAAATAAATAAGTTCCGGCTATATCAAGTATATTGGTCATCTTAGCATTGCATGCATGCGCACCTGCATGCATGTTCCTAATGACCATGCCATTTTGTCTACACTTATAATTTGTCTGTTTATTCTTAGTATCAAAGCTTTTCATAAAAAAATATAAAAGTTATGGCTATATTAAGTATATTGGTCATTTAACACATTGCACGCGCGCGCATGTGCATTCATGAGCATGATGTCCACATCATCTTGTCTACACTTTTAATATATCTGTATATTCTTAATATAAAAACTTTTCATAAAAAAATATAAAAATTACGGCTATATTAAGTATATTGGTCATTTAACACATTGCACGCGCGCGCACGTGCATGCATATGCATGCATGCATGTGCATGATGACCATGTCATCTTGTCTACACTTTTAATATATATAAATATTTTGAGTATCAAAGCATTTCATCAAAAAGTATAAAAGTTACGAATATATCAAGTATATTTGTCATTTTACGCTTTGCGCGTGCGCACACGTGCATGCATGTGCATGTTGACCATGTCATCTTGTTTACACTTTTAATATATCCTTATATTTTGAGTATCAAAGCATTTCATCTAAATATATAAAAGTTACAGCTATATCAAGTATATTAGTCATTTTACGCATTGCACGCGCACGCACGTGCATGCACGTGCGCGCAAAATGACCTTGATTCCGCAAATCTACATAACATGCCTATTAACCCTAAAAAGGTTTCACCTCAATCGGATGAGTAGTTGACGAGATCACTCGCGGACAAAAAAGTACCCAGGAAGAAGAAGAAGAAGAAAAATAATAATAATAACTAGAAACTCATTGCGAGCAATGAGAGGTCTTCCGTCCGATTCTGAAAATAAAAACGAAAATTAAAGCTGAAAAAGTGATAAAAGAAATTCAGACACTCTGGAGATTTAGCCCTGGTCAACAGCATTAAAATCCAACGTGCTTACCATTAACCATTCACTTTTTTGCATCACTTCCTGTCACGACCAGAAGTAACGGCGACACACGATTTTCATACGATGCAAATAAACTAATGACAGACTGTCAGTCCTGAAAGTTTCAGATTCCAGTCGTTTATTGTTGCCGAGCAATTGTGAGAAAAAATTCTAATTTTGAGGACAGGAAAACACGCGACGGGAAGTGAATTTTATAAAAAAAAAAAAAAAAAAAATCTCTAACGTGTCTCTAGACATTGCAGTATCTACAACATGTATTAAAACACTTCAATTCTTTTTCTATAAGCGATATTTATGAGATAGTTGAATATCGAAATAACGTATTTTATCTCCTAAAAGCGGAAGTTGACGTTTTTGTTTCCGGAGGAGTCTAACATATTTCAAAACAGCGAAAGAGATGCAATAAGGTAATGCAAGTTTTAATTTAAACAAGAAAAGTTTAATTTTTGGATTTTTTTTATCACTTCCTGTGACGACCGGAAGTGACGGCTGACATTTAACCCAAATGATTTCGCCTACTCTTCAAGGTCTATTATTCATATAAGTTTGTTGTCTTAATCTCTTACCGTTTCTGAGATCTCACTCAGATATTTTCTCACTTTGAGGACAGAAAAACACGCGACCGGAAGTGAATTTTGCAAAGATATTTGACGTTATTATAGACATTTGCAATCTGAATAACATATTTAAAAAATCATTTCAAATACTTTACCTATAAAAGATATTTATGGGAAATTAAAATACTCAAATTGTGTAGTTTTTCTCTTATAACCGGAAGTTGTATTTTTTTTTGTTTCGGGTGGTACCAACACATATCAAAACTGTGAAAAAGATACAATTATATGATGCAAGTCTTATTCCAAAAGAGAAAAGTTGAAATTTTCGATTTCTTTGATCACTTCCTGTGACGACCGGAAGTGACGACTGACGCTCTTAACCCAAATGGTTTTGTCTACTCCTCAAGGTTTATTACTCATAAAAGTTTGTTGTCTAAATCTCTTACCGTTTCTGAGATCTCACTCAGATATTTTCTCACTTTGAGGACAGAATAACACGCGACCGGAAGTGAATTTTGCAAAGATATTTGACGTTATTATAGGTATTTGCAATCTGAATAACATATTTAAAAATCATTTCAAATGCTTTACCTATAAAAGATATTCATGGGAAAGTAAAATACTCAAATTCTGTAGTTTTTCTCTTATAACCGGAAGTAGTCGTTTTTGTTTCCGGTGGGACAAACATATTTCGAAACTGTGAAAGACTTGCAATAATGTGATGCAAGATTTGATTAAAAAAAGAAAAATTGAAATTTTCGATTTCTTTGAACACTTCCGGTGACGACCGGAAGTACTGACGTCGAAAACCAAGGTAATTTCGAACATGTAGAAGTCATGGTCTATCATCTCTAACAAGTCTCCAGTTCATATCTTTAGCCGTTTCTTAGATCCTTCGAGGACAAAATTTCATTTTAAAATCAGAAAATTGTCCATAACTTGGCACTGGAACCGAATTTACCAAAAAACGGAATTTTATATAAAATTCATATAAAGACCTTTTATCCCTGAAAATTTCAAAGAAATTCATTGAATAGTTTTCGAGAAATCGCGTGCACAAAATTTTGTCTAAAAAAAAAAGAATAATAATAATAAGAAACAATAGAATCACTATAAGGTCTTCCGTGGAGACGGAAGACCTTAATAAGAAACAGAGTAAAAACAATATGTTCCCCAACTTCGTTTGGGGAACATAATAAGAAACAGAGTAAAAACAATATGTTCCCAAACTTCGTTTGGGGAACATAATAAGATATTTATATCACGCAAACAATAAATAACAAATTTTAAGCTTAATATCTCATTGCAAGACAAACAATTTTTAATCTTAAAAAAAAAAAAGAAAAGAAAATCTTACAAAACAGTTAAGAGTTGATTTCAGTCTTTCTGTGGCGAAATTATACTTTAAAAAAATGCACATATTTTAATCCATTAAATATTTTTTTACGTGTATTGTCTCGGTTTTAATATAAGTTTTTTTTTTCATTCTATCAGCAATCTTTAAGATATATCCTGCTCTAATTTTTTTTTTTAGATAAATAATAAAAATATTGAATATTGTACACATACATACATACATACATGTATAATCTGAAATCATGATAAGCCCAGAAATGATCGCACGAAAAAACGGGGGGGGGGGGGGGGAGGGGTCTGAGCGGCATCATTTTTGTAGCTTGTTTGATAAAAATGAAACTTTCTGAAAATTTATTTACATACTGACGCATTTTAACTTACTGCATATAAAGTATAAGGGTATGTGGAACAATTGCCAAAAACGAAAATTAAAATAATGTATCAGTTTTATCGCTGGCTTGAAGGTGAAATAGAAACAGAAATATTACAACATTTTTCTCTTAAGTAGTATACTTTATGGATTTCTGAAACTTTTTTCTCTTTTTCTTTTGGAAGATTCAATTTTAACATTTTATCAAAAGTCAGTCTAAACAGAAATTGAACCACTGACACTAGTAGTAATCATCCATTGCTATTTAGGGATGGGGGTGAGACAAGTACTTCAGTCTGTACTTACTTACAACTGTTTAAATTTATTCATTCGGACAGTCGAGCAATTTTATTGCTGGCTGAATATATGATATGAGTGCATTATTAGGCAATATTAAAGCAAATTTTAATTAAATATTACGTGTCGAGGTGAAAATGAATTTCATTTTTAAAAATAAACTCATTATTTTTTGTGAAATAATTTTCTTTAGTGCATAAGTTCTAAATCCCGATGCTACGGGAGATAACTTTCATCGCGAAATTTCATAAAAACGACCTTCTATTTTGGAAGAAAACTACTACTGAAAATCTTTTTCCTACCGATTTTATTTTTGAAAGTGAAAGATGAAATTTTAATGGATTTAGTTCAGAGTGAATTATAGATCTATTAAAAATGTATTAGAATTCACAGTTCAATGGTTTATATTAGGAAATTCAAGAACACAAATCATTACGATATTTTAGTTAATACATGCTGTTTTCAAACAAATCTTCTATTACATCAATCCATGTGGACAACATTAATATAATTTTGAAAGAAGTATAAAATATTCGTCATATTCGATGTACCGCCTATTTATATGATACTGTATGGTTTTCTGGTAGACTGCTTCTTATAAGAATCGAAATACACTGCGCACATAATTTGAATTGTACAAAAAACACATGGCAAAAAAATTTAGATAAGCGTTAAAAACTCTAGTTCCCATGACAATTATCACTGCAGCCTTTCTTACAATGACTGTTGACATACAAGTATATCTTTCTGTGATGTAATCTTTAATGATCTTTAATGAGTATATCAGTGTGTGCATGTATAATTTTTTTATATATGCACATACTCAATATTTACATTGATTTCCAGTGCCCATGCATGTCTATATACCCACTCAACCAAGTACTGAGTAAACGAATTTTAGACGACAGACACCTTCGGAACTTACGGGTTTTGTAGTAGTTACCCCATATAATATTGTTGGTTATGTGCAGATACCCGATAGGCGTGGTCATAATGTCACTAAGGAGCTCCCGAGTTGTCATTATGACCACGTCCATCGGGTATCTTCACATAATCAACAATATTATATGGGGTAAGTCACTTGTACCATAGTTTACTATAATTGTTGTCTTTACATATACATGTAAATGTAGTACGAATTTTGACTGACATGTATTATTGAAAATGTTCTTGACTTTAATGACACATGTTGGTTTTTATTTTGTCGCATATTCAAAATGTGAAAATTAAATGATTCAAACCTTTTTTCAACTTAATTTGCAATTTTTTCAATAATTTCAAACATTTAAAATTGTAAAGGAATTTGTGCATTTAGAAACTCAATTATTTAAGTCAGTTTTGATTTCTTTTTAGTTTTCTTAGTTTGTTTTTAATAGAACAATATTGGAATCATTTAAGAGATACCAACGATGGTATTACCAGACAATATTCTCAATATAAAGATTATGTCTTCACCAATATGAAAACCACGAGAATAGTTTTAAACGATAAATTGTGCTATTTTGCACTTGTTCTTGATTTGTTAAATTTGGTATATCTATCTAATACAGATGTTTGTTTTGTTTTTTTTTTTACTTAAAAGTGTGGCTTGGGTCTTTGCGTTGTTTTCTTGTCTCAACTCGATGGGCGGAGTTTATCGAAAAGTGTGATTTATATACAGATAACCCACAATTTTCACGCCTAACTATGGTTCAACTCTCCGTTACATACTTGAATGTGTCAACGGAGAGAAAATCCGTGGGTTCACGAAGGAGGATAGGGAGAAATATTATGGTGGTTTAAACTGCCACCAGTATCATATGTTGTTTTGAAATTTTTAACTTTTAAAAGATGATTGATCATGGCGATATTTTGTTGTACATTATTAGCAACATATTTACATCCACTGAATATAGTCTCCGTTAATTCTTATGAAACCAGTTCTCTTAATCAATCCATTAACGCTAAACTATAGTTAAGAAACAATTTTTCAAGACCACCTGTAAGAAAGATTTCTTGAGCAGTGGGCTCCTCCATCAATGAAACAGAACATGACATTCAGATCAATAATACAATATTTCATGTACTTAGACCCACTTTATGACGATTATTGAAACAGACATAAATATTAACAGTACAATATATGGCATATTATAATATTCGATCTTTTTCATTTGTAATGCATATCAATTTTCCATTTGTATTCTATAATCTTTTTTTGTTTGTATTCTTTATATTTTCATTATTCTAGATTTTTTTTATTTCTATTCTATAACCTTTCATTTGTATACTGTATAGTTTTCCATTTGTATTCTATAATTTTCCATTTGTACAATGCAAATGGAAAATCATAGAATACAAATGGAAAATTATACAATAGAATGCAATTAAAAATTATAGAATACAAATAAAGAATTATACAATACAAAAATTGAAAATCATAAAATACAAACGGGAAATTATAGAATACAAATAAAAACTATACAATGCAAACGGAAATTCATACATTGCAAATGGAAAAAACTCTAATATCGCAACTTTTGACATCTTTCTTTGTAAATGCGGGATTAGCGTTTGTTAACATTGCAACAAAAAATACATAACCCTCATTTTTCTGCAATAGTTGCCATCGTTCATTCCCGCATTAACAAACAAAAACAATTTGTGACAAAATAAATATTTGATGGATTTAATGTTTACTATTTTATGATCAGCCATCAATTATAAATTTTGCATCATCTATATAACGTGCCCTTTCATGCCAACCACTGTCGTCCACTTACGTATTAGGGCAAATCAGTATTTCCAAAATATTTACTTTCTGATATCCTGATATACCGGTATGCATTTTCTCAACAAAAAAATGACACCATTGAGCCACCATAAAATATCTTCGATTTTACAACCAAAAAAAAAAATGAACGAGAAATGGAATAATCATTATTGCATTTCAAGATGATTTACATGAAGACTGTGATTTAAACTTGTAGCAGAAGATTGCAAACAAGGGCTGCTAGGTAAAAATACTTGTCAATGGTATTCTTATGCAACGGAACTGCGTCTAGACAAAAGGTGGCTGGTATGCAAAATAAGGTTAACTGTAAATATAGCACGCAAAATATGAACGCAAAACAACACAAAATAGTGACTTGCTGAACTAGTGCACACGTTAGAATGGACTGGTTAAAACAATCCACAGAGAATATTTATAATATAGAATGACTTACCGAGCGCCATCGGTCAACGTTTGTGGGTCGGCTGAGTAAGTAAATAGACCAAAGTAATCAATGTCAATATAGGGAACTTTAAACTGATATGGGGACCACGTGCATGTGTAAGTGTGGTGATATACAGATTGGGCCAAAGTTGAAAGAAATGGGGCGGGGGCGGGGGTATGTCCGTACTTTCAAATTCATTTTCAAGGGATCGATTAATTGTGACGCATAATAAATATAAACAAAACACAATTAAGGACCTCTGCATACTTAGATAGATAATCTCTGGAGATTATTTTCGTGCATGAGATCTATCCTCGAATTTAAGTTATTTAATTAGGACCGTAATTTCCAAATTGTTGACTAAGTTCAAATAAATGATGAGTCTGACATAGGCTAAAAATAACTATTTTAAAAAAAAACGCATTAATTTCAATTGATATATTATATATATTAATAATTAGAGAGAGAGAGAGAGGGAGTCCGTTTTGACCTGCTTATGGTGTTCATATCTCCCAATGCAACTTACTCGATTCTCAAGAGTATGCTCTGAGTACGACCAGTTTTTAAACTGGGACAAGCTACTGACAGATAAGTTGATGTTACAGGTTTTTCAATACCCTCGTTTTAAGTCAGTATTTCGTAAATTCTATGGTCGTTATAATGACCTTTTAGCAAATATAACCTATCATTGGGTCGTATTTTGACTGACATATTTCATACCAATTGTTAGACCTTTGTTTTTACTAAAGAATGCTGAATATCCCGTCTACCCGATCAATAAAGGGATTACGGCGTGTGTGACCGGTCGACAGAGGATGCTTACTCCTCCTAAGCACCTGAATCCAACTCTGGAATTTCCAGGGTTCGTGTTTTATGCCCTGTTCACAGATTTTTATCGTTTATAGGTTGGTTTGTTTGTTTTAGATAGATCACTGTTCGTTTTCTTCACCTTTCTTTTTATAATTATTATATCTCTTAACAAAACTTATCGTTAGCTGTAGTATACTTTCGTAAATCAAAGTAACGAAGTATTTACTATATTGTAAATTAAAGTATCAAAGTTTGCACTGTATAAAATGAAAATTTCTACTATAAGATTTCAATTTTTTCATCAGTCTATTTTCAAATGATTTTTTTTTATATTAAAAGAATATATTTTTTGTCATTCCAGTACCGTTTCCAAATTTACTGTCATGCGGGATTTGAGATATTAATGTCCTAAATTTAGATTTGAAGATATATAGTAAGGGCTCATAGAAAATCAAATTTCTAAAGTAAAGTTTCAATGCATCATAGTAAATCAAATTTAAGTATCATAGTATTAAAGTGTGTACTATTATTAAAATATAGTTTATATAGCAAACTACTGTACGGTATTGTTAACCACAGTAAGTTTTTGCTAGAGCCTCGTTCCAGAAAAAAAAAGGCCGAAAGAAGTATTTTGTTAAGTCAAAAAATCTTCCATAAAAATGTCGAAAAAGATATAGATCTATTCTACCTTTGCAAAAGAGATATTTATTTGATCAAGAATAGATTTTATGTGAAGAGGTATCTCCTTCCAAATTAAATCGACCAGGAAATTTCAAATTTCAAAATTTCAAAAATCTGCATTGGAAAATTTTTATTTCATGCTCCCAATAGCACCTAAGAGCATGTAAGAATTAAGGGATATAATTATCCCACAAACACAAACAACTAATTAAGAAACTGTATAAACACTTAATCAGGAAAAAAATCACTTAGCATACTAGTGGTGTCGACATTTGTTTGAGAAATTTTGACCTACTGCTGAATGATCAATCATACGTGTTGTTTTGTATTTTTTATATGCATATTTCTTGAAATTCTTTACCTCATGATCAACAATAAGCTTTGATATAATAATGTACACGTATTTAGGTAGTGATAAATGTTTAGATACAGAGTAAAGAGGCTATAATAGATCCTTATGCTTTCTTTTTCAAGAAGGCCGAGTTCAATTTATATAAAAACGGTTCGATAAGAATTAAATTGTGCCAGGTATAAGCAGGAAATAGATTGCGTGATTTGTTATTAAGCTATATAAGCCACGGCTTATTTTCTTACCAAACTATAATAACGTCTTAGTTTTCCAAAACAAAAACTATCCTTATGAAGGCACATTTCATTTTAAAAATTACAGAAAGGTAATTTCTTACCACGGAAGAGATATTTATTAAGAGTAAAAAGTTACAACTAAGAATGAAAATTCCTCTTACCTAGTTTAAACATTATGTCATTTGAATAAATTTCGATACAGAAATAATGTACAAGTTTAAGCAAAATATATAAATTCGTTTCCTAATTAATTTTTACATCGGTCGTAGAAAAAACATACCTTCATCCTCAGATGAGCTCATTTTCTGCAGATTGTTGAGCGACGCCCGAATTTGAATGCCTATTATACGGAAGATCTACACGTATCGACGTTTTCCCTTAAATATTTTAAAACCTAAATATTCATCTGCGCATAAACCTTACTACTGTCAAAGAGTGCTTAACAGTTCTATTTTTTTTTTTTGAATTGCGTTTTAATATAACAAAACTTAGGAGTATATTTTCAGGATGTTTTTCTTTTTCAAATTTATTTATAACAATCAACAAATTTGTTTATCAATTATAGACAGTTGAAATATCATTTCTTAAATTCTATTAGTTTGATGTTGACCTTTCTTTGAATACCAACATTATAACCTCTTGTTCTTGGAGTTAAACCTATTTTTGAAAGATTTTAACCAAAATTAAACCTTGGCCATAACTTTTTGACATTTGGAGCTAGGGCTTTCGTAATTCACATATATATATAATATTTTTCTAGGTTTATTTATTATTATTATTTTTTTTTTGGTTAACCTTTACCTCCGGGTTTGACATCTTTTGAAAAACTTTTTAACCTTGCCCATACTTCTGAACAAGTTGGAGCTATAGGAAATAGTAAGTCCTCTCATTGGATACTAACACTTTTGACCTCTTGACCTTATCTTTGGAGTTAACCTAGCTACTTTTGAAAGACTACCTTGGTCATAACGTCTGAACAGTTGCTGCTAAGGCTTTCATATTTTACATGTAACAAGACCTTTCTTTAAGTATACCAACACCTTTGACCTCTTGACCTTTGATTTTAACCTACTGTTTTGAATGACTTTAATAACCAAACTTTAAGTATGGTTATTAAAGAAGCACATAAGTGCCACGTATTATTTTTTTAAAGTTAGTAACTCTAATTTTAAAGTTGGTATTTCGAACTTTAAAGTTAGAATTACCAACTTTAAAAAGAAATAAAACGTGGTTATACGTGGCTTTTCCAACTTTAAGTGAGCTTTCCTAACCTTTCTTTAGGTTTTTTCCCCTTTCTTTAATATTATTATCAACCTTATTAATGTACACTGACACAAATTGGTGAACAATTAAACTGTGTCAATTATTTATTGACTTTCACCTTCCATATGACCTTACGTATAACTTTCAACTTTAAAAGACCTTATATTTCTCTAAATCCAACTTGTATAGTTTTATAGAGGATATAGTAACTTCTTACAACGCTGTTAAATGAGAGCATCTCGACCATACCTACATGTATTTAAGAAGATACATACAATTTGTTGAGAATGAGTTTAAACAAATGAGTCCATATTATTTCTTTTCTTTTAATTTATAGGATGAATACACTACATTTCACGATAGAAAGACAAATGTGCAAAATGTATCAATTATGTATATGAAAACAATGAAAATTTTATGTATTCAGTCTTTCATTATAATTATTATATCAATAAATTGTTTATTTCTACTGTTATTATGAACAGCAACACGAGTCAAATTAACTAATAATAATAAAACGCTTGAAGCCCGAAAGGGTTGGAAAAAACAACCTAAAAGCCGGAAAATCCAAGATTATAGTTGGAATTACCAACTTTAAAGTTTGAAAAGCCAAGATTAAAGTTGGAATCAACAACTTCAAATTTGAAAAAGCCAAGAATAAAGTTGGAATTATCAATTTTAATGTTGTTTGTTTGTTGTTTAACGTCCCTCTCGAGAATTTTTCACTCATGTGGGGACGCCACCACTTGTCGGTGGAGGGCTGCAAATTTTCACCTATTCTCGGCACTCAGGGCCATTGAGCAGTGAGGGACCTTTTTCGTGCCAGCACCTACTGTGACACGGGGCCTCGGTTTATACGATCTTATCCGAAGGACCGGTCTCCACGTCCCGCACAGGGATTCGAACCCGCGACGTAATGATCAACTCCTTACATCCCGACTCTAGAGCAAACGCCCGAACCACTGCACCACAGTTGGAATAGCTAAGATTAAAGTTGGAAAAGCCAACTTTAAAGTTGGAATTACCAATTCAAAAGTTTGAATAACCAACTTTAAGTTGGAAAAGCCAAGATTAAAGTTAGAATTACCAATTTTGACAATTTTGAAGTTGGAAAAGCCAACTACCAAATTAAAGTTGGAAAAGCCAAGATTAAAGTTGGAAAAGCCAACTTTAGAGTTGGGATTACCTACTTTGAAGTTGGAAAAAGCTAAGATTAAAGTTGGAAAAGCCAAGATTAAAGATGGAATTACCAACTTTAAAGTTGGAATTACCAACTCTAAAGTTGGACTTTCTAACTTTAAAAAATACAACTTGGCACTTATACGCTTCCGTAGGTTATAGTGGTTCATAGTGATCAACTTGAAGACTTTTTTCTAAACGTCTCTCCGTAACAGGAATTTTGAAGAACGTGGCCTCATTTTGTATTACCCTTGCTAATCGTGTGTCACACTATTTTACACATTCATCAAACACAAACTACATGACAGATTGTACTATTGTATTTTGAATAACTAAACAGTACAGTTTTCACAAAGATTTCCTTCAGTCTACAATTAATAATTCATATTTTTATTGTAATGACAAAGGTGAAGATAAGAACAGTGATCAATCTCATAAATCCTACATACAGTACGAATTTGTGAACAGCGACGGACCCCAAAACACATTAGAGCATCCCCTGTCGATTGGTTATACATCCGCCGACTAATTGTATAAAGCAAAGAAGTGCTTTACTGTACATTGTAACCCACTACTCAACTTATTGGTAATAAATGCTTGTCGTACTACAAAATTAACTTGCAGGATATATAAGAATCTCATCCCTGTACACTTGTGAATTAGCAAATATACTATATAATAGACGTTTTATTGCACATAAAACTGAATATTCACTTTGAAAACCGAGTTAATCTTATTTGCATACCATAAAATGCAATAGAAGTTTTTGAAGAATTTGGATATTGATTTAAGAAACTATTCAAATCCAAAATGTATTGTAATATAAAAGTATCGTAACATTTTTCCGCTCTACGAAAATCTAAAGGATTCGTTCTGCTCTATATAATTCAGGAATGTTTTTTAATATTTACACAAGATACGTACATTGACCTATCCTTTTTTGTGATACATATGAAATAAATATCTTTTTTTTAAATTATCAGTTGTGATTTTCCCTATTTCTCGGTGTCGCTATTATTCCTTTGTCATGAAGACTTTAACATAAAGCCTGAAACTATGCTGGTTGATTGAAAATCTCTACATTTTAGAAACCATGCTAAATCAAAAATCGGGATTAAATTCTGTCCATTTTGGCCATCTTTTCCACGTTTCCAAACCAAAAAAAACATTGAATAATATAGAGATTTTCATATAAATCATTTCTAAAAGTTATAATTCAAGAATGAAATCCCCTTATCTAGTTTAAACTTTATGTCATTTGAATAAATTTCGATACAGAAATAATGTACAAGTTTAAGCAAAATATATAAATTCGTTTCCCATTGTTAAGTAATTCAATTTTACATCGGTCGTAGAAAAAACATACCTTCATCCTCTGATGAGCTCATTTTCTGCAGATTGTTGAGCGACGCCCGAATTTGAATGCGGCTTTCTATTCAGTAGATCTACACGTATTGACGTTTTCCCCTTAAATATTTTAAAACCTAAATGTTAACCTTACTATTGTCAAAGAGTTCTTAAAGTAATATGAGCTGCAACAGAAAAAAAGAATGTTCTTTAACTCCTGTTGTTCATATTTGCAATAGAAGAACTGTTTATTAACTTTGATTGAAGCAAAATTACATTATTGTCGGCCTGTACAATTTTGATTTCTTATATAATACTATATATTTGATTGTACAGAATCCTTTATTCTGAAACAATTTGATACTTTATTTCTGTCTCTCATAGATCAAAAATGTTTAAATTAAAAACAAATTTATCATAATAACACATTCAAACAGCAAAACAAAATTCTCAAAAATACAGCTCATATTGCTTTAACAGTTCAAACTTTTTTTTTGAATTGTGTTTAAATATTACAAAGCTTAAGAGGATATTATCAGGATTTTTTTCAAATTTATTTATAACAATCAAAAAATTGTTTAACAATTATAGACAGTTGAAATACCACTTCTTAAATTCTATTAATTTGTTGTTATAATCTTGATCACTTACCCGTGATGTATTAAAGAGCCATTTGAATTAATTTTAGCAAGGCAAGGAAAATCCTTTACTTTTAGATATTATTTTATCTGACATATGTACATACACATGTATATGTTGATACAATTACGTATATAGACGCCTCAAAACAGTATCTTTGATATTTATGCTAAAAGAAAATATCTGAGCTGTCATAGGTTACTTAAAAAAACACAAGAAGTGTTCTTTTTTGAAATTGGCAAAGGGACTTCCTTTGAGTTGTGACTAAATCTAAGGAAAATTGTTTTCCGAATGTGGAACATTGGTGCCTGTAAAAGTATTGTTACTTAGTCCATGTACCCCTGTATCGTACTCAACACAGATGTAAACGTTCATAGAATTTTCTAGGAAGTACTGTGAGTATGTCGTAAATTTGGAATATGTTGATTTTTATGCCTCCGTAATCGAAGATTCGTAATCGAAGGTTGGTGTTAGGGCTTTCATATTTCACATATGTAACCTCTCTTTTAATACCAACATTATAATCTCTTGTTCTTACCTTGGAGTTTAACCTACTTTTGAAAGATTTAACCTTGGAAATAAATTTTGAACGGTTGGGGTTTTCGTATTTCACATGTGTATTTTTTGTGTCAAGATCTTTCCTTGGGTACCAATATTTTGAGTTTGACCTACTTTTGAAAAACTTTATAACCTTGCCCATATACTTCTGAACAGTTACTTCTAGGAATTTTATGTTTCACATGAGTATTCCTTGTGACAAGACCTTTCTTTGGGTACCAAAACTTTTGATCTCTTGACTTTGATTATGGAGTTAAACCTTTTAAACCTACTTTTGAAAGACTTTAACTTTGGCCATAAACTTCTAGGGTTTTAATATTTCACATGTGTATTTCATGTAACAAGACCTTTCTTTGAGTAAACCAACACTTTTGACCTCTTGACCTTTGATTTTAACCTACTGTTTCGAAAGACTAACCAAACCTACACCTTTGCCATAACCTTTAAAAGGATTGGGCTAGGGTTTTCATATTTCACATGTGTATTGCAAGGAAATGCAACATTATTTCAGTCTTTTGCAATAAAAACAGGGGCAGGGAAACAAAATATGTATTTACAAATAAAAGTCTGCTTTTGATGACTATGAGATGATAATCAGCCTGAGAGCATGTGGTATTTTAGGCGTTTTCGTCTGGGTTTTCTCATAATCTTTTAAGTGAGTTAGAGCAGATATATATAATTGACATAATTTAGATTATATAACCATGTATCTGGTTAGAAACATTATCTACGTCTCATTATAGCCGGTAAAAATAGGACAGAAGATTAAAGAATTGTAGTTCTTTGAGATCAAAATTAAATACTTGTAATTCGCGGATTAATATCAAAATGGTTGTATCCCTATACTTTTTTTAATCTAGAACATTACTACGTTAATTTCTATGGTGAGCTTCAAAAGATATCCATCACAACTGCTTTTTATGGCTCTCCAAGGCCAGAAAATGATATTTTCTTCATTCTTTACTGGGTATGTGTAAAACACGAAACGAGAAACAAGAAATGAGAAACGAGAAACAATAGCTTCTTTACTCATGTTTTTAGCATCGTTCATTAGTCCCAAGTCCTGATCATTTGGCTTGAAGATCAAATATCAAAATGAATGGTTATGAAATACTACAGTATATCTTTTTGATCAATGTTTGCTGTCGTCCTTCTGTCTGCCGTCTGCTAACTTTTCACATTTTCAAGTTAATCTGAAGAACTACGGGATGATTTCCTTTGAGGGTCCTTTGCTGTTTCTCGTGAGGAGATTATTTTTATATTTTGAAGTAAGCTTCTTCACAGTACCTAGCCACTACATCAGAAATGACAAATAAGAGGAGGGAAATGTATAGTAGTTTTGATTAAAATTTGTTCAAACAATCGCCCAGGGGCAGGAATGGAACCACAGTAAAGTTTTATAATCAGAGATATAGAAAAACATCTTCAAATTTTCCTTCAGAACATCAATGCCCTTAATTGTTGGTCATATCACTGTGTGATAATCCTCGATCGTGCGGAGCAGATTTTAAAAATTGTTTAATTTATGATCCGCGGGGATAAGATGGTGTTACAATTGGAATCAAAGTTGTTTTTACATAGGAAAAATAAAGGAAGAAAATCTTACCAAAAAAAAAAAATCACTGCTATAGCATGCAATTTATTAAGTGTTCAAAGATTCACCTAATTTCAAAGTTTGGTTGGGAAACTTCTTGAGAAAAAAAAACCATAAATGATAATAGGGATAAACTATTGGGAATAGGACGACACACATGGAAACACCAGAGGTGCTATCATATACCTATAAGAAGTAAGGATCCCCATGTCGAAGGTCCACACGCAGTGAGCCTTGATCAGGTTAACGTGTTCATAGCCATCAGGGCAGAGTAAAACAACAATGAGGAGACTCAGTTTTATATAGGAATAAGCCCCTGAAATGTCTATTAATGTTTTCATGTTCCTTAAGAAGAATGTAAAAAAAAAATAATAAAAGACAGATCAAAGACAAGACAGTAAGAAATAAACAATGAAACAGATAGATCTCGTGCATTATTTTTCTTAAACTGCGCAATTTTCAGGTAAATCTTACCTTCTTCCTCTTTCATTTTCTGTCAAGGGAATGAGATCATGTTTGAAAATACATCTAAAGAGGTGTATATGATCTTGTTACCTTTGGCTGTGTCCTGTTTTACCTGTTTCAATTGAACACGACATTTTTTTTGAAGTGGAATTCGCAATGTTAGGTCTGGATATTTCAGTGAATTTGTTAAATGTATTAATTACCTTTAACTTAAAACATATTAACTTTTCTTCTTCGCGGAAATTTTTTTTAATTTAAATACCGAAATAGATGATTGACAACGGAAGACTATCGTTTAAAATCACAACTGTTTATTAATTGTATCCATTATTTAGCTCACTCATGCATCAACCTTTTCGAAAGAACCATTGGGTCATCATAAAGTTATCATGGTATTTTGGATTAAGCAAATTCATTCAAATAAAGATCATGTTTTCTTTCAAAGATAGATGATTTATGAAATTGAAAGTATTAGCTAGTATCACTTAAAAAACAACCCAGACCTAAGTATGTGAAACCCTCAAGTATAAATTAAAAATGTGTTCAGTTGAAGTATGATAGCTCCTATTTCCCGGAAGTAGGATGGATCCACATTGTTTTAAACAGGTACATGTAGCTAAATGCACTTTATTGACAACATATCGGTGCACAGTCATGATTATTAACATGATCAGAAGTCTCTGACGACACTGTAGCTCTACTGGTTTGTACTTATAACTAAGGAAGATAAAAGTAGCACTTGGACTTGAAACTTTGCAACAGCAATAAATAGAATAATTATCATTGGTTTAGTCTCTTTTTGTGGCAAGATTTCTTGCAATCAGACTAAAACTGTAGGAGGAGTAGTCTTTTAAAAGAATTTTACAGAAATTTCGATTTGAGTAACCATGGCAACATCATTCAACAAATCAAAAAACAATGAAGACAGTTATGTATCTCAGTGTAGTCTGCTTGTGTGCCTAGTTATATTAAATCAGACCAAAACTGTAGGAGATGTATAGCGTTTTGAAAGTATTATAAGGAAATTTCTAATTTTAGTAACCATGGCAACACCATTCATCGAAATCAAAAACTGATATAAAGAATTATTTATCTTAGTGTAGTCTACTTGTGTGCCAAGTTATACTGAAATCAGACCAAAACTGTAGGAGGAGTAGCGTTCTGAAAGTATTTCACAGAAATTTCTATTTAAAAATCAAAAAGCGATACAAAAAATTATGTATCTTAGTGTAGTCTACTTGTGTGATAGTAGATATTAGTTATATTGAAATCAGACCAAAACTGTAGGAAGAGTAGCGTTTTGAAAGTATTTCCCAGAAATCTCTATTTTTAGTAACCGTGGCAACACCGTTCATTGAAATCAAAAACCGATGCACAGAATTACATGTATGTATCTTAGTGTAGTCTACTAATGTGCCAAGTTATATTGAAATCAGGACAAAACTGTAGGAGGAGTATCGTTTTGAAAATTTTTTTACAGACGGACGGACAGACAGACAGACGGACGGACGACGGGCACCTTACTATCGCATAAGCTCTTCTGTAGACCAGTAGAGCAAAAAACTAGATATAGATTGATACATTATAAAGTAACAAACATCAGATAAACAAACTACATGTACAAGTATTTACATATAATCCAGTGTAATCTTACTGAAGATAAAGCAATTTTTCAAGAAGCAACACGTCCTTCTAAGTTGAAATTGATGTATTCTTAGGATTCACGATGTCTCTGGTGAGATCATCAATAGTAAATGCAGTGTATGTTCGCATTAATTAAACATATCATTATACATCCTTCTGTTGTCATAATATTTATAATAATACAGTAAGAGCGGTTTTTCTTCAATACGGTCTCATGCGAAGGTCCGGCCTCCACGTACATCGCGACTCTAGAGCAAACGCTCTGAGCAAACGCTCTAACCGCTGCTCCACGCGGGCCACTGTTACAAAGGTATGAACAATCTCGTTTAAAGTCGTCATTTTACAAATTCTATAGATGTACAATGACCTTGTTTGCAATTAAGACCTTTTGTTAGGTCGAATGTTGACTGGCGTATATAATACAAATTGCTGGGCCATTATTAGCTCACCTGGGCCGAGGGATCAAGTGAGCTATTCTGATCAAAGAGTGTCCGTCGTCCGTCTGTCGTCTGTAAACTTTTCACATTTTTTACTTCTTCTCAAGAGCCCATGGGCAAATTTCAACCAAACTTGTCACAAAGCATCCTTAGGGGTTTTAAGTTTGTTCACAGGAATTACCACGCCCTCTTTCAAGGGGAGATAATTAAAAATTCGTGAAAATTTGGTTACATCTTTTAAAAATCTTCTTCTCAAGAACAACTGGGTAAGAAAAGATGAAACTTATGTAAAAGCTACATTACATACTCTAGATTTAAGTTTGTTCAAATCATAACCCCCGGAGTAGGGCGGGGTCAAAAGAGAGGGGGTCGAAGTTTTACATAGGAATATATAGAAAATGTCTTTAAAAGTCTTCTTGAGAACAGCAAAGCCATGATTAGTCATATTATTCTAGAAGTATCCTCAGATACATGTAGTGTAGATTTAAGTTTGTTCCAACCATAACCCCTGGGTGTAGGGCAGGGCCACAACAGGGGGTCAAAGATTACATGTACCATAGGAATATATAGGAAGTATCTTTAAAAATCTTCTCAAGAACAGCTAAGCCATTATTAGTCATATTAATAAAGAAGTATCCTCAGGTAGTGTAAATTCAAGTTTGTTCAAATCATGATCTATAGGGGTTGGGCGCAGACACAACAGGGGGACCAAAGTTTTACATAGGAATTATATAGGAAATTTTTTTTTAAAATTTTCTTCTCAAGAACAGCTAAGCCATTATTAGTCATATTTATACAGAAGCAACCTTGGGTATTGTAAAATCAAGTTTTTGTTTTTTTTTTTCAAATTATGACCCCCAGGGGTAAGAGGAGTACAACAGAGGGTCAAAGTTTTACATAAGAATATATAGGAATATAAATCTTCTGTTCAATAACAGCAAACCATGATTAGTCATATTATTATAGAAACATCCTCACGTAGTGTAGATTCAAATTTGTTCAATTTAGAGTGGGTAGGGTGGGGCCACAATGAGCGATCAGAGTTTTACATAGGAATACATAAGGAAAAATCTTTAAAATTATCCTGCTCAAGAACAGCAAAGTCATGATTAGTAATACTGATATAGAAGCATCCTTAGGTAGCGTAAATTCAAGCCCCCCCCCCCCCCCCCCCCCGTAAACTTTTCAATATTGAACTGATTTCTGTTTTTTTCCTAGCCAAAATGCTCAGTGAGCGATGTGGCCGATGGGGCTCTTTTTTTTCCTTTTATTTATTTTTTTTTTAATTACTTCACTCTGTTTTCCCGAACAAGAAAAAGGGTCATGGCAGTTGTGACCGATCGGCAGGGGATGCTCCTGATCCCACTTCTGATCTTTTCAGAGGTCTCTGAATGCTCTGATTTAAAATACAGTTTGTATTGTTTAATTGGAATTCGGAGCATGTTTACTCTTTGTTAGTTGACATTTCATCCATCTCTTTTTTTTTTTTTTTTTTGAAAGACATATCTTAAAATAAATAAATGCATTTTGCATTCAATTTGATTCACAATTTTGATGTAAAAAGCTATTTTCCTCAATTCTATTCTCTTTTATTTTTAAAATGTTCGTCTGATAGTTTTTTTTTTTTTTTTTTTTTTTTTTTCAAAATATTTTCTACTTACAAGTTCTTTATATATGCTTTAATTAAAGAGACATGTATTGCTATATGATCATTAAAATCATGTTTTTATCCCTTTTTTTTTTTTTTTTTTTTTTTTTAAATTTTTTAGTCTCGTATAGAACATGTACTTAAAATTGTATATTCAAATAAAAAGGACAAACTTAAGAAAAGACAGCAAGATAGCAAACTTAAATACCTTTCTATGTACCCCTAATACGCCTTTGATAAGTATTTTTCTCTCTCTCTCTCTCTTTAAGGAAAAAACGATTTTTTTTTTTTTGCCTTAGGTACTAATTAAACCGAAATCAATTCCTACGTGTAGTAACATGTATAATTACTTGTTTGGCTTACAAGATTTTCATTCGAATACCTGGGAGATGTTTTTATCCTGTTATTACGTAGAACTAGCCCTCTTAGTAAGGATACATAAGAAGTGAATATAGTTGTTTTATGACACCCAAACCCAATAAACGGCACGAAGAACGCGGTCGGGGCTAATGCTCTGGTCTCAACATTCCTAAGGGGACGACCATTTGAATCGGGAGAAAGGGGGGGGGGGGAGTCAGAGTATTTGTTTCTATGTCAGTCAAGATGATCAAGGATAGATTATTTATCTTCTTTTTCACTAAAATAAGTTTGAAAATTGGAAAAACACCCCCCCCAAAAAAAAAATCGTCCACGGGGGGAGGGAGTGGGGTTAGCACCAGTCAAGGAAGATTATTTTACTTTCTTGTCAGTCGGGGACAGATTAAGCCGATTAATTTTCAACATTTTTAAGGACAGCTAATTATTTCCAAAATGCCCCCCTTTTCAAAATCACATGAATCTCCCCTTTTCAGAAGAGAAACATAGATGGCTTTAGCTATCATCCCTGTGCGATTTGTCATATGAAACGCCACTGAGACAATATATTTTCCCTACACAAATCCAATCCCTCCCACCAATAAAACTCTCCGAAGGGTTTTTCCCCAACCTTGACCTTGGACTATCCGGTTGTCATTCTTTGTACATAATTATTTACCTATATCTCGTGCTTGTTCGTCGCTAATGTTCAGCTTGTAAATTCCTAAGTAGGTTTATTTGAGTGTTAAAACAGTTTAATTCGCCACTTCAAGTAGAATGTACCTGTAACAGCATCGATCTACACATTGCATAAACAGCTACTTTCGATTTCAGGTTGCGTACGGCGCGGCTGTATCTGACAGGTAAGATAAATTATAATTTTGGGAAGATTAAGTTCTTACTTTTAACAATTAGTAGCTACATATAAGTAAGGACAAGCATGCCATATATGGTTGTGTAGATAAATTATCGTAGAAGACAAATTGCATACATGCCAACTTTTTAAAATCTCCTTGGGGGAGATTGCGCGTAACGACATTTTTCAAAGGTCTAAATTCGCGACATTTTGTCGTGAAAATAAGTATTTTTTTTTTTTTTTTAAATATTAGTCTAATACCTTGTATCATATATTATCACTACTTCAAAAAGTTTTTTTTTTTCTCTTTCAACTTCAACAAAAACACACTATTATTTGGAATTTAAAAAAGGAAAATTTTAATCAAAATTATTTAATATGTTAATATAAAGATCAACATTACCCCCCTGCCCTATGCAATGTCATACACATACAGATTATTACATGGATAGGGATGTTAAACTTAATTACAAATAAGCTAGAGCAAGTTACTAAGAGTTCATGCAGTAACTGTCTTTGTCTGTTGGTAAACTACACATTTTATAAAGCTACTAAGTCAAGACACACAATTTGTTTTTTTTTTAATCAAAGGGAATACTAAGAAGAAGTCACTTTTAATGTTTTTCATACAAAGTCTGTAAAAGGCCTTCATTACTTTTTGTGAACCACTCCTGGAATTCTGCTAAAAAACTAACGGTTTGTACTTGCAGACGCATCTTTTCAAATTTGATTTTGGCTGTGTCTTTTCCATGATCAATGACGTAGTTGTAATTATAGTGCGCAATGCCGTATTTCCTAAACTTGAAAACCTTTTATTATAATTAACAGCTTATACGTATATTGTCAAATTTTGCTGTGAAGTGTGAACTCGTCACAAGTTTGTATCCTGTCGTGTGTATTTCTAAAATTTCCACATCTGGCATGATTGTCTAGGTTAATATACACTGTTAATGAGAATCGGGAGCAATTAAAACCACAGTAATGACTGGTAGCACAGTTGACACCTTGTTGATTACCTGTTATCAGCGGCAATAAA
This sequence comes from Saccostrea echinata, assembly GCF_033153115.1. Lineage (NCBI taxonomy): Eukaryota > Metazoa > Mollusca > Bivalvia > Ostreida > Ostreidae > Saccostrea > Saccostrea echinata. The sequence goes on along the minus strand of NW_026889757.1, from coordinate 4,793,585 downwards.
CAGATATCTACCGATAAACATTCGAACTGCCATCTTTTTTCACACGGAAATGCGGTATTATTCAAAGCGGATCGGTAAAAAATCCGGAATTCCTAAAAATCGGTAGAAATGGGATTAAAAAATATATCGGTAGACAAGCGGTAGATGGGGTTAAAAATCGGTAGACTCCCGAAAAAATCGGGAAAGTTGGCATGTATGAAATTGGTAATAAACAGTTTGCCAATACACAATATTTTAGTATAGAATGTGAGGCTATACATAATTATAAATCACACATCATTTGTATAATAATCATGTAATGCAATCATTTCTAGATGCAAGACATTTTTTAATAAGTGAGTGTGTTATTTTCAGTATTTCTGGACAATGGCTATTAAAGCAAAGCTTAACTTTTTGAGTATAAGACATATTTGATATTTTTCCTTGAAAAAAATTCATCAAGTTCCTTTCAAAAGTTAACCTATGATTATTGTATTTATGGCAGCTGAATAGAAAATGAAATTCATCTTCAACCCGTACGAAAGTTCGAGGCGGAATAGGCACGGCTTGGGCACGGCTAAGGCACGGAACCCGCACGGGTTTTTAAAAAGCCGTACGGGTTCTGCATGTCCAAGACACGGACACGGATTCTGAGTCTGAAAGTGAGGAATCCTCGCTCACAGAAACCCGTGTGGAGGCACGGAATCCGTGTCCCAGAGAGACGGTTTTTAACTCAAGCGGGTTTTGCTTCAAACTATTTATTTATATCTCACGGCTTTTTACTGAGCATGCTCAATCATAACTTCCTTTCTTTGAATATTAAATTGGAGGGATTCATGGTCATGAGCTAAGAATGTGTCTTTTTTACTATAGTTAAAGGATATTTAACTAATAGATGTCAGTTGGAATTGTATTTATGTCAGTCTGGAATGATTTCATCACTTTTGAACTAAATGCAGTAAGTGTAATATAGAATAAATAAGTCATTTTCAATTTTCATGAAATTTCTGTATTGCAATGTTGACAATGAACCTGATGAGTCTTTGTTTATTTGAATGACTTTAGTTGGACTTTCACTAATTAATCCCCAGACATTTTATGTGTCATTTATGATTACTATGTTACAGAAAGTTTTATTTAAATTAAATTCTTTCTCAGATTGTGCAAACTTAGATTAGATAAAATTACAATTGAATTGTACACTATCATTAAATTCTTAATTAAAAGCTAGCATGGATTGTCACTGATAAAGTAAATTTTTAACACTTAACAGAAAGTAAATGGACACATTCATATAAGATTTTTAACTTTTAAAATTCTAAAACTAAGCAAAAAATAATGTAAAGCATTGCGAAGTTTGGTTTCAGTCACCATTTTGGCATCTACAGTTGCATCAGGAGATTCTCTAAAGGCCCTGACCTAGATCTAAACAAATGCACAGATCCAGTGACTCCATATATGGTATGTCACACGGCTTCTTTGACACGGGTTTCCAAAAATCCGTGTCTCCATATATGGAAAAGGACACGGGTTTCAGACACGGGTTTACAGAATCTGTGAGTCCATATATGGAAACTAGCATGGCTTTCTGACACGGGTTTTGTAAAACCGTGTGATCTAATTTAAATAATTCGGCCAATATCCCGTGCCGTGTCCGTGCCTCGACCACTTTTAGGCACGGCTTTCCATACATCTTTTACATAGGAGCAGGAATGCTAAAAGCACGGGTTTCTGGAAACGGAATCCGTGCCTGAGCCGTGTCTAAGCCGCCCGGACTGTTTCGTACGGGTATCTCCCCTTTTATCTTTTATCTTTTATCTGTGGGTATAGACAAATGTCTCCCTTTTTCTATGGCAAGGTTATGTGCACTAAGTCTCAACCTGCTAATAATTGATCTCTCTGTTTTCTTTTTTAATATATCAGTGTATCCACAGCGTTTGAAATTATTAAAAACAACTTGATAAAATTTTAGTTTTGATGAATTATGAATCTTTGCATATTCCTCTTGTAAGCATTGATCTGATATTCTTTGTTTTATGTTTCTCAGAAGTGACATAATGTGTTTTGTCTCTCTATTTGTTATTTTCATGATTAATAAGGGCAGGTGATCTGTTTTGTTTTTTGTTTTTGTTTTTTTCAACAGACCTGATGTTGGGTCTTGTCTGGAAATATTTGGTAGATTATGGCTTAATTGACATATATATGTATGTATAATATGTGCACTGAACATAAGTACTGCCTTCTATCAGTAGTTTTTACTCAGTCATACTCCATATTCAAAAATACTCAGGAAACACTTCTGAATCAACTTGTATGTAATGTATCTAAATCATCACACTGTAGATAACAAAAACACTTAAACTCTGTCACTTTGTTGTAAATAAATTATATTCATACTCTGCAGAGCCAGGAACATGAAAACTTGGTAAGGTATAAAGTTCATTGTCAAGTGAGTTAAATAAAATCACAATATTTAAGTTCTCTGTTGTTTTCAGGTATACACTGTTAACAGATGCGATGTGTGCCATCAATGTATCCAAGTGTTTCCGTTACTTTTTCATGTACTCCCTTACGACCATTATAGTGATGTTGACCTACAGTATAGGTATGAAGGAGTGCCCAACACCATCCAAAGGTAATGTCAGATTTCCCTGAACATGCATTTTAATATGACATTTTCTCAACGTTAAATCTGTACATACATTTCTAAATGTTTTAACATATTCAGTTTCTAAATGTCATGAGTCTGAATTGTTTTAGGATTTTGGCATTAAGTATTATTGTGTTTAATGGTGGGACTCAGGACTTCAAGGTCACTTAGGCCTAAATTATTGTCACATCAGTAGAATGTGTTGTTCATGAATGTTCACAATTTTTCAAGCTATCTGCATGATCATGCTGAAATTATAATTCCAGTAATTTTGGAAACTTTTATGTTGAATTTCTAGATACCTGCCCTCTCCTAGCTAAAGGGATTGAATTCTTTGAATGTACTTAGAATACATTGTTGCACCATTAAAATATTTGTTGAAACTTAATTAACTGGTGTTTTTATAATTTACAGATATCTCAAATGATAAGAACAGTAAATTGTCATTGATAAATCGATCAGTTTATCAATGCTGATTATTTTTGTAGATTATCTACATTTCACAAAGAATTTGACAGACCTAGACAATGTCCGGGCCAGACAATATATTTCCCTAGACTGCTGCGCCTCAGGCTTCAATACCATCACATGGTTCTTCAAGAATAACAATACCCAAAACTCCTGGATTCCTTTTCCTTTTCTATATCAGGAATGTGATGTTACAACATATTGTCCACAATTATCACCAAGAAACCAGACTCTGCACATTTTAAAGGCAACAGTAAACTTTGATGAAGGAACCTATCTTTGTGTTGCTCATAATTCAAGCACGGGGAAAAATATTTCACACAAGGAGGACTTATTTGTGTATGGTAAGTTTTTGTCATATATCACTCCAAAAAGTCAAAATTTAACAATTTATTTAATTATAATAAATGTGGAGTTGTTCTAACTGAGCAACTCACCATGCAGTCATTTATTATCAGCAAAGAAAGCATCTTTCTAAATTTCCCAATAATAAAATAATTATGAGAAAAATCCATTTTTATGGCACCTGAGTTTTTAAAATGCTGTACAAATATGATTAATCATGTTTATATAATTTATATGAGATTTGAGTTGTCAATTTTAGCATAAAGATGGCCAAATACTCCTCCATGATTAAATTTGTAATTGGACTTTGGAAACTTGCTTTCATTTATTGAATTTCACATTTATTATTATCATTATTTTTTACTAACAGATCATGTTTTGTCAACACTGCCTTTCATTTTGCAGCTGCATGGACATTGCAGTTTCCTTCCTCCTTTTTTCTCAAACTAATCTGGGGATCCTATATATAATTATGTGTATAAATTAGACAAATGAACACTAGTTTATCCTTTGCAGATTGTATTGACAGAGAGAAACCTCTGTCCATTCCACCCCACAATGTCCTTACAAATACTGGACAGAATGCCACATTCCAGTGTGCTGCAGATTTTGGCTGCAAACCTAGCTACGAGAGAGATGTCAACTGGTATATAGGAATCACCAATGTACATGATATTGATAAGCGTTATATTGTTACCAAGGACAACAGGTAAGGGTTACCAAAATTATACATTTCCTTATTTTAAAAATGCTTTTTTATTGTGTTTCATCTGTTGTTAGTAATTCTTACATTTCTGCATCCACTGGGTCTTAATTTATCAAAATTATAATTTATATTAAGGTCAGACGACACGTTCCTCAATAATATATAATTTTTCCTAGTAAGAATGTGTCATTGAAGTATTGCTACATACTTTAACATGTTTCCTCACAAAAAATTGAGGTACCTTACCAAGCATTTGTGCAAGATACCAGATGATGGTGTTTTCTGTATAATCCTATTGGGAATCTCCTGAAAAATCAATATCACAATTTTTGATGTAATTATTTATTAAGATATTTTGAAAACAGTTTAAAAATCACAAGATAATGATCATGATGATAATTATGAATATTATTCCATATATTATTAAAAGATACATAACAGATATTCGAGGAATGCGTTGTTTTACCTTAATTGATAATACATTTTATTAATATAGAAGCATAGAGAGGGTACGTAGTGTTAATGAAAATTGTATAGCTCTACCAAGAGCAGGGATTTTCAATACCACAAACATCAAAACTTGTATTCAAGTATAATCAATCAAGTTAGAGTGGTTTGTTCATGAAACCACAATGGAAGTCCAGAGGTTAGGTCTACATACAAATCCTATTGAAATTCTGTACTTGCTCATACATGATAAAGAAACTAAACTATATACAGCTGTATTTAAATATAAAATAAATAAATTATATAGTCACGTTTTATACATGCATACATGTATATATTCCAACAATTCTGTTTCAATAGCTGTTTTATGCTGATCAATTTTATACAATATCTAATATCTCAGTCAAACAAATAATTACAATAACTTGTATATTTTCAGAGATTTCCGTTCAGTTGTGCAAGCAAACCTGACAATTTTGAATGTACAACAAAAAGACTTTGACCAGACATTTTCATGTTGGATTGAGTCTGATTATGACATAGCAACACCAAAATTTTTTGTCAAACTACAGAAAAAATGTATGTGTGCCTATGGATGAAACAATTTATAGCAACTGTTTGCAATTGAATTACGTACAGCACTACAACATATTTTATTACTTTTATTAAAAGTAGAAAATTTAAGAGATAATTGTTATTAGTGATGTAAATTTTGAAATTTAAAGTCTACAACATGAAATTTTCCGAGTTCTTGGCTCACTCAGTACCTTTAATTATTTGTTATTTACAGATGTACAGGTTAATGTTACAATTATCCTAGTTATTGTGTTACCGTGCCTTTTTTTCATTGTGATTATAACCACAAGTACAAAGGTCGTACACCATGCTTATGGGCCGCAGATAAAGTTCTACTTCAGATCACGTGGTCTGTTGGGAGGTCTGCCAAAAATGGGTAAGTCGTGTATCCTTATAGCTTCTGATACAACATTCAATTAATGCAGGGACATGTGTATGTATAGTTTATGGTTGATGTAATAAAGTTAACTGTGAAAATTTATGTATAATTATATGTATATACTTACATGTAAATATGCAGGTCAGTGAGCTGGATTTTTTTTTTTTAATAAAACTTGTATAAATAGGCAAAATGTGTTTATTTAAATTCACAAGCTACATATTTTATGTTTATTTTAGTATACTTTTATAACAAAATGTGATCAAGACTCAAAAATATTATTCCTGCTAAAATAAGTAAAAGTACCATTTATAATACGTATGACGATCATTGTAACTAACAGTGCATTTTATGCAAAGTTTTGAATACTCTAATATAGTACATGTACACATGCAAAATTTATTGTATAAATCTAGGGAAAAAGCATGATTTGCACGCCTTGATAGTCCATGATGACACCAGGAAAGAGGACAATATTATTGCTGAGGAAATCACAAGTAGACTGAGAAAAGAGGGATATAAAATAACTCAAATAGAGGGTTATGGTGAAGGTATGTTCTTGTTAAAGATCTCATAATGAAATCTATGTATGTACTGTAAACAGGCTTATTTTCGCCCCATGTTATTTTCGCCCTTTCGCACTTGCAAACAATTTTGCCCTGTTTTAAATTTGCCCAGTTACTGTTCTGTTTGAGGAAATTATACTGTTTACTTTTAATTCGCCCCATTTTAAATTCGCCCACCTGTGATTAGGGCGAAAGGGGCGAAAATAAATGGGGATGAAAATTTCCCTGTATACAGTGTTTAAAGGGACTGAATCTAGAGGAGGTTAATGTCACCTCATTTGAATTTGCCCTTGAGTTTCCTTTTTAAAAAAAAAATTGGGGTATGGTAACATTGATAAATCTTCTACAAATCATAAGTCAAATTGATTTGAAATTATGTTAACAATCCTATCCAAAATTAATTTATCTGACCCATATTAGGACCTAATTTTCTTACCTTAAATATCCAACCTGTATTAAATACTCAGATATTAATTCAAAGGATTTACCAAGAGAAGTTTTCAAAATTATAATTACCTAAGCTGTAATTATAATTAATGAAGATTGCGTTGAGGTCTATGGGGACAAGCAAGTTTTTGAAAATAATAATTTAAATACTAAGGATATCAATAAATGCTGTGGTGGAAAGATTTTTTTTTTAATTATTAGGAATAGAAAAATGATTGAACAGATAGATTTTTTTAAAATTGATTTTTATTGATTAAAAGCAAAGGGGGATGACTGTTCAAGGACAGGACAAGGTCAAAAATTAGGACACATTCCGCTCTTACTTACTGATACTAAAACATGAAGTTTATGTCTAGATATACTGAGTAATCAGCCAGTATATATCTGTTATGCATTCAGATTCATTGAATCTGAGGTTATTATGATGATACTTTTATATAAGAATATCATATAAGAACCCCTACCAAATCATGGGGGATATAGAGGAATAAATATATGAATTACACTCCATCTATATCTGAATTGTAAAACTTGTGGGAAGAAGTATTGAAAGTCCCTAATCAATAAGATATCATTTTTGACAAGATATTTATAATGTACTTCACATCTTAGCTACGAATGATCATTTGGTCAGGACAATGGTGCAGACTGCAATTGTTTGTAAAAGATTCTTTCCAGTCACAGCTTAATATTTACATCCACTGAATATTATTTCCTTTATTTCTTATAAAAAAACATTGCCGTTAATCAGCCAGTAAACAGCACTAAGCAAGCCACCTGTATAGATTTCTTAAGCAACGACTGTTCCATCAGTTATGCATACAGTTACATACACATCTATATAATACAATATTTAACATATTTAATTTACTTTGTTTTTTTTTTATAAAGATATAAATATAAACAATAAAATGTCTTTCTTTGTTTGTTAGTACGAGAATTAACGTCGCAGCTATTGCAGAAAAAAATTCACATAACCTGCGTAAGCGGGTTATGTATTTTTTCTGTCACAGCTGCGACATTAATTCCCGTACTAAGAACCAAAGAAAGCATTTTATTGTTTGACTTATACAGGAATGGTAGAAAACGCATGTTTAGCAATAAAAAAGTTTGTTAGCAGAATTCATGCATGTCAAGATTATAAAAGGTCAAGGTCACTTCATAATGAGGAATTATATTAAACAAGGTCATGTTCACCTGGATCACTTCACTTTTAGATTTTTTAAAGGGTTTGCTTTTCAATGTTCACCCTGTTAGATGCTTATTCATGTACAGTAAAAACTGTCTAATCTGACACCAGCAATCCTTTTGACCTCTGTTCTAATTCCCAATTTACTATACATATATTAAATGCCCACATTTTTTACTCTTGTAACCTGATACCCTGTCTATTCTGACAAAAATATTCCAGTGCATGTTTTATTAGACATATTTCATGTTCACTACAACATATCAGCAATTTTGTCAATGAGATATTTTCTGTATAATTATCAATATTATCTTTCAGGAGTATTTTCACATTTTGGCTGCAATTTGGAGCGTTCAGCTGCAGTAATTATCATCGACATGGAAAATAATTCAGAGGACTCTAACAAATTTCGAGTGTTTATCGAGTCCAGTCTGAGAAATATGACCGAGTCTCTGACTGGATTTACTATAATCCAGCAAAGAGGACTAGAGAATTCACTAATGGATTCTGTAGAATACAAGGGCCTTAAAAGATTACAATGGCCGGGAGAGAACTGTACCGAGATACAGAAGCAGAGGTTTTTTAAACGGCTTCAGCTGCGTTTACCAAAACCTTTCTGTCACGGTAAACTGGAGGAAACTACACCATTACTTACTCCCCCGATATAGAGAAGCACTCTGCTTAAAAATCATACAATTATAATGTACATTTCATATTGTCTTATAGAGAAAATCTGAATAACGTAAAAAGTTTCTGTTTTTTTAATTTTTTATCTCCATTACAGTCTTCACTGAGCTCTTTTAGGTAGAGCAGGCTGCCCAGAATATTTTGAATATTTTAAAAGAGAAAAGGTTTTTGTTCACCATCATATGGAACACACACTGTCAAACTTCAATTTGGGCAAAAGTATATTTTTTAAGCATTTGCCGAGTATCTTTGAGATTGTAAAATTCCTTATCCCACAATACCAGGTGTTGGGGAGAATTTAAATGAAGGATTATAGCTAGTTCTCAAATGTCTGACTTAATTAATCATGTGCACAATTGAGTTTCAGAAACTTTTTGATGTGTTGTTGATTTGTTTACATGAAAATTTATATATTATTAATATATATATTTTAATATATTCAATGAATTTTACTCTCTTTCATTTTCTACAATGACTGAATGTGAAACTTTTTAATGTATAATAATTGTTGATTTGTTTTTTTACATGAAAATGCAGGTATTATTAATTTATATCTTTTAATATATTCAATAAATTTCATTCTCTTTCATATACTTTGACTGAATGTTAATTGAATTTCATAAATAATAAAGTACATGTACACAACTGTCAATGGATTTCATGAATAGTTGTGTAAAATTCTGCATGTATTGATAAAAGCTATGAACTTTCCCACCACTCTTTTAAAATTAAAGGTCAGGTTTAGTCTAAATCAAAGGCTTAAAAGAGGCAAAAGTCATGGAATATCCAAAATATGTGAATACAGTTTTCTAAAATGATATTAATATCCAAAATACAGTTTTCTAAAATGATATTTAACAACAGATTCAGGAAATAAATATGAATCATATGGACTTGCATACATTGTATAAGCATATGACAGAGATCACGTGGAGAGTTTGGGTGCTAAATGTTTGTTTGTCAAAGGACCTACAGTCTGGCAATGTAACAATTAATATCCACTAATCCTGTTTAGGTAGCTTAAGAACATGTTTATTGTATCAGTACCCTTCTCTTTAAAATTTTCACCAGAAATCACTGTGGTTACCAGCAGATCAAGTACGTGTCTAAATTTTCAAGGCATGAACAAATGAAGACCCCATAAACAAACAAACAATAAAGCCCACTTTTCCCTTTATCAGGATGAAAGGTTTCTTGTAATTGTGAAATGTCAAGAGAGATAACTATAACAACCGATATGGAATAAATTATTAGCGATATTAAATTTTAGAGATCTTAAAACTTTCACTAATAATGCCAAAATTGAATCCTCGCTAAAAATTCTGCTTATACGGTATATATGCATCTTTACAACAAACATGAGTAATTGAGTAATATAAATTTACAAAGGTCACCTTGGGAATGTTATCTATAGGCCTAAGTAAAGCAGTCTCATCATACCCAATGAATGTTCAGCAAGAACAATTTGTTACATGGACGTTTATCATCACAGGCCTTTCATTAAACATTAAAATACATTTCACTTACAGCATCTTACACGTAGCAGTATTTCTAGATGAATAGTACAAGTTTGGTCAGCTTTTTTAATAACTGTGCATTGTTACATTCCAATGGGCCTGCTCCAAAAACCTTTAATCTTTTCAATCATTCGGGAAATGTGGGATAGATCCAGAGTGTGAAGCAATCTGGTAGTTTACATCCCTAGATACATCATCCAAGAGGAATAGACCTGCTCCGTAAACTTTAACCTATAGTCACTCATTCAGAAAATAGGTCCGATGCAGTACTCTTTTGAAAAAAAACTTAGACTTTCTGTTCTTTGATTAATGCAGAAGCTTGCATAGGCAACATCAGTTAAGGCATATTTGGCAATGAACATTCCCAGATGCTTCATTCATGTGACTTGGGTCAAGGTAAGGTTTTTGTTGCTTAGAAATGAAAACAGAATACTAGTACTACAGAATAAATTTTTATTTCAAAACTTGTATACATGTCAATGAAAGTAAAAAGAAAACTAGATGTATTTATGAAACACTGATGCCCCCATATGGTAGCTCATGGCCAAGGTTAAAGTTTTTCAAAAGCAGGTCAAATGTCAAGGTCATGAGGTCAAAAGCATTGGTGACAAAGAAGGTTTTGACACAAGGAATACACATGTGAAATATAAATGCCCTAGCATGCACCAACCATTCAAAAGTTATGGCCAAGTTTTCCAAAGGTACGTCAAACTCCATGTTCAAGGACATGATCAAGGTAAAAATTATAGGTATCCAAAGAAAAGGTCACAAGGAATACACTTCTGAAATATTGAAGTCCCTAAGCACCATATGTTCAAAAGTGTTGGCCCAAGTTTTTGTAGACAGACAGACAGACTAAAAGCTATATGCCTCCATATCTCCAATTATGGGAGCATAAAAAAATCACATTATAACAATCACATTATTTAAACATTATTTATCATGTAAAATTCTTTTGTAGATTCACCCCTGGGAATCAATTATATAATACTGCCATTATGTATAACTCAAAATAAACATATTATCTTCAACACTGGGTATATTGACAAAGTAATGTTTTAAGAACACAACCGCCAGAAGAACATGAGGAAATATACATGTACATGTGACTTCATGGAATAAATATCATATACATATCAAACATACTGATTGTCATTTTTAAAAATATGGTTATTAGGTTCATGAAATAAAAACAAACAAACATCTGCTAAACCGAACAAGTGATGTTATTCAGAATTTTAATATTCAGCAACAAAAAATGCATCTAGCTTGCCTGTGCATTTCCTTACAAGCAATATTCACATAAACAGATAAATGGAAGACATTATAATTTTTTTTTTAAATACATGCAGCTCTCTCAAATTTCTTCCCAAAGGAAATAAAACGTACTCTTTAATAAGCACTATTACTATCAAATACGTAGGACAAGCCAAAGAAGAAAACCTCTATCTTAGTACATGTAATATGATTCCTAACAAGCTCTAGATTCTGCTTATATAACAACAAGATACAGTGTAAACGGTTTCTCACTGCTAAAGAATACTAAGTTTAAGGACAACCACATTAAAAACATTTTTAGAAGAAAATACCAACATAATATGCCAATGTAAATACCGGGACGCACACTCAGAAGTTGACAACTTGTCCTGTTTGGTAGGAGTCCACTGCTTTGTCTATGATCTGGGACACCATTAAGCATTCCTCTTTTGTTATAAGAGGTTTAACTTCACCTAAAAATATTCAACAGCACCTTCATTGATCTATGCATTTTATTCATAAAATTCAGAGTTCTCATAAACATTCATAAACATATATATAATAAATATGCCATTATATATATTAATAGTACACATTTGTCAATTTTAAGGTTCAATCATGCCCGTGTGGCGCAGTGGTTAGAGCGTTCGCTCTACAGTCGCGGGATAAGGAGTTGATCCTTACGTTGCGGGTTCAAATCCCACTGTGGGACGTGGAGACCGGTCCTTCAGATAAGACCGTATAAACCGAGGTCCCGTGTCACAGTAGGTGCTGGCACAAGAAAGATCCCTCACTGCTCAATGGCCCTGAGTGCCAAGTATAGGTCAAAATTTGTAGCTCTCCACCGGCAAGTGGTGGCGTCTCCATCTGAGTGAAAAATTCTTGAGAGGGACGTTAAACAAACAAACATACATGAGCTATGGTAGATTTAAAAGTCTCTTAAAACTTTCAATATAGATATTCAATTTCTTTGAAATTGTATTTTAGGAACAAAATGTAAATTTCATTCATTTCCCAAATTATAACCAAATCAGTACATGTACTATGAGACGCATGCAATGGTCCCAATTAAAGCTCAAGAAGTTCTTTAAATATGAAGAATCCCCCTCCAACCCAATGACCTGGAGATTAAAATTTTGTCTATTAAACATGTAATTGGTTTTCCCATGGAAAGGAAACTAGAAGGCATTACCAGCCATCGGTTTCCTATGATCATCTGAGAATTTTTTTCAATTACAGTAAAACACGTTGCTTATAGTGAAGTGTCAAGGATCAAGAACAATTTTTATTCATTGTAAATGCAATTAGTTATGTCTGATAAATTTATAATGAGGTATTAAACCACAGAGAATGAAAATTACTTAGCTGTAAGAGTGAATTCATTATAAGCATGTTTGCTGTAAGCCTTTTTTACTGTATTGTTGAAATTACCTGCAAGACAACTATAGAAATGGGACACGGCAGTTGCAAAAGCTTTCTCAAATCTCTGAGGGAAGGAGTAGTGAAGCGGGGGCATATTTGAGCCTTCTAAATAATCCACACAGAAAGAGGACCTCCGAGGATTGTCTGCCACTGCCATACCCTTTGTTCCAAATAACTACAAAATGAAATTTATAAATAATCTCTGCAAATGGTTGACATGTACATTGAAACATACTTATTAGTGAATACATATTAGCCAAAATAAAAAAAAAACTTGTGCTTGAAATGAATATGACACATTAGTATGTCAATGAAGACTTCTCAGCTGTTCCTGGTAATTCAATTTAAATGTGTTTTGTTGAATATATTGTGTTTGAATTATACTTTTTTCATAATAAAGCAAATAGTAAATACATGTAGATATATAATATGACAATCCTTGATGTACAAAATTAATTCCTGTGCGCATATCAAGCAACAGCTCCATGTTTTTCACTTTAAAGCAATTACTTCCTAAGGTATTTCATTTCTATATCAAACCGTTGAATGTTATAGAGTCATAATGACAAAAATACTGTACAATTATGGACTCTTTCGATGGTGAATATGGTTTGTTATTCACCAGAAAAATATCAATAATGACCGAGGCGAAGCCGAGGTCAATATTGATATTTTTCTGGTGAATAACAAACCATATTCACGACTGAAAGAGTCCATAATTGTTTTTTATATAGTCCGGATTTGAATGAATAAGACATTGAAGGCTACATGATGATACCACTTTCATTTACAAACTTCTTCTGTCGTGGAAAACTAAAAAAAAAAAATGTCCAGATTACATGTGCTTCCGTGTTTTCCTTTTGCTGTTTGTAAGAAATCGAAATGTTTAGCAAATAATCCTGCGATAGGCTTGGTTAATGTTTTTCCTGCTCTGCAGATACACAGCTGGCTCCGGCCGTTGCAACCGTTGTTTACAGCGTTGTTTGAGGTGTTGCATACATGCCAACTTTTGAAAATTCCCATGGGGGATTTTGCGCGTGACAACAATTTTCAAAGCTTTAAATTCGCGACATTTTGTCGTGAAAATAAAATGTTTATCCCCTTTTTTTAAAATTTATAATATCAATATCACTTGTTAATACAATTTAAGAATAAATAATACAAACAAATTTTTTCCTTCCAAAATTCAAATATCTTTTGCTTAATTAGGTACCTCTCTCACTAAAGAAGTGATATCTGTTTGAAAAAGACACAGAATTTGGTGAAAAATGTGAAAACATAAAACTTTCAGTTCAAATAATTTTTTTTGCAAAGTTTTAGAAATATATAAGATTTTGTTACTGTACAGTTTCTGGGAAACATTTGTAAAATTCTATATTTACATTTTACACAATTAGAATTTCCTAATTAGACATTAAATTGAAAGAAATATTGAAAAATTGCAATGCATTGTGTGTGTGAGGGTGTGTGTGCGCGTGAGAGAGAGAGAGAGAGATAAGAAAATTTGTTTGTGGATGTACTTTAAACAGAAGTGACATTTTATTTCCTATAAATAACTAGACATCATGATGATTAATTACCGGTATTTCACACACACAAAACAATTTGAAGAAATAAATTTACTCTTGAGATAATAAATTATCTAAAACAAGGATACCCCCTATCCCAAACAAAAATTAAAATTGTTATAATCATGATGAACTTTTGCATAACCTTGGCAGTACGTGTTGTGTGATATTACATGGGGGGGGGGGGTTCAGTGTACTTGAGGTATAAGACTTTGTTGTTTCATCTAAATTATTTTCATCTTATTTTAACAGGTAAACTTTACAATATTTTTATTACAAGCAGATAAAATCAGCAGCTATGCTTTGTTGTTTTCTACTTTCGTTTTTAAAAACGATCAACATGGATTAATTCCGATTTTGTTGTTAGTTAATCATATCACTGTATTGATTTTTTGTTTTTATTAAAATGATATTTAATTAACCCCTAAATCTATGTGTTTCACTATGCATACCCCTTCTTACTGAAAAGTTTAATCCCCTAACCGCCCCAGGCTATGTTACCTGTACCTGGACTGCTGTGTGCGTTCAAGCGAGAAGTGATTTCCTGTGGCTAATTAACACCTCTGCATGAGTTAAATAAACAAAGAGACTAATCTGTGTGCATTGAATAAACAAGTCTGATAGTCAAATCCCGATTGACAAAATATTTCGGAAGGGAAAATCGGAAATTTTAGGTTGAATTTTATCAAATCGGGATTTTAGGGCAATTTTGCTTTCCCGATCGGGAGAGCGGGATCAAAGGGTAAAATCGGGAGGATCCCGCCTAAATCGGGAAAGTTGGCATGTATGGTGTTGATTGTGACATCACAATGCTGCTGCACGTGCACCGACCCTCCGGTGAATATGGCTTAAAATCCGGTGAATATGCAGTGTTATGAACTGTTTGCGTTTGTATAGATTATATAGGGGATATAAATAGACTATATAATAATATAAATTATGCTGTTTCTTTACTGCATAAGGTACTGGGTCTTGGGTAGCACTTGGTGCCACCTCAATAAAATTCAACATTTCCTTTGGCCAGTACCTCTGCTCTGATGTCATAACCATATACACACTCTCTGAACACGTCTATGGTGGCAATCATCCCATTTTCAAACTTAACACAGATGACTCCAGCGTCGGGTTCCTTAATCTTCTGAAGAGTCTCATCTCTGATATGTGTCAGGACAAACACCGATTTTGGTTTAGAACACGATGTTAACCAGACCATCATGTCAACATCATGAACCGCCATGTCAGAAATCAGGTTACAACCAGTGCTGTCTAAATAGCAACAGATATTTACATTACCTGTAGGTAAAAGCACATCTTCCCTAACCAAGAGTTTTCAAACTCCACTCTGCTACCCATAACTGAGCAGAGCAGACCAAAAATCCTTGGCTAGTGAAGATGGTAAAGCATTGAACATGTACATGTATTGCACAACAATTACAAAAGATTGATAAAATATTTCTGAAAATATATGTATATTTATACCTTTAACAAGAGATAAAATGAGAGGTCTATGGGTGTCAATGCTCACCTTAACCAGCCCTTATTTTATTGAGAGATGAGAAAAGTTAAATCTGTGATATATGTACATTTACATGACAAGGAGAATCAAAGCTTTTAAAAGAATTTTTAATGAGGCCTCTTGATAACTTCATTTGGCACAATATGAACATTTAAATTTTTAGCCTGCAAAGGTATAGTTTTTATGTTCCTGACAAGAATTCCTATGTATAAATGGGACTTGTATAGTGGCCCTGTTATTGTCTCAGGAATATGCACTGGTACCTATTTTACATGTGAATGTTTGCCCGATTTGGTTCAGTGGTTTTAAAGAAGAAAAGCTTCAAGTAACCACACCTTATTCTCATTTTTTTTGGGGGGGGGGGGTTTCTTTGAAAGAGGTTAGTGTCATTTTAAAAGGAAAGTGAATCCACTATGATATCCACTTATATTTATGCCATGTTTTTTTCCCCAAAGTTTGGCCCACAGGCTCTGAAGGAGAAGTCAAAGTTGGGGAGAAAAATACAGACAATTTCAACATGCTGTCATTTAAGCTCATGTCAGCCTTTGGCTCAGGTGAGATGAAAATCACACAGTAAGGACAAACTGCTAAGTGCTAACCAGCATTAGACAGGAATTCATAGGACGGTTTAGGGTTGTCTCGTGATGTAAGCCTTATCAACTGCAGCTCCCCCAAACGTCCACTCAGTGCCGTTTCTTTTAGTTCGGAAAAAGCTGAATCAAACCTCCTGAAAATGATAGAAAAAAATGGTGTAGTTTAAAATGCCATTTCCATTACTGATAAGTAAAAAAAATTATATAAGTCTATCACATTCCATTTTTTTTTTCCTTGTCAAATTCAGTCTAATGGAAATAAGAGGCAAGGGAAGTAAGTCTCTTAATTAACAGACATATTCAAAAAAAGCATTACTATATATGCAACAAAAAATTTGTGTGCCTATATCTGCAAGTCTTCATCAATATTTTTTTTAACAATGACTGTGTCTTCACTTGACAAGTGCTGCTAATATGCCTATTTATTGCTAGAATAGTTGATGTAAGAGGAACAAATCAGAATATGTGAAAAAAAAACTGACATAATGAATACAACAATTAGGTTTATTTCTCTAAATTTTGGAACAACCACTATTTAGTCGTGAAAGAGACACCTGGGATTGAAGCAACCCAAAACAGAACTAAAAGGTGACATCAAAACATTTGTCTCTAATAATTCAGCATACAATGTACATGCATATATCTAAAAAATGGTTATTGATCTCAAAATTAAATTTAAATTTACCTGAGTGGGAAAACACCTGCACTTATTTTAGATTTATTATAAAAAGTCCATTATGCTTAGGGTTATTCCATTTAAATTTACCTAAAAAGGAAAACACCACTTATTCTTAGACTAAATCATTTAAAACTCTAGTTTAAAACTCTAATTTAGACCTCATAAGAAGAGAATATGTACCAATTAACAGTCAGGCCCATGTCACCCAAGTATCAAGAATGGACATGAACAACTCAGCCTTGCCAGGAACTGAAACTATGGACTCACACAATAACTGAATTTACAATTGAGTGAGGACTCTATACTTCAGTATTCTATATCAGATTTAGGAAGCTTGTCTTCTTTATACTAGTAAAGATAAAAAGCATTTTTAAGAAATAAATAATCAACTTAGCCCAACCCTTGCACCTTAAACTCTGGGACAAAAATTTTACAAATTGGTAAGGGTCCATAGCTTACTGCCATTATACATACAGATTCCAGGAACATGATTTCACAGTAGTTGTTCCTTAGAAATCAAGGAAATAGTTTGCCTGCCAACAGTAAAACATGCTTATAGCAAACATGCTTATAATGAATTGATGCTTATAGCGAAGTGATTTTCATTCTCCTTGACTTTAAAATATATTGAACAATTAACAAACATAACAAATTACACTTATAATGAAGCAAAATTGTCCATCCCTGGCACTTTGTTATAAGGGTGTTTTACTCTATTGTCAAAGAGTAAATAAGATTTTTGTTAAGTATTTTCAATATACATGTATAACCAATTTTACTCCTTCCTTGGGAATGAAACCAGCTGGTCCCTAGGGACATGAATTTCATTTCATAGGGATAGCTGCCCAATCTAAATGTTCAAACAAGTAAGTCTGTTAGATCTCCAGAAATAAAAAAAAGTTTAATGCATTTGTAATTTTTTTTAGTCTCTCCCTAAGCCTGAACCATGGACCTGTGGGTGACATAAATTTCAGAATTTTGGTAGAGGGCTAGCAGGTTACTATAAAAGTAAACAGTTCAACTGCTAAATGTCCAAGAATTCAGAAAAATAAAATTAAATATTATTTAGGCCTAAAGAATTTTGATGGTTTGGACCTCTCCCCTCAGATCTGGACATTACCACCAGTATAATAAAAGAGATAAACAGCTAGCACAATACCACCTGTAATAAAAGAGATAAACAGCTAGCACAATACCACCTGTAATAAAAGAGAAAAACTGCTAGCAAAATTATCACTGATAATAAAAGAAATAAACAGCTAGCAAAAATACCACTAGTAATAAAAGAGATAAACAGCTAGCAAAAATACCACCAGTAATAAAAGAAATAAACAGCTAGCACAATACCACCAGTAGGGAAAGAGATAAGCTAGCAAATTACCACCAGTAATAAAAGAGAAAAACAGCCGGCAAAAATACCATGAGTAATAATGGAAATAAATAGCTAACAAAAATACCACCAGTAATAAAAGAGATAAACAGCTAGCACAATACAACCAGTAGGGAAAGAGATAAGCTAGCAAATTACCACCAGTAATAAAAGAGATAAAAAGCTAGCAAAATACCACCAGTAATAAAAGAGATAAAAAGCTAGCAAAATACCACCAGTAATAAAAGAGATAAACTTAAATGTAAAAATTAAGACACGAATGCTGTAATTTGTGATCACCATTTAGATAGCATGTTATTGTTCTTCTCCGCCATTGCAATAAACTTACATCTATACTATGCTTGGATAACAATACGAGCAACTTTGCACTTGTTATTCATGATAATAGTATATATCAGGATATTAAAATACAGTATAATATTTTGACACTCTATTTTGTCCCTACCCTTACCCTTAATTAAAACAAACTTGAGTCTACACTATACTTAAGAATGTGTGCAGATCAATATGACTCAGGCTCAGGTGAGCTAAGATGTGCTCCCTCCCAGCTTAGATTTATGTAGAACAGTCCTACTCACCCTCTAAAATAATGTTAACCCTATAATTATATTGTAACCTTTGAAATGATGTTAGTAGAACTGCCCCATTATTTTCTGCTGTTTCATAACAGGTCTTAATGTCTGTGTAGGATTCAGCAGTTGGCTTTTCCACCATAACTGATTTACCTGCCAAAAATATATCATTTAATTTTCACAAATCCACTTAAATTGTTAAAAATGTATTATTAGGTTGCATATTCAACAAACCTTCTTTTAGGCCATCGCAGATGAATTCTGCATGAGTTGATGTTGGACTAAATATAAAAATGGCATCTAATCTGGAAATACACAAGATATTAGATTATTTCAGTGGTTTCCAAATTAAATAACAACTTTCAAGATATGTACGAAGTACAGTGTACTTGAAAGTTTAACAAATGCAGTATCATTGTTACTCTATTTACGCTCCATGACAATATTTGTCATTTATAATAATTAGGGACATTTACTCTTAGTGTTGCCAAGACTATCATTATATAATACCAAAATTAGATGAATGGTTACTTTTACACAAATTTCAGAAACTTTTTTAGAATGCTTACAAAAATAGAGGCCAGATGTGAAATAGATCTACAAAGAACAAAATTCCTTTATAATGACCCTTTATCAGCTAGCAGTCGTTTTCTATCTATGGCCTTGAAAAATGGTATATCCTGAATAAACAGTTCTTCCTGGCATTTCTGGGTTTGCTGGTCACTCTCTTCAATGATCCAGTTTATATTATATCTTCTGTCCTTGAGGATATTGGGGATATGGACAGAAGTGGCAATGCGTCCTGCACCCAGAACTCCAACATTCAGGCGACGTTTCTTGTCAGTTTTTTCAACCACAGTAGAGAATAGCAAACTTTGGCATTTCTTTAAAGAAACAGAAAAAATCTATACCAATCATAATGTCCATTGCAGATTGTCAAACTAATAATTTTATTGATGTGGGTAATGAACACTAGACCTCTGAACCACAGTGCTCATCCATGCACCGTTCCTTTTATCCCCTGATATAATTAGGAACAAGGTGGAATCTGAGGATGCATGCATGACTTTACTTGAGTAAATGTATTTTACCTTTGCAATTATTGGAAGTTTACCCTAGCTGCTAGTGATTAATTATTAAAGAATGGTTGAAAAATATAACTCGGATGAGTGTTATTGCCCATGGGTCTCTTTTTAGCTCACCTGAGCTGAAAGCTCAAGTGACATTTTCTATCACATTTTGTCTGTCATCTGTCTGTAAATCTTTTCACATTTTTTACTTCTTCTCCAGAACTACAGAGCTAATTTCAACCAAACTTGCCACAAAGGATCCTTCGCTAAAGGGGATTCAAGTTTGTTCAAATGAATGTCATATCCTCTTTCAAGGGGAGATAATTAAGAATTAGTGAAAATTTGGTGGCATCTTTTAAAAATATTTTTCTCAAGAACCATTGGGCCAAAACAGTTGAAACTTATGTAAAACCTTCAATACATAGTGTAGATTCAAGTTTGTACAAATCATGTTCCCTAGGGGTAAGGTGGGGCCACATTGGGGGGGATCTTCTCAAGAACAGCAATGACATGATTAGTCATATTAATATGGAAGCATCGCCATGTAGTGTAGATTCAAGTTTGTTGATATCGTGACCTCCACGTGTAGGGTGGGGCCACAATATGGGTGATCCAGTTTTACATAGGAATACATAAACACTACAGGTAGTGTAGATTCAAGTTTGTTCAAAAGTAACCCCAGGGGTAGAATGGGGTCACATCTTTAAACATTATCTTATCAAGAACAACAAAGCCAAGATTAGTCATACATTTATAGATATGGAAGCAATTCGTCATATAGTGTAGATTCACTTAGTTTGTTCAAACTATAACACCTGGGGGTAGGTTGAAGTCATGCACAAAAGGGATCAAAGTTTTACATAGGAATATATAATAGATGCAGAACAACAGGGCCATATTGACTTGGCTGAGCATTGTGGCCCATGGGCCTCTTGTTTATTTTTATTTCAGACAAATATGTCTAAATATACAACAAGGGGATAGATATTTATGGTTTAAAAATGTCAAATGTTAAAAATGGTTCTTGTAAATATATAGATTAATTTTGTAATACTTTTTTAATTGACTTTTTTTGTTTGGAAATTAAATTTAAAGTATTTATAAATAACATCAGGTCTTGTCAATGGCCATTACAATTACATGGCATGTACTTATATATGCCTGTCCGTGGCACATGCTGATAGATTTGTTTACTTTGCCACCATATACATATATACTGTACCCAATATTCAGTTAACTGACCTGTTTAGTTAGTAGGTCAGTGATCTACATGACATTGTATCATTATCTCTCTACAGTTACAAAATCGGGAACACTGCATGGTAGTCTATTCTCTTTCGAGAAATAGACAGGCTTTTGCCATTCACAAAAGAGAACATGGTTGAGCGTTCTACTTCATTTTTCTGGGGTTTTTTTTATTCTGTAAATGTGAGCTTGACCTTCCACCCAAAACCAGATAAAACAGGTAAAATAAAGGTATAAAATTCCTGGTTGTTGGACTTTGAATACGCTGTCAAAATGAGGATCGATACAAAAACTCACCTTTGTCTTGCACAATAACCCAGACTCCTTGCACACTGTGGTTAGTCTTCTAATCATTTTGGGGAACTGTTATTTGCGAAGTCAAAGCAAATATTACTGAATGCCCCTCTGATTTTACTGTTGGAACATTCTTTTAACGGCGATGAAAGGTCACTCCAAGTTATGCGTGGGCGGATCCACTTTCTTTTTTGCTATTGTGGTTTCCATGTCTGATTAATTTTATAAATAGACCCACATGATAATATGCCTACTGCGTATTTATATTGCCCATGGACAACAATGCTCACCCGAGTACTTGAGCCATTGATTTCATTATTCCCATGAAAATTTAAACTTAACGCACAGGCGTCGGAAGCAAATTGAAAGGGGGGGGGGGGAGCTAATTAAAAGAGGAAAAAAATTCAAACCTGAAAAATCTTGACAACCAAAAAAAAAAAAAGAAAAATTGAAAATTATCCAAATCCGAAAATCCTATTTCGTGAGGGGGGGGGGGGTATCAAACTTCTTTCAGTGCCATTTTTTCATACGCTACCACTTACCCTAGATCTATATTATGTCTATCTTCGATTCCGAAGCCTATACATGCAATGTTATGGCCCATCACAGCCCCAAGAGGTCATGAATTGAATAACCATACCTGTATCCACACAGCATGGGGGATGCTTCAGTATTGTGACGCGAGGCGAACTCGTCGATTTTATAGGGAACGTGGTTTCTATTCTGAAAATTATTGAAAGTACTCGGCACTGAAGCACACAATGTATAAAAAAATCCCACTGAATTGGAAAATCCCAAGATATAAATATACCCATGTAATAATTTAATTAATCAAACAATATATACTAGTATATAAACCCTTGTGTAAATTGCTAGACCTTTACTTTTCCTTTGAGAAATAAAACCAAATGAAATTAAAAACAAGTAACCATGAAAAATTAAAATGAACACAATTAATCCCAACTTCTTTAATTCCAATATATGATTATATTTGCCTGTAACTCACCGATATCCAGAGAAAATAATTGCTATAAACCTAATAAAATGAATTAATTTATAATTAAGAAATGATTTTCACCGAACACCAGAACTCGCACGTGGTAAATATTTCGATGGGGGTCGGTGTTAATTTTGATTTCTTTGAAACGCGATTGATTAAAATTGTGTAATTTACAGGAAAGTAATAAAAGTAATAAAACAAATAGAAAGATCTTTTTAATTTGAATTAGTCTGAACTTAAAAAAAATACGCCACATATGACTATACATGTATTAAAACATTGCTGTGACGTCATGCCTTTGTTCTTACAGTCTAAAAATTTACCTGTAGCCGTCCGATAAATAATATATTATCGGACTGCAGTGATAACAAAATTGGACAGTAGTTAAAAAACAAAAACTAAAGTGAAATCAAGGTTTAATATGTCCAAAAACCAAAAAAAAGGTTAGGGAGAAAAAATTCAGAGAAAGCGAACGCGAGGAAATTAAGTTATTAAAAATAGCAAATCCAAGAAGAAGAAACTGGAGTTTTAACCTTCCTCAAAAGTAACACTTTCCATTCGGCTTTTTGCAAAGCGTTTTCGATACAGCACTGTGAATAAGCCAATTTAAATCCATTTCTGAAAAAGAATCAGTCTGCGAATCTCTTCATTTAACGTGGTTTGTTCGCCAATGACCGCACTTTTAAAACCAAAGATTTTCATTATATCATCCAATCAAAATTTTAGATAAAAATCCGCTTTTTTACTTTAAATGCATTTTGAAGATATCATCCAACACTGTATCTGTATCAATGTCAAACGCACTTAATAAAAAGAAATATTCCGAATCATAAAAAAAATCCTTCATAACCTGACCACTGTCCATAGTTCCTGCTAAGCCAAACGACTGCCATTGAATGAATGAATGAATGAAACAAAAGAGTTCACTCACTGGTTTTACTGTCTGAAGAAAAAAAAACTTTCTCTTTTATTTTGTCTACTTATTAGATGGTTTCAGGTAGAAAACTATTGATGTCTGAACTCCTATTGTATAATTACCGGACTCCTCCAAGTGAGTTTTGGACATTTAAATAACAATGTTTCAGTAAGATATATGCCTCCTACAATTCTATATGTAAAATTATCAGACTGTTTGAGGCCCTAACGGGCCTCAAACAGTCTGATAATTTTACATATAGAACAGTATTCGGGATATATCCATTACATACGCATGGTTGAATAAACCCTATCAGTCGCAGATCCAGGAATTTTTTCCAGGGGGTGTCATGCACTCCCGATAAAAATAATCTTGACAAGCAAACAAGGGGGGGGGGTTCCAAGGTCACTTTTAGTTGCTTTACTATATACATGTACATTTAATAACTTTGCAAATTCCGGGGGGGGGGGGGACCCCCGAACCTCATGTTTCTATAGTTAAATTGTCTTTGAACTGAGGTTATACAAGTTCAAAATCGGTGAAAATTTTAATTTGAATGTAAATATCTACACTAAATGTTTATCTATACTCAATCTCGTATTTTTTTATTTTTTAGCTCAGATACACCAGCTTCAGATAACAAAGCATGCAATATCATATATGAGCAGTGGCAGTTGGCAGTAAGCAGCTGGCAGTTGCAGAAAGCAGTGAGCAGTTGGCAGTAAGCAGTGAGCAGTTGGCAGTAAGCAGTTGGCTGTCGTATATGGAATTCCATAGGGCTGCAATGATGACATCGTTGATTTTTGGTTGTTTGTGTAAACCTAGAATCTTACGAAGTTTATTTCAGAGAAGCAGATATAATCTAAAAACTTTTCGGTTGTTTGTAAACTTTTTAATCTTATGAAGTTTATTTCAGAAATGCAGAAATAGTCTATCTTTGTGTTCAGTGAGGATGAAGAAAAAAAAGGAAAGCACTCCAAATTAATTAAATTTGGGAGAGGACCATCTAAGTTTTTAGAACTTGTGTTCAGTCCCTTTGACATATTGTCAATAAAATATGTTCAAAACAAACAAACAAACATTAATTAAATCGCATATTTTTGTTTAAAAAGCTTGATACATATATAAACAATCTTCAGCACTGACTCTTGCTGTCCATTGCAGTTTAATTAAGGAATAAGTGTCTAATTTTTTGGATTCATGATGTGATCAATCGAGTGGCTTGCGTGATAATTTGCATAAACGCCGAAGGCCAAAAAATCTGACAGTTATTCCTTATATTTACATGCTCCTGATTCTGCAAATTCCCGTGCTAATAGCCCCGCTTCTGTCTCTATTTGTCCCGCCCCGCACGTGATTTTTTTTTAACCGCGCCTCTCGATGAACCAGTAGATTTATGTAGAAATAAAGTATTTTTACAGTTTGTAATTTTATCTCGGACAAAGACATTGGAAATGTAAATATTATAATTTACACATGCCATTCAACAAACATTTTTTTTTTTAATTATTATTATTATATCATTATTGTTATTATTATTAATTTTTTTTAATACTCTTTTCCATAGATTATGTATCTGTTTATTTTACATGAGGCAGATGTGGATTTCTGTATATCCTTTAGCACCGACTCTTGCTTCCTCTTGTTGATGTATCAGACATTTTTTATGTGTTTAGTTATATGTATAATATTAGTAATAGTAATGCACATCATTGCACATTAAGTTGTATCAATTAAGAGTACAGATATATCTTAAATCAAGACAACCTATGTCTACATGTGAAACTCAAAACACCGACAATGTACTAAATGGGAAGAATTGCTCTTCATTATACATGTATGTTGTATTCTGTCTGTTATCTGTAATTATACATGTTATATGTTTATGCCCATTGGGCCCTGATTTGGTAATAAATCCTATTCTATTCTATTCTATAAACATTTTATTGCCTGTTTATATTTTTTTACCCGAAATAAAAATATTTTATTTAAATGATTAATGAAAATAAGAATAAAACATTTAACTTTGGCGAGGAAGTGAACTCTTAAAAATAGTATACTCAGGTCCCTGGTATACTTTAATTGTATCCTGTTACATATATTTAAATAGTTTGTTATTTGTATGTCTTGTTAATAAACATGTTCTTAATTTTGAATTTACCAGTGGGAGTAAATACAAAATTTAGAACAACTTGTCATGTTCTAAACTTTGTATTTACTTTGTGTTTACCCCCATCCGGTAAATTCAAAATTTAGAACATGACAGTGACACAAGTCATAGTGGAAAAAAAAGTGACGCATTTTGAGGTGCCGTCGATTTGATAACAATCGTGCTTCAATATAGGGAAATTCAATTAAACGATATTTGTTTTTATAAAGCATATTCAACAATTATTACAATACATTTTAAACAAATTAATAATTAAAAAAATAATAATAATAATCGGGAAAAATTTTCTCCTCTTGAAAAGTTCGAAAATTAGCGGCGTGTGAATGTTTCCGTATGCACAGTAGAGGTCTACCCAAAGGTAATAATTTGTAATTTTCGGTTTCATTTTCATATATATTGATTATAATATATTGAATATTATTTGGAGGTAAGTAAGTAGAGGTAATGAAAGGATTTAGCTGTCGCTAAAATTTGTAAGAGGTTTGATGAAGGCCAATAATGTTGTAAAGTGAACGTGGACACTCTGACACTAAACCCTCGACATCCTTTTCATTAGCACTTCCATATCGATGGGGTACTAGGGGCCTATAATCATGATAATACATGTATATACTTTGAAGGAGAGGATGGAACTCTCTCTTGGAGAAACTCGGTTTTAAGGGTTTTTTAACCAATTTTCTGTTAGCCAGAAAAATTACATTGCGGTCTATCCAGTTTGGAGGTTATAAAACATTTTCTATAATTAACAGATTAAGGAGGTTGGATCCTGGCCCCAAGACCATAAACTGAGAACAGACATAAGTCAAAATTTCAAACCAATATTACTTTTGAATTAATTTTGATAACGAAACAAAATTTTTATCATATATTTGAATTTAAAAGTTATATACAATTGCAAATTTTTAAGCAAATACATTAAATTAAACCAGGGACCTATATACTAACGGGATAGGCAACTCTCGCAAGTCTCGCGATATCTTGTAAGTTGTGGGATTTCGTAAGTCAATTTTAATAGCTGCAATAATGTAGCCCTCTCCCTTTTTTTTTTTTTTTTTCTTTGGGAGAGGGCTACAACTCCTTAGGATCTCCGTTATGGTGCAAGTGCAGGAGTGATTCACTCCCGCACGGATTTCGGCTTAAATTATCAGTAAATGGCTATTTAATTAACATTTCTTACCTGAACTCCAATAATGTAGTTATGCAAAACATAAATCAATCCAAACATACACAGAACAATCCATATATCAGCTTTTTTTCGTGTATTTCAACATCACAACTTGAATTTATCCGCCATGTTTACTGACCTTGATGATTTTATTTTGGGACAGCCAATGAGACTAGGGATCTCTAGGGAGCGGATCTCTGTAGGAATTACCTTATTTTAGGCATAAATATCGCTGTTTACGAAAAAATGTCACATGGAATAGTTTTATTTATCAATATGTAGTGATGCCATACAGCACAATTATTTAGTAACCCCGAAAATCTACTTTACAAAGTAATTTATAATTTTCAAGCGCAAGTCTCAGTGCATCACACGAGAACTGTCATGGCTTCTGATGAGAGCGACTAGTAAACAAGCAGATTTATTTTATCTGGTTTTCACGTTTAACGGACTATGTTGTTGACAGTGAATAAAAATTTCGCCTTTTTAGAAGTAAGTTGAATGTAAAAACAATTTATTTTGCCTGCAGTCGCCCGTATTTAAAAAATATATTTGCACCATTACAGAGATGCTGTGGAATTGTAGCCCTCTCCAGAAAATATCAGATAAAAAAAGTCGGAGAGGGCTACATTATTGCAGCTACAATTTTAATTAAATATATCTCTTTTGCTATCAAATATTTCAGAATAAAATCTTAATTTATCTATCAAAAAATTATTCAAGATTTGTTTTTAGCACTGTTATAATATGTGCTTTAAAATTTATTAAATATCTATTCTGATACACAAAAAGAACAGATTACATTAATCAGTAAACAAGCTTTTTACTGGGAAAAAATGTAGTTTGAAAAACTTGCAGTGTTGTGTGTGCCATTTTGGGTAAATAAACATGGCGCTGGTATATAGGTCCCTGATTAAACTCAAGATATCAAAAATGAAAATTTTGACTTAAGTCTATTCTCAGTTTGTGATCTTAATGGGGCCAGTTATCAACAAAAACAAGAGAGTAAAGATAGTTTAAGTGTACAAAGAAGCATTTATCATTTGGGACAGAGAGAGAAATACTGACTATCCTTCAAGCCTAATTTCATTATGGAAACTGTTGGTGGACAAATGACCTGTACAGTTTTGCTCTATATTTTTAACTTTTAAGACAATTTTGCATATCTAAAAAAAAACAAAAAAAAAAAAAAAATTAAAAAAAACAGCACTTCATTGCAGCTGAGTTTTGAATTCAAATACACCATGTTTACTTTTATGTTATGCTTCCTATCAGCATATAGTCAATACTGGTATTAAAAAAAATATTGTCTTATCTTATATTGCACACCCCTTAAAGATATCAATTTTGTGCATGTAAACTTAACTAAATTTTTTAGGTTGTTGATGCTACATAAAAATCATCTATCTGTACATTGTTATTGAACTTGGGATCAGTTAAGTTTTGTTCATTACTTCCTGAAATATGTGTTACTCTGCAGACTTGTCGAAAACTGTTGGTCCTATTGGCAAGGCTGGTAAAAATTTGTCAGGACCTATAACTTTCTTTCAAGTTTGATATATCCAAGATGTTTTTGGTTTGCATCATAAAGACAATAAAATACAGCAGTCAGCTGAGATTAATTTAGGGTCATTGGGACAAAGGGCATAATATCCATTGCTTGATATGAATATTTGATTTCCATTCAGTAATATGGAGAATTTATATTCTGATTGGGATCACTGGAAAATTAATAGTCTCCTTTGGTAGCTCCAAGAGTTAAAGGCCTGGCTGATGTATACTGTGGAATCATTAGATTTTGTGGTGGCTCAATATCTGTGGAATTCGTGGATACCCTGCATCCACGAATTCATGACCTCAAGAAATTAATTATTTGGGTTTTAAAAGGCATCTTTCCATTTGTAGATACATATGAGTGAATATTACATGAAATTACATCCCCTCACACGCTTAAAATGTAATAAATCCACGCTTAAAATGTAATCAATCCATGAAAATTGGTACCAACGAATTAAATTATTTCACAGTATTTGGTATCCTGTTTATAATGTGAATGCTTGGATTGGGATGTTTATACATTTACATCAAGGGATGGTTTGAGATTGAAATTCAGATCATGAATTCAATGGGTATGGCTTAATTTTGAAAATATATGTACAAGATATTCATTGGTTTCTGTGCAATAACTTAAGGATATAATTAGAGCTTGGAAACTCATACAATGTGTGGTATGATGCAACAACAGCCTCAGGGTATATACAGACATATTTTTTTTTTTTTGACAATGAAGACACATCTTTTAGCATTACACCTAGTTACATGTATTATTACATTTCTTACAGAAAATTATTCATAATGATTAAAGGAAAAAAGTATAAGACAATACATTTTAAAATCTATTCTATAAATCTGATGTAAACAGACTTTTAACTTCTGTGGAATCATGATTTCCATTCCATTTGCAGGTAAAAAATTACACAGATTTCTTAGATTTAATGTACTCTAAGTATGCTGGGACAGTACAAATGGAAGATGTACAATACCACATTTATGAAACTCATGAAAATGTAAAATGTGTAACATATCCACAGGTGTCTGTAACTTGGTTTAAAAAAAATATTGAAGAGGTAGATTCAACCACATGAAGATGTAGAAAATGATGATAATAATAATAGCAACAGTATAGTGTAAAAAAAGTGGCTTGAATACAGAGAGTACATGTACCAAGGGATGATGTCTGTGGAAGGTCATTCTGACTGACAAACTTGTACTCTAAGTATTCAAGAGACTCATTCAATATACATTTAAAGTGATAGGGAAAAAAAAAAATTTACAAATAATATAATATATAAATATATAAATGTGCTTTACATAAAATAGACCGTGATGAACTGAGCTAAAGATAATTTATTTTCCAGTTTTTAGAATCATTTTACTGACTTGAACTAGTAATTGCACATCTTCAGTGATTTTTTTTTGGTCAAAATGCCACCGATATTCGGCTGCTTCCCCTCACAAAAATTAGCTATTTTTTCCCAATTTTTAGTATATTTTTCCCAATTTCAAACACACGAAAATTAAGTTTTAATTTTGAACAAAAGTCGCTAAATTTGCTGACAGAGTAAATACGTTTTTATTCTTCAATTTTATTCTCAAAATTCATGCATATGCAGCCTATTTTTTAATGAATGTGTAAAACAATGCAGATATCCATATAAGCAGATAAGTAGCTTATAATATCCTAAATGAATTGGTAAATAGTTCCCAGATACAAGTCATGTTGCATGTTGACATAATGATTTTGGTTTGTATGGAACGCCAAATTAACATAAATTCAAATATTTGAACCTATCTTCAATTAATTATACCTATCTTCAAACCAATTGTACCTATCTGCAAATCAATTGTACCTATCTCCAAATGAATTAAAGATAGGTTTAATTCAATTATAGTACAGTGTCTTTCTTCTTGAGGAGTGCATGCCTATATATCGTCCCCTTTCAATATTAATCTATGAGCTGATATGCGAAAATGTGTAAAACTTCTCTTCTGCTCAAAATTTTTCGGTAATTAATTTAAGGTATTTTTTCTGACAAATTTTGTTTAAAACTTTGCTTTTTGTTTGAATTGATACAAGTTGTGAATTTCACTCCTTTATATAGTATCTATATAAATAATCTTTAAGTGCACATTTGAATTTATGTACTTTGACTGAAGTTAAATCACAAATACCATCGATATGGGACTTTGTTTCCTTTATCCTAGATATCAAATTGTCATTGATGTGAAATTCTTCCTGTGAAAAGGGTGCAAAATGTCTGTTTTATAACTTGTGCCTGTTATTGACCAGTTTTTCTCCAGTTTATTTTCCTTCACCCTTTAAAAGTCAAAAGACACAAGGCATCAGATGCTTAGGTACATTGTCACATGGGTAGAATTTAAAAAAAAAAGTAAATAAAAATCAGCAAGAGATATCACAGTTATGTATACTTGCATGGGGTCACTTATGGTAATTAGTATTTCTTGATTATGACAGCTAAAGTCCAACTGAAAATTGTAAATAGAAATTTAACTAGAAACTCATTGCGAGCAATGAGAGGTCTTCCGTCGGATTCTGAAAATGAAAACGAAAATTCAAGCTGAAAAAGTGATAAAAGAAATTCAGAGACTCTGGAGATTTAACCCTGGTCGTCAGAGTGAAATCCAACGTGCTAACCATTAGCCATTCACTTTTTTGCATCACTTCCTGTCACGACCGGAAGTAACGGCGACACACAATTTTCATACGATGCAAATAAACTGATGACGGACTATCAGTCCTGAAAGTTTCAGACTTCAGTCGTTTATTGTTGCTGAGCAATTGTTAGAACAAATTCTTATTTTCAGGACAGGAAAACACGCGACCGGAAGTGAACTTTATGGAAAAAAAAATCTCTAATGTGTCTCTAGACATTGCAGTATCTACAACATGTATTAAAACATTTCAATTCTTTTTCTATAAGCGATATTTATGAGAAACTTAAATATCGGAATAACGTATTTTATCTCCTAAAACCGGAAGTTGACGTTTTCATTCCCGGAGGAGTCTAACATATTTTAAAACAGCGAAAGAGATGCAATAAGGTGATGCAAGTTTTAATTTTAACAAGAAAAGTTTATTTTTTTATTTCTTTGATCACTTCCTGTGACGACCGGAAGTGACAGCTGACGGTTTAACCAAAAGGATTTTGCATACTCTTCAAGGTCTATTACTGATATAAGTTTGTTGTCTTAATCTCTTACCGTTTTAGAGATCTCGCTCAGATATTTTCTCTGACTTTGAGGACAGAAAAACACGCCACCGGAAGTGAATTTTGCAAAGATATTTGAGGTTACTCTAGACATTTGCAATATGAATAACATATCTAAAAATCATTTCAAATACTTTACCTATAAAAGATATTTATGGGAAAGTAAAATACTCAAATTATGTAGTTTTTCTCTTATAACCGGAAGTTGTCGTATTTGTTTCCGATGGGACCAACATATTTCGAAGCTGCGAAAGAGTTGCAATAATGTGATGCAAGATTTGATTAAAAAAAGAAATGTTGAAATTTTCGATTTCTTTGAACACTTCCGGTGACGACCGGAAGTACTGACGACGAAAACAAAAGTAATTTCGAACATCTAAAAGTCATGCTCTATCATCTCAAACAAGTCTCCAGTTCATATCTTTAGCCGTTTCTTGGATCCTTCGAGGACAAAATTTCATTTTAAAATCAGGAAATTGTCCATAGCTTGGCACTGGAACCGAATTTACCAAAAAACAGAATTTTATATAAAATTCATATAAAGACCTTTTATCCCTGAAAATTTCAAAGAAATTCATTGAATAGTTTTCGAGAAATCGCGTGCACAAAATTTTGTCTTAAAAAAAAAAAGAATAATAATAATAATAATAATAAAAAGAAGAAACAATAGAATCACTATAAGGTCTTCCGTGGAGACGGAAGACCTTAATAAGCTATGTGATTTAATTATCAATCAAGAATTTAGTGTCTGTGAAAAAAAAGCTTTTTTCAATGAAACTTCTAGTAGACTGTATGTAAGGTCGGTGTCAAAACCAGATCTTTTTGTAAAAAAGATTTTACCTTAATATGGTCAACTGATAATCTGGTTCATGATTCCCCAGAGTGACCTTGGATAAAGGGTCTGCAGTGACCTTTATCCAACTTTCTGCTAAAAAGTTCAAGGTTAAAAAGGTTTTCTGTGTGAAATCCTTGTCAATGACATATAGAGTATCCTCATGTGGAGTACATGGGCTAAGGTCTGACCAAATTAAGACCAAAACACATTTTGTGTAAACTCCATTCTGCTATATATTCTGGTAGACTTAACTCAGTAAAATTTAAAACAGATTTTCTTCTTTTTATTCTTCAAGAATAAAATTGACTCCTCCTAACACCAAGCTGAAAACTTTTCAGAGTACAAAAGCTCAGTCTGATTTAAGTTGAAAAAATTCATGAGTATTGACCTCCAACCATGTTAAATATAACCTTCTAATTACCCCAGAGATTATATCATAGGTAACCACTCTATCAAGTATTTAGCTTTAATCTTGCTTGAATTAATAAGGGTAACAGGTTGTTGAATCTACATGATCTATGCACCTTAATTACATGGTAACCTAACTGTACTGAAGTCATGCAGCTTCGTGTACTAATCCTTATACTGCAATAGCGCGTCAACTGGAATTATGATTAATTTAGGCACTTGCAAGTCCAGTAGCTTTTCTTAACATTTAAGCATAAAAAACTAACAAAAAAGGTAGACTGTTTAAAATTTTAGTGCTTGAATGTATATTGAAGAAGTCAGGGACAGTTTACATCAGGTTCCTCACGTGTTGGCTTCCAAAACAAGACCTCAAATGACCTTTGCACTTGCATAAAACCAGGGGGCCTATGCTGTGGATGTCATTTATAAGATATAGTGGTGAAGTATGAGACATGTTTGTCCATTTCAAATGGCTAACCTCTTAAGGCCCCCTGTCATTTTCTTGAATGAGTGCTTGCAGTTCATTATAGTGCAGAAAGGTAAAGAATTGTTAAAGCAAAAATTCAACCTTACCTGCATATATTTTATTTTAGAATAAGATATGTGTTCATATTTTTACAAATTATGATATCATAGAATTCAGATATTAGGATTTAAGTAGGTGTCATTTTTGCTGTTTTTACAAACAAGGATAATTTTTTTTTTCATTTATCCAACTTTGTTGGTCAGAGATAATAAAAGGTTACATGTTCTTGATAAGGTGGGTTTTATTTGTGTATGTATGGTATTATATTGAACTCCTCTAAGGTAGGGTTACCTGTCAAAGAATTCATTCTCCCGATTTTATTGATAAGATGACTGTTTCAATTTTGAAAGTTCACCCAGGCATATTTCTTGAAGCATGTCTGTAATCGTGAAAATTATGCCCGGTGAGAAGTATTAGGTTATTGTCTTTGTGAAATTTTAGAACTGATATTTATGTTTCCACTATTCCATCATTTCATTCAAACACTCAAAAACAAGCAGAAATTGACAAATTGTGTAGCATTTGTTTCCCCACGGTTTAGCTTAAAATAGTCTGTCTGACTATATTGCTTGTTGTTTACAAGGATTGGAGGATGGGAACTAAGAATTCCTTTTAAAGGAATTTTAAAGTCATATCAGATGTAATATATGTATTCACATGTATAATTAGTGCACAACAATATCTGATACATATCATAAAGGAAATGATTAAGTAGATTTTGTTGATAATTTTTTGGTTTTTGGATGTCAACTATTTAAAGCACTGAACCTTTTTTTTCCCAGATATCCAGCAGAGGTAGATGGAATAAAATTGAAAGGTGTCTACATGTCCAAGGCCATACATTACAAACATAAAAAGCAGAATGAAACAAGATATTGTATTTGGTAAGTTTTGAAAAAAAAAATGGGAAGATATCAGTTCACCTGCACTGAAGGCTCCAGTGGGCTTATGTTTAAGACCCTTGAGCAGTGTGCAAAACCTGTCTAAAATTTTAGGGAATATTTGAAGAGGCCATGATAAGCCAGTACTCATCAAACAGGACTTGGACTGATATAAGGGGATTCAAGAGGAGATTATGAGGCATGAAGAAAAGTCATGTTTGCAAAAAAAATCTCCTGAAAAAATCTGTGTTGGATATTGACCAAATCTGTACATAGGCATCACTATGTATTGTACATTTTAAGGTGCTCAGAGCATTACCCTAGGGATCACAGAGGTGTTTGAAAACAAGAACTAGGTACTTTGTGTGAACTATAAAGCTCCAAGCATTGAAAATGGACTGATGCATCTTTTTCATTGCTCCATTACAAAGTTTTCGCAAATGAATGGGTCTGGAATTCTCTGTGTATTTTGTTTGACAAATATCTTGAACAGTACTAAGCTTAGAACCATAAAACTCTGTGAGTTGATAATGTTTATGATGTTAATAAGTTACTAGCTATGATATTACTTCTTTACATTTCTGTGCTAGAAAAGATGAGCATTTCTAGACCCTTTAACTGTTGTTATAATACTGAATAATATTTATGCTGGTAATTTTTTTATATGTTTATCAACTGCATTTCTTTTTAATGATGTATATTAAATAATATATACATTTTCTGCCATGTTCATAGAATATTATAAAGATACATAAACACAGACCTTGGCACACCACTTTAAAAGATGCCAAAGTCAGATGATCCACTGATCTCAGAGGAGGATCCTACTGGAAATCAGGGAGTGGATGAGGATGAAGAAGAGGAGGAAATTGAGGAGTAAGTAAATAAATGTATATATAATTATTTATCATTATACGCAGGATTGTTAAGGCGTACTATGAAGAAATCAACGGAATATAAACATGCATAAATACATACCTTTTTAAACTGAATTTATTTTTGTAAAGCTACTATATTATCATTTGACTTTAATTTTAATTGAAATAATATTGTATACCCCGCTCTGTACTGAATTTGGTTTGGTCATGTTATTTGACAGTCACGTGATAAATGCATTTAATGTGTACTGTATGTAGGTCATAAACAAATTTCAATATCACAAGGGCATACCCTAGTTAGAATTAAAAATTTCAGTAATAAATTGTATCTATATAACTTGTAGTTTATGAAAAGTGCTGCTGTTTTAAACAGAATTCGCATTTTATTAGTTTAAATTTCAAGTTATTTGGCTCTAGTCGAAATATGTGTAACCTTTATCATGTATTTTATTTATTAATTAAGTAATGCTCTCGAATCAGGAAAGCAGCAGCACTTTTCAAGTTAAGGAATGTTTCCGTGATGCATATTCAAAAAATGGTCAAGATCTATTAAGTGTATGCCCTTGCGAAAAGGCGATTTAATGAGGCACCTCAGCGTAAAACATGCACACCCTGTACACAAATACACGGTAGAATTAATTTGATACATTCTCTCGATAGTTTT
Organism: Saccostrea echinata; assembly: GCF_033153115.1. Classification (NCBI taxonomy): domain Eukaryota; kingdom Metazoa; phylum Mollusca; class Bivalvia; order Ostreida; family Ostreidae; genus Saccostrea; species Saccostrea echinata. Next base: position 4,757,790 of record NW_026889757.1, on the reverse strand, counting down.
TAGCTCACCTCGACGAAGTCGAGATGAGCTTATGCTATACCCCCGGCGTTGGCGTCGGCGTTAGCGTCGGCGTCCCAGGTTAAAGTTTTAGGAGCAAGTCCATTCCCAAGTAACTACAAGCCCTACCTGGACCAAACTTGCATGGATGATGCATCTAGGGATGGACACTACCACACTTGCTTCGGATGCTGGATTTGACCTAGATTTTCCAGATGAGTGACCAGGTTAAAGTTTTTGGAGCAGGTCCATTCCCAAGTAACTATAAGCCCTACCTGAACCAAACTTGCATGGATGATGCATCTAGAGATGGACACTACCACACTTGCTTCGGATGCTGGATCTGACCTAGATTTTCCAGATGAGTGACCAAGTTAAAGTTTTTGGAGCAGGTCCATTCCCAAGTAACTATAAGCCCTTACCTGAACCAAACTTGCATGGATGATGCATCTAGGGATGGACACTACCACACTTGCTTCAGATGCTGGATCTGACCTAGATTTTCCAGATGAGTGACCAGGTTTAAGTTTTTGGAGCAGGTCCATTCCGAAGTAACTATAAGCCCTACCTGAACCAAACCTCCATGGATGATGCATCTAAAGATGGACACAACCACACTTGCTTCAGATGCTGGATCTGACCTAGATTTTCCAGATGAGTGACCAGGTTAAAGTTTTTGGAGCAGGTCCATTCCCAAGTAACTATAAGCCCTACCTGAACCAAAGTTGCATGGATGATGCATCTAAAGATGGACACTACCACACTTGCTTCGGATGCTGGATCTGACCTATATTTGGAGCAGGTCTATTCCCAAGTAACTATAAGCCCTACCTGGACCAAAATTGCATGGATGATGCATCTAGGGATGGACACTACCACACTTGCTTCGGATGCTGAATCTGACCTAGATTTTCCAGATGAGTGAATTTTAGCCATATTTTAATCAAATTAGCATGGATGATGTATCTTAGGATGGACACTTTCAGACTTGTTCTGGATTCTGAATCTGACCTACATTTTCCAGATGGGTGACCAGAGTAATGTTTTTGGAGTAGCTATATAATATTATGGCATGTTATGATTAAACAGCTTGGATGGTACATCTAAGGATGAAAACTTCCAGACTTGCTTTGGTTGTTGGAACTGTCCAAAATTTTCTTGATTAGTAAACAGGTTAGAAGTTTTTTGAGCAGGTCTATTTCCAAGTATCTATAAGTCCTTCTTAAACCAAACTTGAATGGATATTGATCTTGGGATGAACACTAACTAGAAAAAATATGATGTGAGATTTGCCTTACTTATAGATAGCCTTCGTCGAGGTGAGCTTCGTAATCTTTGATTACCTATGTTTAAATAATGGCACTAAACAAAGGTTTCAGATTTGTATAAATGGTCTACCTTAGATTTGTAAACAATATTCTAACAAAATGCGTTTTTCACTGTGGAAAAAATACTTGATCCGCCTCGCACTGCACATAAAATGCGTCAAATTTTACCATGATGACGTCATGTCGACAAGTGCATTGCGATCAGTGACTTGTTTATATCTTGCTGTGTGGGATTTAACTAGCGACAAAAATAAATGCAGTGGTAAGTTTTGTTGTAGTTTATCACTCTTATGCAGTTTAAAACCGCAAATTATTTCATTTTCTATTATTGTGAGGAATTGCTATTTTTGTGTGATGTCACAGTAGACATTTCCCGTATAAATTAGCCCACTCCCCCTTTATGCAGCCTTAACAAAGCTGCGTAATAGAAATATATGGTCATATAGGAGTATGTATATATGATATTATAATAGAAATATATTAGAGTAAGTAATATATATATAATATTATAATAGAAATATATAGGAGTAAGTAATGTATATATGATATTTTAATAGAAATGTATAGGAGTAAGTCATGTATATATAATACTGTGCGTGTACATAAATTGGCGTATTCAAAATTTAGCGCAATCACTGGGTATTGAGATGTTGGCGTGTTAACGCGCCATATATTGTATTTATAAATGATTTCTTAGCGGTATTCATGAATTAGCGCATCTTTGTCTGCACCAAAGTTGCTAAAATATGAAGCCCGCTTTTTTAAGTACACATACAGTATTATAATAGAAATATAGGAGTAAGTAAGGGGGGAGGGGGGACATATTCAACAACAGTAATGGTCTTCATAACAATTAGTATTTAGTTTCATGTTGCCTTTGTGAAAAGTTCATATCGTAAGTTTGTGTGACATCAAGTCTATAGGACTGGGAATTGAGAGTATATCACAGTGTAGTGTTTAAGAAAAACAGCAGTATGATTATTCAGATATTGAATGATTCTTTTGAATTTCTATGTTGCACTGTCTTATATAATGTATACCACTTGAGTTTGCATAAAACCAAGTATAGTATGTTACTGGCCCCTATGTGCACACCATGCTTGCTTGGCAGTGTCATATGAAATGCAAGTTTCTTTGGTACAGGGCTAGACAGATAGCATTGCCCAATGCTTGAGACAACCAATTTTGTTTGGTGGGCAAGTTATTTAATAAGGAGTACCTGCCCGCTGACAAGTGCTTTTCCAGTTAACAAAAATTCATATACTCAAAAATGTCCCTTGTTTTTACCGCTGTTAAAATATGTAATAAATCTCAGCAGAGTATCTGTTTTTGATGCAGTTGACCACTACATCGAATACTTGGTTGAAACTCCTCTAGGATTAACCCATTCATGTGTTGTTAAAAATTGCACAAGACATAAAACATGGCAGGTATTGAAGTCTTGTCAAAAAAGACGTAATCATGTCAAAAGAGTTGAAGAGGATTTTAGACCTTTTTATTGTCGATATGTAAAAGTCGTGCTGTGAATACATATGATACAAACACATGTTGCTGTTATTGAAATTGGAGGTATTGTCTGAGGACAAGTACTCAAAAATTCTGTTTGTCTACCCCTGTGGTAGAATGCTAATATTTCACCATCACTATTGTTTGTACTTAAAGGCAATATTTTAACTGAACTTATTCGGTGTGTAATATAGACTACACCTGATACAGAAGTATGCTTGATTTCAGACTTCTTGATGTGGAGTGTCAGGCAACCTCGGGACTGGATATTCGTTATCCCCACAGGAGAGGAAGATACAAACAAGCCATGAAGTCTTTAATTCCTATCAGATTTAAGAAAACGTGAGATGATGCATGCCTTTTTTACCCTCTTCTGTTAACTTTCTAAGAATTGTTATCATACAATTCTGTATTAAAGAGTAAGAAATCTTGATTGCAATGAATGATTATTTACCTACATGTATATAAGCCTTTTGTGCTTGTTTTGTCAACTGCTTTGAGTGACATAATTTTAAAAAATGCATTTGCTCTGTTATTTATAACTGTGCTCAAGGTGAAAGATGTAAATTAGCTAAAAAAGCAAATATGATTCATAAAGTCATGATCTGATGGAAAATATTTCATTATCCCCACTGGTAAAAAAAAAAATATGCCTCATCTGTCTGGAATTTTAATTGTTGTCATTTACTCTGCAGGCCAAAGGATGAGTTACCAGAAGCAACCGCTGGTTTCTTTTCTTTGTTGACCTATGCATGGCTGACTCCAATCATGTGGAAAGTCAACAGGAAAGGCACAGAATTTTTACAACACATGAGGTGTCCTGACGTAAACCGATCAGAGGTCAATGCAGAAAGGTGAATGATTTTCTAGTTCACACACAAACACAGAAATATACATTATATATTAAATTTTTTTTTCTTCGCGTAGCTTTTTATGTTAGCACTCTTGAATCACCTCAGACATACATGTTAATTCTATCGCTTTAGTGGAAGTTTACTGCTTCTTTTACTCCCACCCACTGCTCTTTTTAAAAAAATCTACCACTTTCCTACAAAATCAAATTTTGGTCTGTTTGGGTGACCATTTTTGAAACAAAATTTTATTTGTTGCACTGAGGTCATATTTACATATATTTAATTATATTTTCTCCAAATTGAGGCATGAAACACCGCCCACAATGCGACATCTTTTGATATCTGAGTCTCCAGCTTTTTCATCACATGAGGTTAACATGTATGCCACACACTTTTCTTTTTTTTCTGGAAATTTTCACAAATACTTTTGCAGGCAATTCTATTGCAAAAGTTTGCATGTATCATGATTTTTTTTATGTGGTTAAAATCATTTAAGGGAACGATTTTATGAAAATGGAAAACCTAACTATACTAATAAACACATTTAAGTATTGTTTGGCTCAATTAAGGATTAAATTTTTAATTTTTTTGTGATGGAAAAATAAATATGTAGTGTGATTATAAGTATTGCCTTAATTTGGAAATGGAAGTCTTTGAAAATTTGTTAGAATTCTTTTTGACTTTTTCTTATACTGCTGAATCCATTATGAATTTTATATATATACAATATTTTTAGGCTTGAGAGAATATGGAAGAGAGAATTGAAGACAAAAGGTCCAGAAAAAGCCTCTTTTGCACGGACTTTGTTCAGAGCGGGAAGGACCAGAGTTATTTTTGGGGGGTTGACCTTCATCATCTCTATGACCTTCAGTTTTGCTGCACCGGTATGGATTTTTAAGTAACATGGTTTTAATACGCCCGTCTTAAGACAGTACGTATTTTATTATAGCGTTCATGTCCGTCCTTGCCGTTCATCCGTCCGTCTGTTAGCTTTTTCGTGTCCGGCTCATAACTTTAATACTATTAGGCCTAGAATTAACAAACTTTGTCAGCTGATACATCTTGGGTAGAAAGTGTGTCACGGATTAAAAGTAGGTCGCTCTGACCTTTAATTAAGATGCTATGGCCAAATATGGAAAAATCCTGTCCGGCTCATAACTAGAAAACTATTAGACCTAGAATCATCAAACTTAACCAATATATGCATCTTAGGTAGAGGGTGTGTAGCGACCTATGTCAAGGTCACTGTGACCTTTAATTTAAGTGAAATTTTTTTTAAAAATATGCTTTTAACTTTTAAATTACACAATCCCGAAAGATGTAAGAGTATTGCAGTATCCTTATTTAAAAAATATTAAATCAAGAAAATACTTATTTTTTTCATTATATACTTTACAGTAATCTGTAACAAATGTAATGTTATAAGAGAAAATCCACCTCTCCCAGGGGTGTAATTATCAAGCACTGGTCAAGAAGAATTTTGATAACAGAAAATAGCATGTCAAATTAGAGAGAAATTAATGAGTTTAGTGTAAGTAGATAACTGGTAGAGCATCTCTGATCAAGCAGGTGTTATCTATATCTCTTGGGAATTGGGCTTAGGAATCAGTCTATTAATTGAATAGTTTTGTTGGCTAGTCTAACTTTCAAGATAAATTTGATGTAAAGTAATTTAAACTAATTTGACATTGTAAATATAATTAAAACTAATTTGATATTGTATAACATAATTAAAACTAATTATATATTGTATATATATATATATATATATTTTTAATTTTTATATCTTTACAACAATTTGCAGAGTGTCATGTCTCACTATTAAAGATGACAAAGGACAAGTGCACTTAAGCAATGCTTAATGGGCCCTTTTTCAGTGTCATTTTACTTTAGAATATATTACCAAATTGTTCTTTTTTGGTAATAGTTAAACACAAGTGGATATTTCTAATTAAAATCACTTTAAAACATCACCTAAATCAGCATGGATTTGAAACAAATGAAGATTTTAAATACCCCAAATCCGGAAAAGTCGTACCGACCTATTTTGAGTTTCGTTTATTTAAATCAAGGGGAGGAGACATTTAAATCGGACATTGAACAATCTGATGGTGGATCATTGACAGGCGTGTTTTCCGGAAGATAATCTTGAGCTATTTCACCTGAAAAAAAAAATCAAATGAAGTTGTATAGATGCCTGTAGCCATAGTGATCAAACTAAGAAATTTGCGCGCTTGCATTTGAAGTAATACAATAAGTATTAACATTATTTCCCTAAATTTTAAAAGGGAAAAAAGTGTATTTAGGTGGCTTTCATTACCGGTACCATTGTCTTTCATGATTGTTAAAAATGTTTGACTCTTTTATGTATGATGACATTTTAATGACACTAAACTCTCCTAACCCTCCCTTGTTCAAAAAACCAAATACATGCAAACTTCTCTATGCGGCACGACTTCGATATAATGATACAAAACGTGACTATCTTTTACAGCTGTTTTACAGTGAGCACCTTTGACTTTGAGGAATGTTTACCTGGGTAGAACTCACGTGACTACCGGTATTTTAAATAATTTATTCCACGGGTGGGTTCAACAAAGGTCATACAGGTAAATAGCTCTCATTTGCTATAGGAAAAACATTGAACTTTTCATACATTTTTAATATTTTAAGTACAAGCCTAATCTTGTACAAATTTCCTACTTTCACACAAGTTTTATAAATGTAAAATGCGTTTTTTGTCATTTGTACAAGTTTGTACAATGTTAGGTTGACAGAAAACAAAAGCTTTGAAATGAATGACCGTCCTCGATTTACTATAGAAAATCATGAATGTCGGCTGACCCCTACCACATTGTATGGCTTTGCTCTTTGTATATTCATGAATTTCACCGATAAAATTTGTTGAATCTTATGGTTTAGATATCAATTAATGATCTGAGATGAAATATTATGCTTAATTTGATTCTTCATTTTTTCATATTTTACCGGGCCCATAAGTGCACTCGTTCTTTATAGTCTAAAGAATAAACATAATTTGTTTTGATGTTTTATTAGGCTGTAGCATTGTTAATCCATCATAATATATACAATAAACAAAGCTGCAGACAAACATTTGTTCAGCTCTAACAAAACCAGTGGAGAAATATATGATGTATTATTTGTTATAATTAATACCTACACCACAGGAGATGTATGTACATCAAACATTATAAGGAATGGAAAAATCGTTGAAATCTTTGTATCAAGGTTAACATGATTTTCTTGCACTTTAGACTGTTTATGATAATTGAACAATATTTGACGGGCGTATCATGCTGTGGCGGGGCACTTTATTCATGATTCACATTATTTGTGTGCATATGTAATCTTCCTTTTTTGTGTCAGGCCTTTGTGTTGAGAAGGATTTTGGATGACCTTTCAGCTGGTAACACAAACATTGGCTTTGGAATCGGCCTGGTGATTCTTATGGCCGCTATGGAATTCTGTCGGTCAATGTTTTTTGCCCTTGGCTGGGTGACTAATTATACTACAGGTTTGTATGTCATTAAACCACAGAAAGCTAATTTTTACATCCTCACCCCACCTCCCCTTTCAGTTACCCCCTGCATTTGATACAGTGGTTTTAAAAATGGATTAAAAAATTACCAGAAAAAAAGAACCTGGGGCAAAAAATTACCAGGAAAAAGAACCTGGGTCAATTTTAAAAAAAAAATATCAGAACATATGTACAAGCCTTTTTATAGTAATTTTTTTGGTACATGTAATGGATCTTGAAAAAATGGTTTATATACTCATTGCATTAACATGTGAAAAAAAGTCCAGCAATTGGTGTATAAAAATTAAGATATTTTAAATTTAAAAACACACACACACACAACTGTCCCTTGTTTTACAGTTACAAATCAGAAGGAAAATCTAAAAATTAAGTTTATATGGATTTATAGTTGCTATTGGAAAAATAGGATCAGTTACAGTCCTTGCAAGGTTTTCTTGCTGTATAATATATTAACTAATATTGACAAATTGTTCTTCTTTTTCTATTCATTTAAATTACTTCCTGCAGGTTTACGCATGAGAGGAGCTGTATTGAGCATGCTGTATGGAAAAATATTACGACTTCGTGGCTTAAAAGACAAAACAGTTGGTGAAGTATGTTGCAGTCAAATATTTCATATTTTCATTTGTCTATGTTTTTGTTGAAATAATTTTTGCAGACAACTGCAGGGTAATTATTTTCTTAACTCTTACATTTTCATTTGGAATCTGATTAATTTAGCAACTATATGATCCATACTTATGCTTGAATGATAGTCCAAGAATGATTTCTATAAGTTTCTAATAAATATACATTCATATATACTGTTATTTTTTTCAATTACCACAAAAACACTCCCTTATAAGATACAGTCAAACCTTGTTATCTCGAACTCAACGGGACCGAGGAAAAACTTTGAGATATCTGAGGATTGGACATATCTGGGGTAAAATACTTAAAGAATAAGTAGTTGGGACTTCCAAATCACTTGGACATACCCATGGTATTCGAGATATCAGTGTTCGAGATAGCAAAGTTCAACTGTATGTACTAGTTTATGTTATGAAATTTGAATATAACTTCTTTTGTACCTGTTTCAGCTTGTGAACATCTGTAGCAATGATGGACAGAGACTGTATGACGCCTTTGCTATTGGTCCCCTTCTGATTGGTGGACCAGTAATTTTATTGTATGGAATAATCTACACAGCATTTCTGATTGGTCCCTGGGCTTTTGTGGGCAGTGCTACTTACATCATGTTTTATCCATTTATGGTAACTAAACTGCTCTTTCTTATATTTTTACTTTCATTTTTGGAAGGAAGGGACGTATTTAGCTTTCCTGAAAAGATTCGAACAGTTGGCATTATTTAATGCCTTTCTGAGGACAAACATGTGTGCTTGAAATCTATATTTTTTGCTCTTTTTTTCTGTCATGGTATGAACTGTACATTTAAAGTGAAAATGGATGTCAAAGATCACCACTATTTCAGTAACCCTGTTTATAAGGCCAGAAAAAATTAACATTGATATTTGATAGTAGATCAGTTTTTGTGTGTAATATTGCAGGCTTTTATCAGCAAATTCACAGCTCATTTTAGGAGAAAGGGAATTGTCATCACAGATAAGCGAGTAAGTATGAATATCTCATTAGCTGCCCAATATTTATCTGGAAACCCTCCCAAGTATCACATATACGTAACAGCATAGCTTTTTGTACAGTGTATTGGATTTTTTTTTTAAATAATTTGAGCTCTTTCATTTTAAAAAGTTGTATTTATCAGGGGGAAAAGAACTTGTTTTATGAATACATTGACTTGCTGAATATTTGTTTTACTTTTTAGGTAAGGATGATGACAGAATTACTGAATTGTATCAAATTAATTAAGATGTATGCTTGGGAAAAATCATTTGCCAAAACCATTGCAGGTATTTCAAGATTTTAAATGAAGTCATACTGTTCTTCCTTATATGGACAAGTTGAGTTCAATGACCTTATGAGATGTTTATTTTTATCAAAGTTTCAATACATGTTGACTAAAAAAGTGATAAGAAGAGTACCCATTTATTATTCATTGAATGTGAAAGAGTTTTTATTAAGTTTTATGTCTGAGATTTTTACTGCATTCAGTAGAAAGTATCTGTTATGTACATGTCACAATAATGTTTGTGACTCTCTCAGTTATTGTATTTAGTAAAAAACCTATTTAGGATCAATGAGCAATGGATATTGACAGTGCTTATATTTTGTATCATAGGCTGCAACACATTTAAAGGATTCATGGACCTTTATTGTTTATATGAATTACATGCAGTCAGTGTAGTGGGAATTCAAGAATGACCCTCTCTACAATGATTATAGAAACTGTATTAAATTTTATATACATGTATTTTATTTTAAAGTTAAAGTTAGATCTTTAACTTTTATTAATATGTAAATTGGAATCCCTAGGTATCAGAAGACAGGAGCGAAAGGTCCTGGAGAAAGCAGCATATGTAAACAGTATCAGTACCTCAGTGGCCCCAATGGTTCCTGTCATGGCCTCTGTGTTTGTCATCACAGCCCATGTCATGACAGGGAATCCCCTCTCTGCAGCACAGGTAGGCACAAGGAAAATATGTATTAGGAATACCTGTACATATAAAGATTTTTGTGTAACTTATGTCACTCAGATGACATATCGTATCTGTTTTTATTTGTCCTGTGTTATTCTTAAACTTTTTTAAACTTAATGCAGAGTTCATCCTCCTCCCCGCTCATGTGAAAGGCTAGATTAGCCATACATTTGAAATATGTTATATCTTTGAAAAATCTTCTTTATGCCATGATATATAGCAGGCAGAGATTTTGACATTTTGCCTAATTGTGATGAGCATTAAGCCCTCTACCAGAACTTGAAATTCTTTACCCAAAGGTACAGGGTTTTGGCCCCGGGATAGGGATAGGTTGGAAATGTTAATATGCGTTATATTTGTATCCCCTCCCCCCAAAAGAAAAATGACAAAATCCCATCTTCTCTCTATGTCTAGCAGGCAAGCTGTTTGTATCATTATAATGAAAAAAAATCTTGATACATCATACCAGTTGCCCAATATAATTATACTTACCACCCAAACCCAACCCCATCCCTTCTAATAAAATTTTTACATATTTTAAAAAAGAGAACAAGAAGTTTTCTATTTAAAAAGAAAGAAAATTATAAAATGTATGATTCAGCAATATTTTTGTAGCAGCAAAAAGAGTTTGCATATGACTCCTAGGTCACTCAGAAGTCTCAGTGTGTTGAAATGTTAAATATAAAATCAGGTGACTGTCAAGGCCGATGGGCCTTTTGTTATGATTTTACATGTATAATGTATATTTCTTCACTTGATATAAGTTTGAGGGTTTGTATGTATATAGACATAGATTTAATTGTTTATATATGTTCATGTATGTACACAAAAGTTTTAATTTTTTCAGTTTGTTTTATTATTAATATTATTAATTTATTAAGGTTTAATGTTTTGACAACATGTGAATGTTTTAGGCCTTTACTATGATAGCAGTGTTTAATGCTATGCGATTCTCTCTGGGAGTCATTCCTTATGCTGTCAAGGCTTTAGCTGATGTTTATGTATCCACCAAGAGGTGCAAGGTAAAAACAGGATCAGTAACTTTAAGATTTAACTTCACATGTCCAGGTGCATAGCTCAACTTCATTCTGCAATCTGTATTGTGTCTAAAAGTAGAAATATCCTATATTAAATTATATAGGAGGTGTTTCAATAATAGATATGAATTTCTGTATCATTTCTAAATCTTCTGCAAAAAAGAAAATTAATTAGTTGAAAAGGTTCCTTGATTTTTTAAGACAAATATATTAATTTTTAAATGTGAAATACAGAATTGTGAGTGAGGGGAGCTTGTGCCTTGACAACCAAAACTGGCTGCTGGCAGGCTGAGGAACCCAGTGACAGGAACCCTTTTGGAATAATGTTTTAGAAAATCTTCATTCCACTATATTCTCTTTTCTTTTAGGCTTTTGTTCTGGTAGCTATTAACAGCAAATTAAAACCAGTTTTAAACCACATGGCTCAGCTAGTCAAGCAATTGTCTGAAGTCAGAGTTTGTTCTGAAAGGGTTAAGGTACTTCATATAATTCTCATATACCCTAAAATTTTGAAAATAAGCCAGAAATGATGAATATTTTTGAAAGTGAGACACAAGGCTACTGTTAGGAAGTTAGCCACAAAATCAGTACCTGCATATTTCAGCACAAATGTACATTCAGAACTATTTTAAAATTGAAATGAATTTTAAGTCATTGACATTTAGAAAAATTACTTGAGTTTACTTGTATATTATTAATTTATGAATATACAGATTAATATTGATAAATATTACATTGAAATCCTTCACATTGAATTGAGATGAAAATGTCAGGGATATCTTAAACAAATTTATAAAAAAAATGAAGGAGAAAAAAACTCCAAAGCACTCAGTAGTAAGCATATTTGTTACCTATGCTATGCAAAGTATTTAAAATTGCAGATCATCAGGTTTGTGTTGCTCATTGACCAATACTGTTATTATGGGTTGTGCACATTGCCTGTTTAATCAAAATAATTTGTCTTTACGATCTGTTGCTTCTGAATTGCAATCACTCAAATCTTCATGCTAAAGCTATATGTACCATTATTTTCATTCTTTCAAAGGAAATGGAAATTAAAATCATACTTGTAATAAATCTTGAATTAATCTTAAATTATTAAACTGCTTATAATCTAGCCTTTGAAAACTTTAAGGGTCATTGGTACTTGGAAATCTACATACATGTATCATGAAGAGTTATTCAGAGACAGTAAACTTGGCTTACTTTCATGATTTTAGGGTACTTGTTTTATTTATTTTATCAAACTTAGTAGCAAATCTAAAAATTCACAAGAAGTCCTTAATCATCTTTTCCAAAAAATTCAAACCAATGCACATTTTATAATCAAACATAAAAAACATCACATTTCCATTTATAGGCTTATTCAAAATTAATTTCCAATGCTTGCCAGTGAATCCTCTTTAATTCATTCCAAAAAATATACACTTATTGAGTCCTGGAATGCACATCATTGATGATATTACTAATTTCTCCACCCATCATGTTCAGTATGCCTTTTACATTAAGCATTACCCATGTTGCACATTTTACTTGATATATTTTACTTATTGATATCTTGTTAAGAAATTTCCACTATTTTGTTTACTTGATTTCTTTTAAATGTGCATGAAGGCAGTGAAGATAATTTTAGCTGGAAGTCAACCTACATCCACTTAAAACACTTAATGGGGGGGGGGGGGTGAATAACTCATTTTTGAAGGGGAAAAGGTAACCACTTTCACACATTTTCTGGGAAAATGTTACCAGTAAATGAATCAATCTTTAACAAAAGCTCCATCTAGAAAAATAAAATCATAATTTAGGGGCAAAACTGACAAAGCATATTTTTTTTAAAATAAAAATTTAGGCTCTATTTTTGTTTAGTCTTTCCTCATGAGTGGGAGAATGTTTTACATTCTCTAGTCCTGCATTGAGTATATGATAAATTTATTTATGTACTGACAAAAAAAATCATGCATGTTTTAAAATGTCATTCTGTCCACACTTTAAACTTGCAAGTAACTTTTCAACATCTGTCTAGAAGGATTTTTTCACCAAATGTTATTTAACTTAACCATGTGATTCAAAGCTATAACAACCTTTGGAATTTGCCTATAACAGTTTCAAGAAATGACTGTTTAAAAAAACCGTACTTATTTAGCCATTTAACCAGTTTATTTCTTTTAGTTACATATTAATCTGAGTAAAATTTCTTCTGTTAGAAAGGGAATAAGAGCAAACAACAAAATCAGATGCAAAAATTTTCCCTCATGCTTTATTGAGATAAATACTGTACTTCATGATTTAGTATAACTAGTGATGGTCCTTTATGATAATGGAGTTAATTTGGAAGAAGTAACTACCTGTCATATCAGATCCAAATTACAGTCTTATTTGTTTAGAATACTATTTGCTAGTTTACTATATTTACAATACTGTGGAATCATTTTAATTCATGGGGGTCAATGTTCGTGGGCAAGCAAAATTTTATTTGTTCATGGGGACGTATTTCGTGGGTTACTTATTTCTACGATAGATCATTGATTCAATGTTTACAAAATAAACGTTCATGGGTATGTAGATTCATGGGCAAGGATGACCCAAGAAATCCACAAACATTGGTCCCCCAAGAAACCATGATGATTCCATGTACATGTATTCACTATTTGGTTCTCCATTTTATTTAGCTGGTAAGAAATAGGCCTCATTAAGTTTCAATTCTTCACAATAAGGCTGAATGCCATTATATTTAGAGTTTGATAATTAAAAATATATTCAAATTTCAAAATTTAAATATAATTTTTTAAAAATAGAACCAAAATTTAGATTTTTATGTTGCAATATGACAGAGTATTCTTATGATGGAGGAGATTCAGCCACACACTTCCCAGATTAACAATCCAAAATATGTAGTAGTGATGAAGAAGGCTTGTTTTGCCTGGGACCAGGAAGTCATAGTACAGAATGTAGGACTTCTGGATGTTCAGATCACAGGTCAGTGACTATAGAGATCATTACTGTACAATCATAGGGCTCTGAATATCCAGATCACAGGTCAGTTACTATAGAGATCATTACTGGACAATCATAGGGCTTCTGAATATCCAGATTACAGGTCAGTGACTATAGAGATCATTACTGTACAATCATATAGGGCTTCTGAATATCCAGATCACAGATCAGTGACTATATATACATAGAGAGAGAGATCATTACTGTACAATCATAGGGCTTCTGAATATCCAGATCACAGGTAAGTTGCTATAGAGATCATTACTGTTATGAATGTAAGACCATTTACAAATTATAGCTAGAGATATTGTCATTAAATTTTATTGGAAGAAGAAGTCTTTATTAAAAGATTTTTATTTAGGTATCTATCTTGTTGATGACAGTCTTTGCTAACAAATTACTTCGGTATCTCAAATACCATGGATATGTCAAAGTCATCAAGAAGTCCCAATCACTTTTCCTCTTGTATTTTACCCTCAATATCTCGAGCACTTGGATTTCTCAAAGTTTTTCCTCAATTCCATTGAGTTCAAGATAATGAGGTTTGACTGTATTCAGATTCACTTCATTGGATAATCTGCTCAGATTTCCTATAAACTTTAATTTGTGTAAATTTCAGTGCCTAATGGAAAACATGTAGTTAAAGATGAGGAAAAAGAAGGCCTAAATAAGAGCACAGAGGGGGGTGAATATGTAGCTCCTCCAACCCTCCTAGATATTGATCTGACACTGGAAAAGGTATGTGAGGCATTAAAAGGGACATTACTCTCACAATTGATACTTGAAAGACAAAACTGAAATTATATTATAATACATGTAGTTAATACATAATTGATGATTTATTTTGACAGGGTAAGCTGATAGGAGTTTGTGGGGGTGTAGGATCAGGGAAGAGCTCCTTGATATCAGCCATATTAGGAAGGGTAAGTAAAGATTTTGTGGTAATCTGTGAGATTTAATATCTTTCATATTTGTAAATGTGATAAAGCTGTCAAACTGCCATTTCATGCAAATTTTAAATAATGCCAAAACAAAATAGCTTAATTGTCAATGTTATTTTTTTTTTTATTATTTAAACAGTTTGTTTAGCATTAGTTTAAAATTGACAATAAACAAATTTTTAGAACATTGAATCAGACATGAAATTTCTTTGGCAACAATATAAATTTTCCTTTTCCTCTATAGATGGTGAAAACTGCTGGTAAAGTGGCAGTAGGTGGAAGTAAAGCCTACGTCTCTCAGCAGCCCTGGATACTTAATGCCACCATCAGGGAAAACATCCTGTTTGGGGAGATGTACCATGAAGACAGGTCAGTGTGATGTAGGCTATGACTGATAAGCCAATGGATATCAATATAGAGGCATAAAATCTGCTGAAATTTTCCCTAACAAATGTTGTTTTGCAGATATAATGCAGCCATTGAAGCATGCTGTCTGCAGGAGGATCTGGAAACCTTTGTATCTGGAGATGAAAC
The DNA here is from genome assembly GCF_033153115.1 of Saccostrea echinata. Classification (NCBI taxonomy): domain Eukaryota; kingdom Metazoa; phylum Mollusca; class Bivalvia; order Ostreida; family Ostreidae; genus Saccostrea; species Saccostrea echinata. The sequence goes on along the minus strand of NW_026889757.1, from coordinate 4,742,446 downwards.
AGAGGTATATGTGTATTGTAAATATCAAATCTTCAGGTGTACATGTATATGACTGTATGTTTATAATATGTATTTATGATACCATTTTTTACGAAATTGTTAAAACAAAGTATTCAGATGTATGAAATATACAATGGCCAGTCTGATATCTGTAGAAGTTATGTTCAAATTCCTTGCTTGATTTCATTCTTTGCAATTGTTGCACGAATAGATTGTTTGTTTATTGTTTTAACGTCCCTCTCAAGAATATTTCACTCATATGGAGACGCCACCACTTCTTGGTGGAGAGCTGCAAATTTTGACCTTTACTCGGCACTCAGGGCCATTGAGCAGTGAGGGATCTTTTTTGTGCCAGCACCTACTGCGACACGGGACCTCGGTTTATAAGGTCTCATCCGAAGGACCAGTCTCCACGTCCCACAGTGGGATTCGAACCTGCGACATAAGGATCAACTCCTTACTCCGCGACTCTAGAGCAAACGCTCTAACCACTGCGCCACGCAGGCAACCATGCATGAATAGAAAGATAAATGCATGAATTAGAAATGATGTCCAAGGAACCTTCAACTCTTTAGAGAAGATGTGAGGCCCTATAGGGGCTGAGGCATTGCATATAAATGGATAGGCATGAGAGTATTGTTCCAATTAAAATCTGCTACTGCATTAAATAGCTTATTTTCTTTAAGGTTTCAAAAAATTTTAAAATTTTATTGTGTGTTAAATTTTTATATTTTAAAATATAGATTGGTGAGCGTGGCATAAATATGAGTGGTGGGCAGAAACAGAGACTGTCGCTGGCCCGGGCTCTCTATGCTGATAAGGATATTTACCTGATGGATGACCCCCTCTCAGCAGTAGATATACATGTGGGCAGACATATCTTTACAGAGTGTCTCCTCAAAGCACTGAAGAATAAAACTGTCCTGTTTGTTACACATCAACTTCAGGTATGAAAAGCATATCTTTGCAAGTATTCATGTGGATTAGTGAATTTGAATTTTTCTTGACATTGTCAAGAATTATTAACAGGTTTAGTCTAGCTGTGTGTAATTTCCAGTACATGTACATACATGTATGTATATTATAAGCAATGATTTTAAGCTTTAACTCAACAAACAAATTTTTGCTTTTATTAATTAATTACCTGAGATTAATATTTAATCATAAGGTAGAAACCAAATATTAAGCAATGAAAAAGTTCAACATTTCCAATTTTAGTTGGGAATTTCCCTATCTTCTTATAAAAGAACTTTTTATTGAGTTTGGATTGAAATCTTAGGCCAAGTTATGAATTACTTGTTTATCTTTCTATATGTACATCTGTCATTTTCCACTGTATTAACTGGGTGCATTATACAAGATTGTCATATACAGGCTTTTTTGACTAGATATTTTCAGTTTCCATACATTTGTTAGTCCATCCAACTGTGTGTGTGTCTGAAATTGCAATGTTAGATGAATAGCATCCAGGTCACCTCTCAGCCTACAGTATCTTAAGGGTTATTCAAAATCAAACTTGCAGACATGCATCTGTGGATACTTTTTGAGAGGCAATCTTTGCCTGTGCCCCACAGTTGGCTTTAGCCTAATCAGGACAACTCTAGTCATTATTAATGTTGTTTAGATGTTGAGAATTTTTCTAGTCTCTAATTTCTATCTACAGTACCTGAGTTCCTGTGACGGGATTATTGTCATCAAGGATGGGATGATTACAGAGAGAGGAAAACACGAGGATCTGATGAAGCAGGAGGGGGAGTACTCCAGCCTCATCAACAGGTACTACAAACAGAAGGAGGAGGAGGAAAAGGCAGAAGGTGAGTCAAGAGGTACTACAAACAGAAGGAGGGGGATGAAAAGGCAGAAGGTGAGTTAACAGGTACATGTACTACAAACAAAAGGAGGGGGATGAAAAGGCAGAAGGTGAGTTGACAGGTACATGTACTACAAACAAAAGGAGGGGGAGGAAAAGGCAGGAGGTGAGTCAACAGGTACTACAAACAAAAGGAGGAGGAACTGGCAGAAGGTGAATCAACAGGTACAAAGAAGGGGGAGGAAAAGGCAGAAAGTGAGTCAACAGGTACTACAAACAAAAGGAGGGGGAGGAAAAGGCTGAAGGTGAGTCAACAGGTACTACAAACAAAAGGACGGGGAGGAAAAGGCAGGAGGTGAGGACAGAAATTTTGGCCATTACATGTTAGTCTTCATGTCAAGATGTTCACATGTAAGAGGAAGGTAGAAAATGCCATTGACCAAACCAGGATTTAAATCCCAGTCCCCTGATCTCTATACAGATGTTCTACAAACTGAGCTAACCTGCCTGACTACCACACACAATTGTTGCACCTCGGGCCTGTAGGCTTTATATGATTTTAAGGGCCCTACATCTTTGGTGCAGATTTATTATAGTAATCAATTTTCATTCTTCTATCAATTAGCGCTTTTTATATGCCAGGATATCTATACTTCTCAACTTTCAGAATTTATATTTACTAAAATCTAGGAAATGGTTGAAAGAGACAAATACATGTACCATTTATATATTTTTGTATTACTCTTTGAGAGATCAAATTCAAAAGTCAAGATAATATCAACTTACATTAAGAATTCAATTTAGTGATTTTTTTTTTCATTTGCTAAAATATTGTAACACATATTTTCATTATTGATTTTGACATGGAAGACCCAACATCACCAACAAGTCTCAAAGAAAAGCCACTTTTCCATCATGGGAACTGCAACAATAACCGTAACAGGACATCCTCTGTGAGATCTGGAGAATCCGAGCTGTCCATGAGTCCAAAGTCACAGACAGGGATACTGGACTCGGGGGGAAAAGAGTACCAGGGGATAGAGAAACAGGTGTCTGTCATCAGCAACACACAGGAGGAGAAAACCAACAGTAAGATCAATAATTGATTGATTTTTTTACTTTTCTTTTTTCTTGAATACTTGAAAAGCATGTAAATTTATTTGTTCAAACTCATCATTTATTAATGAATTAATAGAACTGATTAATATATAAAGTACATTCATAAAAGTACATGTATGCATTTAATAATAATTAAAAACAAATTCTTACAAAGTATGCACATTGTAATTAATGAATTACAAGTTTGCATGTACTATATGTAAATAGTCAAGGAATTTATTTCAAAGTTTATGAATTTATATTGAAATTTATGAACTCTTAGATATTTAATTTACATTTCCTAAAATATTTCATTTTTAAAAATTTTTTTCTTATACTGTGAAATCACTAATTTTCGTGGGGTTTAATTTTCGTTGTTTTCGAGGTATGAAGAGACCCATGAATTCATGTCCACCACAAAATATAAGTTTTCATATGCACAACTACTAAACAGTTCATCCACGAAATCAAATCCCCCAACCCAGTATTTTATCCTCAAACCATGAAAATTTGACCCCACAAAAATATGTGATTTTACAGTAGCATAAATTGTATTGTGTTTACCTGTCTTTCAGAGGGCAGACTGATTGTAGCAGAGGAAACCAGTAAAGGGAAGGTGAACTTCCGTACTTATGGTACCTACATGAAGGCGGCAGGGGGATTCATTGTATGTGTTCTTGTTCTATTAGTCTACATCATCAGTATAGCCGTGTCAACAGGAACAAGCTGGTGGTTATCTTACTGGTTACAACAGGGAGGAGGGGTGAGTTATTGTACTGTTATAGAAAGGAGGAGGGGAGAATTATTGTACTGGTTACAATAGGGAGGAGGGGTGAGTTTATTGTTATAGCAGGGAGGAGGGGTGAGTTATTGTACTGGTTACAACAGGGAGGAGGGGTGAGTTATTGTACTGGTTACAACAGGGAGGAGGGGTGAGATATCTTACTGGTTACAACAGGGAGGAGGCGTGAGTAATTGTACTGGTTACAACTGGGAGGAGGGGTGAGTTATCTTACTGGTAACAACAGGGAGGAAGGATGGGTTATCTTACTGGTTACAACAGGGAGGAGGGTAAGTTATCTAATTGTTAAAGTAGGAAGGAGGGCTGAGGTATCTTCCTGTGATATCAGAGAGGAGGGGTGAGTTATCTTACAGGTTACAACTTGGAGGAAGGGTGAGTTAATGTACTGTTAGAGCAGGGAGAAGTAGTCAGTTATCTTACTGTTAGAGCAGGGAGGAGTAGTCAGTTATCTTACTGTTAGAGTAGGGATTAGTAATCAGTTATCTTACTGTTAGAGCAGGGAGGAGTAGTCAGTTATCTTACTATTAGAACAGGGAGTAGTAGGCAGTTATCTTACTGTTATAACAGGGAGAAGGGTCAGTTATCTTACTGTTAAAGCAGGGAGTAGTAGTCAGCTATCTTACTGTTAGAGTAGGGAGTAGTAGTCAGTTATCTTACTGTTAGAGCAGGGAGGAGGAGTCAGTTATCTTACGGTTAGAACAAGGAGGAGGGGTCAGTTTTCTTACTGTTAGAGTAGGGAGGCGGAGTCAGTTATCTTACTGTTAGAACTGGGAGTAGTAATCAGCAATCTTACTGTTAAAGCAGGGAGGAGTGGTCAGTTATCTTACTGTTAGAGCAGGGAGGAGGGATCAGTTATCTTACTGTTAGAGCAGGGAGGAGGGGTCAGTTATCTTACTGTTAGAGCAGGGAGGTGGAGTCAGTTATCATACTATTAGAACAGGGAGTAGTAGGCAGTTATCTTACTGTTATAACAGGGAGAAGGGTCAGTTATCTTACTGTTAGAGCACAGAGAAGGGGTCAGTTATTTTACTGTTAGAGCACAGAGAAGGGGTCAGTTATCTTACTGTTAGAGCAGGGAGGAGGGGTCAGTTGTCTTAATGTTAGAACAGGGAGGTTGGGTCTGTTATCTTACTATTACAACAGGGAGTAGTAGGCAGTTATCTTACTGTTATAACAGGGAGAAGGGTCAGTTATCTTACTGTTAGAGCACAGAGAAGGGTTCAGTTATTTTACTGTTAGAGCACGGAGAAGGGGTCAGTTGTCTTACTGTTAGAGCAGGGAGGAGTTGTCAGTTGTCTTAATGTTAGAACAGGGAGGAGGGGTCAGTTGTCTTAATGTTAGAACAGGGAGGTGGGGTCAGTTATCTTACTATTAGAACAGGGAGTAGTAGGCAGTTATCTTACTGTTATAACAGGGAGAAGGGTCAGTTATCTTACTGTTAGAGCACAGAGAAGGGGTCAGTTATTTTACTGTTAGAGCACAGAGAAGGGGTCAGTTGTCTTACTGTTAGAGCAGGGAGGAGGGGTCAGTTGTCTTAATGTTAGAACAGGGAGGAGGGGTCAGTTGTCTTAATGTTAGAACAGGGAGGTGGAGTCAGTTATCTTACTATTAGAACAGGGAGTAGTAGGCAGTTATCTTACTGTTATAACAGGGAGGAATGGTCAGTTATCTTACTGTTAGAACTGGGAGTAGTAGTCAGCAATCTTACTGTTAAAGCAGGGAGGCGGAGTCAGTTATCTGACTGTTTGAACAAGGAGGAGGGGTCAGTTATCTTACTGTTAGAAGAAGGAGGAGGGGTCAGTTATCGTACTGTTAGAGCAGGGAGTAGTAGTCAGTTATCATACTGTTAGAACAAGGAGGAGGGGTCAGTTATCTTACTGTTAGAACTGGGAGTAGTAGTCAGCAATCTTACTGTTAAAGCAGGGAAGCGGAGTCAGTTATCTGACTGTTTGAACAAGAAGGAGGGGTCAGTTATCTTACTGTTAGAAGAAGGAGGAGGGGTCAGTTATCGTACTGTTAGAGCAGGGAGGAGTTGTCAGTTATCTTACTGTTAGAGGAGGGAGAAGGGGTCAGTTATCTTACTATTATAGCAGGGAGGATGAGTCAGTTATCTTACTGTTAGAACAAGTAGGAGGAGTCAGTTACCTTACTGTTAGAGCATAGAGGAGGGGTCAGTTATCTTACTGTTAGAGCAGGGAGTAGTAGTCAGTTATCTTACTGTTAGAGCAGGGAGGAGGGATCAATTATCTTACTGTTAGAGCAGGGAGGTGGAGTCAGTTATCTTACTGTTAGAGCAGGGAGGTGGAGTCAGTTATCTTACTATTAGAACAGGGAGTAGTAGGCAGTTATCTTACTGTTATAACAGGGAGAAGGGTCAGTTATCTTACTGTTAGAGCACAGAGAAGGGGTCAGTTATTTTACTGTTAGAGCACAGAGAAGGGGTCAGTTGTCTTACTGTTAGAGCAGGGAGGAGGGGTCAGTTGTCTTAATGTTAGAACAGGGAGGAGGGGTCAGTTGTCTTAATGTTAGAACAGGGAGGTGGAGTCAGTTATCTTACTATTAGAACAGGGAGTAGTAGGCAGTTATCTTACTGTTATAACAGGGAGGAATGGTCAGTTATCTTACTGTTAGAACTGGGAGTAGTAGTCAGCAATCTTACTGTTAAAGCAGGGAGGCGGAGTCAGTTATCTGACTGTTTGAACAAGGAGGAGGGGTCAGTTATCTTACTGTTAGAAGAAGGAGGAGGGGTCAGTTATCGTACTGTTAGAGCAGGGAGTAGTAGTCAGTTATCATACTGTTAGAACAAGGAGGAGGGGTCAGTTATCTTACTGTTAGAACTGGGAGTAGTAGTCAGCAATCTTACTGTTAAAGCAGGGAGGCAGAGTCAGTTATCTGACTGTTTGAACAAGGAGGAGGGGTCAGTTATCTTACTGTTAGAAGAAGGAGGAGGGGTCAGTTATCGTACTGTTAGAGCAGGGAGGAGTTGTCAGTTATCTTACTGTTAGAGGAGGGAGAAGGGGTCAGTTATCTTACTATTATAGCAGGGAGGATGAGTCAGTTATCTTACTGTTAGAACAAGTAGGAGGAGTCAGTTACCTTACTGTTAGAGCATAGAGGAGGGGTCAGTTATCTTACTGTTAGAGCAGGGAGGAGTAGTCAGTTATCTTATTGTTAGAGCAGGGAGTAGTAGTCAGTTATCATACTTTTAGAACAAGGAGGAGGGGTCAGTTAACTTACTGTTAGAACATTGAGTAGTTGTCAGTTATCTTACCATTATAACAGGGAGAAGGGGTCAGTTATCTTACTGTTAGAGCATGGAGGAGGGGTCAGTTATCTTACTGTTAGAGCACGGAGGAGGGGTCAGTTATCTTACTGTTAGAGCACGGAGGAGGGGTCAGTTATCATAATGTTAGAGCCGGGAGGAGGGGTCAGTTGTCTTACTGTTAGAGTAGGGAGGAGGGGTCAGTTATCTTACTGTTAGAGCAGGGAGGAGGGGTCAGTTGTCTTACTGTTAGAGCAGGGAGGAGGGGTCAGTTGTCTTACTGTTAGAACAGGGAGGAGGAGTCAGTTATCTTACTGTTAGAGCAGGGAGGAGTTGTCAGTTGTCTTACTGTTAGAGCAGGTAGGAGGAGTCAGTTATCTTACTGTTAGAGAAGGGAGGAGGGGTCAGTTATCTTACAGTTAGAACAAGGAGGAGGGGTCAGTTATCTTACTGTTAGAGAAGGGAGGAGGGGTCAGTTATCTTACGGTTAGAACAGGGAGGAGGAGTTAGTTATCTTACTGTTAGAGCAGGGAGGAGGAGTTAGTGTGTTTAGAAGTGATGTTATGTCAAAAAATGTGTGGATTCTTGTCTTTGGATCATTGCTATTACTTGTTATAGAAATGATTATTAATTTATGCAAATGGAAATTACATGTATTGTCTTTAATTGTTGGTTTTTGCAATCCAAAACTCATACAAGTTAATAAAATTTAATAGACAGTTACCATTGTAGTATCTGCTCTTTTTACAGAATACAACAATTATTGGAAATGTGACTGTTAAGAACATGAATATACAAGACAATCCTCAGCTAGATTTCTACGCTCTCATCTACGGAATGGGCGTGATTGCCATGGTGGTGTTTACCGTTTTCAGGGCTTTTCTTTTTATGAAGGTATCAGTGGATGAAAATATTTCAAAATTGTTTATGGGACAAAAAGATGATTTTGTGCAGGAAAAATTTAAAAATATGAAAAAGCAGCATATACACTGTATGCATAGATTGCACATTTAATATACAATGCACAGTATGCTCAGTCTGGTAAAACACTTTTTTTCAGGTTACACTTCGTGCTTCTAGCAAGATGCATGATCGAAATTTCAGAAAAATTCTAAGATGTCCCATGACATTTTTTGATTCTACTCCAATTGGGAGGATCGTTAATAGATTTTCCTATGACATGGATGAAAGTAAGTTTTCTTTTCTCTCAATTATCAATATATTTTTTCAATGACATAGACAGAAGTAACTTTCTTAGTATGAACATTTTGTTTCTTAAGCCCTGTCTGATATCTTGCTGAAAGAGATTTTTTTGTGGAATTGTCTGTACATTGAATATTCATTTTGAACTCTCATTTCAGTTGATGTTCGATTACCAGCCAGTGCAGAAATTTTCCTGATGAACATTCTGATGATCATATTTGCCCTCATTAGTATAGCCTATGTTTCCCCATATTTCCTCATTGCTCTTCTGCCTCTTGCCGTTGCATTTTTTGTGTTGAACTTTGTGTTTACCTCTGGTGTTCGTGAATTAAAGAGAATGGATGCTAGAACCCGGTCCCCGTTGATCAGCCATATCACTGCCACTGTACAGGGCATCAGTACCATTCATGCCTTTGGAAAATCTACAGAATTTATGGATAGGTGAGAAGTTTTGAAATAAAAATTAGGAGAGGAGGAATTACATATACTTTAAATGAGTCACAAGATGTAGTACATGTAATTCAACAATAATGCAAATTCTGATTTGTTTCTACCTGTAAATATAAATTATGAATTTTGCACAAAATTTTGAATGACCAAACTTATCTGCTTGTGATTTAAGAAGTGATTATAACATATTAGGCATAGTTCCTTTCAGACTAGATTAATTAATCTTGCTATGTTTCTGTACATTCTTGATTTTTACATTTTGTAGATTTCATCAGCTGTTAGACACCAATTCGGTGCCTTTCTTCCTGTTTTCAGCATCCAATCGCTGGCTTGCCATTCGCCTTGATCTTCTATGTGTTATTGTAGTAGGAATAACTGGCCTTCTTGTAATTGTCACCAACATTCCAACAGCATTAGCCGGCATGGCCCTGGCTTTCTCTGTACAGGTCAGTAGAAAGTCTTTACTTTCTTCAATTTGTTTTACTGGAAAAATTATTTTTAATTAGCAATTTCCTTTCTGAAGGTAAAAGACTTATGAGCCCATTCATGAATAATGATGTCAGTTTTTACATGCACAATGTACATGTATGTCCTTTAGTGTGTGAATGTGCACATATGTGAATTGTGTTTTGAGGAGTTGTTTTTTATCATTATTTCAGATGACAGGGTTATTCCAATTTACTGTGAGGATGGCAATAGACACAGAGGCCAGATTCACCTCTGTGGAGAGACTTTCACAGTATGAAAAGGTATAGTGTTTCCACTGCTGGAAAATTTCACTTGTTGTTAAGGCATAAGTTTACAAATAGTTTTATTTCTGTTAGAGAGTGACATTGTCCCTTCATAGTTTGTTCATTCGCAGAATTTTGGAGAAAATGATTGGAAGGCTGTGGTTATACTGTACGGCAAAACTTACGTGTACCAGTAGATTAAGAAGATTAACATATCTTTAATTTTATATTCCATATACTGTACATACAATGTACATACATGTACTAACATCTCCGTGTTGCTTTCATCCATTATTGCAGCAACAGTTTCTCAGAGCATGGTATGGAACACATGTGTTTTGCCATTTTGTTGGTCTATAATTTACAGTATTTTTATACAGGAAGCAGAATCCGAGGCCCCGGCCATCATCAAGAAAAGTCGTCCTCCAGATGACTGGCCACACGAGGGGACATTAGTCTTCAAGAGCGTCAAGCTCCGGTACAGAGAAAACCTCCCACTGGCCCTAAAGGGAGTGTCCTTTGATGTTCTTCCTCAGGAGAAGATAGGCATAGTGGGCCGATCAGGATCAGGTAAAACTCATGCTTTCTATACTTTCTTAGTCAAGGATATGTCTCATGTTATATATAAAGTCTTATGAAACAAGTTATAATAACAGGGATAGACATTAACTTTCAGATTCACTTGCCCTTCGGGCAAGTGATCTCAAACTTTGACTTGTCCGAATGCAAAACTTGGTTGCCCAAAATTAGGATGGAACTTAAGACGAAAATTATTAATTACTGCAAACGTTATGAAAAGAAAAAATGTGACGAAATACACTACTGTCAATTTGGCAAGTTGAGCTACCGGGTACCTGAAAAAATTTCGATCCTGTGTTTGTACATAAATGTATACCGCTGTACTTGTAAATTTAACCTGTTAACATACACTGCCATGCAGCAATAACCCTCCGTTTCCTTTAAAAAAAAAAATCATATATTTGAAAATTAATTGCGGTAGGATCATTTTGTGATTCGTGATTTTCAGCGATAACTGTGAAGCAACGCTTAAGGAAGATAGTTGCTACGAAACATACATCTTACCTTGATCAGGATACAACGTGTTACACTGTACTTATATTCTGTGCGTGAATAATATAATTTCATAATAAGAAGTTAACAAAATTTTGTTAGATGTAGAGTGTATTTCCTACGAAAGAAAACAACAAATTCGATTTTTATATGAACGGTATAATCCAGAAACGCTACCAAGGAATTTCGAATGCAAAACATTGTCAGTCAGATGCGTGGCGGAAATCAAGTGTTCAATTTATTGTTTTATTTATAAATTAACGTAAACTAAATAAATATGTACTTTTGTATGAGAAAAATTCACTTGCCCGATCGGACAAGTATGTCGACAATTTCACTTGCCCGAACTGAGAATTTACTTGTCCCTGGCAATCGGACAACCGTTAATGTCGATCCCTGAATAATATAGTCATGTGCCAATTTATTAGCATGTACATAAATAAATGAAGCTAGTAAATGTACATATATATTTAGACATCATTATGTGTTAGAATTTTAATATTTTTCTTGCTTAAACTCATTTCAGTTTGTAGGTCTGTATTCTGCTTGCATTATACATTAAATCATACACATATACACTGTACAAATAAGAAAATTAACATTCTTTTTAATTGCTGTAGGAAAATCCTCTTTGGGTGTGGCTCTGTTTCGGTTGGTGGAGCTAGATTCTGGGTCCATTAAGTTAGATGGTATTGACATATCCACACTAGGACTAGAGGATCTGAGGTCCAAACTGGCCATTATACCACAGGACCCTGTTCTCTTCATAGGCACCATCAGGTCGGATCAAAATCTGTTTACACAGTAGACCAGGAATTATCACTATTTAATAGAAGAATTTATTTTTTACAGCATGAGTGGACATTTTAGGTTACAAGAACATAAATTTATTACATACCAAAAGCTAAATCAATGGTATCCTGGTTAATTTTGACAAAATTATCGTTTTTTCATGAAAACAATTTGAGCCAGTTTACCAGGAGATATGATCATTAACTGGTTGGTTGTACACTACCACTGATAAGTACTTCTAAACAAAAAACTGGTGAAGTTTTATTTAATATGCATAAAGTTACCAGCCTGTTATTGATCAGTAGATGACTCGTTGATAGTGTCTAATTATAGGTATAACTTCTAATTTTAGGTATAACTTCTAATTATAGGTATAACTTCTAATTTTAGGTATAACTTCTAATTATAGGTATAACTTCTAATTATAGGCATAACTTCTAATTTTAGGTATAACTTCTAATTATAGGTATAACTTAGATCCTTTTGGAGAGTACAGTGATGAAGTGTTATGGCCAGCACTAGAAAAATGTCATATAAAGGAAACTGTAAGTATTTATACACATCTTAATTTGACAAACATAGTTGGCCTGTGCTTCTTGACCATGTCTCACCATGATTGACTAATGCAGACTGACCTAGATTACCTCTGATTACTTTTTGAAAGTTTGCAACCAGTGTTTTAAATCTTCCATATAATTACATGAGAAATGTAGCAGTAATCAGACTTCAAAAAATACTAAAGTTTGTGTCAGAGAGATAAAAATGTGCTTATTTTGCACAAGGACATTTTTCATACAAAAAAAAATTGAAACAGTGTTTATAAATACATCACAATATTGTGCAAGAAATTCATAAAGGTTGTTAGGGAAAGTTTCTAAATACATGTAGATTACAGATATTTATTCCATGCATATTTGGAATGCAATTTATTGTTTTATATTAAGATCGTAAAATTTTGACAACTAAAGTAAGATACAAGATTTAATCAATAAATATTCATTTATTAAATGCATCTTTTTTTAAAAACTAGATTGCTTCCCTTGAACATCAACTAGACTCTCAGGTTATAGAAAATGGAGAGAATTTCTCTGTTGGGGAGAGACAACTAATTTGTTTAGCCAGAGCTCTGTTAAGACATAGCAAAGTATGTGTTTATTTGAAGAATTCTTGATTTTTACAGTGTTACATGAATGAGAATCGTTTTAATGTACATGATGTAAAATGTATATGCTTTTTGATATTATCTTGAACATATTAAGACAGTTACCACCTGTATTTGACTTACAATTTTGTGAAATGAAAGAATCTCAAATTTGAATTTCAATTATGAGATAAGCAAGGAAAATTTCCTGGTGTTTGCAATAAGACACAACAAGAGAAACAGATATACATGTAACTTGTATCCTTTGTTATCTATAATCCAGGTCCTGATGCTGGATGAAGCTACGGCTGCCATCGATACAGAGACTGACGCTCTAGTACAGACAACAATCAAAGAGGCTTTCTCTGATTGCACAATGCTAATTATAGCACACAGACTGAATACCGTCTTGTCTTGTAACCGTATCCTAGTAATGGAGGAGGGAAAGGTATGTACAAAACATAAAAAAAGCATAGAATTATACAGATGTCTCTCGATGGCTCGAACTCTGGATCTCTTGAAATTTTTCCTCGGTACCACGGACTTCAAGGTATCAAGAGTTACCTTATCTAAAAATAAATTATTCTTCTTTTATAGCAATAAGTATGCCCTGGTTTCATCATTTTTTTTTGTTTATCATCAATTTTCATTGTTTTCATGGTTGATCTAGACTACAAAATTAGTTGATCAACAAATTACAAAAAAACAATATTTACATAATGCATGTTTTGGCCCTGTGATTTTCTGAAAAATTGAAAGTTGACAATGCATTAAATATCTTTTTGACCCTTGGTGACTGAGAATCTATGAAAAATGATGTAATTTTCTGGTAAGACAATTTATTATGACGTTATGAATTGCGTCATTATATTCCCATATCCTGAAAATTTCTATATAAATGGACAAAAATTTAAGCTATTTTTCAATATTTTGTATAGAGCACCACCAGTGATCTAAAATGTGCAATTATATAATGATAGAACTATTTCTGAAGATTACAAAACATTTTATTTTTTGGATCAAGGGATGCACTCATATTTTGTAACCCCATATTGTGACCTAGCTCTCACATAGGCCTCTCTTGGTCTTTGAAGAACATTTAATAAGTTATTGATTTTTTGCTGAAAGTACTCAAATACACCTGTTTTCGATAAAATTCAAGAAAATTACAATTTCACAAAACCTGTTTTCCAATACCTGGACTCCGAGAGGAAACTTTTCTATAAAAAATGAAAGCACAAAGTCTCTACTTTATATTAATATTTGAAATGGGACATTTTGCATTGTTTACTAAAACCATAAAATTTGATCCTCAAGAAAATTCATGAAACCACAGTATTCACTATCAAGGGCTGTGACCAGTATTAAATATTTTTTTGATTTTGGTTAGATTCCTTGAACCCAAGAGCATATCACTGATTACTCAGTGCACATTTTGTTTAAATACAGCACTTCTGAAGTTACTCCCTGTAATTCTTGCTGTTGGACTATATATTGTACTTTTAACCAAATTTCCTTCTAAAGCAACTTACCCTCACAATATTTTGAGGGGAAAAAAAATTACAAATATTTTTTAAAGTGAATGAGTAACTCATTTTTTTAGTAATAGAAAAGATTGCTTGCACAAAGAAACCACATATGAAAATTGCTGTTTACATATTCGAATTGCAAACTTGCAAAAGAAAGAAAATTTCTTTACATTGTCTCTTTACTGTTATGCCGATATCAAGTCCTATATATTTGATTTTGAGAGGAGCAGTTCAGAAATTTTGATTATGACTCCAACATAGGTCTAAGATTAAAATCATTGGCAGGCTGAAGTCACATTATTAGACATTTATTTGTGACATGACAGGGTTGCACAAAGTGAATGCATTGCATTCTAGTTGACCAGCATAATACAAACATATGCAAGAATGGCATTTTACAAGCAGCAAGCATCATATAATTATGCAAAATAAAGTTCTCATAATAAAGTGATTTACAGTATTTCACTATTTTCAGTGCATTTGGCCTTCCCAGAATATGCAGTTATTACTGTTTAAAAATATTTTTAAAGATTTATTAATATACATATTATTGATTTAAAAGCAGGTAAAAAAAAACTGTTATTCAACCGAACAATGCAAGTTTTTTATAAAAGTTTTAAATTCCATAAATATACAGAAACATTCTGGAATTACCGTATATACTCGCCTATAAGTCGGTCCGCGGTTGTATTTTTGAAGCTTATATTAGAGGGATTGGCCTTCTAAAATACCTTTCTTTTTATAACTCGCCTATAAGTCGGACATACAGTTTTGGACCAAAGTTTAACTCCCAAAAATCCGACTTATAGGCGAGTATATACGGTATGCAATTCTGTTGATTTCCTTTTTTTTAACAGGTGGTTGAGTTTGATACCCCAGGGAAACTGATGTCAAATCCCAAATCCAAGTTCAAAACAATGCTGGATGCCACAGAAAACCATGATTTATGACCATTCATTGTGATAGATTTTAATTTAAATCAATATTATAATAGTAGTTATTCTGGGACTAAAAGAAATTTAAAGTAAAATATTTTAAAGAATGTCTGCTAGTTTTATTGAGAAAATTTTGTAATTTATGAATTGAGATACATGTGCTTTACAAATGACAATACAGAATGTACCCAATGCAATGAGACTTCTCATAAATACTTGTTTAAAACAAATCCATAAAAATCTATGTATATAGCATAGTCTTTGAACTATTGTTTTTGTAACCTGTTCTCTTTTGTAAATTGCAGAATTTTTTATCTTCTACATTTTATAGAGCTTTTACTTATATTAATTCCTCACCAATTTGAACTTTCTTCATATACATGCATGTGCTTAAGAATTACTAGTAGCATCAAATCTAGGAGAAACAATGATTTCAAACATATAAATCTGTACTTTTTAAATGGTCTATATTAGCATGACAACATACATGTATGTTTTATTTATAGCCCTAAAAAGATTTTCAATGTACATATAATTTTGAATTAGAATTTGTTTTCTTCCTAGATGAGATGGGCTATACTTAAAATTGATAATGTATAAAAATAACAAATTTTATAATTGACATTGGTTGTGAGGAAGAGCATTGTGATTTGTATATCCTATGGTTTAACTGTACGGCAGTGTTTAAAATACCTCATTGTTTCTTGTGAATAAGTGTCTTTGCAAATGGCAATTTTCCATGTCGGCCATCAGCTTTTACTTGAGAGTATCCCCTATTTTTCTTTGACATAAAACAAGCCAATTTTATTGATAATGTATTTTTTTCTGTTTTAACTCTATTGCATGTACTTTCAGTTTTTTCCTAATGTTTACCTATACATGACACATTTTTTTTATTGGTACAATATCATGGCTGTTATGTTGAAGATACTGTAGTTTTCTTAGTTTCCAACTTTTATTTCAGAAGTAAAATTCAATAATTTATGTGTTGAAAATGAACAATGAAAATTAATTTAACTGATTTGTATAGTAAATAATGGAAAGAAGAAGAAATGAAAAACAAACATTTTTCACCTTTCCTTTCTTCTTTTCTTTAAATATCATTTTACTAGTTTATTTTATTGAACTTTCTTTTTAAATTAGAACATTATTTTATAAAACTTTCCTACAACAAAATCAGAAAAGGAAGGAAAAAAATAATTCATTATACAGAAAGATTGTCTGTTTTTAGTACATGTATTTAAAATAGTTGCATAGGGCTGTTCAAAGTTAATTCTACGTTTAACGTCACCTCTAAAGTTCAAAACCTAGGAGGGAGGGAGGAAAAAAATAAACAAACAAAAATTTTAAACATTTGTGAATTTATTCAAATTAACCTATTCAGTAATAACACTATTGAGTAATAAGAGTATTGGATATGACATCTAAGTCTAATTTCCTAAGCCGAGTTTTTCCTTAGTATGTATATTGGTTTTAATCCTTTTGTGAGCAAACAATGTAGACTGAATGTACAAGAGAGTGGCTTTTAACTGGCTCTGTTTGTCCTTTGGATTTATATTGCCACACGTCCATGGTATCCTGTAGGAAAATGCTTCTTCTTGTGGGTTTAGTTGATTGATATCTACAATTAAAATTATGTTGACAGTATTTAATACATTCTAAAATTGAAAATAACTCGAAATTGAATTCTGCTGTATTTTTACTCATAGTACTAGATCTACTAGCATTTAGTTTTGAAAGTGTAAATACTATATTTGGACCATAGGTGTTAGATAATTTTACCTTGAATTCCACACACGACAGGATTCTTCACTTTTTGGATTACCCCAATCACTTTCCTTACTCTCCTTTGCCTAAAAGACCTTATCTTCTCTAAGCTTATCCCTGCTCAAATGGCAATGACTAATATTATCTTTCCCTACAATTGTTGCCATTTGTAGGTACATGAATGCTACATCTTAAATGTTTACAAAAATATTTTAAGACAAAACTATTAAATAAAATTTAAATGATGCATCTCACTGTATATGATAAAATATTTGTTTTTGACACACTTTGCACTCAGTAAAAAGTTTTGCAATTCTCTCCAAATACAATGAATAGTTCAGCCAACATAATTATGAACTGAGAGTCTGTGATACGAAGAACTGATAAAAACTCAACAAACTAGACTTTGTCATTAACTTCAATCATAAAATCATCTATTTTTAGCTCACCTGAGCTGAAAGCTCAAGTGAGCTTTTCTGATCACCCGTTGTCCGTCGTCCGTCCGTCCGTCCGTCTGTCTGTCCGTCCGTCCGTCCGTCCGTCTGTCCGTTCGTCCGTCTGTAAACTTTTCACATTTTCAACTTCTTCTCAAGAACCACTCGGCCAATTTTAACCAAACTTGGTACAAAGCATCCTTGGGTGAAGGGGAGTTTAAATTGTTAAAATAAAGGGCCAAGCCCCCTTCCAAGGGGAGATAATCAAGAAAAGACAAAAATAGGGTGGGGTCATTAAAAAATCTTCTTCTCAAGAACCACTGGGCCAGAAAAGCTGAAACTTATGTGGAAGCATCCTGGGGTAGTGTAGATTCTAAATTGATAAAATCATGACCCCTGGGGGTAGGGCGGGGCCACAATAGGGAATCCAAGTTTTACATTGAAAAATGTAGAAAAAATCTTTAAAAATCTTCTTCTCAAGAACCACTGGGCCAGAAAAGCTGAAACTTATGTGGAAGCATCCTGGGGTAGTGTAGATTCTAAATTGTAAAAATCATGACCCCCGGGGGTAGGGCGGGGCCACAATAGGGAATCCAAGTTTTACATTGAAATATGTAGAAAATATCTTTAAAAATTTTCTTCTCAAGAACCACTGGGCCAGAAAAGCTGAAACTTACGTTGAAGCATCCTGAGGTAGTGTAGATTCTAAATTGTTCAAATCATGACCCCCGGGGGTAGGGCGGGGCCACAATAGGGAATCCAAGTTTTACATTGAAATATGTAGAAAATATCTTTAAAAATCTTCTTCTCAAGAACCACTGGGCCAGAAAAGCTGAAACTTATGTTGAAGCATCCTGGGGTAGTGTAGATTCTAAATTGTTCAAATCATGACCCCCGGGGGTAGGGCGGGGCCACAATAGGGAATCCAAGTTTTACATTGAAATATGTAGAAAAAATCTTTAAAAATCTTCTTCTCAAGAACCACTGGGCCAGAAAAGCTGAAACTTATGTGAAAGCATCCTGGGGTAGTGTAGATTCTAAATTGTAAAAACCATGACCCCCAGGGGTAGGACGGGGCCACAATAGGGAATCCAAGTTTTACATTGAAATATGTAGAAAAAATCTTTAAAAATTTTCTTCTCAAGAACCACTGGGCCAGAAAAGCTGAAACTTATGTGGAAGCATCCTGGGGTAGTGTAGATTCTAAATTGATAAAATCATGACCCCCGGGGGTAGGGCGGGGCCACAATAGGGAATCCAAGTTTTACATTGAAAAATGTAGAAAAAATCTTTAAAAATCTTCTTCTCAAGAACCACTGGGCCAGAAAAGCTGAAACTTATGTGGAAGCATCCTGGGGTAGTGTAGATTCTAAATTGTAAAAATCATGACCCCCGGGGGTAGGGCGGGGCCACAATAGGGAATCCAAGTTTTACATTGAAATATGTAGAAAATATCTTTAAAAATCTTGTTCTCAAGAACCACTGGGCCAGAAAAGCTGAAACTTATGTGGAAGCATCCTGGGGTAGTGTAGATTCTAAATTGTAAAAACCATGACCCCCGGGGGTAGGGCGGGGCCACAATAGGGAATCCAAGTTTTACATTGAAAAATGTAGAAAAAATCTTTAAAAATCTTCTTCTCAAGAACCACTGGGCCAGAAAAGCTGAAACTTATGTGGAAGCATCCTGGGGTAGTGTAGATTCTAAATTGTAAAAATCATGACCCCCGGGGGTAGGGCGGGGCCACAATAGGGAATCCAAGTTTTACATTGAAATATGTAGAAAATATCTTTAAAAATTTTCTTCTCAAGAACCACTGGGCCAGAAAAGCTGAAACTTATGTTGAAGCATCCTGAGGTAGTGTAGATTCTAAATTGTTCAAATCATGACCCCCGGGGGTAGGGCGGGGCCACAATAGGGAATCCAAGTTTTACATTGAAATATGTAGAAAATATCTTTAAAAATCTTCTTCTCAAGAACCACTGGGCCAGAAAAGCTGAAACTTATGTGGAAGCATCCTGGGGTAGTGTAGATTCTAAATTGTTCAAATCATGACCCCCGGGGGTAGGGTGGGGCCACAATAGGGAATCCAAGTTTTACATTGAAATATGTAGAAAAAATCTTTAAAAATCTTGTTCTCAAGAACCACTGGGCCAGAAAAGCTGAAACTTATGTGGAAGCATCCTGGGGTAGTGTAGATTCTAAATTGTAAAAACCATGACCCCCAGGGGTAGGGCGGGGCCACAATAGGGAATCCAAGTTTTACATTGAAATATGTAGAAAAAATCTTTAAAAATTTTCTTCTTAAGAACCACTGGGCCAGAAAAGCTGAAACTTATGTGGAAGCATCCTGGGGTAGTGTAGATTCTAAATTGTTCAAATCATGACCCCTGGGGTAGGGCGGGGCCACAATAGGTATTACAAGGGGGAAATCGGGTGAAAAACAGCAAGGCCAAAGTTACTCAGGTGAGCGTTGTGGCCCATGGGCCTCTTGTTTACTTACATTTATGATCCCATACTGTTTAATTTACTAGTTTTCTGTTAATAAGACAACAACTGCGGTATCAAATGCAGGTGTCATAACAGGGGTACAACTTAACAGAGTACGCTAGAGTACGATAGAGTACTTTAGAGTACGCTAGAAAAAATGTGTAGTTTAATGCAATTAAATTGCTTATTTATGTAAATATGACTTGATTAAACATTATTATAAACTAATATTGCAATATTTATTTCAAAATATTTGTTTTTAGCGCTATAATTTTGACAAGAAAATAACATTCATGATTCAATGCATTAAACTGTTAAAGATTATTAGCACTCTGATCTCGATTAATATTTTGTTTCAGACTTACTAACTTCAACTAAATTTTATCAAAAATTAAATTTATTGCCCTATTTAAATATTTTTTACATTAACAATGAAACATTTCAACATGTTCAAGTTAAATTAGATCAGGATCAAACGATAAACCGTCACCTGAAATCAGAATTTGAAATAACTCCTAAAATAAGGAAAACATACAAATCTAATTTAAAATATATATTCATTATGTTTAACTAAAGTAGAAAAACATACAAAAAGTAGTTAAATTGCATTAAATTATTAAATTTTACTAGCGTACTCTAAAGTACTCTATCGTACTAGCATACTCTGTTTAGTAGGACCGTCATAACAGTATTTCAATTGAGGTTCAAAATAATTCCTGAATCTTCCCTTCCGATTCGGGCATTTTAACACGAGACTGGAGCTGAATTTTTTTACGAGATGAAAAACAATATGTAAACTTCCTGTACTGACTAGATTCATTGTAATTTAGGGCTTGCTGATTTTTCTATATACTGTATGAGTGGGGAGTGATTAGGTCCTGGACTTGATTTTCAAGCACCTGCTCGACTTCGACCGAAACAAACTTGCGTGCCTTGCTGGATGGCTATGTATTTTTGGGTACTAAAATCTTTATAAAGAATTGTTTTACAAGATCTGAAAAGGAAACTTCTCAAAAGCTTGTTTTCAATTAATACCACCTACTCAAAGTTGTGCATTTTTGGTAAGAATATATAGCAAAATTTAATACTGTTGTGCAACCCAAAGCACATTTCTGTCACTATGGGATGCAGAATTAAGTCACTAAATGTAGAACCGAACCGGAACGGATATATGAAATTCCGAATTGTTTGTTTTTTTCAAAGACGTATTTCTCCTAAACCTACGCGCGCGGGTGACGTTAAACGTAGAATTAATTTTAAACAGCCTAGTTTTAATATATTTGAAGCATTATGAGCACTTTCTTTCCACTGATTAGTATACATATATATACTTGTATATATATTTATGATATTGTACTGGAGACCATTAATGAACTTGCTGTAGAGAAATCATCTATTTGCTGGGTACTATAGAATAATGTGCCATAATTACATACATGTATACATCATTCTTTAATACAGAAACAATCATTAGTTTGGAAAACAGAGAATTTAGATTAGAATGTGTTAGAAATACCTTTTGTGATGATTTTTTTAAATTCATTTTGTTTGTTTTGTTTTTTAATTTTTTTGCTAGCACGGTGCCTGCCAATGTCATGTATCCACTTTCTTTGATGAATTCCTGTTGACAAATTCTGAACAATTGTATTAAACACAACAGCATTTTCAGGATTATATATTCTCATTATATACATGTACCGATACATATGTTTGTTATATTCTGCTCGAAGAACACAATGCATATTTAGTTTGTTCTTACATGAAGTTTATACAGTTTGTTATGAAAGCATCTGTCATACATGACCTTTAAATTCCCTTCATGGGTCACTGAATATGGGTTTTGACTGAAGATTCAGATCCTGTTTTTGTTAATTTCTCTTCTTTGACCATGGATCTGAAATTGTCTGTGATGGTCAGACAGGTTTGATTGCCAGTGGCCAGATAACTAGGTTGGTAATGCACCTGACCAGTGATTCAGGAGGCCCTGGTTCAAATCCTGATCTGGTCCGTCACACCTGACCGATGATTCAGGAGGTCCTGCTTCAAATCCTGATCTGGTCCGTCACACCTGACCGATGATTCAGGTCCTGGTTCAAATCCTGATCTGACACGTCACACCTGACTAGTGATTCAGGAGGCCCTGTCACATTTTTCCTCCTCATCGGTTACAGCTTATTTAACTAAGGTCTGATGACATACTATTCAAACATCTTTTGGGGGGGGGGGGGTCTTTGCATTAATTTACCCGAAATATTTATTATTACTTTTTTGATTTCTAAACATTCCAGAATGTCTCAAAAATATATGTATGAAAAATATTGATATCAATCGTTGTGATTTATAGTAAGATTTTAAAGGAGAAATCCTCCTCTGGAGTCGTGCACAAGTTGCTGGTTACGTTTTTCTCCATTTCTAGAGGAAACTTGTAAAAGCAATATTTTATTCACAAAGTCTTGAGAAAAATATATAATTGAGGAACCTGTTGTCAAACCTTAAATCAATTACACTAGTACATGTACTTTAAATTTATGAAGTAAATATATTCAACATCCCCAAAATTTTATGAAGTAATCTACCAAGAATACTGTAGGCATTAAAATGAATTTGTTGCATGTCCTTCGTATAGTTTTGTTCATGGAAAGATGATATTTGTGCTAAATTATGTTTAAACATTTTTTTCTGCTAACTTTGGTTATCTTTGTTTCAAAACCCTTCCTTTGGCTCATATGCATGATTGTATGCCTCTTGAATGAATTTGTATGCAAGGGTGCAAGAGCCTGATAAAGGTACAGATTTTGGTGTGGTTTGTTATATGATATTGGCATGTCCCTTGTTGATTATAATTTAATACTTAATGTTAGAGTTGATCATTAATTAATTATTAATAATAAAGTTATAATTTCAATTATCATTTTTCTTCATTCATATATTCTACAAAACAAAGAAAAACTGGAGACCAACACCTTGAGGTTGAAATTGGGGAAGATTATATTCTCACGTGTGGATACTGAATGGTATATTCATATACTCTGTTAATACTAAATTTTATGGTAGTGTACTTAAAATAAATGTACATATCATTGAATTTCCTTCACACACTGCATATCTGTGTGTGATGTTTATTGGAACTCTAAAGAGATACCAAAATGTCGAAGGAATTGGCATTATCAAATGTGTACTGAACAAAAGTCTCATGCAGCACAGTGATCGTTCACAAGGTACGTATCATGCTTCTCTAGTGGAGAGGGTAAAAAATTATAAACAGTCAAACCTCGATATCTCAAACTCAATGGGACCAAGAAAAAACTTCAAGATATCCAACAGTTCGAGATATCCAGGGTAAAATACTTAAAAAATAAGTGTTTGGGACTTCCAAATCACTTCGACATATCCATGGTATTCAAGATATCAGGGTTCAAGTGTACATGCACATGCATGTATATGGTACTTGTATAATCAGTTCTTAGAACATAATTTTCTCATATACATGTACATACAACAAGTTATTTAGGTGACTTTCAGTCATGTATTTATTCAAAACTGCTTTGAAAAGCAAAGTGAACAAGAAGCAATAAGTTTTTGTCCATCACTGTAGCAGTACATAAAGTTAAAAAAAAAAAGAACTAAATTTCTAATTGTGATTCTTGTAAATACAAGCAAATACATGTCAGTTCACAAGTTCTACCTATTTTGTGCCTGGCTAAGGAACTTCTAAACAAATACATTGTAGTAAATATGAAAAAAACAACAGCATGAGATTCAAATTTGGACCAAATGAAAGCAAATACATGTCAGTTCACAAGTTCTACCTATTTTGTGCCTGGCTAAGGAACTTCTAAACATATACATTGTAGTAAATATGAAAAAAACAACAGCATGAGATTCAAATTTGGACCAAATGAAAGCAAATACATGTCAGTTCACAAGTTCTACCTATTTTGTGCCTGGCTAAGGAACTTTTAAACATATATATTGTAGTAAATATGAAAAAAACAACAGCATGAGATTCAAATTTGGACCAAATGAAAGCAAATACATCAGATTTATTAGAACAACACATACATGTACATACCTGTATATGACAATGAATTATTGGGGAGGACCATTGAAAAAAAAAGTCTTAGTGACACAATCAACAATATTTTTAAACAAAAAATCTTGAATCTAAGTTCTAACAGTGTTGCAAATAAATATGTACACATACAAAGAAACAAATTGTAAGAGTACATAAAATTTTAAATTTTTCTTTTTAATAGCAATACAATAAAACTCAGCAGTTTTTGCATTTTAAATTACTACATGTATATACATATTACATTTACTGGCATGTACATGGCAAACCTAAAATATAGTACAATTTTGCTTTAAATAATTTATTCTGTAACTCCAGGATGTGTACTTGTAACTGACTAGTTTTGAACACACACCAAGGAATAAATGCACAGGTTATTATGCTTGTTACAAGGCTAAGGCATGGCAATTTTTTTCTCCTTACTACAGCGCCCCTAAAAATGTGTTTGTAACCTTTTATTTTTGGTGTTCAGCAAACTATGATACCAGGTTTTCCCAGCAACTCTGGTAAGACTGCTGCAAGACTGTGAATGGATCAGGTAAATTATGCACAGAAGTATATAGCTGAGCTATACAGACTGGCACAGTGAGACATGTTAATGAACAAAAAAAGTTAACATTATGTTTCAATCTCACCACTTTACAATATCACTGGATTTAATACACCCAAATCTCTCTCAACTGTAAAATCACATATTTTCAGGGGTCAAATTTTCAAGATTTAAAAGATTCGATTTCATGATTGTAAAAGTGTTGAGTAGTTACATATGAAATTTTACATTTTGTGGTGGACATTCATACCTCAAAAACAACTAAAATTAAACCCCCATGAAAATTACTGATTTCACAGTATTCAAACTTCTTCAGTCAGTATTCATATTTACTACATTTTTTTGTTCAATTGTAGTGTATATAATTCTCTTTTCTGACACACATGCATGCATAGTTTTAAGTCCTATTTGTAATAGATTATACATATTTTTTCATAGGGATCTAACAAATAGAGCATACTCTAAAAAGCCATGAATTCACCAATAAATAATGCATTGTAGAAAAGCAGTGATCGGTATGTCAACACTATTTAAAATTAGTTTACAGAATATACTGTTCATTCATCTGCTACAGGTACATATAAGTTGTTCTGTGGTACCATGGAATGTGGTTGATAAACAATTATTGACATTTGTATATACATGTATAAAAAAAATACAACAAGCTTTGAAGCAATATGAAATACACTAAATTATGAATGACATAAAATCTGCAGTGAACACAAGAGGGATCATTATCTATAAATTATGATAAATACTAATATATACAATAATATTACTTTATGTGATGTGGGACATGTATATTTTACTATGGGACTATTTATAAATGAGGATAATAGGGAATGGCTGCTGGCTTTGAGTTTATTATGTCATTGAGTTACCTAGTACTGCAATTGATACCATCCATCTTTGTCCATGAAGTATTTTACACAAATTGTCCCACTCCTTAAATTCTTCTTAAGAAGACCTCTGGGCCAATTACAACATCTCATCATGCAGAATAGATCAAGTTCAAAACATGAGGTCCAAAAGCAGAATCTATGGTGTATGTCTGTTGTGGGTGGGGATGTTTTATATTGTAATATAGCAGAATTTTTTTTTTTAAATGTCTTCTACATAAGAATAATGATACAAATTGTCATGAAACTGTTCTCATGTAGTGCAGATTTAAATTGTTCAAAACATTCCCATTTGGACCAAGTAGGGATATGCTAGGGGTTTCATACAAAATGTTCTCAGAAAAACTTGATTGTGACACTGAGGTGATTGATGAGACCCAATGGTATTTTGTATTTTCCTTACAATATTAATAGGGGTACAGGGCTTTTAATAATTTTGAAGTGAACAAGAGAATTTATCCATTGGATGAGGCTGTTTTAAAATTATTTCCAATAGTTTATTTTGACAATCATGAAATTTGAAGCAGTGAATTTGTTCTGGTCAATGAAATGGTAAAAATTTGTCTCCTGCCTTCCCTTATTGAAAGCCCTGGAGGTATGATACTGACTAGCTATGACTTAGGTTTTCGTTTTCTTCAAGAACCAAGATTCAACATGAGGTCCTCCAAAGAGTAAAAACTGGTTGTAATTCAAGCCAAGGTCCTTTCAAGAGTGGGATTTATATGGTGGTGAACTCTTCAGAATAAGACCAGACATGTCAATTTAAATAAAAGTGCTTGTGCAGATAATAGCTGGCTATGATTTACATTGAGGTTCACATAAGGATAATAGCTTGCTGGGATTTACATTGAGGTTCTCTTAAGGATAACAGCTGTCTCTGATTTATTTTGAGATTCTCTTGAGGTTAATAGCTGGAAGGTTTTTCTGGAGGATAGCAGCTCGCATTAATTCATGTAAAAGTTCTTTAGGATAAACTGTCTGAATTGTACACCAAGGTCCTTATGAAGATAATAGAAAATTAAACTGAAGTTCATTACAGGATAAGAGGTTCCTGCAATTTATGTAGAGGTGTTCTTGATAATATTGGCTGGTTGAGACATCTCTGCTGTTAACTCTGGTGGAAAGCTGTTGATTGTGTTGACTATGCCACTAGTTAAATTGAGAAACCTACAAAAAAGCAAAAAGTTATTGATCCAAGTTCTTTTGATAAACTTTTTTCATAGTCAAACTTAAAACTGTAAATTTACACTAATTCTTGCATAAATAAGTAAAGAGTTGATATCCCCCATTTTTTAATACCCCCTGCAAACAAAGTTTGGGGGGGCATATAGGAATCACCTTGTCCATCTGTCCTTCTAGCTGTTGCCAGTCTATCCATGCAATTATCTGGGTTATAACTTTGTAATGGAGTATCATTGGAAGCTCATACTTGGTACAAAGATTGTTTATGAGGGTTGTCATGACTGTGACCCAAGGTCATTCTTGCAAGTTCAAGGTCACTGGCAGAAAAGTATAAAATTCTTGTCCAGTCTGCAACTTGCTTATGGAGAAACATTGGAAGTTCATACTTCATACAAAGATTGGTCATGACCTGAAGGTGTGTCATGACCTTTACCCAAGGTCATTTGATTACGGTAAGTTGAAAGTCACTTATAAAAAAAAGTAGTTTATTCCTGTCCTGACCAAATCTTCTAATGGACAATATTAAATTACTTATCATAAATATTGCATATGATCTGAGGATACTGTATATACTCGCCTAAGTTGGTCAGCCTATAAGTTGTTTTCTGTAGGTAACTTTGAAGAGATTTGTAATTGACCCTCTTAAAAGTGCAACTTTTTGACAGAATTGGTTGACTATTTAAGATCAATGCTTTACTGTTTTCATTTGTGTCTAAAAAAATTTACAGGAAATGACCCCAATATTTAATCCTTTATTCTTAAAAATCAATTCCATATCAATGTTGTAATGCAATTAACTAATGTGGGACACAACATTGGTATTTATTTTTTATTCTCAACAAATCAAACAGCTACCATTTTGTTTATTTTGTCCATCTTTTTCTTGAAGAGTTATATCCCTTGTGATCTCTTTTCCTTACATTTCGCCATTTTCATACATGGGATAAGTCAAAGACCCCAAAACTGTACAGGAGCCATAAAAAAACTGCCTATCAAAAAACGGTACAGAAAACGGTACAAAATATTGCTTTAATTCTTCTGATAAGGCACCTTATTTCTAAACCAACAAATATATATTGTTGCAAATGTCTTATTTTAAAAGTTGAAATGGAGATTTGAATGCTTTAAAATTTCATATATTGTGTTTTATAATCACAATGTTTCTATGAATCTACTATAAATTAAGCTAGTTTAGATGATAGTTTGTTTGCCAGCTTTATATAGTATTAACTTGAGAGTCAATGTCTCAAATTTACATCTTGTTCATATTACTGATATATACATCAGCAATGCTAAATAACAGCAGCAAATACAATCATACATAAATTTCAGCTCATAAAAACTTATAACTATATCCTTTATTTCAGCATAATCATGGCAATAAACATCGTACATTTTATACCTACGAAGATCTGGGTCAGATTCATGTATATTAAGTCATGTATATCAACTTTAGAAGTTGGCTTAATTTTTTTCAATCAAGTTACGAAACATTAACAGTTATAATTAAGTACCCCTTTAAAAATAAAGCTACCTAAAGGGGTATCTTGATACGGATTTATAGCAAGATAATTATCCCAATTGGCAGTTCACACCTTCACATGCGATGGTTTGTGTACACTACACAATTATCAGAAGATCAAGTGTCAAACACAGGTGACGTTTTCTAGTGTCTCGCGAGCAAGAATGAGAGGAAAATGGCGGCATTTAGCGAGAAATTCAAAATACTGTACAAATTTTCATATTCCGTGAATTTTGGTGTCCCTCCAGTACACGATGAATGAGCTCGAAAAACGGTACATTTTGCGTACCGCCAGTACATATCACATGTATGCATTTTGGACCAAAATCTAACTCCCAAAAATCTGACTTATTGGTGAGTATATCCGATATGTAAACACACACACTCTTTCCACCCCCACCCATTTTATGACCTGGCCACTTTTAACAAATCTCCAATACTTGATACTGACCATTCTCTTTGTTCAGGATACAGCTGTTTTCCTCCTGTTTCTCGGTCTTCACTCAGTGTGGTTTTAATGGACTTAAAGTTTTCCTCTATATTCTTTTTGTATGGATCTAATAGGGAATGTCCTACATTGTTCAATGATTGCTGAAAGAAAACACATCTACATGTATCTAAAGACGTAAAAAAAAACAAAAAACAATCTAGATCAAATAGCCTTTGTAAAATTAATATTTTTTTTAGCTCAGTTAAATTTTGATACTTTTATGTGACTTATACCTGCACATAAGCCCTCTTTATGGCTTAGATACTTACATAGAGTATTGCCATTTGATGAGCTATGTATTTATGGTCAGATAAATTAGATAAATCAGAGTTGATCTGGCGAGACAGAGCAGACAGATTCTGGAGTGCAGAAAGGTCAGACAAATATTTGTCCACTCCTTCAGTTCGCTGATTGAGGTTAAAATGACCTGGATTTTCTAAGTATGCAGCTGCTCGTGGGAAAAGGAGATCAAATCTCTTGGTCACAATATATTGCTGCAATTAAAATTTTCATATCATTAATAATCTTTTTGAGCAATTTTTCAGAGGACTTCCTTTTCATATAAACTTCAGTTACTTGTATGGTCTTTATTACATTTCTATGGTAACAGCACCTTTAAATCAACTAATCTCAAGAAAACAATTTAACTATAAACAATGTTTAACTATGAAAATAAGAAAAATAAGAAGTGAATTTTTGTGATCATAATTATCAAACAATATCCATAAAATGCAATTAACATAATAATTAAATCCTTACAATTAATAGTTTTGTAAAATTTCGTCCTTACCCTTAAACTTGTATTTGGTTGACTTGTTCTCAGCATCAGATGCTGCATTCTATCACATACCACAGAGGCTGAAATAAAGAGATATCTTAATTCTGCTTTCTAAAGAAATAACAGGCTACTAATGTAATTAGTACTGAATGGAATGAAAATGACAAACAACTATATTAAATACATTGTATATATCATATAATGTTGCTGTATTTTTCCTACTACTATGAAATTTTGTATAACTTGCATGCTAATTTTCAGATTTAGTTAATCATTGGAGTTAATGTTTAATCAATTTCACAATTTTTATTAATTCATGGATTCCACATACTGATACATACCTTTATTTGTAAAATCACTGCTTACACGACCATGTTCTATTTTTTCTTGTTTGTGCTAAAAATGTAATACATGTACCATTTAAAAGCATCCTTGAATAACTATTTGACAAATTGCAATGATCATGATGATGAAAAGAAATCAACCTTTTCATCAAATTCAAAAACTTTAATTAAATAATTCATAATTTGATTTTACCTTCTCTAACTCTCATGGCCATCTACATGCATCTCCTTCTTTAAGACATTAGGATATGAACAGGACAGGAGATAACAATTATTACCTGTGATAGTTCTTTCTGGCAAATGATGTCTAACTGTGAGCACAACGACACCAATTCTACATCAACGTCCAAGTTTTGAGTAGAACTCCCTAGCAGTGGTTCGTGAAGATGCACATCAACTGAAACAACAATTATGTGTACACTTTCTGCTTTCAATTTTAAAACAAAAGCAGTAAACATAAAGTATATGACAGCTTTATATTAAAAACTACATTCACATGATAAATTGTATTTTTCCAGTATTGTAAATTTGTAATAATATAGTTGTCAATCAATGACTAACCTTACATTGATTAATACTATCAGATGACAGGATAAAATCTCTTTACACTGTAAATTAAAATATGTCCTGTGTTGATCGAAAAAATAACCCATACAGTTAGTTAATTCTCATTCATGTTAAAGGTGTATATTTAAGGAATGTTTTTAAGTTTTGTGTGAGTTATTGGCATGTAAATCATACAGACTTGTCACGTAGGCATATTTCAAGAAGCGCTAGCGCGCTTCATGAAAAATATGCCTACGTGCAAGTCTGTGTGATTTACACACCAATAATTCACACTAAACTTAAAAACATTCTTCAATATATTTACATTTTACATGTTCCAAAGCACCAAAAATGTACTCAATGTTTGAATTTCTCACTGCCCTATATCATCATATTTTTATTAACGTCTCTGTAGTTCATTGTGACATCAGTTTAGCGCGAGTTTCTCTGTGCATATTTCTACGCGTGAGTATACACGAAAATAACATTCAAATCAATTTCACAGTTGGCTTAGTAGAAAAACATAGCAAATGTAAATATTACTATATATTTTGTGATGATTTAGTTTAGCAACCTGGAAACAACATAAGAGTCATGGAAGGATCACAGCACAGGGACTTGAGACAATCTTAACAAAATCGGGTATATAGTATAATAGGGGAGAAGGGATCTAACGAGCCGCCATTAATTCCTCGGTGCCTCGCTTCAAACTCTAAAAACGTCCCTTCTCCCATATTATACTATATACCCGATTTTGCTAAGATTGTCTCAAGTCCCTATGCAACAGCTGCTGCAACATGTACAGTACATGCTGTTAAGGCATAAGCGGTTGCAAACATGAAATACGCTGATGGCACTGTTGTTTTTCTGTCAAATAAATTATGTTGAACACTGTATAATGCTTTACCTTTGAAAGACGGGTCATATAACAAAGGAATTACCAGCGGTTCTGTTGAAGCAACACTCATCGTCAATCCGACAATCGTGGACGGTGGAGAGAATCATGGAAATGTTTTCTGCATCTCGAACCCGATTAGAACGAATTTATAGTGACAGTGATGACTAACTTTAATTGTAGCATACTGTTCTGTTCTGACATAATTTTAGTAGAGAAAAAATATCTTGATTAAAAAAATAGTCAACGTCCAAAGAAAAAAGAATTTTGGGGATCGGAATACATTATTATTCAGAATGTTCAGTGTTTGTTTCCAGGCGCGTAGCTGCCTTTTCCCAAATACGCAAGTGCGTACACAGCATTTTCAGAAAGAAAAAAAAAGATAAGAAAAAAGAGAGAATTATTCGGAGAAAGAAATCTCATTACCATCCAAAAAATATTCTTGTTTCAAATTATTCTGTGTCATACTGTGTCGATTTAAATTTTGAATTATCATGGCTGTATGATAGAATTTGAAATCTTTTATTTAATAACTGACAAATCCAAATAAATCATTCATTATTTTGTCATTGTTCTATCATACATTGATATTTTTTTTAAAGATCTTTGAAAAAATAAATTTCAGCCACATCGTTGAATGCTATGATCTACT
The DNA here is from genome assembly GCF_033153115.1 of Saccostrea echinata. Taxonomy (NCBI): domain Eukaryota; kingdom Metazoa; phylum Mollusca; class Bivalvia; order Ostreida; family Ostreidae; genus Saccostrea; species Saccostrea echinata. The sequence continues at coordinate 4,711,003 of NW_026889757.1, read as the reverse complement.
AGTATGATTTACAATACGATATTTTTTTGTTCATAATTAAAATTTTGTATAGTACGTGTTTTTAAACGTTAAGAATGATTATATGATACCAATTATATGTACAATAAGTTTCCATGGAATATTAATTTTCGTTAAAACAATAAATATTACTATGTCTTTTATTTCCTAAACAAAAACTAAATGGCATAATTTTTATATTTCAAGAAAATGAATGAAATATTTGGTAAAACTCTGGAGCTTCTGGGCGCTCACCAGCAGGCACGTAGTATCATGGGAGCTTCCCCACTATTTATTCCCAAAACCTAACCTTTTACTATTGAAAAAATGTACATTGAAAGGGTGGACCCCCACTGTTTGTTGCACCATTGTTAAATCATGGTATTTTGGTAATGTATTAATAAAAATTTGGTTTGTGAAAGATGAACCCCCCCCCCCCTTCAACAAACACACACACACAAGAAATAGGACTTCGAATTTTGACAATCTTCCTTTTTCGTCCTTGCTTGACAAAATTTTTAAAGTTGTAATTTTTTCCTGGCTGGCAAAAGCTATATTACGTTCCTGATCAGAGCCCTTAAACACTGGAGGGGGGGGGGGGCTCAAGACCCCACCCCACCCCACCTAACCCCCTGCCGTTCTCTGCGTACACATAATTTCTATTCTGGCTACGCGCCTGGTTTCTAAGTCTTGTTCGTGGATGAAAATTAATGGATTACCCAAGTTTCACACTTACTATGTACCTACTCATAAATTAAATAATTGGTGTATCCCGGTGATACCAATCCATCCCATGTTAAATTAAAATTTCAGTTCATGTTTTCGCACCAAGATTCTGTAAAATACCACTTCCTTTCCGGCATAATTTTTCCATTAAGTACTAGATTTTTCTATATGTATACTTAAAAAAGCGGGCTTCATATTTTAGCGGCTTTGGCGCAGAAAACGATGCGCTAATTCATGAATACCGCTAAAAAAATCATTTAAATATACAACACACGGCACGGTTGTCGGCTGCTGTCCCGCCTGAAATACCATGCTGCAAAGGGGACGGTTTCCCAGCAAGGGCTCATTATGTAGAAGAAAATTGAAAGTGTGATGTTTTTTGGCAAATGATAGTTTAGAAAAAGTAATTTATGAGTTGACTTTGATGTATCGTTTCAGAAAGTTGAGCAAAAATGTACTGACCTGATGAATGTTTCGTCTTTGCAACAGACTAGTTAGTGCTGATGATTGTAACCCATGGGCACTGAGCAGGTTAGTCCGAAATATCTGACGTTTTCCAGGCTTTTTTCACGATTTTGATATTTTACGTGCCAGGAAAACAGTCTTCCTGGCACGTAAAATATCAAAATCGTGAAAAAAGCCTGGAAAATGTCAGATATTCTTTGCAACAGACTAGTTAGTGCTGATGATTGTAACCCATGGGCACTGAGCAGGTTAGTCCGAAATATCTGACGTTTTCCAGGCTTTTTTCACGATTTTGATATTTTACGTGCCAGGAAAACAGTCTTCCTGGCACGTAAAATATCAAAATCGTGAAAAAAGCCTGGAAAATGTCAGATATTTCGGACTATGAGCAGGTATGCCCAAAGTCCTGCAGAAAAGGTAAGGCACTTTGATGTCTTAGATGTGAGTGATGAGAATGTAAGTCCTGTCCCAGCACAGGCTAGTGCTAGTGACCAGATGCACACCAGCACATAATAAGTACCAGGAAAGGAAAGCGATGATATCAGATGGCAGGTTGTCAGCTGCTGTGCAAGTTGTACTTACCGGATTGTATCTGCCTGAAATACTGTGGTTTCATCAATATTCGTTGAGCACCAATTTTCGAGGATTTCGTTGTTGGGCAGATCCACGAAATTAAATGTTCATTGATTTACGAAATATGCTATTCATTTGTATAGGCAATGCTTTTGTCCACGAAATTACGTATCCTCGAAAACGTCTGTTTTACAAAATACACGAAAATTGATCATGATGCCAACGAAAATTGATGAAACCACAGTACTATGCTGCAAAGAGGACAGGATTTCCCAGCATAGGCTTGTGCTTGTGACCCACAAGCACTGAACAGATACCAGGAAACCAAGAGTCCTGAACTGAGAATGAGGTGAGGCACTTTTGCTTTGCATGACGTATGTGATGAGAATGAAAGTCCTTTCCCAGCACAGGCTAGTGCTAGTGACCAGATGTACACCAGCACTTAACAAGTACGAGGGAAGGTTGAGGAATGTAATCCTTGAATGGCAGGAGCTTGCAGTGCACAGGTTTGGGTGAGTGATTATACTGCACTCCCATCTCAGCACAGGCTAGTGCTAGTGCATGACAGAGACTAGCACAGAACATGAACCGAGATGATTGTTCAGCATTGTAGTGCTGTGATCCTGTCTTCTTCTGTTTGTTGTGAGGAACTGTGTCAATGTGGAAGGTGAAATTGCCTTTTATAACTCTTGAGCGCTGTCATCTGCTGAACTGTGATGACCGGAGAGTAAAAGATTGGGATGACACTGAGAATGAACAACAGTTAGGTAATGACTTAATGAGTCCAAGCCAATACACTTGAGAGGTAATTAGTTGAAGTGGCAGAGAGGCTATACACCTGTGCAGTGAAGTTAGTGGAGTGTGACTGTTTGCAGTCCAAGCTCATCATGTAGAAGAAAATTGAAAGTGTGATGTTTATTGGCAATTGATAGTGTAGAAAAAGTAATTGATGTTGACTTTGATGTACGGTTTCAGTATGTTGAGGAAAAAGTACTGACCTGATTGTTTCGTCTTTGTAGGGCAGCTGGCAGGACGTGGTTTTCCCAGCACAGACTAGTGCTGATGATTGTAACCCAAGAGCACTTAGCAGGTACCAGGAAGCCCAAAGTCCTGCAGAGAAGGTAAGGCACTTTGATGTCTTAGATGTGAGTGATGAGAATGTAAGTCTTGTCCCAGCACAGGCTAGTGCTAGTGATCAGATGCACACCAGCACATAGTAAGTACCAGGAAAGGAAAGCGAAGGTATCAGATGGCAAGTTGTCAGCTGCTGTGCAAGTTGTACTTACCGGATTGTATCTGCCTGAAATACCATGCTGCAAAGAGGACAGGGTTTCCCAGCACGGGCTAGTGCTTGTGCTTGTGACACACGAGCACTGAACAGGTACCAGGAAACCAAGAGTCCTGAACTGAGAATGAGGTGAGGCACTTTTGCTATGCATGACGTGTGTGATGAGAATGAAAGTCCTTTCCCAGCACAGGCTAGTGCTAGTGACCAGATGTACACCAGCACTTAACAAGTACGAGGGAAGGTTGAGGAATGTAATCCTTGAATGGCAGGAGCTTGCAGTGCACAGGTTTGGGTGAGTGATTATACTGCACTCCCATCTCAGCACAGGCTAGTGCTAGTGCATGACAGAGATCGACTAGCACAGAACATGAACCGAGATGATTGTTCAGCATTGTAGTGCTGTGATCCTGTCTTCTTCTGTTTGTTGTGAGGAACTGTGTCAATGTGGAAGGTGAAATTGCCTTTTATAACTCTTGAGCGCTGTCATCTGCTGAACTGTGATGACCGGAGAGTAAAAGATTGGGATGACACTGAGAATGAACAACAGTTAGGTAATGACTTAATGAGTCCAAGCCAATACACTTGAGAGGTAATTAGTTGAAGTGGCAGAGAGGCTATACACCTGTGCAGTGAAGTTAGTGGAGTGTGACTGTTTGCAGTCCAAGCTCATCATGTAGAAGAAAATTGAAAGTGTGATGTTTATTGGCAATTGATAGTGTAGAAAAAGTAATTGATGTTGACTTTGATGTACGGTTTCAGTATGTTGAGGAAAAAGTACTGACCTGATTGTTTCGTCTTTGTAGGGCAGCTGGCAGGACGTGGTTTTCCCAGCACAGACTAGTGCTGATGATTGTAACCCAAGAGCACTTAGCAGGTACCAGGAAGCCCAAAGTCCTGCAGAGAAGGTAAGGCACTTTGATGTCTTAGATGTGAGTGATGAGAATGTAAGTCCTGTCCCAGCACAGGCTAGTGCTAGTGATCAGATGCACACCAGCACATAGTAAGTACCAGGAAAGGAAAGCGAAGGTATCAGATGGCAAGTTGTCAGCTGCTGTGCAAGTTGTACTTACCGGATTGTATCTGCCTGAAATACCATGCTGCAAAGAGGACAGGGTTTCCCAGCACGGGCTAGTGCTTGTGCTTGTGACACACGAGCACTGAACAGGTACCAGGAAACCAAGAGTCCTGAACTGAGAATGAGGTGAGGCACTTTTGCTATGCATGACGTGTGTGATGAGAATGAAAGTCCTTTCCCAGCACAGGCTAGTGCTAGTGACCAGATGTACACCAGCACTTAACAAGTACGAGGGAAGGTTGAGGAATGTAATCCTTGAATGGCAGGAGCTTGCAGTGCACAGGTTTGGGTGAGTGATTATACTGCACTCCCATCTCAGCACAGGCTAGTGCTAGTGCATGACAGAGATCGACTAGCACAGAACATGAACCGAGATGATTGTGCAGCATTGTAGTGCTGTGATCCTGTCTTCTTCTGTTTGTTGTGAGGAACTGTGTCAATGTGGAAGGTGAAATTGCCTTTTATAACTCTTGAGCGCTGTCATCTGCTGAACTGTGATGACCGGAGAGTAAAAGATTGGGATGACACTGAGAATGAACAATAGTTAGGTAATGACTTAATGAGTCCAAGCCAATACACCTGAGAGGTAATTAGTTGAAGTGGCAGAGAGGCTATACACCTGTGCAGTGAAGTTAGTGGAGTGTGACTGTTTGCAGTCCAAGCTCATCATGTAGAAGAAAATTGAAAGTGTGATGTTTATTGGCAATTGATAGTGTAGAAAAAGTAATTGATGTTGACTTTGATGTACGGTTTCAGTATGTTGAGGAAAAAGTACTGACCTGATTGTTTCGTCTTTGTAGGGCAGCTGGCAGGACGTGGTTTTCCCAGCACAGACTAGTGCTGATGATTGTAACCCAAGAGCACTTAGCAGGTACCAGGAAGCCCAAAGTCCTGCAGAGAAGGTAAGGCACTTTGATGTCTTAGATGTGAGTGATGAGAATGTAAGTCCTGTCCCAGCACAGGCTAGTGCTAGTGATCAGATGCACACCAGCACATAGTAAGTACCAGGAAAGGAAAGCGAAGGTATCAGATGGCAAGTTGTCAGCTGCTGTGCAAGTTGTACTTACCGGATTGTATCTGCCTGAAATACCATGCTGCAAAGAGGACAGGGTTTCCCAGCACGGGCTAGTGCTTGTGCTTGTGACACACGAGCACTGAACAGGTACCAGGAAACCAAGAGTCCTGAACTGAGAATGAGGTGAGGCACTTTTGCTTTGCATGACGTATGTGATGAGAATGAAAGTCCTTTCCCAGCACAGGCTAGTGCTAGTGACCAGATGTACACCAGCACTTAACAAGTACGAGGGAAGGTTGAGGAATGTAATCCTTGAATGGCAGGAGCTTGCAGTGCACAGGTTTGGGTGAGTGATTATACTGCACTCCCATCTCAGCACAGGCTAGTGCTAGTGCATGACAGAGACTAGCACAGAACATGAACCGAGATGATTGTTCAGCATTGTAGTGCTGTGATCCTGTCTTCTTCTGTTTGTTGTGAGGAACTGTGTCAATGTGGAAGGTGAAATTGCCTTTTATAACTCTTGAGCGCTGTCATCTGCTGAACTGTGATGACCGGAGAGTAAAAGATTGGGATGACACTGAGAATGAACAACAGTTAGGTAATGACTTAATGAGTCCAAGCCAATACATCTGAGAGGTAATTAGTTGAAGTGGCAGAGAGGCTATACACCTGTGCAGTGAAGTTAGTGGAGTGTGACTGTTTGCAGTCCAAGCTCATCATGTAGAAGAAAATTGAAAGTGTGATGTTTATTGGCAATTGATAGTGTAGAAAAAGTAATTGATGTTGACTTTGATGTACGGTTTCAGTATGTTGAGGAAAAAGTACTGACCTGATTGTTTCGTCTTTGTAGGGCAGCTGGCAGGACGTGGTTTTCCCAGCACAGACTAGTGCTGATGATTGTAACCCAAGAGCACTTAGCAGGTACCAGGAAGCCCAAAGTCCTGCAGAGAAGGTAAGGCACTTTGATGTCTTAGATGTGAGTGATGAGAATGTAAGTCCTGTCCCAGCACAGGCTAGTGCTAGTGATCAGATGCACACCAGCACATAGTAAGTACCAGGAAAGGAAAGCGAAGGTATCAGATGGCAAGTTGTCAGCTGCTGTGCAAGTTGTACTTACCGGATTGTATCTGCCTGAAATACCATGCTGCAAAGAGGACAGGGTTTCCCAGCACGGGCTAGTGCTTGTGCTTGTGACACACGAGCACTGAACAGGTACCAGGAAACCAAGAGTCCTGAACTGAGAATGAGGTGAGGCACTTTTGCTATGCATGACGTGTGTGATGAGAATGAAAGTCCTTTCCCAGCACAGGCTAGTGCTAGTGACCAGATGTACACCAGCACTTAACAAGTACGAGGGAAGGTTGAGGAATGTAATCCTTGAATGGCAGGAGCTTGCAGTGCACAGGTTTGGGTGAGTGATTATACTGCACTCCCATCTCAGCACAGGCTAGTGCTAGTGCATGACAGAGATCGACTAGCACAGAACATGAACCGAGATGATTGTGCAGCATTGTAGTGCTGTGATCCTGTCTTCTTCTGTTTGTTGTGAGGAACTGTGTCAATGTGGAAGGTGAAATTGCCTTTTATAACTCTTGAGCGCTGTCATCTGCTGAACTGTGATGACCGGAGAGTAAAAGATTGGGATGACACTGAGAATGAACAACAGTTAGGTAATGACTTAATGAGTCCAAGCCAATACACCTGAGAGGTAATTAGTTGAAGTGGCAGAGAGGCTATACACCTGTGCAGTGAAGTTAGTGGAGTGTGACTGTTTGCAGTCCAAGCTCATCATGTAGAAGAAAATTGAAAGTGTGATGTTTATTGGCAATTGATAGTGTAGAAAAAGTAATTGATGTTGACTTTGATGTACGGTTTCAGTATGTTGAGGAAAAAGTACTGACCTGATTGTTTCGTCTTTGTAGGGCAGCTGGCAGGACGTGGTTTTCCCAGCACAGACTAGTGCTGATGATTGTAACCCAAGAGCACTTAGCAGGTACCAGGAAGCCCAAAGTCCTGCAGAGAAGGTAAGGCACTTTGATGTCTTAGATGTGAGTGATGAGAATGTAAGTCCTGTCCCAGCACAGGCTAGTGCTAGTGATCAGATGCACACCAGCACATAGTAAGTACCAGGAAAGGAAAGCGAAGGTATCAGATGGCAAGTTGTCAGCTGCTGTGCAAGTTGTACTTACCGGATTGTATCTGCCTGAAATACCATGCTGCAAAGAGGACAGGGTTTCCCAGCACGGGCTAGTGCTTGTGCTTGTGACACACGAGCACTGAACAGGTACCAGGAAACCAAGAGTCCTGAACTGAGAATGAGGTGAGGCACTTTTGCTATGCATGACGTGTGTGATGAGAATGAAAGTCCTTTCCCAGCACAGGCTAGTGCTAGTGACCAGATGTACACCAGCACTTAACAAGTACGAGGGAAGGTTGAGGAATGTAATCCTTGAATGGCAGGAGCTTGCAGTGCACAGGTTTGGGTGAGTGATTATACTGCACTCCCATCTCAGCACAGGCTAGTGCTAGTGCATGACAGAGATCGACTAGCACAGAACATGAACCGAGATGATTGTGCAGCATTGTAGTGCTGTGATCCTGTCTTCTTCTGTTTGTTGTGAGGAACTGTGTCAATGTGGAAGGTGAAATTGCCTTTTATAACTCTTGAGCGCTGTCATCTGCTGAACTGTGATGACCGGAGAGTAAAAGATTGGGATGACACTGAGAATGAACAATAGTTAGGTAATGACTTAATGAGTCCAAGCCAATACACCTGAGAGGTAATTAGTTGAAGTGGCAGAGAGGCTATACACCTGTGCAGTGAAGTTAGTGGAGTGTGACTGTTTGCAGTCCAAGCTCATCATGTAGAAGAAAATTGAAAGTGTGATGTTTATTGGCAATTGATAGTGTAGAAAAAGTAATTGATGTTGACTTTGATGTACGGTTTCAGTATGTTGAGGAAAAAGTACTGACCTGATTGTTTCGTCTTTGTAGGGCAGCTGGCAGGACGTGGTTTTCCCAGCACAGACTAGTGCTGATGATTGTAACCCAAGAGCACTTAGCAGGTACCAGGAAGCCCAAAGTCCTGCAGAGAAGGTAAGGCACTTTGATGTCTTAGATGTGAGTGATGAGAATGTAAGTCCTGTCCCAGCACAGGCTAGTGCTAGTGATCAGATGCACACCAGCACATAGTAAGTACCAGGAAAGGAAAGCGAAGGTATCAGATGGCAAGTTGTCAGCTGCTGTGCAAGTTGTACTTACCGGATTGTATCTGCCTGAAATACCATGCTGCAAAGAGGACAGGGTTTCCCAGCACGGGCTAGTGCTTGTGCTTGTGACACACGAGCACTGAACAGGTACCAGGAAACCAAGAGTCCTGAACTGAGAATGAGGTGAGGCACTTTTGCTTTGCATGACGTATGTGATGAGAATGAAAGTCCTTTCCCAGCACAGGCTAGTGCTAGTGACCAGATGTACACCAGCACTTAACAAGTACGAGGGAAGGTTGAGGAATGTAATCCTTGAATGGCAGGAGCTTGCAGTGCACAGGTTTGGGTGAGTGATTATACTGCACTCCCATCTCAGCACAGGCTAGTGCTAGTGCATGACAGAGACTAGCACAGAACATGAACCGAGATGATTGTTCAGCATTGTAGTGCTGTGATCCTGTCTTCTTCTGTTTGTTGTGAGGAACTGTGTCAATGTGGAAGGTGAAATTGCCTTTTATAACTCTTGAGCGCTGTCATCTGCTGAACTGTGATGACCGGAGAGTAAAAGATTGGGATGACACTGAGAATGAACAACAGTTAGGTAATGACTTAATGAGTCCAAGCCAATACACCTGAGAGGTAATTAGTTGAAGTGGCAGAGAGGCTATACACCTGTGCAGTGAAGTTAGTGGAGTGTGACTGTTTGCAGTCCAAGCTCATCATGTAGAAGAAAATTGAAAGTGTGATGTTTATTGGCAATTGATAGTGTAGAAAAAGTAATTGATGTTGACTTTGATGTACGGTTTCAGTATGTTGAGGAAAAAGTACTGACCTGATTGTTTCGTCTTTGTAGGGCAGCTGGCAGGACGTGGTTTTCCCAGCACAGACTAGTGCTGATGATTGTAACCCAAGAGCACTTAGCAGGTACCAGGAAGCCCAAAGTCCTGCAGAGAAGGTAAGGCACTTTGATGTCTTAGATGTGAGTGATGAGAATGTAAGTCCTGTCCCAGCACAGGCTAGTGCTAGTGATCAGATGCACACCAGCACATAGTAAGTACCAGGAAAGGAAAGCGAAGGTATCAGATGGCAAGTTGTCAGCTGCTGTGCAAGTTGTACTTACCGGATTGTATCTGCCTGAAATACCATGCTGCAAAGAGGACAGGGTTTCCCAGCACGGGCTAGTGCTTGTGCTTGTGACACACGAGCACTGAACAGGTACCAGGAAACCAAGAGTCCTGAACTGAGAATGAGGTGAGGCACTTTTGCTATGCATGACGTGTGTGATGAGAATGAAAGTCCTTTCCCAGCACAGGCTAGTGCTAGTGACCAGATGTACACCAGCACTTAACAAGTACGAGGGAAGGTTGAGGAATGTAATCCTTGAATGGCAGGAGCTTGCAGTGCACAGGTTTGGGTGAGTGATTATACTGCACTCCCATCTCAGCACAGGCTAGTGCTAGTGCATGACAGAGATCGACTAGCACAGAACATGAACCGAGATGATTGTTCAGCATTGTAGTGCTGTGATCCTGTCTTCTTCTGTTTATTGTGAGGAACTGTGTCAATGTGGAAGGTGAAATTGCCTTTTATAACTCTTGAGCGCTGTCATCTGCTGAACTGTGATGACCGGAGAGTAAAAGATTGGGATGACACTGAGAATGAACAACAGTTAGGTAATGACTTAATGAGTCCAAGCCAATACACCTGAGAGGTAATTAGTTGAAGTGGCAGAGAGGCTATACACCTGTGCAGTGAAGTTAGTGGAGTGTGACTGTTTGCAGTCCAAGCTCATCATGTAGAAGAAAAATTGAAAGTGTGATGTTTATTGGCAATTGATAGTGTAGAAAAAGTAATTGATGTTGACTTTGATGTACGGTTTCAGTATGTTGAGGAAAAAGTACTGACCTGATTGTTTCGTCTTTGTAGGGCAGCTGGCAGGACGTGGTTTTCCCAGCACAGACTAGTGCTGATGATTGTAACCCAAGAGCACTTAGCAGGTACCAGGAAGCCCAAAGTCCTGCAGAGAAGGTAAGGCACTTTGATGTCTTAGATGTGAGTGATGAGAATGTAAGTCCTGTCCCAGCACAGGCTAGTGCTAGTGATCAGATGCACACCAGCACATAGTAAGTACCAGGAAAGGAAAGCGAAGGTATCAGATGGCAAGTTGTCAGCTGCTGTGCAAGTTGTACTTACCGGATTGTATCTGCCTGAAATACCATGCTGCAAAGAGGACAGGGTTTCCCAGCACGGGCTAGTGCTTGTGCTTGTGACACACGAGCACTGAACAGGTACCAGGAAACCAAGAGTCCTGAAGTGAGGCACTTTTGCTATGCATGACGTGTGTGATGAGAATGAAAGTCCTTTCCCAGCACAGGCTAGTGCTAGTGACCAGATGTACACCAGCACTTAACAAGTACGAGGGAAGGTTGAGGAATGTAATCCTTGAATGGCAGGAGCTTGCAGTGCACAGGTTTGGGTGAGTGATTATACTGCACTCCCACCTCAGCACAGGCTAGTGCTAGTGCATGACAGAGACTAGCACAGAACATGAACCGAGATGATTGTGCAGCATTGTAGTGCTGTGATCCTGTCTTCTTCTGTTTGTTGTGAGGAACTGTGTCAATGTGGAAGGTGAAATTGCCTTTTATAACTCTTGAGCGCTGTCATCTGCTGAACTGTGATGACCGGAGAGCAAAAGACTGTGATGACACTGAGAATGAACAACAGTTAGGTAATGACTTAATGAGTCCAAGCCAATACACCTGAGAGGTAATTAGTTGAAGTGGCAGAGAGGCAATACACCTGTGCAGTGAAGTTAGTGGGGTGTGACTGTTTGCAGTCCAAGCTCATTATGTAGAAGAAAATTGAAAGTGTGATTTGTATTGGTAAATGATAGTGTAGAAAAAGTAATTGATGTTGACTTTGATGTATGCTTTCAGTAAATTAAGTATATAGTAAAGCGAAATTCTGTGTGTTCCGATTTGTTCTGAAAATAAGTCTAATGTTGGTATTATTATACTTAACAGCCATTTCTTGATTATAAAGCAAAGAATTATCGACACCTATGTACAGAATCTCCTTGCAGATATCAATAGTTCATCTAGATGTACAGTGCATGTTATTTAAGAATATTATTAACCACTTCACGCTACAATATTATTTGGTAAAACCTATTCCTTCCATTTATAAAAAGCAAATTAGCAAGATAAGACTGTCGTCACATAATTTAGCTATAGAAAGTGGACGCCATAGATATATATTACGCGAAAATCGAATTTGCGAATTATGTAGATGTGAAATTGAAGACGAATTCCATTTCTTTTTAAAATGTCCACGATATAGGGATTTACGAGTAAAATATATTAAAAAAATTTACTGGAAAAAACCATCTATGTTAATTCATACAGTTGTTATGTGCCACAATGTAAAGGACCTTTGTAATTTGAGAAAGTTTCTGTACCATGCTTTTAACTTACGTAATGAATGTCTTACTGTCTTAAAAACAAGTTAAATAAAATGGTTTGTACATTCTCCACTATTAAACTGATTGTATAATTATTATGCTGTTAAAAAAAAACCCCTGCGCTATGCCTTACTGTTTATATGTTATAAATTTATATTGTATACAATAAGATGTATGTCTTACGTAATAAAGTGAATTGAATTGAAATTGCATTATTATAGTTTCAACTGATAGGTATAGTTATGAATTTAAAAAAATTAAAAATTAAAAAAAACAACAACAAACAAAACAAAAACAAACGAACAAATCCACCCATATATTACACTTGTAAAATAGTCCCCTTAATATCTTGAAGAACGAATTCCGTAACTAGGGTAAGGAATTTTTATTAGATGATTAACACTTGCCTGCATTTTCTGCTTGTCATTTTCAAATAAAATATGGTTTAAGCTAAACAATATCATTGTATTTATTGTCTATATTTTACGTTGGTTATACTTGAGTTATGGAACTTGCGTTCTATAATTTTCGTCTGTACATGGATTTTTTTTTTTACGTCAGTTGGAAACTGCACTCTCCCTAACAAAAATAGTATTTCGATTTACTATTGTATAAAGTTAACACTGGTTAAAGTATATAATTGAGGGAGTTAGCAAGATTCCAGTTTCCCGAGGTCAGCACTATTCCCCGAGGCAGAAACGAGGGAAAAAGTCCTGGTCGAGGGAAATTGGAATCTTGTTAACTCCCTCAATGATATACTTTTTAACTCTTATTATACCGATAAAAAAAATAAAATCCAGTGGAATAGGGATAATCAGGACATTTTACCTTTCGAAGTAGGGATTCGCTCACTTGACTAACGCACAGCAAAACGGGGATTAGTCCATTCACAGCAATTTCCAGGGAATTATTATTATTATATAGGGAAAAAGCAGTAGAGGTACAATATAATGAACTTTATTAATTAGTTAATCAAACAGTTTTTCTATATAGTCAATCAAATTGTTTTTACTATGAAATTCAATTTGTTATTTTCATTTCTTCCAATTGTCAAATGTGATTTTTTTTTATTTTCAAAGAAAATATTACTCAAATATATTGAAATATTTCTATAAAAAAAATTACCATTGTTGATGTATAATCTGAGAGATATTAAATTGATGCTCTCTAAACTCAAGTTTTAGAGTAAAATTTCATAGTAAATCAACGTTTCAAAGTAAATTTTTTAAGTAGCTATGTCAGAGTGTCCAGTTCGTACTAGAGTAAACTGTAGTTCACTATCGTTAAATTTATAGGAATTTTTGTCAGGGATATAAGTTAGGTTTATCATCTGCAAATAATTAAAAGAAGAGGTTTTGTCGATGACAAAATATTCTAACTTTAATTTACATTTGTTAACAATCAAACTTTTTAAAAATGTTAATCATATTTTTAGAAATCGTGAAAATATATTCTTCAGATAAGTATGTTTGTTAATAATAGTTTTAGATATAAATTTACTGTTTGTACGAATTTTTAACTCAGATTTAACAGTAAGCTATATTCTTTTTGAAAGAAAAATTTTAATTGACAATAATTATTGTTAATCATATCTACAGGTAATACAGTAACTACTTCTTTAGTTTATAATTGAACTTAATACACCCAGGCCCGTAGAACGCGGGGGGAGGGAGGGGGCAAGGGCGCACCCCCTCTTTTTCTGACAAGAGTCTTGCTGTTAACTTTGTACGGAAATGTTGCTGCTAGTTGCATGTACGTGTACATAAATACGTGTAAACTACAAGTTAGAATTACACGTACACGTTTACAATATTTTTATTGTTTAGCAATGTATAATCTTACGTGTATTTATAAGTGTTTTACATGTAGAAGTCTTTATCATTAAAAAAAAATAGAAAACACACGAAATTTAATATGTTTATCACCGTTTTCAATAAATATATGCATATGTTTGTAAGGGAAAAAATGAAAAGAGGTATTATATCATGTCGTGCGAATGAGATATTTCATAATATTTTCCAACATAAAAAAATGCGTGTCCTAAATATACCACCGTACAAAATTTTTCATCGTTTTTTTAAACGAACGCTACGTGTCTGATAAAATTGTATGAATTATATCAACTCTAATTTTCACTTTAAACCTTGAAGATAAAACATAGACGCACTGGAGTTTGCCATATCTTCGATGGTATAATCATGAAATCATTTAAATAGCAGTTCAGAGCCGTGTCACAGTTTCACACAAATTATGTGCAAATCAAAAAAAAAAAAAAAAAAAAATCTGTTTCTTAGTATTCCCACAGCTCAAACAAAATGTCTATGTATATTACCAACACAGCCCACCTGGTGCTGGAGCTGTGGAATCGAGACAAGAATTTTACAAATTAAAAGAAGACTTTTGTTCATTATCATATTTCATGAAGTTTGTCTCCCAGATGTTAAGGAGTTTTTACTTTGAAGGAAATACATGTAATGCATTTTTATTATATGTTACTTCATTAAAACAATCTCAGATAAAAAAAAAAAATACTCTATGGATTGGCAGTTCTCAAACGAAACGCTAAAAGAGGGACGGTAAACTTGTCACTTACTTGTTTCTGAAGAACAATTTTAGACTGGAAAAATATCTAATGTTATTTAAACCTGAAAACAGAAAGCCAATTTGTAGATTATGTGTATCAGCAAACAGACTCTTTATAGAATTAGGCAGATATAATAACACACCTAGAACAGAAAGAATATGTAAAAATTGTATGCTAAATCAAATTGAAGATGAAGAACATTTCCTTATTCACAAAGGAAAGAGAAGATCTATTTAACTTAATCTCATCTAAAGTAAAACATTTTACAAAATTGCCTGCTAAACAAAAATTATTCTGGATTCTAAATTGTGAGAGTAAGTATTATAGGGTAAATATTTTATTATAGTGACATGTGTATATATACAATAATTTTACATTCATTAAACAACTAAACATGTATGAACAACACCCGGCCCATCGGACCTATAAGTCACTTTAAGAAATATAAATAAACATTACATGCGTGAAATTTTTTGTTGTCTTATGTTATAAATGTTGTATATGAAATTTGCAGTTTGACGTGGGAAGTGAGTTAATAGATATTTAAAGAGAACATATATTTAAATCATTATTATGTAAATTTGAGGTTCCAGTATTTCTTAGAAAGTCGTGTCTACAGTTTTTATAGAGATTACATTTTAATAGAAAATGAAGTTCATCCTCTACTTCGTTAAGATCACAGAGATTACATATTCTGTCTTGAATTGGTTCTCCACGATAGCGACCAGTCTCGATACGCAGTGCCATTGTAGACCTTATTCATCTCAACGTATTGTTCAAGGCCGTATTCTTCTTTAATAATGCAGTACGTCCGTAATTTTGCAGATTTTTTAATATCAGATTGCCATTTGGATTGTTGATTTAGAAGTTGTCTCTGAATAAAAATTTGAATATCGCAAAAACTGCATGTTATGGAAAATGTGGTTTAAATCTGAGTTTTCAAAGAGAATTTTCATATGATGATTCCAGCTACGGGGATTATTTTCATTACAAGACGCCATAAATATTTTCTTTGTGATCCTATCGTCATCCATGAGGATCAGTTTATTCCATAGTCGCACCATGTTAGTTTTGTGTCGCAGACTAGCGGCAGACCATCCACACTCACCACGTACAGCTAAGAGAGTTGTTAACCGGTGAACCTCAAGAAAGTATCGTTGAGCCCGATCTTGTACCATACCAGTTTTGTGCGATGTTTCATATCCCCACACACCGCTGCGATAGTCTATTACGGGAGAGACACAATTATGAAAAAGCGTTTCAAATGTGTTGAATGCAACGTGTTTAAGATGATGGATTTTTGGTATCATTGCCCCTAGAGCGCGGCCTCCTGATTTTGCGAGGTTTTCTATATTTGTCTTGAATCCCCTATTATCCCCAAATATGACACCTAAATATTTGTAGGAAGAAGCATACTCAAGAAAAGTGTTTCCGAGGTAGAATTTGTAGTTACTCTGCATAATGTTTCTTTTTCGAAAATGCACAACTTTAGATTTTTCAGGGTTTACCGTTAAGTGCCACTTTTTGAACCACGTCGAGACAACATTTAGAATGTCCTGCATATCCTTTTCATTACCAGCAGTAAGTGCTATGTCATCTGCGTAAAGTAGAATATTTAAAACAGTAGTGTCCATTTTAACGCCTCTGCTGAGGGAATTAACTTCTTTAGCTATATATAAATAAATATATATATATATATATATATATATATATATATATATATATATATATATATATATATATATATATATATATATATATATATATATATATATATATATATAAAACAAACATTTTTTATTTGTGCAGAATTTATGTACATGTATATGTATAAAAACTATCTGGTTTATTCCTGCTTTTTTATGTCTTTTTCCTATTAATCATGCAACTCTTTCTCTCTTGTATGTATGTATAACAAACATTTTTTTATTTGTGCAGAATTTATGTACATGTATATGTATAAAAACTCTCTGGTTTATTCCTGCTTTTTTATGTTTTTCTCCTATTAATCATGCAACTCTTTCTCTCTTGTATGTATGTATATTGTATTACATGTATATGACTATATATATAAGTGTTTACTATGTACTTTCTTTTTGCCCCATGAGGGCCTTTAATTGGTAAATAAACAAATTGAATTGAATTGTATAATGACTATTTATCAAATGTGTCGTGCCTTGACATCCAAGTCCTTTTTATTTAGAGCCGTACATGACCCTGAACTATAAAACCGAGTAATAAACTACTTTCCACATGTTCAGTGTATAATGTACAATATTAATAAATGAATGTAGCAACTTCATATTAGTTGTTTTTATTAGAAAATATAAAACAAAACAAATGCAAAGTTATATACCAAAGTCACCAAGTCATATTCACAATATCTTGGTAATGTTTGCTTGCCGTTCTACACGTATTTCGAAAAATTAACACTAATGTCAACAACAGACAAAGAATTTCCTTAGAGGCTACGTATTATTGACTGCTTTTGCACAACTTGGCCGTAGAAGTTAAGTGGCTCTGGTTAAGATATATCGAGGGATGGAAGGAAATATTGAACAACTTGTATATAAGAAAACAGGACAGGATCGAGAGACCCATGGACGGATTATACTATATTATCAATTTGTCTTATTCGGATCACCACCACCCCCCTTTCCCAAATAATAATAAAAATAAAGGGAAGGGGTCTTCAAAAAGTATGATTACTAATGGGGGGGGGGTCCATGACAATGTCTGATAAGTGAAAGCCAAAACACACACACTAACTGTCAAATTTCTAGTACGAGGGAAGAAAAAAAGAAAGCCCGTTTATGTAAGTACTAATTCACGTGGAGACGGTTTGAAGAGAAACTATAATATATGACTTTTCCAAGAGATCCACCTAAAACAGTTAGATTTAGACTAAATCAATAATTTAAATTCTTTAAAGGGTTAAGCATCCGGTAATCATTTTAAATAATAGCGAGGTTTACCAGTTTAGTTCCATCGATCTGTCGAATTATCGGCGCATTGTCATGCTGCATTGAAGTGTGGGGGGCTACCATTTAGATCAATACTGGTATTTAAATGTCTGTATACCTGGGAACTAAGATCGATATAAGTTGCAGAAAAACATGTCCATACTCATAAATTGATCTTTAGACGACCCTGCGCATGTTTAGAGGAAGTTCAGCAGAAAGGAAAACAAAAATGTTACTTTCGCGTCCAGAGGCTGAGGAAAATCATATTTAGGAATGTAACACCTCCGTTATTCACTGCGTTGAATCAACTTTGTATATATATATTCTTGGCTACCACATTTAAAATCCAACGACCTGCTTTCTGGACTGTTGATAAATGACATTTGCTTGGAAATGATATAGCACATTACTTGTAAGTGTAATTTTTATTCAGAACTTAAAAATTGAAACAGTGAGGGATATGTTCTTCGAGACGAAGCTCTCTATTATTAGATTCTGTTGAAAATGGAACACTCTTTTAAAAATCTCTCCATCGGTCCGACAAAGAAAACTCGTGACCCAGGGGGAGGGGTACCTCATACAAACCCTGGAGGTAAGGCTCGATATGACACTGTGGTAGACTCTAGATCGCACAAAGAAGATATTTCTGATTACTACCAGTCAAAGAGGGAACCAAAGGCAGAGCGGGGACCAAAGTATACATACTTTCCTGTCACAAAGGAATGGCAAAAAGAAAAGTGTAAAGTATTGGATATTCCTTTGGAAAAATATATTAGTTGTGGTGAAATGAGACAATTCAGTCAAGATTCCCCGCCAAAACGAACTCTCACAGTGCGCGGCGATGGCAACTGCTTTTTTCGCGCCATCAGTGCTGTGGTGTCTGGCTCTGAAGCAGAACATATGACAGTTCGGACGGCTGTCACCAAACATGTTAGTGATCATCCAGATACGTATCGGACATTTCTTCTTAGTCGAGGTGGAATGACAAAGTATATTTCGAGTATGAAAAGGTCAAGAGAGTGGGCGACTGACACAGAAATCATGGCGACAGCAACCTTACTGCGAACCGTGATCATGGTGTATTCTCCCATACAATATGGAGGAACAACAGAATATCATTGGCAGACCTTTAAGCCACTAGATAATCCAGAAATAACATACCCTGTTATATATTTATCAAATAAAAACGAACATTTTGATCCCGTTTTAGATGTTGAATCGGAAGACACACCAAACACTATACCAAAACCGTTTGACTTTTAAGTGCTTTCTGAGAATTTAGTGGATATTTCGCTTCAACAAGAAGTTTCTTCTTATGGATTTTACACATTTCTCAGGCTTGAATTTGATTTGGTGACGTTCTAACGTTTTTTTCCCCGTTTTGTTGAGTTTGTTCACAGTCAATTTTTGTTTACAAACATGTTTAAGATATAACATGCATCCACATCAACATCATAAAAATCAACATCTAATGAAAATCGGAGAGTATTAAAAAAATCAGTAAGCACTCAAACCTATTATATTTTATACTTCTTAAAACTCCCCCCTGCAATTCCCAATATTGCATATGGAATTTAACGTATGTAAATTCAACACTTAACTTCTATACATAACTAGTTATGTCATACAGTAAAGTTATACCGGTCCGGTAATTCTGAAAATATTAAACGAGACACAAAAATACTACGCATTTCTGTTTTCACTTTTTAAACATCATTTTTGAGAGTTTATTGAGAAGGCAAAAAAAAAAAAACCAACATAATAGTCTATGACATTCATCTACTGGCTATTATCAAAAATAATTAAAAAAAGTACAGAAATCTAAAATACTATGTATTTATTCTTCATGGATAAAATCACAGATAAAATCAACAATTGAAACCCAATGCATCTTTCACAACAGTAAAGTAGTTTCTGTAATGTTCAACAAAATGTTGTAAAAATCACAATGTTTTACACCTTAGTAGCTTAGCTAATAGATGATGCTGATGACGAGACATGTGTCCATTAAAAACCTGGGCAGACTGCTTGCCTTATACATATGTAATCTAGTCTGTAATATAACAATTATGTATGTTACATGTACAAGCTATGTCAAAGCAAACTTAAGCTTTGAAAAAAAAACAACAGCATTCTAAAGCTTTACACATACACAGCTAATGAACACTTAAAAAAATATATAATTTAAAAAAAAAGTGTTATAGATTTCACCTACAAGTAATTTACCATGGCAACACAATCTATAGGACTTGGTTCTGGTCTGTTTGATGTATTATTAAATGAATGATATGTGTTAAATATTTTTTGATTAAAAGTCTGATGATGTTGCTGAAAATGTATATGTGTTTTCTATTTATATATGAGCTCACAAAATGATATCCCAGCTCCCATAAGAGTATCATAGCAAATTCCATGTTTTCCTATAGGAAACCCCAAATATGTGTTTGAGAAAAATGTAAAATAAAAGATGCACAATGACACTATGTAATAAAGATTCTGTTAAAGTTTCATTATTTTTTATTCAGTGATATAGGAGGAATTGCAGATAAGAGATTGGTACCCCAGTATTACAGAAAGACTGACAGTGTACGTTTCACTTTGAGACACCCTAAATATGTGTCTCATCAAAACGTAAAGTAAAAGGTGCACAATAGAAATCTGTAATAAAGATTCTGCAATTAATCATTAAGTAAATTTTAATCAGGGTATATGAGGAGTTGTGTATAAGAATGAGTAATGGACATACAGACGTAGGTACATGCAGACATCTCATCACTATATACCCCCACTTTTCAAGAAGGGGGGGTTAAATAAAACCCTAAGGGACAAATGAGCAGGCAGAAGTTATTTCCTAATCCATTAAGGTTAAATATTTGACTTGTTAGGATGTAACTGTAACGTACATATAAATTTCTCTGCTTAATTACAATGTTGACCCAAATAATGTATATATCTACGCTAGCACAAATACAATTCAAGTTCTGATTAAAAATCAGAAAAGCTTTTTGTTGCATAAAGGAGTTTCTATTGGACAGGTGCTTCATAAATAAAATTGTCACAATAAATTAACTGTTTAGGGTAGATAGGTTGTCTCTTGAAGACCCCATAGTTACAGACTTACACAAATTATGCTGGTACAGCACTACATTGATGTCAAAGGCGTGTGTCTTTGAAGTACCATCAATAAAAAAATGAAAAGGAATTTACTTCATATTACCTCATCAAAAATGTATAATACAGTTATCTTTTTGTTTGAAGCATAAAATGAAGATCCTCATTCTATGAAATTTAAAAAGAAAATTCCAACCATCAATGTTTTGAAGCTTTTAAATAGTTAATGGCAAACACTCAAATAGCAACTGTCTTCCTATTAACTGTTCTAAACAACAAAGCACATTTCAATCAATGTATAAGTAACTGATGGTAATTGATGGGAACTTCTAATTCTAGGCTTAATTGGTTGGATGCAACACTTGTTACATGTACATGTACATGTATAATAAATTTCTTTTCAAGATAAAAAAAAATCAGGCAAAATGTAAAAGTTATACTTTATAAATTAGAATTATTGATAATTGTTTTGGTCAGCAATTTTGAAACAATATGCTAAGCTTAAAAGCCTCTGCATTAACAAGTTGCAGAGAGCAGAGTGCATATATTCTCTGGGTTGCCACACTAACCATTATTTTAATCAAAGAGAAATGTACTGTTTTTGTTTGATCTTAAAGCAAAAAGAAAAATACTTCCTTAAAATCCATCATCACAAAAAAAAGCATTTCATTCAAGTTAATAAATCACCAGTAAGCTTAAATATCCATGCATAAAAATAAAAAGATGAACATGTACCATGCATAATAAGATGAACAAGTACCCATTGTACAGATGCTGTGTATATTAAATGCCTAAAATTAAAGTGGATTTAAAAAAAAAACATAAAAAATTCTGATTGAAAATCATGAATAAAGAAATTAAATCCATAATAATTACCAGTAAAATAAATCCGAGATAAAAAATAATCACTATCATTCTCATGAAATCTTGAATAAATATATATCTACCACTTTACATACACTTATTATATAGTTATGGCACTAGTACCTCAAAATAACTTATTTCATTTTTACTAGCTATTTAAGGCACTAGCTATTTTCATTGCAATTTGGATAACTAAAACGTTGCTATTAAATAACTAAATAATTTGACTTTGTTGATTAACTGTCAAATGGAGGCAGTCCAAACATCTCGGGCTTGAATTCCTCTAGTGAGTCTAGCACCAGTGTAGCCATGTGTCTATGTGTTTGTATATCTATTCCTTTGTGCGGTAACCACACACATTGCATCCCTGCTGCATGGGCTGCCTCCACACCATTAGGAGCATCCTCAAACACCAACACCTGAATATAAACATACATCATCAAAATTTACAAAACTTGCCTCAAAACATGTACCGTAATTCATTAGGATAGGTCTCATATGAAATGAATGTTCAACGAAATGCAATCTGCAGGTTTGGTACAATGTGGTTAACTGTTTGACCAACTCCAAAAACTTAAACACTTCTCCTTTTACACTATTCTTTGCTTTTCCAGAATCTACTTTTAAAGAACCAAGTGAATGCCATCTAACATAAAAACTGATCACGGGATTTTTAAACTTTTACATCTCAGGTATTATTGACCACAAAAGTTTTAAACTTTTACACCAATTGATCATAGTATCAATACTTTTTTTTAAATGGAAATCCTTACTTTACTGGGTTCTGGATTGTCAGGAAATCTTTTGGCAGCCAGTAAGAAACAATCTGGTGCTGGCTTGCCATGTTTACACTCCGGGTCATCTCCACTCAGAACACAGTGATGAAACAAAGAAAATAAATCTTTGTGATTGGATGTTTTTAATTCAAAACTCTGTGTATGAGAACCAGTGGCAGTGGCAATAGGAACTCCATGTTTGTGTAAATGTTTGACTAGTCGTTCTGCTCCTAGAAAAGAAATGAGTAAACATTGTTTTTCATGTGTTTTTAAATGTTTCGTTGGAATAAGATTTATTTTACTATCATCATTTTGCACATGTATTGAAAGATCATGACTTTTTTATGAGTTGTATAAAGTAAAGTCACTATGCTAAAATTGCTGCAGTTTTTAAATACATTGCAAACAAATATTTCTGATTTGGATACGAGAGAGCAATACCTTACCTGGCATTACTTCAACAGAAGGAAACAATTTCTCTTGTTGTTCATGGGCCATTTTTAGATACTGGTCCACAGTCAGTGGTAAATCTAGGGCCTCTATAAAGCATAACCATTGTCAGTTAAAGAACTATCTTTTATTTTATCTTTTCTCATATAAATATCATGATATAATCAATTTCTGACAGTAATTAAGAAAAAAAAGAAAGAAATAAAACAACCTTGAAGACAAAAACTTAATACAAAACTGGAAACTTTAGAAATCTTACATTATTAAAATTTTGTAACCTGACAAGTAACTTGCCTATAACAATGGCTGCTGATTCTGGCTCCTTCCTGCCCATCTGTTTGACTTTAATGTCCAATGTAAATGTCTTCCCATACTGACCCACAATCCCTTGAACAATGTCAGTATATAAATGTTCTGTGTCTGGAAAAAGATACACTGTAATGAATGGACTGTATATCTCATTATAGAAATTAAAAACAGAGATGTGAATTATAGGATTTTATAAAATTTTAGGGAGAAGTCTTAACTACATTATGCTTTAAACAATGTTTAAGGCTGCATTAAACTGTCAACTGTAGTTAAGAAAAGATTTACATGATTTAGATTCCTCTAATACCACAAGGGTGCATTACATAAATTGCACTATACAAGGGGACTGAATGTAATCTATGGCAAGTACCAGGTAGCTTTAGGTTTAACACAAATCATTTCAAAAACAGTTTTTGAAAATACTCTAGATCTGCATTCTTTCTATTACAAAAGCTAGAGTATGATCTTATATAAAATCAGTTCAACACTGTTTTATCCTGACCAAACAGGAGTAGACATTAGAATTTTGCATTACTTGCCCTCGGACAGGTTACCTCCGATGAAATACTTGTTCTTTAAAAAAAAAAGTGCTGCTCATGCCACCTTTTTCTTCAATAGCATGAAATTCAGTAAAGCATTAATATTAACCTTATATCATTTCTCAACTGAGATGCTACATGGGACTTACCTTAGATGCAAAATCACTTAATTCTCTCACAGAGAAATTTAGGGGAGAATTTCTAAGCATGTGCAGGGCACACTGATTATTACTAAAAGTACATTTTAAATTTATATTTAAGATTAAGAATTCTTTCCATATTTTTAGGGCATTGCCGCATTGGTAAAGTTTAAGTTTATCGATAAATCTATGATCTTCAAAATTCTTTTTCAATTATGTATTCACTAATTTTTTTTAAATTGGTGTGTATTTATTTAAATGAAAACAAAAATAATAAATACATTATTTTATTTAGAAAAATACTACTGCATGCCATTTGAACAATCGACTTTATGACCGTATGGTTGCCTGTCAGCAGCTCCAATTTTTATACCAGTAAAAATGTCTGTATTCACGGCATGAATTTTGTATTTTGCCAGTAAAAAGATCTAAAAGCCTCTCCAACTTTTTTTGACATGACATCGATAGCTTTACCTCTTGTGTATATTTTAACAACTGTTACACATGAATGATATTTTAACAACGCATGTCAAATGGGTAAAATCTAGAGGATTTCCGACTGAGTATTTAATGTAGTAGTCAACAGCAGCAAAAAAGGTGTTCTGTCATGATTCATTATATTTTAACAGCAGTAAAACAAATGGCATTTGAGTATATGACTTTTTGTAAACTGAAAGAACTTGTCCGCAGAAAGGCACTATTTATCAAATAACTTGCCTGCCAAACAAATTTGTTGTCCCGGGCGTCGGGCACTGCTATTATTTGTCTAGCCCTGCCAAGTCCAATAAAATATCATTATACATTCACTAAATTTTCTTCTGTGTAAGTGTTATTGTTTGGCAGAATGTAGCCATTGAGACATCCGATCAAAATGGTTTTGTATTGATGTTCACATGAGGTTAGTATTGAAACATTCTAACAAAACAAATGAACTTCAAAATAAAAATCAGTGGAATTGCCCAAAGTCAAATTCCACAGGTTATGTTACAATTAAATTTAGCATATTATGCATTTTGGACATTTGAATGCATTTCCAGAATGACATTTGTGAAAATTATAATGGATGAATGTCTAATAACAAATGCCAATCCTTAATATCACAAGCAGCGTACCATGGCATTTTATTTTTTCCACTTGGCCTTATAGGCTGGCTGTGGGAGTTTAATATTATTTTTCTGGAATGACTACCGGTCCCCAGAAAAAGGCGCTAAAATATAGTGTTGCCATAGGCGATTTCAATATATACGAGATCACATGAGCGATCGAAAGAAATACAAGAGGCCCATGGGCCACATCGCTCACCTGAGCACATTGGCAAAGGGGGGGGGGGGGGGGGGGGCTTCAATATTAAACTACCTGATGATGCTTCCATGTCAATATATAATTTGTTTTAACAAATGGCTTTGTTGTACTTGAGAAGATTTTAAAAAAAATTTCCCATATATTCTTCTGTAAAAATTTGATCCCCCATTGTGGCTCCTCCCTATCCCAGGGGTCATCATTTGAACAAACTTGAATCTACACTACCTGAGGATACTTCCATATCAATATGACTAAACATAGCTTTTCTGTTCTTGAGAAGAAATTTTTTTTCTATATGTTCCTATGTAAAACTTTTGATCCCCTTATTGGGCCCCACCCTACCCTCGGGGGTCATCATTTGAACAAAATTGAATTTACACTACCTGAGGATGCTTCCATATCAAATGACTAATCATGGCTTTGCAGTTCTTCATCAGAACATATCTTCCTATATATTTCTA
This sequence comes from Saccostrea echinata, assembly GCF_033153115.1. Classification (NCBI taxonomy): domain Eukaryota; kingdom Metazoa; phylum Mollusca; class Bivalvia; order Ostreida; family Ostreidae; genus Saccostrea; species Saccostrea echinata. Next base: position 4,685,690 of record NW_026889757.1, on the reverse strand, counting down.
TTTCAGACTTTTATCCTCCATTGTGGCCCCACCCTACCCCCGGGGGTCATGGTTTGAACAAACTTGAATCTACACTACCTGAGGATACTTCCACATAAATATGATCAATCAGGGCTTTGCTGTTCCTGAGAAGAAGATATTTAAAGATTTTTCCTATATATTTCTATGTAAAACTTTGATCCTCCATTGTGGCCCCGCCCTACCCCCCGGGGGGTCATGATTTGAACAAACTTGAATCTACACTACCTGAGGATGCTTTCATATAAATATGACCAATTAGGGCTTTGCTGTTATTAAGAAGATTTTTAAAGGTTTTTCCTATATATTTCTATGTACATGTAAAACTTTGATCCTCCATTGTGGCCCCGCCCTACCCCCAGGGGGTCATGATTTGAACAAACTTGAATCTACACTACCTGAGGATGCTTCCATATAAATATGACTCATCATGGCTTTGTTGTTCTTGAGAAGAAGATTTTTAAAGGTTTTTCCTATATATTTCTATGTAAAAATTTGATCCTCCACTGTGGCCCCGTCCTACCCCCGGGGGTCATGATTTGAACAAACTTGAATCTACACTACCTGAGGATACTTCCACATTAATATAATCAATCAGGGCTTTGCTGTTCCTGAGAAGAAGATTTTTAAAGATTTTTCCTATATATTTCTATGTAAAACTTTGATCCTCCATTGTGGCCCCGCCCTACCCCCAGGGGGTCATGATTTGAACAAACCTGAATCTACACTACCTGAGGATGCTTTCATATAAATATGAAAATTAGGGCTTTGCTGTTATTGAGAAGAAGATTTTTAAAGATTTTTCCTATATATTTCTATGTAAAACTTTGATCCTCCATTGTGGCCCCGCCCTACCCCCAGGGGTCATGATTTGGACAAACTTGAATCTACACTACATGAGGATGCTTCCATATAAATATGACCAATTAGGGCTTTGCTGTTCTTGAGAAGAAGATTTTTAAAGGTTTTTCCTATATATTTCTATGTAAAACTTTGATCCTCCATTGTGGCCCCGCCCTACCCCGGGGGTCATGATTTGAACAAACTTGAATCTACACTACCTGAGGATGCTTTCATATAAATATGATTCATCATGGCTTTGCTGTTATTGAGAAGAAGATTTTTAAAGGTTTTTCCTATATATTTCTATGTAAAACTTTGATCCTCCATTGTGGCCCCGCCCTACCCCCGGGGGTCATGATTTGAACAAACTTGAATCTACACTACATGAGGATGCTTCCATATAAAAATGACTCATCATGGCTTTGCTGTTCTTGAGAAGAAGATTTTTAAAGGTTTTTCCTATATATTTCTATGTAAAACTTTGATCCTCCACTGTGGCCCCGCCCTACCCCCGGGGGTCATGATTTGAACAAACTTGAATCTACACTACCTGAGGATGCTTCCACATAAGTTTCATCTTCCCTGGCTTTGTGGTTCTTGAGAAGAAGATTTTTAAAAGATGCTACTAATTTTTCACCTATTCTTCATTATCTCCCCTTGAATGAGGGCATGGCCCTTCATTTGAACAAACTTGAATCCCCTTCACCCAAGGATACTTTGTGGCAAGTTTGGTTGAAATTGGCCCAGTGGTTCTTGAGAAGAAGTCGAAAATGTGAAAAGTTTACAGACGGACGGACGGACAGACAGACAGACAGACAGACAGACAGACGGACAGACGGACTACAGACAAAATGTGATCAGAAAAGCTCACTTGAGCCTTCGGCTCAGGTGAGCTAAAAAAGTATGAGGTTTTAAGCCTTTTTGACCCCAAAATTGAATTCTATGGTTAAAAGTTTAGTTTCAAACTTTGTTTTTAACCTCGTTCTCTGAAGAAAAATAATAAATATTGTTTATTCAGTGAAAAGGAGACAAAAAATAATTGTCAATGAAGTGCGTGCAGCGCATGCTTAGTGCCGTTTCTTTCATACTGAGACTTTATTTTATGTAAACAAACCAACGAGATGTCATTGAAGCTGAATTAAGATCTTGCAAAAATACAGATGCAACTGAATTTCTTAATTAATCTAAAAGAACAAGACACTAACTCTAATATCTCGGATGGTATGCGAGGACTAACCCAAATCTCCCAGGCGGATGCTAGACTAACCCATGTGCGAAGACTAACCCTAATCTCTCAAATGGATGCGAGACTAACACTAATCAGTCAAAAACTTGTGCAAGGACTAACCCTAATCTTTCAGGTGGGTGCAAGACTAAACTCTAATCAGTTGAGTGACGTAAATCTTACGTCATAGTGCAATGAGCGCGAGGATCTTGCGGATCTGGGGACCGGTAAAGTAAAGTCTACCCTTATTTTTTTACACTCATGGACTACACCCCCATTGATTAGATTGAGAATATAATCTTCGGTGTATATACTGATCATCATGAATCAGTCTGAGACTGATGCAATGTTAGAGAGACTAAGAAAGGGTAGGGTTTGATAGTTGAACTGACTTCAACGTAGAAGATCATCATTACAACAAAATGTCAAGTGGAATAGGTAGACGGAATGTAAAATTAACAAAACAATACCTATTAAAACACCATCCACGTCAAACACGACGTGTGTCACCGGCTTGGTCATGGGCGCAGCCATTTTTCAACATAAAAGAAATTCGATCCCGATGATATTATTGTAGGTAGAATTTTATTCATAAAATAATATTTTAACGCTAGTATCAAACTAGTTTTCTTCATGTGTAACATCATGTTTTCAAAAGCACTGTGAATATGGCATAATTTGTTATTATTTTATTTCAACGAATAAAGCTTATTTTTTCGCGGGATCGGTATCCATCTTTCTACTTTCATTTTGACCAAAACATGAACAATTTTCCCAGTGAACATGCACACAATTGCGGTGCCCATTCTTCTGGTGCCCCTTCAGTGCACCAAACCCTAGATGAGATGGAGTTTGAGCGAGGAATTTGGTCAGCTGCCTTAAATGGAGATTATGTGGAAGTCCAGAGACATTTAGAGAAAGGGGAAAACACCAACATAACTGACAGCTCAGGCTACACTGCTCTGGTAGTAGTTATTAAATTTCAAATATTTTTTACATGCACAATTTTATGCTGGTTTTTATTAAAAGGTTTAACATATTGATTTGAAAGATAAAGTTAAAAGAGAATGGCAAAGGAATATATTATATTATACATGTATAATATAGTGTGCTAGTGGTATATCAGTGGTTTATTTAATTGGATCTTTTCAGTGAAAATTAAAATGTGTCATTTAGGAATTGTTATAAGCCATTTTGAGAATTTAAAAAAAAATCAATCTAGTTTGGTGTTTTCCATGGCACTGGAAGTTAATGTAAATATTGAGTATTTGCATGTAAAAAAAGGACCTTTTTTTTTTATACATACACATACTCAATATTTACATTAACTTCCAGTGCCTGTGGTCTTTGCTTATATTTAATTGAAATTAATCTATTTAAAACAGTGATTCATCAAAGTAAGCTTTGTGACCTATGTACCTAATTATCTGTCAGCAAACGTAAGTTCAATTTCTGTATATTTCAGCATTATGCCAGTAGAAACAATCACCTAAACATCTGTGATCTGTTGCTGAAATCTGGTGCTGATGTTAACTGTATAACCAAATCAGGAGTTACCCCCCTTCATAGAGCTGCATACAGGGGAAACATAGAGATATTACAATTATTACTTAAAAGAGGAGCAAGTCCTACCATACAAGATTGTGATGGAAAGACTGCACTCCATAAGGTAACTGTGTTAAATTACAATGTTTCCTAATATTTCCAGTAATCAACAATACATAACAAAGATGAGAATGGAGGTTTGCATGTCAAGAGAAGATACTTATTGCACCTCTGAAACCACCTATTTTCTGTGGAGCACTTGCTCAAATGCAGTCATAATTTCTGAATCTAATGGGATTGATACTACCCACAGACTATTCTCATTCTAAAAGTCATTCTGGAAACTCATGGTATTTAATTATGGTTTGATCATACTCTAGGAAATTGTGGTATTCAACTGCAATAAAGTTTACTGTATACATGAACATGCACTTATTCATATCATAAATACCAATGTTTTTGTTGTGTCCTAGATTTTGTGTTAATTATTATTTTTATATATTTGGATAATTTCCTACATATTTTATGTACATAAATATAAAGCTAATCCATAACGTACCTTACTTTTTTGAAATCATAAGATTGCATTTCACATACAGTTAAATACTTGTAGCGAACATGTTTTACTGTATTTAGGAATAGTCTGATATGTATTTGTCAAATATATATTAGACTGTTTCTAAATAAACAAAAAAATTGTATTAAAAAACAACCAGACTCCATTAATGCAAGGCTTGTTATATTTGATAGGCAGTGGAAATGGAGAAGACTGATGCTGTTGATGTCCTTGTTAAACAATTTCCAGACAGTGTATCTATAATGGACAATAAAGGACAAACTCCCATCTCCTATGTTAAGGACCAAAGTAATCCATTGTACACCAAACTAATGCATCAGAATACAGGATAAATAGAAACATTCATCTTTGTTTGCATATTTTGTCAAGCATTCAAGATGAGCTAATTTTCTTCCAAAAATCAAGCCCTCCGGTTACATGGTAGACAAATAAAACAAAGCAAACAACAAAAAAAATTATGAGAGTTTATCAAAATATGAAACTTATTTCATGCAATATCCTTCTTCTATGTATGGTAATATGCAAATGATTGTAACTCTCACCTTCTGTATGCCACCAACTCAAAAATGCCAGTATTTTTTGTATACTGTAAACATACCTTTTTTCCACAGGATCACAATTCTGCAGAATTAAAAATCTTGTTTAATCTGCAGGAAAAAAGTGGATTTCTTGGATTGCTATGGAACCTCTTAAATGCACTTAAAGTATGCGACAACAAATTTCCCAGAAATTTTTATTACTGCATATGTAGCGTAAATTAATCCCAAAATGTACATCTATAGTATATAAAAGTAGATATGTCTATTTCTTGTTTATAGCCTCTCTCAATAAGTGGTGTCATTTTCCCAGGTATGCATTACATGTGTATAACATCCAGTCATCATAATTCATAAAATATTGCAACTTAAAATATAAATCAATAGAATGATGAGCTATGTTGCTCAAGTTGTGGAGTCAACTGTTTCTGTAACTGTGTACTGTATTCAATTTCCAAACCTTGCCTCTTGCTGGAAAGTTATCATTTTAAATAAATTATAATAAAATGTTCATTTTTTTGTTAATTTTATTGAAAAAAGAAAATGGTCCAATTACAAAATAAAATGCCTTGATATTTGTACATAATATCAACTTAATTAATTGCATTGAATAAAATGATATGTGTGCATGAAAGATATGAGGTACTTTTGATACAACACCAATTACAGGTGCCTATATATTACTTAAACTTATGTATTATGCAATATATGTTAAATTTCATTTAAAATTTATGGGAAACTAAATACTTGTAGATACATTTTACGTAACTACTTTACATGTATCCTAAATAAAAAAAACAATTTCAAGTTAAACAAGAGGCCCAAGGGCCACATCGCTCACCTGAGCACTGTGGCTAGGAAAAAAGGAAAAATCAGTTTAGTATTTAAAAGCTTAAATGCATAAGTGGTCCCAACCTACCCCTAAAAAGGAAGTGGGGGTCATGATTTGAACAAACTTGAATCTACACTATCTGAGGATGCTTCCGTAAAATATGACAAACCGTGGCTTTGCTGTTCTTGAGATTTTTAAAGATTTTTCCTATATATTCCTATGTAAAACTTTGATCGTTCATTGTGGCCCCACCCTACCCCCGGGGTCATGATTTGAACAAACTTGAATCTATACCACCTGAGAATGCTTCCACATAAATATGACCAATCATAGCTTTGCTGTTCTTGAGAAGAAGATTTTTGAAGATTTTTCCTATATATTCCTATGTAAAACTTTGATCGTCCATTGTGGCCCCACCCTACCTACAGGGGTCATAATTTGAACAAACTTGAATCTACACCACCTGAGGATGCTTCCACATAAATATGACCAATCATAGCTTTGCTGTTCTTGAGAAGAAGATTTTTGAAGATTTTTCCTATGTACACCTATGTTAAACATTGATCGTTCATTGTGGCCCCACCCTACCCCTGGGGTCATGATTTGAACAAACTTGAATCTACACCACCTGAGGATGCTTCCATATAAATATGACCAATCATAGCTTTGCTGTTCTTGAGAAGAAGATTTTTGAAGATTTTTCCTATATATTCCTATGTAAAACTTTGATCATCCAATGTGGCCCCACCCTACCCCTGGGGGTCATGATTTGTACAAACTTGAATCTACACCACCTGAGGATGCTTCCACATAAATATGACCAATCATAGCTTTGCTGTTCTTGAGAAGAAGATTTTTGAAGATTTTTCCTATGTACACCTATGTTAAACATTGATTGTCCATTTTGGCCCCACCCTACCCCTGGGGGTCATGATTTGAACAAACTTGAATCTACACCACCTGAGGATGCTTCCACATAAATATGACCAATCATAGCTTTGCTGTTCTTGAGAAGAAGATTTTTGAAGATTTTTCCTATATATTCCTATGTAAACGTTTGATCGTCCAATGTGGCCCCACCCTATCTCCAGGGGTCATGATTTGTACAAACTTGAATCTACACCACCTGAGGATGCTTCCAAATAAATATGACCAATCATAGATTTGCTGTTCTTGAGAAGAAGATTTTTGAAGATTTTTCCTATATATTCCTATGTAAAACTTTGATTGTCCATTGTGGCCCCACCCTATCCCCAGGGGTCATGATTTGAACAAACTTGAATCTACACTACCTGACAATAATTCCACATGAGTTTCATCTTTCCTGGCCCACTGGTTCTTGAGAAGAAGATTTTTCAATAATGCCATTAATTTTTTGCTATTTCGTAATTATCTCCCCTTGGAGGAGGGCACGGCCCTTCATTTGAACAAACTTGAAACCCCTTCACCCAAGGATACTTTGTGCCAAGTTTGATTGAAATTGGCCCAGTAGTTCTGGAGAAGAAGATGAAAATGTGAAAAGTTTACGACAACAACGACGCCGACGACGACGACAGACAACGGACAAATTTTGATCAGAAAAGCTCACTTGAGCCTTCGGCTCAGGTGAGCTAAAAACTGAGAAGTTTGATTTCAAAAAAAAAAAAAAATTTCCTATACAGTAAACATATAAAGTTCTAAATCATATGTAGAGGTGATTAATTAAAGTAGAATCATTTCATCTGTTATAAAAAATGTCATTAAAAGCTGAATCCAATATATATATGTACTTCAATTTAAACCAGTTCAGAGCGGCACACAAAACAACATCTTCTATGTCAAAAACATGGCAAAGTATGATAATGAAACTCTACATGTTATACCTTCCTGGATCGGGGCATTATCTAAACATAAAGCTATTAAAAAAGAATAACAAATATTTAAAAAAAAAAATGAATTGTAAAATACATGTAAATGATTCCATTTCAAAAGTTTTGAGTGTGTTGAGCTGATCCACAAGTACATTTATCAAAGGTGGTAAAATGGGACAAGATTATATGAAAAAATGGGACAAGATTATATGAAAAACAAGAGGCCCATGGGCCACATCGCTCACCTGAGCACATTGGCAAGGCAGAAGCACAAATCAGTTCAGTATTGAAAAGATTACAGGGGGGGGGGGGGGCTTGAATTTTAAACTACCTGATGATGCTTCCATGTCAATATAACAAATGGCTTTGTTGTACTTGAGATGATTTTTAAAAAAATTTCCCATATATTCCTTTGTAAAAATTTGATCCCCCATTGTGGCTCCTCCCTATCCCAGGGGTCATCATTTGAACAAACTTGAATCTACACTACCTGAGGATGCTTCCATATCAATATGACTAAACATAGCTTTTCTGTTCTTGAGAAGAAATTTTTTTCTATATGTTCTTATGTAAAACTTTCGATCCCCCTATTGGTCCCCACCCTACCCTCGGGGGTCATCATTTGAACAAAATTGAATTTACACTACCTGAGGATGCTTCCATATCAAAATGACTAAACAATGATTTTCAGTTCTTGAGAAGAAGATATTTTCCTATATGTTCCTATGTAAAATTTTCGATCCCCCATTATAGCCCATCCCTATCCCCTGGGGTCATCATTTTAACAAATTTGAATCTACACTACCTGAGGATGCTTCCATATCAAAATGACTAATCATGGCTTTGCAGTTCTTCATCAGAAGATATCTTCCTATACATTTCTATTTCAGACTTTTTTCCTCCATTGTGGCCCCACCCTAACCCAGGGGGTCATGATTTGAACAAACTTGAATCTACACTACCTGAGGATACTTCCACATAAATATGATCAATCAGGGCTTTGCTGTTCTTGAGAAGAAGATTTTTAAAGATTTTTCCTATATATTTCTATGTAAAACTTTGATCCTCCATTGTGGCCCCGCCCTACCCCTAGGGGTCATGATTTGGACAAACTTGAATCTACACTACATGAGGATGCTTCCATATCAATATGACCAATTAGGGCTTTGCTGTTATTGAGAAGAAGATTTTTAAAGATTTTTCCTATATATTTCTATGTAAAACTTTGATCCTCCATTGTGGCCCCGCCCTATCCCCGGGGGTCATGATTTGAACAAACTTGAATCTACACTACTTGAGGATGCTTCCATATAAATATGACTCATCATGGCTTTGCTGTTCTTGAGAAGAAGATTTTTAAAGGTTTTTCCTATATATTTCTATGTAAAACTTTGATCCTCCACTGTGGCCCCGCCCTACCCCCGGGGGTCATGATTTGAACAACTTGAATCTACACTACTTGAGGATGCTTCCATATAAATATGACTCATCATGGCTTTGCTGTTCTTGAGAAGAAGATTTTTAAAGGTTTTTCCTATATATTTCTATGTAAAACTTTGATCCTCCACTGTGGCCCCGCCCTACCCCCGGGGGTCATGATTTGAACAAACTTGAATCTACACTACTTGAGGATGCTTCCATGTAAATATGACTCATCATGGCTTTGCTGTTCTTGAGAAGAAGATTTTTAAAGGTTTTTCCTATATATTTCTATGTAAAACTTTGATCCTCCACTGTGGCCCCGCCCTACCCCCGGGGGTCATGATTTGAACAAACTTGAATCTACACTACCTGAGGATGCTTCCACATGAGTTTCATCTTCCCTGGCTTTGTGGTTCTTGAGAAGAAGATTTTTAAAAGATGCTATTAATTTTTCACTAATTCTTTATTATCTCCCCTTGAAAGAGGGCGTGGCCCTTCATTTGAACAAATTTGAATCCCCTTCACCCAAGGATACTTTGTGGCAAGTTTGGTTGAAATTGGCCCAGTGGTTCTTGAGAAGAAGTCGAAAATGTGAAAAGTTTACAGACGGACGGACGGACAGACAGACAGACAGACAGACAGACAGACGGACAGACGGACAGACGGACTACAGACAAAATGTGATCAGAAAAGCTCACTTGAGCCTTCGGCTCAGGTGAGCTAAAAAACCTATCCTATTCTTTTTACAGCATTTTTTTCTAAAAAAGAAAAAAAAAATAGAGATGGGACGGTTCTCAGCAAATTCATTTTATATTTTAAAAAAATCTCAGAAATCTCATGAGTATCGTTTTTTTTTTTTTTTTTTATCTCACCTGTTTAAGCTACTGATGATTTTACTGAATTGGACTTGTTTAAAACCAAATAATTGCATCTGTTTTCTGAATTAAAAGTCAAAGAATTCATTCTCAAATAATCGGTTGAAGCTGAAATTCTCTGCTCTCTACTTCAATTACAGCATAAATTGTGTTACTTTCATTATGATCTTAAATTTTATAAAATGAACTGTAAAAAAAAAATATTCTTCAACAATGCACCTTACCCTCACCAAAAAGTAAAATAAAGAGAAACAAAAAGATTATCAATAAAGTCATTATTAGAGATTCCTAAACAGAAGCTAAATGCACCAGTGTATTATTCACACTAAAAACTTCACAGATAATAATGGCTTTACACAGCTGACTTGCTTTTCCGTGATTTCATTTTCGGAACCTTGTTGCTTTTCCACAACTACTCTATACTGCTTTTCCTTGATTGGTTTTTACTATATGTTATGTGTTATCTCCTTTTTTTGACACTTCCTCTCCGCTATTTTAAATGGTTATGCTTAGCAATTAACGTCAAACGGTTACTGATATTTAATTGTATTTCCCCAAAGTGTTCTACTAGGTAGTGAGTGCTTACTCACGTGGTGATAAAAATTGAATGAATCTCGCATTGACACTGGTCGGTGATAGGTTTTAAACAATATGGAAATTGAATCGGGGGGACAAATATATAATCTATGATGGATTTACATACAGAAAAGTAAATGTTTTAAGGAATGGGGATGTGTCATACTGATGCAGCGTTGATAAAATCTGCAAAGCCACGTTTACAACCTCCTTGTGGTAAGCAGGGGGCAACAGGTTTTACCTGGCTAATGGGAGAGGTACGAAAAAAGTCGCAGAAAAGCTAAAAATTATAATCACGGAAAAGCAGTAAAAATTGTCGCGAAAAAGCAGGACTTTTTTTTTTTGCAGAAGCTGTGTCAAGTCGCAGAAAAGTGAAACTACGCTTTACACCTGTATGGTAGTAAACAACCATCTGAAAGCACTTGATAATCCAGTTAATATAGTAGCTTGTTTGCACCAGTTACCAGCAGCAGTTCAAAATTAAATCTAAATCCTTGGTGTAGGCAATATTATCTTTTTTAAGATCACAGATTGCCATGGGTATAATAGACATTGCATACTCACAGAAAACAAGTTTGGTTGTACAACCATTAATACAATAAAAAGGAATGTCATGAGTATAATAGGAAATCAAATATAATAGGATCATAGGCAATTAAATAAATCAAATATTTATATACATGTGATATGAATTGCAGAGCAAATGGCAGGCTCCAACCTGATGAAATATTACATACATCACAACCTGACATAAAAAATCACAGAAAGTCAACCTTGCAAAAAATCATACACAGACTCTTACACAATAAAAATTAAAAAAAAAATCTCTGTTGAAGCAAACTACAAAACAGTAGGTCAATCATGTTTTCACTTTCAGTGGACAATCTTCTCATTGTAGCACAAGATACGCATGTAAATTCGTTAGTATACAACTTCAAATTTAAATTTGCTGTACATTTAAGGTGGTAGACAACATATACATGTATTACCAAGTACAAAGAAAATTTTGAATTTTTAATGTATAGTTTTCTATGCCTACATATGGACATCACCCTCTTTAACATTGAATTTAGGAGCAGGATTCTTGAAGTTTTTGTAATTAGCTGCCACATGTCGAATGTAACCTTTCCGCACTCCCCACATGACTAAGCCAACCATGATGCCAATTCCAATTAGGCAAAATAACAGGGAAAGTCCAATGGTGAGGCCAATCTGTAAGGACCTATCCTTTTCTGGGGGTTTGGAAGATACTGAAAAAAACAATTTTAATACACATAGTAAGGACTAACTAAGGAGTAATTTGTTTCTATTCAATTACCAGTAAAAGATAATCACAAAAATTACAAATTATTGCACTCTGCTTTAACCAGTATTATGCATGCAGAGGAAAGTGAATCTGATATAAATATCTCTCCTTTATGAGAATGACTTCTGTAAAATATTATAAATTAGTGCACTCAAAATTTAGCACAATCTTCCACCTCGACTGATTAGCGTTATCATGAATTAGCACATTTGTAACAAAGCTTCTATATACATATATATATATATTTGTTTAAATAATATGATAGCATGTACAGTTGAACTTCATATCTGGAACACAGATATCTTGAATACCATGGATATGTTGAAGTGATTTTAAGTCCCAACCATTTATTCTTTAAGTATTTTACCCTAGATACCTCTAATCCTCTTCAGGCCTTACATGCTCAAAACACAAAGAGGACTAAGTAAGTATCTCAAATCCTCGCATATCTCAAACTTTTCCCAAGGTCCCACTGAGTTCAAGATATTGAGGTTTGACTGTACTTGAATTAGTGGACAAAAACCAGAGCAAAAGTATCTGTTTACAGCTAAATTAAGTATGTTAATGGTATTCTTTTTATCTTGTCCACAAGTAAAAATTATGCACTGTTTCAATCCACGGTTATAATACTATACCTTCTAAGGTTGAGAGGACTAAGTTACTAAATGAGTTATTAACTGGTTTTGTAACATTTGCGTGATACTCCCAGCCTGACTTTGTGTGGATTAGTCTTCCTGTGATTTCAAACTCGCCAGAGGTGGGGATGCGATTACTGGTGGCCTGATATATCGTGGACTTAATGAACTGAATGGTGAAATTTGGAGCATTCAGTAAATGTCCTCCTACAAAGTAAATCAAAAGCTCAGTTACTCAGAATCAAGGATATGGATTTTGTTTTTAATTTACTCCTTTCAAAAAACAAACAAACAAAACAAAACCACCTTCACTAAACAAGAAAACAAGCATTATGTTAGTTCTATTAAAATAGTTGGTAAGAATTGCTCAGTCTGATTCTGGATGGTTATGCCCTAATCTCTAGTCTTAAATTTGTTTCAACCTTTTAACCCAACCATCTATTATTCTAGCTATTTGGTTAGGCCATCGTTAAAAATATCTCTGTTTCCCCTAACCCAACCCTAAAATTTCAAGTTGAGTAGGTAGGTAGGTAAATTATTCTTTTTTCTGACAGCAGTTTTGAAAATACATTCTGAAAATTGAATAATATCTGTATAAATAAGAAAGAACATTTTTTTTTAAACCGAATATCATACAAATGAAATTTAACATGTATGGTAAATTAATTCACAAATATTATTCATTTGAACTTAATTTTAAATTTATTGAAATTGAATTTTTACAAAAAGACAAGATTCGCAAATACTCAACCATCGGCCATCCGAGTTTATTTTTTTAAACCTACTATCATCTTCGAGTGCTTACCCAGATAAAATGTCAAGGGCCTCGCGTGGCGCAGTAATTTTAGTGTTTCGTTTTGGAGTCACGTCGTAATTCAGGAGCTTATTCTAAGTCACAGGTCCCGACGTGGGGCGTGGAAACTGGTCAGTCAAATGAGACTGTAAAAACGTAGGGCCATGCAGTGTCACAGTATACATGTAGATGATCCCTTTGTGACCGCCGACAGGGGAGGGTAGGGGTCCACCCGGAATAGGTAGTGCACCCTACTGCATGCAGGTGCACACCTGGCCTAAACACTCGGTCACTCAGTAACCATTAGACATGGTTACTGTCCTTGACATGGAATTGTCAAAGATTAAGACATATAAGATAAATCCTTTTCCAGTCTTTATTAAGGATATATGTTCATTATATATACATATATATAAACTGGGTCTGCTAGCTGCCTGCTCTAGCCCTAACTCCTAACTCTCTTACTTCTCAACTTACTACTCTGATGCCAAACTACTACTACTGAGATTATCTCTTTGTTCATTAGATAAAATATAATCCTTGCCTAAAGGGGAATTGAGTGATTATTTAATTTACTCAGGATTGTTTGACATCTTTACAATAGAGCGATCTGGAAAGGTAAAGTGTTAATTACTGTGACACCTATACTGTCTTCAGGGTAACAAAAGATAATTGCACAGGGGATTAACTAAATTGACTTCAAAGACTAGATAACAATGTACTAGACATATATACAACTTACAAGCCATCTGCTTAACTTTTAAATATATGGCATCTTTGTATCAATTAAATATTAGAGTGAATGAAATAGAAAACTAAAGTATAAAATAGAAATGTAAATCATGTAATATTAAAATATATAAAATTATAAATTATGTAAGACCCCTAACTCTTTGGTTAGTGGCTATACCTTACTGATGCTTTACATGTATGATCAATGGCCATAAGTGCCGAGAAAAAGTCTAAATTAGGAGCCCTCCACCAGGCAGGTGTTCAAATGTTGTCGACCCAGCAATTTTTAAAGGTATTTTAAAGCAAAGAAACAACCTATTTTCAAGGGCCCAACTAAAGGAAAGAAAATTACACTGGACGTCTCAGAAAGCCGTACCATAAGCCAACTTTAAAGATTTCAACACTATTTGAAAAGAGAGTACCTGTATAAACAATATTTAAATCAACCAAACCATATCTAAAATGATTAAAGTTTCATATATCTAATGTTATAGTCACTAAGTTTACCCCATAAATAAAAGGAATGAAGAAACGACATCCGAATTATATTTATCAAGATGAAATAATTATACAAAGATATATTTACAAATCCTATGGTCCTATATAGTAAAAATAGAATCATACATAAAGTGTCTTTTTTATTAGATCAAAACGAATGAAATGCAGTGAAATTTATTGATATGCATACACAAATTGGGCCCCTCATCTGCTCATGAGGCAGGCTTTGTCATGCTTACTACGTACGTTAATTTAAGAAGACAATTTGTAAATACCATCTTAACACTTCTTAGTCATGGTATATTTAATTCACGAAATGTTTCAAGAGTGTAGGATTCTAATAAGTTAAAGATGTATATTAAGATTGATACATCGCCATTGTTTTATAACACTAAATAACCTTCTGTGGCCACATGTTGTGGGCGCCAAATGAGAGTAAAACAAAAGCCGCCATTCTGATAAGAAACGAATTTTGATGAAATTGCATTTTATGAAGTTGATAAACAGTAAAAATAAATATTCGAATAATCCTATTAAAAAACTTTTCAGTCGGCACGATTTAAGTGGGTCGGTCGCGTTAGGGGAAACAAACCTATTTTTTATTTTGGCCTTATGTACCTTCTGGCATCTTAAGAAATGCACTTCCTCTACCTTCGTATTCTATACATTTCTAAATGTGCCATGTTTTATCATGTACACATACCTTCTAACATTATACCCTAGATGTTCATACTTCCTTATTCCAGAAGTTCATACTTTCTAACTAAATGTCCAAGATGTTCAAACCTTTCATGTCCTATATGTTCATACTCTCTACCATTATGTTCTAGATGTTCATACCTTTTTTATTCTTTGCCCTAGATCTTCATACCTTTGAACTTCATACCTTCCAACTCTATATCCTAGACCTCCATACCTTCTAACTTTATAATCTAAATGTTCTTATCTTCTAACTTAATGTTCTAGATTTATGCCTTCTACATTAGTATATTTTAGTTGTTGATAACCTTCTTTGTTCTTGATGTTTACTTTACACCTTGCTACAAACTGTATGTTCTAGATGCTAAATTGCTTAAGCAGATCAACTCCTTGTTCCATGTATATTTTTACCCTCTATCTCCATATTCTCTGTGCTACGCTTTGTATCTGTATTTTCTCTGTGTTTATACCTTCTAACTCCATGCTTGTATCAGGGTCTGAAAAGCCAGCATATACAGTTCCTAGACCCTCTTTCACGACATGGTAGATGCTCATGCTACATTTAATCTTTTCTGTGTAGTCCTCTGTTTCATAGTGAAACATGTAAGAGCCAAACCATCTCTGATTATCCACAAAAACATCCTTCCATGATGACCCTAAAAAAGTACATAGTAAGTACAGTCATGCAAAATTGGGAATACACTCTGTAGAAACTTTCTACTAGAAAGACTGTTTAATGTTTTTTTTTAAAGATAAGGACTCTATAAATACCTTGTTTGCTTATGAAAAATACATGTGTATTACTAAGAGTAGTTCAAGCTATTACCTTGATGATTACATGTACATGTATTAGATTACAAGAAATGTGGTCCTAACACCAAAATGTTAATATAGAAGAAAGGACAGATCCAAATGAATTTTAATGAAAAATTCTGTATGAACCAATTTAATTTTCATAGACATATGAAAGAGAAGTCAAAATACTTTAAGTACCTTTCAATTATTAAAATTAATACAAATAGTTCTAAAGACTGCACACTAAATGGTTCTTATCATACAGCAGTTTTATGCACTTAAAGAGTTATCTGCCCTTGAATATAGGACAGAATAAATGCGAGTTAATTAATGACACAATTTGTAATGGATTTAAGTATTCTCAACATTATATTAGACAAAAATAAAGTAAACACATGTACATTATTTAAATGTATTTTCCCGAGGTAAGTGAATAACAGTAATTTCTGTTCATTAATTTGTAATTGTTTTTTAACATTTTTTCCTGGGGATATACGGCAGGGACCCTGTGTTGAAAATTAAACCAGATAAACTTAATATGTACACCTTTAATATACAATATAATTTCTCAAAGTCCAAAAGAAAACACTTTTTGTTAGTGTTTTGCGCTTCCTGAAAATTAGCTTACCTAGAATTTGAGGAATGATACAAATAAAAAATAGTAATGTTGACCCAGTACTCTCCATTATTTCCTTGCTTGTTTGTTAGAACAACTACCAGCCAATTTTCACCCGATACCTGAGAAAAGAAATTAAAATCTTTCTTTTTACTACTGTAAATCACTTTTTATTCGTGAGAACTTTATTTTCACGTAATTACGCGAGTCTGTCTACTGGAAAAGATTTTATTCACGCATATATTTGTTTTGTTATGGTTAAGACCCCGGAACATTAACTGGCAAAATTGGATACATGCAGCTTACGTCATTTCCATCTGTTACAGTCAAAACATTTAATGATACACAATGAAATAGGCGGGTACAATTCGACACGGATGTCCGATAAACATTGGATTGAAATTCTAGTTTGAAATTCATTTTTAATCCACCTCAGCTGTTTTCAAACCTTAAGTGTGAATGTATGATCCAAAAGACAAATAATTTCAATTCCCAAATACATGTTGTTTGAAATTCATATTTATATGAGTTTTTTATTCTATAATTTTAAGGACGCCTAAAAGTAAAAGAAGGCAGAGATTATTTTTTCAGGGAACGGCCATTTGATTCTAGAAGGGGGGGAGGGGGTGTTAAAAATTGTGAAGTCAGATCATGCCTTCACATGACAGAATAACATTTTTAGTTTTGTCTTCACTGAAAAATGTTTTACAAACAAAAACAGATAGGGGTTGTCCAAACTAAAAGAAAACTAAAAATTTCTTATTTATTTTCATATTTTCAAGATCATTCACCCTCCCCCCCCCCCCCCCCCCAGCACACACATACACATACCAAACAGAAATCAAATATTTGTCCCTTTACATTTCTTTAAAAACACTGGACAGAAAACTTGATTTATATAAATTTCAAACTATTCCGAAATTGAAATTATTTGTCTTCTGGGTGAAGCAGTAACATTGTGCGTTCTAGAGTAGCTGAGGTGGATTGAAAATGAATTTCAAACTAGAATTTCAATCTAATGTTTTCTCGGACGTCTGTGTCAAAATATACCCGCCCATTTCGTTGTCTATTATTAAATGCTTTGACTGTAACAGATGGAAATGACCAAAGCTGCATATTTCCAATTTTGCCAGTTAATGTTCCGCAGTCTTACATACAATAATCACAAAAGCTCGCATAAATTTTGTCTCCTTTATAAATACAAGATAGCTATCATGCGAATATAAGGTGTCGCGAAAATATAGTGATCTACAGTATCCACATTGTCATACTAATACTAGTAGTGTTATGATGATTAAACACACAGCAATTTTTTCCCCATAATTTTAAAGCCAATAAAGGACAATTTTTTTAATTACCTGGAACTTCAATTTAAGTATGATGCACTGATACATTTCATAACACAATGAACATAGCTTTAGAATTTTTTAGGTCAAAAATGTTGGAACCTAAAAAAAAGTCTTGTCACAAGTGAAATATGACAGCCCCAGCACAAACAATTAGAATTAAGATTTTTCAAAAAAGATCAAGTTCCAAGGTCAAATTATTGAGGTCAAAAATGTTAGTACCCAAGGTAATGTCTTTTCACAAGGAACAGACATGTGAAATATGCCCAAATCTAATATTTAAATTTCGACTTCATTTTCGCTCCTCTAACGTTACCTGTTCGCATTAACATTTGTTTTTAGTTCCTCGATGAAGAACAGAGGTATGTGTACAGAGAGTATTTACCAAATTAAAGTAGTCTACAGTTCTACATCTTCAGTTCAATAGCAATATGACTTAGATCTATATGTTGAAAACGAAACCGTGCAGGTGCGGAAGTAAACAATCAACATTTTTTCCCCGTTCCTGTTATCTCAAAACATAAAAATATAAATAATAAAAATATTTAATACTTCATTTGTCTCGCATTGGAATGAACAACTTATGATTATTTTTTGTCCACTGACAAAATAACTATAACTGACGAAGTGATATATTCTGCAGTAAATATCATGTGATCCGAAAGTTGAGTCAGTTGTTGACATTTTAAAACTTTTTTTTATGCTGGTATTTTGTTAAACGTTTAATCATGTCTAAGGCACCAACAAAAATGAAGAAGAAGGTAGGTACTTGTACTTTAGGTCTATATCTAGGATGAAAGATAAAATTCCTAATCAATTGTGAAATGGCATTGGTTCGAGTTATCTCTGCTACATTTATAATTGCTTCACATCTAATTTTCGACAGACACAGAAGGTCTTGTGGAATGAAGCATTTTGAATTTATTTATTTATTTGTTTTACTTTATGAATTTATGTATACTTTTATTATACATTACAGTTGTCTTGAATGGTTTTTTTCTCTCTCATTTTTTTTAAACCCATTATCTGATTATGGCATACAGTAACTGCAGAACTGTAGCGTTATGGTTTTATATTTTAGTCTTTGACCATAATGCCACAGATCCCGTAATGTAAATAAAGTGCAATTTACTGCGCAAGATTTTCTTCGCACTTTGGGGACGTATTTCGCCACTAAAATTCCAGCATTGGTCAATCAACGACCTTACATCCCCTAATTCTAGACATATTCTAAACCAACCTGTATAATTATTATTATTTTATCCACCTCCTAACCCTTTATAGTCATCTCTATAGGCCAAAAAACTCTTGTGAATTTTGTGCCATCCGACAACAAATTTTCTGATAAGATCTGGAATTTTTTTACTACTCATAAATGTATAAACTTTCAGAAAATTACAAGTTTCATAACTAAATAACTTTGTTTATTTCATTAGAATTAATAATTATTTATGGACCATAAATATATACATCGCAACATGCTGGGGGTTACACACTCCATGCCATTCATGCATGCATACTTATCATAAACAAAACAGCATGGTAAAAGAGGGTAGCCAGGTAGGCCTCTACCTTGATAAAGTTGTCCAAGAAGAAAAAAACTGAAAATAGGCTTGAAAAAGCGAATTTCTTGACCAAATTTTACTTGGGAGATTATTATAATTGCTGGTGGATCTGAAGAAGAAACGGGAGCTCAGTGAGACTGGCACAGGGCTCGTGAAGGTTCTCAACAGGTTTGTTGATACATGTTATCATTTCTCATATCTCCATCGCCTTCAAAAAAAAAAGCAGTGTAAGCTCAACACCTTAAAAATATTTTCGATGTTTTGCCGCAATAACGCATGATTTAGTGATTTTCCCTTCTCGGACCCCAATACATGAAACATCAATATTTGTATTTTTAATTCTGAAAGCAGATTAAAAAGGTAACGATTAATAATTTATTTGAAAAGTTATTATATTTTGCTTTTGAGAATTGCCTTTACCTCATATTCCATGATTATAATTGTAAACTATACAGTTTAGGCATGTGTCATTCAGAATTCATGTGGTACAAATAAACAGATCTAAGATTGCTCCAGTTTGTATGACCCTTTGATTTCTGGTAGATTTTAATTGCATTAATTTTGTTTGAGGAGAGAAAATTCATGTTTCTGAAACTGTTGACATCAACTTTTTACCTCATTTCTTAATGATATATTTGGTAAATTTGACTGAAAAACACACATTTTGCAGCCATACTGTCGCTTTAAAAATCTTCAGTTTTTCTCAAGAACAAGAAAGTGATGGCCGGTAATCATATTTATATGGATGCATCCTCAGGTAGTGTAGATTCAGATTTGTCCAGGTCATGACTCTTGGGAGAAGGATAGGGCTATAATGGGCAATCAAATTTTTACATAGGAATATATAAGAAACAGAATCTGCTGATGAAGAAAAGGAAGGGCCATAGTTACTTAGGTTAGGCTTGTGGCCCATTGGCCTCTTGTTTATACATGCACACAACTTCCAGTGCCTTTGAATCACTGAGTCAGAATACAAGTGGCACAAGGCAGTCAGATTTGAAACTTCATAAATGTAGCTAAACTAGCTGCAATAATGTAGCCCTCTCCCTTTTTTTTTTTTTTTTTTTTTTTTTTTTTTTGGGAGAGAAAACATCAGATAATAAAAAATCGGAGAGGGCTACATTATTGCAGCTATAGCTAAACATGCCCTTACAACATTCTAATCACTGTTAGAAAAACAATATTTAATATTGTATAACAGGTGCTGCTGATGGGTAAAAGTGGATCAGGAAAAACCAGCATGAGGTCAATTATTTTTGCCAATTATATTGCAAGGGATACTAGAAGACTTGGGGCTACAAGTATGTGAGATCTCTAATACATGCAGCTTTGTGTTAACTTTTCAATTCATGTTCACTTTTGAGAAGTAATACTTGTACAGAACTATTTGTTTTCAATTTTGGGTTTATTGACATCAATTTAATTGTCAGGTGTAAGTTCTTTGTTAGCAAGCATAGTTTTATTAAATAAAAATGAATTTGTGCATTTTAGTATTTTATAATATGTTTATAAATATGTGTATTTCAAGATAAATTTGGATTTAAACCTTTTTCTTTAAATACAGAACTTGAACCCACTGAATTGGATAATAAATACAATTAACAACATTAAAGTTAATTCATAATTATTATACATTTACTTAAACTCAACTAATCCTCTTTTTAGTTGATGTGGAACATTCTCATGTGCGTTTCCTGGGAAACCTTGTCCTGAATCTTTGGGACTGTGGAGGGTAAGCTTTTATCATCAAGGGTAAACAATGACAAAATTACATTTTAGATACACAACTGAAATTTGCATACTCCTTTGATTCACAGTAGGGACTCACAATATAGTAAGCAACTAAGCATTAAATCAGATTGAAGTTCCTGGTAAATTACATGAACTAATTTATTTGTTGTTTTCAGACAAGAAGCATTCATGGAGAACTATTTTGCAAGTCAGAGAGACAACATTTTCCGTAATGTAGAGGTCCTGATCTACGTGTTTGATGTCGAGAGTCGTGAGCTGGAGAAGGACATGCATTACTATCAATCCTGTCTGGAGGCCATTTTACAGAACTCACCTGATGCAAAGGTCTTTTGTCTAGTCCACAAAATGGACCTTGTGCAGGATGATCAGAGAGATATGGTCAGATTCTTTCATAATTTTTAGATCATCTGAGCTGAAAGATCAAGTTGACTTTTCTGATCACATTTTGTCTGGCATCCATCTAGCTATCTGTCTTTCCATTAGGGGTTAAACAATGAAATACTTATTGTATAATTTTGTCCCGGGACTGTTATTTTTGATACAATACATTTTGATAGAAGGAAACAAATTCAAAGTTGTTTTATGTTTTGTTTCACTAAAATCAGTAACTTGATCTAAATGCAGATTGACTAGAAAAAGTTGGTTAGAATGAATTGACTGTTAAAGATTATTTTACAAAGTATAAGTCATCAAAGAATCACATTTGTAAAATTTAATCATGCTGTGTAGCGTGTTTTTACCAATGCCAAACCTGATCGAATAACAGGGGTTTGAAAATTATTAAAAACAGGTGGTACATTTACAAAAAACGAGGTACCTTGTGGAAGCAATTTTAATTAAACATGTTATTGAATTTTTCTCAGTCAGATATTTTGGCTGGTACAATCATAATTTCAGCCAGGTAAAAGTATTCCAGTTACTGGCAGATTTTGAAAGGCCTGAAATAACAGTACCAACCGAAAAATGAACAGAACTGAAAATGAAGATTTTGTACTGTATATCAAACCAACAAAAAATACCGCAGTGAATCGATGATGTGGTGAACCGTTTCATTCCTATGCTCCATCCATCCGTTCTTTTGTAAACTTTTCAATTTTCTACTTCTGCACAAGAACCACTGGGCCATTTCAAACAAATCTGCTACAAAAAGGTAAAGAGAATTCAAGTTTGTTCAAATGAAGGGCCACTCCCTGTTTCAAGGGGAGATAATAAAGAACTAGTGAAAATTTCATGGCATCTTTTAAAAATCTTCTTTTCAGAACTACTGGGCTAGAAAAGATTACACTTATACGGAAGCTTCATTAGTTGTGTAGATCCAGGTTTGTTTAAATCCTGATTCCCTGGGGGTAGGATGGGGCCACATTAGGAAATTAAAGCTTTTCATAGGAATATTTAGGAAAAAATCTTTACAAATCTTCTCAAAAACAGCAAACCCATGATTAGTCATTTTTATATGGAAGCATCCTCAAGAAGTGTAGATTTTAAGATTTTTCAATTTGTGGCAGCTGGGATAAGGATGGGGCCTTCGTACCTACCTATCCTCTTTGCTCCCAGTGGAGCATAAGGTCAACACAGGACTTCACCACTCAGCTCTCTTCTTGGCCATGGTCTCTGCCCCTCCCCAAGTCAGGTGAAGGTCTCTCAGTTCACCCTTGACTGTCTTGCGCCAGGTGGTTTTTGGCCTTCCCCTTGGTCTTTTTCCTGGTGGTGTCCATCTTAGGGCGACTTTTTGAATTCTCAATCCTTCCATTCTAAGGACATGTCCTAGCCATCTAAATCTCCTTTGTTGTAACTCATCGATGATACACTTTGAATTTGTCATTTTCAGTAGGTCGGCATTCAATGCCGGGAAGGATGGGGCCACAATAGATCAAAGTTTTACATAGGAATATATTAAAATAATTTACAATGCATGTGTACAAGAAGAAAACTTCTCCAGAACAACAGGGCCATGTTGATTGTATTGATATCGAGGCATTCCAACATTTTGAGGATTCAACTTTGATTAAATCATAGTTCCCTTAGTGCTAGATTTTGATTGACAATATGGAGTTAAAAAAAAATTGTGAAATCAAAGAGGAAAATTTTTTAAAAATCTAAAACTCAGGTGAGCATTGTGGCCCTCAGACCTCGTTATAATTAATATTAAAAATTAAAAATACAGTGTAATAGAATTAAGATTATTTGAAGATTAAGGGGTTTGTTTATAATTTTAATATTGAGAGTCTGTTTATACACAATATTTCCTGAAATTTTTATACCAGTAATATTGCAGACATTTTACATGCATAAATTGATTTCAGATATTCAGAGAAAGAGAAGAGGATCTAAAAAGATTATCAAAGCCACTAGACTGTACTTGTTTTGCCACATCTATCTGGGATGAAACTCTGTATAAGGTATTGTTAAGCGAAGGAATGTTTGATAGTGTAGAATACTGTAACATATTGTGTGATAGTTTGAAAATAATAACGATATTGTTCAAAGGACTATATGTGCATTAGGAAGATTCAGATAATGTTTAAAAAGCTCCATGAACAAAATGGTTCAAGTATTTTCAAAAGGTTTTGCTGACAAATGAAACACTTTTTTAATGTCAATAGGGTTGGGTGATACACATCAAAGTAATGCATAATGTTGCAGTAATTGCAATACAATTTTTACACTATACTGTTGGTACAATATTTTTTTATAGGTTTATTCAGACTTAATACCAAAAAAAAGGATTCAAACATATTTTTAACTACATGTAATAATTGCAACAAGAAATCTCTATCTCTATTATCTGTGTGGCATGGTAAAGTATTTGAATAGAAAAGAACTGATTTTTTTTGTTTTTTTTTTTAATTTTTCAGGCTTGGTCCAACATTGTATATCAGCTGATTCCTAATGTTCAGCAGTTAGAGGCCAATCTGACCAATTTTGCAAACATTATAGAGGCAGACGAAGTTCTCCTGTTTGAAAGGGCAACATTTCTGGTAGGTGGCTACTTTAATTCAAGATTCTTTAAATGTTCATATGTTTGCATACTTGTGTCTTATACTAGTAGTGATAGATAACATTGCCTGATAGTTTGTCCTTTTATATTTAATACCTTACCCCCCTGATCCTCCCTTCTGTGTTTAAACCAAGACTTAATATTTCACCAAAATTTAATGTGATTTGTTTTACCCTACATACCTGTACAGTACCTGATGCCCTACTTTCATCTAACAGTATTCAAAGCATTTGATATATACATGTAGCACACTTTGGGAAAATGAGTAAACCATGATGTCATTAGTCAGTAGGTTAGGAATTAAAATAAAACATTTATGCAGGATAACACTATATGACAGACAGCTAAGTAATAATAAAAATGGTGTGTTTTAATACATATTTATGATGCCAAATTTTTGTCATTTATTAATATGCTCCTCTATGGGTCATGCACTAAATGTCAAAACACTGCTGTTTTGACATAAATGCCACATCATTATTTAATACTGCATACACAAACAGCATATTATACATTGTGTATTTTTAATCTTTAAAATAATTATAATTTCTAATCTTTACAAAACACAAACCAAAAGGTTTGCTAGTGACCATTTAAATTTTGTTTGTTTGTATGATACATGCATTAACTTTTTTGTAGTCTTCTGAGTGTTTAATTTTTGCAGGTAATTTCTCATTGTGAGAGAAAACACCACCCAGATCTCCACAGGTTTGAAAAGATCAGTAACATCATTAAGCAGTTTAAACTAAGTTGTAGCAAACTAGCTGCCACATTTCAGGGGATGGAAGTCAGCAATAAGAATTTCTCAGCATACATTGATGTCTTTACATCCAATACCTATGTAATGGTAGTCATGTCAGATCCCACTATACGTATGTATTACATTGTTTCTTCATTTGAAGTTTGCAACCAAAACAATTTTATAATTAAAATAAATGTGAAAAAATTTTCTTCTGTATATCACTGGTTCCAAGAGTTATCTTTCTTGAAGAGTTATTTCCCTTCATAGCTCACTGATGGCAGAAAATGTGTCTTTCAGTAAAATATGAATTTCATTTTCAGCTTCAGCAGCAACACTTATCAACATTAAGAATGCCAGAAAACATTTTGAAAAATTAGAAAGGGTTGATGCTGGTCACTCCTCCATAGCATCTAGATAGAAGAGGACAAATTCCTAATGTAAAAAACAAACTCTGGTCACGCACTCAGTGCCAATTAACCACTACCAAAGTGTTAAGACTCTTGACAAACTGATACGCTAGGTTGCACACATGCGCTCTGTCAGGATAAATATGTATTTTACTAATAGTGCAATCTTTATTCCATGAGATAACATACTGTATACATGTACTGTACTTTGTCAAAAAGACAGAAAGTTCGTATTGTGAAATGAATGTGCTGTTGTCTATTTCTTTCTTTTTTCTTTCTTTTTGGATTTTAAGTAATGAATTACTGAAAACTACACTAGTAAGTGTAGAATGGCTTCATTTATTTATTCATGTACTTTGTGTTAAATTAGTCTACAAAGGCTGTCTTGCATTTTCTGTTAATCGTGTATTATGTGACATTAACGTGATTACGGCACACTGTATCATTTGTGAATTGTTATTTTGATACAAATATGAAGGAGAAACATTGAGTATTTGAATCATGATTGCAAACCAACTCGGTTTAACTGCATTAAAATTATTCAAATGTGATGGTCAAGTTGTCATTGTTAATCCATTTGATTGGCTATTTTGAAAAAAAAATTCCTAAGGCTTCTCCACCTATGGCTTTTGTGTGATATTTATTAATAAATCGTACTACAGAAGTAGAGTACATTCAAGAGATACCATTCTTTTTATGCACTTTTGAACTGATTTTCAATGAATGTGTTCCCATGGTTGCTTAAACTAGAATGACTGTAAATATTTTTAAAATCTTGTTTGTTTCACTGTTGTTGTTTTTTTAATTCCCCTGAGTCACTCAGGTGACCTATTGCTATCTTTTTTTTGTCCATCATCATGCATAGTTCATAGTTTGGAAACTGTTGAACATTTTCAGCTTGTTCTCTTGAACCATTGAGCCAATTTCAACCAATTTTGGTATATAGCATCATTGGGTGAAGGGGTACAAAAATTATGATTTTCATGGTCCCTGCCCCCCTGGGGCCTGAGGGGTGGGGCCCAAACCATCAAAATTAGTGCTATCTTCTAAAATCTTTAGTCCTGGACATCAAGCAGTCAAACTGTTGGCATGATTGTATTTATCATTGAGTCCTCTGCAAAATTGTGAAATTCATGGTCCTAAGTCAGGGGTTCTGAAGTTAGGGTGGGGCTCTAATGATCACATAGTGACTTTAAAAATCTTTTCTCTCCCCCTGTATATTTAGCAGATAAACTTGGTGCATGGTTATGATGAGTAAGGGTGCCTCTTCCAAAATTGTAAAATTTGTGGCCCCAGGGTCAGGGGTTGGAGCTCTATTGATTATTTACAGAAGAAAATGCATTATTTCATTAAAAATCCTCTTCTCTTCTGGGAATTAAGCAAACAAATTTGTTGCCTGGGCCAAGGGTATGGGGGGGGGGGGTCTATTGATTATATAATGAAAATGAATTACAAGTATTTCTTAGAAAATCTTCTCTACTCCTGGGTATCTAGAGGCAAACACCTGTAATAAGCAAGGGTATTTTGACCAGATTTTTGAAATTCTTGAAAACTTGGTGAATGATTTGATGTTAGGCATGTAGGGCTAAAATTAATTTGTATTCTACTGAGAGAAGTTATTCCCCTTTCCTATTCACCTATGATGATTAATCACTGTAAATAATGTAATTGAAAGGTCAGTTGAATAAGAGAATTATACAAGAATGTTTATAAATTAAATATAATGCAGAAAATACTTTCTTAGGTTTTAATGGACAGGTAGACATGTAAATAATAGATGTATAAAAAATGAGACAAAAATTATCTTATCCTTGTATATTAAATGTTCTTTGTGATTTATAAAGCATAAATTGCCCCAACCTAGTTTATACATTATAAATTTGGTAGCTATTAAATTAATTCCTTATAATTTAATTTTTCATTCATTGAGTGTAAGTTCATAAGTCGATTGTCCTTAAAAAATGACTTCAAATTGCACAAAATTCAAATGTAAAGTCAGGCTGATCGATACATTTTTTTTTTTTAAATAAGCCATAGGCAACATAGTTTATACGATATAAAGTAAATTTTTTATCCAATCAAATAATGCCTTACAACCAGAATTAAATTATTTTATTTTATACTTCTATAGATCCTTTGTAGTGTTGTATTATACTCAGTACTCAGGCAATCGTTAAGGCTCTTGGATCTCTTGTTAGCTCATCTGAGCTGAAAGCTCAAGTGAGCTATTTTGATCACCTGTTGTCTGTCTGTCTGTAAACTTTTCACATTTTAAACTTCTTTTCAAGAACCATTAGGCCAATTTTGACCAAAGTTGGTACAAAGCATCCTTGGGTGAATAGGAGTTTAAATTGTTAAAATGAAGGGCCAAGCCCATTTACAAGGGGAGAAAATCAAGAAAAGACAAAAATAGGGTGGGGTCATTAAAAAATTTTCTTCTCAAGAACCATTGAGCCAGAAAAGCTGAATCTTACATGGAACCATTATAGGGTAGTGTAGATTCTAAATTATTCAAATCATGACCCCCGGGGGACAGGGGTAGGGTGGGGCCACAATGGGGAATCAAAGTTTTAAATTGAAATATACAGGAAAAATCTTCTCAAAAACCACTGGGCCAGAAAAGCTGAAGCTTACATGGAAGCATTCTGGAGTAGTGTAAATTCTAATTTGTTCGAATCATGACCCCCGGGGGTAGGATGGGGCCACAATGGGGAATCAAAGTTTTACATTGAAATATATAGGAAAATTCTTTAAAAATCTTCTTCTCAAGAACCACTGGGTCAGAAAAGCTGAAACTTACAATCAAGCATCCTGGGTTTAGTGTAGATTCTAAATTGTTCAAATCATGACCCCCTGGGATAGGGTGGGTCCACAATACATATTACAAGGGGAAAATCTGGTGAAAAACAGCAAGGCCAAAGTTACTCAGGTGAGCGTTGTGGCCCATGGGCCTCTTGTTTTAAGAATTAGTCTTATTTTGGTGGTTCATGAATTTCACAATTTTGGTAGAGGATTTATGGCTTATTGTAATTTAATCAAATTGAATACTAGTTCTCGGAGAAATCTAGTAAATATGTTTAGACTGTCTTTTTGATGCTAGATCCATAATGACATCATAATTGATTTAAAGTTTCTTTGTCTTGTACTATGCGGCTGTAACAGAATTACGTAGAAAACGACACATTTTTATGGAATTGTTGATATACCCCGGTATCTTAATTTACTGAGTATCAAAGCATTTCATCAAAAGTATAAAAGTTGTGGCTATATCAAGTTTTATATTGGTCATTTAAGCAATGCAAGTGCACATGTTATAGCATAACTTATATGTCATGGAAAACATTTTGTGACAGAGAAAAAGTTATATGACCACAAAATCTATCGGTGTTTTGCTCTTATGGTTGAGTACTTAGGTACAAAATTTGAAAACATTTCATTGAAACTCGTTATCGTGTCACAGAAAAAGTGTCTCATGGACTGATCCAGACAAAGTCCAAGACTTCTTACAGTGGAATTTCTTCTAAATAAATAACTGACATACATGTTCATCACTGCATTTCCACATTGCTATTACTGTATACCGGGTTATTTTTGCCCCGTGTTATTTTCGCCCATTCACACTTGCAAGCAATTTCGCCCCGTTTTAAATTCGGCCAGTTACAGTTTTGTGTAAGAAATTATACCATGTTCTTTGAATTCGCCCCGTTTTAAATTCGCCCACCTGTGGGTAGGGCGAAAATAAAACGGAGTCGAAAATTTCCCTGTGTACAGTATATCCTGTTGACATATACCCTAAGATTGATTATAAGTTAATAGTTACTTTATGGTTATGTGAAAGTATTAGAAAGTACATTAGAGTTTGAAGTAAAGACTTTTCAAACAGATATATATTTTTGTTGAATGTTAACAAGCTCAAATATGCCTGTATAAATGACTGAGAGTAATTCATGAGGAATAAACAGATATAAAATGTGGAATTAATTTTGTCTCAGTATAACAAAGAAAATTCAATCCTTGAAACACTTTATTGAAACAATATAAATGTATATATATAAAAAAAAACAAAGATACTAGCAAAACTTTGTATTGTTAGGTAAACCATGGTAAAAATATCAAATATTTAATTAACTAATTAAAAATGAGGCTGATATATCTACGTAGAAAGCGTAAACAATAGCGACCACCATTAAAAAAAAAAGAAAGCATATTTATTTAAACCTGATTTTATTTTTAGCATGATTGCAAAAATGCCCTGTAATGACTATGTGAAGTTACTTTTCTAACCATCGTCCAATGAAATAACATATTATTGTAGGTCTAAAATATATAAATACAAATTAAAACCAAACACAAATTTACTAGGTGTAAAACATCCTTTTTATAACATAATTTTAAATTAC
The DNA here is from genome assembly GCF_033153115.1 of Saccostrea echinata. Classification (NCBI taxonomy): domain Eukaryota; kingdom Metazoa; phylum Mollusca; class Bivalvia; order Ostreida; family Ostreidae; genus Saccostrea; species Saccostrea echinata. Next base: position 4,656,107 of record NW_026889757.1, on the reverse strand, counting down.
TCTCTGAATCTTTATTTACATGATTGAATTGGATATACATGTACATGTAAAATGGTATTAACAAAATAAACCAAAATTCTGGGATGAGATTGCAGCTCTACTGGTTTGAATTTGTAAACAGTGTAAAGTTACACTTGACCTGTAATGATGTTAGTTACACTTCACTTGCAGTTTATACTCATGGACGTGTAACATCTGTTCACTTTCAGTTTAACAATTACAGAATTATCAAGATATTATCTCGAGGTTTGTTAATTTGTACCAAATTTTATGTAAATCAAAAACCAAAATATACAGGAAAAGATGAGGAACCAGTTTGAAAAGAAATCTAGAGATTATTTTTTTCTAGTAACCAGCAACATGGATCATTTAAAATAAGAAAAAAAATATTATAAGAATTATACAGTCTATATCCTAAGGTAGTTGACTTGTGTATCAAGACTTACTAAAATCGGACAAAATCTGGATTACGGAGGTGAAGCATTACAGAAACACACTTAATGAATGCATGTGGTGAAAGCTCCTCTGGTGAAAGACCAGTAGAGCTAAAAATAATAATAAAAAATATTAATAAAATAATTAAATCTTATGTTTTAGTCTTAAAGTGTATTAAAATATAAAACAAACGACTTCAAATAAAACAACACCTAGTTTTTTAGAGACAATATACAGCATTATCACCCCCTTCCAGAAGTCATCAAAAAATTACAAATCTTGTGAATTAAAGCTCTTTCATACTAATGTACACAACCAAAAAACATTTTGCAAAATGTGTTTGAATAAATAGTAAGATTTTGTAAAAGAGATGGAAGTTATTCTATATATACAACAGGGAAAGGGGGATAGAAAGAAGAGGAAGGTCTAACTAGGGATTAAAAGTAAACATCCTGTGTCATTAAAAATGTGCATTACAGGAGTCCTTCTGTTCAGATGTTGGATTCTCTCACTTTGGTGCTAATGTACACAGAAGGACTTAGATTAAAAGCACACATGCCTGTCATAAACAATGGCTGTTTAACAATATCACAGGACAAGAACTAAGACACTGATACACAGCAAGTGTAGTTCCCTGGTGTTTGGTGATATCTCATGAATTCAGCTGTTCCTCTGATAGAGCAGGCACCTTGGCTACTTCATAAAACACCCTACAAATAAAAACATGCATAAGTGTTTTTTAGATATTACATAAAAGGACAAGGTATGGTAATGGCCGAATCGGGCTCCTTATTTGATGTAAAAATTAGAACACAGTTAAAATTGTGATAGTTTGTAGTTAAGAACTTAAAATGATGCTTGTTTTAAAACCAGCACTAATTTTGATTCAAAGCTTACACAGAGGCCACAAGAGGGCGCAGAAGCAGGATATTTTCCGGAATTTCCTCAATTCTGGTGGAAATTCATCAAATTTAAAATACTTTTCACTTCGGAAAACATAGAGCACAAGCTTGCCTATCTGAGATTTTTATATATAAGATACATCTGATACTAGTGTATGAAATATATAAATTTCGTAGATATGCAAGCTTGTGCTCTATTTTTTCTGAAACAAAATGTGCTTTAAAATTGATGAAAATTTGCATAAATATGAGAAAATTCGGAAATTGACATATTTTCTGACCTTGCTGTGACCTCTGTGTATCCCATAACTTAGAACCAATACTCATTTTGTGGCAGGGGTGACAACAGGTTTGTATTGATAAAATGTTGCATCATTAATCAAGTAATGAGATACGACTATGTAACAAAAGCTCGCGACAACGTTAAGACGCAAAAAGTGCCCTTCTCTTGCACCCCTCCATTTTCAGATCCTAGCTGGAACACTGGGTATATATAAATAGTAAATACCAGACAACAGATAAGAACTCACCTGTGTGAGTACTTGGACTTTATGGTAGTTAACATTTTAGGAGGGGAGGCAATCATGGCATTGAGATCTTTGACAAGACAAGTAAGGTCCTCTGCTGTATATCCTGTATAGTATTCCAAAGTTGAGGACTGTAACATAAACATGTATCATGTATTGAAGTTCATGACAAGCTGTAAAGAAATTTCATAACTCACACACAACTTAAAACCATTCCTTAAATATTTACATGTTCAAATGTCTTTGTGCAATATAAAACTACAAATAAGGAAATAGCTTTTATATCCTCATAAAGCCATTTGCTCATCATGTGATAGAACAGCCTTCTCGCTGTGTATGGCTTTAGTGATACAATGAGTGCAGACTTAGATTTCTGTTTAGCCTAAATCTTTTTTTTTTAAATTGAATCAAGGATCAGGTAAAAATGTAAAAATGAGGAATAACTGTTTTCTTTTTCTTCTCCTTTTACATGTTGTATATTTTTAATGCAGTCTAAATCAAGAAAAGCAAAGTAAATACGAATAATAATCATTTTACATCTTTTTTGCATACAAGTACAAACTACATGTTCAAATTATTGGTTTGCAGTGTTGAACTTAAACAATCATATACTTGTACAATTAATTATAACTATTACATTTTCAACAGTGAAATACTGATTTATTTATTAAATAAAAGTGAGATTCTCAGAATTTCTCACAGTGTGAAAGGATATCAAAGTAAGTAAAAAATAATTTCTGGCCTGTCATATTACATAGTAACTAAACTGTCTTGAAAGAGACTAAAAATGCCAATTTCTTCCCAAATATGTTGCTAAAATCCATGTTACAATGTTTTCAATCTCACAATTGCTAAGCTATGTTGTCTCAACTGCTCAACTATGACATCACAGCCTATGACACTGTCTTACAAAAAGAGAGGCAAAAGGAAAAATCAAAGAAAATGTAATAAACAGAAAATTCAAAATTTTGTTGTTGGATATAGAATTTATTTCACTCATGAGACAGGATTTTATAAAAATATTTTCAGCTGTGCTTCGCACTCATGAAAATATAAAAAAAAATCCTGTCCCACTCATGAAATAAATTCCATATCCAACTACAAAACATTAAATATCCTCTATATATTTCTAGCACTCCTTCACCTACCCATTCTCCAGCACACTTCATTTTCATTGCCAGCAGAAGACATGCACAAGCCATCTTGGATTCTCTGTATTTGATATTTTCATACTCCATTAATGACATCTCCAAAATAAACCTGGCCATTGTTAGCGTCTCCATGCTTGCTCTGGCACACTGCACAAGTATCAAGCACTTTAATAACATGTTTGTTCTCAACTTCACTATTTCATTACATTGTATTTTTAATTAAATAACATTTCCAGAAAGTTTTAAAATAATATCAATTTTCAGCTTTCCTTTGTGAATTAAAGAGAGATTTTACAGCAAAGAAGCAATGTGTATATACTGTATGATATCTGAGCCTAACTATTTTGTCTAAAGTGCAAAAATTTTACATACAGTAAAATAATCTTAAGATTCAGGGCTCTTGATTCTCTATAAATGGAGCCATTCAATTGCCCCATTCCATTGCAAAAAAGAACCTTTTTTCCCAATAGAAAAGTGCAATTTTACCAATTTTCTTTAGCAAAACATTAAAAAAAAAAAACATAATTGATTAGACTCAATTGCCAAAATACAAACACTTACAGAGGAAGTAAAACAAACTAGTTCTGCAAAAGACTGTATTAACAGTAATTAGTTCCGCCGCTGGTTTGAATTTTGATAAGGAATCAGATTATTGTTAAAGTTTTCCAAAAATATAAAGTACATGTATTACGTAAAGAAAATTGACAAGAAAACATCTTCAAAGTGAAAAAAATAGACATATTATTTAAACAACAGTTGACTAAGTCAGCTGCTCCTAGCACTCTGAATCTTAAAGCCACAATGTCATTGAGGAAATTTGGCAGGATGTGAGCAACGACTCAGAAAGACAAAACACTGCACTAGTGCAGTTCAACATTGGATGTATAATAGCCCACCCACGTTTGCTATGTTTATTAAAAACTAGAATTAAATTGATAACAAAATAGTAGAAAATCAAAAGTTGACAATTTTTTTCTTTCATGAATGCTGGTTGTCTCAATTTTCCCCAAAATGACAGTTCCCAATTGGAATGACCCTCACCCCAGTCCCAAAAAGTTGTGTGAGAGCCCTGAGACTGTACGTACCTTAGCATATCGTCTGAGGAAGCGATAGGACAGGGGCATTCCAATGTCAAATCCTACTGTCTTCAGAATTGACCTCTCCATTTCCAGAAACTCTGTTCGTCTGTAGGCGTCATCACAGATGTACAGGAAATCCTCAATCAGGGGTGGACACCTCTCCTACAAAATAATTTTTTAAATTACATTTTCAACAGTGAAATACATGTACTGTAATTTTTTATTCATTGAATAAAAGTGATATTCTCTCAACTGGTCAGAGTGGAAAGAATATCAAAATGATATTCTGTCACAGTGTGAAAGAATATCAGAAGTGCAACAAAACTCTTGATTTCATCATTTTCCTTCCTTTCATGAAGAATATTCTAAAAAATACTCCATGACCTGTAATAAGATTAAGAGATTAATAAACCAATAAACCATCCAGACAAAGACAAAAATGCCAAGGTTTCTCCAAATATATTCTTGAAATCCAGGTTTACAAGGTTTTCAATCTCACAATTGTTAAGCTATTACATCTCAACTGCCCAACTATGACATCACACTCTATGACACTGTATTATAAAAAGACAGCGGCAAAGGGAAAAATCAAAGAAAATGTAATTAAAAGAAAATTCAAATTTTTTTAGTTGGATATGGAATTTATTTCACTCGTGAGACAGGATTTTTTTTTTATTTTCACTCATGCTTCGCACTCATGAAACATACAAAAAAATCCTGTCCCACACATGAAATAAAAGGTCTTGTCACAGTCAGGTATTAGAGAGGTTGAGATTTTAAACTTGTACGCGTACATGTGCACAAACTTTGTGTCACGTGGTCAAGCTGGCTATCTCCAAAAATCACACAAATTCAACTAAGTTTTAATAAATTTATTTACAAAAAAAAAGAATAATAATAATAATAAAGAAGATTTCAAACAGACAACCACACTCTGATCCACACACTCTTCCACACTATTAAACCAAAAAAAATAAAAATAAAAAAAAATAGCAATTGGTAACCAATAATCAGACAATTAACCAATTAACCCCGGGTATAGATTTCACTCAAAGTATCATTGCCAAACATATCCCACTGGAGTCGTCATCTCCTTATCAATGATTATCATTGTCATCATCACCATCATCAGCATCATCGTATGAACGAAACCATGTCAGGTTTGCCAATACGTCAGTGTTCCTATATCGAGCTACACAATGTTACGTGGATTGACTTATCTGTATCTGTCCACCATCACTGAATCTTGACCCACACACAGCATCCTTCCGGGTCTTAGTCCTGGAACCTTTCGCTGTGTCTCGACGATCCCCTCAGCTTAGTGCATGTATCTAGCACATGTCAAACCAGTGTTCTTGACGCACATACCTGTCTCCGTGCCAAAGTCAAGATACTGATTGTATGGCAGCTATTTGCATGTACACTAGCTGATTCAATTGTAGAAACGTGTCTGCAGCTACGCTTCTCTGCCGGGAATGACCAGGCCTCAATTGTTCTGGTCGGCCAAGCTATTTTGCAAGGGCTTATGGGTAGATGGGGCATAGGGACAAAACGCGGGAAATACAAATAATATGTACAAGTATAATAGTGATTGTTACACTTTGACATACACGTTTATTGTAATTTGTCTGTTGAGATTTTAATGACGTGTAACATGAACGTGTAGACTGTAATTGTTGTCTCTGTTTTAACTATAAAGTAGTTTTGTGACATTAGTTTGACTTTAGTTAGTGAACAAAACATGGTTAAAATAAGTGTTCATGAAACTTAACATCCTAAATAATTAACAACAATAACAGTTTCATAAATTGACTAGTTTTTATTGAAAAAGCTGCAAGTTTATACCTACGTGTAGATGCCTTTTTACAAGTTGTAGGAACGTGTAGAATACTTATCAACTCCAAAACTGATGACGTAATACGCAAGAAATTTAGGGAATTCCCCTATTAGACGTATCCGTACACGTACAAGTATGAAATCTCAACCTCTCTAATATAAATATGAAAGCCCTATCTTTAGTCATTTAAAAGTTATGATCAAGGTTTAAGTATCTGTGACAGACTGACATACGAATGGGATTTAATGTCCCCTCACTTTCGCGAAAGTGGGGGGCAATAAACAGAAATTTATATGTTTTGTTGTTGGATAGAATTTATTTCACTTGTGGGACAGTATTTTTTTTTTTAATTAATTTTTCTTGTGCTTCACACTCATGAAAATATGAATAAATCTGACCCACTCAAGAAATAAATTCCATACCCAACTACAAAACATTGAATAACCTCTGTATAACAAGTTGCATTTGAAGTATTAAAGTAAAAGATCAAAATTTACAATGAATACAAGAATTTACCACAAAAGATTTTTTTTTCTTTCATAATAAGTAAATTTTCAACTTACATCAAATTTACAAGCTACAAAAAGGGAGACAGCTCCTACAAGCTGTAGATTCTCTTTGGGCACCTGTCGAACAGAGAGGTAGGTATCCACTAGTTTGACAGCTAGGTACAGAGTTTCATGGTTTAGTTCAAAGTTCTCTTGCACTTCCACAAGCCAGTCTACCAGGATTGCTCGCATGTTTGTGGTCAATGTTGGCTGAGTGTCCATATACATAGGAACCATGAACTTCAGCTGTAACAAAAAAAAAATCAAATACAGTCAAACCGTTATCTCGAACTCGATGGGACCGAGAAAAAAAAAGAGATATCTGAGGGTTTGAGATATCGAGAGTAAAATACTTAAAAAATATGTTTAGGACTTCCCAATCACTTCGACATATCCATGATATTTGAGATATATCTGTGTTCGAAATACCAAAGTTCAACTGTATTTAGTTCTCAGGTCCACCTGTATCTCATTTAACAATGTGCAATACCCATTTTTATTCTCAAATGAATAAAATAAAATTTCTCTCATGTGCTCATACGGTGCCAAAAAAAAAAAAAAAAAAAAAAAAAAAAAAAAAAAAAAATCTGGAATCCTCACTGCATTTTAGAAAAGCAAGAAATAAATGATCTTGATTTCTATACTCAATGCTGAAGCACTATTGATTAAAAATTTCTAGTTCTTAAAATCTTAAAAAAAAAAAAAATTCTGCATCTGTTTTTTATTAGGTAAAAAAAGGGGGAAAAAAAGCCTTCCTTCCACATTTATTTTTGAAAAAACTAGCCTCTTATTAAATTTTTAGGCTTAACATAGTATTTAATGGATTGATCAAGCTTTTTACATTTATATAGTATACTTTACCTCTCTTTCTTTGTAATATCTAAAGATGAATGGGGCATACAAGGCACACTGTGCAGTGTCTTGCAAGTTTTCTGTATCCACATCATCCACTGACTGAAATTTAGATGGCATATATAATATTTTACTATATAAAAGAACAATTTTTCTCACCATTATTTTTAACACCCTATTACAGAATTGAAACTCTAGAATGCAAATATGGAAAAATGTGTATCACATTGAAAATCTTGGAAATCATTACAAATTACTGGATGTTAGATGAAAGCAATTTTCATTTTTCTTATGTTCATGTCTGTGTGTTATTCCACTGATAATTGGTCTTGGAATTGAATGTTACCTCTGGGACAATTTCTCTCTCATCTTCCTCCGACACAGTGCTGATCTGACTCAGATCTGTCAGACTGCCTTTGGATGAACTATTACTTGACACACTGAAACATAATCAAAATAATAATTCTGTTACTTCTACATTTCATTTTTTTTCCCTTCATTATCAAAAGTTTACCATCAACTGATACATTGTAATAGTCAGAGGCACATAATCTGAGTTTACCTGTCCTGAGAACTGGACACTACAGATCCCTGAGAGAGCGGCACACTGTCTTCCTGTGTAGGATCTGTGTTCTCTGTTTTTACTGTTCTTTTTTTCTCTGACTTCTTCTTTGTAGCTTTTCCACCAACTCCTGTTGGGGGTTTTGTTTTCTTGAGGATGTCTTTCTTTTGGATGTTGTTTTCATTTATAGCCTATCACAAAAAAGTGAATATAATTAATAAACATAAACAGAATTAACAAAACAAAGCTTAATTATGTTTATTTGAACCACAAGTGATATTTATTTCTGTACCACAACACTTAAAAGCATCTCGACCAGCCTTACCATTTCTTAAAAGGCAATATTTTCATCATATTAGGAATATATACTTTCAACAACAGTAACTTTACACAATTGCATTAATTTCAAACGTGCTCTTTAATTTTTCAGTAATTTATATGTTTTTTAAATATAATTTATAAACAATATGAAATGTTATTGAATTTCATTTTAATACTTAATTTTATTTTAGATTATAGTTAATTATTATAATTACATTTGTAATATCTCCAAATGCTGCTCTTCTCTTCTGTTTTTGGTCCATCATATTATCTCCTTGTCGCTTGTTTCCATTCAGATTGCCGAGGACATTCAAAAATGGTTTTTGGGCATCTTTGTGGATCTGATAAAACGGAAAAAGTACAGGATCAGTTCATAGTATTCTAAAGGATTTAATAATCTTGTCTACTACTGTACTGCATTAATCAGAACGTCTGTTAAATATTGTTATGACTGGCAAACTGCAAAACATTCGAAAAATGTATAACAAAGCTAAATAACTATGAGAAAGCAATCATAATTTCACTTAGGCCTAAACCACAAATCAAATTTACTTACTTGTGACAATGTGCTTGTGCCCGATTTTGATTTTCTGACATCAAGCAAGGAAGTTCCCTTTGATTTTTTAGTATTCATTGTTCCCCTTCTGTGCATAAAATGTATCTAAAACCAACAATGGTGTGGTAAGCTCCTCTATAATATTCTTATCACCAAGTAGCAACCACGCGGTTTTATTCTTGGTGAAATTGTTTAGACAGCAATTTCCATTCTTAGAACATAAACAACTCCATCAGCGTGACCACCAAGTTGTTTTTAAATTTTGTACACCAATGGCAGTAGCTGATTGGCTGAAGATTTTTATTTCATCCAATGAAATCCTGTTTCAATAACCTAGCGGCCATTTTCGTCGAAATTGACTAAGGGGAATCACTCTAAATAAATTGCGGGAAATGGACTACGAAAAATTGGTGAGATTTGTGTTTGAAAGTGCTTGCCACTGATTAAAGAATGGGTTTTAAATGACACAGAGTGTTTGCAATTGCAAATAATTAAGAATGATGTTCTATACAACTCAAGTTGCATTTGGAATTTTAAAGCAAAAGATAGTTATTTACGGGAGAGCTGTGGGAGTGGTTTGGATGAGAAGCAGACAGCTTTTTCAGTTTTGTCAAGATCGCTTAGCATGCTTAGAGTTTTTTAAAGACATAGAATTATTTTGTCAAGTACATTTTACATGAAATAACTGTATTGATATATTATTCAGTATTATACATAATTATAGAGAACTCTGATTAATCCACTATTATACATGTAATATATACAATATTAAAAATTATCGATATTAAAAGAATAATACATATAAAAACTCTGATAGGATACTATAAAAGGTACATAATTAAATTTTATTCATTAAATGTTATGACCATTTCAGTTTATGAATTAAAAATTTGATACATTTATAATGAAAAAATAATATTTTTGTCCTGCATTACCTCGGAGCATTCATGCACGGATCTGCCCCCCCCCCCCCCCGAATTTGCAGAGTTATTAAAGGTATATACTGAAGCAAATAGAAAAGGACTTTAGGCCACCCCAACATAACCACATAGAAATAGGTGTTTTTCACGTGTGGAAAATGCATTTTCCTTTTTTTTTTTGTTTTTGTTTTTTTTTTGTTTTTGTTTTTTTTGCTTGTGAAGAAATTTTTTGGGTTGGAAATTTTTTTGGACTGGGGTGGACCCCCCCCCCCCCCCCACCCCCTGGAAAAAATTCCTGGATCCGTGCCTGGCATTAATGTCATAATTCATTGTTTCATACACTTTAGAGGTAAATGTATTATGTGGAAGCAAAGTGCAGCTATATTGTATTTAGAAATATATTGGGTGTTTTTTTTGTTTTTGTTTTTTTTTTGTTTTGTTTTTTATTTTAATCAAATACATGTGCCAAATTATTGCCAGAATTCATTCAACTTAGCTGAATGTTTCGTATACTTTTGAAGTACATGTATTTACCCCACCTCTGATGATTTTTCAATGAAATCCTGGCTTCCGATTGGTTGAAGCCTGTCACATGAAGGGGGTGTATTACTTATACCTAGTCGCTTGAAAATCAATACATGGTTCATGCGGAGTTATCGTTCTTTTGTAACACTTCGAACAACTCGAGTTCATGGGGTTTGCGGGTGTCTGTTGATAAGTAAAAAGTTAATCAACGTAAGTAACGAGATGGAACCTATTTCTCACTTTACTTAAAGTCTTCGAAACTGTCAGTACGTTATGAAACACTCGCAAAACAACACTACGTAACACAACGTGACGTCATAATAGGCATTGTATGAGTGATGAAACATATAGCGGAGAAAAACAATTTTACAAACCACGGACCACAAACATTTCATCGGTGGGGTAAATTCGTTACATAGTTTTGTAGTGACAGGGTAAGGGATGATACCTGGTTAGTAAATTTCATACCTGGCTCGGCTTCGCCTCGCCAGGTATGAAATTTACTAACCAGGTATCATCCCGTACCCTGTCACTACAAAACTATGTAACTAATAGTACATGTATATATAATTATATGCAAAGTGTTATAGCTATATTTAGATTATGTCTTATTATTTTACTCTAGATGTATCTCATGGATCCCATGTTAAATTGCCTAACTGGTTCAAATATGCATGGGTATTTGAACACTTCTTGTCATATTTTATGAATGACTGACCATCTAGTTTAAGTAAATTTATTTCCCATAAGGATTTGAGGTTTAAGTTAAATAAAACTTTTGTTGATATGACCTTAGAACAATTGAGCAAAATCTCATCTTCTAACTCTGGAAAACTTTATTTTTATAGTAAAATCTTAAACTGCACTGATTATAAATTGCAGGATTACTTAAAGTTTCCTTTAAAAAAGCATGAAAGATCACAGCTAACAAAATTAAGAATCAGTGCACATTCACTATTCATTGAAACAGGTAGATACTATAAACCAATAATCCCTAAGGAAAAACGTTTATGCTATGCTTGTAAATTATTGGTTGAAAATGAAAAACATTTTGTACTTTACTGTCCTGTGTATGACAATCTTCGATTTCAATATTGTGATATTTTTGATGATAAATTATACTGTGGTACTGATCCCATTAAAGAAATTGTTAACCCGTGTGATTATAATACTGCAAAACGTTTAATATGTATATACTTAGATAAATGCTTTATGCAGAGGAAACAAACCCAAGGTCTATAAGGAACTATGTAAAATTGAATTGCATGTAATTATTTATAATATTCTTCTCTTTTTTTTTTCTCTGTTATCTAATTATGTTATAATATTCTTCTCTTTTTTTTTTCTCTGTTATCTAATTATGTTATAATATTCTTCTCTTTTTTTTTTTCTCTGTTATCTGTCTTATTTTGACTGTATGTCAACATGGTGATGTCAATAAACTGAATTGAATTAAGTAAATTAGGTCACTAAAAATCTTTACGATCTATTTCAGTCCATGATCAGATATTTATGGCATCATTCTTATTTAATTTCAGCTCCTGAAAAATTAAGTTTACAACATTTGTAGATGAAGGAGAACAATATACTACTGAAAATCACTTTTTATTCACGAGAACTTCATTTTTGCATAATTATCTGAGACTGTCTAGTCGCAAAAATTTCATTCTCGCGTGTAATTCTATTATTAAAGATTATATAGAGCAATAACCAAAATTCATGATAATTTTGTTTTGCTTTTAAATACCAAACAACAATCTCACAAAAACAAGGTGTCATGAAAATTAAGGATCTACAGTACCGGTAAATGTGAATTTCATAGTTTCCATAATTGGGGCCTGAAGAACTTAATTGTTTCATATATGTATGTCACCCCTTCTAAAGATGTGATTTTAAAAAATCTTTAATTTTACACATGTACCCCTGGACATTTTAATAGCAAGCAAACTGTTTGAATGCCTTAAATTAAAGAGCAGTAGATCCTAACCAAAATTATGAAACTTTTTACTACTGAATTGACTAAGTAGATACATTTTGTATGTTAAAGTCTCATCTTTACCTCTTAAGGGAGCCGACTGGGGTTTTATTGTGTGAAAACTACTATAGGGAAACTCTTTAATTTTATACCATATGTACCTTACATTGACTTCAGTATACATGCCAAGTTTAGTGAAAATCTACCATCTGGTTTTTTTTTAAGGACCATCTCAAAATACAGGTACATTTACTATAGGATTATTTAGGAAAATACCATTTTTTCGCACTTTGGAGCAAATTATACAAATGCTACTATAGACTTTTTGCTCAAATTAAACTATTTGATGAACAATACTATATTGTACATTTTATGCAAGAAACACATAATTCTACCGTCTGGTTTCCAGAGGGGGCATCTCAAAATGTCAAAATTCATGATATTTTCCTGTTTTTATGGAGTATTACAAAACATGACAGATACCACAGATTTACATAAAAAACAATAAATATGATTGTGAGATTCTCAATTTCCTATGTTTAAAATTTCAAGAGTATCTAAATTATACTTTTTATTTTATGACATAATTAATGACCCCTCTTAAAGAACTTCGGTTATTCATAACGTCAAAAACACACTATTATACGACGTCTATCTACCCATCATTTAAAAAATCGTTTAAATAATCAGTTATTTAAAAATGTAATTAGAATATTTAACCTGATATTTCCTAAATTTGTTAATTTTTATAAATTATGTAAAAATAGTTGCTTTAAAAGAGTAAATACGCTTTATTTTACTATGCTGCGCGAAGTATTGCGCAATGAAAACCCCAGTCGGCCCCCTTAAAATCTTTATTTCTGGTTATTTGATCAGTACTGACAATAGCAGGCAAACTGTTTACAAAATTGAAATGAGCAAAATTTTTTAAATCTAAATTTTGAAATATACAACCCAATTGCTTCAAGGGTCTAGTTCCCTGGGAAGGGCAAAGAAAATAGTCATATACTGAGAATTTATTACACATCTTTGAAAATCTAATTTACCTGTGGTAAGCATTACTAGTGATCAGAAATTAATGTTGCATGCCTGTACCAAAGAGAACAGAAACTGTTAAATTGACATCCTGTACCTGTAAATTGACTTACAACATGCAGTTCTATCAATTTTAAAATCTTGTAAATCTGAATGCCAATCTGAGTCAAAATTGAGGTTTTTCTTTAAACTTTTTATAGATTTAAAGACGGGGATAACAAATTCATTCTATACACATGCAAGACCTTGTTTAATCAGGACATTGAGAGACTGGGTCCAATATCCATCTCTATACCGTCTACTGATAACCAGAAGTTTACATAGGTTGTCTCATTTATAATTATTAGATCACACTCTCTCATTTAAAAAGAATAGTATACTTTGATAATTCATAAATATATGCAAAAGAGTTTACTCATGGGGTTACTGACATTTATTATACATAGCCCATAGACAAAAGATCAAATACGGTGTACCTCATTTTCTCTCTCATCAGAGCATTGACTTTGTAACAAACAAGATAAAGATGGATGACCTTGGGGGCAATAATCCTCGGGTCATAATTACATGGTCACATATACACGGGTATCACGCACCCCATATTTCATTTCTCTACTCCTGATTACAAAGATAACACACAAATTGATACTGCTTACATAAAGTGCAGATGATTAAAAGTAGTTGGTTATAACCAGCCCTGGAACTTGGAATCTGCTTCTACAAATCTTATGATCACTGATAAATTTATATGGAGATTTTAATTGAATTTGTGACTCTTGTCTAAATTTTTTCATTGAGTTGTTTCTATTGTACAATGCTATCCATGGGATACTCCAATTTGCAGGTGAGATTTCTAAGTTTCAAGGACAAAAAGTTTCTGCAAACATCAGGGTTCTCCCTAAAAATTTAAATAGGACTTGGGGGACATTAAAAAAGTAGAAGGGGGATCTGGGATTCCTCCCCCTAACAAGAGGTTGAGGATGAATACCAGAGTAGCCGGGGAATAACATCATCATAGGCGAGGAAATTCCCCGGCCCCCTGGTCTTAGGGACAACCCTGAAAAATGGACATACTTCAAAGTTGGTTTCTTCATGAATTAGTTCATATGAAGTTTAAAAGCATATAGAAAAAATATATAAATTCTCAAGTTATCATATGTTACAGTACATAAAAAATATGCTACTTGTCAATTTATGAATACCTGGGGTATAAATTAATCTTGAAGAAACACTCACTAAAGAATGTATATATATATAAAAATAATTCAACTTTTTGAATAATTTTGTTTAATATATCTTCCTAGAAACGATTGATTTTAAAACTATAAAGCCATACTTTGCATAGTTGAATGCTTATGAAAACATATATACATCCGATGAAAAAAGATAAAGTCATTATTACATTTAAAAATGTTGTAAGATGAAGTATTGAATGAGTCAGCGTGGAAGTACTTATAAGTACTTATTGGTCACTGACTTGTATAAGTCTTATTGTTTATGCTTGCTTGTTCATTTGATCCTTTTATGTTATAGTTATTTTCTATTGGTATGTAACTGTTTAATTCAGTGACTATGCCTTTTCAGGAGGAACTCATAGAAGATGATGATATCAGGAAACCCAAAACAGAAAATAACTCCCACAACTCGTACATTGTAATGTGTGATAGTGCCCTTGCACAGCGGGATAATGAGCTCCAGCACGCCAGCAATAGGTCGGGAGGATCTAATAATAGTAGTACTGTTAGAGTGGATGTAAGTACTGTATTGTCTGTATGTCTGTCTGTGCATCTTGAGGGTAGAAATAAGTACTGTATGTCTGTCTGTGCATCTTGAGGGTAGAAATAAGTACTGTATATCTGTCTGTGCATCTTGAGGGTAGAAATAAGTACTGTATGTCTGTCTGTGCATCTAAGTACTGTATTGTCTGTCTGTGCATCTAAGTACTGTATGTCTGTGCATCATAAGGGTAGATATAAGTACTGTATTGTCTGTATGTCTGTCTGTGCATCATAAGGGTAGATATAAGTACTGTATTATTTGTATATATCTATATCCATCATCTTCTATGATCATCAATATCTGACAAAAGCACATTATCAGGATAGATGAAGCAGTGCACTTGTCTGTCTGTCTGTGTGATGTGTGACAAGACTCATCATCATCTAACAACATTAGCATCATTTCAGTGTGGATGTTAGCTATTGTTCTGTCTCTCTGCTGGTGTGATAATTAAGTGTAATTAATAACCTTCATCATTGCCGGATGAAACTACTAATCTCTGCAGTTTGTACAATTGTATGTTGTGTGTCTCTGTCATCATCATCATCAACATTATCATCATTTTGCCAATGTAATATGATTGGGATAAATGAAAGTTTTGTACTTTCTGTTTGTCTGAGTGACTTATGAATCTTCTTTGTTCATTATCATCATCTTCATTATACATAATTATGTAATCAACATCCCTATGTGGACGATTAGGAATATCTGTGTAATAATGGTACACAATATCATCATCATCATCATTGTATTCATCATCTAACAACATCATCAGCAGGGTAGATAAAGTTGCCCCAAACTATGATTGAAATATCCTTGTATATGTATCC
Source organism: Saccostrea echinata (assembly GCF_033153115.1). Lineage (NCBI taxonomy): Eukaryota > Metazoa > Mollusca > Bivalvia > Ostreida > Ostreidae > Saccostrea > Saccostrea echinata. The sequence goes on along the minus strand of NW_026889757.1, from coordinate 4,640,273 downwards.
AGCATGATCATCATATCATCTTAGCATAAAGCATGGATTCATATAGATTAAATGTTGCAATGTCTTTGTGATTCTCAGAATTTCGTCATCATTTAAGAACAGAGATTCCTTCAATATCATGCTAATCCTATACAAAAGTGAATGAGTACTTAATTAACCCTTTAGCCAAAATTGTAAAATTCATGTCCCCTTGATCCACCATTCTGCTGGGCCCCTAGGGTGGAGCTAAGAGGGTGAAAATTCAATACATTTTTTTTACTCATCACAGATATCAAACAAACTGTTTGCATAATTATAATTAACATTAGCCCTCTACCAATTTTTTTTCTTAAAATTCAAATTACCATATTATTGTTTCAGGCTCCAGTGTCGAACATGGTCATATATTGATCTTTAAAATTCTTCTTTATTACTTACTGACATATCTAGTAGGCAAATTGTTGGAATGATTATAATAAGGATTTAACAATAAATTGACATCTTTCTAGGCCTTGGTAGAGGCTAAGTAAGTTGGTCATGCATAGGAATTTATTGTACATTGCACGGTCCTTATATTCTTTACTCCTGAACAAACAGTATGAATATGATAATGATGATAGAGTCCTAAATACCATGAAATTTTTGTCACATGAATCCAAAGTTCCAGTTGCAGGTGGGTCCAAAGTGGACATAACCTGAGAAACTCATGATACTCAGGTGACCATCAAGGCCCATGTACATGGGCCTCTTGTTTTTAATTTTGAGAAAACTTCAAGTGGGTTCAACTTGTTTATTTATTGATTACTACACAAATACTGATGACCAGATAAGTAAACTGCATACAAGTAGTAACTGGTATCCATTTAATATTAAAAGAGCTTTTTGTTATAGATTAAGGATTACTTAACACAAACAAAATTTGATGCATGGATTGATATATATTTTTGACTGATTTTGATTAGAAATGACATAAATAATAAATCCCTAAAATATTATAAAGAAATCGTAAGTTTTCTTTGGTGCTTAAAAATGTGACTTTGTGTCGCTTTCGATATAATTCCATACAAAATTTTGCACAACTTTTGATCTTATGTCAGAATCTTATAAAATTCTCCCATTATACCTGGCAAACATTATTTGGTTTACCAATTTAAAAATTAATTTATAAGAAATATATTGCTGACTTCTGAAAAAAGTCTGTTTGTGTTATTTATCCTTTAGTTGTTTTTAATGTGGGAAATTTGTATCAGTAAAAGAAATATATTTCTGAGTATGCATGTGCAAGTGAAATTTTAATGTAGTATTTTTTTGAATATTCTCCAATTTGGTTTTTAAAGGGGTTTTCTAAAGGAAAAATCTGGTCATTGAAATAGTGAAAATGGTGGGCAGGTGGTTGGATGGGCAACTGCTAAAAGGGACTACATCATTTGTCCAGATATTGCTCTTCCAAAAGTTTTCGAGATAGTAACTTTTTTATTTTTCAGATCAATATTGTGTGTATATTAGAGTTAAGCTCTGTAATTTATGAGAAAAATATCAGCTGTTGAACTTAATTCATTTTTATGTAAAATATTGCATATCGTGCGGATCTGTGTTCAGATGCTTGTTGTAAAGAAGACCGTTTGACCAACAGCAGTGTTTTCGCTTTATTTCAAAGTAAAGGGTTAAAGATCAATTGTAACAGGCTAAGGGTTGATGTTTATACCGGTAAACAAAATCTCAACAATTTTTTTTTAGATTTTTGATTTCTAAGCGACATTTTTATCAATTGAAGCGGTCAATTTGGCCAGTTCTTAGGGAAAACACTGCAACAGTAAGGTACATGTATATATAAGATTTTTCATAATTATATATATGTTACAGATAGCTGATATATTGGATGGGGAGGAGAGTCTAAACCTGACAACCACTACCCTCAAAAGATGTAAACAGCAGGTACTCAGACCCTATTGGAGACTTCTAATGTTTGTAAGTATATAGGTATTCTGTAAAGTTTCACTCATTAATAATGACAGGATATACAGAGCCCTGATAAAGAATAAATTACAGTATTTTAGATAAGAATTAAAAAAAAGATAATTCTAAATTGCTGTAGTAATTAAAATTCATATTCTGACTGACAGATGAAGAAATTTTAAGTTTTTGATTAACTCACATAATTAATCAAAATGCAGTCCCACCATTTTCATTTTTGCAAACTGAAAAATCGTGAAAAGATAAATGCCTATCCACTAACCTTTAGTTATTGTTGTTTCCTGATGTAGAATCTAGATTCTGTTAAATACTATATACTGGAAAAGCAGAAATATTCGTTGGGGATTAAATTTCATTTTTATCGTTGTTAACAATTATCAACAAAATTAAATCCCACATGAAATTTTTATATGACTATATATATTGAATAGAGTTACTTTCAAAACAATGAAATTTAATGTCCACAAAATCTTTTTAGATGACAATTCAATGAAATTTTATCCCCAGGAAAAATTGTGTTTTTACAGTATTGAACCTTGAAAGAATGAACACCCCCTTTCCCAATCTGTTTTGCAAATGGATGCAAATATTTATAATTTGTACATTATAGATAGGATGGTTGGGGTTTTGGTAGAGAGGTCAATGAACTTGGACTGTATTAAACATTGTGTACCCTATATGTGTTGTGTGTTTGTTATTAAATACCTATATATGTTTGTTTATACATTACAGATAGGGTGGAGGGGATTCGGTAGAGAGTCTGTGAACTTGGACTGTGTTAAACATTGTGTACCCTGTATGTGTTGTGTGTTTGTTATTATATTACATGTACATGTAGTAACCTATGTTTATGTTTATACATTACAGATAGGATGGAGGGGATTCGGTAGAGAGTCTGTGAACTTTGGCAGTATGAGATGGACTGTGTTAAACATTGTGTACCCTGTATGTGTTGTGTGTTTGTTATTGTATACCTATGTTTATGAAATCGTTGCTTGTCAGTGGAAGCTTGATCTTCACAAGGATACTCAGGTGAGGGGACACAAGTCTAACTCAAAGATCTCGGAATTTAATGCATGGTGTACTCATTTATCCCAGAATTTAACACCCTATTTACGCATTGATCTCAGAATTTAAATTCTTGTGAAAAAACCCTGAATATTTGTTTTGAAGTTGTACTTAATTTTGATAAATACATAGGCCTTATAGACTAACATACGTGTATTATTTTTTAAATATTTTATATTGAATAAATGATGAATATATATTTATGTATGCATATACACATTAAATTCAGGTTGTTACCACACCTACTACCACATCTCCTGTATCAACAGAGGCTGATAACACTACAGCAGCTACAGCAGGGGAACTGAGTATGGTTACGCTCTCCATCACTTTACTAAAGAATCTCACTAACATGCGGAAGATTGGCCCTGCAGAGCGCCCCGAGGCTTGTAGACACATCATTACTACCTATGTCATTCCAAATATTCTACACTTTGTGGCGTACATAATGGGAATGATTCACTTCAGAATTCAGGAGAACGAGCAGCTATATGCCATTATGGAAAAGGTGAGTAATTTACACAGAGTGATCCACATAAGGGTGCTGTATAAGGGGAAGTGCATTTGCATTGTATATATTTGTTGTATTTCTGTTGTATTTCTGTTTTCAATAAGTGAAAGGAGAAATTTTTTATTTAAAAAACCCAGAATATTTTATAAGTGCATTGTACATTAGTACATTGATACACTGTATTTGATCAAATTTAAATGTCTACAGGTTAAACACATGATTTATGGGGTGAAGATATTGGTATCCATTTGAAATATTTTGCACTGTACAAAATTTCATTTCAAAATGTTTGCATTTTCATGCAATGATGCCGTGAAAAGAGATGTATATTACTCACACTGGGGCTAAGCCCGATTTGACCACGAACTCTTTGTACCCTGTAATCCATAAAATTATTGGGTACAAAGAGTTTGGGGTCAGAACGATCTTAGCCCCTGTGATTACTCAATATTAAAAAAGTACATGCAGACTATATTAAGTGTTTGATATGGAATATGAATTGTTATACATGTATAATATATCAGGGCCTTCCTGATCCTGAATTAACATTTATTCCAGGTTTTCTTACAAGCAACACCTTCGTACAGTAGATCAGCTTCCCAGCAAAAGATGATCAAAAAACTTAGGTTTGTATTATGAATGATATAAGGTGACCAGTCTCGTGTTTTAGTTTAGAATCACTTTTCACATGCCTAATTTCATTTTCAGGATACTCATGGCTGTGGGTGCTATTTGGGTGGCAATAACGCTAGTCATGCAAGGCCTCTATGAGTATGCCTTTAACTTCCCTCAACTTCTCTTCTTTCGAAAAATGGGGTAAGGAAGTACCAAATTTTTTTTTACTGAATTCATTTTCAAACTTCCTGTCAAAAATGTCATTTGAATTCATTCACATTGCAGAAACTTTTTTTTCTTCTCTTACTAGGAAGAGTATTCACTGGGTGCTGTTTAGTTTTGAATTGCTGGGGATTCTGATGTTGAATTCTGTGACGTTAGCAGTGATAGCTAACTATGTGACACACTGTGAAATGGTCCTTTTCTATATAAGAGGATTAGCACTGAGATTGCAGGAAAAATCCACAGAACTCAAGGCAGCAATGAAGGTCAGATTACTTTTGTCTTCTTTCCCAAAGCCTCCTATATAAACTACAGGTAAACTTCGTTATCACGACATCGACGGGACCATCGGAAAATGTCGAGATATCCGAGGTGTCGAGATATCAGAGTTGAGACTTGACGTCCAAGATTTCATTGCATAGCAAAACAGACAAGCTTATTATATGTACATGACTTTAATATAGACTGTAGCTCAACATATTTCAGAATTCCCTCTATTTTTATTAAAAATCTAAGAAGTTATTTTAAAAATCTTGTTTATAAAACGTGTTCCTTATCGAAATCTTTCTAAATTCACAAAGTTTCAGCACCAAGTTACAGCATTGAGCTGCATTCGAGTGTAACTTGCCTTTTCGTCAGAACAGGATACGAAATGCGCTCTATAAACTTCGAACCGTATAAAGTCGACATCCGATATACGGTAAAAAAAAATAATAAATGCGGATTATTTTTTTCTTATTTCATTCAGAAAGAATGTACAATAAAATTAATTTTTTAAAGAGATTTGTGTATCTAAACTAACGTAGTGATGTTACGGATGCACGAATTACGACTGATTCTGTCTATCGTGTCGTTAATTGGATTGTTTCCTGTTGAATACATTTTAACTACAAAATATCATTAAAACTTTTTTTTAATTCCTTAGTATGAATTTTTCAGTGAGTTTTTGTTATTCATTGTCATTTAGTTATCTTTTTCAAATTTAAAAGTTATGTTACGTTTCGATATAAATAACATTCTGTACATCTACGCAGAATCGTGTAGATTTAGCGATGATATTACCCAAGCTCAATTAACTTCTCAAAGACGCCGAAGGGGCTTGGGATTCACCTACAAACACAGTCTATAAAATTAATTAAGCAGCGTGCAGTCAAAACATTGGTGTGAAAGGTGTGAAACTTTGACGACGTCGTGATACCCGGAGTCGTCCGTGCGTGACGAGCGACCCTGTCTGACAAACAGTTAGGTTCAGTAGAGCAGAAAATTGCCGATGTCGACATATACTGGGTAAATTTTGCTCTTGGGACTATGAATATACGTCGAGATAACCCGGGTTGTCGACATTACCGAGGTCGACATATCAGAGATTTTGCAAATCATTTATATAGTGAATACTGCCGGGACCGCGGGAGGATGTCGACATATCCCAGGTTGTCGACATATCCGATGTCGAGATACCGAAGTTTACCTGTATAGTGAAAGGACGAAAATTTATTTTGCTAGTCTGAAGTAACTGTGATAACAAGTATCATGAAAACATTGTGATTGAGAATTTTTTTTGTCTTTCTCATAAAGTTTAAATCTTATGTATGAATTTCTATAATTCATGATTACATGCTTCAACAGTTTTTTGTTTTTATTACCAGGACATTCTTTTCATCAAACAAAATGTTGGTTTACTAAATGGCCCGGTTGCCAGAATGACTGCTCTAATATCAGTCATTTTTGCAGAGTTGACAATCATAGGTAAATTAGTTTAAAGATTTACTCAACTGACAAAAATTAGTAATAATTTAATTGAATATTCATTATAGATCATATAAAATCTCCCTATTCATTCATTCATTCAGAGGATGCTTAATCTTAAAAATCTTAAAATTTTAAATTCATCTTAAAAAGTCATCCTCAACATTTTTATGTGCCATTTTCAAGATAAAATGCCAAGGTCAGCTATTAAGGTCATGGCATTTTAATTATATGATTCTGATTTACCTAATTGTGATGAAAAAAAAATTACTTTGAATAAGTCCTTCACAATAAACATAAGTGAATGCTGCATCGAAAGAGAAATTTCAATTCAGAAAACATGTTACCAGTAAATAGACTGATATTTTGCTTCACAAAAAGCATCGACTGAGAACTCTCCAGAAATCTAAATCATAAAAAAAAATTAATGTGATATTCACTGATTGATTTGCAGGGTCCTTGGGGGGGTCGCTTGGTATTCAAATATTATGACATTGATGGGTAATATATAGGGACATATTCACTTACTGTAATGTGCAAAATATTCAGATCTGCAAATATCATCTGTAGATACCGGTAAATAGGTCATTTACATTTAAGATAGCATGAAAATTCTAACAAATTGCTAAAGATGGCTAGAGAGGTACAATAAGCATTTATACAATAATAACATTTCAGGTGTCTGTATTCTTGTGTTGAACAAAAATGATTCCATAAAAGTCTGGGTCTACAGGAGTTGTTTCCCTTTGGTGTGGCTTATTATTCTTGTTGGTCCATTGTATCAGGTAATGTGTAGAAAAATAATTAACCATTTTTTAATCATTTTTCATAATACACATGATTTATATTAAGTTTGTAAAAGATATTGAATACAAACACATTTACAAATTGGTGTTTAATGTTTGATTTTATTAAATGTACAGGCAGCTCGAGTAAATTCAGTGTCCATGAGAATGAAGAAAATAGCCTTAGAGATGAGAGTGTTTGGGTACAAGAGTTCCTCACAATTAGAGCTAGATTCTTTCATTTTATTTGTCAGCCAAGCAAGGATGAAGGTAAGGCAGAAATGCTATTGATCTGAATTCTCATTCAGTCAGCTGTGCTAGCCAAGTGTTTCTGATTTTACTACTCTCCTCTAACCCTTGGCCTATTGTGCAATCAAAAGTCAGGATTATTTATGTCATAAGATCTTGAAAACACAAGCTTGCATCATTGACAGAAATAAAGTATGCTTTTTGAAAATTGAAGTTTTAAAGAATATTTAACCAGCAGGTATTGAGCAATGTTAATTTATTATTTAGAATGCAAGTCTATATCTGCAATATAAATTCAAGATTACATTATATACATCAATTTAAAGTTAGAATGGCATGTTATCTTACAAATCATTGTTTTTGTGTTTTTCATTCCCAAGACTATAGAGTTAAGAACCTGAAAATGTCATTTTCTGTAGCTTTGCAATACATTTGCTAATTGGTCAATTGATATCAATAAACTCCAATTACACCTAAGGAGAGTAGTGGACCAGAAACACTTGGCTAGTGAAGATGTCATACAGTGAACTTTTTATAAACTTATTTATTTATGTGTACAAAATTATTTATATAATTACTTATAACAGTGATATTAAGTAGGACCAGTAAACATCAGAAGTTTTTATAAATAATGATGATTTTTTTTTTCAGGCAAAGCTTTTCCATATTCCCATTCTTCCACAGTATCTTATAGCTATTCTTGTCCTAGGAGCTTTTATTCTACTTATCCTATTTCAAACCAGTGTGATTGGTCCTGTCAACTACTGGTTCTAATCAACGACCCAGTTATACAAACTGGTTTTGTCAACTACTAGTTCTAATCAACAACCCAGTTATACAAACTGGTTTTGTCAATTACTGGTTCTAGTCAACGACCTAGTTATACAAAGTGGTCAACTACTGGTTCTAATCAACAACCTAGTTATACACACTGGTTCTGTGAATTACTGGCTGTAATCAAGGTGACCTAGTTTTCTAAGCTGATCCTGTCAACTACTGGTTCTAATCAACACTACTGGTTTTATTCTACTATACAAATATTGCCCTCTTGATTACTGGTTCTGATCAATGACTCATGCAATTATACAAATATTCTTCCTGCCATTAAATTGGACTACAGTTAAAAAAAATGGAGCAAACATGTTTAAAATAAATTTACACTTATTGCAAAATGTTTTCATCCTTTGTAGGTTTGAAATGTGTTATTAACTTATCAGATACCTGTATAACAAATAATTTTTAATAACAAATTAAAAATTGTCCATTACACTATGGTTAAAGCATGTTTTATTGTATTGTTACGTTGAAAGAAAATATATATGACAAATATATGCTAAAAGCATATTTACTGTATTGTTATGTTGAAAGAAAAAGTAGAGTTACATGTGTGTAAGAAATTCTTGTAAATATATCAAAAGTATTTATTTTGATGATGTATAATTGTAATTCTTCGTAAGCCAAGTATTTCATGTTAAAAGTCTTCCATTTACTTTCTAAGACAGTTCATTATTTGTTCATTTGTTTTATTATTATTATATCTTACATTAGCCATTTTCTTTTGAAGGGTAGAATAAATCTTAAATTGTTGCATGTTAACATGAGCTTTATGATGTTTATGAGACCACAGTTTGCCAAAGATTGTTCTGTGATATACATGTATATTATAATAAGTAATATTGTACTACTCTACACATTACCGGTATTTCCATTAATGCTGGAATTATTCAATATATAGATTATCATATATTATAAATTATTTCACAGTGTGATTGTCACTCACAAGGTTGAGTTCATTGAAACTGTCTCTTCTATATATAGTATATATTATACATTGTTATATTTAAAATTATATATTTCATATATATACATATATATATATCAGGGTTGTCCCTAAGGCCCCGGGGGCCAGGGAATTTCCCCGCCTACAATGATGTAATTCCCCGGTTATTTCAGTATTCCTTCTAAATTTTCCATAAGGAGAGGAACCCCAGACCCCCGTCTACTTTTTTAATGTCCCCTTCCATTTCAATTCTTAGGGACAACCCTGTATATATATATATATATATATATATATATATATATATATATATATGGTTTAGTTTTCTCCATTTTGTAAGGTTCATACATTTGGTAATAGAATTCTTGTATACTCTAGGGGTGCTATGGAGGACAAAACCCTCACATTTTGCATATTTGTCTGTGTAATATTAAAACATGTGGAGAGGTTATGTTATTGTGCTGATCAAAAGTCTAAGGTAAACATATCACATTTGTGCAAAAATGTAAGTTGTTATGTTATTAAAATAAAGTTACTTTCTTTCATAGAGAGAATGCAGAATATATATATATGGTGTTAAAAGTGTTATAGATATATGTATGTAACTGGATATTTTCATTGAGATTACATGGCTTTTGGATACTCATTCGTGAAGTATTGTTACAGACGGTGTTCATCAATATCTGAAATTGTGCCTTGTGAATCAGCATACTAGTTGGTGGATAAATTGTTCTGGTGAATTCAATAAGTTTTATGCTGAAAGATATTGGATGGAATTTGAGTGGCAACATTAAAAATAAATAGTATTGATTAACAGATTAATGCTAAAGGATCTCTTTAAGATTACGCAAAATCATACTTTCCAAGGTCTCCAAGGTAAACTGTTCCTCTTTATTGAAGTTTAATTTGATAAATTTTGTATGTCTCTCTATTTCTTTTATGTATTTGGTCAAAATAGGGCTTATTTCTGGTTTGTTTGGGTGTCCCTCAAGGCAGGCATGCCCCCCCCCCCCCAAAAAAAGTAGTTCCTTCGATATGATTTTAAAACAAAATTATTTGAGCAAAGTTTTGACCTACCTTCCCGCACTACGTAGTGAAAAACTGCAAAACTTGACTGTTTATGCCAAGAACCATTTATTGGTCACCTGAATCACTCAGTTGATCTGTGTCCATCTTATGCATCGTGCATAAAGTTTTGAACATTTTCAGCTTCTTCTTTGGAACAAAGGAACCAATTCAAGTAATTTTGGTATAAAGCATCTATGAGTAAAGGGGAACATAAATTATGAATTTCATGGTCTTTGCCTCCCTGAAGGATGGGATCAAAACCATAAAAGACAATGCAATCTTCCAAAATCTCCACTTACTCCTAAGCGTTCTGCAGTCAAACTGTAGGCATGATAAGCATTGAGGCCTCTGCCAATTAAATTTGTGAAATTCGTGGTTCTTGGGTTCAGAGTTAAGGATGGTGCTACGTTGGACACCGAAAATGCATGATATGTTATAAAATCTCCTTTACTCGTGGACATCTGTTTCAGGGCCGTCGCCAGGTTTCTAAAAAGGGGTAGGGGCTGAGTCTGGGAGGGATATTCTCCCTCAAGAGTCCGGAAATACTTATAAATGGGTACCATTTTGATGGGTTCTGGCGTATTGTCGAAATCCTTTCTTCATTCATACACTATATCAAGTAAATACAAGCTAATTCAGAGAATTTGTGTCCCCCGCTTAGGGAAAAAAGAAGAGCATGCGCAGTTCGGGAGGGGGGGGGGGGTCAGAATCCCCCATGGATTTGTAGAATTATTAAACGTATACATGTATATAGAAGCAAATAAAAAATGCCAATATGGATATAAATGTTTGATTGCTTATTCTTTAATATGTGTATAGAAGATTCTTTATATATAGAATATTTATCACACTGTAATAATGATTTTATACAACTGAGTTTGCATGTACAAGCCAGACGTCATAACTTTTTCATTTCACATGCTAAATACTATCATTTAGTAAACCTCCCCCCCCCCCCCAAAAAAAAAGGACAAAAAAAAAGATCGACCGGAATTTGAACCCGGCACCTCTCACATACTAAGCGAGAATCAGACCCCTAGACCACAGAGGCACTTCATTTCGGAGCTAATTAAATGCAAACAGTAGGTCACATATACTGTTTATATTCAGGTTCGATATTGTCAAAATTTTACACAGTACATGGTGTCTAATTTAGCCTTTTCTAAACAGTTCTAATCTATGTAATAAGAATATAAAGTCCGCCGACAACATGTATTATACGTAATATCTCTCCACATGCCCCGGTGCTAAAAATAGTGCCAGGCGACTTTTAATACAATAAATAATAATAATAATAATAAAAAAATCGGGGCGGGAAACTTTGAGAGGGGCGAGAGAGGCCCTAGGTAGTTATGGTATAAAATTTCATTGCAAAAGCTCAAAAGCTTATTGAGATATCGCCCGGAAACGAAAGTGTTACACAGACTGAATGTATGAATTTACGACCTTGAACTTTGACCTTTTGACCTCAAAATTAATAGGGGTCTTCCTTAGGCCACAGGGAGTTGTTATGTAAAATTTCATTGCAAAACCTCAAAGAATTCTCGAGATATCGCGCGGAAACGAAAGTGTTAAAACAGATAGAATTTATGACTTTGACCTTTTGACCTCAAAATCAATAGGGTTCTTTTTAGGCCATAGGGAGTTGCTATGCAAAAATTCATTGCGAAAGTTCTAAGGGTTCTCAAGATATCGTGCGGAAACAAAAGTGTTACAGACAGACAGAAATACAGACGGACGGACAGACAGACCCAAATTAATATCCCCCACTTTCAGTGAAAGCGGGGGACAAAAATAAAAAAAAGCATTATCACGAGTGCATACCTTTTTCATCAAAATTATTAAATTCACATCCCGTCACGTGGGTCCACTTTGTGTTTCATGAAACAATCATATAGGTGATAAGAATCAAGAATTTCAAATAAATACTGCAAATAAAACTAAGTCCAACTACGGGAGTCGAATTGAAGAGAATCGCACGATAAGAAAATTTTTATTTGCACGAGGATTCTGTAATAAATACATTGAGTGTAATGTGGCGTTTAACAGCTTATTTACATGTATACATTTTGTATACTACAGAAAACATAGCTACTTTATGCTTGCGCCTCCTCAGTAATAACATCTGGTGACCCTTTTATTTATTTCTTTATTTTTTGCTTGTCAAGGAATTTTTGCTTGAAAGTGCTTCCCTCCCCCAAACTAAAAATATTTGGTTGTGCCCGCCAAATTAAAACTAATTCCTACGGGCCTGCAAATGTTTCACAAGAAGTTACCCAGGTAATCTCCACCTTCCCTTTTAATACCAATTAAATTTATGGTAAACATGATTTTGCCTTTGCTTGAAAGATGTACTAAGTTTAGAAAGCCCCATCTAACTATATCTTAATTTTTTGAGTGAAAATTGTCAAGTTTAATCGCATCCTACAAATATTCAACAATGAAAATTATAATTATACAGCAGACAAATATTTCAGTTAAAATGTTCAAGTTCAATCTCTACAAAATATTCAACAGTGAAAACCATAATTATACAGCAAAAAAATGTCTGAGTGAAAATTAATGTTCCAATTCCAATTTCTACAGTATAACTATAATTACACAGTAGACAAACTTTTAAGTGAAAATCTCTCCCTAAATATTCAATAATGAAAAACAAGTACATTATCTATATACACAGTTTTAAAAATGGGTTTAAAACCAGGCACTTGTGTAATATTTCATCCGTTGGTCTGGATCTTGCACCCAAACCCACCAACCATAACAAACAACAGGAACACTACATCTGGAAAATAAACAGTGAATCTTTACTTTTACATGTATGTCGTAGTATATATAATCCGCCGAATATTGTAGTATATTTGTACTAAAATAAATAATAATGGATTTGCGGGAAAAAAATAGAATTGAAAAAATATAACCAACTACTTGCATCAACTACTTACACACTCCGTGGCTAACTCTAAATATTATTCATACTGTTTCGAACATATTGTCCAATAATAAAATATATATATATATTTTTATACCTTAGTATCATATAACGTGATCCAATGGATGTGTTCTGATTTTGATTGAAGAACCCACATTGTGGGAACTCGGGAGGTGCTGGAGGATACTTGGAAGGTGACTCCAGTAGAACCATTCCCATGCCATTCGTATTATGAATTAAGATCAATGTGACAATGAAAGAACCAGGGTTATTTGCTTTTAGAGCCAGGGATGTAAGTATTCCATGTCTCATTTCTCCATTTAGCAGAATTGCAATAATTAGTTGTATTAGTTCTCTGGCATTCGATGTCCTCCGTTTCAGATATAAATTTGGCCGTATTTACATTGTATTCACCAAATCCCATTTTATAGACGAAGAAATAATGACCATGTAGATGAACTGGATGAGACCAGCCGCGCCCACTGCCAATGTTTGTAAGAACAAATTGATACACCTTTCCAAATTCAAGATCGACAGAATATGTGCAAGTACAAATGAAATCAAATCGGACTGTGTTGCATCTATTAATGTCGGAGGGCTTTTGTTCAAGTTATAAACTCCATTAAGCATTCGCTGATATAATGTTTCTGGGTCATCGCTATGATTCCAGTCCTGTAGTAAAACAGTGAAGCCAATTTGTGGTTGAGAATAAAATTTGTGCTTGGGATAAATTATCAATCCTCCATATAATCCCATGCTACGCTGGTCTCCAATATGTGCATGATAGAAACTGCTTCCATGTGGGCTTGCTGTAAATGTATGGGTAAATGTATGTCCTGGCAAAATTGGACATTGACTTATGAAGGCAACACCATCTGCATGTGGAGTGCCGCGCTGATGCATTCCGTGCCAATGTAAAGTTGTTGAGTCAGTATGCATCGAATTTCTTACATGGATGATCATTCTTTGGCCGTCGAAAGCTTCAATGGTTGGTCCGGGAAACTTATTGTTAATTGCAATGACAAGCCGAGACCCATAGCCATCTGTCATAATAATATCGTCGGCCATAGAATCGGTGATAGGGTAACTATCATTATATCGCCGAAGCTTGCCATTAGACGGCGCGACCATTAAAGGATCTTTTAATGTCATCATAGTCAGTCTGTGTTCTATTGTTAGGGAACACTCACAAACATCATCATTTTCTCTACATGTGTTTTACTTGCAGGTATGTAAAGTTAGCTACTAGTAACTGGCTACTAGTAACTGGCTACGACAAGTGGGTAAACTTAGCTACTAGTAACCGGCTACTAGTAACTGACTTAAAATGAGAATAAAGCTAGCTACTAGTAACTAGCTACTACAAGTGGGTAAAGCTAGCTACTAGTAACTAGCTACTACAAGTGGGTAAAGCTAGCTACTAGTAACTAGCTACTACAAGTGGGTAAAGCTAGCTATTAGTAACTAGCTACTACAAGTGGGTAAAGCTAGCTATTAGTAATTAGCTATGACAAGTGGGTAAAGCTAGCTACTAGTAAAAGACTCAAAATCAGAATAAAGCTAGCTACTAGTAACTAGCTACGACCAGTGGGTAAAGCTAGCTACTAGTAACTGGTTAAAACATGTCAATAAAGCTACCCTCTAGTAGCTGGCTACTAGAAACTGAATTTAAACGTAGTTCTAGTAACTGGTTAATTACACATATTAATTGAAAGAAAATGAATTGAATACCTTTAAAAAATAAATAACAATCTCGTATTTTTGTTTCAAAATGTCCTATATTGAAATATGCTACTTTTGATCTATACTTGCAGTTTAATACTTTTGTTGCCTATGTATATTCAGTTAGTCATATCTTAGAAAAATCGTAAACTATGTTAAATTTTTCATATATTTCGAAGACATAGCTTCTGTCAGAACAGCCTTCTACTTCTTTTTTTTTTATTTCAAAAACGTTAATTATTTTGTCATGAGTTGTTTAAAAAGTTTACTGATCAAAATAAAATTACATTCTGATCAAAACATATAAAATTTGGTACAACAGTCAATAAATACAATGGATTTAACAATGTAAATTTGTTTAGTACAGTTTCATAATGTACATATATGTGCAAATTGCAGCGTAAGTTTGTACATAAAGTTAACATCCCCCAAGCAGGTAGATATTCAGAGAGCAGATATATACTGATACGGCTGATAAAAAAAATTCTTCAAGGTTCTCAACATGACATATTACTAACAATTTATATTTATCTTATATTATACTTTGATATAAATTAGTTGAATTTGATTCGTCGAGAAACACTATTACCCGCTGAATAATGAAGCCACGCCCTCCAGTGTAGCAACAGTCAACATTGCTTGACGACGGGTGATATTTTAAAAAATAGTGACTGCGCAGAATTCATGCGCACAAGGTTCACTGTTACATGTATTTGTATAAAACATTTAGTATAATATTATAATAAATATTGCATGTAGTTGAGTGTAACATTGAAAATTTTCACCCCTCGAAAACCATTGTCAACCTCGGCTGCGCCTCGGTTGACAATGGTTTTCTTGGGGAGAAAATTTTCAATGTTACACTCAACTACATGCAAAATTTATATATTGATATCTCTCCTGCTAATAGAGAATTTTTGTGAAACATACATGAAGTTTGCGATACAAATATTAACATCGTTGAAGTAACTGGGTTTTTATAAGCTGTTATTATACTTTCATGTTAAATACTAAAATCTGATTGGTTTAGACGCATTTAACAATCCGTAATGCTACCCTCAGCGTTAGCAACACACTTGACAACGGGTAACATTACGAAAATATCACATGCGTTCAAATCATGCACGTACGGTTTAACCGTAGAATTTGCAAAACGTCGGTTGTGCGTTTGAAAGAAGCCGAATAAACGACGTCAATAAAAGCTTGCGTCCGATATGCCTTATTTGAAAACAACAAACGACAGACGAAACATCCTTGCGAGTGCAAACTTTAGATGATAAAGGACTTTTTGAGTAGCAAACAAACAATAAAGAGGTTGGTAAATCTTTTCCGAAGCTCTCTTATTGAGAAAAATAGAAGCGAGGAGTTTGAAAGCTTTCTAAGCGTGAACTTAACGACGATCTCCGAATTTTTTTATGACACCCAAAATCAATAAGACATTCAGTATGACGCGTCGGTTGACAATGGTTTTCCTTGGGGTGTCAATTTCAACTGTTACCCTCAAAAACGTGCACTATTTATATAATATCTACCAATATTGCTAAACATACCTTTACGTTCTCCATATGATCTGGCACTGAAGTTACCAAGATATATGTATTGATATCTATAGTTACTAGTACGTTTTGTGGAATTGAATCATTTTCTGTATAAAAGGTTAACATCTTCCAAGAAGCTGGGTATTTAGAGAGCTGATATCTACTGATACAGGTAGTAATATATTTTTTCAAGGTTCTTCAAAGAAAATATGACTGACATTTTACATTTTTCTTTTTCCATTTCTTCAATTACTAGTACATTTCGTGAGACATATGTAAAGTTTGCGATTAACATCATTGAAATAACTGGTTCTTACTAAGTTAACATCTACCATTATTGCTGATGTAAACATCTTCGTTGCTTCTCCGCATGATCTGGAAGTAACTAAAATATCTGTAGTGACATCATGCGTGTTTTTGTGACATATGAATCATTAATTGGGTAAACAGTTAAAATACTTCAAGTAATTGGGTATTAAAAGAGCTGATATCTACTGATACAGCTAATAAGAGATTTCCTCAAGTTACTCCACATGACGTATGACTCACGATTTACATGTATCTTTTGTCGTCTCTTTAGCTACTAGTACATTTTATGAGGCATACGTAAAGTTTGCGATTCAAATGTTTACATCATTAAAGTAATTGGGTTTTAACTAAACTGATATCTACCAGTATTGCTAATGTAAACTTTCACATGAACCGGTATACTAAAGTAACCAAGATATCTATAGAGATATACTCAGCCACTAGTACTTTTTTGTGTAACGTAATGCAAGTTTGCGATACAAATTTTGACATCATTCTTACCAAGGTTATATCTACTGATATTGCTGATGTAAACCTCCTCTTTGCTTCTCCACATGATCTAGTACTTTTTTGTGTATCGTAATGCAAGTTTGCGATACAAATGTAAACATCGTTGACGTAACTGGATTCTTATTAGCTGATACCTTCTAATATTGCTGATATAAACATCCACTTAGTTTCTCCATATGATCTTGCACTGAAGTTACCAAGATATTGTATTGATATCTATAGCAACTAGTACGTTTTATGATCTATGAATCATGTTGTGGATAAAAGATAAACATCCTTCAAGAAGCTGGGTATTTAGAGAGCTGATATCTTCTGATACAGTAAGAAATATATTTCTACAAGGTTCTTCACATAAAATATGACTGACGTTTTACGTTTATCGTTTTTCATCTCTTCAATTGCTAGTACATTTCGTAAGTCATACGTAAAGTTTGCGATTAACATCATTGAAGTAACTGGGTTTTTACTAAGTTGATATATCCTAGTATTGTTAATGTAAACATCCTCTTAGCCTCTCCACATGATATCTGTAGTAATAAACTCAGCTACTGGTACTTTTGTGTAATATAATGCATGTTTGCGATACAAATCTTAGCATCAATGAAGTACCTGGGTTCTTACTTAGCTGATATCTCTTATTGCTGATATAAACTTCTTGTTTTGTTCTGTACATGATTTGGCACTGAAGTTACCAAGATAGTTGTAGTGATATCTTTAGCTACCAGTACGTTTTGTGACATATGAATCTTTTTTTTTGGGTAAAATGTTAACATCTTTCAAGTACCTGGGTATTTAGAGAGCTGATATCTACTGATACAGATAATAAGACATTTCTTCATGGTTTGCCGCAAAGCATATGACTGACGTTTTACGTTTCTTTTGTTATCTTTTTGGCCACTTGCATATTTTGTTAGACTTACGTAAAGTTTTTGATACAAGTATTATCATCATAAAATTAACTTGGTTCTTACTTAAATATTTTTACAAGTTATTTTCACGACGTTTCACTAAAATTAAACGGTATCGTTATTGTTCTCGTCGTCTGCTTTATTTTGTGAGATATGCATCAAGTAACTGGATATACGGAGAATGGAACTGCAGAAATATTGTTGACAAAATATTCTAAAATAGGTCCTCACTTGACATAGTACTAATATTACTAACATACATCTTGTTCTTTCGTCCGCTATTACTACATTTTGTAAAAAATGCATCATTTTGAAAATTTGTTTTATACATTGCAATACTAGTAGGTAAAACAGAAGGAAGAAATATTTGAAATCCAGTAGAAATAAATGTACACGTATCATTCAACATAACCTAAACTTCATTCATATATAACTCGTTGTTATACAAAAGTTCTCATTAGGCAATGTCAACAACGCCAAAATAATATGCAAAGATATGTACTTGTACTGTATATACCCGGTAAGTTTTGACTCATCTGAACGTTGATATGCTCAATTACTCTGACATTTGACATATATAAGATTGACAACTGTTTCATTTGACCTACATCTGAAACGTTCAAGTTTTTCAAATCTGTTTTTAGCCCGAAGACCATCATAACTATACCATGGACCATCGGATTTAGACCTTACCAACAAACGGAAATGACCATGCCGATTCAGAGTTGCTGCATACAAATCGTACTGCTGGCCAACAATTATGACGGGATCTATTAAAGAATCAGTTATTAGTCTGCCTTCAGCAGATGCCAAGTCAACTGTAACAAATAATAACACAGGTGTGGATTCAAAATGTCGTGTTGTTGTTGTTTTGCCACCGCATCTTAAAGGGCAACGAGATGAAGTTCCATGCTCCCAATCAAATAGAAGATCGTGAATTGTGTTTTGATTATGCCTTCCTAGCCCTAATTCGATAAGGTCCTTCCGAAAAGACTTTTTCTTCAAACACCGAATGCATTCTGTTTCAGTTATGTGACTTTGAGGTTTGACAAGGTGTTTCACCGTCATTTCAAACTCAGAACCAAACAAATCTACGTTTGAACCTTGTTTCCGAAGGAGGTCTTTCACAAATTTAATTTTGGCATCTGTCCACCTCCGCTGTCGCATGTCATTTAGACATATCTCTATTACTAGCTGGATTGCAGTATCTTTGCATTTTGATAGTTCCAACCTAACATCGGAACGAGAAGATATTATTATGTGCAGAGCAGTTAGTATGTTGTCAATTGTACATGTGTTGGACAGTGAAATCCCTGTCTTAACCTTGTCAAAGCCACCCCATTTCATGGCATTCTCATCTGTAAAGTCAAATGATGACTCTTCTGTACTCATAAATTCTTGGCCTCTTTTCTTGTCTGCGTCACGCTCTTTTCGATCTTTGCTTGATTTTTTTTGAGATGTTTTTGACTTTTTGAAATTTAATGCTGCTTCCTCTAAACTATCATTTACTTCCTCGTTGACTTTCATAAACTTTAAGTTTGATGGACTTGAAAAGTATTTTGACTTCTTTTTTTTGGTAATGTTCCGTTGTCCCGATCTTTCCCATTTTTCCTCTTCTTGGGTGTCATCTTTAACTCTCCTTTTCCCCGCAGAGACAAGAGAGGATTTGGCCAAGCCTTTTGCTGACACATAGAATAGACGACAGGCCTTTGCTGGATTGATGTTTTTTTCTTTTTGTAATATTTCATTTTTAATTGTTGAAAAGTGGCTTTCAACAACAGCATTGGTGTCTCTGTTGGATCCCTCAATTAAATTTCTGTCTGGTCCTAATAATAGGATACCGGACCAAAGAGGGAAAAAAGGTAAGTATTGTTTCAGGATTTTCTCAGGAAGCGTTGGAATGTAAAATGGGTTTTTGTATCTTAATGCATCGGAGATATAGGCTTCATCTATAATTTTCTCGAAGTATTCGTAGAACGGGGATTGAGACCTCAAAGTTTCCCCATCGAGCAATTCGCGTGGCGCATCGTATGTAAGATTAAATGCATTTTCTTCTTCAATACTGGTGCCTTGCATCTTTATGGTGGTACTTAGTCGATCTAATGCTTTTTTTGCTGTCTTACTGATCAGCTTACTTCTTGAAATTGTTGTTATATCCTCAACTAAACTTGTGGCCATTTCCAGTGATGTTGAAGTTTGTAATCTTGCCAATACATACAACCAAAATTTCCTCACATCTTTGATCTCTGTTGATTGAGCAATTAATTTTTGAAATAACTTCAGCATGTGTGCAGCACAAATGTGTAGAATGGTAAATTTGGATGACAAAGTTGTAGATGAAGTTATTCTGTTCCAACATTCTGTTAGATAATTTACTAAACTGCAAGAATTCAATGCCCTGCATGCAGCATGAATCATAGCAAAGCTAAAATCCGTCTCGATTTTTCTTGGTGCTCGAAAAAAACTGCCTGTTGTGATAGCTTGTCTTACTCGCAAGAGAAAGTTAGTAATGGATGGAGTAGAATGGTCATTTGTTAACATCTCTGCCACTCTAACGCCTCCTTCATGCCTTCGAGTTTGGAGAACAAGACAGTACATATAAATTCTCTTGGGTTGGTCCATAGGTCGTTTCATAGAGAGTCCAGTTGAATCAAAATACAGGTAGCAATCCTCTCGCCTGCAAGCATCTCTGAGAAGGCTGATTTGCTCGCCGCAAAAATTAATCACAAAAAAGGGTTCAAATCCGATAAACTGAATGTATCCATTTACTGGTTTAACTGTTGTATCCAAAATTTCGAATGTTTTCTTCACGGCATAAATTTCTCTTATTACACAGTCACTCAATTTTTCGTATTGTCTTTCCTCCGCTCTTATTTGTTTCAGGACATCTTTTGTTGGAACTGTTGAAAAGTTACCGGCATTAAGTTGTTTACTGTCTGCTTCGAGTAAAAGTTCGGACCGGTACATGTATGGGGATTTAGTCGTCAACTCTTGTTTCACGAGACTTCGTCTCTGGTCTTTTACAAATCTCGATTTCTCTTCGTTCCTCTCTGATATTTTTCCTGTTCGGCTAACATTTACCTCTACTGCTGATTTTCCGTCGGGTTCATCGCTGATCGTCATTTTGTAAACTGCTGAACACATTTTGTGCTTACAATTAGCTGAAAATGAGCCGTATTGAGCGGCCTTATTACTTCTGGATATTCTATTGTATTTGAACACCAAAACACATGTTCCCACCAAGGCGTCTATAAGAGTCTTTGTCTACAAAGGGAAGTTTTACCCATTCAGAAAACGGAATGGTAAATGTAAAATTTTCCTTCTCCTCATCTATAGTATTTTTGTTATTGTTGTCGTCGTTCTTTCGTTCGTTAATTTTAATATTGTCTTTGAATTCTTCAAAAGAGTCTTCTTTTTCGCTGTCAGTTGAATCATTGAAGTGCCTACCTTTTAAATAAGAGTGGGAAAAACTACATACATCACTATCTGACGAGCATATGCTTCTTACTTCAATGCTGTCGTCATTAGAGTTTTCGCTAAAACTGTTGTAGTGAAATTCGTACCCAAAATCTTTTTCATTTGGTGAACAGTCTAGATCATCGTCAGTGGTATCCAAACTGGATTCTACGTCACCTTTTTTCTTACCATCGGATAGTAGCTTGATATCATTAAAATGTTTATCTGCATTCTCCATTCTCTGCTGCCTAGTACTATTCTTATTGATATTCAAATCTTCGGTTTCATCGTCAATTGCATCTTCTCTGTGTTCTATGTTTTCATTTTCCGTAATGATATCTTGATTTATTTCGCGATCACAAGAACTTGTGGTGGAATTGTTTTTAATAGACTCAGCGACCCCATCATCCAGGTCATCTTTCTTGCATTTTTTATCCTTGGTTTTGCTTATGTTATCTTCATTTATCTCATCGCCATTATTTACATCCACGGATCCAGTATCGTCTTCGGGTAAATCCCTACTTTTTTTCTTTGGAAAAGTCACCACATATTCCGCATACTTCTTTGGAAATGAATGTGTGCGCTTCATTTTCTTAAGCTTCAAAAAGGCAAATAGAAATTATTAACAATGATTAAGTGATTTTCAGATCTTCAAAAAATGTACTCGACTGATATGGGTTTTTTTTTTAAAGAAATTAATATAATGATTAAAGGCGTTGCAAAATGGGAGGGAGACAGCGGGGACAAGTGCCCCATCCTTTCAGAGGTACAGGTGAGATGGGGTGGGGGACTAAATTATCTTTGTGCCCCTTATTTACTTTCAGTAGCATGGTGTATTTGAAGGGACCAAAAATATTTTTTATATATAACGACTAGTGTGATTTTTTTGGTTTTTTGTGTTCGTTTGGTTGTTTCGTTTATGTTTTTGTTCGTTCAGAAATTCTAGAGTGCTTTTTTGCTTGTTATGACATGATTTCTAAGGTTTTGTGCTCCATGTATTGTTTCTGCCAATTGTTTTTATAGATTATCAATTTGTGAATACTGTAATCCATTGTTCAAAAAGAATTAACATATTTTCTTTTATGGAACAGAAACTTTAGATAATAAGTATTTAAAAGAAATTGTCAACCAATGCGCACAAAAGATATATATTTATTCGCGGATCTAACGAGGGGCCATGGTAGTCAGAACCCCTGGAAAAAGTCAGATTTATATAAAATTCTTCCTCCAACTCTTCTCTTTGAAAAAGTAACCCTTTTCTTTTCATATACAATTTACTAAGTGTTTGATTTTGTTTTTAATTAGATATGCTCCCTGGATAAAGTCAAACTCTTAGCATACTATAAACTGGTTTGGCCCCACCGGCCCAGCCTCAAAGTTGACCTGACCTCTATTTTGAATTGGCTTCAAACTAATTTTTGGCCTTGACTCAAACTTGGCCTCTAAAAAAAATCTTTCGTCAAATTTATATGACATCAAATTTGCATGGTACAATACCAGAAATATAGGCCTTGGAACACCCCCTACAAAATTCAAACCTACTTCAGACTCTCAATCTGAAAAAAAATACCTATTTGTTTTAAATTTTGTGTATAAATGTGTTTTTACATGAGTAAATCGTTTCAATTTCCAATGAAAATGCTCTGGAATGATTTTAGCAACTACAAAATCGCGACAACGTGTATGATCGTTGATATACTGACTCCGCATAAATATAAAAAATATGTAATAAATCCTTTTAATATATATTCGTTATATAATACAGGATTTTTCATCCCTGATATGAACACAAGCACGCGCCCTGTATTAAAAACCCTATATCAGCACCCTTTATTTCACTCTTGAACACAACCTTTAGTAGACCTTTCCGGAACATCTCTGTATTTTTCATTCGTAGTACCTCGGATCTTTTTCAATTATTATAAAGGAGATGGACGAACATAGCGTGCAGAAAGCCTATAGTTTTAGATATATAAAAATCATGTTCAGTTTGTGAATTTTGTATTTAGAGTAAAGTTCTCATTATTGAAATTTATGAAATTATGATAAACAAAACTTTTCTGAGGAAAATTTTCTCGGCAAAATTTATTCTTTTATTAAAAAAATTGATGTGATATTCGTGTGGTTCGAACCCTAGCAATAAAAATCCTGAGTATCATTTTCTTTCGAGACTAGCACGCTAACCACTAGACTACACAAGTCCTGATGAAGTGCGGCATTTAAATCATGTTTGTGATATGAACCTTGACTTAATGGACTTCAAGTATTTCTCGAAAAGCTGCAAATGTTATGTCATAAAAGTATATTTTTAATGTATAGTGGGTCATTGCTCCATATTTTTGATAACCAAAAAATGTATATTTTTATGCAAACTTTGAGGATTAACTTTCAAAAAGGTGGAGCGAAGACCCACTCATATCGAAAAATAGTATTATAGTATGAGAAAATGACTCTTTTAGCCCGCTTTTGTGTGTGTCTAATATTTCACAGGCAAATAATTTCAATCTTTGCGAGATTTTTGCAAATTGTAGAGATTTTACATAAAGTATATTTTTTATGTTAGACGAAATTTCAAGGAAAATTTTGATATTATTGAAATTCAATTTTTCACCCTCATGTTTGTCACATTATAGGCTTATCGCTCGTCATGTTCACCCATCTCCTTTATTCAAATTGTTGTTTCCCGCTTTCACTGAAAGTGGGGGATATTAATTTGGGTCTGTGTGTCCGTCCGTCTGTCTGTATTTCGGCCTTTCTTTAACACTCTCGTTTCCGCGCGATATCTCGAGAACCTTTGAGCTTTCGCAATGAAATTTTGCATAGCAACTCCCTATGGCCTAAAAAAGAACCCTATTGATTTTGAGGTCAAAGGTCAAGGTAATAAATTTTGTCTGTTTTAATACTTTCATTTCCGCGCGATATCTGGAGAATCCTTTGAGCTTTTACAATGAAATCTTACATAACAACGTTTTTAACTCCCTGTGGCCTAAGAAAGAACCCTACTGATTTTGTGGCCAAAAGGTAAAGGTTCTACGTCATAAATTCATACATTCTGTGTGTAACACTTTCGTTTTCGGGCGATATCTCAAGAAGCTCTTGCAATGAAACCATAACTCCCTATGGCCTCTCTCGCCCCTCTCAAAGTGTCCCGCCCTTTTTTTATTCATTGTATTAAAAGTCGCTTGGCACTATTTTTAGCACAGGGGCATGTGGAGAGGTATTACGTATAATACAGGTTGTCGGCGGACTTTATATTCTAATTACATCTATTAGAACTGTTTAGTCAAGGTTAAATTAGAAACCATGTATTGTTTAAAATTTTGACAATATCGAACGTGAATATAAACATTATATGTGACCTAATGTTTGCATTTAATTTACAGTTTAATTAAGTGCCTCCGTGGTCTAGGAGTATGATTCTTGCTTAGCAAGTGAGAGGTCCCGGGTTTAAATCCCGGACGATTTACTAGATGATAGTATTCAACGTGTGAAATGAAAAAGTTATGACGTCTGGCGTGTACAAACTCATAAAACCATTATTACAGTGTGATAAATATTCTATATAAAAATAATCTTCTGTACACATATTAAAGAATAAACAGTCATTTCTTTATATCTATACTGGCATTTTTTATTTGCTTCAATATACATGTATACATTTAATAATTCTACATATCCAAGAGGGGGGGGGGGGTCCCCCTAGAACTGCGCATGCTCTTCTTTTTTCCCTAAGCGGGGGACACAAATTCTCTGAATTAGCTTGTCATTTGTAATTTTCATCTGATATTTTATGTTATTTAAAATAATTTGTTTAATTTACTATTATTTCATTTCTTATCATTGTATGCATTGCCTTTGGAAAAAATAATGAGAAAGAGAAATTCAACAAAAACAGAACACATCCAATTATTAAAAATTCATTAATTAATTTACAAGTTTATATATGATCTTTGACACTATTTTCAGATATATAATAAAAACAAGAATACATGACAAATTCTGTATCATACCTATGGCCTTCGGCCCTCGAGTCTCAGGTTGATGTGGGGTGTGGTACAGATTTTGCCATGTATTATTCTCTATATATAGTACACTATAAAATACTCGTCGATCAAGTAAATGCGACAATGTGTGCAATAAGGGAACTTGTTAAAACTGTAAGGTCGATTTTTTTAAAAGTAAGTAAAGTGTAAGAGTGAAAATTAACTTTAATTGTGGAAAAAAAAATCTATGATTTTACCTTTTAAATGAATAAAAATTTACAGATATTACAAGCATATTAGAGGAGATGAAAGGTAAATCTTCGTTTTATAAATATATTCTAAAAAATTAAAATATATATGACGTTATAGTGTGATGTTCATTCTTAAAGAATTATTTAAGCGTTTCAATTGAAAAACAATATTACAAAGAAAAGGAATGTTTTTACATCTATTTGCGCTGTTCATTTGCCAAGTTTGAGACCGTCATCCAATCTCCTATGCAGAGTTGTCGTTCGATTCTCTCTCAGACACGTGAATGTATGAGCCGATGGTACAGAGTGACCGTCATCCCGTTACTCATTTTTTTGAATAAGGAGAAGAGATTATTGCATTATTCGGATAATGCAGGCTCGTACTAAAAAGGATGGGAAGCAGGGAACTATCCATATTTTTGTCTAAAGCATACTGCAGTAGGAAAGTTCAGCGGACTCCTTTCGCGGATTACGATTTTGATGTTTTGGAATGATAAATCAAGACAGTTGTCTTTTCTCAGTCGCGGATCCAGTAATGTTGGGTTCCACCCCAGTCAAAAAAATTTCCAACCCAGAAAAAATTAAAATCCATTTCCCAAACGTGAAAAAAAAAAATTCGTGGTGGTGGTGTCTACGTGGGGTGGTGGTGTCAAAAGCTATTTTTTATTTGCTTCAGTATATACTTTTAATAACCCCCTCCCCCTCTAGATCCGCGCATGTTATATATATATATATATATATATATATATATATATATATATATATATATATATATATATATATATATATATATATATATATATATATATATATATATATATATATTAGGGATGTCAATTTTGTCAATAATTCATATTCGAATATTCAATGAAAGTATTCGAATATATTCGAATATTCGATAAAATAAATAAAATCTGTTTTATCTTAAATATGCATCATCCTACTCTCACGAAAGGTTTAGCGTAAGGTATACTTATATTGGAAGTAAATTGTATGAAGGGTGTACAATAAGAAATTCCATCTGATATATAATTTTATAATTTTAACAAATGAAACATATGTATAGTATCTCCAACTGAGGAATCAGTCGTCTTACCAAAGGCAAGATATAGTCGTTACGGTATACTGTTCAGATTTCAATACGTGTAATGAATTACAATTATCTGCCTAATAATAGATATGATTATAATCTTTGATACAATGTTTTCAAAATATAAACAAATATTTCCATAGACAATTTTCCTAGATAATTAATTAATTTCCCGATAATGAATATAAAATTCAGGATTATATACAACCCAAGATATAATTATTTAATCTGAAATTGAGCCCTTTACAAAATTAATTACAGTGGACATTCATTTGAATGATCAATTAAATTTGTTTCGATAAGTATACTCTTCACGTCTTTTAGAAATTCTAAGAAGGTTTTCAGTTTGTTGTCCTCGATTTTAGACCCGATCGTATTTAAGTAATAAAAACTATGAAAGTACGTTTCGTATTATACACAAAGCATTATTGTACAATTTTTTAACACCTCACTCAAAACAAAATCCATGTAATTTAGTAATTCTATAAGATAAGAAAGTAGTGAAAGAAATCAGGCGATCGAAATTGATCGCTAGTAAATTAAACAGGGATAATTCCAGCACTGTTCTAATCAAAATTTAATAATCACAGTACTTCTTTTTATGAAATCTGAAAAATACCGAATATTCGAATCTTAATTTCATATTCGAATATCAACTCATCGAATGAATATTCGAATATTCGTTGCCATCCCTAATATATATATATATATATATATATATATATATATATATATATATATATATATATATATATATATATATATATATATATATATATATATATATATATATATCTTAGATCATGCCACATATTAACCATTTAGCAGTGATATCAAATTTTCTTGAGAAGAAAAAGATTTTTATTGCGTATCATTTTCTCCTAGTCCAATCACAGCTAGGTTAAACCCCTGTCACACCGGGACTGCGTCCTCACGGCGATCCCATAAAAAATGCAAAACGCCGAGGTGAGCGCAGTAGAGTCTCCTACAGCGCCGTGACAACGCGGCGAGATCGCCACTGAACGTGGTAGGGTCGCGTAGGGTCTCCTAGAACGCATGCACAAAGTACGCGCCGTGTGATCGCCGTCTGATAAGAACGAAGTAGAAACGTAGTATGATTGCCGTAGTAGACCGGTGAGATCTCCAACAACGCAGTGGGAGCTCCGTACGCACGCCGTGAAGACGCACATGATCGCAGCACGAACGCAGTGATAGTAGACTGCACTTCCACGGAGACCTCGCGGAGTCCTTGGAGATGTCACTGTGTTTCTCTCGCGCTTTTACGGCGCTTCTAATAAGATTAATTGTCTTGACTGCGATTACATATCGACAACAAGGAGTTGTCACTGCGATCATTGCGCTCCCTTGGCGTTTCTACCTCGTCCGTTGGCGATCACAATGCGCTTTCACGGCGTTGTTAGAGCGTTGTCATCCAGCTTACAAAACAAGAGCAATGGCCTCATATTTGATCAGCAATAATTCTAATGTATTTGTTGCACTCCTGGCCAGGAGCATGGGAGTACTAACGTATTTGTTGCACTCCTGGCCAGGAGCATGGGGGTAGAATTGGGAAGTTAAAATTACACCAGAACTTGTTCTGTTGTTTCAGTGGAGTTGCGATAGAATTACTTAAATTTTATAACAACTTTTCAGTGTGTTTATTTTTTACATTCATAATAAAATCAAAGAAAAAACATATCTGAATTGATATAATTGAAAAAAGAAGGGTTTTAATTATAAAACTTACAGTAAATTAGTACTAAATTATTGAAATAGATCATTTTTAATTAAAGAATATTTCTTGGCATAAGTAGAAGTCTTTTCGTCATGTGACTCGAATCTTTCCAAAAAAATGTGTTACACTCCTTCTGAATATATATCCATAGTGAAGAACGCATTGTGAACGTATTGTGAACGCAGCCAGCGCAGTGAGAACGCCGTGAACGCGAGGTGACAACTCCTAACACGCCGTAAAAGCTCCGCGGAAGCGCAGTCTATCGCGAAGAGATCGTGGGAACGCAGTAGCACGCCGCGAGAACGCCGTAGAAACGCGTGGGTCGCCGTAGGGACGCCGTGACATCTTCACATTGTAAAAATTTTACAGAAATTTGTGCAATTTCCCTACGATCCCACTGCGATTTTTAAATTTTTAAAACGCCGTAATAACTCCGTGTGGACACAGCTTGGTGTGACAGGGCCCTAAGGACTCCCATACTTACGCTAGCCTATGAAGAGCTTCGGGAAAGCATATCGTGACGTCACGTTGAAACAATACAAATGAATCTCGATGAATAAATAGGTATAATATATGTTTTTTTATAAACACACTCAAAATTCTCATACATATTGTAAAGATAAATGTGTAACTTATCTTGCCATAATAGCTCTAAGCGAATGTAGATATAGGCAGCCTGACCTCGCTGTACTTACTGAGATGACGTCACTTCTTAGTTTGACAGACAGTTGCTCTGGGCGCACTTGTTTCATATGCCGGGCCGGTGTATACTTCTGGAAAGGGGGAAGCAACTTGTTTCAAATATTTTAAGCCGTCTGGCGGTCAGAAAGTAGCCCGGATCGCCCGAAAAAATTCGAGCGGGCAGATGAAAAGCAATATGGTGGAAATCGGAGATAGAAATTTATTTTCTTGATGGTTAAATATCCGTTTGTTATCATTTGCAGTAGTTTCAGCTTCAATAAAGATACAGTAATGAGGTAAAAAGTAATTTTTACTACATGCTTGTTTATATTTGCACAACCAACACTTATTTTTCTTTTTTTAATTTTAAAGTCATTTTTCAGTTCTGTTTGTAACGATGCCATGTGCTCCAAATTAAGAGATTGTCCATTGAATTGATCTAGTAAATATTAAAATGCAAAAATATCCATTAAATCGTTGTCCTCGTCAGTTCAAAAGAAAATTATTTATTACTGCAACAGCACCGATAACAGTAGGAGACATTTTCCAGCCGTTTCAACTACACTAACCAGGACATTATGTCATGTGATAAAAGTGAACCAGGTCATCGTCCGGACATCTGAAACAAGTTCGCCCTCAGTCTGTACTTAAGGCATGGATCAAGCGTGTATCAAGCTATTATCGTAGCATGAGAATTTGTCACGGCACTTTTCATATGTTAAGAAATTTGTTTCAAAGAAAACAGAAAAAATTGTATTGCAAAAAGATATCCGTATATCTTTGAAATTTTACGATCTTTGTAGCGGTACCTTTATTTTCTAAACTTAAACCTCTCATGTGACATTTAATTAAAGCTGAGCTTTGGCCGAACTTAGCAGAGACTCGATATACAAAATGTAAATAGCTCAATTTCCAGTCACCAAAATTCATGCTTTAAAAAACTAACATTGTATTAATTTTTTCGGAATATTGTTCGGTGTTTTTATACGCCTGTTTAAAGACGGAACGTATTTTGTTATGTTCTTCATGTCCGTCCGTCCGTCCAAACGTCCGTCCGTCTGTTAGCTTTTTCGTGTCCGGCTGATAACTTTAATACTATTAGGCCTAGAATTATCGAACTTTGTCAGCTAATACATCTTGGGTAGAAGGCGTGTCGCACATTAAAAGTAGGTCGCTCTGACCTTTAATTAAGATGCTATGGCCAAATATGGAAAAATTCTGCCAGACTCATAACTAGAAAACTATTAGACCTAGAATCATCAAACTTGGCCAGTTAATGCATCTTAGGAAGAGGATGTGTCGCACCCTACTTCAAGGTCACTGTGACCTTAAATTTAATTGAAAAAAAGTATGTCTCATATAAATCACACAATCCCAAAAAATGTAAGAGTATTGCTGTATCTTTATTAAAAAATGTTAAATCAAGAAAATACTTTCTTTTTCATTATATACTTTACAGCAACCTATAACAAATGCAATGTTAAAAGGGAAACTCCACCTCTCTCATGGGTGTAATTATCAAGCACTGGTCATGGAGAATTTTGATGACAGAAAATTGCATGTCAAATTACAGAGAAATTAATGAGTTTACTGGTAGAGCCTCTCTGATCAAGCAGGTGTTATCTATATCTCTTGGGAATTGGGCAAGGATTAAATATTTCATTTTGGCTAGCCTAATTTTCAAGATAAATTTCGTGTAAAATAATTAAAACTAATTTGATATTGCTTAATATAATTAAAACTAATTTGATATTGTATATTAATATTTTTTATTTAAATTTTCATATCTTTTACAACAAATTGCAGAGTGTCATGTCTCACTAAGATGTCAATTTTATAGACTAAAATTAAGAATAAAAATAAATTTGTTTTGATGTTTTATTAGGCTCTAGCATTGTTAATTAATCATAAAATATATAATAAACAAAGCTATAGATGGGCATTTGTTAAGCTCTAATACAACCATTTGAGAAATATATGTATCATTTGTTATAATAAATACCTACACCACAGGAGATGTATGTACATCAAACATTATAAGGAATAAATAATCATTGAAATCTTTGTATCAAGGTTAACATGATTTTCTTGCACTCTAAACTGTTTATGATAATTGAACAATATTTGACGGGCGTATCATGCTGTGGCGGGGTACTTTATTTTCCATGGGCATCCTTAACCTGGCTGCGATGTTTTCGTAACAAATGTGCAGCAATTAAAAATGGTAGGAATAGTTATAAATCACAACTAGAATGAGACGTAAACAATAAAATGCTTTCTTTTGCGCTTTCTGTGGGTATGAAAGTTCGTAGCATAGTTCCAGAGTCACACAATAAAAGCATATCTCTAACATTAAATTGTATTTTCACATTTTTTTTCTCCTTTTTTTTTAATCTTAGGTTTTTTATTAATATATAGTCCCCACCCCCACCCCCACACACACCCTTTAAAAAACGTCTCGGACGCTACGGGCATGGTTTTTTTTCTCTGCCTTCTCTTCCTTTCAAAAAAGTTCCAGTTTCTTAACGGTAATTGTTCTCTTTCTCTCTACATGTATCTCTCTCTCTCTCACTCAATTTTAAAAACTCAGTCCAAACTACATCCGTAGCCTGTATGACCTAAGGAATGATTATTAAATGACAAATGCTAATTCAAGATATTTCTAACAGGGTGCAGTTTCTAGTAATTTTATTAAACAATGTTCAGCGGCAGTGAAGGGTTAAAATAATAAATCTGACATCAATATATCGGCTAGACACTGATATCAAATTTCTGCCAGCGAGAAAATTGGGTGTGATTTACTTGTATGCTTGAACAGTGATGGAACTGTTACAGATAATATAAGTAAAGCAAGTATGAGATGAAGACCTGAATTTTTTTGTTCACATTTAATCAGTATTTTATTTATTTATTTATTTAGGTTTACAAGTCTCTTTGGGGGGGGGGGGGGATTAAAATTGAGAAAAATAGTATTATTTAAAAAATATTTTTTAGTAAATTGTTACAATTTGAATCTTGAAAAGTGTAATGTGAGAAGAGCAAAAAAGATCGAGAGAGAGAGAGAGAGAGAGAGAGAGAGAGAGAGAGAGAGAAGAGTATTATTTTAAGAGAGAAAGACAGAGAGAGAGTGATAAAAGAAAAGAAGGTATTATTTTAAATATTTTAAAATATACTCACTCGTTTCCCAATTTCCTAAGACTTTTGTTCCATTCTGAGATTCTTGACTCCATCCTAGGAGTAATACAGCACGGATTGCTATGTCAAGCGACCCAAAAGAGGCTGCTCAAAATAAAATTGTGCATAAACAAAGCAGATATTAACCTCGAGGTTATGAAAACACCCATGCTGGAGCCTTTTTTGTTACATTACAACAGAGGACAACTCATGTTCGAGTTGTTGATAATTTTTAATAATGTGAAACCAGAATGGTGAAGCTTTGCCAACTTTTGAAAATGACAGTTCTGTAAATGGTTAATTTACAAAGGTTTTCTTTTATCTTATTTTATTTTTTTTATTCTGGCAATTGCACATTGTGTTTTCAGTATCTAAACACTAAAATCTGATTTCATCTCATTTATTAAATATACGGTAATCGGCTATACAATCATTTACTTTTTGAGATTCAATCAAAATACCAATTAAAAGACAGTGAGATCGAACAAAAAAGAATTTTCTGAGACAAACCAAATTTTTATGATAATAAATAAAAGTAAAAAATACATGTTTAATATTTCGCTTTGATTTATTTTTATTTTATTTGTGACAAATTCTACATACAAAAAACATATTTTACGAAGTAGTCATTAAAAACATTCTTTCTTTTTTTTTAAATTGTACCTTTGGTCTACATCTATTGAAAAATAATACGCGAGAAAACGATGGCAAAACATATTGCTAAAACATGATGAATTGTTACTAAGAGATATAAAAGTGATCAGTTTGATATTTCATGTAGATAAAAAGTCGTAGATAGCAAAATCACAAGACAAATCTACGTAGCTCAAGTGACATTTTTATTGATACATCTAAAGTAACTTCAGCGATGTGTCATGTGGATCGAAGGTCTATAAAAATAATTATGTCAGCATGATATGGAGATTTATTTGTCAAAATACCTAGTATTTAAAAAATGTTATTAGTTCAATAATTATTATTTTTAATTATTAATAATATAGCTAATAAATAGTCTATAATGAAAAACTACTTCGCGTTTTCTTGAAGGCTGAGTTCCGAAACATTCCGAGGCCGAGTGTTCAATATCGCCCAACATTGGAAGTGACAGCTAGTTAAGATGTATCTATTTTCAGACAAAATCGAAATTATGATTTAATAATTTTGTACATGTAAGCCTCAATAAAAACCCTTTTTATTAAATCATAGGCTTGGCAGTGTCATTGGAATACTTGTCAGTGCAGATGCTG
The DNA here is from genome assembly GCF_033153115.1 of Saccostrea echinata. NCBI lineage: Eukaryota > Metazoa > Mollusca > Bivalvia > Ostreida > Ostreidae > Saccostrea > Saccostrea echinata. The sequence continues at coordinate 4,606,743 of NW_026889757.1, read as the reverse complement.
GTATTCCACAGTTTCAATGTAAATATCGACACTGAATAATCCTCATTAATTTTGAGTTATTTAATTAAAATAATTAATATAAATCGATGGGAAAATGTATTAGCTCTATATTAAGGGAGTTATTGAACTTAAATTCAAACTGAACTTGGTGAATATTGGCACTCGGTGGCTGTCAATGCACTCGCAAGCTCGTTCAATTGTAACAGTCCTTAACTCCCTAAAGAGAGTACCTTTGAAAACATTAAAGATGCCATTATGTTGAAAATGCAAACCTTAACAGTTTTGCCTAAAACTTAATTCATATATTGCAAAATTTACTAGAAATTGAAGATATCACTACATATATCTTAGTAACCTTAATGCCAAATTATGTGGAGAAGCTAAGAGAAAGTTTACATTAGCAATATTAGTAGATATCAATTTAGTAAGAACCACGTTACTTCCACGATGTTAACATTTTTATCGCAAACTTCACACGTGTTTCAAGAAATGTACTAGTAGCTGAGTATATTACTACAGATATCTTGGTTACTTCAGTGCCAGATCATGTGGAGAAGCTAAGATGATATTTACATCAGCAATACTGGTAGATATCAGCTTAGTAAGAACCCAGTCACGTCAAGGATGTTAACATTTGTAATGCAGACTTTACGTATATCTCACGAAATGTACAAGTAAATGAAAAGTAGACAAAAGATAGACGTAAAAGGTTAGTCAATTATAATGGGGTATACCTTGAAAAAAAATTTAATAGCTGTATCAGTAGATAACAGCTCTCTAAATACCCAGCTACGTGGAGGCTTATAACATTTTACGAAAAAAGTGATTTATATGTCACAAAACGCTGTAGTAGCTGAGGATATCACTACAGATATCCGGGCAACTTCAGTGCAGTATAATGTGGAGAACCAAACAGGAAGTTTATATCAGCAATATTAGTAGATATCAGCTATGTAAGAAACCACTTACTTCAATAAAATCAACATTTGTTTCCCAAACTTGCATTATATTACACAAAAAGTGCTAGTAGCTGAGTATATAACTACAGATATCTTGTTTACTTCAGTGCCAAATCATGTGGAGAAGCTAGTGGAACGTTTATATCAGTAATATTAGTAGATATCAGCTATGTTAAAACCAAGTTACTTCAATGATATCAACATCTCTATCCCAATGTTGTATTACTTTACACAAAAAGTGCTAGTAGCTGTGTATATTACTACAGATATCTTGTTTACTTCAGTTCCAGATCAGGTGGAGAAGCTAAGAGAATGCTTTCATCAGCATAATTAGTAGATATCAGCTATGTAAGAACCCACTTACTTCAATGATATCAACATCTCTATCCCAAACTTGCATTACATTACACAAAAAGTGCTAGTAGCTGAGTATATTACTACAGATATCTTGTTTACTTCAGTGGCAAAACATGTGGAGAAGCTAAGAGAAAGTTTGCATCAGCAATATTAGTAGATATCAGCCATGTAAAAACCCAGTTACTTCAATGATATCAATATTTGTATCCCAAACTTGCATTTTATTACACAAAAAGTGCTAGTAGCTGAGTATATTACTACAGATATCTTGTTTACTTCAGTTCCAGATCATGTGGAGAAGCAAGGAGAAAGTTTACATCAGCAATATTAGTAGATATCAGCTATCTAAGAACCCAGTTACTTCAATGATATCAACATCTCTATCCTAATCCTTGTATTATATTACACAAAAAGTGCTAGTAGCTGAGTATATTACTTCAGATATCTTGTTAACTTCAGTGCCAGATCAGGTGGAGAAGCTAGGAGAAAGTTTACATCAGCAATATTAGTTGATATCAGCTATGTAAGAACCCACTTACTTCAATGATATCAACATCTTTATCCCAAACTTGCATTATATTACACAAAAAGTGCTAGTAGCTGAGTATATTACTACAGATATCTTGTTAACTTCAGTGGCAAAACATGTGGAGAAGCTAAGAGAAAGTTTACATCAGCAATATTAGTAGATATCAGCCATGTAAAAACCCAGTTACTTCAATGATATCAACATCTCTATCCCAAACTTACATTACATTACACAAAAAGTGCTAGTAGCTGAGTATATTACTACTGATATCTTGTTTACTTCAGAGCCAGATCAGGTGGAGAAGCAAGGAGAAAGTTTACATCAGCAATATTAGTAGATATCATCTATGTAAGAACCCACTTACTTCAATGATATCAACATTTGTATCCCAAACTTGCATTATATTACAAAAAAATGCTAGTAGCTGAGTATATTACTACAGATATCTTGTTAACTTCAGTGCCAGATCAGGTGGAGAAGCTAGGAGAAAGTTTACATCAGCATAATTAGTAGATATGAGCTATGTAAGAACCCACTTACTTCAATGATATCAACATTTGTATCCCAAACTTGCATTATATTACACAAAAAGTGCTAGTAGCTGAGTAAATTACTAAGATATTTTGTTAACTTCAGTGCAAGATTATGTGGAGAAGCTAACAGAAAGTTTTCATCAGCAATATTAGTATATATCATCTATGTTAACACCCAATTACTTCAATAAAATCAACATTTCTATCCCAATCTTGCACTATATTACACAAAAAGTGCTAGTAGCTGAGTATATTACTACAGATATCTTGTTAACTTCAGTGGCAAAACATGTGGAGAAGCTAAGAGAATGCTTTCATCAGCAATACTTGTAGATATCGGCTATGTAAGAACCCAGTTACTTCAATGATATCAACATCTCTATCCCAAACTTACATTACATTACACAAAAAGTGCTAGTAGCTGAGTATATTACTACAGATATCTTGTTTACTTCAGTGCCAGATCAGGTGGAGAAGCAAGGAGAAAGTTTACATCAGCAATATTAGTAGATATCAGCTATGTAAGAACCCAGTTACTTCAATGATATCAACATCTCTATCCTAATCTTGCATTACATTATACAAAAAGTGCTAGTAGCTGAGTATATTACTACAAATATCTTGTTAACTTCAGTGCCAGATTATGTGGAGCAGCTAAGAGAAAGTTTGGATCAGCAATATTAGTAGATTTCATCTATGTAAGAACCCACTTACTTCAATGATATCAACATCTTTATCCCAATCTTGCATTATATTACACAAAAGGTGCTAGTAGCTGAGTGTATTACTACAGATATCTTGTTAACTTCAGTGCCAGATCATGTGGAGAAGCTAAGAGAATGCTTTCATCAGCAATACTCATAGATATCAGCTTAATTAGAATCCAGTCACTTCAATGATGTCAATATTTGTATTGCAAACTTTTCGTATGCCTCACGAAATATACTAGTAGCTGAAAAGATAACAAAAGATAAACGTAAATCGTTAGTCATTTTTTATGTGGACAACCTTGAAGAAATGTCTGATTAGCTGTATCAGTAGATACCAGCTCTCTAAATAACTAGTTACTTGAAGGATGCTAATATTTTACCCAAAAATTAATTATATTTCACAAGAAGTACTAGTAGCTAAAGATATCACTACAGATATCTTGGTAACTTAAGTGCCGAGTCATGTGGAGAAGCTAAGAGAAAGTTTACATCAGCAATAATAGTAGATGTCATCTATGTAAGAACCCACTTACTTCAATGATATCAACATTTGTATCCCAACTTGCATTATATTACAGAAAAAGTGCTAGTAGCTGAGTATATTACTACAGATATCTTGTTAACTTTAGTGCCAGATTACGTGGAGAAGCTAAGAGAAAGTTTACATCAGCAATATTAGTAGATATCAGCTATGTAAGAACCCACTTACTTCAGTGATATCAACATTTCTATCCCAAACTTGCATTATATTATACAAAAAGTGCTAGTAGCTGAGTATATTACTACAAATATCTTGTTAACTTCAGTGGCAGATCATTTGGAGAAGCTAAGAGAATGCTTTCATCGGCAATATTAGTAGTTATCAGCTATGTAAGAACCCAGTTATTTCAAAGATATCAATATATGTATCCCAAACTTGCATTATATTACACAACAGTGCTAGTAGCTGAGTGTATTACTACAGATATCTTGTTAACTTCAGTGCCAGATCATGTGGAGAAGCTTAGAGAATGCTTTCCTCAGCAATACTTGTAGATATCAGCTTAGTTAGAATCCAGTCACTTCAATGATGTCAATATTTGTATCGCTTACTTTTCGTATGCCTCACGAAATATAATAGTAACTGAAAAGATAACAAAAGATAAACGTAAATCGTTAGTCATTTTTTATGTGGACAACCTTGAAGAAATGTCTGATTAGCTGTATCAGTAGATACCAGCTCTCTAAATAACTAGTTACTTGAAGGATGCTAATATTTTACCCAAAAATTAATTATATTTCACAAGAAGTACTAGTAGCTAAAGATATTACTGCAGATATCTTGGCAACCTCAGAGCAAGCAAACGGAAAGTTTATATCAGCAGTATAAGTTGATATTAGCTAAATAAGAACCCAGTTACTTCAATGATATCAACATTTGAATCCCAAACTTGCATCATATTACATTAAAAGTACGAGTAGCTGAGTATATCACTAAAGATATCTTGGTACGAGTAGCTGAGTATATCACTAAAGATATCTTGATAACCTCAGTGCCAGATCATCGGACGGAATGTATTTCTTCTAAATATATAAAAGAAACGGCACATTAACTGTTATGGTTATGCTATGGCTAAATGCATACCCAATGATAGTATTAAACTGCAAGTAGAGATTAAAATTAGCATATTTTAATACAAGATATTTTGACAAGCGAAACAAAAATACAAGATTGTATTCAATTTTTTTTTAATAAATGCATTAATACATTACTTTTATTTTCTTCAAATTAATATTCGTAATTTAACCAGTTACTAGAAGATGCGAACCTTTACTCACATTGCAAACCATTTACTAGTAGCTAGCTTTACTCACATGTCGTAGTCAGTTACTAATAGCTAGCTTCATTCACATTTCAAGTCAGATACTAGTAGCCAGTTACTAGTAGCCAAATTTACCAACTTGTCGTAACTAGCTACTAGTAGCCAGTTACTTGTAGCTTACTACTAGCCAGTTACTAGTAGCCAACTTTACCCACTTGTCGTAGCCAGCTACTAGTAGCCAGTTACTTGTAGCTTACTACTAGCCAGTTACTAGTAGCCAACTTTACCCACTTGTCGTAGCCAGCTACTAGTAGCCAGTTACTAGTAGCTAACTTTACACATCTTTTACTTGCACGTTTTGCCTTCTTCCGGACTTTTCCAGTATCATTGAGCAAGGGCGATAAGCAGTAATACCATAGAAGCACTAGAAAAAGTATGCTTCAAATTCATGATTTCTCCTAGAAAAAATAAGGTTTTTGATTATAAAATCTCTCTCTCTCTCTCTTTCTAACTGTCGTACATATGAGTTAGTATACAGTCTTAAGGATCATATTAACGCATTGCTAAATTATATTTTCAGATCTTTCATTGTCAAAATTAGAAATCAACTACCAAAACAGTGTATACAATTACCCGTTTTGGCAGATATTAATATAAAATATTACAGGGATCGACATTAACGGTTGTCCGATTGCCCGGGACAAGTAAATTCTCAGTTCGGGCAAGTGAATCTTACGACGTACTTGTCCGATCGGGCAAGTGAATATTTCTCATAGAAATGTACATATTTATTTAGTTTACATTAATTTGTATTTAAAAACCCCAATAAATTGAAGACTTGATTTCCGCCAGGTACCTGACATTGTTTTTGCATTCGGAATTCCTTGTCAGCATTTCTGGATTATACTTTTCATTTGAAAATCCGGTTCGTTATTCCGTTTTTTCCCTGGTAAATATGCTGTTCGTCTAACATCTCTGGAAATTTGGATAGTAGATTATTTATTCACTCACAGAATATAAGTACAGAGTAACACGATGTATCCTGATCATTAAGGTAAAGATCGATGTATGTTACGTAGCAACTATCTTCCTTCAGCGTTGTTTCACAGTTATCTCAGAAAATCACGATTCACAAAAGAATCCTACCGAAAATAAGTTTAAAAATATGAATTTTAGGCCTCATAAATTTAAAATTTAGATTCTCATCCTAATTTGCTAAAAAAGTGGGGCGGGTGGGCGGATTTTATTTTTTATTTTTTAAAGTATCAACAAAACATTCGTACACGTAATGTTTACATTATGTTAATGCCAATATGAATAGATTTATTTATTGTTACCATATTCTTTTAAATATCTACAGAAGATTCTTGTTATAGAAAATTAAAATATTTATAGTTTTATTAACAAATTATCAAGTACACAGATACCTGGATACGGCACACGCCAAACAAAATGAGGTGCTGATCCTAATAAATTGCATATGCATGTTTTCTCATCGGCCTTTCCCCATATACCTTATAGTTTTACCAACAACTCCTTCTGTTCTGTGTGATATACAGATATCACAGATTTCCACAGTCCTCATACATTCAATCGTTCTTGAGACTTGACATGTTCGACATTAAAATATATCATATTTGCAAAACAGGATTGTGTAAATCTGTAAAGTATTCTACTGAAAAGCCTAGGCCTGAACAGTTTTAAGATTTAACATTTCCTTAGCACTATTATTCTCTAAAGTCTTTGAACGATGTTTTATTTTTTTTAATGCAAATTCACATACAACTGGAGATCGTTATTTCAAACTTGACCATGTGTATTTTCTTCGTCTGTTAATCTCTTTAAAAACTTGCCCATGCCAGTGAAGGTATCTAGATGTGTTTATATGTTATTTTTGCTTTTCTGCCTTCTCTTTACTGACAAAATATCTTTTCCTTGCATATTTAAACTGCTTTTATTGCCGATTTTTCTCCATTCTTCACATAGGTTTTTTGCTATAAATAGCGCCACGCGACTTTTAATACAGACGGGAGATAACTCTTAAATTTTGACCCAGATTCTTGCTGAATAAAAATACATGAAAATAATATGTTTGGCACCTAAAAAGCAAAATAAAAAACAACGGGGCGGGGCACTTTGAGAGGGGCGGGCGGGGATGAGAATCTAAAGATTAATTTTACCTGGCCTTATAAAACGGAGCGTTATTGCTACATATGGCAGTGTGTGTTAAACCAAATACACATTTTTTCTTGTCGTAACATTTACAGTAATAAAAATTTATTCTGAAGTTTTTTCCTTATTTTGGGCAACCAAGTTTTGCATTCGGACAAGTCAAAGTTTGAGATCACTTGCCCGAAGGGCAAGTAAATCTAAAAGTTAATGTCTATCCCTGAATATCACAAATATAATACGATTATTGCTGTTTGTGAGGTCAATATGATGGTCTAGCCACCTGAGGAGTACAATATTCACCGAGTCCGAAGGGCGAGATGAATACTGTACTTTGAAGGTGGCTAAATCATCATATTGACATAAAAACAGCAATAATTGTTTTATTATATGATTTAATGATTAAATAATACAAACTCCTCGTTAAGCAATCCGTGTCATCTTCCTTGTTTACATTTTCTGAAGTCTTAAAAGCTTACCAACACGCAATGAGAGAAGTGGGAATAAAGTAAACATAACCATTTGTATTTATTTGGATTTTAAAATAATTCTATTTTAAGTGCGATGTAGAACAAAAAATTAAATGTCAGGCACGTAGGATCGATTTTGAAAAGGGAGAGGGGGTCATTATAAGGAACAAAAAATGACAATCTTTGAGTAACCCCCCCCCCCCCCCAAAGAGAATAATTCTCCAAATTTTATTTCGGAATGAGAGGTGGGGAATGGGGGATGGGTGTTAGGGTCCAATAACGGGGGGAGGGGGGCAGCCTTTCAATGAACATTTTCATACTAAATTAATGGTTAAAATTTACGTTCCGGAAAAAAAATGTAGCGATGGGGCAGGTCCTCTGCACCCAAGCCCCTTCCCCCGATTCTATGTGCGCAGGTGAGTTAAGGCTACGTATAGGCATTTCTATGCAAATAAACTTATTAAAATGCTTAAGGACTATATCTATTATACATAGAAAGTTAAAACTTATTGTCTAATACATACTTGGTACCCACGACATGAGATAGCCAGTACACATTATGACGTCATATTATGACCTCATTGTTCTTTACTACACAAGATTATAATGGACATCAATAAAAATGCTTCGGCGCAAGGGCATGCTCTATTTGATTTAACTGAAACAAGGTATATTTAGAAGCAAAATATTCCAAAGATTGCTGGTATTGCTGCACAAATATCAACAGCTCAGTTGTATAATTTCTATTTGTAAAGTTTTAAGTTGAATCAGAGTAAAAAAATGTACAGTCCGGTATAAGTTTCCTCAAATTCCAATCAAATGAGAAAATGCCTAGGATTTGTGCAGCAGTTTTATTAATCTATAGAATCTTCTTCTTAGCACTGTAAATTTATATGTAAAATTAAATGGGGTTATTCCTTTGCACCGAAGCTGTTTTGTTGATGTGTATTATTACCTCCAGAAGGTAAGAACAATGACGTCATAATATGACGTCATAATGTGTATTGGCTATAACATATCGTGGGTACTAAGTATGCAAAAGAAAATAGGCCTAAATCAAAACTTTCTCCGAATAATAAATATACTTCTTATGCGTTTTTATTAGCTCATTTGCATAGAAACGCCTGTACCTAGCCTTAATTCACATGCGTGCCTGAATGTTATGTTAAACGAAGCGAAAGTCAGGTGCAAGTGAAATAACTTTTCAGAACTATTTGTATCAATTTGAAATTTCCCGATCTATTTTTAGTCCAATGTAGAAAAAATCCTTATGTTCACCTGGAAGGTCACGTGCAGGTGAACATAACGTGGTGTTTTTTTTCTACAACTAGATGAGATCCCACGCAAGCGCGAGGAATTGAATTTATAACACTACCGACAGAAAATATATTGTAGTTTCTACTGACAGCCTACAGGCTTATAGAAGGAAGAAATACTTTGTTCAAAATCACACAGGAAGTAAATGTACGTCTCCACCCCCACCCCACCCCCTTTTTGTAAAAACTTGAAAATTAACAATTACATTTAAATGACGTTTATTGTGAAACCTGTTATATAATATTATGGATATTGTACTTTAGATGCTCTTATTTCATTTCCGCTAAGGATAAAAGGAGCGAATACATGTATGCACATTTTACTGATAAATTGATTTGGGGGAGGGGGGTTAAAAAATCACAGGTACTTGGGTCTTGGTTTATAAATATGTATGTACCTTATTGATATGTAAAAATGTACTTTACCTTTTTTACACATCAAGGTACCCGGTACATACATATTTATATACCAAGACCCAAGTACCTGTGTAAAAATTAGCTGCTTAACGCCCTATGAATAGGCCGAGTATTTGATACAAAAGACTCAGAAAAAAACTGAAGTTTATTGATTAAAGCACAAAATTTTACAGCTTTAATTATATTTGAACAATATCTTATTCATTAATTTTCTCTTTTCTTGTAAGCAAGTTTATTACGAAGTACAAATTGTACTTCGGGTTCGTTGCCACGATGCTCTCAAAAAGGAAAATACAAATTGTACCGATAAATTTATTAGAAAAACCTACTACATATATGTAATAGTCTTTCGATATATAAATATATTCACAACTTATAGTGTTATCAATGATTTACCATTATTTCAATGACCACTCCCACGAAAGCTTTTTTTTTTTTTTTAATTTTCATGCAGCTATTATCGCCTCGATTTTCTTTTTAACATCGGGCTCGATGCTATCCGATTGCTTGTTGTCAGTTTTATTTAAAACTGCCAGTAACTTAGATCCGCCAACCGGAAACGCCACCGTACTCACGTTTTTGCTATTTCATGACTGTTTATAGAAAATAAAAGTAGACTTTTAATTTAATGTACGACACCTACTATGCGAGTGAAATCTAAATATAGTTTACGGACATTATCTTGTATATAGTGTATTGTTAGAGGAGTAAGTAAGAACTCTGATGCACCCGTTTCGGAGTTTATTTGCAAAATTTATTAATTTATAAGTATAGATATTGGATCTCAGCCAATCAGAGAACTAGGAATTATTCAATTATATGGAGAAAAAAAAATATTTAAATTTTTCAGATTCATATTTACTTTTCCTCCGAGAATACATAATTTCTGAAAATCAGTTTTTTTGTGTTAGAATCAAGAATCATCAATAGAATCATCAATATTTTTTAGCGTTGAAATTTGGCAATACTCTGTTCATGCGGGGATCTTTTTTAGGGGGGATTCGCCCCTTGGATTTTTTGAGTTATTAAATGGTTTTACGAGTCTCCGATGTTTTTGTAGTTGAAGATGACCGGCCCCTCCTCCACCCCCAATATTTTTGAGTCGTTGTGAAAACCACCTCTTGGAAAAAAAAAATTAAGGATCCGCGATTGGTGTTTGAAAATCAGTCTTGGCTTATCACGTTTATCATTTTAACTGCAAAATATTAAAAGGGGCCGTTGTTGATTGTGACGTCACAATGTCGCTGCATCCCACCCTCCGGTGAATACGGCTTGAAATCTATGGAGGGTAATCGTGTTCAAAAATCACAGAGTAGTAACTTTGTAAACCCGAACATGCAATCATATCAATTTCTTAGTAAACAGAATTAAGTAGCTAATTCCGACATATTAGCATGTAAATTCGAACATACAACTGTGTTGACTTCGAGTTTATACTATGAACGTGTGCATGTTCGGATGTACAAACTTACAAGTCTGGATTTTTGAAAGCGATTACCCTCCATACAAATCCAGTGAATATGTAATGTTACTGTTGTCTTATATTAATTTTCAATCCAAAGTTGAAAATACTATTTTGTCATGTAGTCATTTTCAACTTTAGATTGAAAATTAATAAAATACGTGTTATGAACTGTTTCCTACCGTTTATATTATATAGGGACGATAAATAGACTATATAATAATTTTTTTATTCCTGATAAGAAAAGAATATTATTATGCCACCGAGCGACATATTATTGACCTATTATTTTGTTCCTGTAGATGGCTTGGACAGTCATAAGGAGACTTAAGGAGGGATTCTTGTCTGGTTTCTAACTAGATGAAATATTCAAAGTATTTTTGGTTATATGTCTTATATCGTTAGATTTAAGAGATCTATTTAAAAGATCATATTTTTCTTTCCTCATCCTAATAGTGCAACTTTAATAATTACCTCGCATGTTAACATAAGTAAGTCGCATGTCTATACATAATCATGTTGCATCTTGCATATATGATGTCAGATACTGGCGTTAGTTCAGTAATGTTACCCATATTTAAATTATATTTTCTAATAAGATTGGTAACTTGCATGTCAACATAAGTATTTTGCATGTTGACATAAATATGTTGCATGCCTACATAATTATGTTGCATGTTAACATAAATTATCTTGCATGTAGGGGGCAGAAATATGTCACCATAGTATTAAAATAGATACAAAAAATTTATCTAAAAAGGTTAATTTTTAAAATTCATTTCTATCATTTAAAGAAAATAATTTAAACAATATTTTCCATATCTATTTTTATTTATTTATTTTTATAATAGCTGTATATACAAAATAATGCTTTGTATTGCCATGTAATGGCAGTATTACTCTAGATTTGAGAAAGTAATGCATTACATTACCATTACATGTAATGCAAATTTTTTGGCAATACACATTACTAGCATTACTTTAAGTTTAAGTAATGCATTGCAATGTATTACCATTTTTTTGGCAATACACATTACTAGCATTAATTTAAGTTTAAGTAATGCATTGCAATGTATTACCATTACATTTAGCATTAACCCAATGCAAGCCTGGTTAGTAACCATAATTCTTGAAAGACAAAATTGTTAGTGAGAAGATTGTCATTTCTTTTTATACTGAATAATAGATTTTCACTTTCAAATGAACTTTGGCTTGTTTCTTCATTCATTTAACTGTAAGTAATGAAAGCAAGGATAAGTAAATGCCCACTCAATGTTTCTGCAACATTATAAGATCATTCCTCATGTCCCTTGCATCATGACAAAGTGATTTCTTTTAAAAAGAAATGATGTCATTCGCTGTGTCACTGTTGTGTTATATTCATATGAGTAATTGTTATGCAATACTCAATTAACCACGGACGGAAAAGGTTTTAATCTATTCACTCGTTTTTAGCTCACCTGATCCAAAGGCTCAAGTAAACTTTTGTGATCAAAGAGTACGTGTCTGCCATCCATCTATCATGAATGCATTATCTGTAATCTTTTCACTTCAACTTCACCAAAATAACAATTTCAATCAAACCTGCCACGAAATATTTGGTAAAATTTCCAACCGTGTTACTTTTTTGAATCAAAACTTATAATATAAATAGAACAGAAGCTGTATAATAATTTATATACTGTTCTATTACCAGACCACATGACCTGTTCTCAGTGTGTGGGAAGTTTTCAGAATGGCTGTTTATCTCTCGTTATCTCATAATCAAACATCACCGATTAAAAATGCAGGTTGAATGGTATCAAACTATTTTTCCTACTTCCATGACAAATTTTTATCTTATTTGTCTTGACTTCTGATGTAACACTTCAGCATGAACCCGACTTTTATTGATAATGTAAAATATTTTATATATTTTTAGCTCACCTGAGCTGAAAGCTCAAGTGAGCTTTTCTGATCACATTTTGTCTGTAGTCCGTCTGTCCGTCTGTCTAGCTGTCTGTCTGTCCGTCCGTCTGTAAACTTTTCACAATTTCGACTTCTTCTCAAGAACCACTGGGCCAATTTCAACCAAAACTTGCCACAAAGCATCCTTGGGTAAAGGTGATTCAAATTTGTTCAAATAAAGGGCCACGCCCTCATTCAAGGGGAGATAATACAGAAATAGTGAAAATATGGTGGCATAATTTAAAAATCTTCTTCTCAAGATACACTGGCCTCAAAAAGTTGAAATTTATATGAAACCCTTGTTACATAGTGTAGATTTTAATTTGTTCAAATCATGACCCCTGGGGGTAGGTTGGGGTCACAATGGGGGATCAAAGTTTTATATAGGAATATATACGAAAAAAAACTTTAAAAATCTTCTTCTCAAGAACAGCAAAGCCATGATTTGTCATATTGATTTGGAAGCATCCTCAGGTAGTGTAGATTCAAGTTTGTTCAAATCATGACCCCAATAGTAGGGTGGGATCACAATGGGGGATCAAACTTTTTCATAGAAATATATATAGGAAAAAATCTTTAAAAATATTCTTCTCAAGAACAGCAAAACCTTGTTTAGTCATATTGATATGTAAAAATCCTCAGATAGTGTAGATTCAATTTTGTACAAATCATGACCCCTGGGGTTAGGGTGGGGCCACAATGGGGGATCAAATTTTTATAAAGGAATATATAGGAAAAAACTTTAAAAATCTTCTTCTCAAGAACAGCAAAGCTATGATCTGTCATATTGATATGGAAGCATTCTCAGGTAGTGTGTAGATACAACTTTGTTCAAATCATGACCCCCGGGGGTAGGGTAAGGTCACAATGGGGGATCAAAGTTTTACAAAGAAATATATAGGAAAAAATCTATAAAAATCTTCTTCTCAAGAACAGCAAAGCCATGATATGTCATATTGATATGAGAGCATCCTCAGATAGTTTAAAATTCAAGTTTGTTCAAATCATGACCCCTGGGGGTAGGCTGGGGCCACAACGGGGGATCAAAGTTTTATATAGAAATATATAGGAAAAAAATCTATAAAAATCTTCTTCTCAAGAACATCAAAGTCATGTTTAGTCATATTGATATGGAAACATCCTCGGGTAGTGTAGATTCAAGTTTGTTCAAATGATGACCCCTTTGGGTAGGGAGGGACCACAATGGGGTATACAATTTTTACAAAGGAATATATAGGAAATTTTTTTAAAAATCTGCTCAAGTACAACAAAACCATTTGTTATATTGATATGGAAGCATCCTCAGGTAGTTTAAAATTCAAGTCCCCCTTCCCCAGTAAGCAAGGTTGTTCAAATCATGACCCCTGGGGGAAGGCTGGGGCCACAATGGGGGATCAAAGTTTTACATAGAAATATATAGGAAAAAATCTATAAAAATCTTCTTCTCAAGAACATCAAAGTCATGTTTAGTCATATTGATATGGAAACATCCTCGGGTAGTGTAGATTCAAGTTTGTTCAAATGATGACCCCTTTGGGTAGGGAGGGACCACAATGGGGTATAAAATTTTTACAAAGGAATATATAGGAAAATTTTTTAAAAATCTGCTCAAGAACAACAAAGCCATTTGTTATATTGATATGGAAGCATCCTCAGGTAGTTTTAAATTCAAGTCCCCCCCCCCCCCCCCCCAGTAAGCTTTTCAATACTGAATTGATTTGTGCTTTTTCCTAGCCATTGTGCTCATGTGAGCGATGTAGCCCATAGGCCTCTTGTTTAATCATAGCAACTAAACATGCTCTATTGTAAAAAAGAGACCCAAGAGTAATTGAAAGGTTTGGAACACAGGCACTTGTTTCAGTAATATTTATAGCTCAACTGAGCCGAAGGCTCAAGTGAGCTCTTCTGATCAATGAGTGTCCGGCGTCCGTCTGTCGTCTGTAAACTTTTCACATATTCGACTGGGCCAATTTCAACTACACTTACCATAAAACATTCTTGGGTGAAGGAGATTCAAGTATGTTCAGAGGAAGTGCCGCGTCCTCTTTCAACGAAAGATAGTTAAGAATTCGTGAAAATTTGGTGCCTTTTCAAAATCTTCATCCCAAGAACCACTGGGCAATAAAAGATGAAACTTTTGTGATAGCTTCAATACATACTCTAGATTCAAAATTGTTCATATCATAACCCATGTGGGTAGGGCGGGGCCACATTAGGGGGTCAAAGTTTTACATAGGAATATATAAGATGTCTTTAAAAATCTTCTCGAGAACAGCAAAGCCATGATTAGTCATATCAATACAGAAGTATCCTCAGGTAGTGTAGATTCAAGTTTGTTCCAGTCATGACCCCTGGGGGTATGGCATGGCCACAACAGAGGGTCAAAGTTTACCATTGGAATATATAGGAAATATCTTTAAAAATCTTCTTCTCAAGAACAGATAAGCCATTATTAGACATATTAATAAAGAAGTATCCTCAGGTAGTGAAGATTCAAGTTTGTTCAAATCATGACCCCTGGGGGGTAGGGGGAGGGGACAACAGTGGGTCAAGATTTGCATAGGAATATATAGGTGTAATGGTTAAGGGGCATTTGAGTAAAAGGCATTGAAGACTTCAATTAGTGGAATGACCTGACAACCCTTGGAATGGACTAGCCTAAGGGTATATACGGCAAAGCCTTGGGAAAGTCAGGCATTTACAAGGTATAATTATAGAATCAGATGATGAATCAGCTTTAAGAAAATTAAGGTATTCCATCCTAATAGCAAAAGATTCAATGAAATTGAATACATAACAGATGGTACGTGTTGAATACCCAGTATATTTAGACATAATTCCCATTAATTACTATTAGCATGTAAGGGTGGGATGGATCCTAATTTATTACCTTGGATTTTGGTAAGAGTTATCTCCCTCTGTTTTTAATTTTGAAAAGAAATTAATTTTAAGAAACTTATCTAGTAAGAAAATCGTTTTCAATTGTCATTCTATTTCTAATGTGTTTAAGTGCGTTGTTCCACTACAGTATTTATTAATACCGTATAACGGGTATTTTCTGCGGTTGGAAATTTTTGCGATTTAACCCCTAAAAGATAGCAAATTAATTTCTGCGTTTTCAATTTCTGCGGTTGCATTATACCGCAAAAAATTATTTACTGGGTATGATCACCAATCTCTAAGAATTATTAGATAGCTGCCATGTTTACGTTTTATAAATTCATTGAGACATATTGATATAAGTTGCATGAGAACTGGTATTAAGCTATTAAGCTTAATTAAACTACTATCTTTCAGTTAGTCTTTGTAAAATTATGTCGAGTCCCAATTGAAATGAATTATTGCAGTATCGGTCCACCCAAACAACAATAAAAAATCTTTATTCTACATTGTAACAAACGTTTTATGCGATCTATTAAAATATTTAATATATAGATAATTAATGCATCCAAGCCATATTCTAAAAAATACACTTATAGATAATTGCCATCAAAATTAATCTGGTGTTTATATTTTAATCTCAAACAAACAGTTGCATAATCAAATAACCTAAAGTTGACCGTGTACAATCACAGGTGCCATGTGCATTGAGGCGTAACTAATCCTGTCAGTCGTCTGCATTGTGTGAAATTCACGAGACAATCAAGCCACTTTGTGTATACAAGCAGTAATTATGGTCTCCAGATAAAACACAAGATTGAAAAAAGTGTTAAAGAAAAAGCTACTATGTGTTGTTTGCAGCTATCGGAGTTTGGACTATTAATTGCGAAATATCTCTTAGTCATTTACATGTACATGTATATCCGTATAAAGAAGTACATGTAGGTACAAGAAAAAATGTTTTTGTATAAACTTATTAAATTGATATTATTTACAGCAACGTTTTAATTCAATATGTTTTGGAAAAATCCTGATATCTAAAATCTTCGAATTTCGATGACACCCGAATTTTCTTGCCAACGAGGACATACGCACCACTTATCATACTTAAAATATATATCTGAAGAAATATTGAAAAATATTTTGCGATTGTAATTTTTGCGGATTTGTCCTATCCGCAAAATTCCGCAAAAATTGGACAACCGCAGAAAATACCCGTTATACGGTATTCTTATTATTTGAATTTTCTTTTTAAAAAAAAATTGCTCCATAGACTTCAATGCAATCTTTGTTAAGTACTCAATGCTTAGTTAATTACATTTTTTAAACTTTCTCTTTGTAAATCCTTTTCTACTGTAAAATGCTTTAAATCAATATCAGAGTATTATGTATGTGATGAACATTTAAGGATAGAGGATGGAAAACCTTAAGGGTAAGAGCAAAATAAAAGTATGAAAGTTAAAAACACCCGTGGCAAGTATCCTAGGGAATTGATGTTAAGCTCTGGGTGTAGTAAATCTGAAGAAGATTGAGTTACCCGGTTCTTATCTAACCTAGGGGAGAAACACGGTGCAAGTAGTACCAAACCCATCTCTAGATAAGAGAAAATTTAAGTACTGTGTAATATACCCTCAGACAGAGCTGACTTAATAATCATTCCAATCATTAACTCAGACAGAGTAAAAGGAAAACCTAGAAAGAAAGGAAATATCTTTGAAATCTTCTTCTCAAGAACAACTATGCCATTATTAGTCATATTTATACAGAGGCAACCTTAGGTATTGTAGAATCAAGTTTGTTCAAATTATGACCCCCAGGGGTTGGGGGCACAACAGAGGGTCAAAGTTTTGCATAAGAATATATAGTAATCATCTTGAAAAAATCTTTTGCTCAAGAACAGCAAAGCCATGATTAGTCATATTATTATAGAAGCATCCTCAGGTAGTGTAGATTCAAATTTGTTCAAATTTAGGGTGGGTAGGATGGGGCCACAATGACCAATCATAGTTTTACATAGGAATACATAGGAAACAAGATGTGTTTGTGAAACACTGATGCCCCGTATGGCAGCTTATGGCGAAGGTTAAAGTTTCTCAAATGCAAGTCAAAATCCAGGCCAAAAGATAAAAAATGTTGATACCCAAAGAAAGGTCTTGTCTCGAGGAATATACCTGTGAAATTTGAAAGACCTAGCTGCAACTGTTCAAAAGTTATGGCAAAGGTTAAAGTTTTTTAAATAAAAGTCAAACGTCAAGGTCAAGGTCAAAGTGGTTGGTATCCAAAGGAAGATCTTGTCACAAGGATTACATATGTGAAGTATGAAAGCCCTAGCACCAACCATTCAAAAGTTATGACCAAGATTAAAGTTTTTCGAAAGTAGGTCAAACTCCTATGTCAAGGTCAAAGGGTCAAAGTGGTTGGTATCCAAAGGAAGGTCTTGTCACAAGGATTACATATGTGAATAATGAAAGCCCTAGCACCAACCATTCAAAAGTTATGGCGAAGGTTAAAGTTTTTCAAAAGTAGGTCAAACTCCTAGGTCAAGGTCATAGGGTCAAAGTGGTTGGTATCCAAAGGAAGATCTTATCATAAGGATTACATATGTGAAGTAAGAAAGCCCTAGCATCAACCATTCAAAAGTTATGGCCAAGGTTAAAGTTTTTCAAAAGTAGGTCAAACTCCTAGGCCGAGGTCAAAAGGTCAAAGTGGTTGGTATCCAAAGAAAGGTCTTGTCACAAGGATTACATATGTGAAGTATGAAAGCCCTAGCTCCAACCATTCAAAAGTTATGGCCAAGGTTAAAGTTTTTCGAAAGTAGGTCAAACTCCTAGGTCAAGGTCAAAGGTTCAAAGTGGTTGATATCTAGAAGAAGGTCTTGTCACAAGGAATACACATGTGAAGTTTGAAACCCTAAGCACCAACTCTTCAGAAGTTATGGCCAAGGTTAAAGTTTTTCAAAAGTAGGTCAAACTCCTCGGTCAAGGTCAAAAGGTAAAAGTTGTTGGTATCCAAAGGAAGGCCTTGTCACAAAAAATACACATGTGAAGTTTGAAACCCCAATCACCAACTGTTCAGAAGTTATGGCCAAGGTTAAAGTCTCATAAAATTTTTGCAAAAGTGGGTCAAACTCCAAGGTCAAGGTCAAAAGGTCAAATATGATGGTACCCAAAGAAAGGTCTTGTCACAAGGAATACACATGTGAAATATGAAATAGCTCCAACCAATCAAAAGTTATGAGCAAGGTTAAAGTTGACAACAGACAGACAGACAAACAGACAAACGGACAAACAGACAAACAGAAAAACAGACAAACAGACAGACAGGACAAAAACAATATACCCCCGGGATCTTTCGATCCGGGGGCATAAAAACTCTCTTTTTAAAATTCTTTTGTTTAAGAACAACAAATCCATGATTAGTAATATTGATATAGAAGCATCCAGAGGTAGTGTAAATTTAAGTTTGTCCCCCCTAAAATACTGAACTGATTTCTGCTTCTCCCTAGCCAGTGTGTTGAGATGAGCGATGTGTCCTATGGGCCTCTTGTTTTTTTTTTTTTTTAACTCGGCCACATATATAATATATATTGAAACTTTAATATACTTCGAATTGGATTTAACTATAGCCTATTATCTTACTGATGTTTATTATTTATGTGAAGTGTTACTATTTTATCGTAATTATTAAGATAAGCGGACTTAAATATTACAATTTGACAAGGCATTTCAAAGTAAATGTAACATTTTCCTGCGTCTTTGTAAAGTCTATTCAGCTCATGCAGCTGTGGTCAGCCTACCAAATCGTGGACATTTAAATTATAAATGTTTTATGCATATGATTCCAGCAGATCACACACCAAATACACCCATCTTCTTAGCTTAAAAAAGGACAACGTGAACTAAATGAAATGCATTAATTTATTTAACATTCAATTCAAGAATTATCTCCCCTTGAAAAATGTCTAAAGAATGTAATTTCTCTTAAATTTGCACTCTTACCAATGAATTTCAATACATCAAATTATAAAGAATATTGTTATGGATCTCTTGACCAAATACTACTATGCATTTCTATCATGTATTTTTGTGACAATGTTACTTTGCCCAAAGACTGCTATGTTTTTGCCATTTCTATTTTGTGGAACCTGCCAGTATATTAAAGAGGGAAGTACTTTTACACTCGGAAATAAAGAATTTACTATCAATGCAGATATGACCTGTGCATCTAAAAACGTTATTTATTGTATAACATGCGCTGGATGCGGACAATTATACATAGGAGAAACGTGGACCACCCTACGCACTCGTATACGCATATATAGACAACATATCAACCAACCCGACTACAGAAAAATAAAACTCAGTGAACATCTTGCTGTTTGTGGACAGGGACAATTCTCAGTTTATCCCTTTTATAAACTCAAAACAGAAAATATTTTAGAAAGACGGGAAAAAGAAAAACATTTCATCAAGATTTTTAAACCGTCCTTAAATAGTTTAATGTAGACTGTTTCATGACTTTATTATTTATTACGATATTAATGAACTAAGTAATTTTACTTAGACTCTATAATTGTTTCCTCTATAAGCACTGTGACGTCATTGCATTGTTGTTGACGTTATCATCAGGTAGCGTTATAACGTCACATGTTTGAATTGTTTTGAATTGTAAAACGTCTGAAGAAGTAATGAAAGCGCTTACGTTTTACTAACATTGTTGCATTGTTATTTTTTATTTTCATATATATATATATATATAATAAACTAAAAACACTTTAAAACACTTTTTGAAATATTTCAACCGTGTTACCGGCCTTCATCAGTCGTGTTTATTTAAATGCATAGCAACTAACGTTGAACAACGTATTATGGCGTCACAATGTACATACAATAGAAACACTCGGCACACCTCGGCCGATTCGTACCTCATCTAACCTCGGCTGTATCATGTAAACCTCCATTGAACCGGAGCCACTTTATACGCAATATGGCTGCGCCCTACATTTACACGTGCACGGTGTGCTGAATTCGATCCGTTAACAAACATGTGATTATGTAAAGATACTAAGTGCATTTTTCTTGGTAAGTGTTATTCTTAGTGTTACGTAGATGCTTTTGAAAATTTTTATCGTGTATCAGAGGCATGTTTATTATCGTTTTCAAAGCGTTACTTTTTCCCTAAGCGGTAAACAGGCAGCCATATCACAAATGTTAAGCGGAGACTCATATCAAGTTTCCTCGTACAGCCGAGGTTTGATGAAGGTGACGGAATCAGCCGAGGTTTGCCGAATGACAATAGAAAGACGACGTCATGAATCAAATTTACTTTTGCAGCTCTCGCAATTTTTTCAGATGTTTTTCGCGCAATTTTGAAATTTTGAAAATATAGACAATTCGCAAATAAAAAAAACTTTCATTATGTCACCGTAGCATGCCATTGGAAGGCACGTCCATTACAGGGTCTTTTAGTCAATCGGTGATCTACTGTTATGGATCACTTACAAACATCATCAGATATTCTGCATGAGTGTACCGTGCATGTTGGACCGCCATCATGATTTTTCCAGTATCCTTGAACAACGGTATGAAGCAATAAGAATAAAGATGCACTCAAAATTTAATGATTTTTATTCGTTTTTTACTGCATAGAGTATACAAACAATGTCTTGTAGTAAGCTTGATCTATATAAATAAAGGATTTTGAAATACCATAAATGAAGGCTCAAGTGAGCTTTTCTGATCGAAAAGTGTCATACGTCTTTTGTGTGTTGTGTGTAAACTTTCCACATTTTAAACTTCTTTTCCTGAACCACTTGGCCAATTTCAACCAATCTTGCCACAAAGCATCCTTGGGTAAAGGAGATTTGAGTTTATTCACAAGAAGTGACACGGCCTCTTTCAAGGGGAAATAATTCAGAATTCATGTACATGTAAGTTTGTAGGCGTCATTTAAAAATCTTCTCATTACCCACGTGGCCAGAAAAATTGAAATTTATGTGAAAGTTTCATTACATACTGTTAATTCAAATTTGTTCAAATAATGACTCTGGGGGTAGGGCGGGACCACAACGGGAGATTAATGTTTTTCATAGGAATATAAAGGAAATATCTTTAAAAATCATCTCAAGAACAGCAAAGCCATTATTAGTCATATTAAATATGAATACAGAAGCATCCCCAGATTCCAGATTGTTCATCAACCCTGTTGAAATATTTACTCATATTGAGACGCCACTACTTGCCTGTGGAGGGGTGCAAATTTAGACATGTTTTCGGCACTTACGGCTTTTGAGCAGTGAGGGAATTTTTTTGTGCCAGCACCTACTGAGACACTGCACCACTGTTTATACGGTCTCATCCAAATAACTGGTCTCCGCGTCACACAGTGGATTCGAACCTACCACGTAGGGATCAGCTCTTTACTCTTCAACTCTAGAGCAAACACTCTTACTAACCATTGCGCCATGCGGACGACAGAATATCTAAAAGAGATATTTAAGTAAGTGTTCTCAATTTTTAAGGTATGTCACTCGTCAGCTTTTTAGAAAAGTTCAGTCAGAACCTTTAACTTCAAAATTATTTATTACAATTCAATTTTTATAACATTTAAATTAAACAATGCAATTTTTATAACATAATTAAATTAAACGATGCAAATTATTCAACATTCAATTAATATTAAAAAAAAACTGCTCACAAACTCATAAAGAAGCAAGATTTATCAGGGACTATTTCTTGTGGTGGAAGGATATTTAGAAGAAATTCTTCGAATCTCCACATTTGTTAAATTTTGTATCTTGGTACTTTAGCCCCACAGATTTTTACTCAGAGAATATTTTCCGTTATGATGTGCGATGAATATGAAATATAGGTCTCAATTTTATTTTTAGAATGAATTTTACACATTCACTCAACAGACGTTGCCAAGAAATGCAGATATATTAAAGAAATCACGATAAAATTTACACCGTTTTTTGCCTGAAAATCACACATTTTGACGAATATCTCAAAATTTACATCACTGACTCCAACTTTTTCTTTCATTGTTTTAAACAACATGATACTTCCAACCGATCAACACTTAAGTCATAAAAAGTTTGATACAAGAAAATGTTTTATTGCCTATTTGGATATTTTATACTCCAAATATGATACTTTTTAGTGCAAAAAGGTCACACAATAATTTGCATGATTTGTTCAATGATAAATATCATTCAAACTATTTTACAGTGAAATAAGATTATATTTATTACATCTGATAAAATATGATAAAGATTAAAGTGATTAACCAATGACTTACAATTTAAGTGCAAAAAAGGTAAACTTACTTGTACTCTGGCTCGGTAAGATGCATACTGAAACCCCCTCCCCCCATTTTATTTGCGATTTTGAGTCATGCTATGAGTACTTATCTAAAATATACTTCTCAAAAAATCCTTGATATAACTAATTCACGAGTGACATACCTTAAGGTTCATACATTTACTAATATATTTCTTGTCCTCACATTTTGCATTTTGATCTTTGTTCACAATCTTGAGAAGTTATGTTATTGTATTGATCAAATTTCTAAAGTGAACATATCACATTTGTGCTTTATTGTATGTTGTTATATTAAAATAAAGTTACTTTCTTTTTATTATAGAAATAAGTGGAATTTATATGGTACTTACATGTGTCATAGAAATATGTAACTGGATATTTTCATGGCTTTTTGTTATTCACTTGTAAAGTATTATTACAAACAAACAGTGCCTTGTCAATCAGAATACAAGTTGCTGGATACATTGTACTGATGAATTTAATATGTTTTGTTCTGAAAGATATTGGATAAAATATGGATTTTAATCGTAAAATCTAACTGCTATCATTAGATAGAGTACCGGGACATTGGTCCTTGCCTCTAAATATACTCCTTCATATTTTGATAACAAGGGAAGAAGCTACAATAATTATTTACACAAATATATATGTATCTTAACGCACATGAAATGCTCAGATGAGCCTCTGGTCCATGGGACTCTGATGTGAGGAATTTATATAATAAATTCATTATCAAGCTCTGGTAATAAATTTCAAACCAAGCCCCCTCACCCCCCAAAATTGAATTTTAACCCCACTTCGCACTTGTCATCAATACTTATTCCAAATTATGAATGGGTTACTGCGAAAAATGTAAGAGGAGTTCAAGGAACCAGGTTTTTGTAATAAAGAAAACAAAAAGAATATCATTTTTACCCCCATTTGGCCCCCACGGTGACAATCTAAATTCTGAAACTTATTGCACATCTACAGGACGCCGTCAAGCAAATTCCAAAAAAAAAAAATGATTTGGCCACTGCAAAAAATGTAAGAGGAGTTCAGGGAACTGGGTGTTTGTAGAAAAACGTCTTTCTTGACCCCCTTTCCGATATTCAGGTTGAAAATCGAAATTCCAAAACCTTACTGCACATCTATAGGGCACTCCTTAATTATATTCCAAAAAATAGATGAATTACTGTGAAAAATGTAAGTGGAGTTCAGGGAACTAGGTTTTTATAGAAAAATGTCGATTTTTGACCTCAATCTTCCGCTGGATGAAATTTGAAATTCTGAAACCTTACTGCACATCTAATGGACACTCTCAATTATACTCCAAAATAGAAATGGGCTACTGCAATAAATCTAAGAGAACCAGGTTTTTGTAGAAATAACGGCGTTTTTTGGGCCCCCATACGGGCCCCACAGTGAAAATCAAAATTCCGAAACCTTATTGTACATCACATCTACAGGACACAGTCATATTCTGAAAGATTACTGCAAAAAATGTTAGAGGAGTTCAGGGAACCAGGTTTTGTAGAATTTATTTTTGGCCCCCAATCGTCCCTCAGGGGGAAAATCGAAATTCCGTAAACGTATTGCACATCTACAGGACACTCCAAAACATATTTCAAAATATGAATGGGTTGCTATGAAAAATTTAATAGGAGTTCAGGAAACCAGGTTTTTATAGAAAAAATTATGATTTTTTACCCCTTTGGTCCCCAAGGTGAAAATCAAAATGAAACCTTATTGCACACCTGCAGTGCACTCCCAATCATATTCCAAAAGATGACTGGCTTCTGCAAAAACTGTAAGAGGTGTCCAGGGAACCAGATTTATGTAGAAAAAATCGTCCACCCCAATTGCCTCCATCAGGGTGAACATCAAAATTCCGAAACCTTATTGCAAATCTACAAGACACTCCCAATCATATTCCAAAATATAAATGGGCTAATGCACAAAATGTGATAATATTTTAGGGAACCGGGTTTTTGTAGAAAAACGCAATTTTTTCACCACATTTGACCCACAAGTTGAAATTAAAAATTTCAAAATCTTTTTCACAAGTTCAAAGCACCGCCAATCGTATTCCAAAAGATTATATCGCTAATGTAAGGGTAGTACGAGGAAAAAGATAGTGTGACAGACGTGCGGACCAGGATAACAACAATGCACCCGAACCTTCTTTAGAAAGTGCGGTTATTATAAATAGTGATTAATGCTTAAGGATCACTCTGCTGGAACAATACACCAAGAACTCATTGGAGATTACTTAAAATTTCAGGTTAATCTATAATTTGTAATGGCCAAGGTCTCCAAGGTAAACCGTTCATCTTATTGAATGTTAACTTTGATGAATTTTATCTCTCTCTCTCTCTCTTTCTCTTTCTCTGTTTTTGGTCAGAATAGGACTCATTTCTGTGGTTTGTTTGGGTATCCCTTAACACAGGCATTCCCAAGAAAAAGTTTGGTTCCTTCGATGAGGTTTTAAACAAAATTATTTGAGCAAAGTTTTGCTCCCCCCTGCAGACCGACATATTAAGAATCATTTACAGGTCACCTAAATCACAGTTGACAATTTCAACTAATTTGGTACATAGCATTTATGAGTAAAGAGGGACATACGTTTATAAAATTCATGGTCTCTGTCTCCTTCAGGGATGGGACCAAAACCATAAAAATCAATGAAATCTTCCATAATCTTTTCTTAGTCCTGGGCGTTCATCAGCAAACTATAGGCATGATTATGATAAACAATGAGGCCTCTACCAAATTTGTGAAATTCATGGTCGTTGGTTTCAGACTCCAGGATGGGAGTACGGTGGATTTAAAATTGAAAATTCATGATATGTTATTAATTCTCCTTTACTCGTGGACATCTGTTTCAGGGCAGTCGACAGGTTTCTAAAAAAGGGGTAGGAAGTTGAGTCTGGGAGGGATATTCTCTCCTCAGAGTCAGGAAATAGTTATAAATTGGTACCATTTTGGTGGGTTCTGGCGTATTGTCGACGTCCTTTCTTCAGTCATATATCAAGTAAACAAAATAAAGACGCATTATCACAATAAGTGCATAACCTTTTCATCAAAAAGACATTGGTCCACTTTGTGTTTCATGAAACACTCATGTCGGTGAGAAGAATCAAGAATTTCAAATAAATACTGTGAATACAACTAAGTCCAACTGCGGGAGTCGAATTGAAGAGAATATCACGCTAAGAATATTTTTATTTGCAGGAGGATTCTTATATTCGTATTCTGTAATAAATACATTGAGTGCAATGTGGCGTTTTAACAGATTATTTATACATGTAGTATACTACAGAAAACATAGCTACTTTATGCTTATACCTCCTCAGTAATAACGTCTGATGACCCTTTATTTATTTCATTATTTTTCTTGTCAAGGGATTTTTGCCTGAAAGCGCCCCATACACCAACTGAAATATTTGAATGTACCCGCCAAACTTAAAAATTAATTCCTACGGGCCTGCAAATGTTTAACAAGAAGTTACTCAGGTAATCTCCGCCTTCCCTTTAAATAACATTTATGGTAAACATGATTTTGCCTTTGCTTGAAAGATGTACTAAGTTTAGAAACCCCCTTTTAAGGTTCATAAACCCTCTGCTCACTCACATAAAATGTTGCTTGAACTCTTATGATTTTCCAAAAGAAATGTATTTTATAAGTAAAATACAAACAATTGTAACATAGCTTGCGTGGCAAAATTGGAGAGAAAAGACATTTCAAACCTGACGAATTTATAAAGGAATAATAGACATTTATGGCATTAAGAGTTATCTCTCTTATCAGAATATTGCTGCATCTTAACGATATCTTAATTTTTTGAGTGAAAATTTTCAAGTCCAATCCTACAAAATATTCAACAATGAAAAATTATAATTACACAGCAGACAAATATTTGAGTTAAAATGTTCAAATTCAATCTCTACAAAATATTCAACAGTGACAACCATAATTATACAGCAAACAAATATTTGAGTGAAAATGTTCCAAGTCCAATTTCTACAGTAGTTCTACAGTAGACACACTTTTAAGTGAAAATCTATCCCGAAATATTCAATAATGAAAAACAAGTACATTATCTAATACACAGTTTTAAAAATGGGTGTAAAACCAGGCACTTGTATAATTTTTCATCCGCTGGTCTGGATCTTGCACCTAAAACCACCAACCATAACAAACAGCAGAAACACTACATCTGGAAAAGAAACAGCGAATCTTTACTTCTATGTCGTACCACATATAATCCCCCCTCCCCTGAATATTGTACGTATATTTGTACTAGAATAAATAATAATGGATCTGCGAAGAAAAAAACAGAATTAAAAGAATATATCTGACTACTTGCATCAACTACTATCACACTCCGTGGCTAACTCTCAATATTTTTAGCTCACCTAAACCGAAGGCTCAAGTGAATTTTTCTGATCAAAATTTGTCCGTTGTCTGTCGTTGTTGTCGTCGCAAATTTTTCACATTTTCATCTCCTTCTCAAGAACCACTGGGCGAATTTCATCCAGTCTTGCAACATAGTATTCTTGGGTAAAAGGGATTTTAATTCGTTCAAATGAAGGGCCACTCCTTCTTCAAATGGGAGATAATTATGAATTCGTGAAAAATTAATTGCATCATTCAAAAATCGTCTCAAGAACCACTGTGCTTAAAAATATGATACTAACGTGGAATCATTGTGAGGAAATGTATATTCAAGTTTGTTCAATTCATGACCCCCGGGTGTAGCGTTGGGCTACAATGGGCGATCAAAGTTTTACATAGGAATACATTGGAAAAAATCTTTAAAAGTCTTCTTCTCAAAAACAGCAAAACCATGATTGATCATAATTATATAGAAGCATCCTCAAGTAGTGTAGATTTAAATTTGTTCAAATCATGACTCCCGGGGTAGGGTGGGGCCACAGAAGGCGATCAAAGTTTTACACAGGAATACATAGGGAATATCTTTAAAAATCTTCTTGTCAAAAACAGCAAAGCCATGATTAGTTACAATAATATAAAAGCATAATCAGGTAATGTAGATTCAAATTTGTTCAAATCATGACCCCCCGGAGAATAGAGGGGCCATAACAGGGGATCATAGTTATGCAAAGGATTATAAAGGATATATCAATAAAATATTAGTTCTTAAGAACAGCAAAGCCATTATGTGTCATATTAATTAAAAAGCATCCTTAGGAAGTGTAGATTCAAGTTTGTTCAAATCATACCCCCCCCCCCCGCCCCTTCGGAACCACTGTTATATTTAAACTTTTCAATATTGAACCGATTTCTGCTTTTCCCTAGCCAAAGGCTCAGGTGAGCAATGTGGCCCCTAGGCATCTTGTTCATACTGTTTCGAACATATTGTCTTATAATTAAAAAAAATTATATTTACCTATCAAATAGCGTGATCCAATGGATGTGTTCTCATTTTGATTTAAGTACCCACATTTTGGGAACCCAGCAGGTGCTCGAGGATACTTGGAAGGTGACTCCAGTAGAACCATCCCCATGCCATTCGTATTATGAAGATCAATGTGACAATGAAAGAACCAGGCGCCAGGGTTATTTGCTTTAAATCGAATAACCACATACCCACCAGTTGGAATTATTATTGTGTCCTTCTCTGGAGGGTAGCTGGTTTTAGAGCCAGGGATGTAACTATTCCATGTTTCATTTCTCCATTTAGCAGAATTGCAATAATTAGTTGTATTAGTTCTCTGGCATTCGATGTCCTCTGTTTCAGATACAAACTTGGCTGTATTTTGATTGTATTCACCAAATCCCATTTTATAGACGAAGAAATAATGACCATGTAGATGAACAGGATGAGACCAGCCGCGTCCACTGCCAATGTTTGTAAGAACAAATTGATACACCTTTCCAAATTCAAGATCGACGGAATATGTGCAAGCACAAATGGAATCAAATCTGCATAACGAGGTATCACAGATAGTTCGCAGTTGACTACTTGTCTCTGTAAGTATGGGTGCCAGTGGTGATACAAACGCATGTCCATTGACTGAACCTGGGGTATTTCCCGGCTCACCAGGAAAAGCAAAGTTAAAAAACAGTGTCTTCGAAACAATAGCTACTTCTTCACTAGTTGAGTTTAGTTCATTACTGTTTGCTTCATCATAACTGAGGCATTGTCTGTTTTGACTAGATGGGTAGTATTTGTAAGGACAATTGAATGTTATGCATGGTTTCATACTTGTACAATGATTTTGGTTACTTGCTCTTGAAGTAATATAGGAAGTCGAGGAGCCTTCATATTGAATTATCGCCTCTGCAGCATGATATTCATAAACGTTGCTAGGTATCACTTCAATGCTCTCTGCAACCAACAAGTATGATTTTACTGTCTTTCCTGTGTACAGGAAAAAATCGTATCTTTCTCCAGGATGGATTATGAACGATTCAACAACGATTGCTTGACTATCCTTCCCAGTTCCTCTGACAATCTCAAAACCATCAGATGCTACGACTGTAAGTTCTGGATGATCTTGTACAAACACACGGAAAGGATAAAGGGTAGCAGCACTTATCACTCGAAATCTGTACGTTTGCTGTGGTTTTACCTTAAAGACTTCAAGCGGGGCACCATTTTGTTGCAGGTAGCTATTCGGTGGTCGTGACCAGAACCTCCCTTTTCCATTTATGAGTCCAGAATGGAAATGATAACGACTGAAATTAGCACCGTCCACAGACTGAGTGGTATTTACTAATGTTGGTGACATATCATTAAAATTGTATACACCATTAAGCATGCGCTGATATAATGTTTCCGGTTCGTCATTGTGGTTCCAGTCCTGTAGGAGAACAGTGAATCCAATTTGTGGTTGAGGATAAAATTTGTGTCTGGGATAAATTATCAATCCTCCATATAATCCCATGCTACGCTGGTCCCCAATGTGTGCATGGTAGAAACTGCTTCCATGTGGGCTTGCTGTAAATGTATGGGTAAATGTATGTCCTGGCAAAATTGGACATTGACTTATGAAGGCAACACCATCTGCATGTGGAGTTCCACGTTGATGCATTCCGTGCCAATGCACAGTTGTTGAGTCAGTATGCATCAGATTTCTTACATGGATGATCAGTTTTTGGCCTTCAAAGGCTTCAATGGTTGGTCCGGGGAACTTATCGTTAATAGCAATGACAAGGCGGGACCGATAGCCATCCGTTGTAATAACGTCATCAGCCATTGAATCAGAGAGAGGAGTACTATCATTATATCGCCGAAGCTTGCCATTAGATGGTACGACCATTATGGGATCTTTTAGTGTCATCATAGTCAGTCTGTGTTCCACTGTTAGGGAACACTCACAAACATCATCAGATTCTCTGCAAGTGTTTACCTTGCATGTTGGACCAGCATCTGGACTTTTCCAATATCCTTGAACCACGTTGTTAAGCAGTAAGAATAAAGAAGCACTCAAAATGTAATGATTTTGATTCATGTTTTACTCCATAGAAATACACGATTAATTTCTTGTAGAATGTAACTTTGATCTACAAATGAAGAATTTTGGAATACTATTAATGATTTGCATGTAAATATTTCATGCCAATTGCTGTACATATAGGTAAAATAAGCTTACATTTATATTTTATGACGTGCAGTTTTTTTTTAATTCCCTTGAAATAAAGCCAATGATCGTCCATGAATATTTTTCCGGTTTAGAAGAAATCAATGCCCTATGGTAACTTACACTGGAAACACTGTTCTCTTAGGAAATTCAAACTATAATAAACTATACTCTCATTGACTGTAAAATATGTACAAAGTATGACGAGTAAATTCTTAGATATGGACCTTTTGTGATTTGATCTAGCAAATAAAACCAAGTATTTTTGGAATTGCATTTATTTCTTCTCTTTCAGTTAGTTGATATATTCCTGTGAAGCAAAATCTGTTCAAAAATCTTTACAAGAGAAAAAGGAAACACTTGCTGTGTCCTTCAACTCAACATTCAGATATATCGACGACGTTTTATCAATTAACAGTTAGTTACCTCCATTCATATGTCGACTTTATATATCCCAGTGAACTCGAGATAAAAGACACCACAGAGTCTGCCACATCTGTTTCATATTTGGATGTTTTACTGACTATAGAAGATAAGGGCTATTGACTAACAACTAAACTGTATGACAAACAAGATGATTTTAGGTTTTCCGTCGTCAACTTTCCTTATTTATTTATTTATAGAAGTAATATTCGCTATCACCTTATATGGTGTTTATGTCTCCCAGCTTATTCGATACTCAAGAGCATACTCTGAGTACGATCAATTCTTAAACAAGGTAGCCTACTGACAGATAAGTTAATGTTACAGGGATTTCAACAACAGCATTTCGTAAATTCTATGGTTGTTTTAATGACCTTGTTAGCGAATATAACCCATCATTGGCTCGTATTTTGTCTGACATGTTAGGCCTTTGTTTTTATACTAGAGAGATGGGCGAACAAGGCTTGCAAAATGCCTATAGCTTAAATGTATAAAAGTCATATTCACTTTGTGAATTTAGTATTTAAATTAAAGTTCTTATCATTGAAAGTTATGAAATTATGAGAAACAAACCTTTTCTGCGGAAAATTCATACTATGATTTAACTGATCCCACCTCTGATGTTTCGGAGGTCCATGTTTGCTCTGCTCCGATTTTGTAATGTTTAATGGACTTTTGAGCTTGAATACTGTTCGTTATCTCCATATACGAGGGGTTATCAAAAAGTTCGTGGACTGATGCGATAAAATTAATACTATGTAGTCTGTGCTTACAAAATTTATAAGGAACATAAAACAATAAAAGTTTAAGAAATGTTGAAAATTTCAGCTTGATACGTTGATAATTTGCCAAATTATTCTAAAATGAAAGAGACATTATATGATCACCCGGCGCTGTCGCAATTTAGCTTCATGGCGTCCGACAACGTTTTTGTTTCCCAATGTTCACTCTCTCTACCCCATACACTTATCTTGATGAGATTACCTGGAGTTAAGTAAGGACTTGAGCCCGTCTTGTTTATATGACTTTACAATGTCATGAACAGCTGCTTTCAATGCATATAATATTGTAACTTGATCTATACATAGGGAAATTTCCTCACTTGATTATGCCAGAATACTTAGCTTGTTGGAGTTCAATTTCTACCACACATGATCAACGTCACTTATCGACGTGACTGACTTTTGACACCCTGACTACAAATCGACATTAACTGTGCATCTTTCATCTCTCTGGATCTTTTTGGGCATTTAAAAACAAGTACTCTGGATGCATTTTATTTTTCTGTAGCCCGTTTAAACATTCCTTAGGTCTATACCAGTTTTTCCAGGAGAGAAACTTTATAGAATGTTGGGAAAAAAAACCTCCCCCTTTTTGACGTAATTTTCAAGCTCATAATTGTTTGGACACTCCATATAAAAAAAATTTGCGATAAAATTTCATAGAACTTACAGAATGGGGTAAAAACTGCAAATTTTACGGAACAAATGTATCGTACCACATGCCTGAATTAACGGGATTTTCTGATGACAAATGCTCATATCAAAAGAGTTTTTCTCAGTTACACTCAGGTAGAAAAAACGTCATATTTGAGGTTGCGCCGCCTGGACATACCATTGCTTACAAAAACGTTAACAATTTATTAAAAAATAAAACTTATCATTTATGGTTTATTCTATAGATAGAAAAGATTATGCTAACTATATGTGTAAAAAATCATTGATGTACCTAAAACGGTTTTAATTTTATGGCGCTAGTCCCCGAACTTTTTGATAACCCCTCGTATTTCAATTAAGAAAAATGTGTTCTTCTTGGGGTTCGAACCCAAGCAATAAAAATCCTGAGTATCAATTTTTCCTTTGAGACTAACACGCAAACTACTATAACAAACATCGACATTTAAATCATGTTTGTGATATAACTCTTGACTATATTGACTATATGTAAATGAACTTAAAAAAAAAATCTTGGAAAGATACGAATGCTGTGTCATAAAAGTAAATTTTTAAGGTATAGTGGGTCTTTGCTCCATGCTTTTGTACGAAGAACTTTAAATATAATCTATCAAATAAATGGAGCGAGAACCCACTCATCTGGAAAAACAATGCGTTTTTAGTAAGAAGAATTGATAATTTTTGCTCTCTTTGGTGTATGTATGCTATTTCATAGACGAATAATTTCAATCTTTATGAGATTGTTGCATTTTGTGGAGATTTTACATAAAGTATACGTTAATGTTAAATGAAATATCAAAGAAAATTTTGTCTTAATTGAGATTATATTTTTTTCTTCACTTTCAAATTTGCCGCATAATAGGCATTTTGTTCGCCATGTTCGCCAATCCTCTTTATCAAAAAAGCGAAGATAAAGTAACATGTGATTTTTAACATCCCCTTTCCTTTTTAAAATCATGAAAATGAAAAGGGAAAGCTAACGAACAGTGATCGATCTCAATAACTCTATACAAATCTGTAAATAGAGCATAAAACACGGACCCCCGGAAATTCCAGAGGTGGGATCAGGTGCCTAGGAGAAGTAAGCTTCCCCTGTCGACCAGTCATATCCGCGGTGAGCCCTATGTATTGATCAGGTAGACAGAACATTCTGTTGTCAAATTTAGTATAAAAACAAAGGCTAAGCAATTGGTATGAAACAAATCAGCCAAATCAATGATAGGTTATACATGTATTTGTTAACAAGGTCATTATAACGACCATAGAATTTACGAAATACTCTATCAGAAAGATCTCGAAACACTTTTTTTCATGGTACGTGTATTAAAAAGAAAGAGAATCCTGTTATTTATAAAACCGGTTCTAACCTATAACCTTTGAATGTGTCAACCAAGACCACATGTCTTGAATTTAAATCACAATAACATTAGTAGGGGTGCGGATTCCA
This sequence comes from Saccostrea echinata, assembly GCF_033153115.1. Classification (NCBI taxonomy): domain Eukaryota; kingdom Metazoa; phylum Mollusca; class Bivalvia; order Ostreida; family Ostreidae; genus Saccostrea; species Saccostrea echinata. The sequence continues at coordinate 4,572,956 of NW_026889757.1, read as the reverse complement.
TCTTTGTTTGCCTCAACGGGACTCGAACGGTTGGGGCAGACCTTTTGTTCATTATAAAAAAATCTTGCAACTTTTTTAAAACTTGTTTGTACAATAAAAATCTAGATTTTGACTTAAGCTTGTTCTCAATTTATTGTCTTGGAGCCTCGTTTCCCAAATACACATAGATATTGTCAATTGAAAATTCCATATGATCTTAATATCTACTCCAGAAAGCTCGGGCTAGATATCAGAATGAAATTTTGTTCTTAATTACTTATCACAAGACATGTGTAATGTGAAGATAACGAACAGTTATCAAGGTCGAAAGTCCAATAAAACAATATAAATGGTGAGCAGAGGAAATACGGACCTCTGAAAACACTATAGATGAGATTAGGTGCCATGAAGAAGTAAGCATCCCCTGTCGACAGGTGGAATGTGTATTTCAGAGTGCCTTTTAGAAGAATTAATCATTTATGATACCAGTATAGTCTTTTTTTACTTATTGGTTATAAAAAGTGTTGAAAAGTCATATACTTTGTATTTTGATTTAGTTGGTTTCAGAAACGTTTCAAATTTGCTAAAAGATCTTTTGAGTGCTTTTATCTCCACATTTGACGAATACCACTTCTGAAATACTATTATACCGTATCACAACACTTCTGAAATTTCTCCTTTACTAGCCTTCAATAGAGGCTTGACGGAAAATTTTAGACCCTGTTGTATATCTTTTGCTAGAAAGATTATTAATGACGTTTTGGAATTGAGTATAAGTAAGATAATTTGAATTGAATTTGGTTGTCAGGAATATTGAAACTATTTAAAACTAACATATTGCTTTGAAGAATATTTTTCTTAGAAAGTTATTGTACTGATTCTTATACAATGAAAGAATTCGAATATGCTGTTCCTTGTTTTTAAGCAAGAAATAGCACAGGTGAATAAGCAGTGATCTTAATCATGAGGTTTACCATGAAAATTATTAAATAGCACACTTATAGGGTTGCAGCGTCTTTATACTGAGAAGAACGCTCAAACAATTTTATAGTTGTTTATGGGTTAGGTTTTTTTTCATTGCAACCACATTGTTCATTGACCATAGAAAAGGCAAAGAGGTTTAGCGTTCTGTTTTGCATTTTTTGGCTTTTAATTATTTAAGGTTTATAGTGAGTCAATTTTTTTCAGTGCTGAGATTTTTCATTGGGGTTAAATGCAGTGTTATTAAGAAAAAGTAAAGACTAGTAGATATCAAAAGTACGTTATTGTTGATGTTTGTATAGAACATGTGTATCAACAGGAGAAAGAAGAACCGAACCCAGTTTCTAAAGCTGCGAATGGTTCACGGGTTGTTTACTAAGTGCTGGAATTTTTTTTCCATTTGTTGACACTGTATGTAGTGTTGAATTCTTATCAAAACCGATAAATAACCTTGGGAAGAGAAAATAACTGTCTGTAAAATACTCCTTTGATTGCGCCAATAGTAAACCACGTAATATAAATATGTGTACTAGTAAGTAAACAAAAATACCCCCCCCCCCCCCGATGTTTTCTCTGTATTTATTCAAATATAAGCATTGTGAAACAGCAAGGATTATAGCAGAATTCAACACAAGAAGTGCTTCCATATAACTATAGAAAGGTTATATAAAAATTGAAATCATATAAAACTATTCTATAACGGAAAACTTAACCTGAATCAAACTTTTTTCTTACTTTCACGTTCTCAATAAAACACTTGCAAATTAAATGCTTTATGTTTTGCAAAAATACATTGCAAGTAGTCACAATTAAAAACGATAATGGCTACTCACTTTCAATGCATATACTTTTTGCATGTTATTGTTTGTTGACGAATTTATTCACTGAATTAAATTCATTTTCTTTTTCAGGCAGAAACAGATATGGCTGACAATGCAATTATGATTTCATCTCACGAAATTTTGAATACTAGAAAATTGTCTGCATTGTTTTATTGTATCATTTGAGATGGGGCGTCAATAAATCTATTTCGGGTCTGTCTTTAAGATAATCTATACACAAGGTCTCAAGCAACCATAGACACTAAATAGAATCTAAATACGTGTATCTTATATCTGTAGAATGAGAGTGCCACACAGACATTGAAACTTCAAGAATTTTCAATTCATTATAATATATTGTCCAAAACAATGTTGTTCAAACTGGAAAATATTTATATTGCATTTTACTTTTTGTTTAAATATTGGTTACCCCAAATCACAAGAATTTTCGAACGAAAAATATCCCAAGTTTATTCATTAACACAGTCGAAAAAATGCAATTTTTAATAACTCCTTTTTATTAACAAAACAAAACGCAATTAATAGTCACTGTCTTCCAAATAATTTGAAATTTTAATTTAGTCTCTTCTCAGTTTATGGTCTTAAGATCAGTCCATGAAGTGATTGTTCAGGTTTATTATCTATCATTTAAAGAAAGAGGGCACACAAGCTTGAGGCGAGAAAAATCCCCCGCTCTGAGACAATATTTTTCTCAATTTTCAAGTTTACGGAAAAGTTTTATTTTTCTAAAATTATGTTTTCAGTTCAGACATCTTTAACACATTTGATTATTTATTTTATTGAATGAAAGTTTTGGTTGATACTTTCTTTTTAAAGTTGCCAGTTAAACACATGTAGTGGAAGATGGAGTTATTTGAGTCATAAAAAATGATTTTTGAATATGAATTTGCCAAGTCTCCATTCTACATTAACTTTTATATGACGGAAAACTATATGTAAAATCTATATCAATTTTTTTTAAAAAAAACAATGGAGTCTGAACCCCTTTTATATAAAAATCGAACATTTCTGAAAAAAAATACGCTTCAACAAAAGAGTTTATTTAAATAACACTGACTCAAATCGTTGATAACAAGACTTCGTGGCGTAGTGGTTAATGCGTTCAGTCTAACGCCCAACCGTGAGCTTTGGAGAGAGTTCGAATAATGTATGAATCTTTTTTTTCTTTCCACATACCTTCAAAATATATGTGAAAAATAAATTATTTATCAATAAGCTATTTAATAAAATAAACGAAACAAATATAAAAAAGATTATATTGACAACTCAATTTTTGAAAAATGTAACTTTTCATAAACTTTAAGAATTGAGAAATGTCTTTTTCAGAGCGGGGGATTGTCCTCGCCTTGGTGCCTCCATTTTTTCCAAAGTATGCTTTAAAAGGATTTCCTTTTCCCACAAGGTAGAATAGCATTATTTTATTTATTTTAGAGGTGGTGTTGGTTCGTGTTTTTCTTTCCTTCGGATTTTATTTTGCTCATGAATTTCTCTATCATTTTCCAGGAGGAAATTCTATTGATTTGTGAAGACATTTTCTTAATGTTAAAAATATCAACCGATTTTCTAATTAGATATAACTTTAATTCTTAGTTTTCGATACTACTTACTTTTGCGAATGCAGTGTTCTTCTAGCCTTATGATATATTCTATTGATTCTTTGGGTGCATTGTTACAACTCTATTTCCCCAATTTCATTCATTAAAAGGCAATAAGTATATGGAACAATTGTATTATGAAAACCAGTATTTTCAAAAAATTTCAGTCTTGTATGATTCAAGGGGTGTAAAAAAAAATGATGCCTTTTACATGCGCAAATTAATCCGTGTTTTCCTCATCCACAGCTATCCTTTACACCTGTAGATTGATTCTGTGTATGTCAATTAACAACCTATAAATAATCCATATCACTCTGGTTCAAGTCTTATGGAAAGATCAATATCACCCTGGGTGCTAACATGCATTTGCTGCACTATTGTATTGCTCTAAAACGAAAGTAGAATGTGTTGTTTCTTTGATGAAATATGTTTGTTTCCCTTAAAGTTTACCCATTTAAAAAAAATTCCTTTTTTTTATCTGAATATAAGATTTGTTAGAAAAGCCTTTGTAATGAAATGTGGGTTGTTTTAAAACCAATTTTGATAAATTTATAAAATTAAGTAATTACTGAATATGTCGACCAAACTCCTTTGAACCAAAGCTACGCATAACATAACATTAAATAACGCCTGAATTTTTTTTTTTAATAATTTGAAAATTTTGTTTTATATCTTTTAGATACAAACCTCAAATTTCACTACTATAATGAAATTTTGCAGACAATTTACTTGAAAAGTCATTTTTTTTGGGGTCTAATAAATGGCTTAAGAAAGATCGTTTATATTTGCTATTCAATTAAATTATTTATCATTAGTGTTTACTATTCAAATTCAAAATTTTCTTGGTTCACTTATTAGATTTATATGAATATTGAAAATTGTTTTAAAATTGTAAAATTTTCACCAACCTGTGTGCTGTAAGGTTTGTCTGTCACACTCAATTTAACACGCTATTTGAATTAGATTTATGCATATTGCATAATATGTGTGCCTCAGTTTGCTATTGGAACATTTAAACCAAGGTCGAAGTAATATAAATACCTTTACGTTTTAGATCAATTGTGTATCTCATTTTCAGCGTTAGATCAGTATTTCAAAATAATCAAAGCTTATGACTATTTTAACTATTTGAGAGAGAGAGAGAGAGAGAGAGAGAGAGAGAGAGAGAGAGAGAGAGAGTTTTAAACATGAAATATGATAAGCATATTAGATAATATGGTTGATTAGTTAATTTATAATAAGTTTAATGATTGAAACTAGATGCTGTCATAAGACAGTAATACCCGCTCATAGGTGTTTGCCTCTAAATGTATTCACCTTCATATTTGGTAACAAGGGAAGAAGGCACAATAATTCTATATTTTACAAAAAAGTCCGTTTTTGACCCCAATCACCCCAGAGTGAGAATCGTAATTCCATATCTACAGAACACTCTCAGACTTGTTCCAAAATAAGATTGGGTTACTATCAAAAATGTAAAAGAAGTTTAGGGAACCAGTTTTTTTTAGCTCACCTGAGCTGAAGGATAACAACAATATACACGAACTTTCTTTAGAAAGTGTGAGTATGATAAATGTCCTACATAGTTTTGCTGATGTTGAAATGGCCATTTTGGCGGTTCATCGGTCATTTGTTTAATAAAATCATGTAAGAACAAGTAAAATTGATGCAACAAATCGGCCGCAAACAAAATTAAGCATTTTAAAAAAGTACGTTCACAAGTAAGCGTCCAAGAAAAACGCACGAAATTTCAGGCTGCATTCAAAGCAAAAGGAAAAAAAAGAGATAATAATAATGAAAAAATAAAATAAATTGCAAGATTAATAGAAAGGGTATACGTTTTTTCCAGTGGGCGGATCCAGCAAATTTTGAAAGGGATGGTGGTTCCATGCTGTTGCCTCCCTAACTCAGAGGGAGTTAGTGTTTTTGTAAAACATTAATTACGAAGCTTATACACTCTGACTCTAACATCAAGCTTTCCAATAAACATTTTGGAATAGTAGCCAAACTAAATCTAAATCAGCGGTGTTGTTTGGTCAGAACAATGGCATGAATAATCCTCTGGCGATAAATCCAGCATCCCATAGTCAATTGCAAACGGTCTTGTTAGATATAAATGTGCAGTTCAGGGATAGCTAATACTGTAGACGACGTCATTGTGAAACGTTGATGAAAATTACGCAAACCATTGAAGCGATCCTGTGCTGCTGATGTCACGCACGGCCTTCCATACTTCTGGCGATCATTTGATGTACCATGCTTCTGGTATCTCTTTTATAGACTAGATATGGTGTTTTTGTGCAACATAAAACCTATTGCAATTGTAGACTGTGGTATACCTGCTTCAAGTAGCCCAATTTCCTTTTTTGCGATGTATGACAAAATCATCTTATATTATTTAGGGTATTCTTCCTTTTATGGTTTTTTTTAACAGTATATTTTACCCATAATTTTTATACATGTTATCATTATCGAATCATTTTTACCGAAGCAATAAAAAATTAACGTCTCATTTCCCCATGTGCACATTCTTATACAACTACAACCTCCTGCGACCGTTATTAAAATCTATAGATAAAATACGGAGATAATGAACAGTATTCAAGCTCAAAAGTCCATTCAAACAATACAAATCAGGAGCAAAGCAAACACGGACCTCTAAAACATCAGAGGTGGATCAGGTGCCATGAAGGAATGAGCATCCCCTGTAGACCGATCACACCCTTGTAATGATCGGGAAAAATCCGTAGACAATTCAGTGTGTAAAGAATGACCTAACAATTAGTATGAAAAAAGTCAGTCAGCATTTGCCTTAATAATAGATTTTATTTGCTGACAAGGTCATTGTATCGACCATAGAACTTGCGAAATGATGACTTTAAACGAGACTGTTGATATTCTTGTGTCATCAACTCGTTTGCCAATAGCTTGCATCGTTTTAGAAATTTTTCGTTCGTAGAGCATGCTCTTGCGTATCGAATCAACTGAGAGACATAAATCCCATATGCAGGTGATAAGAGTATATTGCTACATAAGTAACGGAAGTTGAGGATTGAAAAGTTGAAGTCATCACTTATCATCAAGTTGAAGTCATCACTTATCATCAATGATATGGTTGTTGTTACCATTAATGTCTTTTTCTGGTAAAATATCCAAATATGAACAGATTTGTTAGTCTCTGTGGTATCTTTCATTTCAAGCTCATTTCGAGCCGACATATGCATGGAAGTAACTATTCTTAATTGATAATACGTCGTCGATATATCTAAATGTCTAGTTCAAGTTTTCTTCTTCCAATGTATAAGATTTTGAGTAAATTCTGCTGCATATGAATCCAAAAATACGTCTGCTTATAACGGGGCGCGATACCATGGGGATTCCGACAGATTGTTGGAAGACCTGGTCCCCATATACTACATATATATTGTCAATCAGAAACTCAAGCATCTTTTTAATGTCACCTTCAGAGTACATGTGTGAACAATCAGAATGTTTTCTAACAAAATAATGTTGTAAATGACCAATGATAAGGTAAGTAAATTTACAAGTTCCATTTTTAATGAGAAAAGCAGCTGTCAGTGATGTCAAAAAGCATTCAAAGCATTCATAATATTTATATATTTTGACGCCAGTTGAAAGAAGGATTTCCTACATTTTGGCCTTTTTAGAGCAAGTGAATTAAGGTCCGCATTATTAACTATATTTATGTCACCAGTATTGACATGTCCAGCAGGACTATAGTTGTAGGGCGAAGAAAAACATGAACACGAAGGAGGATTAGGTTTCAGATAGCACTGTAGAGTTTTTGTAATCAAAAAATTTAGAGGCAATATCGATGAATACTTGTAAGAAATACAAAGTGTGGACTTCAGCTTGAAATATGGTTGAGTACAAGACCGAACCCTTTTGTGATAAATAATATTACTAATATATACTGTGTCGCAGGCAGGCCGAATGGTCGCCTCATAAAAGAAATACAGGGACTGTTCTTTGACACTATTACATTTATTGGCTTTGTACAAAATTTAAAATTTCAAGATGGTTCGTTGTTTGGGCTGAATGGCTTCCTGGACCATATGGGATCTACAAAATTATTGTAAATTACATACATTATAACATTTGTATCTAAAATATATTAACTGGATTCGTGCTTGTGCATATAACATTTACTGTATACTTTACATTTTACTGCATACTGCATTTTACTGCATATACTCTAGCATTTTACTGCATACTCCGCAAAATATACGAAATATTTGCGTACTATACACACGTACTTTACACCATACATTGTAGCTACTACGTACTTTAATATACTTGTATACTATTAGAATAATACTTGAAATGATAGCAATGCACAAATTACTCAATCACATAATTTACATCAAAATTATGAACTAAGGTCCTTGGCCATTTCAGGAAACTGTATAAGATAAAACCTTTAAATTAATAAAACAAACTTACCTCAGAAGAGATGTGAAATCTGGTCAAAACTTTATGAAGAATACTATTGTCAATACTCGAGCAAGTCAAGTGCGTCTGCTCTACTCAATTGCTACACCCAAACTGACTACAAAATCGCATGGGATTTAAACCCGCCAAGTAAATTCTATTGAACAGGTTGGAGAGAATACTCGAAATCGGGTATTATCCGTGAAATCGCGTATAGTCCCCGAAATCGGGGTATCGTTGTATCCGCGAAATCGGGTATAGGCGGTGTAATCACCTTATAAAACTTAAACAATGGGATGGCGCATTTTGCCGAGTCAACTTTCACCTAGAGACAAATGTTATCTAAAGGTATCACTAGCCAAATAACAATTGGAAGTCTGAATTAATGCGCATATGACAACAAATACCCGTGGAGCTTAGTACATTTCATGATCTGCACCCAAACAAACGTTCGTTCTGTTTTTATATTTTATATAATGTTAAATGTATTTGCATCTTCTTCATGTTCATACCCAACACAACAGAACTATTAAATATCAGAAGTCTGGAATGTATAATATTTCCACATCAATACGACAAACATGAACATTTTGTAAATAATTCAATTTATACGGAAACACATTTCACACACAAAATAATCTGACATTTAAACAGGGGGTTTTCTATCGTATTTAATTATGCGTCATTAATTGCTTTAACATTCATCTTGTGCATAAAAATAATTCATTACAAAATGTATAAACTATCTAATGGTTAAAATGTTTCAAATTACGACAAAAACTAATATAACGCGTATATTATTTAGTATTTTTTCGGAGGGGGTTGTTGTTGTTGTTGTTATGAATCTATTTCATCAGTTGATTTTTTTGTCGTTGAATAGCATTCCTTACATATATCTTGTACCAGTACATAATTATGTTTTATAAACAGAGAATGACAATTAAAGCTAATTTCCAGAAGTTATAAAAGGCGACATATTCTTTCTTTCTTTTTTTTTTTTTAAATTATTAAAATTTCCTTTGGATTCAACATGCCTCCAACGTTTTAGCAAAGACATTGATGTTCTCAGCAACATAGCTTGTGAGAAAAAATAACTGTTGATCAATTAATTTCGCTGAGTCGGCAATATTTTACCATTTTCGGCGACTTCAGGGGACGAAAGTGAATAGCTATAACGGTTGTTACTAGCTGCTTACATTAATTATTCCTTGTCTGGACTATCTCGGTCAAGCGAAAATTAACCTCGAATGTGTTATGCATGTGTCCAAGAGAAACATCCCTCCCCTTTCAAAATAATCAAATTAAATGTAAAATGTTATTGTAGAGTTTTGTGCTAAACGTCATTGAATGGTATATATTCATTGCATGATAAAGAGAGAAGATCTATTCATCTAATAAATATATTGATTCCCTTTTTTGCCCTCTTGAGTGAATAGAATTCTTCATATCTCCAAAACATTCATGCAATAATTGTTTATATACCGAAACAATATGAGGTTAAAATAGAAACCTGTTATTTTCTACCACATTCGACAAGTTTTAAAAATAACTAAACTTCATGTTTATTTTTAAACACATTTTTCACCATAGATGAATAATAACAAAAAGTGATAACCATGAGTAATAAGTATCACAGATTACAGAAAAGACAGGGAATCATGAAGTTTTAGTTCCCTGTAACGTGACGTACTGTCTAGAATCAATCAGATAACGTATTTTAGCATATTATAATGAGGTTTAAAGCGATATAACCTAAAATAAACTACAGACTCTGAAGGGAAAATCTACCCTGTCTATCCAATACTATAATAATGATAAAAGAAAGTGTCTCCAATCTGTATGGATGATTAATTAAAAACAATGCAGCTAAGACGCGATTGAACACTCCACTTCAGTTTGTTCATATGTATAAAAAGTAAAAACAGTATAATATGTAAAAACTTTAATATATAATTCATATTTGATTATTAGCTCTATATTGAGAATGTATAATAAGCATATGAAAAGATGTGCGAATTGGATTTTTTTAATTTATTTATATGAACCAAGCCCCCCCCCCCCCACCCCCACCTCGGCTAAACGAAAATCTTTTTAACAAGACATCTCGTTCTCAATTTCCACACAAATACACACAGGTAAAATAACGTCGCTTGCATCAATCAAAATGCAACCAAAACATTGGCGGGTTCTTTGAATGAAAATTTTCATGGTAAACTGACATTAAAATATTTTCTTTAAAAAATAAGCACCTCCTCCTTTCCCCGCGGGAACTGCAGGACTGTATACATACACCATAGGAGGAACTGATGATTTTACTAAAGATTCTTTACCATTATCAATATACACTGTATTAATTTTTAAAAATGTATTTAAGTTTACATGCATGTACACATGTAGATATTAAATTTATTTCATTTTATATCATTTTTCAACCTGCTTTCCCTTTGTTGTTTTTTTATGTTTGTTTATTTGTTTTTATTTTATTATTACGAAAAGGTCGTTATTCTATATCGATGAGAAATACATGTACTTAACAACTGAGGAATAATTTAAATTTAACGTGAAAGGGACGCCATACATTTTAAAGTAAAAAATACATAACACAGCGTTAGTCGTTAAATTTCTTCAAAGTTTTACATTTTGTGAATAATGCACAGGTTAAGAAATTAAGCTTGGGGAATAATTTACAGGGAAATAAACACAGACGACATGTAGTTATTTGTTTTTAGAACTTGTACTGAAAAATAATGACGCCACCGTGCCTTCTTTGCTATCCCAGCAGTGTTTGTCGTGTGATTTTAAACTTGTCAGACAACCATTGAAATTGAGTTCAATAAAAATAAACTCCCAAGATACTGATGTACAAGTAACACTAACTGACATAATGCGCCGTTGCTTTATTTTTCTGTTTTTACAGAAAGTTGCACGGTATACCCGATTTCGCGGATTCAACGATACCCTGATATCGAGGACTATACGCGATTTCACGGATAATACCCGATTTCGAGTATTCTCTCCAACCTGTTGAACAAATAAAATGTTATGGAACAAAGTTATGAGATTTAAGTTAGTTATTTACATAGCGAAAAATTGTATGTTAAAATATATGGAACCATGTTTGGATATTAATTGTGACATACTGCGTTAATTTCTTTGTTTGCAAATTTCAATTTTAGGAACATACAGGTTACTTGAGCAGTACTCTCTTCCGTAAATCACGGCGGTTTGAAAAGCCTGTGATTTGCAATATCCATAATCACAGATCCGAGCCCGTATTCTGGTGTCGAAGAATCCAAATGTGGACTCTCCTTGGCCTTTTCAAATAGAACTTTTAAAATCTTCAAAGGAACAGAGTAAAGTTAGGTAAAGTTAGGTGCAAATTTGATGAAGACCTAGGTCTAGACCAAGGTAGGTCTTTTTACATAAGGGAGTAGTTAACCAAAATAGACATCGTGTATAATAGGTTTATTGTAAGAGAGATGTCCGTAACTGAGCTTACGTCTCTGTGCATTGTTGAAAAGTTACATCACATTCACATTGCTACGCTGTTGACGTCAAAGATTCCCAACAATATCGACATTGTCATTGCTACAATACGGAAAGACAGTGCCTAGTGTCCTACTCCAGTATTCTTTCCGTTGTCTATGGGAAGGTGTACTCAATGATGGTCTATTGGTATGATGATAAATATTTTCAATAATACTAACTTTCATTGAAAAAATAGAATGATCAGGTAAATTAAAGTGCTTATAAAGAAGCTGGTGCCCCCGTTGTTAATTTGAGACACATGCCTCGATTTTCTTTTATTAAGTGAACCCTTGATTTCACAAACATAAATAAGTTCACAGAGGGTGCATTCCCTTCCACAGACAACATTAGAAGAACTGCAGTTCAGATTTTCCTAAGTTTTGGTATAGAAGCTTTGTCCGGTAACATTAAATATACAAGGAAAAGAACAGCTTATAATCATCAAAAATCCTTGTTTTTAATTTATCGTGAGGAATAAAGTGTAGAAAAGTCATACGTTTTGATGTAACTCCTTTTTGAAAGAAAATGTATTCTAAATTTTCTAAAAGTTCTTTGAAGTTTTTGAAAATCCAAATTTAATTTACACAACGAGAGTATTCTACAGCACAGTACGTCTAAGTTTCTCCTTCACAGTTGTTAATATTTATGTAGAACTAAAGATAGGGGATTGGTAGAATAATTGCTTGACCCATCAATGTATCTTTGTAAGAATTTTTATGAAGTTTGGAATCTATTAGAGGTAGGTAGATCAAAATCACCTTCGTTGACTCGAATTGTAAACTTATAAAAGACGTAGACTGAAAAGTGACTTTGAAGAATTTCAGCCTTAGAAAGTAAACTGTTAATATAAGTAGGATTTTCAGATGTAGAATGAAACCTAGTTTTTCTTAATTACGAATCTCTCGACGTCATTTTTGCAGTTGTTTTTATAGGGAACACATCGGAGAAAAATTATAACATTTCTGTTAAAACTTGAAATATTACGTCAATTATTTTAATTCAAAATAATGTAACAATATAAAGAATCTTAAGAGAAAATTGTCGAATAATCTCGCGAATTATAGAAAATAAATGAGAAAAATTATGGGTTAAGTGAGTTCGTTTTTCAAATATTATTCCGTGCTCCGTACATCACCATCGGCAATATGAAAACAGCAATAATTTTAAGAGAAATTAATTATTATCAAAAAAAAAATGTTCCAAAATTTTACTAAAATCATTAAGAAATGTTTCTGTAAAATTTCATCGCTATTTGACGTCAGTAAAAGTATATAATAGCAGAGTCCGCGTTATTTTTGAACGGCCCTCGTACAGTCATAAAAATGAGCCTTACAAACAAAGACAATATTGATACAAGCCTTTTCTGTTGGAACCATACTATATTGTTTATTTAGTCTTGCTACTTCTTTTATAACCTCCAATTCGGTGAAAACGGAAGAACAGATGGTTTGCATATGGTTCTGTAACTTTTTATCACGATTCTTTAATACTGTAAACGTCTTTAATTTTACGTGTTTAATTTTTCACGATTTCCTATCTTTGAACATTTCACGGTGGTTTAATTTCACAGTCACTGAACTTCTCATTTAAGAAATAAATAACAAGTTTAAAAACTTCTCTGGGAAATGAAGTGGGTCGGTCACGTGATCAAATCCTGTGATTATAAATTGTGGATATTTAGATAAGAGGAGATATAATTGTCTTCTCTTTTCCGATCTGCTCCTTAATTTCATGAAATATGTAAGATCAACAAAACATGAGGAGCTAGAAAATATTTTGGAGCATCAAAGCGATTTCCGATAAAGTGTGAAATATATGTGAATAATATTTTTCCTGTGATATGACCTGCATTCAAAATACTCCATATAAGAAAACTGACTGGTATGACAGTATGACGTTTTGAGGCGATGAATAAATGATGAGGATTCATTCCCCATCATTTCCCAGTGAAGTTTTAAAACTTGTTATTTATTACTTATATATACATTTGAGACGGACAATTGAACATAACCGAATATAAATATTGCACTAACTGTTCGTCGTAGATTTTGACAAATTACGCAAGGTGTAAATCGTCTTGAAAAGCGGTTACGCTTCAAATATTCATCTGCAAAGGATTCTGTTTTGAAGGTAATATTCTGTGAAAGGCTACCTGTGATCAATTATAGTGAGCATATTGGTGTCTGGGAATTTTTGTATTCATGAGAACCCATATTCGATGTTAAAAAAAAAAACACACAAGAAACACGTCCGATGTTTAATAATAAAAAGTTGGAGGAATTTCGGTCGGAAAGGGGTGGATGGAGACACTTGTCCGGATCAATCTACGATTTCAGTAAGGCATATTCATTATGATGTCGACACGGAGACACTGGCGACAGCTTACATTGTTAAGAAAACGATCTCGATGATGGAGGTGTGCCAACCGAACTTCCAAAATGCAGTGTTTGTCAGCTGTTTGTGGCGTGATTGCATTACATTGATATTTTCCAACAGATTTTCAAATTTATTGTGAGTAAAGCTTGATGAAAAAAAATTATATTGCATTCAGAGGTCTACAAGAAAAATAGTAAGGATACGAACGTTTAGACTGTGCAGCTCAGACATGAAACTTAAAACATGTAGTTTTCTTTTCTCTATGTAAAATCGATCAAGAACTGTATTAGATACTCGTTTACATTGTAAATAAAATGATTATTATTTTACTTGCGTATTTTGTACATTTTTATACATGAAAAACATGCTATATTGCTAAGTAGAGTAAATCTTTTTTATGTAGATATTACTGCGCTGTGTGATTAGGTCACGTAATGACCCATGACCTTCGAAAAACTTCATACAGGTATGAAGATATTTGCTCTCTGTGTGTTTATATAATAGAGAGATACCACAAATGTATATATTACTAAATATTTGCAGTCGTATGAATTATTCTTTTTAAGATAAAGAAAGTTATGGTAAATTATTCGAAATAAACGTATCCGGTAACTAACTTTAAACCGCCATGGTAATAATTTTTAATTTATTAGAACAGGATTTTAAAGTGAAAAGATGTATGAATGCTACATTGAAATTTCGACAATATTCACGGTGGTTTAATGTTCGCGGAAAATTCATGATCGCGAACATAGTGAAATTAAATCCTCCGCAATGTTTTCCACTTTTACTGTATATTTCTAAAACAATCCATTCTGACAAAGTGTTCAAATCCCCCCCCCCCCTTCATATTTCGCCCATTTGACTATTTTATTCCAATGTATCAAAATAATTTAGTTGCTTTTCTATATCCACCATTACATAAACTAGATTAATGAACATTAATTTGTCCTTCGTCCTCCTTGTTAGTGATTTCAATGTTAATCACAGCAGATGTGAGGTTTATACGTATCAGTATAGGTAGACTAAAAAGTAAGTTGTAAATAAACTGACGTATGATTGATAGTAATTTTATTGCAAACAACGACTAGGAACAAATAGTCTTCGTTAATTTGTTCCAGAAAATGTATTTACATCTAAACTTCATTTTTAAACACGGTCTCTTAAAACAAATAAACAGCTAGAGGGTGAGATATGCAAGCAAATCAATAACACATAACATATACTACTATATCAATGTAACTTAATTATTCAAAATTAATAAAAGTTATCATGTTGCTAAAATTTCGTGTAGAAAACAGACAAAATTCTATAGATCTAGTTGTTAAAGATCTGGGGCCCGTTTTACAAAAGAACTTACGACTAAGACGAAAAACTTAAGTTGATCGTTAAATTTTGCAAAATTAAAGATTCTGTTTAAAATTGCTAGCGTAAAAATATGTTAATACATTCCTTTTAAAAAGATTAAAACCATTTTCAATATAATGTAAATTAAAAAGTTATAAGTAGTATTAAATTTTGATCTTATTCGTAAGTTCTTTTGTAAAACGGGCCCCTGACCCATTTTATTCTATGATATGCTTTAGGAAATGATCGAAAAATCAATAAACATTGGCAGAATATCTATCACATTAGCCATTCTTTTTTGATCAGGAATCATTCGGCAATAATTAAATAATAAATCAAATAATAACAGGTAGTGATTTATTCTTTAGATGTTGATAATTTAAGAGAGACTTTTTCATACACTGTATATTAAATTGTTTTTAAGCAAAGATAATGTTTTAACAAGAACGAAACATATTTCATCAAAATGCCATCTGCTATGTACAGGTTCTAGTTTTACGATATGTTTAAAGAGAATGCATATTTTGGATTCAACACTGCACTCTGTAAACAATTGTTTCCTGATATTTTAAATGAAATACCAATAATCAATTCTATATCCAGGGTGAGATGCATATCACGTACAAAAACATTGAATGTATAAACATATGTTTTTTTTTAAATAAGCCCACAGGGACTTGCTCTCGAAGTAAAAAAAAAATAATCATATAATAACCAACAAATACTTATGGTTCTCATTCAATTAAAATTTTTCTGTGTCGCAAAATTTAAACTTTGCACGATAAAAAAATATTCGTGTTATTCGCAGCAATCAAATTAGCATAAGTTGTTTTCATAACTAGTTGGGTACACAAATCCTATGATTGTGCATATCAATAAAAAAAAATGAGTTAATGGTTATTTAAAACAATTCGAATTTTTCGATATAAAGTTATGAACATTTCGTAACACAAACGGTCTGATCTGTACCCCCCTCCCAACATACACACAACTTAAATAAATAAATAAATAAATAAATAAACATACATAACTACAATCTAAAAAATAGCAACGAATATTATATACTTGTATCAGTATCTACAAGTTATAGTTGTTAAACCCTGATTTTTTTATGCCTCAGTATCGAAGATTCGGGGGTATATAGTTTTTGCCCTGTCCGTCCGTCTGTCTGTCTGTCTGTCCGCAAAAACATTGCTCATAACTTTGATTGGTTAAAGCTATGGTTTCATATTTCACATGTGTATTTCTTGAGACAAGACCTTTCTTTGGGTACCATCATATTTGACCTTTTGACTTTGACCTTGGAGTTTGACCCAGTTTTACAAAAATTTTCCCAACTTTAATCTTGGCCATAACTTTTGAACGGTTGGTGCTAGGGCTTAAATACTTCACATGTGTAATTCTTGTGACGAGACCTTCCTTTGGATACCAACAACTTGGACCCTTTGACCTTGACCTTGGAGTTTGACCTACTTCTGAAAAACTTTAACATTGGCCATATCTTTTGAACGGTTGGTGCTAGGGTTTTCATACTTCACATATGTTATCTTTGTGACAAGACCTTCCTTTGGATACCAACAATTATAGTCCATTGACCTTGACCTTTGAGTTTGACCTACTTTTGAAAAACTTTAACCTTGGCCATATCTTTTAAATGGTTGGTGTTAGGGCTTTCATATTTCACATGTGTATTTCTTGTGAGAAGGCCTTTCCTTGGGCACCATTTATTTTTACCTTGACCTTGATGTTTGACTTACTTTTGAAAAATTTTAACCTTTTCCATATCTTTCCAATATTTGCTGCTAGGACTTTCATATTTTACAAGTATATTCCTCGGTACAAGACCTTACTATGGGTACCAACATATTTGATTTGCATTTGAGAAAGTTTAAACTTCGCTATAAGTTGCCATACGGGGGCATCAGTGTTTCACAAACACATCTTGTTTCAATATAACTTTATATTTTACACGTGTATTGAGCAAGAGCAGATCCAACTCTGGTTTGTCAAAACTATTAGTCGAACTGTTAACCAACTTTAAAATTAAATTTGTAATAATTCTTGTCATTTGATCGTTTTTGAGTTTTAAAAAAAGAAACCTAAAAACAGTAAAATACTTCTAGGGGGATGCCTTTAATTTTTCAACAATGTATATATGATTATGATACGATGTTTGACTCGCAGTGCAAACACTTCTGTAGGCATGTTGTTTTAAAGTAAAAGATATAATGAATCGGTGTTGAAAACAAATGGTTTGTCTGTGTTCATTCATGCGTAATGTCCAGAGATGGTCTAGTAGATAATAGACAATGCAAGATGAAACCATACACCGAGTCCTAATTATGTTCTCCAAACGCAGTTTGGGAAGATATTGTTTTTACTTTCTTTTTTCAAAATTTTTCTCCGGTACTTTTTTGTCCGCAATTGTTCTCAGAAACTACTCATCCGATTGAGATGAAACCTTTTTAGGGTTAACAGGCATGTTGTGTAGATGTGCGAAACGAAGGTCATTTTGCGCACACGTGCATGCATGTGCGTGCGCGTGCAATGAGCAAAATGACTGATATACTTAATAAAGCCGTAACTTTTACATTTTTTGATGAAATGCTTTGAAACTCAAAACATAAAGATATATTAGTAGTGTAGACAAGATGACACGGTCAAATTAGCATGAACTCACGCGCATGCACATGTGCTTCGCTCTGATTGACTGAAGCAAAAATTTCAATATCTTTCTTGATTTTTGACAAAATTCTTTGAAATTTAAGATACATGTATATATAATAAGGTTCTACAATATGTTGTATACAGAGATTCTTGAAAATACGTGCATGCACGTGTTCTGCAATTTGATTGGCTGAACCTTTAAATGGCTATAACTTCTTTAGTTTTCGACAAAACAGAATGAAATTAAGAATATAGATAGGTATAATGGGTTCCTACATTATGTTACTATTAAAATTAAATGCAAAGACATGTATGCACGTGTATTGAAATCTGATTGGCTAATACATTCTAGGCTGTATCTCTCTGGCCATTCCTATTCAATATAATTCTTTGAAATTTAAGACATTGGCATATGTTATAGGGCACTATAAGAATATATATGTGAGAAATCTAGAAAATACGCATAAGTACGTTTATTAAAATCCGATTGGCTAAGGTTGTTAGTATTTATAACGTTTTTATTTGTTAACAAAAAGGATGAAATTCAGAATATATATATAAATAATACACGTTCCTACATTATTCAATCATTAGAAATGAATATGAGGACATGCATGCTGATATCTGATTAATATTCATGTTGCAGTAACTTTCTATGTTTACTGTGATTTTTTTTAAAATTTAAATTGGAGCTTTTTATTGTGGCATTCTATTAGATTTTGTACGTGTATATGTTATTTTGGAAATCATGTGCTTGCACGTGTACTTAGATCTGATTTGCTTATGCTCACTGTGTTCCATTTGCATTGTTATTTCTTCAAACTACTTTTGAAAATAAGTTGTTAAAGACTAATGTACAAAGTTTTGCTTAATTTGTTGAAGCATATAGGGAACTGGGCCCCAAAGGGAGTAGGGGGAGCGCTTGGGGAACATCTGTAACGGTCTCCGTTATAATTAGAACTACTTAAGAGTAAATTGATTAAGTGCTCTGCATTGAAAATGTAAAACAATAGATTTGATTAATTAAAGTTTCGGTTAGAGGGAATTTATGTTCTTGATTTTCTGATTGTAGCAGATCTTACTTTGTTGCACGCATAAAATTTGAATTTTTACTTTGTTGCACGTGTCATGTTGTAAATTTTGAATTTACCGGGTGGCAGTAAATACAAAATTTACAACATAAATAAAAATCTCTAAAAATCATATACTAACAACGAAGACAACACCATCTGTTGTTTTAGTTGTTAACGTTTGACTTTGACTTTATATAAAAAATAAATGTTTAATACTTCAGGAGCAAGCCCAGTGACACGTCCATCCTGGATGTTTGTAAAAAGTAAATTTTTGGTGATTGTCCATTATATTAATTCACAAGTATGTTTGTTCATATATGAGTTTGCCTAGTCCGTAGTTTATTGATGACCCCTATAAATCATTCTTTACATCCAAGTCAAGATTGCCAGATCCTTAATTTATTTATGACCACTAAACATTATTCTTTACAACCAAATGGAGATTGCCAGGTCCGTAATTTATTGATGACCCAGAAATATTATTCTTTACATCCAAGTCAAGATTGCCAGTTCCGTAATTATTTTTGAACCCCTAAACATGGTACTTTACATACAAGAAGTTTGGCAGGTCCATAATTTATTAATTGCCTCAAAACGTCATATTGTGCATACCAGTCAGTTTTCTTATGTGGAGTATTTTGAATGCAGGTCATATCACAGGAAAAATGCTATCCACATATATTTCAGACTATATCGGAAATCGCTTTGATGCTCCAAAAAAATATTTTCTAGCTCCTCATGTTTCGTTGATCTTAAATATTTCAATAAATTAAAAGACAGATAGGAACAGAGAAGACAAATATTTATATCTCGTCTTATCTGAATATCCACAATTTGTTAAAGAAATTTTTAAAAAAGTCAAAATATAAATCGATATTACAACAACCAACTTAATCGGGAACATTACAATTCCATAATATTAGCAAAAACAATGATTATCGCACCAGATATAGTGTATTGACCAAAAGAGCAAAAAACCATCGCTATTTCGACTCTGCAAAATTGATAATTTGAAAATAACATCTAATTTCTTGTAAGGCAAACTTTTTTCAAACTTAAAAGGAGGATCTTTTTTATTAAAAAAAATAACCATACTACTTTTTGTGTATAAATACATTACTATAATCATAAACATCAATTATGTGTTTAATGAAATACTCGATGAATTGTCATTTATTGTGGAATTCCTTATGTTGCCACCCTCACTTTAATGCCCAAATAGGTCTTGGAAAAAGTCGGCAATACATGTATATAGAGGGGAGATTGTATATTCTAAGTATTTTCGAATATTCATATTATCAAGATATCAATCCTTTTGCATAAATAAGGTTGGTGCTAATCAGCTGCAATTTTTTAATGTATTAAGACTTGGATGATCATCAAAGCAGACATTCCACCTTGAATGAAGAAAAATATGTAAATATCACGATAATATAACGATGTAAATG
Source organism: Saccostrea echinata (assembly GCF_033153115.1). NCBI lineage: Eukaryota > Metazoa > Mollusca > Bivalvia > Ostreida > Ostreidae > Saccostrea > Saccostrea echinata. The sequence continues at coordinate 4,552,668 of NW_026889757.1, read as the reverse complement.
TTTTTTTTCTTATAAAATTTGAAACTATTCAATTCGTTGTTAGATTCTGGTTTAATCATGATATAATGAAATGAAGAATACTTTTACTTACATATTATACACTCCAGTTCCGCTTTCTTTATCTCAAGAGAGCTGTTTTCTACTAAAAAAAGGAGGGATCGTTAAATCTGAGCACAATTATATTTGTTTAGTATTTGAAGATGCTTGGTGGAGAAGAGAGTTCGAACTCGTTACACACAGTTGCTGTTCAAGTTAAGAACCTTGTCTGGACTTCAATAATTAGAGGTCACAATATTTATTTTGCCGAGAGGTAAGAAGGATATAAAGTAACGATTGAAAGAAACAGCATGTGCTCTTTCAGGAAGTTATGTGTTAGAAAAAAAACTTACCTCCCTCTATTTCCCAGCACGATGAAATTTGTTCGGTGTTTTTGGATATTGATTAGAAGACTCAAGAAGAATCATTCCCATGCCATTTGTGTTGTGAAGATAAATGTGACAGTGAAAGAACCAAGCTCCTGGGTTATCGGCTAGAAATCTTATAATGACATATTCTCCAGTAGGAACGATAATGGTATCTTTTGCGGGTGGATTATCTTGTTTTAGGTCAGAAACTAACAGGACGTTTGATCTCCAGCTACTATTTCTCCAGTCCGCAGAATTACAATAAATTCTCGTTCCTTGACAAATGATATCTGTAGTTTGGTCGACAAATTTAGCTGTACTTTCGTCATATGACCCAAATCCTATTTTATAAACGAAGAAATAGTGACCATGAAGGTGAACTGGATGAGACCAACCCCTACCTCCGCCAACATTGGTAAGGACAAACTGATAAACTTTTCCGCTTGACAAATTTACAGAGTATGTACATTCACAAATTGAATCAACACCACAGTTTACACTCGAACACGGAACCTCAACACCAGAGGACCGAACTAAAATTGGAGCGGTAGGATACAAGAACTGATGTCCATTAACAGATCCAGGAGTCTGACCCCGTTCTCCTGGAAATGCAAAGTTAAAAAACATTGTTTCAGAAACACTCTCTAATGATAAAGAATCATAATTTGGTTCATTGCTGTTTGCAGAGTCGTATGGTAAACATGTTCTTTTGGTTGACTGAGGATAATACATATATGGGCAGTTAAATGTTATACACGGGCATGTATTGGAGGTGGCTTTGGCGGTTGGATACGTTTGAGAACTTCTGCTGTACCTAATTAAGGCCTCAGCAGCATGGTAATCTCGTGCTGGATCCAGATCCTCAATGCTTTCAGCGACAAGACGATATGTTCCTGGTGTTTGTGTTGCATTTATGAAGAAGTCGATTCTTTCCCCGGGATGAATAATGAAAGATTCAACATTGATATATCTTTTATTTGCACCGACTCCTTGAGTTATTTCAAATCCGTCAAAGGCACAGACACTAATATCTGGATGACCTTTAACAAACACTCGAAAAGGATATAATGTTGCAGCACTGATTACTCGATATCGGTATGTTATCCCTTGTTCTACTTCAAAAATGTCCAGAGGAGCACCGTTATTTGTCGTAGGATTGCTGTAATATCTACCCTTACCATTGATGAGGCCTGAATGAAATTGGAATCGACTGAAATTAGCCCCATCTACTGACTGAGTAGAATTTATTAAAAGTCTATTTTGAATATCATACACTCCATTAAGCATTCGCTGATATAAAGTTTCTGGGTCGTCATCGTGGTTCCAGTCTTGTAAGAGAACAATAAACCCCTGCTGTGGTTGTGAGACAGCTTGACTTCTCGGATAGATGACGAGACCTCCATATAATCCCATGCTGCGCTGGTCTCCAATATGTGCATGATAAAAACTGGACCGATATGGACTTGCTGTAAATCTGTAAGTAAATGTTTTCCTGGTAAAAATTGGGCACTGACTTATGAATGCAACACCTTCAGAATGTGGAGTTCCGCGCTGATGCATTCCATGCCAGTGAACAGTAGTCGAGTCGGTGTGCATCAAGTTACGAACGTGTATAATCATGTTCTGGTTTTCGTACGCTTCAATAGTTGGACCTGGAAATCTTCCATTGACTGCTATGACAAGACGAGAATCATACCCATCCGCCGTTATCACCTTATCTTCATCTTGTTCACCTAATGTAGTATCGTTGTTATAATATTTCAAATTTCCACCATCTGCATAGACAAGTAGGGCGTCTGGAAGAGGAGTCATCATAGTAAGGCGGTTGTCTATAGTGAGTGAACACTCACAATCATTGTCATTTTCTCTACATGTATTTGCTTTGCAAGTTGGGCCATTTTCAGGACTCCTCCACCAACTCTGTCCTTTGCATTTCAGCATCACAGAACTCAACATAATCCAGTAAAATCTACATAAAAACAAAAATGACTAGATTTTGTAAAATACATTTTGAAAGGGATAGACACGTAATCATCATTAGTAAGAATTAGTCGTAACTTACAACTTTAAGAATTGAAAATTATTTGACTGCATGGTTAAGGAACTTGATTATTGCATTCCAGCAAAACTAAGACTTTCTACTGTATGAAACTTTGCCTATTGGGGACTTTTGAAAAGATAAAATTTACAGTACACTAAACAGGTATCAGATCAGACTTTGTTCTCGAAGATGAAGACTAATAAAAGTGCCCTTTCTAAAACAGTAAATATGACATGGGCTGAAGAATAAACCCGGAAATATACACAGGGTCTTGAAACATACCGGTGTTGTAAAGTATGATTTCCCCCATAGCCAGTCCCCCTTCCCGGAATCTGTGCTATAGAGTTGGATTTCCCCCGAGGGGAAATCTCACAATAGGGCCAATTTTTCCCCTCGTTCTTTCTCAGAGTAGGATTTCCCCTTGTATCAATGCTTAAATCATATCCACAAAATTTTGGCTAAAAGTTGATATGAAAGTCAAATGATTTTTTAATCTGAATGTGAGTGATTTCGATTCAAAAATTGTCAAATGTAGTATTCAATCTTAAAATATTTAATTTAAATTATTAAGTCTCAACCCAAAATTTGAACCCATAGAAAATTGTAAAATTAGACATTTAAAAAATTCTAAGACTCAATGTTTCAACACCTCTCTCCACGTACAGATGCATGTTTGTTCAGGAATTTTAACATGTACATCACGCCGCCTTTATAGTGATTTGATATGTTGGACCTCTAAAGGCCTAATATTTTATTGATGGATCGATCTTTTTTACAAAGAGTGTGAGAAAATTCTAAAATTTATGGTATTGATAGGTTCCATATACCATTTTGCAAGTTTTTAAATCGAGTACTTATTCAAATGAAAAAAAAAAGCAAAGACAAAAGAATTAATTTATACAAGAAATACTGCTTTTGCAAGCCGAAGCATAAGTATGTTCCCTTGACCCCTGCGGTGTAATATTGAATATGAAAACAGAGAGCAAATACTCTGTTAAATTTTGCAAAATTTCATTTTTTTAAAAAAGTAAATGACCAATTTTTAGATACATGTCAACGGCAACTATTTTGGATATATTTAAACCCCAGAAACCATTTCAAATAAAATTCCAGGGATACAGTTAAAAATTTGTCAAACCGATTACATCGTACCCCCTTTTTAGAAACCAGTTTTACCAGATGAAAAGTATAAGATATTTTATTGCTTCAAAAGAATTGATGGTCAGTTACTGAGGAAAAGGAAATTCAAAATATTCATGATAATTCATATTTTCAATGTAAGTGGTGCCTTTTTGAAGAAGGGACACTTGCAACAATGTGTCGCCCCCTCTCCTGGCATATATATATATATATATATATATATATATATATATATATATATATATATATATATATATATATATATATATATATATATATATAGCCATGATATTTCACGGGGGGGGGGGGGCTCTGGGGGAAGTAGCATTCTATAACTATTACACATAGTAGGATCCCCCGGAAAATTCACCCCGATATAAGATTTCCGTATGGGAAATCCTACTCTAGAGTCAGTTTTCGTGGGGAAAATCCTGCTCTAGAGCCAATTTTCCAAAGGGGGATCCTACTCAAAAGCCAGTTTTCAGGAGGAAGAAGATTTTACGGGGGAAAGCCTCCTCTACAAGACCGGTAGTATAATAGGAGAGAAGGGTTCTAACGAGCCGCCATAAAACCCTTAGTGCTCTCTTTATACTTTCAAATCTTCGACTTTTATTAAAAAATACAAAATTAAAAATTTGTTTATCAATCGAAAGGCAGAATGCTTTCCTTTATTGTCATAAATAAATCGTTAACCTTACTTCAATGAAACTTTAAAAAAATATACGATTTTCCGAGAATTAGGCCGCCATCGTTAACCCTACACTATTTTTTCTACATAAGTTTTCGATTATTATTTTGATTTCTACACTCCTGTCACATCCGTTGCAGTCGATCTTATAGGGAACGATTTAAAATATAACTACTTCTGGTCACCCTCACAATATTTGAATGACTGTTGATCGTCCGTCTCTCGAGATCACATCCATTTTCAACAGCGATTGGCCTCCGAGTCAGTCATACTTGATAAATATATTTTATAAGACAGCATAGTATTCAATTGATATCACCGTTTTAACTTATCGTTGGAGAAAATAGGTCCAAGTAACAGTATGGTGAACGATTTTTAAAAAAGCATTCTGTACACAATTCTGTTCCAGTCTTTACTACCATTGTATTACTAGTAAACAATATTGGTTTAAATTGGCATGTCTTGAGATTAGGTATATATAAAATTCTCGTTAGAAAATACTCATATGTCACTTAAATATACAGCAGATCTCTGTGAAACGTTTTCGCATATGCAAGAAAAGATGATGCTGATGTTGTATACATAATTTAATCCGAGTTGTCAAATCCAGATTTCCACATTTTACCAATTAATAAATCTAGGCACTTTGTTACATTATCTTGGTTTTTTTTATATTTATTCCCTTACTTATACTATAATAATTGATGCACATGACGCCAAATCTTGGATTCCGTTCTAAAATGCAGTTTTTAAAAACGTGCTTGTCGTCCTTCATTACATGGTGTCAGAAGTGTTGTAAAAATAGATCTTACATACATCCCTACGCTATGCTTAGACTGGACCTCGACAGATTTGTCGACTCTTTCTAACAAGTTTCAACAACACGTGCAGTTCATCTTTGATGGCCCCTTAAAGGATACAGATGAGACTGTCAAGATAAGTTATCTACTTGTATGGGTCAACGACAAGGGTCACGATGTGTATAATGATTGGACGCTGATGAACGATGTAATAAAAGTAGAAAGAAATATATAACAAACGTTAAGGCAGTCAAGTCCGAGCTTAAACCCAGTGTTAAGCAGAATTAAGTTTAATAATGAGATTCAAAGTCAGCAGTCTATTAAGCAGTTTGTCACAAGACTTCGTCTATTGGCTAAAGACTGTCATTTTTATGAAGCGGACGAAATGATGCGTGATAGGATTGTGTTTAGGACAAAATCTACCAAGATTCACGAAAAACTTATCAACGAAGGGGGAAGTTAACTTTGGATACATCCATCCTATTTGCCCAAAACACATTTACTCGCATGGATGGCACATCTCAGAAGGAACATGCCGTTAGATCTTGGTCAGGAAATCGAGACTTTTGCAGGATGTCCAGGATAGGACTGAGTACCAGCCAGCCCGAACCAAGATCGTGCATGCGCAGTGACACAAGCACGTTCAATTAACCCGTATGTCCAAACTGTGGTTACAAACACACCAAAAGGAGAAGTGTCCTGCGTAAGGAGAAAAAACCCTGCAAGCGTTGATGTTAATGGAACTATTGCGCTTAGTTTGTCTTAGCAGCAAGAAAGTTCATGTGGTTTGTGAAATGTGAAGACAACGAAGAGTGATCATGCTCAAAAGTCCAAACAATACAAATTATGACCACAGCCAACACCGACCTCTGAAAATCTGAAAACAGTGGTGAGATCAGGTGCTGAAAAAGTAAATATCCCATGTCGATCGGTCATACCCACAGCCTGCTATTTGTTCTGATCGGGTCAACGAAAAAATCCTTGGACAATTCAGTGTGAAAATAATGGCTTTACAATTTGAATGGAAAACGTCAGTCTATATTGGACTTAACATTTACTTGCAAAAAAATGTCATTGTATCGACCATATAATTTGAGAACTTTTACTTTAACGAGATTTTTGATATCCTTGTATCATCAACTTATTTGTCAATAGCTTGCTCTGTTAGAAAATGTTAGTTCGAAGAAGATGCTCCCTTCCGTATCTTATCAACTGGAAGGCATAAACTCCATATACAGGTGATAATTGTATATTGCTACATTCATAAAGGAAGCTGGCGTAGAAAAGTTGAAGTAGTTTGTTTTTTTTTTACTATCAATGTCTCTCTCGTTAAATATCCAAATAAGGAACATATGTGTCAGACTCTGTAGTGTCTTTTACTTGGAGTTAAATAGGATATAGCGAATAAAAGTAGGAAAAAAGTTAATATTGGTAATTGATAATCGATTTATTTAAATGTCGAATTAAAGGCCACAGAAGTTTTTGAATAAATCTTAGTTCATAAGAATACAAAAACAGATCTGTTAATAACGGGGTACAATAAATACCAATCGAAAGACCTGGTCTCTGGAAACTACATTGATTTTGTCAATGAGAAACTCAAGCATCTTTTTATATAAACCTAAGAGTACTTGTTGTAGGATCAGAATGTTTTTTAATCAAAATAAGTTTGCAGATGACTGATGATATAGTATAGAAATTCACGAGTTCCATACTAATTGAAGAAGGAAGAAGCAGTTGTCTTTGATGTTAGATAATTGAAATAATTAATCGCAGAGAATATTTGTATAAAGTGTTGAAAGTCGTACCTTTTGACAGGGGATGCTTACTCCTCCTTGGCACCTGATCCCACCTCTGATGCTCTTAGATACTGATTTGTATTGTTTCAATGGACTTCTGAGTTTGATAATGTACCCGTCAAGTGTAAGCTTGACATCGGTTCGCAAGTTAATGTGATGCCAATATCTACTGATAAAGAGCTAGATACTGCTGTTCAATTGAGTTCATCATCTAATTTGTCAGATTATGTAGCCCCACCCACTCAAAACATTCGGTTCTTGCAAAGTAGCTGTTCGTTTTGTGGATAAAGAATTTGACACTTATTTTCATGTTGTTTACCCTGTTAGTAAGTAAGCAAACCTATTCTTTGTTTTCATGTTTGACCATGAGGCGTGATAATTCGGTAACAGTAAACCCGAAAATAACAGATACTGCAGATAGGAAGACTGAACTGACACGTTTTAAGGAAGTCTACGAAGGGTTAAGATTATTTCCAGGGGAATATACCCTCCATGCATTTGGATTTTGATACTATACCTGCTGTCCACCCTCTCGTAGGATACCACAAGGTTTGTGTGACAGGATAAAAACCGATACCTCATGGAGAAGTTTTTGGTCAACACAAAGGTTGACACTCCTACATGTTGGGTAAACTCAATGGCTTGTTGTGGGGAAGCCATTTAGAGCTTTTTAAATATGTCTTGACCCCAAAGATTTGAACAAGGTCATTCATCAACGCCATTATATCTTAAAATTCTCAATAATATTTTACCCGAGCATTTTGGTTAACCTTATTTTACCAAACTTGGTTCAGGTTGATGATGATGTCTCTACCTAATCACAATCAATACTCCTATGGTATTGAAGCTAACCTCTTACAAGAAGGAAAGTATGTTATTTATGTCACTAAATCACTTCCACCATCAGGTATTAACTACGCAAAAATCAGAAAACAAATGGTAGCAATCTTTTGTGGATGTAAGTATTTTCAGCTTTATTTATATGGGCGTGAGGTATGCGTTCAAACAGACCACAGGCCATTAGTATTTATTATGTAGGTCTATATTCACCTCCCCAGCCCGCTTGGAGCGCATGTTTCAGGAATTTCAAAGATACAACTTTATACTTGTTCATGTGGTATACAGATCTGACAGTGATCGTCATCTAGAACAGATTAGGTTGTCTACAGTTTTAAACCTTATCCCTATACATTTTGGAAGGACGACCGGAGTCGGACAGAGTTTGCTTTTAATAGCTCCATTACAAAAAATTTGGAACTTTCGAGATGAATTGGCAGTAGAGAATGGACTCGTTATATAGGGTCTTAAAATTGCCATTCCCCATAAACTCGGGACAGAGCTCTGGAACATATAACATGTGGGGCAGACTAAAAAAATCATGGAAGGGCTCGTAATATAGTTTTCTGCCTAGGACCTACCAAAGACATTTCAGACCTTATACTGGTATGTAATATTTGCTTAGAATTTACTTATTCTATTCCTAAAGACTCTTGCAATCGCAAGACATTCTTTTATGTCCTTGAAAACGATTGCTTCAGATCTTTTTCTTAGGGATGAAAAGGACTATGCTCTGTTTGCTGACTTTTATATTCGATATTTCGAGGTGTACAATTAACTAATACTCTTAGGTCCACCATATCACGATACAAAAGGCATATCAGCACGGTACGACATTCCTGAAAAGTTTTATTCAGACAAATGAATTCATGATATCTACATGAATGTGTAACTAATCGGAATAGTCCATTTTCAAAATTTGGCTGGCTAGCTTTCAAACCACTGTTTCATCCGTAATCCGTAACCCGCCTGGCGCTCTTGCAATAATATAGCCACATGGTAAATGATCTTATTTCGTAAAAACCCCTGCTGATTCTATGTATAGGAGCAACGGAAGATTTCTCCATAAAACCAGAAGTAACATCATAATAATAATCGTTGGTGAAAAATTTATTTGCATTATCAAATTTGTGTTTATGTTTTCTAAATGTATTTTGAAATGTGTACTTTAGATTTGGACACAATGATTCTCACATTGACAGTGTTAAATTCTACATGATATTATATTGATTTTTTGATTTCTTTGTGAGTAGGGGAGATACTACTATTTTGTTTTAAGAGTTATTGTCCCCCGCTTTCACTGAAAGTGGGGATATTAATTTGGGTCTGTCTGTCCGTCCGTCTAGCTGTGTTTCTGTCTGTCTGTAACACTTTCGTTTCCGCGCGATACCTCGAGAACCCTTTGAGCTTTCGCATTGAAACTTTGCATAGCAACTCCCTATGCCCTAAAGAAGAACCTATTGATTTTGAGGTTAAAAGGTCAAAGGTCATAAATTAATAAATTCTGTCTGTTTTAACACATTCGTTTCCGCGCGATATCTCAAGAATCCTTTGAGCTTTTGCAAGAAATTTTACATAACCTCTCCCTGTGGCCTAAGGAAGACCCCTATTGATTTTGTGGTCAAAAAGTCAAAGTTCAAGGTCGTAAATTCATACATTCCGTCTGTGTGTAACACTTTCGTTTCCGGGCGATATCTCAAGAAGCTTTTGAGCATTGCAATGAAATTTTATACCATAACTCCCTATGGCCTCTCTCGCCCCTCTCAAAGTGTCCCACCGCCCCCCCCCTTTTTAAAATTATTTATTGTATTGAAAGTCGCTTGTCAATATTTTTAGCACAGGGGCATGTGGAGAGTTATTATGTATAATACAGGTTGTCGACGGACTTTATATTCTAATTACATCTATTAGAACTGTTTAATAAAGGCTAAATTAGACACCATTTAGTGTGTAAAATTTTGACAATATTGAACGTGAATATAAACATATATGTGACCTAATGTTTGCATTTAATTTGCTGTATAATCAAGTGCCTCCGTGGTCACTCCGTGTCACTAATAACAACTGAAATATTGCCGACTCGGCGTAAAACAACAATAATCAATCAATCAATCAATCAATAACAGCTGGGATGTCGTAAGGAACAGTATTTTTAGTTTGATTATTTTTTAAATCTTTGGTTAAAGTTATAAGTGCAAAACAACAATTTTCAAATTAAAGTTAGCATTAACATAAATATTTGGGATAACTTTTTGACCAAATTAGAAGCTATGCTAATGAAAAAAAAATCATTGAAGTGGTAACTCACAGTTTTTGGTTCATAGCATATCTTGCCATCTTTGTTTTTTTTTTTGTTTTTTTTTTTTTTGTTTTATTTTATTCATGGGGTTTCAGCTTCCTAAAAAAAGTGAAAATTCGGAATTCAGTTGCATTTTTGATAGAAACTATTTTGCATCGAACGAAACGAGTACAAAAATATAATTCAAGAATTCGAACAAAGCTCATTTTATTTAACTGCAACTTGATGCTTTTAAAAGAGGTCATTAGTCAATTGTTCAGCAAGAAAACCACTTAATTACAAAAATGTCAGATAAAATTTTTATATTAAAAAAAAAGAACATCTCAATTAAGTAAACTTAGAAAGATGTTACATTTGCTACCTGCAGAGAGATTATTCTTCATAACTCTCATGTAGGATTTTGGTAGTTCAAAGGATATGGTTATATATAATTTATGTGTAACTTATTAACCCATTTATGTAAAATATTACTCACTCTTTTATTAGAAAGAAAATACGTCGCCCGCGTGGCGCAGTGGTTAGAGCGTCTGCTCTAGAGTCGCGAAGTAAGGAGTTGATCCTTACGTCGCGGGTTCGAATCCCACTGTGGGACGTGGAGACCGGTCCTTCGGATGAGACCGTATAAACCGAGGTGCCGTGTCGCAGTAGGTGCTGGCACGAAAAAGATCCCTCACTGCTCAATGGCCCTGAGTGCCGAGCAATAGGAAAAAATTTGCAGCTCTCCACTGGCAAGTGGTGGCGTCTCCATATGAGTGAAAAATTCTCGAGAGGGACGTTAAACAACATACAAACAAACGAAATAGAGCTAGAAATAGGATTTTAATTACAACATAACTACAATCTAATTTATCCCGGCTGTTTGAATGCTATTATGATTGCTCAAAGGACAAGGTTTGGTAAAAACGGAATTTGGTCCCTTATTTGATATAAAAATAAAAATAAATTAATTCTTATAATTTGTAGTTAAGAACTTTAAATGTTGCTTTTTTTTAAACCAGCACTTTATTCAAAGCGTACCACGGAGGTCACAAAGAGACAATTTACTGAATTTCCTCAGTTCTGGAGGAATTCCCTCAAATTTGAGATACTTTTCAGAGAGCACAGGCTTGCCTATCTGAGAATGCATCTGATACTAGTGTATAAAATGGTAGATATGCAAGTCTTTACTTTTAGTTTTCTTAAACAAAGTATGCTTTAAAATAGATTTTTTTTTAAATTTCATAAATTCGGAAATTGATATATTTGATAACTTTCTTGAGACCGCTGTGTGTTTTAAGGAGGAACAGGACCTTGAGCTCAAAAATTCTTGTCAGTCCATTCTTCTCATGAAATATATGGAGATAACGAACAGTATTCAAGCTCAAAAGTCCATTAAACAATACAAAATAGGAGCAGAGCAAACACGGATCTCCAAAACATCAGAGATGGGATCAGGTGCCATGGAGGAGTGAGCATCCCTGCCGACCGGTTACACCCGCCGTGTGCTCCTTGTCATGATCGGGAAATAACAGAAAAATCCGTCGACAATTCAGTGTGTAAATAATGGCCTAACAATTATTATGAAAAACGTCAGTCAGCATTTGACTCAATGATAAATTGTATTTGCTGACTAGGTCATTGTATCGACCATAGAACTTACGAAATGATGACTTTAAACGAGACAGCTGATATTCTTGTTTCATCAACTTGTTTGTCAATAATTTACCTCGGTTTAGAAATTGTACATACGTAAGGCAAGCTCTTGCGTATCGAATTAACTTAGAGATATAAACCCCGTATGCAGGTGATGAAGGTATATTGCTGTTGACGAAGTTGACGATTGAAAAAATAAAGTCATCACGTTTATCGTAAAGCTTGATTGTTAGATTACCATTAACGTCTTTTTCAAGTAAAATATCCAAATATGAAACAGATGTGTCAGACTCTTTGGTATCTTTTATCTCAAGTTCACCGGGATATATTGTATCGACATAAGAATGGGAATAACCATTGTTAATTGACAATACGTCGTCGATATATCTATGTAAATATTATGTATACTAGTAATTTATTATGTCCTGCATACCTTAAAGCAGTTCTCTCATCAGATTTCTTTCTTTAATTACTTCAAAGATATTGCTAGACAAATAATACTCCAGGCAGTGTCTGCAGTTTTGATCATGTTTTCGAGTCTAACTCGTATAATCGGAATTTTTAAGCATAAATTAAAAAAAATTGCAAGAGGGTATGTATCTCTTCAAATATTTCAGAATATGGATCGAGTTAAAAATTCTTAAAGCATTTTTCAAATTCAAACTGCATTTTGATTAGATAAATTACGCATTTTCAATATGGCTTTAAGGACAAAAAACTCATTTGGGGAAAAATTCTGTCAATAAAAATCTTAAAATTTATAATTGAATTAAAGTCCTTTATTTTATTAATTAACTGAAGCAATATCGAAAGGCAACGCTTACTTCAATATTACACAATTATGCAAAAAATTATTATTGTGTTTCCTGCTTCAAAAAATCCCTTGCGATGAATTAACTGGGGGGGGGGGGGCAAATTTTCGTGGTTTGAGGAAAAAAAATTGGTTCGTGGGAAGTTGATTTCGTGATTCTGAGGCGTGTAGTTATTACATCTTCCAAAATTTACATTTCGAGGAGGACATAATCTGTGGGTCTCTTCATATCAAAAAAATACAACGAAAACTAAACCTTAACGAATTTTAGTGATTTCACATTATTTTAACAAAGTTTAGCATCTACATTTATAGAAACTATGACGTAGTCAATTGAGTCATGTGACATGTGTCCGGTCTCTCCTTAAGAGGATGAAGGACACATGGTCACATGACTCTGTTAACTACGTCATAGTCTCTGTTTACATAAGTGCAAAACGTGTAAAGCATCAGGTCTTGTATAATTTTTTGACAATTTTTTAACTTTAATTACCATCTTATATAAAAAAAAAAATGAAGTTTTAACATTCTTGTAAACATTAACAAATTATGAAAAAGATTTATCCACTCCTCTGTTTCCCTAAACTGCGCGTAGAAAAAGTCGGTGACGTCATACACGATCTGTTAGTACAGCAAGATCATACTCGGTGAACAGAGGGGCGGTATTATTATGTAAAACAGGTCATAATCCGTATATGATGAAATATTTTGAGAAACGGGGAACACAAAAACTATTTTTGCATGGCTGATGACAGAAATCTTATGTAGGTATATCTTATTTCGCTTATTTAGCTTACGTTTGACGTCATAGTTGGTTTTTCCCGTACTCGAGAAATGTAACAAGACACGTTTTTGTCATGCTTATGTCCTCTTTAACGATGTCCTGTGAAATAATGAGGTCAGCTTCATCATTCGAAACTTTTACAGTTAATCAATAATTTGAAGGATTTGCATTTCAACGTAAATCAAAAAAGATTGAATGATAGAATTTTTTGTAAATTACGTTTTTTATTGTTTAAGTTGTCTGCGTAAGTGCGTAATTTTCCCTTTCCAGATGCAGTGTGATAGACAAAACTTGCTTTTTCGAATTTTAAATCCTAGTTATACTCTGAAATATATTAAAAGATACATGTCCACTTTGATATTTTTTATGTTTGCTTAAAAAATCCTATTATTGACAGAGTAATGCACCCGGAAACATGGAGAATTAAAACTCCATTTAGATACTGTAGGGCATAGTATTTGTCAATCAATATCTCCAAATAAGGTAAGAAACCTAATGATATAACTGCTTTAAGATATGTGGGACATACTTAATAAGAAATATATAAAATATGAAAAAAATTGAATGACAAGTATTTTTTCAGCTCAAGGTCCTTCTCCTCCTTAAATAACTTAGAATCAATGCTTATGTTGTAACAGGGACGAAAACAGGCTTTTAATGATGAGCCATTGGATCGTTTTCAGAGACATCCCAGACCAGGGGTCGAAAGGGGGTCTTCGCATATCTTCTCTTCGATTTGATAGATTTCTATTAAAATTTCAAAATGCTCTACATTACCACAAAAGCCGGTTTGTTCAGATTTAACTGTCAAATTAGATACATTCTCTTAAAAATGTCATGAACATAAATATCATACACAAGGATATTTCTAATTTGTTATCCTTCATTTGATTGATTGATTGTTGTTGTTTAACGTCAATCTCGAGAATTTTTCACTCATATGGAGACGCCACCACTTGCCGGTGGAGGGCTACAAATTTTGACCTATACTCGGCACTCAGGGCCATTGAGCAGTGAGGGATCTTTTTCGTGCCAGCACCTACTGCGACACGGCACCTCGGTTTATACGGTCTCATCCGAAGAACCAGTCTCCACGTCCCGCAGTGGGATTCGAACCCGCGACGTAAGGATCAACTCCTTACTTCGCGACTATAGAGCAGACGCTCTAACCACTGCGCCACGCGGGCGACATCCTTCATTTGAAATAAGAATAAGTAATTTATTGCACCACTAACGTTGTTTGAAGATTTTAAATGTTGGGTCAAGCAAATGCTTTAACATGCCCCTATCTCTACTCCTTACAAAAATATAAACTGCTGAAAAGTAAAAGAGAAACCTCAGACTACGTCTGTACTGTGCTTCATCATATCCCACAGCATATTTTAGAGGTGGTGTAAATAAAAAGTGGATTATTAAAAACTCCAAAGAACTTATAGAAAATTTAAAATAGACAAAACATTTTCTAAAGTCAGCGAATCAAAACATGCGACTTTTGTACACTGCATACGACAATTCCTCACGATAAATTAAAAACTAGGCTTTTCGATATCATAGACTTCTTCAATAAAATTGGAACTCAGAAATTTTCTTATCTTGTGAATGGTCATCAACAAAATTACTTCGTTAATAATAACTCTAATTCTACATGAAAGTACTCTTGAATGTAATATTAATAGGATGACAGAGTTCCTCATTGACAACATTTATGTAGTCTTCAGAGCCCAGGTCTTGCAACATACTCTTGGATCTTCAGTGGGCACTAATTGTGCCCCTTTATTAGCTAAACCTGTTTTTATACTCCTATGACACAAAATTTCTTCAAACCTTCTACATGAGAAGAAGAAAACACTTGCTGTGGCCTTCAACTCGACATTCAGATATATCGACGACGTATTATCAATTATCAATAGTTACTTCCTTTCATAAGTTGACTCGGCATATCCCAGTGAACTTGAAATAAAAGACATTATAGAGTCTGCCACATCTGTTTCATATTTTGATGTTTTACTGACTATAGGCGATGAGGGACATTTAACAACTAAATTGTATTAGAAACGAAATGACTACAGCTTTTACATCGTCAACTTTCGTTATTCCGCTAACACCTGCGTATGGAGTTTAGTCTCCTTACTTACTCCATACTCAAGAGAATGCTCTGAGTACAATCAATTTTTAAATCAAAATTCTATTGTTGTTATAATGAACTTGTTAGCAAATATAACCTATTTGGCTGACCTGTTTCATACCAGGTGCTGAGTCTTTCTTTTCTATACTAAATTTGACTAATGAATATTCCCTTTACCTAATTAATACATAGGGCTCACGGCAGATGTGACAGGTCAACAGGGGATGCTTACTACTCGTAGGCACCTTATTCCACCTCTGGAACTTCCGGAGGTTCGTGCTTTATGCCCTGTTCACAGTTCCATTGTTTGTAGACATTTTGAGATCGATCAGGCTACGTTATCTTAACCTTTATCATTTAGATGAAAATTGCTCTGCAAACTTTTGCTGAGAATTTCCGTATGCTTCAAAGTTAAGGGACATTATTTTCATACATATTATGTTTGTACATAGTGCTCATGTGAAGTATTTTGCACAGTTCTGAATCAGAAATAAGCCAAATGTTCCTCTTATATCTAAAAAAAATTGCATCAAGTTCCGCAGAAGTCTCTCTCTGATTTATGAACACTTCTGGCTAGGTGTTTGTGCGTTTTTAAAATTTAAAAGATTTGAGCATATCCTTGCAATTTGAACAAAGGCAACAGACACGCTAATGAATAAAACAAAGTTGTCAATTGCATCAAGTGAAATATGAGTTTCTGTTGTTAAACTTTCTTTGGGACAAGAAACAACAGGTAACAACATAATTAATTGTTGATATTTTTAGGGTTCTTCTGATAATACATTGGGGAAATAAAATGAAAACCAGAGAAATCAATGCTTATTTTGTAACGGGGATGACAAGAGGTTTTGTAATGAGGAACTTATACATTGTTCATAGATACATCCTTAACCAGGGGTCAAAAAGGGGTCTTGGCATATCATGTCCTTTTAAGGAAAACCAGAAATATGTTTTGTTAGATTTCTATTAAAGATGCAAAATGCACTTAAGTACCATACAAACTGATTTGAAAAGGTTTTTCTTCGTTTGAAATAAAAATAAAAAAATACGTTGTTAGAATTTTTAAAATCATTTTAGAGACTGTATGCAGTTGGCTCTGCAAAATTTAGCTTTTATGAAAATTATACTTTCCATATGCATAATAAGGCACATTATTTTCATAAATACTTTATTTGTATATAGTGCTTACCTTAAGTACTTTGCACAGTTCTGATTCAATGATCCTGCTTATAAATGAACACACAGAAGCCTCTTTCTGATTTATGCACCCTCCTGGTTTTTATGCTAGATGTATGTGCGTTTTTTTAAATTAAAAAAAATGAGCATATTCTTGCATTTTGAAAAAAGCACCCGACGTGCTTGTTAAAAAAACAAGGTTGTCACTTGCATTAGATGAAATAGAGTTTATATGGGAAAACTTTCTTTAGGACAAGAAAATACAGATAACATATTCAATAGTTTATGTTCTGAAGGTTGTGCAGCACCGATTGAAAATCAATACATATGTCTATTATCACTGAAAATGCATTGGAGAAATAAAAAGGAATCCAGAGAAATCAATGCTTATTTTGTAAAAGGGATGACAACAGGTTTTGTAATAATGAACTATAACATCGTTCTTGGAGACACTCCAAATCAGGAAGGTCTTTGCACATTTGTCAAGTTAAGGAAAAAGAAAATGCGGTTTGATAGATTTCTTTTAAAGTTTTAAAATGCTCTAAACTAGCATTCAAATTGGTTTATTTAGAATTTTGAAAAATACCTGTTAAATAAGACATATTGTATCAAAAATGTCATTAACATGGATATCATACACAAGGATATTTTTTTAAGTGAAAGTTTATCTTTAATTTGAAATAAACATTATCCAACTGCACCTTTTATTGATTTTTTAAAGTCATTTTGAAGACATAACAATCTGTCTGCAAAGTTTTGCTGGGGATTTACACATGCAAAAAAAGTGAAGTAAAGTGAAACAAAGTGAAATTATTTTCATAATACTGTGTCTGTACATAGTGCTTACCTGAAATACTTTGCACAGTTCTGAATCAGAGGCTAAAATTTCCTGCTTATATCTAAAAACAGTGCGTTAATTCCTGCAGGTCTCTCTCTGTTTCATGCTCACTTCTTGTTTTCATGCTAGATGTATGTGCGATTTTAAAAATTAAAAAAAAGAGGTTTCAAGGGTTGTGCAGCAACAGTTTAAATTCAATATATGTGTCAATAATGCATTGGGGAGATAAAAAACCCAGAGAAACTACGCATATTGTGACTACAAAAAGCAAGTTAGAGGAAGGGGATAAATAACACTGTTGATCGTTCCCTCCTATTGGAAACACAAACTGGAAATTAATGTTACAAACACAAAAGTTGAATTCGTATCTTATTTTTTCCTCATTTTTTCAGGTTAAGCATTGCAATAGCACATAAGATGAATAAACCAAAAAAAAAAATGAATACTAAATAAAAGACCCATTGTCCCCAACACTGATCCGAGCTATCTTTCTACTCAGGACAAATGACAACCTGGATAATTAAAACCTCTCAATGTAGTAATATTTTCCCTAATTGTGTAGCAGATGATACTAACAATTTTAAATAACAAAAAACGATGCTCATTTTTTCAGATACAACAGTACACCACAGAATGTAGAATTATTATGATTAAATGAAATGTAAATTAGTCACAAAGCATAATATAACATATGTTTTTGCTTTTTAAACAGGGAATTCCCATGTTCTGAAAAACTGTATACGCGCCGAATTTTTAGATTTATTTTCTTATTCCCTGTATAAATGAAGAGTTCTGATAATTAAAATACATATGTACCATCTTTATGGCCCTTGTTGTAGAGTGAGTCTTCCCTCATAGTCAGACTTCTCCCTGAAAGTCATGTTCCAGTATGAGACTTCCCCTGATGTTTTGCTCTAGAGTGAGACTTACCCTTGGGGGATTCATGACTCTACAGCAAGAGAATCTCCGAGGAAGTATCATTCTAGAGCCCCACTTCCGTTCGGGAAGACCTACCCTACCACTAGTCCTAGAATCAGACCTCCCCCATAGCAGGTCTTTCCCCTTCATTTAACCTTGCTTTTACTAGTACTACTGTTAGAGGTCCAATAAGAATAAGACTGTTGTATGGGTTTACTTGTTTATTTAGTACATCTTGATGGACTGAACCCTAAAATTGAAAATATATTATAAATACGTGTAAATCTGCAAAGCAAGTATTTACAAACATAAACAGACATATATATATATATATATATATCACATGAAATACAATGGTATGACATTATTTCAACATTATACTTTTCTTCATGATAAATACAATATGTACAGCACTCTGAATAAAGGGCAATAACTCTTAATTTCAACTGAACAGATTCATAGGGCTTTACAGATAAAACGTAAAAATACAGGTAAAAATGGATTTTGGTAATTAAGCTTGGTAGATTAAAAATATTTGTCAAACATACTTTATAACCAATAGCTTCATTAACTAATTCAAAGTAATAAAAATATCTAAAAATATCTAAAATATATATAATACATGTTCTTACCAAAGACAATGTGTCTGTAAGCTTACTAAATCAGAATTGATTTACATGAAGTCATATGGTAACCCAGCACCTAGTCATCAAAATAATACAAAACAGTTCAAGGTGCTGCATACACAATTAAATGTAGTTTTTAACATTCATATTATTTAAAACCAATAAGTCTTTTTACTAATCAAAAATAATTAATTTATTCAAATCTTAAGCTTTAGATAAACTTTATATAAACTTTGAATGTCATAGTCAAAAGTATAAAGAATTAATTAAACAACAAAATTAGTAAAATTAGTAAGAGAAATCTAACCTGCTGCTAAATGTATCAGGACCAAGGTCGGGCTAGAAAGTGAAAAGCATGAATTGCATGGAATAAATGTATCACCTAACTGACCAAAATGACAACCAATAGCTTTTTATTTTATTACTCTGACCTTACTACAGTATAATAAATTGATAGAGATGATCTAGTTACCAAACCGGTGCATAAATTGCCCCCGATTTTACTGAAAATGGAGGATATTAATTTGGAATTGACAGAACTTTTATACGTCCAGCCGACTGTAATTTGAGCTCTTGCAGTGAAATTTTATATCATTACTCTAAGGCTACTACCGTTTTTACTATATTTTTTCTCTTTAATTTGATTTCTCCTTTCTGTAATTCTCAAATGGCCGCGGGTAATGTTTGGCATCAAAGAGTTGTCAATATTTACCTTTATTTTCTCACACGAGTAAGTAAGTACAAATTCACGTGAGTGTGATAAAAATTGAATGAATTTCGCATTTTACACTGGTTGGTGATAGGAAACTTTCATATTAAAACAAAAAGTGAAACATGTGAACCGATATAAATTATACGATGAATACAAGTATAGAAAAGTCAATGTTTTAAAGAATGGCGATGTTTCTTCTCTATGCAGCGTAGGAAAAGTATACAAAGTCGCAATTACAACTTCTATCTTTCCATAAAAAACGGGGGAGGGTTTATATGGTTTACATATGGCGGAAAAGCTTTAATCGAATGAATAGCAGTAAGACTTGTCGCGGAAAACTTTGATTGATTGTATGTTGTTTAACGTCCCATTCGAGAATTTTCACTCATATATAGACCTATCGCGGAAAAGTACTGTCGAATAGCGAAAAAAAGTTGAACTGTGACTTTTATAATGCCTATTCATACTGTACACATTTTCCAAAACGATTTGTTAGGAAATACCATCTAAAGCTATATGAGCGGTAATTTTAGAATAT